>NC_064629.1:150576290-151950262 GCF_023864275.1 Schistocerca cancellata
CCTTTATTGAAGTGACTAACTGAGCTGTCGACCAAGGATAAATGTTCTCCTGGGAGTCAAGTTGCTTATTTCTGATGCACCAATGCCACTTTACTATAACCCTCGCACCCTTACAGTGGATGTCGAACACACAAGTTGCGTCGCGATTCAATATTACAGGTATCAGCAGACTTCTTTTGAAACTACCATTACAGGTATGATCCACATATAAATGTTCTGTTGAGAGTCAAGTTGCTTGCTTCTGATGCACCAATGCTACTTTACTGTAACCCTCGAACCCTCACAGTGAATGTCGAACACACAAGTTGCGTCGCGATTCAATATTACAGGCACCAGCAGACTTCTCTTGAAGTGACAAACTTAGCTGTCGACCTAGGGTAAATGTTCTCCTGGGAGTTAAATTGATTGTTTCCGATGCACCAATGCCACTTTACTGTAACCCTCGCACCCTCACAGTGAATGTCAAACACACAAATTGCGTCGCGATTCAATATTATAGGCTCTAGCAGACTTCTCTTGAAGTGACTAACTCAGCTGTCGACCAAATATAAATGTTCTCCTGGGAGTCAAGATGTTTGTTTCCGATGCACCAATGCCACTTTACTGTAACCCTCGCACCCTCACAGTGAATGTCGAACACACAAATTGCGTCGCGATTCAATTTTATAGGCTCCAGCAGACTTCTCTTGAAGTGACTGACTCATCCGTCGACCAAGGATAAATGTTCTCCTGGGAGTCAAGTTGCTTGTTTCCGATGCACCAATGCCACTTTACTGTAACCCTCGCACCCTCACAGTGAATGTTGAACACACAAATCTCGTCGCGATTCAATATTACAGGTATCAGCAGACTTCTCTTGAAACGACCTTTACAGGTATGGTCCCCAGGTATGTGCTCTGTTGAGAGTCAAGTTGCTTGTTACCGATGCACTAATGATACTTTACTAAAACACTCGCACCCTCACAGTGAATGTCGAACATACAAATTGCGTCGCAATTCAATATTACAGGCTATAGCAGATTTCTCTTGAAGTGACTAACTCAGCTCTCGGCCAAGGATAAATGTTCTCCTGGGAGTCAAGTTGCTTGTTTCTGACGAACCAATGCCACTTTACTGTAACCCTCGCACGCTCACAGTGAATGTCGAACACACAAATTGCATCGAGATTCAATATTACAGGCTCCAGCAGACTTCTCTTGAAGTGACTAACTCAGCTGTCAACCGAGGATAAATGTTCTCTTGGAGTCAAGTTGCTTGTTTCCGATGCACCAATGCCACTTTACTATAACCCACACACAATCACGGTGAATTTCGAACACACAAATTGCGTCCCGATTCAATATTACAGGCTTCAGCAGAATTCTCGTGAAGTGAATAACTAAGCTGTCGTCAAAGGATAAATGTTCTCCTGGAAGTCAAGTTCCTTGTTTCCGATGCACCAATGCCACTTTACTGTAAGCCTTGCATCCTCACAGTGACTGTCTAACACACAAATTGCGTCGCGATTCAATATTACAGGTATCAGCTGACTTCTCTTGAAACGACCATTACAGGTATGGTCCCCATATAAATGTACTGTTGAGAGTCAAGTTGCTTGTTTCCGATGTACCAATGGTACTTCACTGCAACCCTCGCACCCTCACAGTGAATGTCGAACACACAAATTGCGTCGCGATTCAATATTACAGGCTCAAGCAGATTTCTCTTGAAGTGACTAACTCAGCTGTCGTCCAAGGATAAATGTTCTCCTGGAAGTCAAGTTCCTTGTTTCCGATGCACCAATGCTACTTTACAGTAACCGTCACAACCTCACAGTGAATGTCGAACACACAAATTGCGTCGCGATTCAATATTACAGGCTCAAGCAGACTTCTCTTGAAGTGACTAACTCAGCTGTCGACCAATGATAAATGTTCTCCTGGGAGTCAAGATGTTTGTTTCCGATGCACCAATGCCACTTTACTGTAACCCTCGCACCCTCACAGTGGATGTCAAACACACAAATTGCGTCGCGATTCAATATTACAGGCTCCAGCAGACTTCTCTTAAAGTGACTAACTCAGCTGTCGACCATAGATAAATGTTCTCCTGGGAGTCAAGTTGCTTGTTTCCGTTGCACCAATGCCACTTTACTGTAACCCTCGCACCCTCACAGTGAATGTCGAACACACAATCTGCGTCGCAATTCAGTATTACAGGCTCCAGCAGACCTCTCTTGACTTGAATAATTTAGCTGAAGACCAAGGATAAATGTTCTCCTCGGAGTCAAGTTGCTTGTCTCCGATGCACCAATGCCACTTTACTGTAACCCTCGCACCCTCACAGGGAATGTCGAACACACAAATTGCGTCGCGATTCAATATTACAGCTTCGAGCAGACATCTCTTGAAGTGGCTAACTCAGCTGTCGACCAAGAATAAATGTTCTCCTGGGAGTCAAGTTGCTTGTTTCCGATGCACCAATGCCACTTTACTGTAACCCTCGCACCCTCACAGTGAACGTCGAACACTCAAATAGCGTCGCGATTCAATATTACAGGCTCCAGCAGATTTATCTAGATGTGACTAACTCACCTTCGACCAAGGATAAGTATTCTCCTGGGAGTCAAGTTGCTTGTTTCCGATGCACCAATGCCACTTTACTGTAACCCTCGCACCCTCACACTAAATGTCGAACACAAAATATGCGTCGCGATTAAATTTTACAGGTATCAGCAGACTTCTTTTGAAACGACCATTACAGGTATGGTCCACATATAAATGTTCTGTTGAGAGTCAAGTTCCTTGTTTCTGACGCACCAATGCAACTTTACTGTAACCCTCGCACCCTCACAGTGAATGTCGAACACACAAATTGCGTCGCGATTCAATATTACAGGCACCAGCAGACTTCTCTTGAAGTGGCAAACTTAGCTGTCTACCTAGGATAAATGTTCTCCTGGGAGATAAGTTGATTGTTTCCGATGCACCAATGCCACTTTACTGTAACCCTCGCACTCACAGTGAATGTCAAACACACAAATTGCGTCGCGATTCAACATTATAGGCCCTAGCACACTTCTCTTGAAGTGAGTAACTCCGCTGTCAACCAAGTATAAATGTTCTCCTGGGAGTCAAGATGTTTGTTTCCGATGCACCAATGCCACTTTACTGTAACCCTCGCACCCTCACAGTGAATGTCGAACCCACAAATTGCGTCGCGATTCAACTTTATAGGCTCCAGCAGACTTCTCTTGAAGTGACTGACTCATCCGTCGACCAAGGATAAATGTTCTCCTGGGAGTCAAGTTGCTTGTTTCCGATGCACCAATGCCACTTTACTGCAATCCTCAAACCCTCACAGTGACTGTCGAACACACAAATTGCGTCGCGATTCAATATTACATGAATCAGCAGACATCTCTTGAAACGACCATTAAAGGTATGGTCCCCATATAAATGTTCTCCTGGGAGTCGAGTTGCTTGTTTCCGATGCACCAATGCTACTTTACTGTAACCCTCGCAACCTCACAGTGAATGTCGAACACACAAATTGCGTCGCGATTCAATATTACAGGCTCCAACAGACTTCTCTTGAAGTGGCTAACACAGCTGTCGACCAAGAATAAATGCTCTCCTGGGAGTCAAGTTGCTTGTTTCCGATGCACCAATGCCACTTTACTGTAACCCTCGCACCCTCACAGTGAACGTCGAACACACAAATTGCGTCGCGATTAAATATTACAGGTATCAGCAGACTTCTCTTGAAACGACCATTACGGGTATGGTCCCCATATAAATGTTCTGTTGAGAGTCAAGTTGCTTGTTTCCGATGCACCATTGATACTTTACTGTAACCCTTGCACACTCACAGTGACTGTCGAACACACAAATTGCGTCACGATTCAATATTACAGGCCCCAGCAGTCATCTCTTGAAGTGACTAACTCAGCTGTCGACCAAAGATAAATGTTCTCCTGGCAGTCAAGTAGCTTGTTTCCGATGCACCAATGCCACTTTACTGTAACCGTCGCACCCTCTCAGTGAATTTCAAACACACAAATTGCGTCGCGATTCAATATTACAGGCTCCAGCAGACTTCTGTTGAAGTGACTAACTCAGCTGTCGACCAAAGATAAATGTTCTCCTGGGAGTCAAGTTGCTTGTTTCTTATGCACCAATGCCACTTTACTGTAACCCTCGCACCCACACAGTGGATGTCGAACACACAAATTGCGTCGCGATTCAATATTACAGGTTCAAGCACACTTCTCTTAAAGTGACTAACTCAGCTGTCGACCGTAGATAAATGTTCTCCTGGGAGTCAAGTTGCTTGTTTCCGATGCACCAATGCCACTTTTCTGTAACCCTCGCACCCTCACAGTGAATGTCGAACACACAATCTGCGTCGCAATTCAGTATTACGGGCTCCAGCAGACCTCTTTTGACGTGACTAATTTAGCTGAAGACCAAGGATAAATATTCTCCTTGGAGTCAAGTTGCTTGTCTCCGATGCACCAATGCCACTTTACTGTAACCCTCGCACCCTCACAGTGAGTGTCGTACACACAAATTGTGTCGCGATTCAATATTTCATGTATCACCAGACTTCTATTGAAACGACCATTAGAGGTATGGTCCCCATATAAATGTTCTGTTCTGAGTCAAGTAGCTTGTTTCTGATGCACCAATGCCACTTTACTGTAACCCTCACACCCTCACAGTGAATGTCAAACACAAATATAGCGTCGCGATTCTTTATTAAAGATTTCAGCAGAGTTCTCTTGAAGTGACAAACTCAGCTGTCGACCAAAGATAAATGTTCTCCTGGGAGTCAAGTTGCTTATTTCCGATGAACCAATGCCACTTTACTGTAACCCTCGCACCCTCACAGTCAATGTCGAACACACAAATTGCGTCGCGATTCAATATTACAGGCTCCAGCAGAATTATCTACATGTGACTAACTCACCTTCGACCAAAGATAAATATTCTCCTGGGAGTCAAGTTGCTTGTTTCCGATGCACCAATGCCATTTTACTGTAACCCTCGCACCCTCACAGTGAATGTCGAACACACAATCTGCGTCGCAATTCAGTATTACAGGCTCCAGCAGACCTCTCTTGACTTGAATAATTTAGCTGAAGACCAAGGATAAATGTTCTCCTCGGAGTCAAGTTGCTTGTCTCCGATGCACCAATGCCACTTTACTGTAACCCTCGCACCCTCACAGTGAGTGTCGAACACACAAATTGTGTCGCGATTCAATATTTCAGGTATCACCAGACTTCTATTGAAACGACCATTACAGGTATGGTCCCCATATAAATGTTCTGTTCTGAGTCAAGTAGCTTATTTCTGATGCACCAATGCCACTTTACTGTAACCCTCACACCCTCACAGTGAATGTCAGACACACATATTGCGTCGCGATTCTTTATTACAGACTTCAACAGACTTCTCTAGAAGTGACAAACTCAGCTGTCGACCAAAGATAAATGTTCTCCTGGGAGTCAAGTTGCTTGTTTCCGATGCACCAATGCCACTTTACTGTAACCCTTGCACCCTCACAGTCAATGTCGTACACACAAATTGCGTCGCGATTCAATATTACAGGCTCCACCAGAATTATCTAGATGTGACTAACTCACCTTCGGCCAAGGATAAATATTCTCCTGGGAGTCAAGTTGCTTGTTTCCGATGCAATAATGCCACTTTACTGTAACCCTCACACCCTCACAGTGAATGTCGAACACACAAATTGCGTCGCGATTCAATATTACAGCTTCGAGCAGACATCTCTTGAAGTGACTTACTCAGCTGTCGTCCAAGTATAAATGTTCTCCTGGGAGTCAAGTTGCTTGTTTCCGATGCACCAATGCCACTTTACTGTAACCCTCGCACCCTCACAGTGAATGTCAATCACACAAATTGCGTCGCGATTTAATATTACAGGCCCCAGCAGACTTCTCTTGAAGTGGCTAACTCAGCTGTCGACCAAGAATAAATGTTCTCCTGGGAGTCAAGTTGCTTGTTTCCGATGCACCAATGCCACTTTACTGTAACCCTCGCACCCTCACAGTGAACGTCGAACACTCAAATAGCGTCGCGATTCAATATTACAGGCTCCAGCAGATTTATCTAGATGTGACTAACTCACCTTCGACCAAGGATAAGTATTCTCCTGGGAGTCAAGTTGCTTGTTTCCGATGCACCAATGCCACTTTACTGTAACCCTCGCACCCTCACACTAAATGTCGAACACAAAATATGCGTCGCGATTAAATTTTACAGGTATCAGCAGACTTCTTTTGAAACGACCATTACAGGTATGGTCCACATATAAATGTTCTGTTGAGAGTCAAGTTCCTTGTTTCTGATGCACCAATGCAACTTTACTGTAACCCTCGCACCCTCACAGTGAATGACGAACACACAAATTGCGTCGCGATTCAATATTACAGGCACCAGCAGACTTCTCTTGAAGTGGCAAACTTAGCTGTCTACCTAGGATAAATGTTCTCCTGGGAGATAAGTTGATTGTTTCCGATGCACCAATGCCACTTTACTGTAACCCTCGCACTCACAGTGAATGTCAAACACACAAATTGCGTCGCGATTCAACATTATAGGCCCTAGCACACTTCTCTTGAAGTGAGTAACTCAGCTGTCAACCAAGTATAAATGTTCTCCTGGGAGTCAAGATGTTTGTTTCCGATGCACCAATGCCACTTTACTGTAACCCTCGCACCCTCACAGTGAATGTCGAACCCACAAATTGCGTCGCGATTCAACTTTATAGGCTCCAGCAGACTTCTCTTGAAGTGACTGACTCATCCGTCGACCAAGAATAAATGTTCTCCTGGGAGTCAAGTTGCTTGTTTCCGATGCACCAATGCCACTTTACTGCAATCCTCAAACCCTCACAGTGACTGTCGAACACACAAATTGCGTCGCGATTCAATATTACATGAATCAGCAGACATCTCTTGAAACGACCATTAAAGGTATGGTCCCCATATAAATGTTCTCCTGGGAGTCGAGTTGCTTGTTTCCGATGCACCAATGCTACTTTACTGTAACCCTCGCAACCTCACAGTGAATGTCGAACACACAAATTGCGTCGCGATTCAATATTACAGGCTCCAACAGACTTCTCTTGAAGTGGCTAACACAGCTGTCGACCAAGAATAAATGCTCTCCTGGGAGTCAAGTTGCTTGTTTCCGATGCACCAATGCCACTTTACTGTAACCCTCGCACCCTCACAGTGAACGTCGAACACACAAATTGCGTCGCGATTAAATATTACAGGTATCAGCAGACTTCTCTTGAAACGACCATTACGGGTATTGTCCCCATATAAATGTTCTGTTGAGAGTCAAGTTGCTTGTTTCCGATGCACCATTGATACTTTACTGTAACCCTTGCACACTCACAGTGACTGTCGAACACACAAATTGCGTCGCGATTCAATATTACAGGCCCCAGCAGTCATCTCTTGAAGTGACTAACTCAGCTGTCGACCAAAGATAAATGTTCTCCTGGGAGTCAAGTAGCTTGTTTCCGATGCACCAATGCCACTTTACTGTAACCGTCGCACCCTCTCAGCGAATTTCAAACACACAAATTGCGTCGCGATTCAATATTACAGGCTCCAGCAGACTTCTGTTGAAGTGACTAACTCAGCTGTCGACCAAAGATAAATGTTCTCCTGGGAGTCAAGTTGCTTGTTTCTTATGCACCAATGCCACTTTACTGTAACCCTCGCACCCACACAGTGGATGTCGAACACACAAATTGCGTCGCGATTCAATATTACAGGTTCCAGCACACTTCTCTTAAAGTGACTAACTCAGCTGTCGACCATAGATAAATGTTCTCCTGGGAGTCAAGGTGCTTGTTTCCGATGCACCAATGCCACTTTTCTGTAACCCTCGCACCCTCACAGTGAATGTCGAACACACAATCTGCGTCGCAATTCAGTATTACGGGCTCCAGCAGACCTCTTTTGACGTGACTAATTTAGCTGAAGACCAAGGATAAATATTCTCCTCGGGGTCAAGTTGCTTGTCTCCGATGCACCAATGCCACTTTACTGTAACCCTCGCACCCTCACAGTGAGTGTCGTACACACAAATTGTGTCGCGATTCAATATTTCATGTATCACCAGACTTCTATTGAAACGACCATTAGAGGTATGGTCCCCATATAAATGTTCTGTTCTGAGTCAAGTAGCTTGTTTCTGATGCACCAATGCCACTTTACTGTAACCCTCACACCCTCACAGTGAATGTCAAACACAAATATAGCGTCGCGAATCTTTATTAAAGATTTCAGCAGAGTTCTCTTGAAGTGACAAACTCAGCTGTCGACCAAAGATAAATGTTCTCCTGGGAGTCAAGTTGCTTATTTCCGATGAACCAATGACACTTTACTGTAACCCTCGCACCCTCACAGTCAATGTCGAAGACACAAATTGCGTCGCGATTCAATATTACAGGCTCCAGCAGAATTATCTACATGTGACTAACTCACCTTCGACCAAAGATAAATATTCTCCTGGGAGTCAAGTTGCTTGTTTCCGATGCACCAATGCCATTTTACTGTAACCCTCACACCCTCACAGTGAATGTCGAACACACAAATTGCGTCGCGATTCAATATTACAGCCTCGAGCAGACTTCTCTTGAAGTGACTTACTCAGCTGTCGTCCAAGTATAAATGTTCTCCTGGGAGTCAAGTTGCTTGTTTCTGGTGCAACAATGCCACTTTACTGTAACCCTTGCACCCTCACAGTGAATGTCAAACACACAAATTGCGTCGCGATTTAATATTAAAGGCTCCAGCAGACTTCTCTTAAAGTGACTAACTCAGCTGTCGACCAAGGATAAATGTTCTCCTGGGAGTCAAGTTGCTTGTTTCCGATGCACCAATGCCACTTTACTGTAACCCTCGCAAACTCACAGTGAATGTCGAACACACAAATTGCGTCGCGATTCAGTATTACAGGCTAGAGCAGACCTGTCTTGAAGTGACTAACTGAGCTGTCGACCAAGGATATATGTTCTCCTGGGAGTCTAGTTGCTTGTTTCCGATGCACCAATGCCACTTTGCTATATCACTCGCACCCTCACAGTGAATGTCGAACACACAAGTTGCGTCGCGATTCAATATTACAGGTATCAGCAGACTTCTTTTGAAACGACCATTACAGGTATGGTCCACATATAAATGTTCTGTTGAGAGTCAAGTTCCTTGTTTCTGATGCACCAATGCAACTTTACTGTAACCCTCGCACCCTCACAGTGAATGTCGAACACACAAATTGCGTCGCGATTCAATACTACAGGCACAAGCAGACTTCTCTTGAAGTGGCAAACTTAGCTGTCGACCTAGGATAAATGTTCTCCTGGGAGATAAGTTGATTGTTTCCGATGCACCAATGCCACTTTACTGTAACCCTCGCACCCTCACAGTGAATGTCGAACACACAAATTGCGTCGCGATTCAATTTTATAGGCTCCAGCAGACTTCTCTTGAAGTGACTGACTCATCCGTCGACCAAGGATAAATGTTCTCCTGGGAGTCAAGTTGCTTGTTTCCGATGCACCAATGCCACTTTACTGCAATCCTCGCACCCTCACAGTGACTGTCGAACACACAAATTGCGTCGCGATTCAATATTACATGAATCAGCAGACATCGCTTGAAACGACGATTAAAGGTAAGGTCCCCATATAAATGTTCTCCTGGGAGTCGAGTTGCTTGTTTCCGATGCACCAATGCTACTTTACTGTAACCCTGGCAACCTCACAGTGAATGTCGAACACACAAATTGCGTCGCGATTCAATATTACAGGCTCCAACAGACTTCTCTTGAAGTGGCTAACTCAGCTGTCGACCAAAAATAAATGCTCTCCTGGGAGTCAAGTTGCTTGTTTCCGATGAACCAATGCCACTTTACTGTAACCCTCGCACCCTCACAGTGAACGTCGAACACACAAATTGCGTCGCGATTAAATATTACAGGTATCAGCAGACTTCTCTTGAAACGACCATTACGGGTATGGTCTCCATATAAATGTTCTGTTGAGAGTCAAGTTGCTTGTTTCCGATGCACCATTGATACTTTACTGTAACCCTTGCACACTCACAGTGACTGTCGAACACACAAATTGCGTCGCGATTCAATATTACAGGCCCCAGCAGTCATCTCTTGAAGTGACTAACTCAGCTGTCGACCAAAGATAAATCTTCTCCTGGGAGTCAAGTAGCTTGTTTCCGATGCACCAATGCCACTTTACTGTAACCGTCGCACCCTCTCAGCGAATTTCAAACACACAAATTGCGTCGCGATTCAATATTACAGGTTCCAACAGACTTCTCTTGAAGTGGCTAACTCAGCTGTCGACCAAAGATAAATCTTCTCCTGGGAGTCAATTTGCTTGTTTCCGATGCACCAATGCCACTTTACTGTAACCCTCACACCCTCACAGTGAATGTCGAACACACAAATTGCGTCGCGATTCAATATTACAGCCTCGAGCAGACTTCTCTTGAAGTGACTTACTCAGCTGTCGTCCAAGTATAAATGTTCTCCTGGGAGTCAAGTTGCTTGTTTCCGATGCCCCAATGCCACTTTACTGTAACCCTCGCACCCTCACAGTGAATGTCAAACACACAAATTGCGTCGCGATACAATATTACAGGCCCCAGCAGAATTCTCTTGAAGTGACTAACTCTGCTGTCGACCAAAGATAAATGTTCTCCTGGGAGTCAAGTTGCTTGTTTCCGATGCACCAATGCCACTTTACTGTAACCCTCGCATCCTCACAGTAAATGTCGAACACACAAATTGCGTCGCGATTCAATATTACAGGCTCCAGCAGACTTCTTTTGATGTAACGATCTCAGCTGTCGACCAAGGATAAATGCTCTCCTGGGAGTCAAGTTGCTTGTTACCGATGCACCAATGCCACTTTACTGTAACCCTCGCACCCTCACAGTGAATGTTGAACACTCAAATAGCGTCGCGATTCAATATTACAGGCTCCAGCAGACTTATCTAGATGTGACTAACTCACCTTCGACCAAGGATAAGTATTCTCCTGGGAGTCAAGTTGCTTGTTTCCGATGCACCAATGCCACTTTACTGTAACCCTCGCACCCTCACAGTTAATGTCGAACACAAAAATTGCGTCGTGATTCAGTATTACAGGCTCCAGCAGACTTCTCTTGAAGTGACTAACTCAGCTGTCGACCAAGGATTAATTTTCTCCTGGGATTCAAGTTGCTTGTTTCCGATGCACCAATGCCACTTTACTGTAACCCTCACACCCTCACAGTGAATGTCGAACGCACAAATTGCGTTGCGATTCAATATTACAGCCTCCAGCAGACTTATCTTGAAGTGACTAACTCAACTGTCGTCCAAGTATAAATGTTCTCCTGGGAGTCAAGTTGCTTGTTTCTGGTGCACCAATGCCACTTTACTGTAACCCTTGCACCCTCACAGTGAATGTCAAACACACAAATTGCGTCGCGGTTCAATATTACAGGCCCCAGCAGTCATCTCTTGAAGTGACTAACTCAGCTGTCGACCAAGGATAAATGTTCTCCTGGGGGTCAAGTAGCTTGTTTCCGATGCACCAATGCCACTTTACTGTAACCGTCGCACCCTCTCAGCGTATTTCAAACACACAAATTGCGTCGCGATTCAATATTACAGGCCTCAGCAGACTCCTGTTGATGTGACTAACTCAGCTGTCGACCAAAGATAAATGTTCTCCTTGGAGTCAAGTTGCTTGTTTCTTATGCACCAATGCCACTTTACTGTAACCCTCGCACCCTCACAGTGAATGTCGAACACACAATCTGCGTCGCAATTCAGTATTACAGGCTCCAGCAGACCTCTCTTGACGTGACTAATTTAGCTGAAGACCAAGGATAAATGTTCTCCTCGGAGTCAAGTTGCTTGTTTCCGATGCACCAATGCCACTTTACTGTACCCCTCGCACCCTCACAGTGAATGTCGAACACACAAATTGTGTCGCGATTCAATATTTCAGGTATCACCAAACTTCTATTGAAACGACCATTACAGGTATGGTCCCCATATAAATGTTCTGTTCTGAGTCAAGTAGCTTGGTTCTGATGCACCAATGCCATTTTACTGCAACCCTCACACCCTCACAGTGAATGTCGAACACACATATTGCATCGCGATTCAATATTACAGGCTCCAGCAGACTTATCTAGATGTAACTAACTCACCTTCGACCGAGGATAAGTATTCTCCTGGGAGTCAAATTGCTTGTTTCCGATGCACCAATGCCACTTTACTGTAAACCTTACACCCTCAAAGTGAATGTTGAACACAAAAATTGCGTCGCGATTCAGTATTACAGGCTCCAGCAGACTTCTCTTGATGTGACTAACTCAGCTGTCGACCAAGAATTAATTTTCTCCTGGGAGTCAAGTTGCTTGTTTCCGACGCACCAATGCCACTTTACTGTAACCCTCACACCCTCACAGTGAATGTCGAACACACAAATTGCGTCGCGATTCAATATTACAGGCTCCAGCAGACATCTTTTGAAGTGACTTACTCAGCTGTCGACCAAGGATAAATGTTCACCTGGGAGTCAAGTTGCTTGTTTCCGATGCACCAATGCCACTTTACTGTAACCCTCACACCCTCACAGTTAATGTCGAACACACAAATTGCGTCGCGATTCAATATTACAGGCTCCAGCAGACTTCTCTTAAAGTGACTAACTCAGCTGTCGACCATAGATAAATGTTCTCCTGGGAATCAAGTTGCTCGTTTCCGAAGCACCAATGCCACTTTACTGTAACCCTCGCACCCTCACAGTGAATGTCGAACACACAAATTGCGTCGCAATTCAATATTACAGACTCCAGCAGACATTTCTTGAAGTGACTAAGTGAGCTGTCGACCAAAGATAAATGTTCTCCTGGGAGTCAAATTGCTTGTTTCTGATGCCCCAATGCCACTTTACTGTAACCCTCGCACCCTCACAGTGAATGTCGAACACACAAATTGCGTCGCGATTCAATCACCAGACTTCTCTTGAAACGTCGATTATAGGTATGGTCCCCACATAAATGTTCTGTTGAGAGTCAAATTGCTTGTTTCTGATGCACCAATGCCACTTTACTGTAACCGTCACACCCTCACAGTGAATGTCGAACACACAAATTGCGTCGCGATTCTATATTACAGACTTCAGCAGACTTCTCTTCAAGTGACTAACTCAGCTGTCGACCAACCATAAATGTTCTCCTGGGAGTTAAGCTACTTGTTTCCGATGCACGAATGCCACTTTACTGTAACCGTCACACCCTCACAGTGAATGTCGAACACACAAATTGGGTCGCGATTCAATATTACAGGCTCCAGCAAACTTTTCTTGAAGTGACTAACTCAGCTGCCGACCATAGTTAATGTTCTCCTGGGAGTCACGTTGCTTGTTTCCGATGCACCAATGCCACTTTACTGTAACCCTCGCACCCTCACAGTGAATGTCGAACACACAAATTGCGTCGCCATTCAATATTAAAGGCTCCAGCAGACTTTTCTTGAAGTGACTAACTAAGCTGTCGACCAAGGATAAATTTTCTCCTGCGAGTCAAGTTGCTTGTTTCCGATGCACAAATGCCACTTTACTGTAATCCTCACACCCTCACAGTGAATGTCGAACACACAAATTGCGTCGCGATTCTATATTACAGGCTCCAGCAGACTGCTCTTGAAGTGACTAACTCAGCTGTCGACCAAGGAAAAATGTTCTCCTGGGAGTCAAGTTGCTTGTTTCCGATGCACCAATGCCACTTTACTGTAACCCTCGCGCCCTCACAGCGAATGTCAAAAACACAAATTGCGTCGTAATTCAATATTACAGGCTCCAGCAGACCTCTCTTGAAGTGACTAACTCAGCTGTCGACCAAGGATAAATGTTCTCCTGGGAGACAAGTTGCTTGTTTCCGATGCCTCATTGCCACTTTACTGTAACCCTCGCACCCTCACAGTGAATGTCGAACACACAAATTGCGTCGCGATTCAATATTACAGGCTCCAGCAGACTTCTTTTGAAGCGACTAACTCAGCTGTCGACCAAGGATACATGTTCTCCTGGGAGTCAAATTGCTTGTTTCCCATGCACCAATGCCACTTTACTGTAACCCTCGCACACTCACAGTGAATGTCGAGCACACAAATTGCGTCGCGATTCAATATTACAGGATCCGGCAGACTTCTCTTAAAGTGACTATCTCAGGTGTCGACCAAAGATAAATGTTCTTCTGGCAGTCAAGTTGCTTGTTTCTGATGCACCAATGCCACTTTCCTGTAACCCCCGCACCCTCACAGTAAATGTCGAACACACAAATTGCGTCGCGATTCAATATTACAGGCTCCGGCAGACTTCTCTTAAGGTGACTAACTCAGCTGTCGACCATAGATAAATGTTCTCCTGGGACTCAAGTGGCTTGTTTCTGATGCACCAATGCCACTTTACTGTAACCCTCGCACACTTACAGTGAATGTTGAACACACAAATTGCGTCGCGGTTCAATATTACAGGCTCTAGCAGACTTCTCTTGAAGTGACTAACTCAGCTGTCGACCAAGGATAAATGTTCCCCTGGGAGTTAAGCTACTGGTTTCCGATGCACGAATACCACTTTACTGTAACCGTCACACCCTCACAGTGAATGTCGAACACACAAATTGGGTCGCGATTCAATATTACAGGCTCCATCAAACTTTTCTTGAAGTGACTAACTCAGCTGCCGACCATAGTTAATGTTCTCCTGGGAGTCAAGTTGCTTGTTTCCGAGGCACCAATGCCACTTTACTGTAACCCTCGCACCCTCACAGTAAATGTCGAACACACAAATTGCGTCGCAATTCAATATTACAGGCTCCAGCAGACTTCTCTTGAAGTGACTAACAAAGCTGTCGACCAAGGATAAATATTCTCCTGCGAGTCAAGTTGCTTGTTTCCGATGCACCAATGCCACTTTACTGTAACCCTTGTACCATCACAGTGAATGTCAAACACACAAAGTGCATCGCGATTCAATATTACATGCTCCAGCAGACTTCTTTTGAAGTGACTAACTCAGCTGTCGACCATAGATAAATGTTCTTTTGGGACTCAAGTTGCTTGTTTCCGATGCACCAATGCCACTTTACTGTAACCCTCGCATCCTCACAGTGAATGTCGAACACACAAATTGCGTCGCAATTCAATATTACAGGGTCCAGCAGACTTCTCTTGAAGTGACTATCTCAGCTGTCGACCAAAGATAAATGTTCTCCTGGGAGTCCATTTGCTTGTTTCTGATGCACCAATGCCACTTTCCTGTAACCCCCTCACCCTCACAGTAAATGTCGAACACACAAATTGCGTCGCGATTCAATATTACAGGCTCCGGCAGACTTCTCTTAAGGTGACTAACTCAGTTGTCGACCATGGATAAATGTTCTCCTGGGACTCAAGTGGCTTGTTTCTGATTCACCAATGCCACTTTACTGTAACCCTCGCACACTTCCCAGGAATGTCGAACATACAAATTGCGTCGCGGTTCAATATTACAGGCTCCAGCAGACTTCTCTTGAAGTGACTAACTCAGCTGTCGACCAACGATAAATGTTCTCCTGGGAGTTAAGCTAATTGTTTCCGATGCACGAATGCCACTTTCCTGTAACCGTCACACCCCCACAGTGAATGTCGAACACACAAATTGGGTCGCGATTCAATATTACAGGCTGCAGCAAACTTTTCTTGAAGTGACTAACTCAGCTGCCGACCATAGTTAATGTTCTCCTGGGAGTCAATTTGCTTGTTTCCGATGCACCAATGCCACTTTACTGTAACCCTCGCACCCTCACAGTGAATGTGGAACACACAAATTGCGTCGCAATTCAATATTACAGGCTCCAGGAGACTTCTCTTGAAGTGACTAACTCAGCTGTCGACCAAGGATAAATTTTCTCCTGCGAGTCAAGTTGCTTGTTTCCGATGCACCAATGCCACTTTACTGTAACCCTCGCACCCTCACAGTGAATGTCAAACACACAAATTGCGTCGCGATTCAATATTACAGGCTCCAGCAGACTTCTCTTGAATTGACTAACTCAGCTGTCGACCAAGGATAAATGTTCTCCTGGGAGTCAAGTTGCTTGTTTCCGATGCACCAATGCCACTTTACTGTAACCCTCGCACACTCACAGTGAATGTCGAACACACAAATTGCGTCGCGATTCAATATTACCGGCTCCAGCAGACTTCTCTAAAGTGACTAACTCAGCTGTCGACCATAGATAAATGTTCTCCTGGGAGTCAATTTGCTTGTTTCTGATACACCAATGCCACTATCCTGTAACCCCCTCACCCTCACAGTAAATGTCGAACACACAAATAGCGTCGCAATTCAATTTACAGGTATCACCAGACTTCTCTTGAATCGGCCATTACAGGTATGGCCCCATATAAATGTTCTCTTGAGAGTCAAGTTGCTTGTTTCCGATGCACCAATGCTACTTTACTGTAATCCTCACACCCTCACAGTGAATGTCGAACACACAAATTGCGTCTAGATTCAATATTACAGACTTCAGCAGACTTCTCTTCAAGTGACTAACTCAGCTGTCGACCAAAGATATATATTCTCCTGGGAGTCAAGTTGCTTGTTTCCGATGCACCAATGGCACTTGACTGCAACCCTCGCAACCTCACAGTGAATGTCGAACACACAAATTGCGTCGCGATTCAATATTACAGGCTCCAGCAGACATCTTTTGAAGTGACTTACTCAGCTGTCGACCAAGGATTAATGTTCTCCTGGGAGTCAAGTTGCTTGTTTCTGATGCCCCAATGCCACTTTACTGTAACCCTCGCACCCTCACAGTGAATGTCGAACACACAAATTGCGTCGCGATTCAATCACCAGACTTCTCTTGAAACGACGATTATAGGTATGGTCCCCACATAAATGTCCTGTTGAGAGTCAAGTTGCTTGTTTCTGAACCACCAATGCTACTTTACTGTAACCGTCACACCCTCACAGTGAATGTCGAACACACAAATTGCGTCGCGATTCTATATTACAGACTTCAGCAGACTTCTCTTGAAGTGAGTAACTCAGCTGTCGACCAAAGATATATGTTCTCCTGGGAGTCAATTTGCTTGTTTCTGATGCACCAATGCCACTTTCCTGTAACCCCTTCACCCTCACAGTAAATGTCGAACACACAAATTGCGTCGCGATTCAATATTACAGGCTCCGGCAGACTTCTCTTAAAGTGACTAACTCAGCCGTCGACCATAGATAATGTTCTCTTGGGACTCAAGTGGCTTGTTTCTGATGCACCAATGCCACTTTACTGTAACACTCGCACACTTCTAGTGAATGTCGAACATACAAATTGCGTCGCGGTTCAATATTACAGGCTCCAGCAGACTTCTCTTGAAGTGACTAACTCAGCTGTCGACCAAGGATAAATGTTCTCCTTGGAGTTAAGCTACTTGTTTCCGATGCACGAATGCCACTTTACTGTAATCGTCACACCCTCACAGTGAATGTCGAACACACAAATTGGGTCGCGATTCAATATTACAGGCTCCAGCAAACTTTTCTTGAAGTGACTAACTTAGCTGCTGACCATAGTTAATGTTCTCCTGGGAGTCAAGTTGCTTGTTTCCGATGCACCAATGCCACTTTACTGTAACCCTCGCACCCTCACAGTGAATGTGGAACACACAAATTGCGTCGCAATTCAATATTACAGGCTCCAGCAGACTTTTCTTGAAGTGACTAACTCAGCTGTCGACCAAGGATAAATTTTCTCCTGCGAGTCAAGTTGCTTGTTTCCGATGCACAAATGCCACTTTACTGTAATCCTCACACCCTCACAGTGAATGTCGAACACACAAATTGCGTCGCGATTCAATATTACAGGCTACAGCAGACTTCTCTTGAAGTGACTAACTCAGCTGTCGTCCAAGTATAAATGTTCCCCTGTGAGTCAAGTTGCTTGTTTCCGATGCACCAATGCCACTTTACTGTAACCTTCGCACCCTCACAGTGAATGTCAAACACACAAATTGCGTCGCGATTCAATATTACAGGCTCCAGCAGACTTCTCTTGAAGTGACTAACTCAGCTGTCGTCAAAGGATAAATGTTCTCCTGGAAGTCAAGTTGCTTGTTTCCGATGCACCAATGCCACTTTACTGTAACCCTCGCATCCTCACAGTGAATGTTGAACACACAAATTGCGTCGCGATTCTATATTACAGGCTCCAGCAGACTGCTCTTGAGGTGACTAACTCAGCTGTCGACCAAGGATAAATGTTCTCCTGGGAGTCAAGTTGCTTGTTTCCGATGCACCAGTGCCACTTTACTGTAACCCTCTCACCCTCACAGCGAATGTCGAAAACACAAATTGCGTCGCAATTCAATATTACAGGCTCCAGCAGACCTCTCTTGAAGTGAGTCACTCAGCTGTCGACCAAGGATAAATGTTCTCCTGGGAGACAAGTTGCTTGTTTCCGATGCCCCATTTCCACTTTACTGTAAACCTCACACCCTCACAGTGAATGTCGCACACACAAATTGCGTCGCGATTCAATATTACAGGTTTCACCAGACTTCTCGAAACGACCATTACAGATGTGGTCCCCATGTAAATGTTCTGTTGAGAGTCAAGCTGCTTGTTTCCGATGCACCAAAGCCACATTACTGTAACCCTCACACACTCACAGTGAATGTCGAAGACACAAATTGCGTGGCGATTCAATATTACACACTTAGGCAGACTTCTCTTGAAGTGACTAACTCAGCTGCCGACCATAGTTAATGTTCTCCTGGGAGTCAAGTTGCTTGTTTCCGATGCACCAATGCCACTTTACTGTAACCCTCGCACCCTCACAGTAAATGTTGAACACAAAAATTGCGTCGAGATTCAGTATTACAGGCTCCAGCAGACTTCTCTTGAAGTGACTAACTCAGCTGTCGTCCAAGTATAAATGATCTTTTGGGAGTCAAGTTGCTTGTTTCCGATGCACCAATGCCACTTTACTGTAACCCTTGCACCCTCACAGTGAATGTCAAACACACAAATTGCGTCGCGATTCAATATTACAGGCTCCAGCAGACCTCTCTTGAAGTGACTAACTCAGCTGTCGACCAAGGATAAATGTTCTCCTGGGAATCAAGTTGCTTGTTTCCGATTCACCAATGCCACTTTAGTGTAACCCTCGCACCCTCACAGTGAATGTCGAACACACAAATTGCGTCGCGATTCAATATTACAGGCTCCAGCAGACTTCTTTTGAAGCGACTAACTCAGCTGTCGACCAAGGATACATGTTCTCCTGGGAGTCAAATTGCTTGTTTCCCATGCACCAATGCCACTTTACTGTAACCCTCGCACACTCACAGTGAATGTCGAACACACAAATTGCGTCGCGATTCAATATTACTGGCTCCGGCAGACTTCTCTTAAGGTGACTAACTCAGCCGTCGACCATAGATAAATGTTCTCCTGGGACTCAAGTGGCTTGTTTATGATGCACCAATGCCACTTTACTGCAACCCTCGCACACTTACAGTGAATGTTGAACACACAAATTGCGTCACGGTTCAATATTACAGGCTCCAGCAGACTTCTCTTGAAGTGACTAACTCAGCTGTCGACCACGGATAAATGTTCCCCTGGGAGTTAAGCTACTGGTTTCCGATGCACGAATACCACTTTACTGTAACCGTCACACCCTCACAGTGAATGTCGAACACACAAATTGGGTCGCGATTCAATATTACAGGCTCCATCAAACTTTTCTTGAAGTGACTAACTCAGCTGCCGACCATAGTTAATTTTCTCCTGGGAGTCAAGTTGCTTGTTTCCGAGGCACCAATGCCACTTTACTGTAACCCTCGCACCCTCACAGTTAATGTCAAACACAGAAATTGCGTCGCAATTCAATATTAAAGCCTCCAGCAGACTTCTCTTGAAGTGACTAACAAAGCTGTCGACCAAGGATAAATATTCTCCTGCGAGTCAAGTTGCTTGTTTCCGATGCACCAATGCCACTTTACTGTAACCCTCACACCCTCACAGTGAATTTCGAACACACAAATTGCGTCGCGATTCAATATTACAGGCTCCAGCTGACTTCTCTTGAAGTGACTAACTCAGCTGTCGACCAAAGATAAATGTTCTCCTGGGAGTCAAGTTGCTTGTTTCTGATACACCAATGCCACTTTCCTGTAACCCCCTCACCCTCACAGTAAATGTCGAACACACAAATAGCGTCGCAATTCAATTTACAGGTATCACCAGACTTCTCTTGAATCGGCCATTACAGGTATGGCCCCATATAAATGTTCTCTTGAGAGTCAAGTTGCTTGTTTCCGATGCACCAATGCTACTTTACTGTAACCCTCACACCCTAACAGTGAATGTCGAACACGCAAATTGCGTCTAGATTCAATATTACAGACTTCAGCAGACTTCTCTTCAAGTGACTAACTCAGCTGTCGACCAAAGATATATGTTCTCCTGGGAGTCAAGTTTCTTGTTTCCGATGCACCAATGGCACTTGACTGTAACCCTCGCAACCTCACAGTGAATGTCGAACACACAAATTGCGTCGCGATTCAATATTACAGGCTCCAGCAGACTTCTTTTGAAGTGACTTACTCAGCTGTCGACCAAGGATTAATGTTCTCCTGGGAGTCAAGTTGCTTGTTTCCAATGCACCAATGCCACTTTACTGTAACCCTCACACCCTCACAGTTAATGTCGAACACACAAATTGCGTCGCGATTCAATATTACAGGCTCCAGCAGATTCTCTTAAAGTGACTTACTCAGCTGTCGACCATAGATAAATGTTCTCCTGGGAGTCAAGTTGCTCGTTTCCGATGCACCAATGCCATTTTACTGTAACCCTCGCACCCTCACAGTGAATGTCGAACACACTAATTGCGTCGCAATTCAATATTACAGACTCCAGCAGACATCTCTTGAAGTGACTAACTGAGCTGTCGACCAATGATAAATGTTCTCCTGGGAGTCAAGTTGCTTGTTTCTGATGCCCCAATGCCACTTTACTGTAACCCTCGCATCCTAACAGTGAATGTCGAACACACAAATTGCGTCGCGATTCAATCACCAGACTTCTCTTGAAACGACGATTATAGGTATGGTCCCCACATAAATGTCCTGTCGAGAGTCAAGTTGCTTGTTTCTGAACCACCAATGCCACTTTACTGTAACCGTCACACCCTCACAGTGAATGTCGATCACACAAATTGCGTCGCGATTCTATATTACAGACTTCAGCAGACTTCTCTTGAAGTGAATAACTCAGCTGTCGACCAAAGATATATGTTCCCCAGGGACTCAAGTTGCTTGTTTCCGATGCACCAATGCCACTTTACTGTAACCCTCGCATCCTCACAGTGAATGTCGAACACACAGATTGCGTCGCAATTCAATATTACAGGGTCCAGCAGACTTCTCTTGAAGTGACTATCTCAGCTGTCGACCAAAGATAAATGTTCTCCTGGGAGTCAATTTGCTTGTTTCTAATGCACCAATGCCACTTTCCTGTAACCCCTTCACCCTCACAGTAAATGTCGAACACACAAATTGCGTCGCGATTCAATATTACAGGCTCCGGCAGACTTCTCTTAAAGTGACTAACTCAGCCGTCGACCATAGATAATGTTCTCCTGGGACTCAAGTGGCTTGTCTCTGATGCACCAATGCCACTTTACTGTAAGACTCGCACACTTCCAGTGAATGTCGAACATACAAATTGCGTCGCGGTACAATATTACAGGCTCCAGCAGACTTCTCTTGAAGTGACTAACTCAGCTGTCGACCAAGGAT
This sequence comes from Schistocerca cancellata, assembly GCF_023864275.1. Classification (NCBI taxonomy): domain Eukaryota; kingdom Metazoa; phylum Arthropoda; class Insecta; order Orthoptera; family Acrididae; genus Schistocerca; species Schistocerca cancellata. The sequence continues at coordinate 150,598,199 of NC_064629.1, forward strand.
AAATGTTCTCCTGGGAGTTAAGCTACTTGTTTCCGATGCACGAATGCCACTTTACTGTAACCGTCACACCCTCACAGTGAATGTCGAACACACAAATTGGGTCGCGATTCAATATTACAGGCTCCAGCAAACTTTTCTTGAAGTGACTAACTCAGCTGTCGTCCAAGTATAAATGTTCTCCTGAGAGTCAAGTTGCTTGTTTCCGATGCATCAATGCCACTTTACTGTAACCCTCGCACCCTCACAGTGAATGTCAAACACACAAATTGCGTCGCGATTCAATATTACAGGCTCCAGCAGACTTCTCTTGAATTGACTAACTCAGCTGTCGTCCAAGGATAAATGTTCTCCTGGGAGTCAAGTTGCTTGTTTCCGAAGCACCAATGCCACTTTACTGTAACCCTCACATCCTGACAGTGAATGTCGAACACACAAATTGCGTCGCGATTCAATATTACAGGCTCCAGCAGACTTCTCTTGAAGTGACTAACTCAGCTGTCGACCAAGGATAAATTTTCTCCTGCGAGTCAAGATGCTTGTTTCCGATGCACCAATGCCACTTTACTGTAATCCTCACACCCTCACAGTGAAAGTCGAACACACAAATTGTGTCGCGATTCAATATTACAGGCTACAGCAGACTTCTCTTGAAGTGACTAACTAGGCTGTCGTCCAAGTATAAATGTTCCCCTGTGAGTCAAGTTGCTTGTTTCCGATGCCCCAATGCCACTTTACTGTAACCCTCGCACCCTCACAGTGAATGTCAAACACACAAATTGCGTCGCGATTCAATAATACAGGCTCCAGCAGACCTCTCTTGAAGTAACTAACTCAGCTGTCGACCAAGGATAAATGTTCTCCTGGGAGAGAAGTTGCATGTTTCCGATGCCCCATTGCCACTTTACTGTAAACCTCGCACCCTCACAGTGAATGTCGCACACACAAATTGCGTCGCGATTCAATATTACAGGTATCACCAGACTTCTCGAAACGACCATAACAGATGTGTTCCCCATGTAAATGATCTGTTGAGAGTCAAGCTGCTTGTTTCCGATGCACCAAAGCCACTTTACTGTAACCCTCACACCCTCACAGTGAATGTCGAAGACACAAATTGCGTCGCGATTCAATATAACACACTTCAGCAGACTTCTCTTGAAGTGACTAACTCAGCTGCCGACCATAGATAATGTTCTCCTGGGAGTCAAGTTGCTTGTTTCCGATGCACCAATGCCACTTTACTGTAACCCTCGCACCCTCACAGTAAATGTCAAACACACAAATTGCGTCGCGATTCAGTATTACAGGCTCCAGCAGACTTCTCTTGAAGTGACTAACTCAGCTGTCGACCAAGGATAAATGTTCTCCTAGGAATCAAGTTGCTTGTTTCCGATTCACCAATGCCACTTTACTGTAACCCTCGCACCCTCACAGTGAATGTCGAACACACAAATTGTGTCGCGATTCAATATTACAGGCTCCAGCAGACTTCTTGTGAAGCGACTAACTCAGCTGTCGACGAAGGATAAATGTTCTCCTGGGAGTCAATATGCTTGTTTCCCATGCACCAATGCCACTTTACTGTAACCCTCGCACACTCACAGTGGATGTCGAACACACAAATTGCGTCGCGATTCAATATTACAGGATCCGGCAGACTTCTCTTAAAGTGACTATCTCAGCTGTCGACCAAAGATAAATGTTCTTCTGGGAGTCAAGTTGCTTGTTTCTGAGGCAGTAATGCCACTTTCCTGTAACCCCCGCACCCTCACAGTAAATGTCGAACACACAAATTGCGTCGCGATTCAATATTACAGGCTCCGGCAGACTTCTCTTAAAGTGACTAACTCACCTGTCGACCATAGATAAATGTTCTCCTGGGACTCAAGTGGCATGTTTCTGATGCACCAATGCCACTTTACTGTAACCCTCGCACACTTACAGTGAATGTTGAACACACAAATTGCGTCGCGGTTCAATATTACAGGCTCCAGCAGACTTCTCTTGAAGTGACTAACTCAGCTGTCGACCAAGGATAAATGTTCCCCTGGGAGTTAAGCTACTGGTTTCCGATGCACGATTGCCACTTTACTGTAACCGTCACACCCTCACAGTGAATGTCGAACACACAAATTGGGTCGCGATTCAATATTACAGGTTCCATCAAACTTTTCTTGAAGTGACTAACTCAGCTGCCGACCATAGTTAATGTTCTCCTGGGAGTCAAGTTGCTTGTTTCCGAGGCGCCAATGCCACTTTACTGTAACCCTCGCACCCTCACAGTTAATGTCGAACACACAAATTGCGTCGCAATTCAATATTACAGGCTCCAGCAGACTTCTCTTGAAGTGACTAACAAAGCTGTCGACCAAGGATAAATATTCTCCTGCGAGTCAAGTTGCTTGTTTCCGATGCACCAATGCCACTTTACTGTAACCCTCACACCCTCACAGTGAATGTCGAACACACAAATTGCGTCGCGATTCAATATTACAGGCTACAGCAGACTTCTCTTGAAGTGACTAACTCAACTGTCGTCCAAGTATAAATGTTCTCCTGTGAGTCAAGTTGCTTGTTTCTGATGCACCGATGCCACTTTACTGTAACCCTCGCACCCTCACAGTGAATGTAAAAACACACAAATTGCGTCGCGATTCAATATTACAGGCTCCAGCAGACTACTCTTGAAGTGACTAACTCAGCTGTCGACCAAGGATATATGTTCTCCTGGGAGTCAAGTTGCTTGTTTCCGATGCACCAATGCCACTTTACCGTAAACCTCGCACCCTCACAGTGAATGTCGCACACACAAATTGCGTCGCGATACAATATTGCAGGTATAACCAGTCTTCTCGAAACGACCATTACAGATGCGGTCGCCATGTAAATGTTCTGTTGAGAGTCAAGCTGCTGGTTTCCGATGCACGAAAGCCACTTTACTGTAACCCTCACACCCTCACAGTGAATGTGGAAGACACAAATTGCGTCGCGATTCAGTATTACAGGCTCCAGCAGACTTCTCTTGAAGTGACTAACTCAGCAGTCGACCAAGGATAAATGTTCTTTTGGGAGTCAAGTTGCTTGTTTCCGATGCACCAATGCCACTTTACTGTAACCCTCTCACCCTCACAGTGAATGTCGAAAACACAAACTGCGTCGCAATTCAATATACAGGCTCCAGCAGACCTCTCTTGAAGTGACTAACTCAGCTGTCGACCAAGGATAAATGTTCTCCTAGGGAGACAAGTTGCTTGTTTCCGATGCCCCATTGCCACATTACTGTAACCCTCGCACCCTCACAGTGAATGTCGAACACACAAATTGCGTCGCGATTCAATATTACAGGCTACAGCAGACTTCTCTTGAAGTGACTAACTCAACTGTCGTCCAAGTATAAATGTTCTCCTGTGAGTCAAGTTGCTTGTTTCTGATGCACCGATGCCACTTTACTGTAACCCTCGCACCCTCACAGTGAATGTAAAAACACACAAATTGCGTCGCGATTCAATATTACAGGCTCCAGCAGACTACTCTTGAAGTGACTAACTCAGCTGCCGACCATAGTTAATGTTCTCCTGGGAGTCAAGTTGCTTGATTCCGATGCACCAACGCCACTTTACTGTAACCCTCGCACCCTCACAGTGAATGTCGAACACACAAATTTCGTCGCAATTCAATATTACAGGTATCACCAGACTTCTCTTGAAACGGCCATTACAGGTATAGCCCCATATAAATGTTCTGTTGAGAGTCAAGTTGCTTGTTTCTGATGCACCAATGCTACTTTACTGTAACCCTCACACCCTCACAGTGAATGTCGAGGACACAAATTCCGTCGCGATTCAGTATTACAGACTTCAGCAGACTTCTCTTCAAGTGACTAACTCGGTTGTCGACCAAAGATAAATGTTCTCCTTGGAGTCAAGTTGCTTGTTTCCGATGCACCAATGCCACTTTACTGTAACCCTCGCACCCTCACAGTGAATGTCGAACACACAAATTGCGTCGCGATTCTATATTACCGAATTCAGCAGACTTATCTTGAAGTTACTAACTCAGCTGTCGACCAAAGATAAATGGTCTCCTGGGAGTCAAGTTGCTTGTTTCCGATGCACCAATGCCACTTTTCTGTAACCATGGCACCCTCACAGTGAATGTCGAACACACAAATTGCGTCGCGATTCAGTATTACAGGCTCCAGCATACTTCTCTTGAAGTGACTAACTCAGCTGTCGACCAAGGATAAATGTTCTCCTGGGAGTCAAGTTGCTTGTTTCCGATGCACCAATGCCACTCTACTGTAACCCTCGCACCCTCACAGTGAATGTCGAACACACAAATTGCGTCGCGATTCAATATTACAGGCTCCAGCAGACTTCCCTTGAAGTGACTAACTCAGCTGTCGACCAAGGATAAATGTTTTCCTGGGAGTCAAGTTGCTTGTTTCCGAAGCACCATTGAAACTTTACTGTAACACTCGCACCCTCACAGTGAATGTCGAACACACAAATTGCGTCGCAATTCAATATTACAGGCTCCAGCAGATCTCTCTTGAAGTGACTAACTTAGCTGTCGACCAAGGATAAACATTATCCTGGGAGTCAAGTTGCTTGTTTCCGATGCACTAATGCCGCTTTGCTGTAACCCTCGCACCCGCACAGTGAATGTCGAACACAGAAATTGCGTAGCCATTCAATATTACAGACTTCAGCAGACTTCTCTTGAAGTGACTAACTTAGCTGTCGACCAAAGATAAATGTTCTCCTGGGAGTCAAGTTGCTTGTTTCCGATGCACCAATGCCACTTTACTGTAACCCTCGCACCCTCACAGTGAATGTCGAACACACAAGTTGCGTAGCCATTCAATATTACAGGCTCCAGCAGAATTATCTGGAAGTGACTAACTCAACAGTCGACCAAGGATAAATGTTTTCCTGGGAGTCAAGCTGCTTGTTTCCGATGCACGAATGCCACTGTACTGTAACCCTCGCACCCTCACAGTGAATGTCGAACACACAAATTGCGTCGCGATTCAATATCACAGGCTCCACCTGACTTCTCTTGAAGTTACTAACTCAGCTGTCGGCCAAGGATAAATGTTCTCCTGGGAGTCAAGTTGCTTGTTTCCGATGCACCAATGCCACTTTAATGTAACACTCGCACCCTCACAGTGAATGGCGAACACACAAATTGCGTCGCGATTCAATATTGCAGGTATCAGCAGACTACTCTTGAAACGACCACTACAGGTATGGTCCCCATATAAAGGTTCTGTTAACAGTCAAGTTGCTTGTTTCTGATGCAGCAATGCTACTTTACTGTAACCCTCGCACCCTCACAGTGAATGTCGAACACACAAATTGCGTCGCGATTCAATATTACAGGATCCAGCAGACTTCTCTTGAAGTGACTAACTTAGCTGTGGACCAAAGATAAATCTACTCCTGCGAGTCAAGTTGCTTGTTTCCGATGCACTTTACTGTAACCCTCGCACCCTCACAGTGAATGTCGAACACACAAATTGCGTCGCGATTCAATATTACAGGATCCAGCAGACTTCTCTTGAAGTGACTAACTCAGATGACGGCCAAGGATAAATGTTCTCCTGGGAGTCGAGTTGCTTGTTTCCGATGCACCAATGCCACTTAACTGTAACACTCGCACCCTCACAGTGAATGTCGAACACACAAATTGCGTAGCGATTCAATATTGTAGGCATCAGCAGACTTCTCTTGAAACGACCATTGCAGGTATGGTCCCCATATAAATGTTCTGTTGAGGGTCAAGTTGCTTGTTTCTGATGGACCAATGCTACTGTACTGTAACCCTCGCACCCTCACAGTGACTGTCGAACACAGAAATTGCGTCGGAATTCAAAATTACAGGTATCACCAGACTTCTCTTGTAACGACCATTACATGTGTGGTCCCCATGTAAATGTTCTGTTGGGAGTCAAGTTGCCTTTTTCCGATGTACCAATGCCTCTTTACTGTAATCCTCACACCCTCACAGTGAATGTTGAACAAACAAATTGCTTCGCGATTCAGTATTACAGGCTCCAGCAGACTTCTCTAGAAGTGACTAACTCAACTGTCGACCAAGGATAAATGTTCTCTTGGGAGTCAAGTTCCTTGTTTCCGATGCACCAATGCCACTTTACTGTAACCCTCGCGCACTCACGGTGAATGTTGAACACACAAATTGTGTCGCGATTCAATATTACAGGCTCCAGCAAACTTCTCTTGAAGTGACTAACTCAGCTGTCGACCAAGGATAAATGTTCTTCTGGGAGTCAAGCTGCTTGTTTCCGATGCACGAATGCCACTTTACTGTAACCCTCGCATCCTCACAGTGAATGTCGAACACACAACATGCGTCGCTATTCAATATTACAGGCTCCAGCAGACTTCTCTTAAAGTGACTAACTCAGCTGTCGACCAAGGATAAATGTTCTCCTGGGAGTCAAGTTGCTTGTTTTACCATGCACCAATGCCACTTTACAGTGACCCTCGCACCCTCACAGTGAATGTCGAACACACAAATTAAGTCGCGATTCAGTATTACAGGCTCCAGCAGACTTCTCTAGAAGTCACTAATTCAACTGTCGACCAAGGATAAATGTTCTCCTGGGAGTCAAGTTGCCTGTTTCCGATGCACCAATGCAACTTTACTGTTGCCCTCGCACCCTCACAGAGAATGTCGAACACACAAATTGCGTCGTGATTCAATATTACAGGCTCCAGCTGACTTCTCTTGAAGTGACTAACTCAGCTGTCGACCAAGGATAAATGTTCTCCTGAGAGTCAAATTGCTTGTTTCCGATGGACCAATGCCACTTTACTGTAACCCTTGCACCCTCACAGTGAATGTCGAACACACAAATTGCGTCGTGATTCAGTATTTCAGGCTCTAGCAGACTTCTCTTGAAGTGACTAACTCTGCCGTCGACCAAGGATAAATGTTCTCCTGGAAGTCAAGTTGCTTGTTTTCGATGCACCAATGCCACTTTACTGTAACCTTCGCACTCTCACAGTGAATGTAGAACACACAAATTGCGTCGCGATTCAATATTACAGGCTCCAGCTGACATCTCTAGAAGTGACTAACTCAGCTGACGACCAAGGATAAAAGTTCTCCTGGGAGTCAAGTTGCTTGTTTCCGATGTACCAATGCCACTTTACTGTAACCCTTGCACCCTCACATTGAATGTCGAACAAACAAATTGCGTCGTGATTCATTATTACAGGCATCAGCAGATATCTCTTGAAACGACCATTACAGGTATGGTCCCCATATAAATGTTCTGTTGAGAGTCAAGTTGCTTGTTTCCGATGCACCAATGCCACTTTACAGTAACCTCGCACCATCGCAGTGAATGTCGAACACATAAAATGCGTCACGATTCATTATTACAGGCTCCAGCAGTGTTCTCTTGAAGTGATTAACTAAGCTGTCGACCAAGGATAAATGTGCTCCTGGGAGTCAAGTTGCTTGTTTCCGATGCGTAAATGCCACTTTACTGTAACCCTCGCACCCTCACAGTTAATGTCGAATATAAAAATTGCGTCGCTATTCAATTTTACAGGCTCCAGCAAACCTCTCTAGAAGTGACTAACTCAGCTGTGGACCAAGGATAAATGTTCTGCTGGGAGTAAAGTTGCTTGTTTCCGATGCACCATTGCCACTTTTCTGTAACCCTCGCACCCTCAACAGTAAATTTCGAACACTCAAATTGGGTCGCGATTCAATATTACAGGCTACAGGAGACTTCTCTTGAAGCGACCAACTCAGCTGTCGACCAAGGATAAATGTTCTCCTGGTAGTCAAGTTGCTTGTTTCCGATGCACCAATGCCACTTTACTGTAACCCTCGCACCCTCACAGTGAATGTCGAACACTCATATTGCGTCGCGATTCAATATTACAGGATCCAGCAGACTTATCTGGAAGAGACTAACTCACCTTCGACCAAGGTCAAATTTTCTCCTGGGAATCAAGTTGCTTGTTTCCGATACACCAATGCCACTTTACTGTAACCCTCGCACCCTCACAGTGAATGTCGAACACACAAATTGCGTCGCAATTCAAGATTACAAGCTCCAGCAGTCTTCTCTTGAAGTGACAAACGCAGCAGTCGACCAAAGTTAAATGTTCTCCTGGGGGTCACGTTGCTTGTTTCCGATGCACCAATGCCACTTTACTGTAACCCTCGCACCCTCACAGTGAATGTCGAGCACACAAATTGCGTCGCGATTCAAAATTACGGGATATAGCAGATTTCTCTTGAAACGACTATCACAAGTCTGGTCCCCGTATAAATATTCTCCTAGGAATCAAGTTGCTTGTTTCCGATGCACCAATGCCACTTTACTGTAACCCTCGCACCCTCCCAGAGAATGTCGAACACACAAATTGCGTCGCGATTCAATATTACAGGGTCCAGCAGACTTCTCTTGAAGTGACGAACTTAGTTGTCGATCAAGGATAAATGTTCTCCTGGGAGGCAAATTGCTTGTTTCCGATGCACCAATTCCACTTTACTGTAATCCTCGCACCCTCACTGTGAATGTCGAACACACAAATTGCGTCGCGATTCAATATTACAAGCTCCAGCAGACTTCTCTCGAACAGACTAACTCAGTTGTCGACAAGGATAAATGTTCTCCTGGGAGTCAAGTTGCTTGTTTCCGAAGCTCCAATGACACTTTACTGTATCCCTCGCACCCTCACAGTGAATGTCGAACACAAAAATTGCGTCGCGATTCAATATTACTGGCTCCAGCAGACATCTCTTGAAGTGACTAACTCAGCTGTCGACCAAGGATAAATGTTCTACTGGGAGTCAAGTTGCTTGATTCCGATGCACCAATTAAACTTTACTGTAACCCTCGCACCCTCCCAGAGAATGTCGAACACACAAATTGCGTCACGATTCATTATTACAGGCTCCAGCAGTGTTCTCTTGAAGTGATTAACTAAGCTGTCGACCAAGGATAAATGTGCTCCTGGGAGTCAAGTTGCTTGTTTCCGATGCACCAATGCCACTTTACTGTAACCCTCACACCCTCACAGTGAATGTCGAACACAAAAATTTCGTCGCGATTCAATATTACAGGCTCCAGCAGACTTACCTTGAAGTGACTAACTAAGCTGTCGACCAAGGATATATGTTCTCCTGGGAGTCAAGTTGCTTGTTTCCGATGCACCAATGCCACTTTGCTGTAACCCTCGCACCCTCACAGTGTATGTCGAACACACAAATTTCGTCACGATTCAATATTACAGGCTCCCGCAGACTTCTCTTGAAGTGACTAACTTTGCTGTCGACCAAGGATAAATGCTCTCCTGGGACTCAAGTTGCTTGTTCCGATGCACCAATGCCACTTTACTGTAACCCTCGCACCCTCACATTGAATGTCGAACACACAAATTGCGTTGCGATTCAATATTGCAGTAGACTTCTCTTGAAACGAGCATTAAAGGTATGGTCCCCATATATATGTTCTGTTGAGAGTCAAGATGCTAGTTTCAGATGCACCAATGCCACTTTACTGTAACCCTTGCACCCTCACAGTGAATGTCGAACACAAAAATTGCGTCGCGACTGAATATTACAGGCTCCAGCAGACTTCTCTAGTAATGACTGACTCAGCTGTCGACCAAGGATAAATGTTCTCCTGGGAGTCAAGTTGCTTGTTTCCGATGCACCAATGCCACTTTACTGTAACCCTCGCACCCTCACATTGAACGTCGAACAAACAAATCGCGTCGCAAATCAATATTTAATGCTTCAGCAGACTTCTCTTGAAATGACTAACTCAGCTGTCGACCAAGGATAAATGTTCTCTTGGGAGTCAAGTTGCTTTTTTCCGATGCACCAATGCCACTTTACTGTAACTCTCGCACCCTCACAGTGAATGTCGAACACACAAATTGCGTCGCGAGTCAGTATTACAGTATCGAATAGATTTCTCTTGAAGTGACTAACTCAGTTGTCGACCAAGGATAAATGTTCTCCTGGGAGTTAAGTTGCTTGTTTCCGATGCACCAATGCCACTTTACTGTAACCCTTGCACCCTCACAGTGAATATCGAACACACAAATTGCGTCGCGATTGAATACTACAGGCTCCAGCAAGGTTCTCTTGAAGTGATTAACACAGCTGGCGACCAAGGATAAATGTTCTCCTGGGAGTCAAGTTGCTTGTTTCCGATGCACCAATGCCACTTAACTGTAACCCTCCCACCCTCACAGTGAATGTCGAACGCACAAATTGCGTCGGTATTTTATATTACAGGTATCAGCAGACTGCTCGTAAAACGACCATTACAGGTATGGTCCCCATAAAAATTTCTCCTGGGAGTCAAGTTGCTTGTTTCCGATGCACCGATGCCACTTTACTGCAACCCTCGCATCCTCACAGTGAATGTCGAACACACAAATTGGGTCGCGATTCAATATTACAGGCTCCAGCAGACTTCTCTCGAAGAGACTAACTGAGCTGTCGACCAAGGATAAATGTTCTCCTGGGAGTCAAGTTGCTTGTTTCCGAAGCACCAATGACACTTTACTGTAACCCTCGCACCCTCACAGTGAATGTCGAACACAAAATTTGCTTCGCGATTCAATATTACTGGCTCCAGCAGACTTCTCTTGAAGTGACTAACTCAGATGTCGACCAAGGATCAATGTTCTACTGGGAGTCAAGTTGCTTGATTCCGATGCACCAATTCCACTGTACTGTAACCCTCGCACCCTCACAGTGAATGTCGAACACACAAATTGCGCTGCGATTCAATATTACTGGTATCAGCAGACTTCTCTTGAATCGACCATTACAGGTATGGTCCCCATACATATGTTCTGTTGAGAGTCAAGATGCTTGTTTCCGATGCACCATTGCCACTTTACTGTAACCCTCGCACCCCCACAGTGAATGTCGAACACAAAAATTCCGTCGCGATTCAATATTACAGGCTCCAGCAGACTTACCTTGAAGTGACTAACTCAGCTGTCGACCAAGGATAAATGTTCTCCTGGGAGTCAAGTTGCTTGTTTCCGATGCACCAACGCCACTTTGCTGTAACCCTCGCACCCTCACAGTGAATGGCGAACACACAAATTGCGTCGCAGTTCAATATTACAGGCTCCATCAGACTTCTCTTGAAGTGACTCACTCAGCTGTTGACCCAGGATAAATGTTCTCCTGGGAGTCAAGTTGTTTTTTACGATGCACCAATGCCACTTTACTTTATCCCTCGCACCCTCACAGTGAATGTCGAACACACTAATTGCATCGCGATTCAGTATTACAGGCTCCAGCAGACTTCTCTTGAAGTGACTAACTCAGCTGTCGACCAGGGATAAATGTACTCCTGGGAGTCAGATTGCTTGTTTCTGATGCACCAATTCCACTTTACTGTAACCATTGCACCCTCACAGTGAATGTCCAACACACAAAATTCGTAGCGATTCAATATTACAGGCTCCCGCAGACTTCTCTTGAAGTGATTAACTTTGCTGTCGACGAAGGATAAATGATCTCCTGGGTGTCAAGTTGCTTGTTCCGATGCACCAATGCCACTTTACTGTAACCCTCGCACCCTCACAGTCAATGTCGAACACACAAATTGCGTCGCGATTTTATATCACAGGCTCCAGCAGACTTCTCTTGAAGTGACTAACTCAGCTGTCGACCAAGGATAAATGTTCTCCTGGGAGTCAACTTGCTTGTTTCCGTTGCCCTAATGCCACTTTACTGTAACCCTCGCACCCTCACATTGAACGTCGAACACACAAATTGCGCTGCGATTCAATATTACAGGTATCAGCAGACTTCTCTCGAAACGAGCATTACAGGTATGGTCCCCATATATATGTTGTGTTGAGAGTCATGATGCTTGTTTCCGATGCACCAATGCCACTTTACTGTAACGCTTGCACCCTCACAGTGAATGTCGAACACAAAAATTGAGTCGCGAATCAATATTACAGTCTCGAGTAGACTTCTCTTGAAGTGACTAACTCAGCTGTCGACCAAGGATAAATGTTCTCCTGGGAGTCAAGTTGCTTGTTTCCAATGCACCAATGCCACTTGACTGTAACCCTTGCACCCTCACAGTGAATATCGAACACACAAAATGCGTCCGATTCAATACTACAGGCTCCAGCAGGCTTCTCTTGAAGTGACTAACTCAGCTGTCGGCCAAGGATAAATGTTCACCTGCGAGTCAAGTTGCTTGTTTCCAATGCACCAATGCAACTTAACTGTAACCCTCGAACTCTCCCAGTGAATGTCGAACACACAAATTGCATCGGGATGTAATATTACATATATCAGCAGACTGCTCGTGAAACGACCATTACACGTATGGTCCCCATATAAATTTTTCCTGGGAGTCAAGTTGCTTGTTTACGATGCACCGATGCCACTTTACTGTAACCCTCGCACCCTCACAGTGAATGTCGAACACACAAATTGCGTCGCGATTAAATATTACAGGCTCCAGCAGACTTCTCTTGAAGTGACTAACTCAGCTGTCGACCAAGGATAAATGTTCCTCTTGGGAGTCATGTTGCTTGTTTCCGATGCACCAATGCCACTTTACTGTAACCATTACACCCTCACAGTGAATGTCGAACACACAAATTGCGTCGCGATTCAATATTACAGGCTCCAGCAGACTTCTCTTGAAGTGACTAACTTTGCTGTCGACCAAGGATAAATGTTCTCCTGGGAGTCAAGTTTCTTGTTTCCGATGCACCAATGCCACTTTACTGTAACCCTCGCACACTCACAGTGAATGTCGAACACACAAATTGCGTCGCGATTCAATTTTACAGGCTCCAGCAGACATCTCTAGAAGTGACTTACACAGCTGTCGACCAAGGATAAATGTTCTCCTGGGAGTCAAGTTGCTTGTTTCCGATGCACCAATGTCACTTTACTGTAACCCTCGCACCCTCACAGTGAATGTCGAACACACAAATTGCGTCGCGATTCATTATTACGGGCTCCAGCAAACTTCTCTTGAAGTGACTAACTCAGCTGTCGACCAAGGATAAATGTTCTTCTTTGAGTCAAGTTGCTTGTTTCCGATGCACCAATGCCACTTTACTGTAACAATCGCACCCTCACAGGGAATGTCGAACACACAAATTGCGTCGCGATTCAAAATTACAGGTTTCAGCAGACTTCTCTTGAAGTGACTAACTTTGCTGTCGACCAAGGATAAATGTTCTCCTGGGAGTCAAGTTGCTTGTTTCCGATGCACCAACGCCACTTTACTGTAACCGTCGCACATTCACAGTGAATGTCGAACACACAAATTGCGTCGCGATTCAATACTACAGGCTCCAGCAGACTTCTCTAGAAGTGACTTACACAGCTGTCGACCAAGGATAAATGTTCTCCTTGGAGTCAAGTTGCTGTTTCCGATGCACCAATGCCACTTTACTGTAACCCTCGCACCCTCACAGTGAATGTCGAACACACAAATTGCGTCGCGAATCAATATTACAGTCTCGAGTAGACTTCTCTTGAAGTGACTAACTCAGCAGTCGACCAAGGATAAATGTTCTCCTGGGAGTCAGGTTGCTTGTTTCCGATGCACCAATGCCACTTTGTTGTAACCCTCGCACCCTCAAAGTAAATGTCGAACACACAAATTTTGTCGCGATTTAATATACAGATATCAGCAGACTTCTCTTGAAACGACCATTACAGGTATGGTCCCCATATAAATGTTCTGTTGAGTGTCACGTTGCTTGTTTCCGATGCACCAATGACACTTTACTATAACCCTCGCACCCTCACAGTGTAAGTTGAACACACAAATTGCGTCGCGATTCAATATTACATGCTCCAGCAGACTTCTCTAAAAGCGACTATCTCAGCTGTCGCCCAAAGATAAATCTTCTCCTGGGAGTCAAGGTGCTTGTTTCCGATGTACCAATGCCACATTACTGTATACCTTGCACCCTCACACTGAAGGTCGAACACACATATTGCGTCGTGAGCCAATATAACAGGCTCCAGCAGACTTCTCTAGAGGTGACTAACTCACTTTCGACCAAAGATAAATGTTCTCCTGGGAGTCAAGTTGCTTGTTTCTGATGCAGCAATGCCACTTTACTGGCTACCCTCACACCCTCACAGTGAATGTCAAACACACAAATTGCGTCGCGATTCAGTTTTACAGATTCCAGCAGACTTCTCTAGAAGTAACTAACTCAGCTGTTGACCAAGGATAAATGTTCTCCTGGGAGTCAATTTGCTTGTTTCCGATGCACCAGTCCCACCTTACTGTAACCCTCGCACCCTCACAGTGAATGTCGAACACACAAATTGCATCGCGATTCAACATTACAGGTGTCAGCAGACTTCTCTTGAAACGACCATTACAGGTATGGTCCCAAAATAAATGTTCTGTTGAGAGTCAAGTTGCTTGTTTCCGATGCACCAATGCCACTTTACTGTAACCCTCGCACCCTCACAGTGAATGTCGAACACACAAATTGCGTCGCGAATCAATATTACAGTCTCGAGTAGAATTCTCTTGAAGTGACTAACTCAGCTGTCGACCAAGGATAAATGTTCTCCTGGGAGTCAAGTTGGTTGTTTGCGATGCACCAATGCCACTTTACTGTAACCCTTGCAACCTCACTGTGAATATCAAACACACAAAACTCGTCGCGATTCAATACTACAGGCTCCAACAGGCTTCTCTTAAAGTGACTAACTCAGCTGTCGACCAAGGATAAATGTTCTCCTGGGAGTCAAGTTGCTTGTTTCCGATGCACCAATGTCACTTTTCTGTAACGCTCACTCTCTCACAGTGAGTGTCGAACACACAAATTGCGTCGCGAATCAATATTACAGTCTCGAGTAGACTTCTATTGAAGTGACTAACTCAGCTGTCGACCAAGGATAAATGTTCTCCTGGGAGTCAAGTTGCTTGTTTCCAATGCACCAATGCCACTTGACTGTAACCCTTGCACCCTCACAGTGAATATCGAACACACAACATGCGTCGCGATTCAATACTACAGGCTCCAGCAGGTTTCTCTTGAAGTGACTAACTCAGCTGTCGACCAAGGATAAATGTTCACCTGCGAGTCAAGTTGCTTGTTTCCGATGCACCAATGCCACTTAACTGTAACCCTCGCACCCTCCCAGTGAATGTCGAACACACAAATTGCGTCGCGATTCAATATTACAAGCTCCAGCAGACTTCTCTAGAAGTGACTAACTCACATTGACCAAGGATAAATGTTCTCCTGGGAATCAAGTTGCTTGTTTCCGATGCACCAATGCCACTTTACTGTAACCCTCGCACCCTCACAGTGAATGTCGAACACACAAATTGCGTCGCAATTCAGTATTACAGGCTCCAGCAGATTTCTCTTGAAGTGACTAACTCAGCTGTCGACCAACAATAGATGCTTTCCGGGGAGTCACGTTGCTTGTTTCCGATGCACAAATGCCACTTTACTGTAACCCTTGCACCCTCACAGTGAATGTCGAACACACAAATTGCATCGCGATTCAATATTACAGGTATCAGCATATTTCTCTTCAAACGACCATTACAGGTATGGTCCCCATATAAATGTTCTGTTGAGAGTCAAGTTGCTTGTTTTCGATGCACCAATGCCACTTTACTGTAACCCTCGCACACTCACAGTGAATGTCGAACACACAAATTGCGTCGCGATTCTATATTACAGGTATCAGCAGACTTCTCTTGAAACGACCATTACAGGTATGGTCCCCATATAAATGTTCTGTTGAGAGTCAAGTTGCTTGTTTCCAATGCACCAATGCTACCTTACTGTAACCCTTGCACCCTCACAGTGAATGTCCAACAGAAAAATTACGTCGCGATTCAATATTACAATCTCCAGCAGACTTCTCTTGAAGTGACTAACTCGGCTGTCGACCAAGGATAAATGTTCTCCTGGGGGTCAAGCTGCCTGTTTCCGATGCACCAATGCCACTTTACTGTAACCCTCGCACCCTCACAGTGAATGTAGAAATCACAAATTGCGTCGCGATTCAATATTACAGGCTCCAGCAGGCTTCTCTAGAAGTGACTAACTCAGCTGACGACCAAGGATAAATGTTCTCCTGGGAGTCAAGATCCTTGTTTCCGATGCACAAATGCCACTTTACCCTCGCGCCCTCACAGTGAATGTCGAACACACAAATTGCGTCGCTATTCAATATAACAGTCTCCAGCAGACCTCTCTAGAAGTGACTAACTTAGCTGTCGACCAAGGATAAATGTTCTGCTGGGAGTAAAGTTGCTTAATTGCGATGCACCAATGCCACTTTACTGTAACCCTCGCACCTTCAACAGTGAATGTCGAACACACAAATTGCGTCGCGATTCAATATTACAGGCTACAGCAACCTTCTCTTGAAGCGACTAACTCAGCTGTCGACCAAGGATAAATGTTCTCCTGGGAGTCAAGTTGCTTGTTTCCGATGCACCAATGCCACTTTACTGTAACCCTCGCACCCTCACAGTGAATGTCGAACACACAAATTGCGTCGCAATTTAATA
The DNA here is from genome assembly GCF_023864275.1 of Schistocerca cancellata. NCBI lineage: Eukaryota > Metazoa > Arthropoda > Insecta > Orthoptera > Acrididae > Schistocerca > Schistocerca cancellata. Next base: position 150,614,766 of record NC_064629.1, read on the forward strand.
TTACAAGTTCCAGCAGATTTCTCTTGAAATGACTAACTCAGCTGTCGACCAAGGATAAGTGTTCTACTGGGAGTCAAGCTGCTCGTTTCCGATGCACCAATGCCACTTTACTGTAACCCTCGCACACTCACAGTGAATGTCGAACACACAAATTGCGTCGCGATTCTATATTACAGGTATCAGCAGACTTCTCTTGAAACGACCATTACAGGTATGGTCCCCATATAAATGTTCTGTTGAGAGTCAAGTTGCTTGTTTCCGATGCACCAATGCTACCTTACTGTAACCCTTGCACCCTCACAGTGAATGTCCAACAGAAAAATTACGTCGCGATTCAATATTACAATCTCCAGCAGACTTCTCTTGAAGAGACTAACTCAGCGGTCGACCAAGGATAAATGTTGTCATGGGAGTCAAGTTGCTTGTTTCTGAAGCACCAATGACACTTTACTGTAACCCTCGCACCCCCACAGTGAATGTCGAACACAAAAACTGCGTCACGATTCAATTTTCCTGCCTCCAGCAGACTTCTCTTGAAGTGACTAACTCAGCTGTCGACAAAGGATAAATGTTCAACTGGGAGTCATGTTGCTTGTTTCCGATGCACCAATTCCACTTTACTGTTACCCTCGCAGTGAATGTCGAACACACAAATTGCGCTGCGATTCAATATTACAGGTCTCAGCAGACTTCTCTTGAACCGACCATTACTGGTATGGTCCCTATATATATGTTCTGTTGAGAGTCAAGATGCTTGTTTCCGATGCACCAATGCCACTTTACTGTAACTCTCACACCCTCACAGTGAATGTCGAACACAAAAATTGCGTCGCGATTCAATATTACAGGCTCCAGCAGACCTACTTTGAAGTGACTAACTCAGCTGTCGACCAATGATAAATGTTCTACTGGGAGTCAAGTTGCTTGTTTCCGATGCACCAATGCCACTTTACTGTAACTGTTGCACCCTCACAGTGAATGTCGAACACACAAATTGCGTCGCAATTCAATATTACAGGCTCCAGCAGACTGCTCTTGAAGTGACTAACTCAGTTGTTGACCAAGGATAAATGTTCTTCTGGGAGTCAAATTTCTTGTTTCCGATGCACCAATTCAAGTTTACTGTAACCCTCGCACCCTCACAGTGAATGTCGAACACACAAGTTGCGTCGCGATTCAATATTACAGGCTCCAGCAGACTTCTCTTGAAGAGACTACCTCAGCTGTCGACCAAGGATAAATGTATTCATGGGAGTCAAGTTGCTTGTTTCCGATGCACCAATGCCACATTACTGTAACCCTCGCACCCCCACAGTGAATGTCGAACACAGAAATTGTGTCGCGATTCAATACTACATGAATCACCAGACTTCTCTTGAAACGACCATTACTGGTATGGTACCCAAATAAATGTTCTGTTGAGAGTCAAGTTGCTTGTTTCCGATGCACCAATGCCACTTTACTGTAACCCTCGCACCCTCACAGTGAATGTCGAACACACAAATTGCGTCGTGATTCAATATTACAGGCTCCAGAATACTTCTCTTGATGTGACTACCTCAGCTGTCGACCAAGGATAAATGTTCTCCTGGGAGTCAAGTTGCTTGTTTCCGATGCTCCAATGCCACTTTACTGTAACCGTCGCACCCTCACAGTGAATGTCGAACACAAAAATTGCGTCGCGATTCAATATTACAGGCTCCAGCAGACTTCTCTTGAAGAGACTAACTCAGCTGTCGACCAAGGGTAAGTGTTCTCCTGGGAGTCAAGCTGCTCTTTTCCGATGGACCAATGCCACTTTACTGTAACTCTCGCACCCTCACAGTGAATGTCGAACACACAAATTGTGTCGCGATTCAATATTACAGGCTCCAGCAGACTTATCTAGAAGTGACTACCTCACCTTCGACCAAGGATAAATATACTCCTGGGAGTCAAGTTGCTTGTTTCCGGGAACCAATGCCACTTTACTGTAACCCTCGCACCCTCCCAGAGAATGTGGAACACACAAATTGCGTCGCGATTCAATATTACAGGTATCACCAGACTTTTCTTGAAACGACCATTACAGCTATAGTCCCCATATAGATGTTCTTTTGAGAGTCAAGTACTTGTTTCCGATGCACCAATGCCACTTTACTGTAACCCTCGCACACTCACAGTGAATGTCGAACACACAAATAGCCTCGCGATTCAATATTACAAGCTCCAGCAGACTTCTCTTGAAGTGACTACCTCAGCTGTCGACCAAGGATAAATTTTCTCCTGGGAGTCAAGTTGCTTGTTTCCGATACACCAATGTCACTTTACTGTGACCCTCGCACCATCACAGTGAATGTCGAACACACAAATTGCGACGCGATTCAATATTACTGGATATAGCAGATTTAACTTGAAACGACTATCACAAGTCTGGTCCCCGTATAAATGTTCTCTTAGGAGTCAAGTTGCTGGTTCCGATGCACCAATGCCACTTTATTGTAAACCTCGCAACCTCCCAGAGAATGTCGAACACACAAATTGCCTCGCGATTCAATATTACAGGGTCCAGCAGACTTCTCTTGAAGTGACGAACTTAGCTGTCGACCAAGGATAAATGTTCTCCTGGGAGTCATGTTGCTTGTTTCCGATGCACGAATGCCACTTTTCTGTAACCCTCGCACACTCACAGTGTTTGTTGAACACACAAATTGCGTCGCGATTCAATATTACAGGCTCCAGCAGACTTCTCTTGAAGTGACTGACTCAGCTGTCGACCAAGGATAAATGTTCTCCTGGGAGTCAAGTTGCTTGTTTACGATACACCAATTCCACTTTACTGTAACGATTGCACCCTCACAGTGAATGTCGAACAGACAAATTTCGTCGCGATTCAATATTACAGGCTCCCGCAGACTTCACTTGAAGTGACTAACTTTGCTGTCGACCAAGGATATATGTTCTCCTGGGAGTCAAGTTGCTTGTTCCAATGCACCAATGCCACTTTACTGTAACCCTCGCACCCTCACAGTGAATGTCGAACACATAAATTGCGTCGCGATTCAATATTACAGGCTCCCGCAGACTTCTCTTGAAGTGACTAACTTTGCTGTCGACGAAGGATATATGTTCTCCTGGGAGTCAAGTTGCTTGTTCCAATGCACCAATGCCACTTTACTGTAACCCTCGCACCCTCACAGTGAATGTCGAACACATAAATTGCGTCGCGATTCAATATTACAGGCTCCCGCAGACTTCTCTTGAAGTGACTAACTTTGCTGTCGACGAAGGATATATGTTCTCCTGGGAGTCAAGTTGCTTGTTCCAATGCACCAATGCCACTTTACTGTAACCCTCGCACCCTCACAGTGAATGTCGAACACATAAATTGCGTCGCGATTCAATATTACAGGCTCCCGCAGACTTCTCTTGAAGTGACTAACTCATCTGTCGACCAAGGATAAATGTTCTCCTGGGAGTCAAGATGCTTGTTTCCGATGCACCAATGCCACTTAACTGTAACACTTGCACCCTCACAGTGAATGTAGAACACACAAATTGCGTCGGTATTAAATATTACAGGTATCAGCAGACTGCTCGTGAAACGACCATTACAGGTATGATCCCCATATAAGTTTCTCCTGGGAGTCAAGTTGCTTGTTTCCGATGCACCGATGCCACTTTACTGTAACCCTCGCACCCTCACAGTAAATGTCGAACACAAAATAGCGTCGCGATTAAATATTACAGGCTCTAGCAGACTTCTCTAGAAGTGACTAACTCAGCTGTCGACAAAGGATAAATGTTCTCCAGGGAGTCAAATTGCTTGTTTCCGATGCATCAATGCCACTTTACTGTAACCATTGCACCCTCACAGTGAATGTCGAACACACAAATTGCGTCGCGATTCAATATTACAGGCTCCAGCAAACTTCCCTTGAAGTGACTAACTTTGCTGTCGACCAAGGATAAATGTTCTCCTGGGAGTCAAGTTGCTTGTTTCCGATGCACCAATGCCACTTTACTGTAACCCTCGCACACTCACAGTGAATGTCGAACACACAAATTGCGTCGCGATTCAATATTACAGGCTCCAGCTGACTTCACTAGAAGTGACTAACACAGCTGTCGACTAAGGATAAATGTTTTCCTGGGAGTCAAGTTGCTTGTTTCCGATGCACCAATGCCACTTTACTGTAACCCTCGCACCCTCACACTGAATGTCGATCACACAAATTGCGTCGCCATTCAGTATTACGGGCTCCAGCAGACTTCTCTTGAAGTGACTAACTCAGCTGTCGATCAAGTATAAATGTTCTCCTGGGACTCTAGTTGCTTGTTCCCGATGCACCAATGCCACTTTACTGTAACCGTTGCACCCTCACAGTGAATGTCGAACACACAAATTGCGTCGCGATTCAATATTACAAGCTCCAGCAGACTTCTCTTGAAGTGACTAACTCAGCTGTCGACCAATGATAAATGTTCTTCTGGGAGTCAAGTTGTTAGTTTCCGATGCACAAATGCCACTTTACTGTTACCATCGCACCCTCACAGTGATGTCAAACACACAAATTGCGTCGCGATTCAATATTACAGGTTTCAGCAGACTTCTGTAGAAATGTCTAACTCACCTTCGACCAAGGATAAATGTTCTCCTGGGAGTCAAGTTGCTTGTTTCCGATGCATCGATGCCACTTTCCTGTAACCCTCACTCCCTCACAGTGAATGTCGAACACACAAATTGCGTCGCGATTCAGTATTACAGGCTCCAGCAGACTTCTCTTGAAGTGACTAACTCACCTTCGACCAAGGATAAATGTTCTCCTGGGAGTCAAGTTGCTTGTTTCCGATGCACCAATGCCACTTTATTGGCAACCCTCGCACCCTCACAGTGAATGTCGAACACACAAATTGCGTCGCGATTCAGTATTACAGAGTCGAGCAGACTTCTCTAGAAGTGACTAACTCAGCAGTCGACCAAGGATAACTCTTCTCCTGGGAGTCAATTTGCTTGTTTCCGATGCACCAGTGCCACTTTACTGTAACCCTCGCACCCTCATAGTGAATGTCGAACAGACAAATTGCGTCGCGATTCAGTGTTACAGGTATCAGCAGACTTCGCTTGAAACGACCATTACAGGTATGGTCCCCATATATATGTTCTGTTGAGAGTCAAGTTGCTAATTTCCGATGCACCAATGCTACTTTAATGTAACCCTCGCACCCTCACAGTGAATGTCGAACACACCAATTGGGTTGCGATTCAATATTACAGGCCCCTGCAGACTTCTCTTGAAGTGACAAACTCAGCTGTCGACCATGGATAAATGTTCTCCTGGGAGTCAAGTTGCTTGTTTCCGATGCACCAATGCCACTTTACTGTAACCCTCGCACCCTCACAGTGAATGTCGAACACACAAATTGCGTCGCGATTCAATTTTACCGGATATAGCAGATTTCTCTTGAAACAACTATCACAAGTCTGGTCCCCGTATAAATGTTCTCCTAGAAGTCAAGTTGCTTGTTTCCGATGCACCAATGCCACTTTTCTGTAACCCTAGCACACTCACAGTAATTGTCGATCACACAAATTTCGTCACGTTTCAATATTACAGGCTCCAGCAGACTTCTCTTGAAGAGACTAACTCAGCTGTCGACTAAGGATAAATGTTCTCCTGGTAGTCAAGTTGCTTGTTTCCGAAGCACCAATGACACTTTACTGTAACCCTCGCACCCTCACAGTGAATGTCGAACACAAAAATTGCGTCGCGATTCTATATTACTGGCTCCAGCAGACTTCTCTTCAAGTGACTAACTCAGCTGTCGACCAAGGATAAATGTTCTACTGGGAGTCAAGTTGCTTGTTTCCGATGCACCAATTCCACTTTACTGTAACCCTCGCACCCTCACAGTGAATGTTGAACACACAAATTGCTTCGCGATTCAATATTACAGGATATATCAGATTTCTCTTCAAACGACTATCACAAGTTTGGTCCCCGTGTAAATGTTCTCCTAGGAGTCAAGTTGCTTCTTTCCGATGCACCAATGTAACTTTACTGTAACCCTCGCACCCTCCCAGAGAATGTCGAACACACAAATTGCGTCGCGATTCAATATTACAGGGTCCAGCAGACTTCTCTAGAAGTGACTAACTCAGCTGTCGACCAAGGATAAATGTTCTCCAGGGAGTCAAATTGCTTGTTTCCGATGCATCAATGCCACTTTACTGTAACCATTGCACCCTCACAGTGAATGTCGAACACACAAATTGCGTCGCGATTCAATATTACAGGCTCCAGCAAACTTCCCTTGAAGTGACTAACTTTGCTGTCGACCAAGGATAAATGTTCTCCTGGGAGTCAAGTTGCTTGTTTCCGATGCACCAATGCCACTTTACTGTAACCCTCGCACACTCACAGTGAATGTCGAACACACAAATTGCGTCGCGATTCAATATTACAGGCTCCAGCTGACTTCACTAGAAGTGACTAACACAGCTGTCGACTAAGGATAAATGTTTTCCTGGGAGTCAAGTTGCTTGTTTCCGATGCACCAATGCCACTTTACTGTAACCCTTGCACCCTCACACTGAATGTCGATCACACAAATTGCGTCGCCATTCAGTATTACGGGCTCCAGCAGACTTCTCTTGAAGTGACTAACTCAGCTGTCGATCAAGTATAAATGTTCTCCTGGGACTCTAGTTGCTTGTTCCCGATGCACCAATGCCACTTTACTGTAACCGTTGCACCCTCACAGTGAATGTCGAACACACAAATTGCGTCGCGATTCAATATTACAAGCTCCAGCAGACTTCTCTCGAAGTGACTAACTCAGCTGTCGACCAATGATAAATGTTCTTCTGGGAGTCAAGTTGTTAGTTTCCGATGCACAAATGCCACTTTACTGTTACCATCGCACCCTCACAGTGATGTCAAACACACAAATTGCGTCGCGATTCAATATTACAGGTTTCAGCAGACTTCTGTAGAAATGTCTAACTCACCTTCGACCAAGGATAAATGTTCTCCTGGGAGTCAAGTTGCTTGTTTCCGATGCATCGATGCCACTTTCCTGTAACCCTCACTCCCTCACAGTGAATGTCGAACACACAAATTGCGTCGCGATTCAGTATTACAGGCTCCAGCAGACTTCTCTTGAAGTGACTAACTCACCTTCGACCAAGGATAAATGTTCTCCTGGGAGTCAAGTTGCTTGTTTCCGATGCACCAATGCCACTTTATTGGCAACCCTCGCACCCTCACAGTGAATGTCGAACACACAAATTGCGTCGCGATTCAGTATTACAGAGTCGAGCAGACTTCTCTAGAAGTGACTAACTCAGCAGTCGACCATGGATAACTCTTCTCCTGGGAGTCAATTTGCTTGTTTCCGATGCACCAGTGCCACTTTACTGTAACCCTCGCACCCTCATAGTGAATGTCGAACAGACAAATTGCGTCGCGATTCAGTGTTACAGGTATCAGCAGACTTCGCTTGAAACGACCATTACAGGTATGGTCCCCATATATATGTTCTGTTGAGAGTCAAGTTGCTAATTTCCGATGCACCAATGCTACTTTAATGTAACCCTCGCACCCTCACAGTGAATGTCGAACACACCAATTGGGTTGCGATTCAATATTACAGGCCCCTGCAGACTTCTCTTGAAGTGACAAACTCAGCTGTCGACCATGGATAAATGTTCTCCTGGGAGTCAAGTTGCTTGTTTCCGATGCACCAATGCCACTTTACTGTAACCCTCGCAACCTCACAGTGAATGTCGAACACACAAATTGCGTCGCGATTCAATTTTACCGGATATAGCAGATTTCTCTTGAAACAACTATCACAAGTCTGGTCCCCGTATAAATGTTCTCCTAGAAGTCAAGTTGCTTGTTTCCGATGCACCAATGCCACTTTTCTGTAACCCTAGCACACTCACAGTAATTGTCGATCACACAAATTTCGTCACGTTTCAATATTACAGGCTCCAGCAGACTTCTCTTGAAGAGACTAACTCAGCTGTCGACTAAGGATAAATGTTCTCCTGGTAGTCAAGTTGCTTGTTTCCGAAGCACCAATGACACTTTACTGTAACCCTCGCACCCTCACAATGAATGTCGAACACAAAAATTGCGTCGCGATTCTATATTACTGGCTCCAGCAGACTTCTCTTCAAGTGACTAACTCAGCTGTCGACCAAGGATAAATGTTCTACTGGGAGTCAAGTTGCTTGTTTCCGATACACCAATTCCACTTTACTGTAACCCTCGCACCCTCACAGTGAATGTTGAACACACAAATTGCTTCGCGATTCAATATTACAGGATATATCAGATTTCTCTTCAAACGACTATCACAAGTTTGGTCCCCGTGTAAATGTTCTCCTAGGAGTCAAGTTGCTTGTTTCCGATGCACCAATGTAACTTTACTGTAACCCTCGCACCCTCCCAGAGAATGTCGAACACACAAATTGCGTCGCGATTCAATATTACAGGGTCCAGCAGACTTCTCTTGAAGTGACGAACTTTGCTGCCGACCAAGGATAAATGTTCTCCTAGGAGTCAAGTTGCTTGTTTCCGGTGCACCAATGCCAATTTACTGTAACCCTCGCACCCTCACATTGAACGTCGAACACACATATTGCGTCGCAATTATATATTACAGGCTCCAGCAGACTTCTCTTGAAGTGACTAACTCAGCTGTCGACCAAAGGTAAATGTTCTACTGGGAGTCAAGTGTCTTGTTTCCGATGCACCAATGCCACTTTACTATAACCCTCACACCCTCACAGTGAATGTCGAACACACAAATTGCGTCGCAAATCAATAATACATGCTCCAGCAGATTTCTCTTGAAATGACTAACTCAGCTGTCGACCAAGGATAAATGTTCTCTTGGGAGTCAAGTTGCTTGTTTCCGATGCACCAATGCCACTTTACTGTATCCCTCGCACCCTCACAGTGAATGTCGAACACACAAATTGCGTCGCGAATAAATATTACTGTCTCGAGTAGACTTCACTTGAAGTGACTAAATCAGCTGTCGATCAAGGATGAATATTCTCCTGGGAGTCAAGTTGCTTGTTTCCGATGCACCAATGCCACCTTTCTGTAACTCTCACTCCCTCACAGTGAATGTCGAACACACAAATTGCGTCGCGATTCAATATTACAGGCTCCAGCTGACTTCTATAGAAGAGACTAACACAGCTGTCGACCAAGGATAAATGTTTTCCTGGGACTCAAGTTGCTTGTTTCCGATGCATCAATGCCACTTTACTGTAACCCTCGTTCCCTCACAGTGAATGTCGAACACACAAATTGCGTCGCGATTCAATATTACAGGCTCCAGCAGACTTCTCTTGAAGTGACTAACTTTGCTGTCGACCAAGGATAAATGTTCTCCTGGGAGTCAAGTTTCTTGTTTCCGATGCACCAATGCCACTTTACTGTAACCCTCGCACACTCACAGTGAATGTCGAACACACAAATTGCGTCGCGATTCAATTTTACAGGCTGCAGCAGACGTCTCTAGAAGTGACTTACACAGCTGTCGACCAAGTATAAATGTTCTCCTGGGACTCTAGTTGCTTGTTCCCGATGCACCAATGCCACTTTACTGTAACCCTTGCACCCTCACAGTCAATGTCGAACACACAAATTTCGTCGCGATTCAATATTACAGGCTCCAGCAGACTTCTCTTGAAGCGACTAACTCAGCTGTCGCCAAGGATAAATGTTCTCCTGGGAGTCAAGTTGCTTGTTTCCGATGCATCAATGCCAATTTACTGTAACCCTCGCACCCTCACATTGAACATCGAACACACAAATTGCGTCGCAATTATGTATTACTGGCTCCAGCAGACTTCTCTTGAAGTGACTAACTCAGCTGTCGACCAAGGGTAAATGTTCTCCTGGGAGTCAAGTTGCTTGTTTCCGATGAACCAATGCAACTTTGCTGTAACCCTCGCACCCTCACAGTGAATGTCGAACACACAAATTGCGTCGAAATTCATTATTACAGGCTCCAGCAGACTTCTCTTGAAGTGACTAACTCAGCTGTCGACCAAGGGTAAATGTTCTCCTGGGAGTCAAGTTGCTTGTTTCCGATGCACCAATGCCACTTTACTGTAACCCTTGCACCCTCACAGTGAATATCGAACACACAAAATGCGTCGCGATTCAATACTACAGGCTCCAGCAGGCTTCTCATGAAGTGACTAACTCAGCTGTCGACCAAGGATAAATGTTCTCCTGGCAGTCAAGTTGCTTGTTTCCAATGCACCAATGCCACTTATCTGTAACCCTCGCACCCTCACAGTGAATGGCGAACACACAAATTGCGTCGGGATGTAATATTACAGGTATCAGCAGACTGCTCGTGAAACGAGAATTACAGGTATGGTCCCAATATAAATTTCTCCTGGGAGTCAAGTTGCTTGTTTCCAATGCACTGATGCCACTTCACTGTAACCCTAGCACCCTCACCGTGAATGTCGAACACACAAATTTCGTCGCGATTCAATATTTCAGGGTCCAGCAGACTTCTCTTGAAGTGACTAACTTAGCCGTCGACCAAGAATAAATGTTCTCCTGGGAGTCAAGTTGCTTGTTTCCGATGCACCAATGTCACTTTTCTGTAGCTCTCACTCCCTCACAGTGAATGTCGAACACACAAATTGCGTCGCGATTCAACATTACTGGCTCCAGCAGACTTCTCTAGAAGTGACTAACTCAACTCAGCTGTCGCCCAAGTATAAATGTTCTCTTGGGAGTCAAGTTGCTTATTTCCGATGCACATTTACAACTTTACTGTAACCATTGCACCCTCACAGTGAATGTCGAACATACAAATTGCGTCGCGATTCAATATTACAGGCTCCAGGAGACTTCTCTAGAAGTGACTAACACTGCTGTCGACCAAGGATAAATGTTCTCCTGGGAGTCAAGTTGCTTGTTTCTGATGCACCAATGCCACTTTACTGTAACCCTCGCACCCTCACAATGAATGTCGAACACACAAATAGCGTCGCGATTCAGTATTACGGGCTCCAGCAGACTTCTCTTGAAGTGACTAACTCAGCTCTCGACCAACGATAAATGTTCTTCTGGGACACAAGTTGCTTGTTCCCGATGCACCAATGCCAATTTACTGTAACCATCGCACCCTCACAGGGAATGTCGAACACACAAATTGCGTCGCGATTCAATATTACAGGTTTCAGCAGACTTCTCTAGAAATGACTAACTCACCTTCGACCAAGGATAAATGTTCTCCTGGGAGTCAAGTTGCTTGTTTCCGATGCATCAATGCCACTATACTGTTACCCTCATTCCTCACAGTGAATGTCGAACACACAAATTGCGTCGCGATTCAGTATTACAGGCTACAGCAGACTTCTCTTGAAGTGACTAACTCAGCAGTCGACCATGGATAAAAGTTCTCCTGGGAGTCAGGTTGCTTGTTTCCGATGCACCAATGCCACTTTACTATAACCCCACACAATCACAGTAAATGTTGAACACACAAATTGCGTCGCGTTCAATATTACATGCTCCAGCAGACTTCTCTAAAAGTGACCAACCTCGCTGTCGACCAAGGATAAATCTTCTCCTGGGAGTCAAGGTGCTTGTTTCCGATGCACCAATGCCACATTACTGTAACCCTCGCACCCTCACAGTGAAGGTCGCACACACATATTGCGTCGCGATTGAATATAACAGGCTCCAGCAGACTTCGCTAGAAGTGACTAACTCACCTTCGACCAAGGATAAATGTGCTACTGGGAGTCAAGTTGCTTGTTTCCGATGCACCAATGCCACTTTACTGGCAACCCTCGCACCCTCACAGTGAATGTCGAACACACAAATTGCGTCGCGATTCAGTATTACAGACTCCAGCAGACTTCTCTAGAAGTGACTAACTCAGCTGTCGACCAAGGATAAATGTTCTCCTGGGAGTCAAGTTGCTTGTTTCTGTTGCACCAGTGTCACTTTACTGTAACCCTCGCACCCTCACAATGAATGTCGAACACACAAATTGCGTCGCGATTCAGTATTACGGGCTCCAGCAGACTTCGCTAGAAGTGACTAACTCAGCTGTCGACCAAGGATATACGTTCTCTTGGGAGTCAAGTTGCTTGTTTCCGATGCATCAATGCCACTTTACTGTAACCATTGCACCCTCACAGTGAATGTGGAACACACAAATTGCGTCGCGATTCAATATTACAGGCTCCAGCAAACTTCCCTTGAAGTGACTAACTTTGCTGTCGACCAAGGATAAATGTTCTCCTGGGAGTCAAATTGCTTGTTTCTGATGCACCAATGCCACTTTACTGTAACACTCGCACACTCACAGTGAATGTCGAACACACAAATTGCGTCGCGATTTAATATTACAGGCTCCAGCTGACTTCTCTAGAAGTGACTAATACAGCTGTCGACCAACGATGAATGTTTTCTTGGGACTCAAGTTCCTTGTTTCCGATGCACCAATGCCACTTTACTGTAACACTCGCACCCTCACACTGAATGTCGAACACACAAATTGCGTCACCATTCAGTATTACGGGCTCCAGCAGACTTCCCTTGAAGTGACTAACTAAGCTGTCGACCAAGTATAAATGTTCTCCTGGGACTCTAGTTGCTTGTTTCCGATGCACCAATGCCACTTTACTGTAACCCTTGCACCCACACAGTGAATGTCGAACACACAAATTGCTTCGCGATTCAATATTACAAGCTCCAGCAGACTTCTCTTGAAGTGTCTAACTCAGCTGTCGACCAAGGATAAATGTTCTACTGGGAGTCAACTTGCTTGTTTCCAATGCACCAATGCCACTTTACTGTAACCATCGCACCCTCACAGTGAATGTCGAACACACAAATTGCGTCGCGATTCAATATTACAGGTTACAGCAGACTTCTGTAGAAATGACTAACTCACCTTCGACCAAGGATAAATGTTCTCCTGGGAGTCAAGTTGTTTGTTTCCGATGCATCAATGCCACTTTACTGTAACCCTCGCTCCCCCACAGTGAATGTCAAACACACTAATTGCGTCGGGATTCAGTATAACAGGCTCCAGCAGACTTCTCTTGAAGTGACTAACTCAGAAATCGACCAAGGATAAATGTTCTCCTGGGAGTCAAGTTGCTTGTTTCTGATGCACCAATTCCACTTTACTGTAACCCTCGCATCCTCGCAGTAAATGTCGAACACACAAATTGTGTCGCGATTCAATATTACAGATATCAGCAGACTTCTCTTGAAACGACCATTACAAGTATGTTCCCCATATAAATGTTCTGTTGAGTGTCAAGTTGCTTGTTTCCGATGCACCAATGCCACATTACTGTAATCCTCGCACCCTCACAGTGAAGGTCGAACACACATATTGCGTCGCGATTCAATATAACAGGCTCCAGCAGACTTCTCTTGAAGTGACTAACTCAGCTGTCGACCAAGGGTAAATGTTCTCCTGGGAGTCAAGTTGCTTGTTTCCGATGCACCAATGCCACTTTACTGTAACCCTCGCACCCTCACAGTGAAAGTTGAATACACAAATTGCGTCGCGATTCAATATTTCAGGGTCCAGCAGGCTTCTCTTGAAGTGACTAACTTAGCCGTCGACCAAGAATAAATGTTCTCCTGGGAGTCAAGTTGCTTGTTTCCGATGCACCAATGTCACTTTTCTGTAGCTCTCACTCCCTCACAGTGAATGTCGAACACACAAATTGCGCCGCGATTCAATATTATAGGCTCCAGCAGACTTCTCTAGAAGTGACTAACTCAGCTGTCGACCAAAGATAAATGTTCTCTTGGGAGTCAAGTTGCTTGTTTCCGATGCACCAATGCCACTTTACGGTAACCATTGCACCCTCACAGTTAATGTCGAACATACAAATTGCTTTGCGATTCAATATTACAGGCTCCAGGAGACTTCTCTAGAAGTGACTAAAACAGCTGTCGACCAAGGATAAATGTTCTCCTGGGAGTCAAGTTGTTTGTTTCTGATGCACCAATGCCACTTTACTGTAACCCTCGCACCCTCACAATGAATGTCGAACTCACAAATAGCGTCGCGAATCAGTATTACGGGCTCCAGCAGACTTCTCTTGAAGTGACTAACTCAGCTCTCGACCAACGATAAATGTTCTCCTGGGACACAAGTTGCTTGTTCCCGATGCAATAATGCCAATTTACTGTAACCATCGCACCCTCACAGTAAATGTCGAACACACAAATTGTGTCGCGATTCAATATTACAGATATCAGCAGACTTCTCTTGAAACGACCATTACAAGTATGGTCCCCATATAAATGTTCTGTTGAGTGTCAAGTTGCGTGTTTCCGATGCACCAATACCACTTTACTATAACCCACGCACCCTCACAGTAAATGTTGAACACACAAATTGCGTCGCGTTCAATATTACATGCTCCAGCAGGCTTCTCTAAAAGTGACCAACTCAGCTGTCGACCTAGGATAAATCTTTTCCTGGGAGTCAAGGTGTTGTTTCCGATGCACCAATGCCACATTACTGTAACCCTCGCACCCTCACAGTGAAGGTCGCACACACACATTGCGTCGCGATTGAATATAACAGGCTCCAGCAGACCTCTCTAGAAGTGACTAACTCACCTTCGACCAAGGATAAATGTTCTCCTGGGAGTCAAGTTGCTTGTTTCCGATGCACCAATGCCACTTTACTGGCAACCCTCGGACCCTCACAGTGAATGTTGAACACACAAATTGCGTCACGATTCAGTATTACAGACTCCAGCAAACTTCTCTAGAAGTGACTAACTCAGCAGTCGACCAAGGATAAATGTTCTCCTGGGAGTTAATTTGCTTGTGTCCGATGCACTAGTGCCACTTTACTGTAACCCTCGCACCCTCACAATGAATGCCGAATACACCAATTGGGTGGCGATTCAATATTACAGGTCCCTGCAGACTTCTCTTGAAGTGACAAACTCAGCTGTCGACCAAGGATAAATGTTCTCCTCCGTGTCAAGCTGCGTGTTTTACCATGCACCAATGCCACTTTACAGTAACCCTCGCACCCTCACAGTGAGTGTCGAACACATAAATTGCGTCGCGATTCTGTATTACAAGCTCCAGCAGACTTCTCTTGAAGTGACTAACTCAGCTGTCGACCAAGGATAAATATTCTCCTGGGAGTCAAGTTGCTTGTTTCCGATGCACCAATTCCACTTTTCTGTAACCCTAGCACACTCACAATGAATGTCGAACACACAAATTGCGTCGCGATTTAATATTACAGGCTCCAGCAGACTTCTCTTAAAGAGACTAACTCAGCTGTCGACCAAGGATAAATGTTCTCCTGGGAGTCAAGTTGCTTGTTTCCGATGCACCAATGCCACTTCTCTGTAACCCTCGCACCCTCACAGTGAATGTTGAACACACAAATTGCTTCGCGATTCAATATTACAGGATATAGCAGATTTCTCTTGAAACGACTATCACAAGTCTGGTCCCCGTATAAATGTTCCCCTAGGAGTCAAGTTGCTTGTTACCAATGCACCAATGCCACTTTTCTGTAACCCTAGCACACTCACAGTGAATGTCGAACACACAAATTGCGTCGCGATTCAATATTACAGGGTCCAGCAGACTTCTCTTGAAGTGACGAACTTAGCTGCTGACCAAGTTTAAATGTTCTCCTGGGAGTCAAGTTGCTTGTTTCCGATGCACCAATGCCACTTTTCTTTAACCCTCGCACACTCACAGTGAATGTCGAACACACAAATTGCGTCGCGATTCAATATTACAGGCA
Organism: Schistocerca cancellata; assembly: GCF_023864275.1. Lineage (NCBI taxonomy): Eukaryota > Metazoa > Arthropoda > Insecta > Orthoptera > Acrididae > Schistocerca > Schistocerca cancellata. The sequence goes on from NC_064629.1 coordinate 150,630,561, forward strand.
CCAGCAGACTTCTCTAGAAGTGCTAACTCAGCATTCAACCAAGGATAAATGTTCTCCTGGGAGTCAAGTTGCTTGTTTACGATGCACCAATGTCACTTTAGTGTAACTCTCGCACCCTCACAGTGATTGTCGAACACATAAATTGCGTCGCGATTCAGTATTACAAGCTCCAGCAGACTTCTCTTGAAGTGACTAACTCAGCTGTCGACCAAGGATAAGTGTTCTCTTGGGAGTCAAGTTGCTTGTTTCTGAAGCACCAATGACACTTTACTGTAACCCTCGCACCCTCACAGTGAATGTCGAACACAAAAATTGCGTCGCGATTCAATATTACTGGCTCCAGCAGACTTCTCTTGAAGTGACTAACTCAGCTGTCAACCAAGGATAAATGTTCTACTGGGAGTCAAGTTGCTTGTTTCCGATGCACCAATTCCACTTTACTGTAACACTCGCACCCTCACAGTGAATGTCGAACACACAAATTGCGCTGCGATTCAATATTACAGGTATCAGCAGACTTCTCTTGAACCGACCATTACAGGTATGGTCCCCATATATATGTTCTGTTGAGAGTCAAGATGCTTGTTTTCGATGCACCAATGCCACTTTACTGTAACCCTCGCACCCTCACAGTGAATGTCAAACACAAAAATGGCGTCGCGATTGAATATTACAGGCTGCAGCAGACTTACCTTGAAGTGACTAACTCAGCTGTCGACCAAGGATGAATGTTCTCCTGGGAGTCAAGTTGCTTGTTTCCGATGCACCAATGCCACTTTGCTGTAACCCTCGCACCCTCACAGTGAATGTCGAACACCCATATTTCGTCGCAATTCATTATTACAGGCTCCAGCAGACTTCTCTTGAAGTGACTAACTCAGCTGTCGACCAAGGATAAATGTTCTCTTGGGAGTCAAGTTGCTTGTTTCCGATGCACCAATGCCACTTTACTGTAACCCTCGCACCCTCACAGTGTATGTCGAACACACAAATTGCGTCGCGAATCAATATTACAGTCTCGAGTAGACTTCTCTTGAAGTGACTAACTCAGATGTCGACCAAGGATAAATGTTCCCCTGGGAGTCAAGTTGCTTGTTTCCGATGCACCAATGCCACTTTACTGTAACCCTCGCAACCTCACAGTGAATGTCGAACACACAAATTGCGTCGTAATTCAATATTAAAGGCTCCAGCAGACTTCTCTTGAAGTGACTAACTCAGCTGTTGACCGAGGATAAATGTTCTCCTGGGAGTCAAGTTGCTTGTTTACGATGCACCAATGCCACTTTACTATAACCCTCGCACCTTCACAGTGAATGTCGAACACACTAATTGCATCGCGATTCAGTATTACAGGCTCCAGCAGACTTCTCTTGAGGTGACTAACTCATCTGGCGACCAAGGATAAATGTTCTTCTGGGAGTTAAATTGCTTGTTTCCGATGCACCAATTCCACTTTACTGTAACCCTCGCACCCTCTCAGTGAATGTCGAACACACAAGTTGCGTCGCAATTCAATATTTCAGGCTCCGGAAGTCTTCTCTTGAAGAGACTAACTCAGCTGTCGACATACGATAAATGTTCTCATGGGAGTCATGTTGCTTGTTTCCGATGCACCAATGCCACTTTACTGTAACCCTCGCACCCTTACAGTGAATGTCGAACACAAAAATTGCGTCGCGATTCAGTATTACAGGCTCCAGCAGACTTCTCTTGAAGTGACTAACTCAGCTGTCGACCAAGGATAAATTTATTCCTGGGAGTCAAGTTGCTTGTTTCCGATGCACCAATTCCACTTTACTAAAACCATTGCACCCTCACAGTAAACGTCGAACTCACAAATTTCGTCGCGATTCAATATTACATGGTCTCGCAGACTTCTCTTGAAGTGACTAGCTTTGCTGTCGACCAAGGATAAATGTTCTCCTGGGAGTCAAGTTGCTTGTTCTGATGCACCAATGCCACTTTACTGTAACCCTCGCAACCTCACAGTGAATGTCGAACTCACAAATTGCGCTGCGATTCAATATTACAGGTATCAGCAGACTTCTCTTGAAACGAGCATTACAGGTATGGTCCCCATATATATTTTCTGTTGAGAGTCAAGATGCGTGTTTCCCATGCTCCAATGCCACTTTACTGTAACCCTTGCACCATCACAGTGAATATCGAACACAAAAATTGCGTCGCGATTGAATATTACACGCTCAAGCAGACTTCTCTTGAAGTGACTAACTCAGATGTCGACCAAGGATAAATGTTCCCCTAAGAGTCAAGTTGCTTGTTTTCAATGCACCAATGCCACTTAACTGTAACCCTCGCACCCTCACAGTGAATGTCGAACACACAAATTGCGTCGGGATTTAATAATACAGATATCAGCAGACTGCTCGTGAAACGACAATTACAGGTATGGTACTCATATAAATTTCTCCTGGGAGTCAAGTTCCTTGTTTCTGATGCACCGATGCCACTTTACTGTAACCCTAACACCCTCACCGTGAATGTCGAACACACAAATTGCGTCGCGATTAAATATTACAGGCTCCAGCAGACTTCTCTTGAAGTGACTAACTCAGCTGTCGACCAAGGATAAATGTTCTCCTGGGAGTCAAGTTGCTTGTTTCCGATGCACCAATGCCACTTTACTGTAACCCTCGAACCCTCACAGTGAATGTTGAATACACAAATTGCGTCGCGATTCAATATTTCAGGGTCCAGCAGACTTCTCTTGATGTGACTAACTTAGCTGTCGACCAAGAATAAATGTTCTCCTGGGAGTCAAGTTGCTTGTTTCCGATGCACCAATGTCACTTTTCTGTAGCTCTCACTCCCTCACAGTGAATGTCGAACACACAAATTGCGTCGCGATTCAATATTACAGGCTCCAGCAGACTTCTCTTGAACAGACTAACTCAGCTGTCAACCAAGGATAAATGTTCTACTGGGAGTCAAGTTGCTTGTTTCCGATGCACCAATTCCACTTTACTGTAACCCTCGCACCCTCACAGTGAATGTCGAACACACAAATTGCGCTGCGATTCAATATTACAGGTATCAGCAGACTTCTCTTGAACCGACCATTACAGGTATGGTCCCCATATATATGTTCTGTTGAGAGTCAAGATGCTTGTTTTCGATGCACCAATGCCACTTTACTGTAACCCTCGCACCCTCACAGTGAATGTCAAACACAAAAATGGCGTCGCGATTGAATATTACAGGCTGCAGCAGACTTACCTTGAAGTGACTAACTCAGCTGTCGACCAAGGATGAATGTTCTCCTGGGAGTCAAGTTGCTTGTTTCCGATGCACCAATGCCACTTTGCTGTAACCCTCGCACCCTCACAGTGAATGTCGAACACACATATTTCGTCGCAATTCATTACTACAGGCTCCAGCAGACTTCTCTTGAAGTGACTAACTCAGCTGTCGACCAAGGATAAATGTTCTCTTGGGAGTCAAGTTGCTTGTTTCCGATGCACCAATGCCACTTTACTGTAACCCTCGCACCCTCACAGTGTATGTCGAACACACAAATTGCGTCGCGAAACAATATTACAGTCTCGAGTAGACTTCTCTTGAAGTGACTAACTCAGATGTCGACCAAGGATAAATGTTCCCCTGGGAGTCAAGTTGCTTGTTTCCGATGCACCAATGCCACTTTACTGTAACCCTCGCAACCTCACAGTGAATGTCGAACACACAAATTGCGTCGTAATTCAATATTAAAGGCTCCAGCAGACTTCTCTTGAAGTGACTAACTCAGCTGTTGACCGAGGATAAATGTTCTCCTGGGAGTCAAGTTGCTTGTTTACGATGCACCAATGCCACTTTACTATAACCCTCGCACCTTCACAGTGAATGTCGAACACACTAATTGCATCGCGATTCAGTATTACAGGCTCCAGCAGACTTCTCTTGAGGTGACTAACTCATCTGGCGACCAAGGATAAATGTTCTTCTGGGAGTTAAATTGCTTGTTTCCGATGCACCAATTCCACTTTACTGTAACCCTCGCACCCTCTCAGTGAATGTCGAACACACAAGTTGCGTCGCAATTCAATATTTCAGGCTCCAGAAGTCTTCTCTTGAAGAGACTAACTCAGCTGTCGACATACGATAAATGTTCTCATGGGAGTCATGTTGCTTGTTTCCGATGCACCAATGCCACTTTACTGTAACCCTCGCACCCTTACAGTGAATGTCGAACACAAAAATTGCGTCGCGATTCAGTATTACAGGCTCCAGCAGACTTCTCTTGAAGTGACTAACTCAGCTGTCGACCAAGGATAAATTTATTCCTGGGAGTCAAGTTGCTTGTTTCCGATGCACCAATTCCACTTTACTAAAACCATTGCACCCTCACAGTAAACGTCGAACTCACAAATTTCGTCGCGATTCAATATTACATGGTCTCGCAGAATTCTCTTGAAGTGACTAGCTTTGCTGTCGACCAAGGATAAATGTTCTCCTGGGAGTCAAGTTGCTTGTTCTGATGCACCAATGCCACTTTACTGTTACCCTCGCAACCTCACAGTGAATGTCGAACTCACAAATTGCGCTGCGATTCAATATTACAGGTATCAGCAGACTTCTCTTGAAACGAGCATTACAGGTATGGTCCCCATATATATTTTCTGTTGAGAGTCAAGATGCGTGTTTCCCATGCTCCAATGCCACTTTACTGTAACCCTTGCACCATCACAGTGAATATCGAACACAAAAATTGCGTCGCGATTGAATATTACAGGCTCAAGCAGACTTCTCTTGAAGTGACTAACTCAGCTGTTGACCAAGGATAAATGTTCTCCTGGGAGTCAAGTTGCTTGTTTCCGATGCTCCAATGCCAATTTACTGTAACCCTCGCACCCTCACATTGAACGTCGAACACACAAATTGCGTCGCAATTATGTATTACAGGCTCCAGCAGACTTCTCTTGAAGTGACTAACTCAGCTGTCGACCAAGGGTAAATGTTCTCCTGGGAGTCAAGTTGCTTGTTTCCGATGCACCAATGCCACTTTACTGTAACCCTCGCACCCTCACAGTGTATGTCGAACACACAAATTGCGTCGCGAATCAATATTACAGTCTCGAGTAGACTTCTCTTGAAGTGACTAACTCAGATGTCGACCAAGGATCAATGTTCCCCTAAGAGTCAAGTTGCTTGTTTCCGATGCACCAATGCCACTTTATGGTAACGCTTGCACCCTCACAGTGAATATCGAACACACAAAATGCGTCGCGATTCAATACTACAGGTTCCAGCAGGCTTCTCTTGAAGTGACTAACTCAGTTGTCGACCAAGGATAAATGTTCTCCTGGCAGTCAAGTTGCTTGTTTTCAATGCACCAATGCCACTTAACTGTAACCCTCGCACCCTCACAGTGAATGTCGAACACACAAATTGCGTCGGGATTTAATAATACAGATATCAGCAGACTGCTCGTGAAACGACAATTACAGGTATGGTACTCATATAAATTTCTCCTGGGAGTCAAGTTCCTTGTTTCTGATGCACCGATGCCACTTTACTGTAACCCTAGCACCCTCACCGTGAATGTCGAACACACAAATTGCGTCACGATTAAATATTACAGGCTCCAGCAGACTTCTCTTGAAGTGACTAACTCAGCTGTCGACCAAGGATAAATGTTCTCCTGGGAGTCAAGTTGCTTGTTTCCGATGCACCAATGCCACTTTACTGTAACCCTCGAACCCTCACAGTGAATGTTGAATACACAAATTGCGTCGCGATTCAATATTTCAGGGTCCAGCAGACTTCTCTTGATGTGACTAACTTAGCTGTCGACCAAGAATAAATGTTCTCCTGGGAGTCAAGTTGCTTGTTTCCGATGCACCAATGTCACTTTTCTGTAGCTCTCACTCCCTCACAGTGAATGTCGAACACACAAATTGCGTCGCGATTCAATATTACCGGCTCCAGCAGAATTCTCTAGAAGTGACTAACTCAGCTGTCGATCAAGGATAAATGTTCTCTTGGGAGTCAAGTTGCTTGTTTCCGATGCACCAATGCCACTTTACTGTAACCATTGCAACCTCACAGTGAATGTCGAACATACAAATTGCGTCGCGATTCAATATTACAGGCTCCAGGAGACTTCTCTAGAAGTGACTAACACAGCTGTCGACCAAGGATAAATGTTCCCCTGGGAGTCAAGTTGCTTGTTTCTGATGCACCAATGCCAGTTTACTGTAACCCTCGCACCCTCACAGTGAATGTCGAACACAAAAAATTGCGTCGCGATTCAGTATTACAGGCTCCAGCAGACTTCTCTTGAAGTGACTAACTCAGCAGTCGACCAAGGATAAAAGTTCTCCTGGGAGTCAGGTTGCTTGTTTCCGATGCACCAATGCCACTTTACTGTAACCCTCGCATCTCACAGTAAATGTCGAACACACAAATTGTGTCGCGATTCAATATTACAGATATCAGCAGACTTCTCTTGAAACGACCATTTCAGGTATGGTACCCACATAAATGTTCTGTTGAGTGTCAAGTTGCTTGTTTCCGATGCACTAATGCCAGTTTACTATAACCCTCGCACCCTCACAGTAAATGTTGAACACACATATTGCGTCGCGATTCAATATTACATGCTCCAGCAGACGTCTCTAAAAGTGACTAACTCAGCTGTCGACCAAGGATAAATCATCTCCTGGGAGCCAAGGTGCTTGTTTCCGATGCACCAATGCCACATTACTGTAACACTCGCACCCTCACAGTGAAGGTCGAACACACATATTGCGTCGCGATTGAATATAACAGGGTCCAGCAGACTTCTCTAGAAGTGACTAACTCACCTTCGACCAAGGATAAATGTTCTCCTGTGAAACAGGTTGCTTCTTTCCGATGCACCAATGCCACTTTACTGGCAACCATCGCACCCTCACAGTGAATGTCGAATACACAAATTGCGTCGCGATTCAATATTACAGGTTACAGCAGACTTCTGTAGAAATGACTAACTCACCTTCGACCAAGGATAAATGTTCTCCTGGGAGTCAAGTTGCTTGTTTCCGATGCATCAATGCCACTTTACTGTAACCCTCGCTCCCTCACATTGAATGTCGAACACACAAATTGCGTCGCGATTCAGTATTACAGGCACCAGCAGACTTCTCTTGAAGTGACTAACTCAGAAGTCGACCAAGGATAAATGTTCTCCTGGGAGTCAAGTTGCTTGTTTCCGATACACCAATGCCACTTTACTGTAACCTTCACACCCTCACAGTGAATGTCGAACACACAAATTGCGTCGCGATTCATTATTACAGATATCAGCAGACTTCTCTTGAAACGACCATTACAGGTATGGTCCCCATATATATGTTCTGTTGAGAGTCAAGATGCTTGTTTCCGATGCACCAATGCCACTTTACTGTAACACTCGCACCCTCACAGTGAATGTTGAACACACAAATTGCGTCGCGATTCAATATTTCAGGATATAGCAGATTTCTCTTCAAACGACTATCTCAAGTCTGGTCCCCGTATAAAAGTTCTCCTAGGAGTCAAGTTGCTTCTTTCCGATGCACCAATGCCACTTTTCTGTAACTCTCGCACCCTCCCAGAGAATGTCGAACACACAAATTGCGTCGCGATTCAATATTACAGGGTCCAGCAGACTTCTCTTGAAGTGACGAACTTAGCTGCCGAGCAAGGATAAATGTTCTCCTGGGAGTCAAGTTGCTTATTTCCGATGCACCAATGCCACTTTTATTTAACCCTCGCACACTCACAGTGAATGTCGAACACACAAATTGCGTCGCGATTCAATATTACAGGCTCCAGCAGACTTCTCTAGAGGTGCTAACTCAGCAGTCGACCAAGGATAAATGTTCACCTGGGAGTCAAGTTGCTAGTTTACGATGCACCAATGTCACTTTAGTGTAACTCACGCACCCTCACAGTGATTGTCGAACACATAAATTGCGTCACGATTCAGTATTACAAGCTGCAGCAGACTTCTCTTGAAGTGACTAACTCAGCTGTCGACCAAGGATAAATGTTATCTTGGGAGTCAAGTTGCTTGTTTCCAATGCACCAATGCCACTTAACTGTAACCCTCGCACCCTCACAGTGAATGTCGAACACACAAATTGCGTCGCGATTCAGTATTACGGGCTGCAGCAGACTTCTCTTGAAGTGACTAACTCAGCTGTCGACCAAGGATAAATGTTCCCCTGGGACACAAGTTGCTTGTTCCTGATGCACCAATGCTAATTTACTGTAACCATCGCAACCTCACAGGGAATGTCGAACACACAAATTGCGTCGCAATTCAATATTACAGGTTTCAGCAGACTTCTCTAGAAATGACTAACTCACCTTCGACCAAGGATAAATGTTCTCCTGGGAGGCAAGTTGCTTGTTTCCGATGCTACAATGCCTCTTTACTGTAACCCTCGCTCCCTCACAGTGAATGTCGAACACACAAATTGCGTCGCGATTCAGTATTACAGGCTACAGCAGACTTCTCTTGAAATGACTGAGTCAGCTGTCGACCAAGGATAAAAGTTCTCCTGGGAGTAAGGTTGCTTGTTTCCGATGCACCAATGCCACTTTACTGTAACCCTCGCACCCTCACAGTAAATGTCGAACACACAAATTGTGTCGCGATTCAATATTACAGATATCAGCAGACTTCTCTTGAAACAACCATTACAGGTATGGTCCCCATATAAATGTTCTGTTGAGTGTCAAGTTGCTTGTTTCCGATGCACCAATGCCACTTTTCTGTAACCCTAGCACACTCACAGTGAATGTCGAACACACAAATTGCGTCGCGATTCAGTATTACAGACTCCAGCAGACTTCTCTAGAAGTGACTAACTCAGCTGTCGACCAAGGATAATTGTTCTCCTGGGAGTCAAGTTGCGTGTTTTACCATGCACCAATGCCACTTTACAGTAACCCTCGCACCTTCACAGTGAATGTCGAACACACAAATAGCGTCGCGATTCAATATTACAGGCTCCAGCAGACTTCTCTTGAAGTGACTATCTCAGCTGTCGACTAAGGATATATGTACTCCTGGGAGTCAAGTTGCTTGGTGCCGATGCACCAATGCCACTTTACTGTAACTCTCGCACCCTCACAGTGAATGTCGAACACACAAATTGCGTCGCGAATCAATATTACACTTATCAGCAGACTTCTCTTGAAACGACCATTTCAGGTATGGTCACCATATAAAAGTTCTCCTGGGAGTCAAGTTGCTTGTTTCCGATGCACCAATGCTACTTTACTGTAACCCTCGCACCCTCACAGTGAATTTCGGACACACAATTTGCGTCGCGATTCAGTATTACAGACTCCAGCAGACTTCTCTTGAAGTGACTAACTCAGAAGTCGATCAAGGATAAATGTTCTCCTGGGAGTCACGTTGCTTGTTTCCGATGCACCAATGCCACTTTACTGTAACCCTCGCACCCTCACAGTGAATGTCGAACACACAAATTGCATCGCGATTCAGTATTACAGGTATCAGCAGATTTCTCTTCAAACGACAATTACAGGTATGGTCCCGATATAAATGTTCTGTTGAGAGTCAAGTTGCTTGTTTCCGATGCACCAATGCTACTTTACTGTAACCCTCACACCCTCACAGTGAATGTCGAACACACAAATTGCGTCGCGATTCAATATTACAGGCTCCAGCAGACTTCTCTTGAAGTGACTAACTCAAGTGTCGACCAAGGATAAATGTTCTCCTGGGAGTCAAGATGCTTGTTTCCAATGCATCAATGTCACTTTACTGTAACGCTCGCACCCTCACACTGAATGTCGAACACACGAATTGCTTCGCGATTCAATATTACAGGCTCCAGCAGCCTTCTCTTGAAGTGACTAACTCAGCTGTCGACCAAGGATAAATGTTCTCTTGGGAGTCAAGTTGCTTGTTTCGGATGCACCAATGCCACTTTACTGCAACCCTCGCACCTTCACAGTGAATGTTGAACACACAAATTGCGTCGCGATTCAATATTACGGGCTCCAGCAGACTTCTCTAGAAGTGACTAACTCAGCTGTCGACCAAGGATAAATGTTCTCCTGGGAGTCGAGTTGCTTGTTTCCGATGCACCAATGCCACCTTACTGTATCCCTCGCACGCTCACAGTGAATGTCGAACACACAAATTGCGTCGCGATTCAATATTACAGGCTCCAGCAGACTTCTCTTGAAGTGACTATCTCAGCTGTTGACCAAGGATAAATGATCTCCTGGGAGTCAAGTTGCTTGTTTCCGATGCACCAATGCCACTTTACTGTAACCCTCGCACTCTCACAGTGAATGTCGAACACACAAGTTGCGTCGCGATTCAATACTACAGGCTCCAGCAGACTTCTCTAGAAGTGAGTAACTCACCTTCGATCAAGGATAAATGTTCTCCTGGGAGTCAAGTTGCTTGTTTCCGATGCACCAATGCCACTTTACTGTAACCCTCGCACCCTCACAGTGAATGTTGGACACACAAATTGTGTCGCGATTCAATATTACAGGTGTCAGGAGACTTTTCTTGAAACGACCATTACAAGTATGGTCCCCATATAAATGTTCTGTTTAGGGTCAAGTTGCTCTTTTCCAATGCACCAATGCCACTTTACTGTAACCTTTGCACCCTCACAGTGAATGTCGAACACACAAATTGCGTCGCGATTCAATATTACAGGCTCTAGCAGACTTCTCTTGAAGTGACTAACTCAGCTGTCGACCAAGGATAAATGTTCTCCTGGGAGTCAAGTTACTTGTTTCCGATGCACCAATGCCACTTTACTGTAACTCTCGCACTTACAGTGAATGTCGAACACACAAATTGCGTCGCGATTCAATATTACAGGCTCCAGCAGACTTCTCTTGAAGTGACTAACTCAGCTGTCGACCATGGATAAATGTTCTCCTGGGAGTCAAGTTGCTTGTTTCCGATGCACCAATGTTACTTTACTGTAACCCTCGCACCCTCACAGTGAATGTCGAACACACAAATTGCGTCGCGATTCAATATTACACTTATCAGCAGACTTCTCTTGAAATGACCATTACAGGTATGGTCACCATTTAAAAGTTCTCCTGGGAGTCAAGTTGCTTGTTTCCGATGCACCAATGCTGCTTTACTGTAACCCTCGCACCCTCACAGTGAATGTCGAACACACAAATTGCGTCGCGATTCAGTATTACAGGCTCCAGCAGACTTCTCTTGAAGTGACTAACTCAGCTGTCGACCAAGGATAAATGTTCTCCTGGAAGTCAAGTTGCTTGTTTCCGATGCACCAATGCCACTTTACTGTAACCCTCACACCATCACAGTGAATGTCGAACACACAAATTGCGTCGCGATTCAATATTACACTTATCAGCAGACTTCTCTTGAAATGACCATTACAGGTATGGTCACCATATAAAAGTTCTCCTGGGAGTCAAGTTGCTTGTTTCCGATACACCAATGCTACTTTACTGTAACCCTCGCACCCTCACAGTGAATGTCGAACACACAAATTGCGTCGCGATTCAGTATTACAGGTTCCAGCAAACTTCTCTTGAAGTGACTAACTCAGCTGTCGACCAAGGATAAATGTTCTCCTGGGAGTCACGTTGCTTGTTTCCGATGCACCAATGCCACTTTACTGTAACCCTCGCACCCTCACAGTGAATGTCGAACACACAAATTGCATCGCGATTCAATATTACAGGTATCAGCAGATTTCTCTTCAAACGACCATTACAGGTATGGTCCCCATATAAATGTTCTGTTGAGAGTTAAGTTGCTTGTTTCCGATGCACCAATGCTACTTTACTGTAACCCTCACACCCTCACAGTGAATGTCGAACACACAAATTGCGTCGCTATTCAATATTACAGGGTCCAGCAGACTTCTCTTGAAGTGACTAACTCAGCTGTCGACCAAGGATAAATGTTCTCCTGGGAGACAAGTTGCTTGTTTCCGATGCATAAATGCCACTTTACTGTAACCCTCGCACCCTCACAGTGAATGTCGAACACACCAATTAGGTCACGATTCAATATTACAGGCTCCAGCAGACTTCTCTTGAAATGACTAACTCAGCTGTCGACCAAGGATAAATGTTCTCCTGGGAGTCAAGATGCTTGTTTCCAATGCATCAATGTCACTTTACTGTAACGCTCGCATCCTCACACTGAATGTCGAACACACGAATTGCTTCGCGATTCAATATTACAGGCTCCAGCAGCCTTCTCTTGAAGTGACTAACTCAGCTGTCGACCAAGGATAAATGTTCTCCTGGGAGTCAAGTTGCTTGTTTCCGATGCACCAATGCCACTTTACTGCAACCCTCGCACCCTCACAGTGAATGTTGAACACACAAATTGCGTCGCGATACAATATAATGGGCTCCAGCAGACTTCTCTAGATGTGACTAACTCAGCTGTCGACCAAGGATAAGTGTTCTCCTGGGAGTCAAGTTGCTTGTTTCCGATGCACCAATGCCACCTTACTGTAACCCTCGGACCCTCACAGTGAATGTCGAACACACAAATTGCGTCGCGATTCAATATTACAGGCTCCAGCAGACTTCTCTTGAAGTGACTATCTCAGCTGTTGACCAAGGATAAATGTACTCCTGGGAGTCAAGTTGCTTGTTTCCGATGCACCAATGCCACTTTACTGTAACCCTCGCACCCTCACAGTGAATGTCGAACACACAAATTGTGTCGCGATTCAATACTACAGGCTCCAGCAGACTTCTCTAGAAGTGACTAACTCACCTTCGACCAAGGATAAATGTTCTCCTGGGAGTCAAGTTGCTTGTTTCCGATGCACCAATGCCACTTTACTGTACCCCTCGCACCCTCACAGTGAATGTCGAACACACAAATTGTGTCGCGATTCAATATTACAGGTGTTAGCAGACTTCTCTTGAAACGACCATTACAAGTATGGTCCCCATATAAATGTTCTGTTGAGAGTCAAGTTGCTTGTTTCCGATGCACCAATGCAATTTCACTGTAACCCTCGCACCCTCACAGTGAATGTTGAACACACAAATTGTGTCGCGATTCAATATTACAGGTGTCAGCAGACTTCTCTTGAAACGACCATTACAAGTATGGTCCCCATATAAATGTTCTGTTTAGGGTCAAGTCGCTCTTTTCCGATGCACCAATGCCACTTTACTGTAACCTTCGCACCCTCACAGTGAATGGCGAACACACAAATTGCGTCGCGATTCAATATTACAGGCTCCAGCAGACTTCTCTTGAAGTGACTAACTCAGTTGTCGACCAAGGATAAATGTTCTCCTGGGAGTCAAGTTACTTGTTTCCGATGCACCAATGCCACTTTACTGTAACTCTCGCACTCACAGTGAATGTCGAACACACAAATTGCGTCGCGATTCAATATTACAGGCTCCAGCAGACTTCTCTTGAAGTGACTAACTCAGCTGTCGACCAAGGATAAATGTTCTCCTGGGAGTCAAGTTGCTTGTTTCCGATGCACCAGTGCCAGTTTACTGTAACCCTTGCACCCTCACAATGAAAATCGAAAACACAAATTGCGTCGCGATTCAATATTATAGGCTCCAGGAGACTTATGTTAAAGCGACTAACACAGCTGTTGTCCGCGTATAAATGTTCTCCTGGGGGTCAAGTTGCTTGTTTCCTATGAACCAATGGCAGATTACTGAAGCCCTCGCACCCTCACTGTGAATATCGAACACACAAATTATGTTACGATTCAGTATTACAGGCTCCAGCAGACGTCTCTTGAATCGAATAACACAGATGTGGTCCCCGTATAAATGTTCTCCTAGGAGTCAAGATTCTTGTTTCGGATGCACAAATGCCAGTTTACTTTATCCCTCGTGCCCTCACAGTGATTATCGATTACTCAAATTGCGTCGCGATTCAATATTATAGGATATAGCAGATTTCTCTTGAAACGACTATCACAGGTCTGGTCCCCATATAAATGTTCGCCTGGGAGTCAAGTTGCTTGTTTCCGATGCACCAATGCCAGTTTACTGTAACCCTTGCACCCTGACAGTGAACATCGACATTAGAACACAAACATTGTGTTGCCGTTCAGTATTACGGGTTCAAGCCGAGTGTTCACCAAGCGACTAACGCTGCTACGTTTTCCGTATGTATATATTCCTGGGAGTCAAGTTTCTGGCTCCTGATGCACCACTGACGGTGTATTGTAACCCTTGCACCATCACATTGACGATGGAACACACAAATTGCGTCTTAATTCAATATTGTGGTCCTCTGCCGACTCCTCTCGAAGCGACTAATTTGGCATAGTTCACCGTATGAACGTTATCCAGTGAATCAAGATGGTTCCATCCGATGCACCAATGCCAGTTTACTATAACCCTCACACACTCACATTGACAATGGAACACACAAACTGCATCGCGATTCAATATGATACGCTTCTGTAAACTACCCTCCAGGCTTCTAAACGGCCGCGGTCACCGTATGGACTTTTTCCTAATAGTCAAGTTGTTTTTTTCTGGTGCAGCACTGCAAGTTATCTGTAACACTCGCACCCTCACATTGACGATGCAATACACTAATTTCGACCTGTTTCAATATTACATGCTCCTACCGACATCACTCCATGTGACGACCAAGAAAGCGGTCACCGTATGAACATTCTCCTAGGAGTCTAGTTGCTTACTTCCGATGCACCACTGCCAGTTGACTGTAACCCTCGCACCCTGACATTGACGTTGGTTCACACAAACTGCGTCGCAATTCAATATTACAGGCCCCAATCTAATTATCTCGAAGCAACTAACGCGACTACAGTCACCCTATGTATGTTCTCCTGGGAGGCAAGTTGCATATTGTAAGTAGGCTGTTTAGGTTTTTTTATTGGTAACGCCACGTAGCGCTCTGTATGAAAATCACTGACTGTGCTGTATGCAGTCTGAGGCTGGTCGGCATTGTTGCAATATTCGTCATTGTAGTGTTGGGCAGCTGGATGTTAACAGCGCGTAGCGTTGCGCAGTTGGAGGTGAGCCGCCAGCAGTGGTCGATGTGGGGAGAGAAATGGTGGAGTTTTGAAATTTGTAGGACTGGATGTCATGAACTGCTATAAATATTATGACTTTTGAACACTATTAAGGTAAATTCATTGTTTGTTCTCTATCAAAATATTTTATTTGCTAACTATGCCTATCAGTAGTTAGTGCCTTCAGTAGTTTGACTCTTTTATTGAGCTGGCAGTAGTGGAACTCGCTGTATTGCAGTAGTTCGAGTAACGAAGATTTTTGTGAGGTAAGTGATTTGTAAAAGATATAGGTTAATGTTAGTCAGGGCCATTCTTTTGTAGGGATTATTGAAAGTCAGATTGCGTAGCGCTAAAAAATATTGTGTGTCAGTTTAGTGTTGATCAAAATAGGTAAAGAGCGAAATGTCTGAGTACGTTCAGTTTTGCTCAGCTGTTTGAAAATCAAATAACGTAAGGGATTTACCAGCACAGTAATTCATTGATTTTTCTGAGGGGACGTTACGTATGTCGACCCTTAGCTGATGATACCTCACTGGAATCTTCTCATTTTTTCTTGTAGTTTGTGTAATTAGTGCAGCCTTTGTTTATTGCTAGTGCGTAATTGTAGAGAGAATTTCCTTTGTAGTTGTAGTTTTTCATTCTTGTACAGTAAAACAGTTGTGGCATGCATGTAGATTTGCACCAAGTATTTTGCAGCTGCGCTTGCAATTAACGAGATATTATTTTCAATGCTATGTTCATATGTTTTCTTAGTTTGCTCTTCAAATTGCGCTTTTCTGTGTTGTCGTGTGAAATATTGTGATAATAATGGCGTGTGAAAAACTTAATACTAGGCTCCAAATTAAACTGAGAAATGACAGTGAAGACAAAAGCAGTGTGCTACCGCCGCCGAGTAATGAATTAACTAATGTTCAAAGTAGTAATTTGGTAATTGTGCATAGGGAAATGTAGCGGGCTGCAAACAATGGTGTAGGCAGTGAAACAATTAGTGAACAGGGAAGCATTATCGATCGATCGGTCGGCAATAGCTCGCCTCAGGAATCCGAAATGACAGGACACAATCTTGCAAATACTGTAGATTCAGGTTTTGTGTCCTCACTGTTTTCTCAAATAAGTCAAGACACATTTTCTGCTTGTCAAAACGTGAATGTTGTCGGTGCAAATGCACTGCCGAAAAGCATAAGGGAGCAGATTCCAGACACTAATACATTATTATTGCAATTAATGCAACAAATGAAACAAAATCAGAGACAAACACAGCCACAGTAAGACACAATGGAACAAAATCAGAGACAAACACAGCAAAAGCTTCAAAAGTTAGACACCACACTTGAACAAACACGTGAAGATTTAACTACTGAACTACATAACAGTGAATTGAAATGTCAAAAAGTCTGTAATGTCATAAAAACACAAATTTGTGAGCATTTTCAACCTATTTTTTCGCGGCATGAAAATGCATTACAGAATCACGAAGCATCCATAAAAGAACTGCAAACCATTGTTCATAAAAATCATGAGACCTTGTAAGCTAAAATTGACTCAGTTGCATCTACCGATTCGGTTACGCTAGTTGTGAAAACTCAGGGAAACTTAAAGGACACAGTAGATACGATTTCAACACAAATGGATACTCTGAAACTTGGTTCAGAAAAACACACTGAGGAAATAAGTTCACTATTAGAGAAACTAGCCGAACTTTCGGATCAGTTCACTAACTTATCTACAAAGGTAGATGATGATCTGAATGACACAAGACCTGTAGCCATCACTGACACAGAAGAGTATGAACAAACTAAGAAATTCAAACAAAATCAGAATCAAATTAATACGCAACACAAAAGAAAAATCCGGGAAGTAAAAGATCAGTTGGCACAAGTAATACAAGAATTACATATTTCAGAGGACACACATGGGAAGAGGGACTTAGAAATCCGGAAAGCCACAGTATAATAACACAGGGCAATTCGGAAATTATGAAAGAAATAGGCAAGGTGAACCGAATTTTGATATGGAACCGCCGACACGACGTAACAATGTCCGATATGCGACTCGCCGACACGATGATTTTGACTATAAGCTGTTCATTACTACACGTAAATTCAAAACATTTAAGAATTCTGGCAACGACATTCATCCACAAGCGTGGCTTCATCAATTCTCTCATTGTTTTCCTCCGAACTGGTCATTAGAGCATAGATTAGAATTTATGTGTGGCTACTTAGCGAATGAACCTGCTGTGAGAATGCGATCGGTCATTCACGATTGCCACAGTGAAGGAGAATTTTATCATGCGTTGCTCTCAACACATTGGTCTCAAGCCACACAAGACTGAGCAAAACATAACATCATAATGATGAAACATTTCGAACAATCTGAATTTTCCAGTCTTGTAAAATATTTTGAAGACATGTTGCACAAGAATCAGTACCTGTCAAATCCTTAGAGCCCCTCAGAACTCATCCGCATCTTAGTTAAATTGCCTGAACATTTACGACACATTATTTTGGCAGGACGTTGCAAAGACGACATTGAAGCTTTTCAGAGACTGTTACAAGATTTGGAAATTGACACTGACAGTCGCGGAACGCGAAAACAGGAGCACAACAATTACAGGTCACATCCGTCACAATTCTGCAAGGAAAGAAATAATAACTGGACACGACAAGGCTATTCTTACAACGCAAATCGTGAACAAAACAGACACCACCCATATGACAACCACTGGCAGAGTAATAGTTACAGAGAAAGATCGCATTTCCGTAGTAATGATTATGACAGAAACAATCATAGAAACAGACAATATGGCAAACAGAACTATTATTATCACGGGAGACAGAATAACTTCAGACGCAATGGTCCACTGTGCAGTGATAATTCAGGGAGAAATTCTCCACCACTTAACCGACAAGAAAGAAACTATGGAATCTACCGACATGACGACAGACAATATGATCGTAACGACAGATCTGAATTGCATCAAAACTGGCGGGATTCAAACAGGGCAGGGCCCTCTCGACAAGCTAAATTTGTAGAAGTTAGATCTCCAAATCCCAATAACAACGCGCGCCAACAAAGAAACAGACAATTACTCACACCGCAGGCAGCCACGTGCTCTGGCTGGGCTTCAGAAAAATAACATAAGCTAACCTTGAGAAAAATTCCAGTATTTCTTACCGACATATACCACATGATAATTGCGTTGAAACTGAAACTCTGCATACTAGGAAGAGTAGAGGTTTACACCATATTTCACGTGTAAAACCATTTACTGAGAGATAATCTGCCTTTTAACTTAGTCTTTGCCATAAAATTTTTCACTTCACATTACTAGTACTCTTTGTCACACTTAGAAACTGTTAACATGCAACAATGTTTTGAAGTTAACTATCCAGCCTAGAACCTAGGGAACATATTTAGACAGTATTTATGAGTGCATTGTTATAGTGAACAGACGACACAGTGTTATTGTGTGTGTACATTCTTGCTTGTTAGTTGCACGATTACATAACGACTATAAGGCTTACATACTTAGAGCATATACTGGTACTGCTAATGAGACTTTAATGCAACATTTTGGTTTACTTGAAAATACATTCTGGATTTATATGTGACAGCTACACGATTTTATCACGACGCTACTAATGAGTGACAATTTACAATGTTGCTTTTGCGGTGTTTCTGTTTTATATCTGCACAGTTTTTGCATTATTCTGGAAAGTAAAACATGTTTTAGTAGTAACTTTTGTGGTATAGCTACAATGAGACAGCCTTTTCCATAGCACAACAATACGTTACAGCACAGTACTTTCTTCATCACGGCAATAAGTGTAATAATTAAGATATCTATACGCAAAGCATTTCACTTTTGTTTATCATGAGGTAAGTACATTGACTTCTGCAGAACTTGGCTTTCGGAGGACGATAACTATGACACTTCCACAGAGATTATCTTACAACAAGACACACAGTTTAGCGCTACAATACGCGTATTTGAGTGATTAATTTTGTACTTAAAACATTTATTTTTAAAGATATTTGAAGTACAATGATACAAAGGTTTTCCATGATACATTTCATTCCATTGCTGTAATCTGTAACACCTGAGGGTATTACATTAATCCTCAGGGGGGTACATGCTTACTTTGTGTACCATATGTGTGGCAAGCACAAGGAGCCCTAGCTAATATGGTATTTGCTTATACAACTTTACACATCGGTACAATATTTCTCTAATACATAAATTACACAGATATCTTATCATTTAACTGGGAGAGACAAACATTTATTTTAGTACATCAGTGACAGATGTTTACATAATTACACCAGTTGGATAACTTCACACTTATGAAATTGTATTTTGTCTGTACTTTGTGAACTGTTCATATTTTTTCGGAACCATGGTGATACTATGAGAGCTTGGAATGATGTATTTGGTAAGGGATCATGATTTTTGAAGTACGTTTGAGGTAGATGACTTTATTGAAGGTCTTGAAATTATTGAAAGAAGCTGTGACGATTCTGAGATGTGATTGATCTGTTATGGTATTATTACGATGACGATGTGTATTATGCTGTTGAGGTATGTTTATGATCAATAAGCTGAGAATCGTACTTTAAGAGTTATGAAATGTGTAAATGAGTGAATGTATCACAAAGCAGGCGAAAATTTTTTGCACACTGTTATATTCAAAGGATTTTGTTTCTACACATTTGCAACGCAAATTCTCGACCTGTGAAATTTTTTATATGAGACTGTCACTGCAGTGCAAACTGGTGTCGTAAATATTTCGGTAAGAAAGTTAAGTGACCTTCACGTAATGCATCGTGGGCACTCAGCTGCACGACAGTTGCCTGAAAAAAAAAGCCATTAGTGTGTGCCTTTCAGAGGCACAGGTGGAGAAAAAAGGAGGCCATTATCCTCGCTATTGACATTTCTTTGTAGAAAGCATCGCAAATACGACATGCACGAACTAGAAAACATATGATTATACTGAGGAGCTCTTAATTTATGATATTTACTAAAATGCCTAATGAAATAATGAAAAACATTTTACATCTATTGACATTCTAGTTGAGAGATTGCTCATTTTGTTTAATATCTAGTTTATAGCTGCACTGCAGCATTGGTTAAAATAAAATTTAATAGATGTACTAATATCACTATTTTCTGTCTACAGACCCAGTAAGGAATAATTTTATGATCTACTACCAAAAAAAAAAAAAACGAGGTAGCGCGAAAAGACATTTCCACTTTACAGGAATTGCATACATAATATTTGTCAGTGACTTGGTAACTTGTCCGCTAGAGTAAGTCACATTGATGCATCACTCTAGTATTAAGATGTGACATAGGTATTAAACATGGCCATTTTTACTGTAATATTTTTTCTGCTTGAGCTTTGTCATGTTTAGATATAAGATATTGCATTTGCTGCTGCTGTTTGCTAGGCATAGTGCTACTAAATTTCACATTGTATTACTGTATTAAGCCAGTTTTACTACGGATTTATTTTTCTTGTTTGCAGTGCATTGCCTTTTATTAGTTGTAATATTGCATTTGCTTTGCTAATTTATGCTGCTTGCTTTGCCAATTTGCATTTTTTATCATTGCTGTTTGTGTTAATTGTTTTGCGCTGCTGCATTAAAATGGCTCTGAGCACTATGGGACTCAACAGCTGTGGTCATCAGTCCCCTAGAACTTAGAACTACTTAAACCTAACTAACCTAAGGACATCACACACATCCATGCCCGAGGCAGGATTCGAACCAGCGACGTAGCAGTCGCGCGGTTCCGGACTGTGCGCCTAGAACCGCGAGACCACCGTGGCCGGCGCTGCTGCATTACCTCGTCCCTTAGTTTAGCATCTGAGATCAGTAGATTTAAGTTAGCTTAAGAAGGGGTAGGCTATATAAGAGAACTAGTTGTGATGCATAGAAAGAAATGCATTGAGAAGCTATAAGAAAATGGTTTGGCCAAAAAAGAATTTTGAAAGAGGATATGAACAGAAAGTAGGGTTTAGGGACAACAGGTTTAGGTAGGATTTTCTTCGAAATAAATGATGAGGTAAGATAATGGAAAATAAATAATGAGGTAAGAAATATGTTAACATATAAATACAGAAAGCATGCTTTGATAGTTTTTTTTTTTTTGGTGGAAACAAATGTTGAAATAAGGCGAAAGATCTATGGAATGAAGTTTTCGGTTGGACTGCAGTACCAAATGTTACACTGAACACAAACCCTGTCCTGTATTTTTGTGTTATTACACTATGTGAATTTGTGTTTTTCCTGTCTGTATGTGTTTAGCTAATAAGATTTATGTTGTAGAATTCTTCTGATAATATGTTATTTACCTTGTAAAGATGCTTAGACACTATTTATTCTGTTTTGTTTTAATGCTCATGTGTGAAGTTGATGTTTCAAAAGTTTTTCTGATCTTTTATGTATTTAATTATGTCATAATTCCTGTAACACTGACGTATATGTTTGTTTCTATTGTTTTGTAAAGCCTGTATTACTACAAATGTTATCTGTATTATTATGTTTTTAATTATGTATTTGTACCTTTGTTATTGTATTCTTATGTTATAAAATTGTAATTGACACTAGCTCATCAAATTAAGTAACTTTTAAGTTACATTTCACTGCACACGTTTCTGTTGGTCATCGTATATGGACAATATGTGAGAAGTAGGGACTGATAGGGTTTGCACGTGTGTTAATAATTCAGCAAGGGACTGGATAACAGCATTGCTGGTTCTAAGGACAATTCCAAAAACTTTGTGAGTGCACAAGTGGTGGTTTATGGACTTACTATATTCTCCGCAAGACTCTTTGATGGTGATTGTGCACCAGCACAGTCGCAACAGATGGCTGCTGGCCGTCTCTATAAGGACTGCAGTGGGTCTGCACCTTTGATGACCACCAATACCATTATTTCTACAAGGACTGCACTGGGTCTGCACCTCTGGTGGCCCACCAATACCGTAATCTCTAACAAGACTACAGTGGGCTGTTCTGTGATGACCTACCTACCAATATTCTTCAAAACTTCGACTGACTCTGCTGTGGGTTTGCTCTGGTGTGGCCCATTACCTGTCTACATATCAAGAGTCAGCACTGTCTTTCCGTTGGAAGGACAACACTACTTCTTCAAGACTGCATAGAAATCCACTACTTCCATGTGTATTTTCTTTTAATGCTCAGACTTTGAGAAAAACACTGAAATTTTACTGTGATGAACGATCAGGACTGTCTTTATGGACTGTGAGAAAATTTTAGCTCTTGACCAACATTGTATCAATAAGTGTGTGCATTTGATTTCTTTGTTATTGTAATTATCAAAAATTTTTTCAAATCTGTATTGACCACTGCCCAAAACAATTTGTAAATTTTTTGTGGGGAGCATGGGGGCTATGTAAGTAGGCTGTTTAGGTTTTGTTATTGGTAACGCCACGTAGCGCTCTGTATGAAAATCACTGACTGTGCTGTGTGCAGTCTGAGGCTGGTCGGCATTGTTGCAATATTCGCCATTGTAGTGTTGGGCATCTGGATGTTAAAAGCGCGTAGCGTTGCGCAGTTGGAGGTGAGCCGCCAGCAGTGGTCGATGTGGGGAGAGAAATGGCGGAGTTTTGAAATTTGTAAGACTGGATGTCATGAACTGCTATATATATTATGACTTTTGAACACTATTAAGGTAAATACATTGTTTGTTCTCTATCAAAATCTTTCATTTGCTAACTATGCCTATCAGTAGTTAGTGCCTTCAGTAGTTTGACTCTTTTATTTAGCTGGCAGTAGTGGCGCTCGCTGTATTGCAGTAGTTCGAGTAACGAAGATTTTTGTGAGATAAGTGATTTGTGAAAGGTATAGGTTAATGTTAGTCAGGGCCATTCTTTTGTAGGGATTATTGAAAGTCAGATTGCGTAGCGCTAAAAAATATTGTGTGTCAGTTTAGTGTTGATCAAAATAGGTAAAGAGCGAAATGTCTGAGTACGTTCAGTTTTGCTCAGCTGTTTGAAAATCAAATAACGTAAGGGATTTACCAGCACAGTAATTCACTAATTTTTCTAAGGGGACGTTTCATAGTATTTCCGAAGCACCACTGGCAGTGTACTGTAACAATTACATCTTCGCCGGCCGAAGTGGCCGTGCGTTTAAAGGCACTGCATTCTGGAACCGCAAGACCGCTACGGTAGCAGGTTCGAATCCTGCCTCAGGCATGGATGTTTGTGATGTCCTTAGGTTAGTTAGGTTTAACTAGTTCTGAGTTCCAGGAGACTAATGACCTCAGCAGTTGAGTCCCATAGTGCTCAGAGCCATTTGATCCATTTTTGAATTACATCTTCACATATGCGATGCAACACACAAAATTGCGTGACGATACAACATTGCAGGCCTTAATAGACTCCTCTCCAAGTGACTAACACGTCTTCGGTCACCAAATGGTCGTTCTATTGTGATTGAAGTTTTATATTTCTGATGCACTGCTGCAAGTTTACTGCAGTCCTTGCACCCTCACATTGGCAATGTCACACACAAATAGTGTAGCGATTCAATATTACAGGCTCCATCAGACTTCTCTCCAGGCGACTACAGAGTTATAGTCACGATATAGACGTTCTCCTAGGAGTTAAGTTGCGTGTCTCTGATGGACCACTGTGACTTTACTGTAACCCTCGCACCCACACATTGATGATGGAACACAACAACCGCGTTGCGATTGAATATTACAGGCATCAACAGACTTCTCTCCAAGGACTAATGCGGCTACGATCATCGTATGGATGATCCCTTGGGAGTTGACGATAGAACAAATTAATTCCGTTGCGACTCAACATTACAGGCACCAGCCGTCTTCTCTCCAAGCGACTAATGCTGCTACGGTCAACGTTTGGATGATCTCCTGTGATTTAGAGTTTCCTGTTTCTGATGCACCGCTTCCAGTTTACTGTAATCCTTGCTCTCAGACATTGACGATACGGTACATAAAGTACATCGTGATTCAACATTACAGGCTCCAACCGACTTCTCTCGAAGCGACTAACAGGGCTGCGGTCGCTGTGTACACGTTCTCCTGAGAGTCAAGTTTCTTGTTTCAGAAGCAACAATACCAGTTTACTGTAATCCTCAAACACTAACATTGACGATGGAGCACACAAATTGTGTTGCGATCAATATTACAGACTCCAGGCGCCATCAGTAGAAGTTACGACCACGAGTACATTGACCATATGTACATTCTACTGGGAGTCTAGTTGCTTGATTTCGATGCACCAGTGCCAGATTACTGTAACAATCCTACCCTCAGATTGACGATGCAACGCACAAATTGAGTCGCAATTCAATATTACAGCGTCCAGCCGACTTCTCTCGAATCGACTAACGGTTCTACATTCACCGTATCGACGTTCTCCTGGTAGTCAAGTTCCTTGTTTCTGATGCACCACTGCCAGTTTACTGTAACCCTCGCACCATCACACTGACGGTGTAA
This sequence comes from Schistocerca cancellata, assembly GCF_023864275.1. Lineage (NCBI taxonomy): Eukaryota > Metazoa > Arthropoda > Insecta > Orthoptera > Acrididae > Schistocerca > Schistocerca cancellata. The sequence continues at coordinate 150,655,083 of NC_064629.1, forward strand.
CACATGACCTGGTTCGTGATTGAATATTATAGTCTCCAGCCGCCATCACTAGAAGTAACCTCCACGAGTATAGTGACTATGCGGACGTTCTACTGGGAGTCAAGTTGCTTGATTCCGATGAACCAATGCCACATTACTGTAACATTCCCACCCTCACATTGACGATGCAACACACAGATTGCGTTGCAATTCAATATTACAGGGTCCATCCGACTTCTCTCGAAGCGACTATAATAGCTGTGGTCACCGTACTCCTCTGAGACTAGTTGCTTATTTCCAACGCACCACTGCCAATTTACTTTCAACCTCGCACCCACTCATTGACGAACGTACACACAAACAGTGTTACGATTGAATATTACAGGCTCCAGCCGACTTCTCTCAAGGTGAACAACGCTGCTACGGTCACTTTGTGGACGGTCTACTGGGAGTCAAGTTGCATGTTCCTGATGCACCACTGCAAGTTTACTGTAACCCGCGCACCCTCACATTGACGATGTATCACATAAATAACGTCGTGAGTAAAGATTACAGGCTGCAGTAAACATCACTAGAAGTGACAACCACGAGTACAGTCACTGTATGGACGTTCTCGTGGGAGTTAAGTTGCTAGTCTCCGATGCCCACTGACAGTTTACTGTAACAGTCACACCCCCACATTGACAATGGGACACACAAACTTCGCCGCGATTCAATATTACAGGCTCCAGCAGACGTCTCTCCAAGCGACTAATGCAGCTACTATCACCGTATTGGCGTTATCCTGGAAGTCTAGTTGCTTCTTTCCGATACCCCAGCGCCTGTTTACTCTAACCTTCGCACACTCACATTGACGATGGAACACACAAATTGCGACGCGTTTCAATATTACGGGCTCCAGCGGACCGCCGGCCGGATTGGCCGAGTGGTTTTAGGCGCTACAGTCTGGAACTGCGCGACTGCTACGGTCGCAGGTTCGAATCCTGCCTTGGGCATGGGTGTGTGCGATGTCCTTAGGTTAGTTAGATTTAAGTAGTTCTAAGTTCTAGGGGACTGATGACCTCAGAAGTTAAGTCCCATAGTGCTCAGAGCCATTTGAACTATCCAGCGGTCCTCTCTAGGAGACATTGCGGAGACATGGCGTAGCCATAGCCTGGGGGATGTTTCCAGAATTAGATTTTCACTCTGCAGCGGAGTGTGCGCTGATATGGAACTTCCTGGCAGATTAAAGCTGTGTGCCGGCCCGAGACTCGAACTCGGGACATTTGCCTTTCGCGGGCAAGTGCTCTACCATCTGAGCTACCCGTGCATGACTCATGGCCACTCTTCACAGCTTCTAATCTGCCAGAGCCTCGTCTCCTACGTTTGAAACTTCCTGTCTTCCAGGAGTGCTAGTTCTGCAAGTTTCGCAAAAGAGTTTATGTGAAGTTTGGAAGGTAGGAGACGAGATACTGGTAGATGTAAAGCTGTGAGGGCGGAGCGTGAGTCGTGCTTGGGTATCTCGGATGGTAGAGCCCTCGAACGCGAAAGGCAAAGGTCCCGAGTTCTAGTGTCGGTCCGGAACAGTTTTAATCTGCCTGGAATTTTCTTAGGGTTACAGTAATCTGGCTTTGGTGTATCGAAGGAAGCAACTTGACTCCCATTAGAACGTCCATACGGGGACTGTAGCCACGTTAGTTGGTTGAAGAGATGTCGGCTGAGCCCGTGATATTGAATCACGACGCAGTTTGTGTGTTCCATGTTTAATGTGAGCGTGTGAGGGTTACACTAAACTGGCACTGGTGCATAGGAAACAATTAATTTTGAGCCTATAATATTGAATCGTTACGAGATTTATGTGTTAAACAATGAATTTTGAGCCTATAATATTGAATCGTTACGAGATTTATGTGTTGCATCATAAATCTGAGAGTGCGAGGATTACAGTATTCTGGCATTTGTGCATCGCAAACCAGTACCTTGACTCCCAGGAGACCGTCAATACGATTGTCCATTATTCGCTTGGCGAGAAGACTGCAGGACCGATGCAATTGTGTGACCCATCGTCAATGTGATACTGCGGGTGTTACAGTAAACTTTCAGTTGTGCATCAGAAACAAGAAAATTGCCTCAAAAGCAACGTGCATACTGTGGTGTCACCGCCAGACACCACACTTGCTAGGTGGTAGCCTTTAAATCGGCCTCGGTCCGTTAGTATACGTCGGACCCGCGTGTCGCCACTATCAGTGATTGCAGACCGAGCGCCGCCACACGGCAGGTCTAGAGAGACGTCCTAGCACTCGCCCCAGTTGTACAGCCGACTTTCCTAGCGATGGTTCACTGACAAATTACGCTCTCATTTGCCGAGACGATAGTTAGCATAGCCTTCAGTTACGTCATTTGCTACGACCTAGCAAGCCGCCATTATCATTTGCTATTTATCTTGTGATGCATGTACCGTCAGACCGATGTTCACCAATTATGGATTAAAGTTAAGTATTCCAGAAGCTACGTACCTTTTTTGCTAGTATAATTACTTTACCTGTTCCAGACCTCACTCCAGCCTGCGTGAGCTTAAACGCGTGCCTTTCGGCTTCTTCAGAGTGGCTTGGTTGTCTTGCCAAATCGCAACACATACGGTGACTATAGCCTCGTATGTCGCTTGTTGAGAAGTCTTCTGGAGCCTGTATTGTTGTATGACGACGCAATTTTAAGGTTACATTGTCAATGTGAGGTTGCAAGGATTATGCATTACTGGCAGTGATGCATCGCAGACCAGCCACTTGACTCCCAGAGAACGTCCATACAGTGACCGCAGCCGCGTTAGTCGCTTTTAGAGAAGTCGGCTGGAGCCTATAATATTGAATCATGATGCAATTTGTGTGTTGCATCGTCAATGTGAGGATGCGAGGATTACGCTGCACTAGCAGTGGTGCATCGGAAACAAGCAACTTGACTCCCAGGAGAACGTTCATACGTTGACAGTAGCTGCTTTATTTAATTGGAGAGAAGTCGGTTGGAGCCTGTAATATTGAATCTCGATGCACTTTGACTGTTCCATTGTCAATGTGAGTGTGTGCGGAATATAGTAAGCTGACGGTGATGCATCGGAAAGAAGCAAATTAGCTCCCAGAAGAACATCAACATGGTGACCGTAGCAGCGGTTGTCGCTTGGATAGAATTCGGAATCTGTAATCTTGAATCGCGACGAAATTAGCATGTTGCATTGTCAGTGCGAGAGTGCGCGTGTTCCAGTAATCTGGCAGTGCTGCATGGGAAACAAGCAATTTCTATACCAGGAGAACGTGAATACAGTGACCGTAGATGCATTATTCGCTTGCACATTAGTCGTCAAGAGCATTTTATATTGAATCGGGACGCAATTTTGTGTTCCATCGTCAATGTGAGCGTACGAGGGTTACAATAAACAGACAATGGTGCATCGGAGACAATGAAATAGACTCTCAGGAGAAAGTCCATACGATGACCCTAGCTGTATTATTCGCTTGGAAAGAAATCGACTGGAGCATGTTATACAGAATCGTGACGCGATTTGTGTTTTCCGTCGTCAATGTGACCATGCAAGAGTTAAGTAATCTGGCAGTGATGCATCGGAAACAATGAACTAGAATCCTAAGATAACGTCCAAACGGTGACTGTAGCCACGGTAGTCGCTTACAATGAGGTCGGCTGTAGCCTATGATATTGAATTGTGACGCAATTTGTGAGTTGTATCGTCAATGTGATTGTGCGAGTATTACAGAAAACTGGCAGTGGTGCATCGGAAAAAGGTAACTCGCCTCCGAGAAGAACGTCCATACGGTGACCGTAGCCACACTAGTCCCATGGAGAGAAGTCGGCTGGAGTCTGAAATATTGATCGCGACGCAATTTGTTTGTTGCCACGTCAATGTGAGGGGCGAGGGTAACAGTAAACTGGCAGTGGTGCCTCGGTAACAAGCAACTTGACTCCCAGGAGAACGTGCATAATGTGACCGTAGCAGCGATAGTCGGTCGGAGAGATGTCGGCTGAGCCTGTCATATTGAATAGCGACGCAATTTTTGGGTTGCATCATGAATGTGAGGGTGCGAGGGTTATAGTAAACTAAGGCAACTTGACTCCGAGAACAACGTCCATACCGTGACCGCAGGGGCGTTAGTCGCATGGAGAGAAGTTGAGTGGAGCAAGTTATATAGAATCGCTACGCAATTTGTATGCTCCATCGTCAATGTGAGCATGCGAGTGTTTCAGTAAACTGTCAGAGGTGAATCGGAAACAGTGAACTAGAATCCCAGGAGAACGTCCAAACGGTGACTGTAGCCGCATTAATCGCTTACAGTGCCGCCAGCTGCAGCCTATGATATTGAATCGTGCCGCAATTTGTGTGATCTGTCGTCAATGAGTGGGTTGGAGTTTAAAGTAAACTGGCAGTGGTGCATCGGAAACAAGCAACTTGGCTCCCAGGAGAACGATAATAGGTTGAACGTAGCCACGTTAGTCGGTCGGAGAGAATACTGCTGAGACTGTAATATTGAATCGCAATGCAGTTTGTGAGTTGCATCGTCAATGTGATTGTGCGAGTGTTTCAGTAAACTGGCAGTGGTGCATCGGAAAGTGGCAACTTGCCTCCGAGATGAACATCCTTGCGGCGACCGTATCCGCGTTAGTTGCATGCAGAGAAGTCGGCTGGAGCTTGAAATATTGATCGTGACGCAATTTGTTTGTGAGGTATGAGAGTTACAGTAAACTGGGATTGGAGAATGAGAAACTAGCAACTTGTCCCCCAGGAGAACGTCCATACGGTGACCGTGGCTGCATTCGTCGCTTGGCTAGAAATCGGCTGAAGCCTGTAATACTGAATCGCTATGCAATATTATTATTGCATCAGAAACAAGAAATTTGATTCGCATGAGAACGTTCATACGGGATCCGTAGCTGCATTATGCCCTTGGAGAGAAGTCGGATGGAGCCTTTAATATTGAATAGCGAAGCAATATGTTTGTTCAAAAAATGGTTCAAATGGCTCTTAGCACTATGGGACTTAACTTCTGAGGTCATCAGTCCCCTAGAACTTAGAACTACTTAAACCTAGCTAACCTAAGGACATCACACACATCCATGCCCGAGGCAGGTTTCGAACCGGCGACCGTAGCGGTCGCTCGGTTCCAGACTGTAGCGCCTAGAACCGCTCGGCCACTCCGGCCGGCAGTATGTGTGTTCCATCGTCAATGTGGGTATGTGTGTGTTATAGGAAACTGGCAGTGGTGCATTGGAAACAAGCAACTTCACTGATAGAAGAAGGTCCATTCTGTGATCGTAGCCGCTTTAATCGCTTGGAGAGGAGTCGGACGGGGCTTGTAATAATGAATCACCACACAATTTGTGTGTTGCATCGTCAGTGTGAGGGTATTTGTCTCACAGTAATTTGGTAGTGGTGTATCGGAAACAAGTCACTTGACTCCCAGGATAACGTTCATACAGTGACCGTAACTGAGTTTTTGGATGGAGAGAAGTCGGCAAGAGCTTCTAATATTGAATCCCGACGCAATTTGTGTTTTCCATCGATGTGAGGGTGCGAGGATTACAGTAAACTTGCAGTTGTGCATCGGAAACAAGCAACTTGTCTGGGGGAAGAACGTCTATACGGTGTTGTTGACTTCGTAAGTCTCTTGTTGAGAAGTCGGCTGGACCTGGTAATATTGAATCGCGATGCAGTTTGTGTGTTGCATCGACAATGTGATGGTGTGAGTTTTACAGTAAACTGGTTGTGGATTTTCGAAACAAGAAACTTGATTCCCAGAAGAACGTCCATGGTGTATTGTAGCCGCGTGAGTCGCTTGGGGAGAATGGAGCCTGTAATATTGAATTGCGATGCAATTTGTGTGTTGCATCGTCAATGTGAGGGTGCGACGGTTACAGTAACCGGGCAGTGGTGCATCGGGAACATGCAACTTGACTCACAGGAGGACGTCCATACGATGACCGTGTCCTCGTTAGTCGACTGGAGACAAGTCGTCTGGAGCCTGTTATATTGAATCGCGATGTAGTTTGTGTGTTCCATCGTCAATGCGAAGGGTGCGAGAGTTACTGTAAACTGTCAGTGGTACAACTCTATCGCGACTCATTTTGTGTGTTGCATCGTCAATGTGAAGGTGAGGGGTTTGAGTACACTGACACGGGTGCTTCGGAAACAAGTAGCTTGACTCTCAGTAGAACGTCCTTACGGTGACTGTACCCGCGTGAGTCGACTGGAGCTAAGTCGGCTGGAGCCTTAATGTTAGTTCGCGACGCAATTTGTGTGTTCAATCGTCAGTGTGGTTGGTTGAGGATTATAGAAAACTAAAAGTGATGCTTCAAAAACAAGCAACACGACTCCTAGACGAACGCCCATACGTCAACCGTAAACGCGTTTGTCGCGTGGAGAGAAGTCGGCTGGAGACTATAATATTGAATCATGACGCCATTTGTGACTTGCGTTGTAATTGAGAGTGTGCGTGTGTTACAGTATACTGGCAGTGTTCCATCGGTTCAAATGGTTCAAATGGCTCTGAGCACTATGGGACTTAACATCTGTGGTCATCAGTCCCCTAGAACTTAGAACTACTTAAACCTAACTAACCTAAGGACATCACACACATCCATGCCCGAGGCAGGATTCGAGCCTGCGACCGTAGCAGTCGCGCGGTTCCGGACTGAGCGCCTAGAACCGCGAGACCACCGCGGCCGGCGTTCCATCGGTAATAAGCAACTTGACTCCCAGGAGAACGTTCATGCGGTGACCGTAGCTGCCTTATTTGCTTGGAGAGAAGTCGGCTGGATCCTGTAATATTGAATCGCGACGCAATTTGTGTGTTCTGTCTTCAATGTGAGGGTGTGAGTGTTACAGTAAACATGCAGTGGTGCCTCGGTAACAATGAACTTGATTCCCATGAGAAAGTCCATACGTTAAATGTAGCCACGTTAGTCGCTTGGAGAGAAGTCGGCTACAACCTATAATATTGAATCGTGACGCCATTTTTGTGTTGCCTCGTAAATGAGAGTGTGCGTGTGTTACAGTATACTGGCAGTGTTGCATCGAAAACAAGCAACCAGACTCCCAGTAGAACGTTCATACGGTGACTGAAGCTGCATTATTCGCTTGGAGAGAAGTCGTCTGCAGCATGTAATATTGAATCGCGACGCAATTTGAGTGTTGCATCGTCAATGTGAGTGTGCAAGGGTTATTGTAAACTGGCAGTAGTGCATCGGAAATAAGGAACTTGTCTCCAAGAAGAACGCCCATGCTGTGACCGTAGCCGCATTAGTCACTTGGCTAGAAGTCGGCTGGAGCCTGTAATATTGAATCGCGACGTTATTTGTGTGTTGAATTGGCAATGTGAGGGTGCGAGTTTTACAGTAAACTGTCAGTGGTGCATAGGGAACAAGCAACTTGACTCCCAGGAGAACGTCCATACGGTGACCGTAGCCACGTTAGTCGCTTGGAGAGATGTCGGCTGGAGCCTGTAATCTTGAATCGCGATGTAGTTTGTGTGTTCCATCCTCAGTGGCTTGTTTGTGCGACAGGTTAGGTTAGGTTAGGTTTGATTAGTGTTAGAGGTTAGTGTTAGGTTAGCGTTAGGTTAGGTAAAATTAGGTTAGGTTAGATTAGGTTAGTTTAGTTTAGGTTAGGTTAGTTGTTCAGACGTGGAATGTTGTCGGTGGTTTGGAATTCGAACTTTTATTTCATTTGGTTTTGAGGTTGCAATGCTTGTATTTCCTTGGAAGAGTTTCAGTACATATACTTTTGTTTAGTTAAAACTTTCTGAGACTTTTTATTTACTAGTCTATCACGTGAATTGGGTTTAGAGATTCTGCAATGGGCCTGTAATTTCAAACTTTACTGCACGTTAGTACAGTTCTGGTATTTGTAACACGATACTCATCCATACTTGTTAACTTTTAATGGACAACATTGATTCATCTATATTGTTTACCTAATAAACAATATGTGCTACACGTTTCCTAATTACTTTTAATTCAGTGCCTCTTCATCACATTGTTTAATAAAAGCAATTATGAAATTTCGCAAGCTCTATGTGAACAATTTTCTGTATTTAAAGAAATTTAGCAGTGTATAGTCTAAGAATGTGCCAACGGCATTGGTGCATTGGTAACATCGGCTCCTACTGTCTTGTTCGAGATGTATCGGCTCCGGACACCAAAGATGAGGATGGCTGGGAGAGGGGTATGCTGACCATATGCCTCTCCATATCCGTATGCAGTGATGCCAATCTGCTTAGGATAACACAGTATGCCTTAACTACGATTCAGCCTTCCGAGGGCTGTGTCGGGTGGAAATTAATTCTGGTCTTTTTAATGTAAGAATGTGTGATCGACCCCTCAGACTTACAATACAAGATACGTTTACTCAAACATAGTTGCTTTAGTCCTTGTGCGAATGGGTGTGGAATTTTTTCCAACGATTTCTTCTTCCATATTTTAGCCAAAATGTAAGGGAAAACTTACAAGGTTAAATGCGGAATGTTTTATAAGTATCTTACGGAGCAAACCAGGCAAGACCCACGATCAGTTCTTTATCTCAGTGTTCTCCATTTGGGGCGGTACTTATGAATAAAGATGTTTAACGCCGTAACTGTATAATAACGCTGTGTGTTTGTGTGAGAATGCCGTGTGCCTATTCTGATAGGAATGCTTTTGTAACACACTTTTTTATTTCAGCTTTCCTCACTGTTGCCGATCAGCACAATTAGAAATAAAAGCTGCGGTGATGAACACAGAGTTGTTTTGATCACTCTGGGTAATATGTAGGCTGTAATGGATATAAGTGCAGAAATTTTTGTATGTTGTTGTTGTTGTGGTCTTCAGTCCTCAGACTGGTTTGTTGCAGCTCTCCATGCTACTCTATCCTGTGCAAGCTTCTTCAGCTCCCAGTACCTACTGCAACCTACATCCTTCTGAATCTGCTTAGTGTATTCATCTCTTGGTCTCCCCCTACGATTTTTACCCTCCACGCTGCCCTCCAATACTAAATTGGTGATCCCTTGATGCCTCAGAACATGTCCTACCAACCGATCCCTTCTTCTGGTCAAGTTGTGCCACAAACTCCTCTTCTCCCCAATCCTATTCAGTACCTCCTCATTAGTTATGTGATCTACCCATCTAATCTTCAGCATTCTTCTGTAGCACCACATTTCGAAAGCTTCTATTCTCTTCTTGTCCAAACTATTTACCGTCCATGTTTCACTTTCATACATGGCTCCACTCCATACAAATACTTTCAGAAAAGACTTCCTGACACTTAAATCTATACTCGATGTTAACAAATTTCTCTTCTTCAGAAACGCTTTCCTTGCCATTGCCAGTCTACATTTTATATCCTCTCTACTTCGACCATCATCAGTTATTTTGCTCCCCAAATAGCAAAAGTCCTTTACTACTTTAGGTGTCTCATTTCCTAATCTAATTCCCTCAGCATCACCCGACTTAATTCGACTGCATTCCATTATCCTCGTTTTGCTTTTGTTGATGTTAATCTTATATCCTCCTTTCAAGACACCATCCATTCCGTTCAACTGCTCTTCCAAGTCCTTTGCTGTCTCTGATAGAATTAGAATGTCATCGGCGAACCTCAAAGTTTTTATTTCTTCTCCATGGATTCCTACTCCGAATGTTCCTTTTGTTTCCTTTACTGCTTGCTCAATATACAGATTGAATAACATCGGGGAGAGGCTACAACCCTGTCTTACTCCCTTCCCAACCACTGCTTCCCTTTCATGTCCCTCGACTCTTCTAACTGCCATCTGGTTTCTGTACAAATTGTAAATAGCCTTTCGCTCCATGTATTTTACCCCTGCCACCTTTAGAATTTGAAAGAGAGTATTCCAGTCAACATTGCCAAAAGCTTTCTCTAAGTCTACAAATGCTAGAAACGTAGGTTTGCCTTTCCTTAATCTTTCTTCTAAGATAAGTCGTAAGGTCAGTATTGCCTCACGTATTCCAGTATTTCTACGGAATCCAAACTGATCTTCCCCGAGGTCGGCTTCTACTAGTTTTTCCATTCGTCATTTTTGTATGTGATATCTTAATATTTACCCACAGTCTGTTGGTTGTTTTCTCTGTGCATCGAACAGTCTTCCCACGAACATTTCGTAAACTTTACTAGCTGTTGTTTTCCCTACAGTCGTATTGCAACAGTGAGTGGACTGTGGCCGTCAGTATAGACTATTTTGTGACCACGCGTCCACATTTCAAAACCTGACGTGCTGCCCAGGGGAAGATGAGCATTTATGGCTTGCCCTTGCCACATGTACTTGGAGGTACTAGCCAACCTAAAAACATGAGACTTGTAAAGACTATAGTCTGAAAATGACATAAATACTGGTGTAATGTTGTTCAGTACACCGTCCTCAGTCACCGGTAGTAATATCTGAACTTATATAACTGTTAAACCCTGTAGCATGTAATACTGTATCAGAAGGCACATTTGGATTTAAGTTAAACCAGTTGACTTGCAGTGGTCTTCGTTGTAGCGAACAAATGTTGACCATAATTATAGTAATAATTTATAGTTCAGATACTTTCCATGTGATTATGATAAGTTCATTGTCTGATGTAAAATAATTTAACTCATTTTCATCCTGTCAGAACGCCGAGGTAGTCAACTATTTAAGGCTACCGTCATGGCGAGATTAAACTTTAATTGTCTGTCGGCATCCATTGGAATTAAGGGTTGTACATAACATTCTCCGTTGACAGAATGCAATGATGAGTAATGGTGAATTTTGCGATCTTACTCTGCTGTGTGACAAAAAGTCGCGTCAGGTCACTGCGTTGTTCCCTGTTTCCTAGCCGAGTGTAGTCATAACTGACGACTGTTTTTTGCCTTACAAGGGAATGGTCAGACTTGTCATGTCGAAACCTGTGTTGCTTTTTTTACCACTGTGAGTTAACATTGCAAGAAGTCTGTATGCAGAATTTTAGCTGCTGACATGACCTGGAAGTCTGTAAACAATTTGATGAAGTAAGACATTATTGTCGCGTGGTTTCCGCGCTTATAACTGCCTCTTGTACAACCCTGACCTCTCTCGCTACGTTATACCAACGCCATCTAGGGACAAGGTGGCGTTAGCTACGCGCCGCTCTCTTGCCGCAGCGGTGAGAGAGCTGATTCCCCCAGTGAAAGCGATCGTATGATAATTAAACATTCGTTGACAAATATGGCTGATATGTTATCTACGACATTCTTTCCAAATAGCTATGAAATAGACACAAATAAATATACGGTTTAGAACACGTCCAAATTTTATTTCTTGTAATTACCGCAAAAATGCGAAACATTGATACAATGTTCAAAACATAGGTTTTTTGTGCACCAAGAACATACAAGCAAAGACGACATATGACAGCCCTGCGAATCACAGACGTTGTTAGATGTCCGTAGACAAAACTGGACTGTTGTTAGGAATGAATCAGGCCTAATATCAGCATATTTCGAGGAGTGCCACGCATATTTAATAAAATTCTGAAATCGTGGGGAGGAAAATTGATAATGTACTACTGATTGCAGCTTGAGAATATTGTCACGGTGATAGACAGGAAATTGCAGTGATCAGCACACAATAATTTTCTCTGTTAGTTTTCTGTAAAATGCCTTCCACTGGCGGAAAAATTCTCTGTCTAAAGGTTGAATTACGTTGGTCGTGCCTGGTGGAATCTGAAGCATCTCTACTTCTTTGTCAGGGTGGGCTCGAAATACAGATTTTAATGAATCAGACCTTTTATGACCTGACCACGAATCTAGAAGGAGAAGAGATTTGTTCCCGCAGATCGGAAGAAAAGCATGACGCATGAAAAGTGTAACGTTTTCGTTTCCCATTTTTCCAGACTTCGATGCGTCTGCTACAAGACTGTTTGCGTAGAACATTGTTCTTTTGACACGTGGTCCAAAACGTCCAGATGGTTCTTGAAGACACACATATATTTGAGGCAGCAATGAACCACCCAGACTAATTATGGGCATTATAGTGTATGAATGGGTGAGCGCAGTCGTGGACTGTGCAATCGCCTCAATATGTTTCTCTCTTTTGAATGGCAGTGTTCTCTTCACACGCATTTCTTTTTGAAAACCTGACTGATCTGCATTGTACACGTATGATTCACTAAAACTAGTGATCTTATTTTTTGCATTCGTAAGAAAAGCTTCTATCATTTCGATTTGTGTCACTTCATTTTCCGACCTGTTTCTCGATACAAATTTTCTTATTTTTCTTGCCACAATTTTATGTGATCTTTTGAAGCGACTAATCCAACTTTGAGAAGCTGTAAATTCTTTAGCGCCTATCGCTTTGTCAATCTCTAACGCCCAATCACGCAAAGTTGTATTGCTCACACCAAATGACTGTTGTCTGGCATCGGTAAATAGCTCAAAAAGTCGCGCATTTATCTCCGTCGCAATTTCCAGTCGACTATTACGTCGTCGAGCGACTTGCTTTTTCCATCTATACAATTCACGTTCAGAACGGACAAAGCGATACTTATTTTGAACAGTACTGACACGTAGGCGTTTCTTACCACTTTCGTTCAACCAATACGTCACCGCTTTTTCTTTGTCTGATAAGGTAATTGTAGTTGCTGGTGTTACTTTCGGAGATAATTGATGATGGTACGTGGCACTATCACTCGAAGAGTCTTCATGAGTACAACTTTCGTCGGTGTCTTCGCCGTCTGTAGAGTCACAGTCTGCAATATCGAGTATTCCAGTTGATTCTAGCCACATTTCTGCGCCATTTACATGCTCGTCTAGACGTTTAACAACCATGTCGCACAACACATAGTCTTCACGCGTGTTTTCTGTTGATTGCTTCATTTGGCGTCTGTGATATATCTCCATGGCAAGCAGCAAACCATTTACAAGGTTCGCCATCACCTGTGAGGGGAGATTGAATGTTGACCGTAAAGTAGCTTGCGGAGTATAGATGAACATGTACAGAACATCTTTCATATCTCTAACCAGTTTCAGGACGGTATGTTTCGAAATACGTACCAGAAATTAAAAGGACGTGCATGCCACAGAAACGAATATTCGTTTCCCCTTTCCACCAAAACCCTGCAGCGATATTCCTCTTTAGTGAACGCCGCGATAAGAGACGGCCGCTCTTCCCGACCATGCGCACAACGCTCGCGACTCGCCATGTCCAGGGGTGGCCAGCCGTCACTGCAAGCGCCAAGCAGGAAACACAGCCATGTTCGTGATTTTTTTTAGGTGACTTCCAGTTCATGTCAGCAGCTACAATTTTGCATACGGACCTATTGCACAGTTAAATAACAGTGCTAAAAAAATCAATACATGTTTCGGCATGACAAGTCTGACCATTCCCTTGTTAGTAAGGATACAGGTACAAAATATATTTTACGCGTGTTTGTTTTCGACACTCTGTTACGAGAAATATGCTCAAAAGCAATTGCGCCTATCTCAGAACTGCATTCCTTTGTTAGCTGAGTTATATATTCTTCGTTAGATGATGCATGGACGTCGAAGACCTTACCATCTTTTGACGGTTATCATCACTCAGATGATAGTTTAAGTTCTACTTAAAAGATCACTTCAGCTTGTGTTCATCAGGGTTGAAATAGTTATTTACGTACAGCTGGAGTATTTGAGTTGCCTCACTTATTCTTGACTTGTGTGGCAACGAACCCCTCCCTTAGAAACCCATAGAGAAGACGAGTTCGAGATTGTTAAAGACCAGATGGTACACATATAAGACGTAAATGTGAATAATTTCTGTAAAGTCCGTATAAGAGGAGACGTTCATGGAAATTAATCATTCCGAAATGAAAAGATAAATGCAAATTACCATATGTTACTGGCACATTAGGAACTGAAAATAATTGAAATAAAAAGGAAAAAAAAAACAAGGGACACCCTATTTGTGATATATGATTCATTTTATGAACAATCCATGACGTAACAACTACGAAGAGATGAACACTCTGGAGAAATGAGACTAAAACTGCAACCGATCTGTCTTCAACTTGATCGCTAATGATGATTTTCCCTGACAGAACAAATCTCAAAGCCACTCGGATCAGCATTTCTCAATAATCTCTGCACATGGATCCAATCGTCTATTTTCTGCGTATCGCGAGCACTCTAGTCACGTTCTACATCTAAATCTCCATCTACATCTATATGGATACTCTGCAACTCAAACTTAAGTGCCTATCAGAGGGTTCATCGAAGCACCTTCAGAGCAATCCTCTATTATTCCACTCTCGAACAGCGCGCGGAACAAACGAACACCTATATCTTTCCGTGCGAAATCTGATTTCTCTTATTTTATTTCGATGATCGTTTCTGCCTATGTAGGTCGACTCACATTCGGGGGAGTAATTGAAATTTCATGAGATTGTGCTGTCGCAATGAGAAACGCCTTTATTTTGATGATATCCATCCCAAATCCTGTATCATGTTTACTGACACTCTCTCCCCTATTTCGCGATAGTGCAAAACGTGCTGCCCTTTTTGAAATTTTTCGATGTACTCCGTTAACGCTATTTGATAACCATCCCACAATGCGCAGCAGTACACGAAAAGAGGTTGGACAGGCATCATGATGCTCTAAACAGAACCTGAATTCATCCGAGAAAATGACGTTTTGCCATTCGTGCACCCAGGTTCGTCGTTGAGCACACCATAGCAGACGCTGCTGCCTGTGATAGCGTCAAGGGTAACCGCAGCCATGGTCTCCGAGCTGATAGTCCATGCGGCTGCAAACGTCGTCGAATTGTTCGTGCAGATGGTTGTTGTCTTGTGAACGTTAACTCAGGGATCGAGACGTGGCTGCACGATCCGTTACAGCCATGCGGATAAGATGCCTGTCATTTCGACTGCTAGTTCAAAAATTTTCAAATGTGTGTGATATCTTTTGGGACTTAACTGCTAAGGTCATCAGTTCCTAAGCTTACACACTACTTAACCTAAATTATCCTAAGGACAAACACACACACCCATGCCCGAGGGAGGACTCGAACCTCCGCCGGGACCAGTCGGATGCTAGTGATACGAGGCCGTTGGGATCCAGCACGGCGTTCCGTATTACCCTCCTGAACCCACCGATTCCATATTCTGCTAACAGTCATTGAATCTCGAGCAACGCAAGCAGCAATGTCACAATACGATAAACCGCAATCGCGATAGGCTACAATACGACCTTTATCAAAGTGATGGTACGCATTTCTCATCCTTAAACGAGACATCAGAACAACGTTTCACCAGGCAACGCCGGTCAACTGCTGTTTGTGTATGAGAAACCGGTTGGAAACTTTCCTCATGTCAGCACGTTGTAGGTGTCGCCACCAGCGCCAACCTTGTGTGAATGCTCTGAAAAGCTAATCATTTGCATATCACAACATCTTCTTCCTGTCGGTTAAATTTCGCTTATGTAGCACGTCATCTTCGTGGTGTAGCAATTTTAATGGCCAGTAGTGTATCATGGGATATACAGAGTGATTCAGGTGTCCCTACTGATGGGTTTTATGCAACCCACAATGGCTCGAAATGCCACGTTCAAGATTGTAATATTTCCTTGTTCTCTATGCCGAATCGATTAGTCCGACAGGAAAAATGAACAAGACCTTTTGGTAGGAAATTTAGTGTTGTTAAATTTTTTTGCTGGTATACGTTTTCGCTAGAGGCCATAGTTTTCGAATTATTCAAGAAAAACGTACAAAACCGACCTTCAAACGGGTTTTTCTTGAAGAACTCAAAAACCCTAACCTCCAGTGAAAAGGTATCGCAGTGTAAAATTTAACTACATCAAAATTCTTACAAAAAGGTCCTGCTTATTTTTTCTGTAGAATTAATGGTTTGGGTATAGCGAGTAGTTATAAGAGTCGAGGGGCATAAAAGGGAAGCAGTGGTTGGGAAGGGAGTGAGACAGGGTTGTAGCCTATCCCCAATGTTATTCAATCTGTATATTGAGCAAGCAGTAAAGGAAACAAAAGAAACATTCGGAGTAGGAATTAAAATCCATGGAGAAGAAATAAAAACTTTGAGGTTCACCGATGACATTGTAATTCTGCCAGAGACAGCAAAGGACCTGGAAGAGTAGTTGAACGGATTGTACAGTGTCTTGAAAGAAGGATATAAGATGAAAATCAACAAAAGCAAAACGAGGATAATGGAATGTAGTTGAATTGGTTCAAATGGTTCAAATGGCTCTGAGCACTATGGGACTTAACTTCTGTGGTCATCAGTCCCCTAGAACTTAGAACTGCTTAAACCTAACTAACCTAAGGACATCACACACATCCATGCCCGAGGCAGGATTCGAACCTGCGACCGTAGCAGTCCCGCGGTTCCGGACTGCGCGCCTAGAACCACTAGACCACCGCGGCCGGCTGTAGTTGAATTAAATCGGGTGATGTTGCGGGTATTAGATTAGGAAATGAGACGCTTAAAGTAGTAAATGAGTTTTGATATTTGGGGAGCAAAATAACTGATGATGGTCGAAGTAGAGAGGATATAAAATGTAGACTGGCGATGGCAAAGAAAGCGTTTCTGAAGAAGAGAAATTTGTTAACATCGAGTATAGATTTAAGTGTCAGGAAGTCGTTTCTGAAAGTATTTGTATGGACTGTGGCCATATATGGAAGTGAATCTTGGACGATAAATAGTTTCGACAAGAAGAGAATAGAAGCTTTCGAAATGTGGTGCTACAGAAGAATGCTGAAGATTAGATGGGTAGCTCATATAACTAATGAGGAAGTATTGAACAGAATTAGGGAGAAGAGAAATTTGTGTCGACTAAAAGAAGGTATCGGTTGGTAGGACATGTTCTGAGGCATCAAGGGATCACCAATTTAGTATTGGAGGGCAGCGCGGAGGGTAAAAGTCGTAGACAGAGACCAAGTGATGAATACACTAAGCAGATTCAGAAGGATGTAGGTTGCAGTAGTTACTGGGAGATGAAGAAGCTTGCACAGGATAGAGCAGCATGGAGAGCTGAATCAAACCAGTCTCTGGACTGAAGACCACAACAACAACACAGAGAGCGAGAGAATATGAAAATCGTACGTCTGGTGGTTTGGTGTTTGAAGGTGTTGCAGGTTGCATACGTAAAACGCACTGATAGGGTCAGCTGAATCTTCGTGTATGTTATGTGCATGTTGTACCCCTGATGTAACAGCACTAAAAGTAACTTCTATCAGTCAATTTTCTTTTGAGTACTGTCACAGGAAGTACCAAGATCGGTTTTTGCAGCAGAATTTTGTTTTTTTTTTCTCTTAATAACTTACATATTAAGTACATAACGGTACAAAAATGGTTACGATTACAGAACTATACATCACCTCTGATCAACAGAGTTAAGGGTGTTGTGCTGGAGTCAGATCCTCTGAACGACATGACATGGAAACGAAGAGGTCTTGGGTATGTTGCTGCGATTTCCTCCAGAAAGTGGGTATGTGAGCTGGCGGAACATAAACTGTGTTAACTGAAATATCATGACGAACAAATCACCAATTAACCATATTCCAAATGGTTTCGATTGGATATTTGCTATCTCATCTAAGACTATTGTCTTAAGTGTTGGGCATTGTCATAATGGCTGTTGCAGGTGGTGCTGTCTAAATGAGAGGTAGAACCTATTATTCTAAATCTTCTTTCGTGTAGCGGTTGCTATTCGGATTACGCTCAATAAGCGGGAGTCAAAATCGCACTTTTTATCCAGTAGCGTCCAAGCTCTAACAAAGCACGCCACTTACAGATACAGAGTGACAAATTGCGGTTAGGGAGTTAGCGGGTAACACCAACAACTCCAATAATTCCATCAACACAGAACACATTGAAAGAATCCAAAACCACTACCGGTTCTCGTTCAGCAAGACGGCGAGAGTGGTTTACATCTCTATTATGTTCCGAGGTTTCTGGAAAATGGAAGAAGACGTAGCGCCTTTCGCTCCCGCAGCGGGTGTGCAACCGTCGACGAAGATGTGAGGTCGTTCACCAATGTTCTAACTCGCATATATATCTACACACCTACATACATACTCCGCAAGCCACTGTACGATGCGTGGCGGAGGGTATCCTAAACCACTACTTCATACATGCATGTCCGAAGGAACATTTGCCGCACGGGATTAGCCGAGCGGTCTTTGGCGCTGCAGTCGTGGATTGTGGGGCTGGTCCCGGCGGAGGTTCGAAAATGGCTCTGAGCACTATGGGACTTAACTTCTAAGGTCATCAGTCCCCTAGAACTTAGAACTACTTAAACCTAACTAACCTAAGGACATCACACACATCCATGCCCGAGGCAGGATTCGAACCTGCGACCGTAGCGGCCGCGCGGTTCCAGACTGTAGCGCCTTTAACCGCTTGGCCACCACGGCCGGTGCGGAGGTTCGAGTCCTCCCTCGGGCATGGGTGTGAGTTTGTCCTTAGGTTAATTTAGGTTAAATAGTGTGTAAGTTTAGGGACTGATGACCTTAGCAGTTAAGTCCCATAAGATTTCACACACTTGAAGGAACATTTCTGAAAAATATAGGCACTGAAATATCGTATTTATCCGCTTACACCGGGCAAACAATTTTCAATTTTCAATTAAAATGTCTCCCCTCTATTGAAATATACGTAATAAATATACGAGTCCAGGTTGTAGACACATGGTTAACGACATATAGAAGTTTGGGTATTGGCGTGAGTCGTGCTGGGATAGCCTAATGGTAAGGCGATCGGTCACGATAAGTGGGAAATCCTGTTTCGAATCCCGGTCCGACACGAACTTTCATTGCTGTCATTCCATTATACAAGTGATGGTTGTCCATATTCGCTACTGTCACTACATTTCATAGTTGGCAGTTAGCCACAACGGACACCAGCCGTTGGACGTACTCCTTTCGGAGTAAACTGATGCATTATCCCTATACTGAACAATCACATACAACCGTTCGCTCGGTGAAAGATCCGTGCCCAAAGACTGGAAAGTTGCACAGGTCACATCAATATTCAAGAAAGGTAATAGGAGTAATCCACTAAATTACAGGCCCATATCGTTATGGAACATATATTGTGTTCGAACATTATGAATTACCTCGAAGAGCCGACCGGTGTGGCCGAGCGGTTCTAGGCGCTTCAGTCTGGAACCGCGCGACCGCTACGGTCGCAGGTTCGAATCCTGCCGCGGGCATGGATGTGTGTGACGTCCTTAGGTTAGTTAGGTTTAAATAGTTCTAAGTTCTAGAGGACTAATGACCTCAGGTGTTAAGTCCCATAGTGCTCAGAGCCTTCTGAACCATTTTACCTCGAAGAGAACGGTCTTTTGACACACAGTCAATATGGGCTTAGAAAACATTGTTCCTAAGAAACACAAGTAGCTCTTTATTCGCATGAAGTGTTGAGTGCTTTTGACAAGGGATTTCAGATCGATTCCGTATGTCTGGATTTCCGGAAGGCTTTTGACACTGTACCACACAAGCGGCTCGTAGTGAAATTGCGTGCTTATGGAATATAGTCTCAGTTATGTGACTGGATTTGTGATTCCCTGTCAGAGAGGTCACAGTTCGTAGTAACCGACGAAAAGTCATCGAGTAAAGCAGAAGTGATTTCTGGCGTTCCCCAAGTTAGTTTTATAGGCCCTTTGCTGTTCCTTATCTATATAAACGATTTGGGAGACAATCTGAGCAGCCGTCTTTGGTTTTTTGCAGATGACGCTGTCGTTTATCGACTAATAAAGTCATCAGAAGATCAAAAGAAACTGAAAAACGATTTAGAAAAGATATCTGAATGGTGCGAAAAGTGGCAGTTGACTCTAAATAATGAAAAGTGTCAGGTCATCCACAGGACTGCTAAAAGGAACTCGTTAAACTTCGGTTACACGATAAATCAGTGTAATCTAAAAGCCGTAAATTCAACTAAATACCTAGATATTACAAATTCGAACTACTTAAATTGGAAGGAACACATAGAAAATGTAGTGGGGAAGGCTAACCAAAGACTGCATTTTATTAGCAGGACACTTAGAAAATGTAACAGACCTACTAAGGAGACTGCCTACACTACGCTTGTCCGTCCTCTTTTAGAATACTGCTGCGCGGTGTGGGATCCTTACGAGACAGGACTGACGGAGTACACCGAAAAAGTTCAAGGAAAGGCAACACGTTTTGTATTATCGCGAAATATGGGAGAGACTGTTACAGAAATGATACAGGATTTGGGTTGGACATCATTAAAAGAAAGGCGTTTTTTGTTGCGACGGAATCTTCTCACGAAATTCCAATCACAAACTTTCTCCTCCGACAACGATCTACATAGGTAGGAACGATCACCACGATAAAATAAGGTAAATCAGAGCTCGTACGGAAAGATATAGGTGTTCATTCTTTCCACGCGCTGTACGAGATTAGAATAATAGAGGATTGTGAAGGTAGTTCGATGAACCCTCTGCCAGACACTTAAATGTGATTTGCAGAGTATCCATGTACATGTAGATGTATATGTAGATGTAGACGCTTATGGGTTTGCTGTTACATGTCTTCTTCTGCTCAAACATATCTTGTGCCAATATAATGTGCTCCTCATATTCTCCCTCCTCACGTTCCGTCTAACATGATTCCCAGGGAATTCGGATCTCATTACCTCTTACTACTTCTCTGACTCAAAACTGGTCTAATTTTACAAGAAGCCAGTAGATTTCGTAGACTGGAAGAGAAAACACCTGTTTCGCCTTTGAAATATGAATATTAATTTCAACTGCGCCAATAGGGGAAGCTAAGAAAATTGAGATGATTCTTTCCTCAGAATATTAATTCAGGGTGTTTTAGTTTGTAAAAATTTAATCCGTATCAATTTGCAGCGTTTTATTTCCTGCTCCCAGACTGCTGGTCGTTGCCGACGAGTTTTCTGTAGAACTCCGAGTTTATGCGGTCTCCTCCCATTAACATCCAAATTTGTTACCAGATACTTCGTTACACGATACACTGGGCCGTGCAGAGCAAAATAGGCCCCGCAGCTAATTTCTGAAGCCGTTCATTAATCTGGTAAGCCACCAGGATTAGCGCTTAGTCTACCCATAGCGAAGATAATACCTCCCCACGCAGCTAGGTGCCCCTGCGTAATAATTCTGGGTAAACTTCAGAGATACATTACAGGTTTAGATAGTAATTGTTGATCACTGATTAGCATCTTACGATTAATTGCTAGTGTGTTTAATTATGGTGTGACACAGAAAGTGAAGTATGTTCTATATAAAATCTGAATGGTTGAATAAGCTTTATTAGTTCAGAGGTTTTTTTCCTGTAGTGCTTTAATAATTATGTATTGCTATATTATTTTGATGAAGGAATGTAACTCTGCAGCACATGAAGAAATGTTAAAATATTGTGATTTTAAAGATCTCGCCGTCGACGGATGGTTAGAGAACAAGCGCGAAAATTGTGGAGAATAGGGAACATAATCTGCTTCGATCTTGTTTAAGAAACCATGCCGACATTCACCCAAAGTGATTAAGGAGAAGAACAGTAAGCACGAAGCAGAACATGCCTGCTTTCTGGAGACTTCTGTACCTGCCCATTCTGGAGAGAGAAAGGGACGCTAATGTCAGACGTCGGGAAGATTATCAAAGTCGTTTCTATGGTGAGTAAGATTTCACCATCAATCAAGTGCTATATTAAATATAAGTAATAATTTTGTGTTTCTCTTAGTTAACCTTCACATTTCAGCAGAATAATGCACGACCGTATGTTGCAGGTCATATACGGGCCTTTCTAGATACAGAAAATGTTCGACTGCTGCCCTGGCCAGCACATTCTCCAGATCTCTCACCAGTTGGAAACGTCTGGTCAATGGTGGCGGAGCAAGTGACAATACGCCAGTCAGTACTCTTGATGAACTGTGGTATCGTGTTGAAGCTGCACGTGCAGCTGTACCTCTACACGCCATCCAAGCTCTGTTTAACTCAAAGCCCAGGCGTATCAAGGCCGTTATTACGACCAGAGGTGGTCGTTCTGGGTACTGAGTTATCAGGATCTATGCACCCAAATTGCGTGAAAATGTAATCACATGTCAGTTCTAGTATAATATATTTGTCCAGTGAATACCCGTTTATCATCTGCATTTCTTCTTGGTGTAGCAATTTTAATGGCCAGTAGTGTATACAGGACTTAAATGTGTAGAATTCTAAATATTTAATAATGTTGCACAAAACGCAACAACAAGAAATGTAGAATTTGGCGGGAACTGCTTATAACGCTCTCTAGTGAGCATTCCATCACGTGATTGCGAAATCAGTCACTAGACTGAAGTGCACATCAAAAAACATCGTCTATTCCTGGGTACACTATTTTCTTGGCATAACACTCTCCCTTTGCATGTACTCAAGGATAAATTATTAGATGAAAGAAATTACTTCGAGTCTCGAAATTTTCGTATTAGTTATAAGTATTTGTCAGGTTCGGGATCCGAAATGAAACCCTTGTCTTATTTTGTCAACGTTCTTACCAACCGAGCTACTGAGAATATTCCAACAAAGCAACTCAGTGCTTCAGTTAGTCTGTACTTCTCCACTATTTTCCAAATCTGTTGTTAGTGTACTTCCAGTGCACGTGTCTATTATGTTTCAAAATTCTCTTTGGTTAATATGTTATGGGGTAAACGTTCAACAGATAACGTGTTTCTCAGGGACCGAAATTCCTTTTTAGCTGTTTCCTCTAAGTCCATTTCGAGATAATGTGAGATGCTCTTTTCTTGGTTCTTTCTCCTTCCCTTCCTTTAAAAAGAATTATGCGGCGCTACTAGATCAAAGAAAATATGCACAATTGCTGACACTATATTTCACTACATTTCTTCTTTTGTAAGGTTTAATGAGACTAGTTTGGTTAGATGTATACCTTTTTAAACATATTACGTCATAAGATTTCAGCATTTTATCACATATCTCCAATGAAAACAGCTATCGAAGTAATGGACACATCTAAACGAACGTAATTACCAATATTGCCTGGTGAGCAGTTGCGAGGATGCGTGCTGTAAATGAAGTTCATGTATAGAGGAACATTCTACAGATTATTATGTAGTGTATCACTTCATTCTGTTATCAGTGTTGGAGGCTGAAATACACAAGACATTTTCTACTGCAGAACGGATGAAATATCCTCGGCAATAGCCAAATCAGGTGACATTTGCGGGTGGGGAGGACGTGACGAATTCCTTACGACTACGTCTCCTAGTCTGTCCTGCCAGCACGGAGCTAAAAATCTCGACTAGGCCACTTTTATCTAGAAAAGAACATTGTAATATAGGATGAATCGCTATCTTGTTCGCTTTTAGGAAACCGAACGAAGAACACGTTTGGCGACACCGTCTCTGGCGAGCCGCTTGAATTTGAGAGCGCAACCGCCTTACTGGCTAACTTCAATGTTAGTTAACTAGGAAACGGCACAACGTATCGAATTTTTTTCTTAAAATTATTTTTCAGCCCGACCTACCCTGCAATAACGCTATAATCTTTTCAGACTGTTTCTGGGCATTCTTTTGTGCATATACACTGGTGTCCAAAATCGAAGCAAGAAACCGCTATATCCCCGTGTTGCGTTTAATTCACGGTATGGTAATAAAAAATGTCAACAGATGTCCGTACAATAGGATTCTTCACGGAATATGGCATTCCGGTCAATGAACAAACATGTCAACAACGACGTCAAGGCACCTATCAAACGGTGTAGTGTCTGCTGGATAGGCCCACATTCGCTGTCGCTGTATACACAGTCACAGACGGTGCGATATTTCAAAAAGAAGACCCCTACCAGACTCTCTGCGGTGGAGGGCCATAAGATGAATGGAAACAGGAGAGTCACAAACTGATGTGACCCTAAAGCTTAATGTGAATCGTTCTGTTGTTTCTCGGATGCGGCGACAACTTATGGAGACCGAAACAGTATCCCGAACACCAGGTCAGGGCTGATCCCGTGTGAAATCAAAAAGAGAGGACCGTTATTTCTCCGTAAGGTCACGGCGGTACCGCCTTAGTACAGTACGGCAATTGGCATCTGCCCTCGCAGAATCCGCTGGGCATGTTCTATCGAGACAAACGGTGTACAGAAGGCTTCGACATAGTAGCCTTTATTGTCGGAGACTTTCTGTATGTGTACCTCTGATGCATCTTCACAGAAGGGAACGTCTAGAGTGAGTCGTCAACATGCCAACTGGACGGTCGAACATGGGCCAATGTTCTTTTCACAGATGTGTCCCGATTTGGTCGAGAGAGTGAGTCTCGACGCATTCGCATCTGGAGGGAACGTGGAACACGATTTCGGAATCCAAATATTGCGGAAAGAGACCGATATCGAGGAGGATCCTTAATGGCGTGGGCGGGGATTATGTTGAGCGCTGGAACACCTCTTCATGAAACTGTACGGTTACATCGGTAAGGTTTAACTGCTGTCAGGTATCGCGACGAGATCGTGGGACATCATGTGCGATTGTTGCGAGAAGCTGTGGGCCCAGACTTTGTATTGATGGACGATAATACTCGACCTCATAAAGCACGGGTGGTTGATGTTTTCTTGGAAACGAAAAATACTACACGTATGGCGTGGCCTCCTCGCTCTCCCGATTTGAGTCCCATAGAGCATGTCTGGGATGCGCTAGGGAGACAAGTTGCATCACGTCAGCATCCACCAACCACTGCCGCGCGGGGTAGCCGCACGGTCTTGGGCGCCTTGTCACGGTTCGCGCGGCGCTCTCCGTCTGAGGTTCGAGTCCTCCCTCGGTCATGGGTGTGTGTGTTGTCTTTAGCGTATGTTACTTTAAGTTACATTAAGTAGTGTGTAAGCTTAGGGACCGATGACCTCAGCAGTTTGGTCCCGTAAGATCTTACCACAAATTTCCAGTTTTCCACAAACCACTCTCCAAGAATGCCGGAAGACTGGGAGTTATTACCTCAATATGAGATTTATGACATCACTCACAGCATGCCCCGTCGTTGTCAGACCTGTATTACAGGCAGATGTGGTAACACCCCATGCTGAACGCATTAACCAGTTGTCGAAATAAGTGTACAGATCCATTAAGTTAGAAAAAAACCAACATTTTTGTGTACCGATATTCATGTTGCTGTTTACTTTCTGTGTTCTTTACATTGTTTTTACTGTCACCCGCTTACACTGTTTAGTGGCAAAATAAACGCACCCTTGCAAAATTTTCGTTTGTAGCTTTAATTTTGGACACCAGTGCATTTCGTTGCATACATTATCGATACTAATTCTTCCATTATCGCCAAAAGTAGCCGGACGCGGTGGTCGAGCGGTTCTAGGCGCTTCAGTCCAGATCAGCGCGACTGCTACGGTCGCAGGTTCGAGTCCTGCCTCGGGCATGGATGTGTGTGATGCACTTAGATTAGTTAGGTTTAAGTAGTTCTAAGTTCTAGGGAACTGATGACCTCAAATATTAAGTCCCATAGTGCTCAGAGCCATTTGAAACATTTTTTCACCAAAAATATTATAGTTCATACGAAAGCTTACAAACCAGGGAGAAAATGAATTCAGGAAGAACGTAAGAAGTATCTTTTATCGCGTAACAGTGGAAGATAAAAAATAACCGTTATTCAGTAACGCCAAGTGACGGATTACCGTTACTGTAACGTCAATAAGTGAGTGCTGCAAAACTCTGCAATATAAAAACATTCATTAGTACAAAAGAGAAAGAGATTTCGGCTTGTTTAATTCAAAAAATCAGAAACCAATATAATTTTTTTGTAATTGGAATATCAAGTGCAAGGACTAAAAAAAAGTCTAAATACTTTCTTTTTGGTGTTAATTGTACGTTTTATGAAAAGAATAAATTATGCTTACAAGAAAAGCGCAAATATAATGGTGATATTATTGACAATGATTAATGTCATCATTGAATCAAGTGCCTGTTAGAAGCCAGGAATAATCGATCCTTATGAAGACCCCACCCTCCCGGTTCGTGAGGAAAATCTTGACTGCCATTTACAGTCATTTTTCATGTTACTTCTTTCCATTTACTTCTTTTATCGACTCTTCTTATAGAAGGCGCAATGAAAAAGTTTCCATCCGAAGGCCCCTTGCCAACATGTCGGTGCTTGTGCACCTGCGTCGGAATCGCGCTAGCTTGCACATATACTGTAGTAAAGCCCCAAACGGAAACTTTTTGCTCGCCCGTTATAGTTTGTCCTTGATTTATTTACAATATTCTAGGTAGAAGATAATGAAATAGTAAATAGCCTTCCTCAAAGATTAAATTGGTAATAGTTGCAAACAGAGATTCTGCGCACATGGCTGCACTCTGTAGTTTGACGTATTTGCTCGAGAGTCAACGTAACAGTTTATCTGCCGCTAGTTATCAGCAGATTCAGTATTAGAACGGCTGTACTTTGAGATCAGTAATAAAATGAAGATTCATTTTATTACGCGGGGAGCTCGGAAAAGTTTAGCTTCGTGTTGCCTTCACAGATCACTGCCAAAGCGGTGTCTTTGACACCCTGTGAAAGGTGTTGTTTATCCACCCACTGAAGGCTTGGACAGTAGTTCCCATCTTAGGCCTACACGGCAGGGACAGATAAAATACGCACTTATGAAGAACTGAATATAATTAGTATCCCACATTTTACAAGTTTGTTTTTCGTACTGTATGTACCCTATGAACTCTTTTCTGGATACATAACAGATTTTTGGGTTTTAGTTCAAATGGTTCAAATGGATCTGAGCACTATGGGACTTAACATATGAGGTCATCAGTCCCCTAGCACTTAGAACTACTTAAACCTAACTAACCTAAGGAGATCACACACATCCATGCCCGAGGCAGGATTCGAACCTGCGACCTTAGCGGTCGCGTGGTTCCCGACTGAAGCGCCTAGAACCGCTCGGCCACACCGGCCGGCTGGGTGTAGTAGATCCATTTTTATCTCTTTATTTTATTTCGATATACGCATCTGCAGAGCATTTATAATTTCGTTCTGTTGTCGCTGTTATGTCCCAAATGTGTTGTGATCAAGTTTTACTTCGTTCTGTAATTATTCCAACGTTTTGTTCATGAAATGCGCTCCCATGTCTCGATTATGTCTCACTTTTGAAGATTGGTGTAGTTGACGGTTTCTTTCACCGAATCGAAATGGCGCGCAGCCAACGCTCTACCGCGTCACAAATACGTTAGATGGGATTTGTAACTGTTCTGGGCATTACACATTGAGGTTTGAATAGTTTGACTCTAGCCCCCACGTGCTATGGCGCGAATATATATATATATATATATATATATATATATATATATATATATTTGTGACACTCAGCTTAATTGAGTGGCCCAGTGATGTGGCTGGTATCAACGTTTGGCTACGTTTTCGTCATACGGTGCCAACTCAACCTGTCGTAAACTGAAATAAAATATAACAAAACAATGCAGGCAGGTATTGCGGCGAAATTTAAAATATTGAGTCACTCACGTTGATTTATAATTTGAACAAGTGGTTTATTTTTCTTCAGTATGTTCACTTAACACTTAAAATGCAGTCTGAGGGGCTCATACGTAAGGGTGGCTGTCAATATCTGATGCTACAATATTTCACTATAAAATTCATATGTCGCGATCACGGCACTCGGCAGTCTGTTCACAGTTCACAAAATACACTCTTGTCTGCTGTCCTAAGCCACGGTACTGCGCTCCACTTGATCGCTTTCGAATGTCGCTACATACATACTTGTTCCTAAACGTGGCTACCAACCCACTACTACCCCCAGACGGCGGCACGCCCACCTCTTAGCCTCGCTCGAACTCAGAGATGGCCGCCCTGTGCGCCCTCGAAACGACTGCCTAACTCAAAACAATGTTTGGCAAAAATAATTACGAATGTTCTAAAACTAAACACAAACACACATATGATACATTGAAAAATACGGAAAATTTCAGGGCAATAACAATATAAGGTTCAGTTTTCAGTATCTGCCACCGTTTTTTCACAAATAAGGTTCTTGTGGCGTGATATTGCTTTTCCCAGATTTTTGATACTTAACATAAATAAACAAATAAAAATACACACCTAAACACTCATCTACCTCTATAAACTTTAGAATGCTGCCGCTAGTTTCGTTTCTTTAAATTTATATATTACCAAAAACACAGATTCTCTCAGTCGAATCCCATATTCTGACCTCTCATTCAAAAATGGTACATATTCAGCTGAATCGGTTGTAATTTCTCGATGCAGCTCTTCTATCTGCATCCGTAAACACTTTGTTCATATTAATCGGCCAAAGCATTGCCGAGATATTAGCTTTTGAACTTTCATAAATTTACAATTCTTAAGATAACAATAACTTTTGAACTATTATATGTTTTTCTGACGCGTCTACATAAGTTAGCTGTACATATTTTTCTGTGCATGAGTGGCAACGCGTACCTCCGTGTCACTCTTAGTTTTGTTTTTATCAATTTCTCCAAGCGCACAAACGCGGCAATACGCGCCCCTGCCAAACGTCGGCTCGGGTTTTTCCAAGGCTGCGTAGACGCTAGCCGCTGGCCACGGCCCCATAGCAACCGCCAGCCACGTGCTCTGCGGCGAGAAACTGCCGCTCTAAACTCCCGCCATAGTTTGTACGCTCACAGATTCATGTTGGAGAATTGTGATGGGCAGTCCAGCAGTGATTCTGACATTCTTCGGCCAACGATGCTACGTCTTGGAACTCTTCTTCGCTCGAACGCTGCTGGAATTCTAACAGTAATCCCTCACGTGATTCATAATCCGTCTCTTGCAGCGTCTGCCAATGGATTTCGAAGAGGACCACCTTAATGATATTGTTTCCAATTTTCTTCGTCTCCTCTGTTAATCCCGACAGATATGTGTCCCAGACTGATGAGCAATTCACAAGAAGTGACCGAATGATTATTTTGCAAGCTACTTCTTTACTGAATGAAATACATTTCCTTGCGATTCTTCCAATGAATTTCAGCGCATATGCTTGACCATCATTCGTATGGCACACACGTGTAGTACATTTATAACGTGTAATGAACGTCATTGTATAAAACAAAAATAAATCGACTAAATATTAACACCTAGGCTTCTAATCCATTCCATTGGCATTCGTGTGGCATTGGCATTCATTACATCATTCCACGTGCCTGTACGGCATCGTAGGTCGCACTCCTCTCTAAAACGTCTGATGTATTGCGTCAGTGCACCACAGTCACAATTCGGAGACTCCACAATATCTTGTTTATAGAGTGAGTCGCCGGCCGGAGTGGCCGAACGGTTCTAGGCGCTACAGTCTGAAACCGTGCGACCGCTACGGTCGCAGGTTCGAATCCTGCCTGGGGCATGGATCTGTGTGTTGTCCTTAGGTTAGTTAGGTTTAAGTAGTTCTAAGTTCTGGGGGACTGATGACCTCCGAACTTAAGCCCCATAGTGCTCAGAGCTATTTGAACCATAGAGTTAGTCCTGGACTGTGCGGCTGGTCCCGGTGGAGGTTCGAGTCCTCCCTCGGGCATGGGTGTGTATGCTTGTCCTTAGGATAATTTAGGCTAAGTAGTGTGTAGGCTTACGGACTGATTACCTTTGCAGTTAAGTCCATAAGATTTCACACACATTTGAACATTTTTTGAACCATAGAGTGAGTCAGAGTAGCGACCACACCCAGCGTGGATTCTATTCAATTTGACCCACAATCTCCTGTGAAGTTCGACACCCACAGTATCACAATTATATTCCTCGAACCATTTCCGTTCTTGTTTGTTTCCGATCTGTTGCCAGTTCTTGTCTTAAAGGTCGCTTACATTGGCGGTACTTGTAGGTAGTTGTTCCACGTACAATAATGGCGGGTGTTTCGAACGAATCCTATTTCTTCGTAAGACAGGTACTTCGTGACTGATGTGTAGTTCCTTATTCTCTTGTATATTGTGGTAATCTTCAAGCAGTATCTATTTCTGCGAACCTGTGATGGGTAGATATTGCTTAGCAGAGGAAGCCAGTAG
Organism: Schistocerca cancellata; assembly: GCF_023864275.1. Lineage (NCBI taxonomy): Eukaryota > Metazoa > Arthropoda > Insecta > Orthoptera > Acrididae > Schistocerca > Schistocerca cancellata. Next base: position 150,685,027 of record NC_064629.1, read on the forward strand.
ACAGGAATTTGTCTGAATTCACCAGTAAGTATGTACATCGTGTTATTGAATTGCACATTGATGAGATTGCCGTGACATTTATTACACCACACTCAAGCACAATATTCTGAGGCTGAGAAAACCAGTGCAAGAGCTGATGTGCGCAAAGTACCTATGAAGCCTCCACACGTTGTGCCATACAGCCTCTGAGTGACGCTGTTGAGAGATTTTATCTTGTCTTATTCGTTTTCCACATGTTTTTAACAAGATACAGTGCGGCCGAGTATGATGCCAAGATACACTACTGGCCATTAAAATTGCTACACCAAAAAGAAATGCAGATGATAAACGGGTATTCATTGCACAGATATATTACACTAGAACTGACATGTGATTACAGTTTCACGCAATTTGGGTGCATAGATCCTGAGGAATCAGAACCAAGAACAACCACCTCTGGCCGTAATAACGGCCCTGATACGCCTAGGCATTGAGTCAAACAGACCTTGGATGGCGTGTACAGGTACAGCTTTCCATGCAGCTTCAATACGATACCACAGTTCATCAAGAGTAGTGACTGGCATATTGTGACGAGCTAGTTGCTCGGCCACCATTGACTAGACGTTTTCAGTTGGTGAGAGATCTGGAGAATGTGCTGGCCGGGGCAGCAGTCGAACATTTTCTGTATCCAGAAAGGCCCGTATATGACCTGCAACATGCGGTCGCGCATTATCCTGCTGAAATGTCGGGTTTTGCAGGGATCGAATGAAGGGTAGAGCCACGAGTCGTAACAAATCTGAAATGTAACGTCCACGGTTCAAAGTGGCGTCAATGCGAAGGAGAGGTGACCGAGACGTGTAACCAATGGCACCGCATACCATCACGCCGGGTGATACGCCAGTATGGCGATGGCGAATACACGCTTCCAATGTGCGGTCACCGCGATGTCGTCAAACACAGATACGACCATCATGATGCTGTAAACAGAACCTGGATTCATACGAAAAAGTGACATTTTGCCATTCGTGCACCCAGGTTCGTCATTGAGTAAACCATCGCAGGCCCTCTTGTCTGTGATGCAGGGTCAAGGGTAACCGCAGCCATGGTCTCCGAGCTGATAGTCCATGCGGCTGGAAACGTCGTCGAACTGTTCGTGCAGATGGTTGTTGTCTTGCAAACGTCCACATCTGTTGACTCAGGGATCGAGACGTCGCTGCACGATTCGTTACAGCCATGCGGATAAGATACCTATCATCTCGACTGCTAGTGATACGAGGCCGTTGGGATCCAACACAGCGTTCCGTATTACCCTCCTGAACCCACCGGTTCCATATTCTGCTAACAGTCATTGGATCTCGACCAACGCCATCAGCAATGTCGCCATACGATAAACCGCAATCGCGATAGGCTAGAATCTGACCTTTATCAAAGTCGGAAACATGCTGGTAAACATTTCTCCTGCTTACACAAAGCATCACAACAACGTTTTCACGAGGCAACGCGGGTCAACTGCTGTTTGTGTATGAGAAATCGGTTGGAAGCCTTCCTCATGTCAGCACGTTGTAGGTGTCGCCACCGGCGCCAACCTTGTGTGAATGCTCTGAAAAGCTATTAATTTGCATATCACAGCTTCTTCTTCCTGTCGGTTAAATTTCGCGTCTGTAGCACGTCATCTTCATGGTGTAGCAATTTTAATGGCCAGTAGTGTAACTGCGGTACGCTTTACGACAGATAATATTGCTACTAAATTGCGCGTGGAGCTCAGCGTTAGCTTGTTTGTTATTAAGGTGAAATGTACAACCCTCGCTCCTACTGATACTGGGCTTCAGTGTCCGTATTTTGAAATATGAGATAAGGGTCGCTAAGTCCTCTATTAGTGCTCCCTCTGACTGATCAAGCTCTTTTGATTGAAAAGCCTGAGCGATATCGTTTGCATAGGATAATCTCCTTGAAGATATTTTTGGAAGGACAGAAATATAAAGCCTGAACACGAGATGTGCGAGAACCGATCTCTGTGGCAGGCTAGTATTTAGTTCCCTCATTGAGTTTCTACTTTCACCTAAGCAAACCTAAAAGTATCTATTACTTATCATGTTATTGATAAGAGATGCTGTTGTTCGGCATTTAATTATTTTCAGTAATTTGTAAATCATCCCTTCCCTCCTGACGGCGTCATATCCTGCCGTAAGGTCGATAAAGGACACAGATGTTTTTAGTTTCACCTGGAAACCGGCTTCTATAAAAATTGTCAGACCTAGTACTCGGGTGTAAATCTAGCTCGTGTCCGCAGTAAAATAGTGCACGTGCAACTGGTGTAACGCTAAATGAGCTAGTCCGTCTCGGTAGCCAGACCTTTATTCGACTTCCTGGCGACAAGTATGCACACTATCCTAAGTCTGTCAACTGATTGTGTAGAACCACTTTTATGTGGTCGTTCCACTTTAGGTCCTCCAGACGATTAGTCTTAAATATTTTACTGCTCTTTCTGTTCCCAGTGATTTATCGTCAACAGCGTACTCGAACACTAATGGTCCTTTCCGACTATTTATGGGCGATACGTTTCGACGTTGCAACTTTTGTAAATTCCACAGAGTCGCATCGCGAGAAACCTCACACATCTTATGTTTTCCTCTGGTTATTTTTTATCTAGAGCCTGAACAATAACGGGCCTGTATCGCTGTCTTGAGACGCTTACCAAGTTACTTTTACATGTGACGATTTCGTCCCATCGTGGGACACGGGTTGGACTCTTTATATTAGGAACACCTGATTCCAGTCAAAAAGCTAGTCCGATACTCTGTATACTTGTATTTTGTTCAGCGCAGATGTATGTCGAACTGTGTTGGTAATGTCATAAACCTAAACTTACAGTGGCTGTATACCATTGAGGGTCTCTGCCTCCATGAATTGTTTCACTAGATATATACCTATTCAGTGAATGGATAATTACTCTTTTAAACTTGAACTGTTAATATTTTGTCTTCCAAAATCCCCCACCCCATCTACAAACTGTCGTATTGTCGATCTTGGACACGACTACCTCTTTCTGTAGCTTACTATAGGGGAAGGTGGGGTAAAGTGGCCACTCTAAGCGAAACAGAATTTTCGTGAAAGCATGGGTACTGACAGAAGCTAGTGGCATACTGTAAGGTATCACACAAAATATTTATAGCTAAGGTAAAAGTATATTTTACAGCACATTTAAATGTTTTTCTGGATGCTTACATAGTGGCCATTTTTCCCTACCTAATGGGGTAAAGTGGCCAGTCCTTTGCTACCATTCCAAATAGACTGTTTAGGTATTTTTTTTAAAGAAAGGGTAAGCTTATAGTTTTTGTTTCACCACTTATTATTATTAGGATAACAATAATACAAATGAGAAAGAATCGTGTTGCAATACACTGTTGGCACAAAAAGGACAACAAATTAGAAATATTAATTATTCCTAATTATGTAAATAGTGAAATCAACAACTAACTATGAATTACTATTTCAGAGTAATTCGTTCACAATTTATCCACTCAGAAAGAATATTAAGGCATGTACAAATTCGCACGTGAAGTTGTTATCCTCTTCATCACATCCAGTGTACAGTTTACGAACCCAACGTCTACTGTTCCGGAATACTATCATCATTCATTTTCTTTGCATCTAAAAAACGCTTCCCTGCAGTAAAAGCAGTCTGTGTCACTGTCCTCATCAGTTGAATTTTCTTCTTCCATTTCTGCTTGAAAATGATTCTTTTAGCAGAAACTCTCTTAGCGTTTGGTCCCACTTTCAGCTTCTTACTTCTTACTTTCACTTTTTCTTACATTTCATTGTAGAATATTGGCCTTATCTGTTTGGATCTCTTCGAACCTCCTTCTTTTCATTAAAAGGTCTTCATTCTTCTTTCTTTTAGCTTCATCCAACTCATTTTTTACTCCTATTTGTCTTCGATTCACACTTTGTTTCTTGGGCAAAGTGTAGTGTTCTGCGGTCGGCAGGAAAGAACTAACGATCAGTTTTTAACACACTTTATTAACTAAAACGCCTTCTTGGCGTGCACTAATTATCGAACGCAAGAACAACAAGCAGCACAACAATTCTTGTAAGAGACAAGACAATGAAAAGAAATAATAACCAAAATACTACTCCACACGATTACAAAGTGGTGTTATGCCCAACAAGATACAGCTTTCTACTGTAGGCTATGGCGAGTGTCTACTAGGCTAGAGCCAGCATAGGTATTGGCCGGGGCTGTCCTAGCTGTAGGTACACACTGCCTGTCTGACTCTGATGGCATGCTTATAACACTGATTCGGTAGAGTGCTACACGTAGTAACATTAGTTCCAATTGGTGGCTCTCTGTCACATGGCTTTTCACGAGGTAGTGCTGTGTTTATGCGGAAAGTCTGTTGATGTTTACTTCCACTGGCGATGTGTTGATCTGAGCTTTTGAAGGGAGGTCGGCAGCCCACCTTGCTTGTCTGTTGTGCGGGACCTATAACTGATAAGGGGCTGCAACGACATTTCTCCCCCTGCAAAAGAATGCACAGCACCACAAACGTCCACAGGAGTAGGGATGTCCTGGTCAATATTCATAGGTTCGTGGCTGGGAGGTGGCGGTGCAACAGGTTGTGGAGGCAGTGTCTGAAGTGGAAGCAGAAGTGAGGGTTCCATCTCAGGGCGGCCGGCGACAGGCACTGGCAGCTGCCCTGGGGGTTCGTGGTCCACCATATGGCGGTAGAGCTGGTTCAGGTGCCGGCGTGAGGTGAAACCATCGGTCCACTGGAGAGATGCCATCGCCCGTGTGTAGACTTGGTGATATAAGCAGGCACCCAGTGCATCTGTGGATGAGAGAAGACCTGCACCCAGACCTTCTGCCTGACACAGAAGGAGTATGCCGGAGTGTGGGCGGGAGGGTGAGAAGTCTCGGGAACAAGGACAGATAGGGAGAGCGGAATGGTCGACCATGGAGTATCTCTGCTGGACTTATACCGGCATGGGGGCGGCGTGGTATTTAGCTAAAGAAAGAAGCACAGGTTCCTCTAGTGAGTGATGGATCAGCAGCTTATCGAGATGGGTCTTGAATGTCCGCACAAAAAGTTCTGCCTGGCCGTTGGTTGCAGGGTGAAATGGCGTGGTGTGTAACAGGGAAATCCCATTCGCAGCACAGAATTGCTTAAACTCGGTCGAAAAACTGTGGACTGCTATCCGTAACGATCGTTTTGGTGAGCCCCTCGACGACAAAGAGGCGCCGGAGAATTTTGATACTCTCAGCAGAAGTGTTGTTCATCATGCGAGATACGTAGGAGTGTCCCGTCCTGGAGTCAATCAAGACGCGCCACTGGGAACCATGAAATGGCCCTGCAAAATCCAAGTGGAAACGTTCTCATGGAGCAGCTACATCTGGCACAGGTGTGCTGCCTGACATGTGTGGCACATGGTGCAGGTCGACACGAAGGAGGCAATGTATTTATCCAATCTGTGCGAATAAAGATGTCGGCAGGTCATCTGTTTCGTGAGGACGATTCCCTATGGCCAGCGTGGAGGAGGTAAAGGATACGGCAGAGCAATGCATATAGTATGACCATCCAGAGAATGTCCGAATCACTATGCAAAAGGATGACACCACTGCGGAAAAAGAGACTCTGGCGACGATCCCAAAAATGCTGGACTTCCACATCGCAGACACTATGATGGTTGGTCGACCAACCCGCAGTGAGCTTGCAGTGTCTGATCCTGAGCGGTGGCGCGCCAGACCGCATCAGCATCCAAGGGAAGCGTGTACAGAGCTGCGGGCACGTTTGGTTCCACATGGAAACAAACCAAGAGGGAGGTGTCAAACTCACAGTCAGCTCCAGCAGGCAGCTGGGAAAGGAAATGAGCGTCTACGTGCCATTCAGAGGTGTGACAGACAACATCAAAATCGAATGTCGCCAGGAAGAGCACTCAATGATGGAGGCAGCGCGCTGTTCGGGTGGGCACTGTGGCACCTGGTGAAACAAAGGAACCAAAGGTTTATGGTCTGTCTGCAGACTGAAATAACGACCATACAAGAAATCGTAGAACTTCGTCAGGGCAAAACCCAGCGCCAAAGCTTTCTTTCCAATTTGACAATATTTGGTTTGAGGATCGATCAATTTTTTGGATGCGAAAGCCACCGGCCTTTCAACGCCGTTGACCACTTGCGAAAGGACCTTACCCAGGCTATAGTCTGATGCATCAGCAGTGACGATGAGGGGCAGAGAAGAGTCGTAAGTGACCAGACAAGGAGGACAGGAGGGAGCCAACTTGAGACTTGTGGAAGCCTGCTTACACACCGCGTCCCAGAGCCAACGCACAGCCTTACGCAACAGCCTGGTCAGGGGCGCCGAAATCTCGGTGGCGTGGGGTATAAAACGCCGATAATAGTTAATTTGACTGAGGATGGGTTGCAGTTGCTTCACATTGGTGGGAGGAGACAGTTTTTGAATCATCTCGACATACTCCTTAGAGGCATGTAGGTCACGGGCATCAATTGTGAACCCGACATAACTGAACTCGCGCGCAAAAAAGTCACACCTTTTTTTCTGGCAACGCAGGTTAGCTTCGGAAAAAAACCTGAAACAGCCTATCCAGCTTGTACGCAAGGTCCACCACGGACGAGCCACCGACGATGACATCGTCCAGACAATTTGCCACACCGGGCACCTGACTTGTGAGGTGTTCCAAATAATGTTGGAAAATGGCGGGGGCGCTGGCAATGCCAAACGGGAGGCGGGTGTACCAGAAAAGGCCACAAGACGTGTGTGTATGTCATCCACAGATGGCACAGGATATCATCGATGACAGACTGAGAATTGATCATGACCTTAAAAAAGCCATAATGCGTAAAGCACCGTCCGGCTTCTCGACGAGTACGACTGGCGTCGCCCAGCGACGGTGCGCTATGGAAGAAAGGATGACTCCGTCTTGTAAGCGGCGAAGTTCCCCCTGGTGGGCCTTAAAAAAAAAAGCGAGGGACAGCAGAGGGAAGAAGCTGAACAAGTGTGGTGAAACCCTTCATACCTGGTGTGGAGGATGAGAACAACGGTTCGTATTTGCTGAGCAACGGGGCGAGGAGGGTATCCAAGGAGGGGATCGAAACCGCCTGTACCTCGTCCTGCACTGAAAAACCCAGAAGACCAAAAATGTCTACACCCTGAAGGTTCGTAGCGCCGGGAAAGACGACCGCTAAAAACTGAGCGGTGAAGGAACGACCGTTGTAGGAGATTTGTGGTGAAAAAACGCTGTCGACTTATACAGGGTGGCCTATTGATAGTGACCGGGCCAAATATCACACGAAATAAGCGTTAAACGAAAAAACTACAAAGAACGGAACTTGTCTATCTTGAAGGGGGAAACCAGATGGCGCCATGGTTGGCCCGCTAGATGGCACTGCCGTGGGTCAAACGGATATCAACTGCGTTTTTTAAAATAGGAACCCTCATTTTTATTATTCATATTACATATTCGTGTAGTACGTAAAGAAATATGAATGTTTTAGTTGGACCATTTTTTCCTAGCGCTGTAATAGTCACAAACATATGGCTCACAATTTTAGACGAACAGTTGGTAACAGGTAGGTTTTTAAAATTAAAATACAGAACGTAGGTACGTTTGAACATTTTATTTCGGTTGTTCCAATGTGATACATGTACCTTTTTGAACTTATCATTTCTGAGAACGCATGCTGTTACAGCGTGATTACCTGTAAATACCACATTAATGCAATAAATGCTCAAAATGATCTCCGTTAACCTCAATGTATTTGGCAATACGTGTAACGACATTCCTCTCAACAACGAGCAGCGAGTAGTTCGCCTTCCGTAATGTTCGCACATGCATTGGCAATGCGCTGACGCATGTTGTTAGGCGTTGTCGGTGGATCACGATAGCAAATATGTTTCAACTTTCCCCACAGAAAGAAATCCTGGGACGTCATTTCCGGTGAACGTGCGGGCCACTTCGACGACCAATCCACCTGTCATGAAATATGCTATTCAGTACCTCTTCAACCACACGCGATCCATGTGCCGGACATCCATCATGTTGGAAGTACATCACAATTCTGTCATGCAATGAAACATCTTGTAGTAACATCGGTAGAACATTACGTAGGAAATCAGCATACATTGCACCATTTAGATTGCCGTCGATAAAATGGGGGCCAATTATTCTTCCTCCCATAATGATGCACCATACATTAACCAGCCAAGGTCGCTGATGTTCCACTTGTCGCAGCCATCGTGGATTTTCCGTTGCCCAATAGTGCGTATTATGCCGGATTACGTTACCGCTGTTGGTGAATGATCCTTCGTCGCTAAATAGAACGCGTGCAAAAAATCTGTCATCGTCCCGTAATTTCTCTTGTGCCCAGTGGCAGAACTGTACACGACGTTCAAAGTCGTCGCCATGCAATTCCTGGTGCATAGAAATATGGTACGGTTGCAATCGATGTTGATGTAGCATTCTCAACACCGACGTTTTTGAGATTCCAGATTCTCACAGAATTTGTCTGCTATTGATGTGCGGATTAGCCGTGACAGCTGCTAAAACACCCACTTGGGCATAATCATTTGTTGCAGATCGTGGCTGACGTTTCACATGTGGCTGAACACTTCCTGTTTCCTTAAATAACGTTGCTATCCGGCGAACCGTCCGGACACTTGGATGATGTCATCCAGGATACCGAGCAGCATACATAGCACACGGCCGTTGGTCATTTTGATCACAATAGCCATACATCAACACCATATCGTCCTTTTCCGCAATTGGTAAACGGTCCATTTTAACACGCGTAACGTATCACGAAGCAAATACCGTCCACACTGGCGGAATGTTACGTGATACCACGTACTTATACGTTTGTGACTATTACAGCGCCATCTACCACGAAGCGAAAAAAGTGATCCAACTAAAACATTCATATTTCTTTACGTACTACACGAATATGTAATAAAAGCCGGCCGGAGTGGCCGAGCGGTTCTAGACACTTCAGTCTGGAACCGCGCGACCGCTACGGTCGCAGGTTCGAATCCTGCCTCGGGCATGGATGTGTGTGATGTCCGTAGGTTAGTTAGGTTTAAGTAGTTCTAAGTTCTAGGGGACTGATGACTTCAAAAGTTAAGTCCCATAGTGCTCAGAGCCATTTGAACCAATTTTTTTGGTAATAAAAATGGGGTTCCTATTTAAAAAAAAGAAAACGCTGTTGATATCCGTTTGACCTATGCCAGCGCCAACTAGCGGGCCAAACATAGCGCCATCTGGTTTCTCCCTTCAAGCTAGACGAGTTTCGTTCTTTGTAGTTTTTTCGTTTGGTGCTTATTTAGTGAGATATTTGGCCTGGTCACTGGCAATGGACCACCGTGTATATGGTGATCAGCGAAACCACGCTAGGCGCGAGTGTACGGAGACAAAGATGGCGACCCCAAGCGTTGATATGTAACACCATCCACAATAGAAGTGGAAGATGCCGTCTCAATTTGGGAGACCACAAGAATATGCGCGACCTCTAACGCGTGGAAGAAACGAGCTCCCGATTGGGGAATGATGGAGAACACTTGTCCGTCAGTGAAATGCGAGACATGAAGGTCCTACGGCGATGATTCGTGACGAGCCTGTGCGTCCGGAAGAAGCGTGGCGTCTACGAGATGTTTCTCCGAAGCCTGACACACAACGGCGATATAGCCCGTTCGGCTGCAAGCCGTGCACCTTGCTCGCCGGTGGGGGGACTCCGACCGTTGGTGAGTCCGGAGACAGTCCGGACATGACGGAAAACGGCCAAAAGACTTTGTCACGGGACATACCAACGTACCGACTAGACTCCCGCTCGGCGCTAGGCATCTGGCGAGCCGCAGAAACAGCCGAATCAAGACGCGGCGATCGTAGCTGGTGAGACTGTTCAAACGCACGAATGATTTCCAGACAGCTGTCGAGGGACGGGTCCTGCAACTTGAAAATAGCAGCCCGTAGATCCTCGTCTGGTGCGTAAAACACCACCATATGGCGAATCAACGAAGAGGCATAAGACTACTTGCAGGCAACGTTGGAGCACCGGAATTTGCAATCGCGGGAGAGACCCTGGAGCTTCATAATCCGTTCCCAATATGTCTGTCCTGGGGACTTTCGACAAGAGAAGAAAATCTGACAGGCGAAGGTGACGTGTATTTGTGGGTCAAAGTACTCAAAAAGGCAGCCCTTAATATGGGTAAACGAGAGATCGCGATGGGACTGCTCAGGGTTCAGTTGTTGACCTAAACGATATACCTGTGGATCGACTGTTGATAAAAGAAGCCCGACTTCCATTTTCGTCGTGGATCCCATGTGCCAGTAAATTTTGTTCCAGCTGTTCGACATAATTTGACCATGGTTCGACAGACCTATTGAAAGCCGTAAACGTCGGTGGAGCCATGTGCAAAGTGTTCAATTTACCCGCGATAGAATGAATTCTATGAGCTACGTCTTGCAATGCTGGGGAGTGAGGGCGATGATCTGAACTTGTGAGCGCTGCCTAAATCTGCTGTAGAGTTTCCATTAAGGACTGAAGAAATTACTCTGAGGAGGACATTTCTTTCGAAAATGGAAGTTTTCTCCTCGTCGCCAATTGCTGTAGTGTCGTGTGGTCGGCAGGAAGGAACTAACGATCAAGTCTGAACACATTTTATCAACTAAAACGATTTCTTAGTATGCACTAATTTCCAAACTCAAGAGGCCGGCCGGAGTGGCCGAGCGGTTCTAGGCGCTTCAGTCTGGAACCGCGCGGCCGCTACGGTCGCAGGTTCGAATCCTGCCTCGGACATGGATGTGTGTGATGTCCTTAGGTTAGTTAGGTTTAAGTAGTTCTAAGTTCTAGGGGACTGATGACCTCAGCAGTTAAGTCCCATAGTGCTCAGAGCCATTTGAACCGTTTTGAACCAAACGCAAGAACAAGGAGCACAACAATTCTTGTGGTGAGCAAAGCCAGATAAGAGTACAAGACAATGAAAAGAAATTATAACAAAAATACTACTGCACACTATTACAAAGTGGAGCTACGCCCAACAAAATACAACTTCCTACTGCAGGCTCCCCTGACGGCAAATGTCTAGTAGGCTAGAGCCGGCGTAGGTATTGGCCGGGGTTGTCCTAGCTGTAGGTACACACTGCCGGTCCGGCTCTGCTGGCGTGCTGATAATACTGATTGGGCGGAGTGCTACACTTAGTCACATTAGTTCCAATTGGTGATCTCTGTCATTTGGCTTTTCAGGAAGTAGTGCTGAGTTTATGCGGAAAGTCTGTTGATGTTTATGGAACCGCGCGACTGCTACGGTCGCAGGTTCGAATCCTGCCTCGCGCATGGATGTGTGTGATGTCCTTAGGTTAGTTAGGTTTAAGTAGTTCTAAGTGCTAGGGGACTGATGACCACAGATGTTAAGTCCAATTGTGCCCAGAGCCATTTTGTTGATGTTTACGCCGCGCAGGATTAGCCGAGCGGTCTACGCGCTGCAGTCATGGACTGTGCGGCTGGACCGGCGGAGGTTCGAGTCCTCCCTTAGGAATGGGTGTGTGTGTTTGTCCTTAGGATAATTTAGGTTAAGTAGTGTGTAAGCTTAGGGACTGATGACCTTAGCAGTTAAGTCCCATAAGATTTCACACACATTTGAACATATTTTTGTTGATGTTTACATCCACTGAGTTCTTCAAGGGAGATCGGCAGCCCATCTTGCTTGTCCCTCCAACTGATAAGGGGCCATTAGAACACAAAGGTCTTACATCCTAGGGGCTTACGTGGAACCCACCTTTGGATACTCAAAGGGATATTCTTCGGTGGTCGGACGCTGAGGGAAACATTCTCTTGGAGCAGGCGTTTCACCTCCACTCTGAAGGCTGCCTGCACTTGAGGCCAGCCAAGAAGTTGGTTCTGAAAATAAACCAGGAGGTCTATTTGAAGAAGACACAGCACAAAAGTTTGACGCCAGAGGGACTAGAACTTGCAGAAGACTCAGCAGTTTCCTAATGAGAAGAACCAATATCTGAACAAGGCACAATATTAATATCTGTACTCTCAGCTGCAGTATAGTCTCCATTGGTAAACACGATAGAGCCTAAAGGAAAAGTTTCACACTTTCTAAAGCCATTGATTGTTGTCATTGGAACGCCAACATGAAGAAACGCTTGACCCAAGAGTGCACTTATTTGAAACTGGTTAATAGTAATTCCTGGATTATTGCGAAGAAATTTTTCAGAAGCTTGTGTGTAGAAGGATTTAAAAGGAAACATGAATGCTACATCCAAAGGTTGGAACATGTCGCTACAGTGTGGGCGAAAGCACACAACGGCTGTATGATTTTCTCTGGCCAATCAATTCTTAGTATGGATAGAGTGATCACCTAAGGTTTGTAGATCTGTGTCTTGAGCAGGTGATTTTGCATGTTTTTAAAAATGTTGAAACCAATCCAAAAACCCTTCACTCTCCATCCACTCGCTAAGGTGGCGAACAAATTCGGTTCCTTGCGGAGTCCCATTTTTAAGTTCAACCTTCGTTCTTGGTCTAGGACAGATTACAAAAGCGGGAGACACGCACGTGACAAAAATCGACAGCAAACCTCCATAAGCTGAAGTAGTGGATCCAACATGTAATCTTCCTTTGAATGTAAACATTTTGCTGTTCTTGGACTGAACTATCAGAAGACCGGTTTTATCTACATTATACCGGGTGTGAGTCGTGTTTCGGTAGCTCAGATGGTAGAGCACTTGCCCGCGAAAGGCAAAGGTCTGGAGTTCGAGTCTCGGTCGGGCACACAGTTTTAATCTGCCAGGAAGTTTCATATCAGCGCACACTCCGCTGCAGAGTGAAAATCTCATTCTACATTATACATATGTTGAACAGATTGAAATCATTTATCTTGCAGTGTTTTAAGGATATCAGAAAACTTGTCTACGTTCACCTTGTCAAACGCTTGGGCTCTGGCCATAGTGGTAGCTTCTTGCTTCCTAAGCCTAATATTAGGATTCCGTTCCCTAAAGCACGCCACCCAGTCTTTGCCTGATATTTCAGACTCTTCGTTGAAAGGATGAGGTATTTTGTTACGCTCTGCGAACTGCTGACAGCCGCAGGTCATTCACCGTAATTCCATAAAATTGCTTTTCCATTTAAAAAATGTAATTAAGGATTTCTTGCTCTTGTTCTTCACTGAATACTGCCCTTAAGCTGCTCGTAAATTTTTACTGCGAATTGCAGCTCTCTATTTTTTCCTAGAACTCTTGGTTTTAGCGTATTACGTAGAATACTGAATTTTTTTGCTGCTGCTGGAAAAGGCGTGTTGTCATTTTGTACGGCTTCAGTTGCCTTTTGCATCGCGACAGGGTCCCATGTCTGTTGTTCTGTTTCCCGGTGTATTTTCTTGGCATCTTCAAGCTCCTGCAGACCATTGTAGAAGAGCAGAGTAAGTGATATTAGTTCTGTGTGTAAAACGATTTGTAATGTTTTGATTTCAATGCTTATACTGCGCATAAAATATGAATCTACTAATTCTCACTGGGACAGACAAATTGAAAATTAACTGTCGCGAATAGTCGCCATCCGTCGGGAAAAGTGGTCACCTTGGCCACTTTTTCCGGCGTCTAGTGTGGCCAGTTTTCCCGATCGGTCGCTATGTCTGCATCAGCGTTTCACACGCAAAACAATGTAACCAGAAGGAAACGACAGTAACATATTTGTAAGCCAAATGGCATTGCATGAACCGTGATATTGCAAAAAGCTATTACTCTACATAACAGTGAAGCAACTAAAGTAATAAGTGATTTACGTTGCATCAAACGATCGTAAAACCTAAACGTTCTTACAGAAAGATAACGGAGCAAGCTTCCTTTCTCACTGTCACCGACTACACTAGTGGAGTCGATTACACCAAGTCTGGCCACTTCTCGGGAGGAAAAAGCGCTGTTGAAGACATCAAATAAGCATTGGCCACTTTTCCCAACCTGGCCACTTTACTCTTCTTTCCACTGCATATAAATCTCCCTGTTTGATTTTACCTATCCTTTGCACTTAGTCATTGCTGTTACAACTGCCTCATGGTCGCTAAAACGGGGTTTATCATGGACATCCTCAAAGAGGTCAAAACTGTTTGTCACCGTTAGGTCAATACGGTGGTGGTGGTGGTTAGTGTTTAACGTCCCGTCGACAACGAGGTCATTAGAGACGGAGCGCAAGCTCGGGTTAGGGAAGGATTGGGAAGGAAATCGACCGTGCCCTTTCAAAGGAACCATCCCGGCATTTGCCTGAAACGAGTTAGGGAAATCACGGAAAACCTAAATCAGGATGGCTGGAGACGGGATTGAACCGCCGTCCTCCCGAATGCGAGTCCAGTGTGCTAAGTTAGGTCAATACGTTTGCAGCACAAATGGCTGTGGTAGTCTAGCTTTGCCTGAGGGAAAACTGAGGGATTTGAAGCATGAATTCACATAAAAATTAGCAGGTCTTAACACCCTCTGACTTTCACCTGTTCTTCCTGAAGCAATTTGTGGCTGGATAACACATCGATTTCTACGTTATTGTAGCTTTGTACGGATAATGTGCATTCCTTTCAGACACCTACATCACGGATGTAATAACCTGGCTGGAAAAAATTCGGGCAAAGTGCATTTACCGGAGAGACGATTGCGTTGAAAAGTAAACCGTTTTACCCTAAAAAACTAAACCCAACACAAACAGGTCAAGTGTTTTGCACCTTGTCAACGTTATTGTAATGAAGCCAAAAAAGACATAAAACTTCAACACTCGTCTACATTCGATTCTACTCTGCCTCTTTGTGTTTATCGAGCTAACTTCATAAAATGCGTAAAACTTAAGTACAGTAAATCTACTGAAATCTGATGGAAAATTTGAAAACCAGACATTTGAGACAGTCATGATAATCAAAAGTTTTGTATTTTATCTGTCAAGGGAGAAATCATTGATCGTGGATTATAAAGTAGCTAAGATTGTATGATATACTATATTTCTTTATATAATACGTTCAAATTAGGCAGTCAATTAAAATAAATTCTTTTTTAAGTGTAGAAATTATACTCCATTTTATAAACATTTCAATCATTTTGGAAATATTGTGAACTTAGAGCAGTCCAACTATAAGAGATATTTCATTGTTTTCATTGTTTCCAGAAGGATGATCTTCTGATGTTGACGATGACACACTATTGCATTCAGTATTAAATGTAGTATTAAATTCAATGTTAGTGGTGTTTAAAGTTGATTTTGACATGTAATTTTGAAGCCAAATGCAGCGCTTGTACACATTTAAATCCCGACATACGGCACGGTAAGACATCGCCAGATGATCCAAAACAAAATGGCGCACCCAATGAAGAAGTGGAGTATCGTGCGGTAATTTTTAACGGCTTCAGCAAAAGTTCTGCCGCTGTATCAGGGCGATCCGTATTACCTTTTTATCCGTATAGATTTGCCTAAGACTGCTGCAGCTCTTTCGCTGTTGCCGAAAGGAAATTATCGCACGACACTCAACTACATCAATGGGCTGCGCCGTTTTGTTTTGGGTTCTCTAGCGGTGTGCCACTGTACTATAGTTCTGGGATGTATGTGTGTACCAGGCCTTCAGACAAATAATTAGAGAGAAAAACCAAAATGATATGTATCTTTAAGTTTTAGAGGCGATAATTAAAACATTATGACCACTGTTCGTATGAGTGATCCAAATGGAGCGTTTATAACGGATGTTTATCTTTCTTTTATCGCTGAATATATGTCCTTTTACGCTGGCTTGTGACATGTAGTTCACTAAATAGACTTATGCTATAGTTATGGAGGACACTCTCAATATAATACTGCTCCTTTGTACATGATTGTAAATTCTTCGAAAACACACCACTTCCACGTATGAAGTTTTCTAAGTATAGTTAAATGTGACGTTCACAGCGATTGTTCATCTGGTGAACAGAGCTTACTTATTCTGAAAAAATACCACACGATGTCATTCAGATATGGACGGTCAATTCTTCACCAAGATTTTGTTAATTGAGGGAATAGGCAGAACAATATTTATTGTTGTAGTTTGGTAGCATTGTAACGCTGGTACATGGAATCAAACATTTATCGTTAACGAATTTCTTGTAGATAAATATAAAAAAGTAGTATCTATAGAAAAGAAACATTGTCTCTATACAGATATGTATTCCCTGTTTAAGTTACCACGCGCTTTGCTGTGATTCCTCTTACATACGATCAAAAATTCCTCTTGTATCAGCAGAAGATAGAATGGCGTTTTCGTTCCCCAATGAAATGAATCGAACAGCTTGTTTCAATAGTACTCATCTCGTTTTTCCCTTTTCAAATATTATCTTATCATTTTTACAGAAATGTGTTTTCGAAAAATTCGAACAGCCCATAACTGTTGCAGACCAACTAATTTCCAAGGCACTGTAAGAAAGGCATCTGCGGTTTTTAAACCGTTTGTGGACTTTCCAAACTCGCCTTTCGTTTAAACATTTTCCCTCTCCTCTCTTATTCCTGCTCATACTTCGGCCTTTCTTGCTGCCCTTCTTTTGTTCCTTCGTCATATTTTTCTTTTGTTTCCATTCAGAAGACAAGAAAAATAAGACGGTGGCTGGAGTTGTAATTAAGCACTCGTGGTGGCCCCGACTGTTTCCCGCCCCGAATAACGTCGGTTAAAGAGGAAACACGTTTATTCAGCGTGTGGCTTGGCACACCCCTCCGTTTCTTCTCAGAAGCAGCAATTTTACGAGCAATAAGCGTAGTTACAAATTATACACGAACGGGTGACCACAGTACAACGATTACGATATAATGGCTTCCACCGCGTGTATTTACATTTCAAACCATAACGACTTAAAGTGATGTTGTTATTGCATCGAAGAACAGACTTCAAAGGGAGCCTTCCGAAAAGGAGAGAGTCAACGTTTGTAACGGTTTCAATTCCGTTTTAACGGTGTAACAAATTTCTCTCTCATTATTTGGAATTATGTGTGTTTGAGACTGTAGCAGAAAATATTAATATCTGTTTCAACTAGGAGCATAATAGTGTAACCTCTTTGCAGTTTAATTCTGCTAAAAGAAAAAATCACAAAATGCAAACTTCCTTTATTAGTTATGTGCATAAATTTACAAAATATGAGTATTTCATATGGTTAAAAGAGTTACAAATTCATCTTCTTTGAAGATGCTGTCTGTGTTAAACAGCAAAATTTACAATTCTCTAGGGGTAAGAACGCAGAGTTATTAAATCATGCAACTAAACATTGAATGCCTAACGTTTTATAAGGTCATGCTTAGAGATACATCGTCACTGAGTTTAGAGTCGTTACTGTACAGAGCTACCTCAAATTTTCAAAATAGACAACGTTTTGTTTATATACTTTGTGCATCAACTGTGTTCTTCAATATGTGTATAAAAAATTTTTCATCGAACATTTCAATAATCATTGAAGTGTGTAACACACTATGCGGGAAAAATCAGAATTTTATGTTTACTAGAACAATTGTCAATGTGCGAGAGACATTAAACATCGGTGTTCGTAAAAGCCAAACTTTATTTACTGTGAGAAATACATGATACATTACTGGCCATTAAAAATGCTACACCAAGAAGAAATGCAGATGAAAAACGGCTATTCATTGGACAAATATATTATACTAGAACTGACATGTGATTACATTTTCACGCAGTTTGGATGCATAGATCCTGAGAAATCAGTACCCAGAACAACCAGCTCTGGCCGTAATAACGGCCTTGAAACGCCTGGGCATTGAGTCAAACAGAGCTTGGATGGCGTGTACAGGTACAGCTGCCCATGCAGCTTCAACACGATACCAAAGTTCATCAAGAGTAGTGACTGGCGTATTGTGACGAGCCAGTTGCTCGGCCACCATTGACCAGACGTTTTGAATTGGTGAGAGATCTGGAGAATATGCTGGCCAGGGCAGCAGTCGAACATTTTCTGTATCCAGAAAGGCCCGTACAGGACCTACAACATGCGGTCGTGCATTATCCTGCTGACATGTAGGGTTTCGCAGGGATAAAATGAAGGGCAGAGCCACGGATCGTAACACATCTGAAATGTAACGTCCACTGTTCAAAGTGCCGTCAATGCGAACAAGAGGTGACCGAGACGTGTAACCAATGGCACCCCATACCATGACGCCGCGTGATACGCCAGTATGGCGATGACGAATACAGGCTTCCAATGTGCGTTCACCGCGATGTCGCCAAACACGGATGCGACCATCGTGATGCTGTAAACAGAACCTGGGTTCACCCGAAAAAATGACGTTTTGGCATTCGTGCACCCAGGTTCGTCGTTGAGTACCCCACCGCAGGCGCTCCTGTCTGTGATGCAGCGTCAAGGGTAACCGCAGCCATGGTCTCCGAGCTGATAGTCCATCCTGCTGCAAACGTCATCGAACTGTTCGTGCAGATGGTTGTCCTCTTACAAACGTCCCCATCTGTTGACGCAGGGATCGAGACGTGGCTGCACGATCCGTTACAGCCATGCGGATAAGATGCCTGTCATCTCGACTGCTGGTGATACGAGGCCGTTGGGATCCAGCACGGCGTTCCGTATTACCCTCATGAACCCACCGATTCCATATTCTGCTGACAGTCATTGCATCTCGACCAACTCGAGCAGTAATGTCGCGATACGATAAACCGCAATCGCGATAGGCTACAATCCGACCTTTATCAAAGTCATAAACGAGATGGTACGCATTTCTCCTCCTTACACGAGGCATCATAACAACGTTTCACCAGGCAACGCCGGTCAACTGCTGTTAGTGTATGAGAAATCGGTTGGAAACTTTCCTCAATTCAGCACGTTGTAGGTGTCGGCACCGGCGCCAATATCGTGTGAATGCTCTGAAAAGCTAATCATTTGCATATCACAGCACCTTGTTCCCGTCGGTTAAATTTCGTGTCTGTAGCACGCCATCTTCGTGGTGTAGCAATTTTAATGGCCAGTAGTGTAATAAGAGTAATAAAAATGTTACCTTACAATTATTAAACTGGTCACTTCTATTGTGCTGTTTGCTGTGTGCAGCACTGAACAAGAAAATTTAACTGCATATGTGTTGCATATTGCATATATACGTTTGTTATCACCTTGATTATGGGAAAAGGCGACCTCCTTAACATAGGACTATTTATTTTCTTATACAAGGTGTGCAGTGTATGTATACACTGATCAGCGAGAACATTATGACCACCTACGTAACAGCCGGTAAGTTTGGGGAAGTATAGAAGCGGCGACGTGACATGAAAGCACTGCGGCCTTGGTAGGTCGCTGGAGGGATCTGGCACCACATCTCCACACACAAGTCACCTAATTCCCGTAAATTCCGGGGAGGGGCCGTGAGCTCTGACACCACGTTCAATTACATCCCAGATGTGTTCGATCGGGTTCAGATCTGGTGAGTTTGGGGCCAGCACATAAATTGGAACTCACCATTGTGTTCCTCACACCGGTCCATCACACTCTTGGCCTTGTGACATGGTACATCATCTTGAAAACTGCCACTGCTGTCGGGAAACATGATGGTCATGAAGGGCTCCCCGTGGTCTGCAAGCAGTGTACAATAGTCCTTGGTCGTCACTGGGCTTGCACGAGCCCCCCCCCCCCCCCCCACTGGACCCATGGATGACCGCGTGACTGTTCCACAGAGCATAATGGAGTCGCCGCCAGCTTCTCTCCGTCCCGAAGTACACGTGTCAAGGAGCTGCTCCCCTGCAAGGCGACGGATTCGCGTCCTCTCAACGGCACGATGAAGAAGGTATCTGGATTCATCAGACCATGCAACGCTCTTCCACAGCGCGAACGTCCAGTGCCGATGGTGACGTGCCCATTTCACCCGTAGTTGCCGATGTCGTGGTGTTAACATTGGCACAAGCATGGGTCGTCGGCTCCGGAGGTGCATAGTTTGGAGTGTTCGGTGCACTGTGTGTTCAGACACACCAGTAGTTTGGCCAGTATTGATGTCTGATGTTACACTACTGGCCATTAAAATTGCTACACCACGAACATGACCTACTATAGACGCGAAATTTAACCGACAGGAAGAAGCAGCTGTGATATTCAAATGATTAGCTTTTCAGAGCATTCACACAACGTTGGCGCCGGTAGCGACATCTAAAACGTGCTGAGATGAGGGAAGTTTCCAACCGATTTCTCATACACAAACAGCAGTTTACCGGCGTTGCCTGGTGAAACTTTGTTGTGATGCCTCGTGTAAGGAAGAGAAATGCGTACCATCACGTTTCCGACTTTGATAAAGGTCGGATTGTAGCCCATCTCGATTGCGGTTTATCGTATCGCGACATTGCTGCTCGCGTTGGTCGAGATCCAATGACTGTTAGCAAAATATGGAATCGGTGGGTTCAGGAGGATAATACGGAACGACGTGCTAGATCCCAATGGCCTCTTATCACTGGCAGTCGAGATGACAGGTATCTTATCCGCATGGCTGTAACGGATCGTTCAGCCACGTCTCGATCGCTGAGTCAACAGATGGGGACGTTTGCAACACAACAACCATCTGCACAAACAGTTCGACGCCGTTTGCAGCAGCATGGACTATTAGCTCAGAGACCATGGATGCGGTTTCCCGTGACGCTGCATCACAAACAGGAGCGCCTGCGATACTGTACTCAACGACGAACCTGGGTGCACACGTCATTTTTTCGGATGTTCCAGGTTCTGTTTACAGCATCATGAAGGTCGCACCCGTGTTCGGCGACATCGCGGTGAACGCACATTGGAAGCGTGAATTCGTCATCGCCATATTGGCGTATCACCCGGAGTGATGGTATGGGGTGCCATTGGTTACACCCCTCGGTCACCTCTTGTTCGCATTGACGGCACTTTGAATTTGAACAGTGAACGTTACATTTCAGATGTGTTACGACCCGTGGCTCTACCCTTGATTCGATCCCTGCGAAACCTTACATTTCAGCAGGATAATGCACGACCGCATGTTGCAGATCCTGTACGGGCCTTTCTGGATACAGAAAATGTTCGATTGCTGCCCTGGCCAGCACGTTCTCCAGGTCTCTCACCAATTGAAAACGTCTGATCAATGTTGGTCGAGCAACTGGCTCGTTACAATACGCCAATCAGTACTCATGATGAACTGTGGTATCATGTTGAAGCTGCGTGGGCAGCTGTACCTGTACACGCCATCCAAGCTCTGTTTGACTTAAAGCCCAGGCGTATCAAGGCCGTTATTACGGCCCTAGGTGGTTGTCCTGGGTACTGATTTCTCAGGATCTATGCACCCAAATTGCGTGAAAATGTAATCACATGTCAGTTCTAGTACAATATATTAATCCAATGAATACCCGTTTATCATCTGCATTTCTTCTTGGTGTAGCAATTTTAATGGCCAGTAGTGTAGTTCCGCAACAGTTCCTCGCCTGTTCTGTCTTACCAGTCTGCCTAGCCTACGATATCCGACATCTGTAATGAGGGGTGACCGCCAAAACCCCACGTCGTCTGGACGAGGTTCCACTTTGGTTTCGTCACATGTTGAAGATACTCACCACAGCACTCTTCGAACATCCGAAAGGTCGTACAGTTTCCGATGTAATTCTGTATGGCAATCAGATATTAAAGTAGATTACAGAATCAGTTTCATTATGTTAACCAAGTTAAATTTCTGAAAGAAATTATTAAAACCTTCCATCGTTAATATGCAAGGTGACCCTTTGAAACCTACATCCGAATCGATTTGTAAAAATGCGAACCTCATAGACGATGTTAGTTATCTACGGCATCTGTGCCAATCAAAAATAGTAATGTATGAAGTATGTTGTGATGTTTACTCTCTGAAGCAATGACTTGTGTATTGTTTCGTATGATTTGATTCAAAAACTTTTGCGGTCGTTTGTATTGCCTTCACACTGTAAGTAATTAATTTGTTAAATTTTCGTTTTTTTACATATGAAAAGGTTTATTTTTCGATATAATTGCTGATATTTAGAGCGTGTGGGAACGTGGCTTAGTCTCGCTCGATTCCCGCTGAGTACACGGTCCATTATCGCCGGCTCAGGTGCGTGGGGTGGGCATGGCTGACGTCACTCAACGAGATGAGCTGCGAAGAGAATTGAGCCGGACAAGTGCCGGCCGAGACAATGAGTTCGCGAGCTGGGCGAGAGTATCGCATTACGGTGACGTAGCGGCTGGCTACAAATTGCCACGGGACTGAACTGAACAAGGGCGATAACGGTCAGTGAGCAATGACTGACAGCACGAAAGATGTTGAGTTGAACAAACTTGCTGATGGAACGATCATTGCTCTAATAATGTGGGAGTAAGAAATGGATAGTCTGGAGAAATTTATGGTATTCCCTTCTGTGATCACTAAATATCTACAGAATAGAATTTCCAAATTCGAGACGTGGTATTATTTCATTAGTCGTATCGCCTCGTTTTCTAATAAATTGATACGTTCTCTGCGTCCGTGAACTCCACGAAAAATTGTTGTCACGAAACATACATGGCTGTGTTTATTACAACTGTTTCAAATGGTTATTGAAAGGAAAACTCATCTTTCAGTTGTTTATGTTCAGGGTCAAAATGAAAATTGTGGAGCATTGCATATGTTTCTATGTGTGCAAAAGACCTCCGACGTTTTAACATTGTAAGTGATGAGGGATTCATAAGCTTGACTCAACTGCTTATAAATACGTGGGAATAATATGTATAGATCGCCGCCAAAGACGCGCTGCCATTTTCAAGAACTGTACGACATATTAATGATTTGGCTGATAAAATCGGGAGTGAACTTATTACAGAAGTGGAAGAACCAATTGTTAAAAACGATTGTTCAACGGCGTTGGATCTGTGGACAGACAACTATCGTAAGGCTGATTTCTTGACTGTCACATCCAGCTGTATTGCTGAGTCGACGGGCAAATGGAAACTAAAGACAATGTACTTTTAACTACAAGGTTTCCTGATGTTGCCAAGACTGGTGATTATATCGTTACGGAAATCTATGAACAAATGCCAAACTTACAGATAACTTCCTCGCAACTAAGACAGGGGGTAACATCAAGAAAGCCATAGAAACACACCAAAGTCTCCTGCACGTGATGCACTGCATTAATACAGCACAGAGGCACACGCTGAATGACAGCTTAGTGAATGAGGCTCCTGTAGTATGCGACTCCATCCTGACCATACGTAAACCAGTGGGCTTTAAAAACGATCTGGCTTAGTAACGAGATTAGAGAAAACCTTACACCAGGATGTAGAAACTAAGTGGAACAGTGTGAATATGATGCTAGATTCAATTCGTTCACAAAAAGACCAAATAGAGACCATTTTCTCGGATTGAAACAAATATGAGATGATAACGTCGTATCATAACGCGACTATGAAAACCGTCATTTAATTTCTGAAGGTTTTAGAAGAGGCCACGGACGACTTGGAAGGCGTAAATGAGCCAACACTACCATTAGTGGTGTCATGGATTTTGAAATTGTTAGATCTCTGTCATGCTGGAGCCGATGATGTGACTTTTTTTAGAAGAAAGAAAAAAAACCATAAAGATATGCAGTAAATGTTAAATAATGTTGCTGGTACGAACGTAACCGAAGATTTCAGGCCATCTTCTACAGCAAAAGTTTCAAAATTGACTAACATCTATCACAAAATTGAATGATGAGCTTGACAAATATACGAAAATCGGAAGTCCAAACGATGAGTTCACAGACCTTCTTTCATGACGAAAAACAAATGCTTATGCCTTTTCGAAACTCAGGAAAGAGGTTTCCTGTGCACCTGTCAGTGTTGCCTCTAGTGAGAGAAATGTTTAGTAAGAGAGGCATCGTACTGACTCAGAAATGAAGTTGTATAGATTCCTGTCGCGTTAATGATACACTCATCACATCTGACATATCTGCAGATTTTGCATGTGGGGTGCACAACGCTGCTCTTTGGAAAGCTAAACTAAAATTTTGTCCACAACTTCGTTCACGCCATAAAAAGGTAATGCTGTTTACCCCAATAGAATTAATCAACTGGAAATTAAAAATTCCATAAATCTGTTATAATCTATATCACACGCAAGTAAACGTGCAGATAAGTGATCATTAATACAAGGACCTTCAAATAAAAAATATGTGATGTAGGTATTACGGGATTTACTTATGACAAAACAAGTAAAGCTAAAACTGTAGGGAATTATACTTTATCAAATTATGTAATTAATTAAATCATTACATTATTCTTTGTCTATATTTATGGATATAATGCTTTGTTATTTAGCTATAGCTTTGGGTCACGATTAAATGTAATCTAATAAATCATAATAATGAATTTAATTCAAAGCATCATATTTAGCATTTTACGTCTTATTGCTAACTTATTTATAATTTCTTTGGATTCTAGATGCATCACCAGACCACATCGAACACTCATTAGAACAAGACCAGTAAGTTTACCATCTTCCATTTTATTTCTAATGTTAGTTTGTAGCCTCGTTAAGGCGGAGAAGCATCTTTCAGAGGGCGTGGTAGACACTGGGAACGTGGCTAAAATGATCAAAATCCTTTTATCTAAGGGAAAACTGTTCATCGCACTGATTAATAGCTTCTACTGCAGTGGCAGATGTCTGCCCTACAGATTTCCAGTGATTGTGCTATATCTCATATACACTCACATGCATTGTGCCTACATTTACACCCAGAAATATTTGTGCTATCCTTTCAAGACTTTATTTTGTTCTGGAGTCTACTGGTTTTCTCTGGCAGAAGCATGTGAATCCCCTCGATCGTTTCTTCATGTGGCTTGAAACGAGCATCGAGTATTCTAATTACATGTTCATTAAAAATAGGCAGCCACATACTTTTCAGTCTATCGCATCTCATGATGGGGGATGAGCGTTGAATAAGATGAGTTAATTTGTTCCACAATTCTTTTGTCCCTAAGTGGAGGCTGTCGAAAAAAGTTTACTATACTTTTTATGGTTCCGATACGGATCCGTATAATAGGTATCTCCCATCGGTGCGCTAAAACTGAATTAAGAACGTGCGCCACACAATGTACAAACTGTTTTACAGGGATTGTTCTGCAAATATTGTTCTCACATTGAGTAACTGGCCGCTCATCATCACGGCGTCATCAAAGACCTGCAAAGTCAGTATATTAATATGCAAGTTATAAGAGATGTTTCAGAATCGTCGCTTCAAATGCTTGAGATGAAACACTTTCTGCATACATGAATTCAAGAAAATCCATCCTGATAATCGATTTACCAAATGTGCAGTCTGAGTATCGTAACCATAACGCTATTTCTCCTTGCCGTAGTATGTCTTCTGTTTCACCAGCCAGTACAGTAAAAATATTTGCCTCTTTGACCGTTTTAAGTACTTGCATTTGAATAGCGTTACCAAATACACTGACGTGACACAGTCATCGGATAGCAGTATGTACGTCTACAGATGACGGTAGTATCGCGTAGAGAAGGTACATAAGGGCAGTGCATTGGTAGGGCCGTCATTTGTACTCAAATGATTCATGTGGAAAGGTTACAGATCTGATTAAGGCCGCGCGACGAGATTACCAGACTTTGAACGCGGAATGTAGAAGTACGGCTAGAAGTACGGGACATTCCGTTTCGGAAATAGTTAGGGAATTCGATATCTGGAGATCCACAGCGTCAAGAGTGTGACGAGATTGTCAACATCACCCTTGTATAGACTCTCTATATACTCCTTCCACCTTGCTGCTTTCTCTTCTTTGCTTAGAACTGGGTTTCCATTTGAGCTCTTGATATTCATACAAGTGGTTCTCTTTTCTCCAAAAGTCTCCTTTAATTTTCCTGTAGGCAGTATCTATCTTACCCCTAGTGAGATATGCCTCTACATCCTTACATTTGTCCTCTAGCTATCCCTCCTTAGCCATTTGCACTTCCTGTCGATCTCATTTTTGAGGCGTTTGTATTCCTTTTTGCCTGCTTCATTTACCGCATGTTTACATTTTCCCCTTTCATCAATTACATTCTATATATCTTCTGTTACCCAAGGATTTCTACTCTCCCTCGTCTTTTTACCAACATGATCCTCTGCTGCCTTCACTGTTTCACCCCTCAAAGCTACCCATTCTTTTTCTACTGTATTTCTTTCCCCAATTCCTGTCAATCGGTCCCTAATGTTCTCCCTAAAACTCTCTACAACCTCTGGTTCTGTCAGTTTATCCAGATCCCATCTCCTTAAATTCCCACCTTTTTGCAGTTTCTTCAGTTTTAATCTACAGTTCCTAACCAATAGATTGTGGTCAGAGTCCACATCTGCCCCTGGAAAAGTCTTACAATTTAAAACCTGGTTCCTAAATCTCTGTCTTGCCATTATACAATCTATCTGAAACCTTCGAGTATCTCCAGGCCTCTTCCATGTATATAACCTTCTTTTATGATTCTTGAACCAAGTGTTAGCTATGATTAAGTGTTGCTCTGTGCAAAAATCTACCAGGCGTCTTCCTCTTTCATTTCTTACCCACATTCCATATTCACCCACTACGTTTCCTTCTCTTCCTTTTCCTACTATCGAATTCCAGTTACCCATGACTATTAAATTTTTGTCTCCCTTTACTATCTCAATAATTTTTTTTTATCTCATCATACATTTCATCATTCTCTTCGTCATCTTCGGAGCTAGTTCGTGTCCATCTGGTATAAGGGATGGTCGATAAACCACAGCCTGATATTTTTTCACAGATGTTATTCTGTGACAGATATGTCTGTGATGCACTTCCTGAATTTCGCATTATTCACAGGATACTGCATACAGGATAGCGCATAGTCACGCGGTGGCCTGTGTCGAAAATAATGCTTGGGACTGAGCTGTGACAGACTGCAAATCCGACAGTCATACAGCTGCTTCACTAACATCCAGTATTAGTGCAATTTCTGTTTTATTGAGAAGATTGTCCAGAATAACATCCAAAAACTTGGTAATAAAAATCACTGTATAGCTTTTCTCAGAGAAATAACGACAGCATTACTATAATAAAAATCGAGTACTGTGCTATACACGCGTTTTTTTAAAGCTAAAGGGGGTGTCTGGATTCCCCATTATACACACACATACACACCAGAAAAAGTGTTGCATCACCTCAGTTCCGAGATTTCCGTAAGCTGTACAGAAAATTGGAATAGAGATCGACATAAACATCATTTCCGCCCTTTTACCTTTTTACTGCTCATGAAAACCACACATTGCATGTGGTACCACCATACAGCAAGACCTTCCGAGATGGTGATCCAGATTGCTATACCTCTAATACCCAGTAGCACGTCCTCTTGCACTGATGCATGCGTGTATTCGTTGTGGCATCCTATCCACAAGTTCATCAAGGCACTGTTGGTCCAGATTGTCCCACTCCTCAACGGCGATTAGGTGCAGATCCCTCAGAGTGGTTGGTGGGTCACGTCGTCCATAAACAGCTCTTTTCAATCTATCGCAAGCATGTTCAACAGGGTTCATGTATGGAGAACGTGCTGGCCACTCTAGTCGAGCGATGTCGTTATCCTGCAGGAAGTCGTTCACAAGATGTGCACTATGGGGGCGTGAATCGTCGTCGATGAAGACGAATGCCCCGCCAATATGCTGCCGACATGGTTGCAGTATCGGTCAGTGGATGATATTCATATATTGTACAGCCGCTACGGCGCCTTCCATGACCGCCAGCGGTGTACGTCGGCCCCACATAATGCCACCCCAAAACAACAGGGAACCTCCACCTTGCTGCACTCGTGGAGCAATGTGTCTAAGGCGTTCAGCCTTACTGGGTTGCCTCCAAACACGTGTACGACGATTGTCTTGTTGCAGGCATATGCGACACTCATCGGTGAAGAGAGCGTGATGCGGCCCATTCGGCATGTTGTTGGCCCATCTGTACCGCGCTGCATGGTGTCTTGGTTGCAAAGATGGACCTCGCCATGGACGTCGTGAGCGAAGTTGCACATCATGCAGCCTATTGCGCACAGTTTGAGTAGGAACAAGACGTCCTGTGGCTGCACGAAAAGCATTATTCAACATGGTGGCGTTGCTGTCAGGGTTCCTCCGAGCCATAATCCGTAGGTAGCAGTCATCCACTGCAGTAGTAACGCTTAGGCGGCCTGAGCAAGGCATGTCATCGGCAGTTCCTGTCTCTCTATATCTCCTCTGTGTCCGAACAACTTCGCTTTGTTGCACTCCGAGATGCCTAGTCACCTCCCTTGTTGGCAGCCCTTCCTGGCACAAAGTAACAATGTGGACTCGATCGAACCGCGATATTGACCGTCTAGGCATGGCTGAACTATAGACAACACGAGCCGTGTACTTCCTTCCTGGTGGAATGACTGGAACTGATCGGCTGTCGGACCCGTTCTGTCTAAGGTGCTGCTCATGCACGGTTGCTTACATCTCTGAACAGTCAAAGGGACTGTGTCTGTGATACATTATCCATAGGCTATCTTCAGGAGTTCTGGGAACCAGGATGATGCAAAACTTTTTTTTGATGTGTGTACGTTCACGTTCGTCACCCATACGATTAAGAGAAGTAAATGAAGATAAATTTCAAGCGCAGAGGCAAAGGAAGCTTACAACAATGTGTACGTAACCATAGTGTTGAAAAATAAAAGGTAATGATTGTACACTTATGCAGTGTATATTGCGTAGTTCATAATAAGCAACACTAATTGTTCCCAGAATGAGATTTTCACTCTGCAGCGGAGTGTGCACTGATATGAAACTTCCTGGCAGATTAAAACTATGTGCTGGACCGAGACTCGAACTCGGGACCTTTTGCCTTTCGCGGGCAAGTGCTCTACCAACTGAGCCACCCAAGCACGACTCACGCCCCGTCCTCACTAGCAGAAGTAAATCTGTGAGGACGGGGCGTGAGTCGTGCTTGGGTAGCTCAGATGGTAGAGCACTTGCCCGCGAAAGGCAAAAGGTCCCGAGTTCGAGTCTCGGTCTGGCACATAGTTTTAATCTGCCAGGAAGTTCCAATACTAATTGTTGTATAAGTACCGTATGAGGAGAACAGAATCAACTGCTGTGCAGTATGTTCGGAATATGGGGCAGCTGAACTAAACAGCTCAATTTGTCAATCTATATTGTACATTGTTCATGTTGACTACGTCTATTATTTTTAATTAAAAGGGTTTACCATTGTGTACTGTAGTCGTTTACACTGCTTGCACATGAGATGAATTGTTAGTGCATAAGACGCAACTTCCTCATGAAACATGTAACGTAGCACGTTATTACCAGATAACATTCAGTACAGTATAACAAGCAGACATGTATCACGGAGGCTGCAGGAAGAAGCCTCAGCTATGAATCACGCGCAGCCGACGCTTGCGTCCGTGGGAACGATCGCAAGTAACGCCTAGTAGGAACGCAAATTCATGCCCCGTACGAATCTAAATAAATCATAGTAAATATTAACCAACTGTTTTCAAACTTGGTATGCTACTTGTTGCTATTCATTGGAAGATCTCATTAAAATGACAGCTTTCTAACTATTATAGTTTCGGAGATTGAGAAAATTACCTAAAAAATACAAAGCCGACACTTAGGGTGTAAAATTCAATCAGGGAAAATGACCGCTTGTCTTTTGTTATCAATTGAAATCATAACCAAAGTTCTTAATCTGTAGAATAATTTAATTAGGATTTTTATTTTGAAAAACTTTAATTGTTTGGCATTTTGTAGTATGAAATTCATGAAAAATTAATATTTTTTTATTATGTTGTCGTGGAAATAAATGGGAATGAATGAGAGTGTGTATGTGAGGCGTACGTAAAATTTGATATTACTTTCTGTAAAAAATTACGCAATCGGATCGTGGGAAAGCTTTATTGTACCCATATTTCTGATGACGTATGTCAAGATGTGATTGCTTTTGTAAGAAGACAGCCAGAATATCAGTTTGAAGTGTAATCGGTTTCTAAATTAATTTCTAGATTATTTTTCTTATCGGTCTTTTTATTAAACATTATATAAATATTTACATTTTAGAATGACGCAAATTACTTTCTGAGGAGTGACTGGCTTAGGCAAGTTTTAGGGCGAGAATGATCTCGAAGGATCATTCTGATGGTCAGTCAGACTGATCAGCCAATCAGGATTAAGCTGTTCTGGAAACTTAGATATGTAGAGAGTGGGGAGGCATCGAGAGAGTTGATCGCCAGCTATCGGACGCGAAAGGTCATGGTAAATGTCGCGGTGCTCATAGTGCGTAAAATGAAGAAATATTGAGTTCTCGCGTTTAGCACGAGTCGTGACTAAAGCTGTCGCAGTTACGAGCATTTTGATGAAGTTTCTTGATTGTTTTGTTGGAAAGTTACTAGCGTGTGAACTTCCGGCATTAGTGAAAATTCCGAGTGGCATATTCTGTATTTATTTATGGATTATTTGGCGAACACGTCTTTTATGTATGACCACTGAATGAGACCGAATGTAGAACTCGCAAATAGTGGTGAATCAGAGACTGTGAGATCGCAAACATGAACGGGTCGGACTTATATAGATTTCTGGCTGCTTTGCGTGTTAAATTTGTTGTTTGACTGGGAACTGTGAATGATAGAATAGCACCTCACTAAATGTGGACTTGATACGCATAAACGTGTGTTATTAAGCAATAAACATTACTGGTCTCGAAATTTTAGGACGCTTATTTCATTAAAAAATGCACCGTATCACCATCCGAAGTCTTCGTAAATAGGAACTTTCAGGAACTGTTTCCACCACTAGAGTTACGCGGACTCTGCTGGGTAGATATTAGGCGACGTTTTCTTCAATGCTGATTTTTCGCCGTCTAGTAAGTACCTACGATTGCAGAGTTAAGGGACGTCGAGCGGAAGTCGTACTGAGGTAGGAGGACATTTAATATGAACACTGCGATGATTGTTCGAGACATATCTACATCTACATCCATACTTCGCAAGCCACCTGAGGGTGTATGGTGGAGGATGCTTTGAGTACCTCTATCGGTTCTTCCTTGTATTCCAGTCTCGTATTGTTCATGGAAAGAAAGATTGTCGGTATGTCTCTGTGTGGGGTCTAATCTCTCTGATTTTATCCTCACGGTCTCTTCGCGAGATATACGTAGGAAGGAGCAATATACTGCTTGACTCCTCGGTGAAGGTATGTTCTCAAAACTTCAACAAAAGCCCGTACCGAGCTACTGAGCGTCTCTCCGACAAAGTCTTCCACTGGAGTTTATCTATCATCTCCGTAACGCTTTCGCGATTACTAAATGATCCTGTAACGAAGCGCGCTGATCTCCGTTGGATCTTCTCTATCTCTTTATCAACCCTATCGGGTACGGATACCACACTGGTGAGCAATATTCAAGCAATGGGCGAACAAGTGTACTGTAACCTACTTCCTTTGTTTTCGGATTGCATTTCCTTAAGATTCTTCCAATTAATCTCAGTCTGGCATCTGCTTTACCGACGATCAACTTTGTATGATCATTCCATTTTAAATGATTCCTAATGCCTACTCCCAGATAATTTATAGAATTAACTGCTTCCAGTTGCTGACCCGCTATATTGTAGCTAAATGATAAGGGATCTTTCTTTCTGTATATTCGGAGCACATTACACTTGTCTACATTGAGATTCAATTGCCATTCCCTGCACCATGCGTCAATTCGCTGCAGATCCTCTTTCATTTCAGTACAATTTTCCATTGTTACAACCTCTCGATATATCACAGCATCATCCACCAAAAGCCTCAATGAACTGCCGATGTTATCCATAAGGTCATTTATGTATACTGTGAATAACAACGGTCCCACGACACTCTCCTGCGGCACACCTGAAATGACTCTTACTTCGGAAGACTTCTCTCCATTGAGAACGACATGCTGCGTTCTGTTATCTAGGAACTCTTCAATCCAATCACACAAAATCGGTCTGATAGTCCATATGCTCTTACTTTGTTCATTCGACGAACTCGTCCCACCGCAAACAGTAGATTGATTTAAACGTCCCGTTCTGTAAGACGATCGTATCCTCAGTTGCTGCTTTAAATAGTTTCTCTTCTGGGTGTTGTTGTTGTATGACTGTCTGCGCAGCAGCACGGTTTTTGGTTGTTTACATATCGCTTTTATCTTCTTTGAATTGAAGCATCAACAGTGTAATTTTATATTTTATTTCAGCTTTAACAACAGGTCGATCTAGGTTACTTTAGTTTCACTTAGATCTGTTGTATGTTGTGTACGCGCTGTCGTCGAACCTCGAAGGCGTCGCAAGAAGTACCGATCACCGCAGACATACTGCACAGCAATGCTGTATCACGAGGCGCCAGTGAGATGCTAGGAAGAAGCCGTGCCTCCCGTAGTTCCGAGACGCCTCCGCCTCGCCTCTGCCCTGAAATAGCGTCGCCTTAGGGCAGTTCTGTTCGAAGCCGGAAGTTCCTGTCGGAGTAACTTCATCGTGCTGCCTACTCGCCATGACACAGCCCATTTCAACGGTCGGGGATTCCATCTCCTGTGAACTATGCCTACATGCCTATCAGAACTGTGTCGACAAGTGTCTACGAACTTGTGTTTCCTAGTGACTGTAGTGAAGCCACAGTACGGCCACTCTGAATTCGTACTAGTGCAACACTCAGTAATCGTGGCTCGTTAAGTGTATTTTGAACCGCAAGTCCACGTGTGCAGCTACAGCCGAGTCTGGCGAGCAAAGACAAGTTTTGTTCTAATTAAGAAAGTATTACTTATTCAGAGTGCTCTGATTAACAGCATTATTACTAGTGTCCATGAAGTCGGACAGAGCAGTGTACGTTTACTCAGAAAACACGACACGTACAAATAAAATTGCAAAGCGATGACGGTGGACAGTTGAGTATAAATTGTTAACAAACCGTGGTTACATGCAGTGATTGATACATTAAGCGTTCAGGGCCCGAAAAATGAATTCCGTCAAAATGTAGATTCCTTCAAGGCGTCCACACTATGTAGCAGCAGAATCTCCAGAAAGGCTGTTCGTATATCAATAGCCACTGCCTTCTCGAATATTGTTCTTCTTACACCACCATTGCGAAAGTGAAACATCGTCTATGCAGGGTGTTACAAAAAGGTACGGCCAAACTTTCAGGAAACATTCCTCACACACAGAGAAAGAAAATATGTTATGTGGACATGTGTCCGGAAACGCTTACTTTCCATGTTAGAGCTCATTTTATTACTTA
The DNA here is from genome assembly GCF_023864275.1 of Schistocerca cancellata. Lineage (NCBI taxonomy): Eukaryota > Metazoa > Arthropoda > Insecta > Orthoptera > Acrididae > Schistocerca > Schistocerca cancellata. Next base: position 150,718,215 of record NC_064629.1, read on the forward strand.
TACGTTATCATGATTTCATACGGGATACTCTACCTGTGCTGCTAGAACATGTGCCTTTACAAGTACGACACAACATGTGGTTCATGCACGATGGAGCTTCTGCACATTTCAGTCGAAGTGTTCGTACGCTTCTCAACAACAGATTCGGTGACCGATGGATTGGTAGAGGCGGACCAATTCCATGGCCTCCACGCTCTCCTGACCTCAACCTTCTTGACTTTCATTTATGGGGGCATTTGAAAGCTCTTGTCTACGCAACCCCGGTACCAAATGTAGAGACTCTTCGTGCTCGTATTGTGGACGGCTGTGATACAATACGCCATTCTCCAGGGCTGCATCAGCGCATCAGGGATTCCATGCGACGGAGGGTGGACGCATGTATCCTCGCTAACGGAGGACATTTTGAACATTTCCTGTAACAAAGTGTTTGAAGTCACGCTGGTACGTTCTGTTGCTGTGTGTTTCCATTCCATGATTAATGTGATTTGAAGAGAAGTAATAAAATGAGCTCTAACATGGAAAGAAAGCGTTTCCGGACACACGTCCACATAACATACTTTCTTTCTTTGTGTGTGAGGAATGTTTTCTGAAAGTTTGGCCGTACCTTTTTGTAGCACCCTGTATAACTACAACAAAATAAAAATAAAGCAGCAAAAGTTATACAATTATATTAAAAACAAACTTTACAGTATTATCTTTGAAACACAAAGAAATGGTTCAAATGGCTCTGAGCACTATGGGACTCAACTGCTGAGGTCATTAGTCCCCTAGAACTTAGAACTAGTTAAACCTAACTAACCTAAGGACATCACAAACATCCATGCTGGAGGCAGGATTCGAACCTGCGACCGTAGCGGTCTTGCGGTTCCAGACTGCAGCGCCTGTAACCGCACGGCCACTTCGGCCGGCTTTGAAACACATAATATGTCAGCCGGCCGGAGTGGCCATACGGTTCTAGGCCCCACAAACTGGAACTGAGCGACCGCTAAGATCGCAGGTACGAATCCTGCCTCGGGCATGGATGTGTGTGATGTCCTTAGGTTAGTTAGGTTTAATTAGTTCTAAGTTCTAGGCGAATGATGACCTCAGAAGTTTAAGTCGCATTTGCACCGTAATATGTCAACAACCTGACCCTCGTTGACGGCAATCTTTAATGCTGACGGATTTTGTAGAGCCAGAATACAGCGACAACTCGCAGCTTCTAATGCCAATGCACATGCTGTTAATAGGTTGCATATCAGATCGATTGACAACAGCTATCCACCTTGGTCACGTTGAAACGTACATCTCTTGAAATGAAGATTAATATAAAGAACTGTCTTCAAATATTTACTATTAAAATGGCTCTGAGCGCTATGGGACCTAACATCTGAGGTCATCAGTCTCCTAGAACTTAGAACTATTTAAACGTAACTAACCTATGGACGTCACACACATCCATGCCCGAGGCGGGATTCGAACCTGCGACCGTTGCAGTCGCGCGGGTCCGGACTGAAGCGCCTAGAACTTCTCGGCCACCGCGGCCGGCTATTTACTATTACCTCTATGCCTTTCATATATCATTATATCGTCTCTTTTTAAGGCGAAATTGGCCGTGTCAGCTACTTGCGATGGAATACTGAAAGTCATGTTGTGGTACTACCGAGAAATATCAGTAAATAACAACTGTCTTTGTATAAGAGGCGACCAAAATGTTTCCGTTTGAAGGCCCTGCAGTTCAGAATTGGTACGCCATCAGGCAAAATTGCCGTGAGCATTGAGGCAATCGTCCCACCGCTGCACCAGGTTGAAGATACCCGTTTGGCAAGATATCGTGTCCTACTTCGTGAAGAAGTCCGTAACTGCTTGCTGCACATTGTCATGCAAGAGGAATCGCCGATCCTTGAAGGCCTTTCTTAAGGGCCTGAAAGTGTGATAATCGCGTCGGGAGGGATCAGGAATATACGGCGGATGCTCGAGTTCTCCCACTTGAGTTGCCGTTGTCGCAAATTTTCCACAGCGGTAGATTTCGACAGACATGCTGCCCCATACACACTCTTCTTTCTCCGATGGATGTCTACCGATGTTTGTCCTTAGGGAGCAGTACTGCTTAGACGATTCTGGCTATAACGTCGCCAAAGTTCACGTTGCCGCATTTAACGCTCACGGAAAGATGCAAATGCCTTATTACTCCCTTGAATATATGCCGGTGCTTATATGCTAGCATCAGAGTTGCGCTATGTTGCATACACACAGCAGCAGCGCCTGGAACAGGATCTTTTTGAGCGCCCTTATACTACACTGCTGGCCATTAAAATTGCTTCACCACGAAGATGACGTCCTACAGACGCGAAATTTAACCGACAGGAAGAAGATGCTGTGATATGAAAATGAACAGCTTTCAGAGCATTCACACAAAGCTGGCGCCGGTGGCGACACCTACAACGTGCTGACTTGAGGAAAGTTTCCTACCGATTTCTCATACACAATCAGCAGTTTACCGGCGTTGCCTGGTGAAAGGTTGTTGTGATGCCTCATGTAAGGAGGAGAAATGCGTACCATCACGATTCCGACTTTGATAAAGGTCGGATTGTAGCCTATCGGGATTACGGTTTATCGTATCCCGACATTGCTGCTCGCGTTGGTCGAGATGCAATGACTGTTAGCAGAATATGGAATCGGTGGATTCAGGAGGGTACTACGGTACACCGTGCTGGATCCCAACGGCCTCGTATCACCAGCAGTCGAGATGACAGGCATCTTATCCGCATAGCTGTAACGGATCGTGCATCCACGTCTCGATCCCTGAGTCTACAGATGGAAACGTTTGCAAGACAACAACCAACTGCACGAACAGTTCGACGACGTTTGCTGCAGCATGGACTATTAGCTCGGAGTCCATGACTGCGGTTACCCTTGACGCTGCATCACAAGCAGGAGCGCCTTCGATGGTGTACTCAACAACGAACCTGCGTGCACGAATGGGAAAACGTTATTTTTTTGGATGAATCTAGGTTCTGTTTACAGCATAATGATGGTCGCATCCGTGTTTGGCGACATCGCGGTGAACGCACATTGGAAGCGTGTATTCGTCATCGCCATACTGGCGTCTAACCCGGCGTGATGGTATGGGGAGCCATTGGTTACACGTCTCGGTCATCTCTTGTCCGCATTGATGGCACTTTGAACACTGGACGTTACGTTTCAGATGTGTTACGACCCGTGGCTCTACCCTTCATTCGATCCTTGCGAAACCTTACATTTCAGCAGCACAATGCACGACCGCATGTTGCAGTTCCTGTACGGGCCTTTCTGGATACAGAATATGTTCGACTGCTGCCCTGGCCAGCACATTCTCCAGATCTCTCACCAATTGAAAACGTCTGATCAATTGTGGCCGAGCAAGTGGCTCGTCACAATACGCCAGTCACTACTCTCGATGAACTGTGGTATCTTGTTGAAGCTGCATGGACACATGTACCTGTACACGCCATCCGAGCTCTGTTTGACTTAATGCCCAGGCGTATCGAGGCCGTTATTACGGCCAGAGATGGTTGTTCTGGGTACTGATTTTTCAGGATCTATGCACCCAAATTGCGTGAAAATGTAATCACACGAGAGTTCCAGTATAATATATTTGTCCAGTGAATACCCGTTTGTCATCCGCATTTCTTCTTGGTGTAGCAATTTTAATGGCCAGTAGTGTATTACAGTGTGGTTCTAGTTTTATCTAGATTATTCTTTGAATAGGATATCTGCTTATGCCAGTACAAATTCACAAGGGTGAATGCCATTATAGTTAAAACGCTAAATTCTGATGGTAGATGAGTAAGTATCCAATTGTTAGGCGCCCATTCAAATCAGGATTTTCCGCGTTTTGCCCAGATTAAGGATAATGCTGGGAGCGCTCGTCGAAAAGGCTATGATCGATTCCCTCGCTTATCCTTGTCCAGTGTTCCATCTTTAGGGACCTCATCTGAGAAGGGGTGTTAAGTAATAATTTTCCTTTTATCTCGTTTTCGCTAAGTTTCTTTCTTGTATGTCTATCTATTCTGCACAAAATTTTCCTGTTTATTTTAAGCTAACTTCAAATGGTGCAAATGGCTCTGAGCACTATGGGTCTCAACATCTGAGGTCATCAGTCCCCTAGATTTAGAACTACTTAATGCTAAGGACATCACACACATCCATTCCCAAGGCAGGATTCGAACTTGCGACTCTAGCAGCAGCGCGGTTCCGGATTGGAGCGCCTAGAACTGCTCAGCCACCGCAGCCGGCAAGCTAACTTCACGATGAGTTACAGAGTTGAAATTTTAAACATAGTTCAGAACTGGATGACAATGCAACATTAATTGGCTTTCTTGTCCACCTGGCGACCATACATAGGGAGGGGTGTAGGACTGGTAACGTCTGACATTGCGTCTGCCCTGCAAGGCTGGTGCGCTGTGCGAGTAGTATCGGAATGCGTTCCAGGCGGTATGCTTGGAACTCGATGACGGCCGCTAGTCGGCACTGCTGCATCTGCGAGCGCTTGTATCGCCTCTGCAGCACTGGTCTCAAGGCGCCATAGGGCCATGACCTTGTTGCCCAATTTCCGATCACGGCCGCACTATAAAGCTACATGGGTTACTGCCCTGCTTTGAGCTGTGTATTCGATGTGGTCTCGTATTGTTCTCATTACACACCATTGGTCCGGTATCAGATTTCGCTACACCTTAGATATTTGCTCTCGGATTACTCGTCAAAACAATATTATTACAACGTTCCATCTCCATTGTCCATTTTCCTCTTCTTGTTGCTCTGCTGTTCACACTGAGCTAACCATTGTTGGTGGCCCCTGGCCGGTCAACCAGTCTCTGCTGTTTCTTTGAGTCGTTGCCGAACTTATAAAAATCAGACAAAATTAGTTTTGCATGCTTGTTTATCATTTAGGAAAATAACTGTTAAACAGACTGACATTTTATTAGTAACTATGGATAACGCTTTTCTACAATCACAGGAAAATATCGCCACACTAAAACATAATTAATGTAGAGTAATGCAGTTTCGGGAATAGATTTGTCTAGGTAACATATTTAAGTAACATTGCAAGATCACAGGTAAACGGAAGCACCAGATAAGCCACTAGAAAAATGTAATGCTGATATAGTAAGAACTCGTGTAACCACGAGAATTTGAACGCAAGCTTGCTAGCTGTATCCAATGCGCTGTACAGTTGCAGGATGTCAGTTTGTAGGGTGGAGTTCCATGCCTGTTGCACTTGGTCGGTCAATACAGGGTTGTATTAACTCTGGTTCTGGATGACACTGGAGTTGTCGTCCGATGATGTCCATTGTGCTCTCGATTGGAGACAGATATGGTGACCGAGCAGGCCAAGGCAACTTATCGACACACTGTAGAGCATGTTGGGCTACAACAACGGTAACAACGGTACGTGGGAGAAACGTCGTGCTGTTGGAAATCACCCCCTGCAGTGCTGTTCATGAATGGCAGCACAATAAGTTGAATCAGCAGACTGAGGTACAAATGTGCAATCAGGGTGCTTGGAATAACCACGAGACAGCCCTTGTTGTCATACGAGATCGGACGCCAGACTACTATAATACCAGGTGTAGGTCCAATGTGTCAAGCACTCAGACAGGTTGGTTGCAGCTCTTCAACAGGCCTTCTTCTAACCAACACACGCCTATCACTGGCACCGATACGGATCCAGCTGTCATCACACAACACAACAGATCTCAAGCCTGACCTCTCACTTGACACCACCGAAGTCACAAACGCCAGTGGTTTGGGAGCAATGAAATGCAACTGGCTCGGAGCTGTCCTTGAAGTAACCGATTTGTGACAGTTCACTGTGTCACTGTGGTGTAAACTGCTGCTCAAATTGCTGCTCCAGATACACTATGATGTGGTAGAACCATGTGCCGATCACGATGCTCGTCCCTCTCGGTAGTGCCATAGGCCCGTCTTGAGCCTGGTCGTCTTGCTAGCGTACATTCTCGTGATCACCGCTGCCAGCAAACATGTACAGTGGCTACGTTTCTGCCAAGTCTTTCTGCAGTATGGCAGCAGGTGCATCCAACGTCTCGCAGCCCTGTTACACGATCTCATCCAAGCACAGTCAGGTGTTGATACTGGCATCTTGTCACCTTAAAGGTATTCTTGACTAACTTCAACTCACCACTCCCAGTGTCAAAGATATCTAATGGCCATGATCATTATGGTGTGGATTTAAAGCAAACCTGATTTGCAAAAAAGTGTTCAAATGTGTGTGAAATCTTATGGGACTTAACTGCTAAGGTCATCAGTCCCTAAGCTGAAAGTAAATTATCCTAAGGACAAACACACACACCCATGCCCGAGGGAGGACTCGAACCTCCGCCGGGAACAGCCGCACAGTCCATGACTGCAACACCTTAGACAGCTCGGCTAAACCCGCGCGGCCCTGATTTGCATCCTCATAGTGACGCTACCAGCGCCACTCTAATGCCACTGGCGTGAAATACGAATAGACACGTTGCAGTTGTGGAAACACCCCTACCAGCTGTTGCACAACTCCCTCTTGGTGGTGTATTTGTTTCCTGCCAGTGTATTTCAGATATGGTCAGGTGAAAAGACACTAACACATGTCTCTCTTATCATCTCATCAAAATGTTTCAAACCTATTGAGAAATTTCCCAAAAATAACGAGAAAGCAGAAAATGGCTATTTAAATTAAAATGAATTTTTGATGGAACATATTTGTAAACGGGACTAAAACGTGTGAAATAATTTATCCTAGCGGCATACATATTCCTAATCCCATACACGTAGTTCTGAAAAATTGTTATTATGAATTGTTAATAGCTAGAAAATATTTGTTAGATTTGTAAGGAAAAACAGGTGGGATGCATACAATATGTAACTGTTGCATGAATAGTTCACTTCATAACTATTCTCTGTAGCATGCACCCAACGCTTTTTTTTTACAGAAATCTTACAAGTATTTTCATAGCCACTAAAAATTCATAATCGCTAATTTTCGGAACTATCTGTGTGGGATTAAGAATCTGTACGCGTCTACGAGAAAGAATTTTATATATTTTTTATTCTGATTTTAAAAAGTGTTATTTTAAAAGTGTCTTTTTATTTAAATAATTATTACCTTTCTGTGTAGACTTTTTCACGGTGTCATTGCTCCGGTACACTTGTACAAATGGCCCTCTGACAACATCCTACAATGAATGCACTCAAGTACAGTACTTTGGGCAGCCTTATATAACTTCCCTTCTGTTAATAGCTCCAAAAGTTTTCACAGGAAGAGGAACATCAGAAGATAAAGACCACTCCGTTTGGTGGGTATGAAGTGCCACCAGAAACTAGCGATGTGTCGCTAGAGTCAATCATCAGCAAAACATCAACTTGTGACAAGGATTTTTGTGGGAGGATTATGGTTGACTGATAGTGTCTTTGCCTGAAAGAACGGTAATAGGGGTTGGTCTACTGTATCTCTGTGTGTTTTTATTTGGTAATATCCAACCCTCTTTTTGTACTTTTTTGAAGATAAATATAGCGTCAGTATACATTCATTACACACGTGAATGACATACATTTTTCCAGATAGAGGGAAGACCTCCAGGGGTCGTTTACCGAATTACTTGGAAAGGATATCTTTCTATACAGGATGTCCCATTTTAATCTATATCAACCGATATTCCTGGAGCGAAATAATTGTGCAAAAAAAGTCTCAAGTAAAAGCTGTAAGGTTTGAAGTGGGTCATGGAGTTTCTTTCTTTCTTTGGGCCTTGTCCCACTTCAACGCGGGGTCGGCCGTGTTAATACGGATTTGGCAGTGTTAGTTACAGAGGGCAGCTGAATGCCCTTCCTGCAGCCACTCTGAACCCTCTAGGCCATAAGTAGTGTACCCCAGCTGTCTTCGTCTAGTGTAACCCATAAAATAATGCGAACGTCTGCAAATGTCTGTGAGTCGTGTAACTGAGGCGGAACATGGGGACCAGCCCCGTATTGACCTAGAGGGATGTCGAAAATCGCCTAAAAACCACAACCAGACTGGCCATCGTTAATCCGCCATGCGGATTCGATCCGGGGCCAGCGCGCCTACCCGAGGAAGCAGCGCATTAGTGTTCTTGGCTACCCTGGTGGTTCAAGGGGGTCTTGGAGTGGTTATATCGAAATGACCTTGAACCCTGTTTTAAAGGTCAAACGAAGGTCAAATTCATTTTCGCAAATGGGAACCCCTATTTTTTATTCCATATCATACTCTACATGAAAAAATACGCATTGTTTGCAGGGAACATTTTTTTTCTCAAAACCAATGGTTTGTCGCCAGGGGCACTTCATTGTAACTTTCCCATGTTACCAGATCTGGAGAACGAAGCGAGAGCGGGAAAAAATTTCAATGAAAATCTTGTATGGTTTCTGAACTTTGTTCATTGGTGAAATTTTCGTGAACTTGAAATAGCCCTGAAATTCTTCAGAAGGGATTAACCTGAAAGCAAATACCGTCGGTATTAGCAGAACCCAATGTGCACCACTTGGAGGGTGCCAAATCACAGACAAGCATTGCGCTTGTGTCAGCACAATCAGAGAAGAGAAGGATGGAGCTTTGGGGCTAACTAATAAGCGTCATTGTTAGGGAATTTGAACTCATGACTGGGGGCTCAGAGAAATTTTACCTTTGGAGACTGAAAATTTCTCGGATGTACTCACATAGAATGATTCTTGACTGTCGTGACTCTCATAAATTTTCCTCTTATGTGTGTTACGAGATTTAGAAAAATTCTAACTCGTTAAACTCTGTTCAATTTCGCTTCATGGGACTCAGAACAATCTCGTGAAAATGGGCAGTTGATCGAGCATTTGAGATGCTAAATTTATAGTGAGAACCATGTTAATCAGCCCTTTTCAGAGCTAACGATGTGCGAAGTCCGCTAGGCAACCTCTGCGTGGTGCACATTGGGTTGCACTAATGCCGATGGTATTTGCTTTCAGGTTAATCCCTACTGAAAAATTTCAAGGCCATTTCAATTTCACGAAAATTTCACCAGTGGACAAAGTTCAGAAATCGTACAAGATTTTCATTGAAAATTTTTCCCGATCTCTCTTTGTTCTCCAGATACTGGTAACCTGGGAGAGTAAGAACGAAGTGCCCCATGGCGACAAAACATTGGTTTTTCGAAAAAAATGTCCCCTAGAAACAATGCATATTTTTTCACGTAGAATACGAATATGGAATAAAAAATAGGGGTTCGCATTTGCAAAAATGAACTTGACCTTTGTTTGACCTTGGAAACAGGGTTCAAGGCTATTCAGATGTAACCACTCCATGACCCCCTTCAACCCTTACAACTTTTACTACAGTCTTTTTCTCTGCAGAATTGTCCTGCTTCAGAGATATCGGCCGGTACAGATTAAAATGGGACACCCTGTGTGCACATACACCTGTGCTTTATTTGGCGAAATGCCTCTAAAGCAGTTGCGTGTGTCAGTTTGGTTTGGCTTATTGTGCTGAGCACTTGTACTATGCTGTGCAATGGTCTCTTTGTGTTGTTGACGGCGCACAGAAAGAGTGAAATCGAAAGAAGTCACAGAGCATACTCCTGTCGGATAGCACCAAGCCGCAGAACTTAAGGTGGCGGACGTATAAGCAACGACACATTAGATAAGTTCACTGCACGCGACAATGAACAGGATTACGACTTAGCTCAGGATCGTGACAAACACACACACACACACACAATCCACTGATCAGGGTCTGTACATCACCTCGTGTCCATAAGTTGCTGGCCATGTTCCAGTGATGTAAATGTCTCATAATATTGGTTGTGCAAAACGGGTGGGGCACTCGTCTACGGTCATGGTTCTTTCCGAGTCCGCAATCAGCTGTCCAGGTTATAGGTTTCTGTGATGTTGGTCGATTACCTGAGACAAATGCCGGATTAGTATCCTTGCAAAATCCTCGGCTTTTTTACGTACGATAGCTGCATCGTAATTTATGCTCCATCATTGATGACTAAGACGTCGACGAGGCCTTAAACAATACATAAACTTCACTCATTTTACTTAATAGCTCAGGAATCAGAGATACCGGTCTGGATGTTGAGAGAGGATGAACTTGCGTGAGCTAGCTACCTCGGTGACGACGAATTGTTCTACATATCTTGTTTACCTTTCGGATAATCAATTACAAATAATGTGTATTTTCAGTGTTAATCCCTAAACCGAAACATAACATTACTGGTAAATCCATTAATGTTTATTTTCCATATAACATTGTTCTTAAAATGTGCTGTGAGTTTCCGCTAATACTTTGGTTAGTATTTCCACTATTGCAGTTTCTTTTCATTTCTGAGTAGTTTCCATTTCATAACTGACTAATTTAGTATTTTCCAGAAACTTGCGACAATTAACCTGCACAGTATTGCTTATGTACTTGTTTTTACCTTGGTGCATATACAAGACACAGTTTTGTTTGGCTCGTATTGCCTGTATTAATGCTGCACACACGTGAAAATAAAGCTAGCGTCGTCGCGCTTCTAAAATGTTTCCTTAAATTCATCCTCGCAGAGCCCTCAGCTTTCCGTTTCTAGTTCCGATCTTCCATTCGTCCGTGTTAATTTACTTTATTTTCTATTTATATAACTTTATTGACGTTTGGTGTACATGCAGTGCCGCCAGCACAGTATTACCAATACACTTTCTGTGAATTCAATTCGTCTCTTTAGGTAACATCACGAGGCAGGGCTATTTGATTGCTTCAAAACGCAATTACTAGAGTAGCGTAGTTAAATCAAATCCGTATATTAGCCATATAACAGAAATATATCTGGACTACTAACAGCTAAAATTTGTTTCGTTAGTATCAAAGAATTACGCAAGCATAATTAAAGCAGCAATATGTGCAAACATGAAGTTTTCTGATCTGTCCCTAAACGTACCAATCGGGATCGACGGACCACTCTGTCACCTCGGCCAATGGCGTCATTGGATGCGATATGGAGGGGTATGTGATCAGCAAACCGTTCTGGCGGTCGTTGTTTGAAACTTCCTGGCAGATTAAAACTGTGTGCCGGACCGAGCCACGAACTCGGGACCTTTGCCTTTCGTGGGCAAGTGCTCTACCATCTGAGCTACCCAAGCACGACTCACGCCCCGTCCTCACAGCTTTACTTCCGCCAGTACCTCCAAACTTCACAGAAGCTCTCCTGCGAACCTTGCTGAACTAGCACGCCTCGAAGAAAGGACATTGCGGAGACATGGCTTAGCTACAGCCTGGGGGATGTATCCAGAATGAGATTTTCGCTCTGCAGCGGAGTGTGTGTTAATATGAAACTTCCTGGCTAATTGAAACTGTGTGCCGGACCGAGACTCGAACTCGGGACCTTAGCTTTTCGCGGGTAAGTGCTCTACCATCTGAGCTACCCAAGCACGACTTACGCCCCGTTCTCACAACTTTACTTCCGTCAGTACCGCGTCTCCTACTTTCCAAACTTCACAGAAGCTCTCCTGTGAAACTTGCAGAACTCCTGGAAGAAAGGATATTGCGGAGACATTGCTTAGCCACAGCACTCCTTTCTTCCAGGAGCGCATCCGAGGGCAAATTCCGGTGACTAATTTTGTTTTCCAAATCTCCCTCCAGTCGTCATGTGGATATTGATGTTCTATCAAATTTCTGTTCTTATTTTCTATTAATTTCTGATATATATCATTGACTTTGTCACAGTTTTAGCAGTGAGTTTCATGTCGATATAACTGAAGTCTATTTGACATCACAGCAAATGATAAAATCTGTTTGGAATATGCTGCACATCTATGGGGGCGGGAGTGGGGGGTCAGATTAACATGCGTGATCCCATTCCGTAAATAGGACTTTAAACTATTAGGCAACTTTTTGTCCATAGGTTGAAATTACACACGTATTAAGCTTGCGATTTAAAACTGACAGCAGTGACATTTAGTCCACCATTTTGGGCCGGGAGGGGAGGGGGGGGGGAGAATGTCTGTCAAATTTTATGTTGGAAATAAGGCCACGAGTAATGACTTAATGTCGACGTTATTTTCATGGTTATATTGTCAGGTGCCAACAGCCTTGCTGCAGTGGTAACATCAGTTTCCATCATATCACCGATGTTCAGCGCTATCGAGCTTGGCTAACACTTGGGTGGTGACCGGTAGGTCAGCCGAGAGCTATTGGCAAGCGGGGTGCAATCAGCTCTTTTGAGGTCAATTGAGGAGCTACGTGACTGAGAAATACCGACTTCGCTCACGAAAACTGGCCAGGAGAGTGGTATGTGCACAATATGCCCCTCATTATCCGCATCCAATGACACCTGTCGGTCCGTTAGGCCTTCCGTGGCCTTTTCGGACGGAGTATATCCTTAGGTATTGGTAACATGTGGCCCACATAGTTCAGTTCGGATATTATCTGTGTGTTTGTGGGTCGTACTGTCTGAACATCGTCCAGCTTCCTCTTGCTGTCTGCTTGGACTGCAGCACATATCCTCGCTAAGATTTTATTGTAACTTAATTGGCAGCAATGGTATACTTTATGTTATAGCTACACTCGATGCATATTGCCTCTGGGAGACCACTTCCATTTCTCCAGTGTTTTGCGTGGGAAGCCCTCGTATACCTGATTTTGTCTTGTTCACCTTTGCACCTGACGCTAATTCGTATCTCTGTATAATTTATAGTGCGTTCTGCATGTCATTTCCATTTGTTACCCAAACACTGACATCGTCAGCGTATGCTTTGCAGAGAGTGTTCTGGCCATGTATGTGTACTCCTAGAAGATTTTGCTGCAGAGTGACATGCAGAAGTTTAATTGCGATGGGAAAGAAGATCATCTACGCCGGGCAGTCCTGCCTCATGGAACTATTGGATTCAGAACTCTTCGATAACTGGCCATTGATCATAATTCTTGATGAGCCGTTGTTTAGTATTCTACGAGGGTTATTCGGAAAGTAAGGAAAGATCGGTCGCGAAATGGAAAATACACTGAAAATCTGATGAAGCTTTGCACAGATGCACTGTGTCTAGTACGCCCGTCGATCGCATCATGTCGCTCTTTTCAGTTATGACCTCACAGTGAGAACGTAAAGATGGCTGGAAATTAGCGTCTCCCGCCAAGTGTGAGGGCCTGGCGAAAGATTTCGCCTGAAGCTATGCAATCCACATAACATAACTGCCATGTGGTTCGTTCTACGCACCAATTCTCGGCCGCACTCTGCAGGGGCAATGAAGATGCTCCTGCAGCTTTTTCGATGGGAAGTGTTTGATCACCCACAATACAGCCCGTAATTGGCTACCGCTGAAGTTCATCTCTGCTCAAATGAACCGCTTGCTATGAAGACAATATTTTGGCACAGACAGCGAGCTGCAGTCCAGAGTAGAAAATTGTCGAAAAGCACTGGCGGCTGTGTTCTATAACGAGGGAATTGAAAAGTTGGTACAACGCTACGACAAATGACTAAGTCTGAGCGGCGACTGTGTAGAGAAGTAGCTGAAATGTGTAGCTAACCGTTGCAAATAAAACAGTTTTGATTTTCACTGTGGTTCCCATTTCGAGACCTATCTTTCCTTACTTTCCGAATAGTCCTCGTATATATCGTGTTGATAAATCGTAGTGGTAATCTCATAGCACTCTCTGTCTCTAGAAGGTACTCATCGCTGAAAATGTCAAAAGCCTTCTCAGAATACAGGTGGAGGTTTGATCTGTCCTTGCATATACAGGACTGATAGGTTCCAGTCATCTCATGTATTATTCTTTTGAGCCTCTGGCCTATGATATGAACCATTATTTTGCAGTCATTGTTAAGCAGTGTGATGGGACGAAGGTTTCTGAGAGTCACACTCTGTCGGTTTTTCGGGATGAACACAATAATTCTTTCCAAGATATCTTTTGGGATTTAGGAATCATGGATCATAAATTCATTACATACTTGTAATAATTTAAGTATTAGTAGCGCCTGGAAGGTCTAGTAAAACTCTGTAGGTATACCATCTGGCCCAGGTGATTTGTTTTTCAGACTAAGTGCTGTTGCCGGCCGGAGTGGCAGAGCGGTTAAAGGCGCTACAGTCTGGAACCGCACGACCACCACGGTCGCAGGTTCGAATCCTGCCTCGGGCATGGATGTGTGTGATGTCCTTAGGTTAGTTAGGTATAAGTAGTTCTAAGTTCTAGGGGACTTATGACCACAGCAGTTGAGTCCCATAGTACTCAGAGCCATTTGAACCAGCCACTAAGTGCTGTTGCCGCATGTTTATCATCTTCATCGATTTCCTGTGTATGACAGTGAGACTCTGTAATACTGAGTTTCCCTTGAAGATTTCGTAACAGTTCCACCCATGCATTGTTACCAACAGCACTGCGTGAAAGAATCGTGCAAAAGGTCTGCATATTCCTTACTTAATTTCGTTTTGGATGGCTAAATATTAACTTCGGTAAGTATTTTTCCTTGCCTCCTCTTCTTTCTGCATGCAACACAAAAAACTAATGTCTCGTCGGCAAAAACAGCTTCCTGCCTCCTCGACCGAACTTAGTGTGCTTCTAATTATGTGCGCTTTTTATTTTCTTGATTTGGACATAGTTCTCCATTACTGCCACATCTAGTGTACGGAGATGCTGTGGAAACTAGTGATGCAGTTAAAATAGTGTGACCACCTGTCAAAAGCCAGAATAACTACGCTTCTAACGATTGTTGCACAGTGTTTGCTTCAAGAGGTTTCACGCCATACACGCCAATGGCCATTCTGTTTCATGGAGCACAAAAAAAGTACTCATCTGAAAAGGCCACCTGCAGCCACTCAGTGGGCGTCCATTGTACTATTTTCGTTCAACTTCCAGCTTTTGCAGCCAACGAACTGAAAAACAGCATGAGTGCAAGAACAAGGGGCCAGTAGTGGCTAATGGCAGTACTCGGCCTCTGTTAATGGTGGTTGTTTACATTCTTGGGCATGCCTAAATTCAGGGACAAACATATTGTTATGCTAATTGATCTATGACGTCCTGGGGATAATCTATCCTTCTGAAATACCCCCGCCCTCTATCCCCTCCCTCCTCTTCCCCCCCCCCCTCTCACCGCCTCCTCGGCGATACAAGAACATTTTTAATACATAATTAATTGACTAATTTATTAAATTAATCAATAAATTACTCCTACCACTCCTGGGAAATCCGCCAGCCCCCAACCCACACCCCAGCTCTCTTCTTCCTTGCAATTGGTGGGAAAAAGATTAAGTCTACGCTGGAGAGGAAGGATCTTATGATATTAAATTGAAATCAGTGTCAATTACACAGAACGAAGTACACTACTGGCCATTAAAATTGCTACACCAAGACGATATGCACATGATAAACGGGTATTCATTGGACAAATATATTATACAAGAACCGTCATGTGATTACATATTGACGCAATTTGGGTGCATAGATCCTGAGAAATCATTACCCAGAACAACCACCTCTGGCCGTAATAACGCCCTTGATACGCCTGGGCATTGAGTCAAACAGAGCTTGGATGGCGTGTACAGGTACAGCTGCCCAAGCAGCTTAAACACGATACCACAGTTCATCAAGAGTAGCGACTGGCGTATTGTGACGAGGCAGTTGCTCGGCCACCATTGACGAGACGTTTTCAATTGGTGAGAGATCTGGAGAATGTGCTGGCCAGGGCAACAGTCGAACATTTTCTGTATCCAGAAAGGCCCGTACAGGACCTGCAACATGCGGTCGTGCATTATCCTGCTGAAATGTAGGGTTTCGCTGGGATCGAATGAAGGGTAGAAAAAAATGGTTCAAATGGCTCTGAGAACTATGGGACTTAACATCTGAGGTCATCAGTCCCCTAGAACTTAGAACTACTTAAACCTAACTAACCTAAGGACATCACACATCCATGCTCGAGGGAGGATTCGAACCTGCGACCGTAGCAGATACGCGGTTCCGGACTGAAGCGTCTAGAACCGCTCGGCTACAGCGGCCGGCTAATGAAGGGTAGAGCCACGAGTCGTAACACATGTGAAATGTAACGTCCACTGTTCAATGTGCCGTCAATGCGAACAAGAGGTGACCGAGACGTGTAACCAATGGCACCCCATACCATCACGCCGGGTCATACGCCAGTATGGTGATGACGAATACACGCTTCCAATGTGCGTTCACCGCGATGTCGCCAAACACGGATGCGACCATCATGATGCTGTAAACAGAACCTGGATTCATCCGAGAAAAGTGATGTTTTGCCTTTCGTGCACCCAGGTTCGTCGTTGAGTACACCATCGCAGGCGCTCCTGTCTGTGATGCAGCGTCAAGGGTAACCGCAGCCATGGTCTCCGAGCTGATAGTTCATACTGCTGCAAACGTCGTCTAACTGTTCGTGCAGATGGTTGTTGTCTTGCAAACGTCCCCATCTGTTGACTCAGGGATCGAGACGTGGCTGCACGATCCGTTACAGCCATGCGGATAAGTTGCCTGTCATCTCGACTGCTAGTGATACGAGGCCGTTGGGATCCAGCACGGCGTTCCCTATTTCCCTCCTGAACCCACCGATTCCATATTCTGCTAACAGTAATTGGATCTCGACCAACGCGAGCAGCTATGTCGTGATACGATAAACCGCAACCGCGATAGGCTACAATCCGACCTTTATCAAAGTCGGAAACGTGAGGGTAAGCATTTCTCCTCCTTACACGAGGCATTACAACAACGTTTCACCAGGCAACGCCGGTCAACTGCTGTTTGTGTATGAGAAATCGGTTGGAAACTTTCCTTATGTCAGCACGTTGTAGGTGTCGCCACCGACGCCAACCTTGTGTGGATGCTCTGAAAAGCTTATCATTTGCATACCACAGTATCTTCTTCCTGTCGGTTAAATTTCGCGTGTGTAGCACGTCATCTTCGTGGTGTAGCAATTTTTTGGCCAGAAGTGTATATTGTTTATTTATTAAATACAGTTCACAAGGTTGGATCTCTCTTTTATTTGGCGAGAACGCTCATAATTCTGTGCTGCTGTGGGAGATATGGGTCTTGTAAAACTACATCGAAAGGAAGTAATTAGATAGATCACTTTTTTCTAATCGTGCAAGGAATAGTGTCACGAAATCGACATTAACACAACTCACCGAACGTAATTACACTGTTAAAAATAAAATCATCGTGGCGCTGCACCGGCCATAGGGCAGACATGCCGGTCGCTTCATGTATTCCAGCATGTGCAGGTCAGGAGAGAGGCCCACCCACGGCGCTAGCTCATGCGACGCGCAAAACGGAAGTCTCGCTTATTCCCGAACAAAGCATCAGGTGATGGCAACCTTTTGAGCAGCTGTACCGACAGGCAAGAGGTGGTAAGAACCACTAGCTTTCCACTGCCGCAAGCATCAAACGTGAAGTCCTACTCTGTTAACAGTGTCAGAGATTGGTGATGGGAATAGCATATCACAAAAAAAAAACATCGCTGATAACGACCTAAACATTCCACAAACATTGCGAAAAAACCTTGCCTAGCATATAACTAAAAATAGACTCTAGAAAAAACTCACCTGCTAGCAGCTCTGGGCAAATGCGCGATGCTAGAAAAATAACTCCCTTACTGCACTTCATTGGGATCGTCGTGACAACACGTCTGCTTCCTATGGCGTCAGAAAGCCTTGTGTCTAGGCCCGCAGACAACTAGCAAGAGATCCCAGCGCCCCCAAATGACATCTGTGGGAACTACTGACCTGATCACATCTCAAAGAGTGACGTGGTCCACCTCCATGTGTATAGACAGACGAAAGTAAATCAAGTAATTAAATTTCAATACCACTTTCCATATACCAGGTGTCTACTATGCACAGGCGTTCGAGGACACGAGCACACTGCCCACATAGTCACGAAGGCAAACAAACATATACAGAGCAGTAGTCCATAATTCACTCACTCAGGAAGTGCCTTGAGCGTAACCACATGTACAGTTCAGCGGTCCCAGACCAGAAGTCGGCGCTGTTTTGATAAGTGATACCTAGGAAACCACCTCCGGTCAAGTGGCTGCTTTCTGTTTTCGCGTGAATCTACGTGTCCAAACTTGCAGATAGAGGTTTTCATTCTTCCTCAGAATCCTGCGTTCCTATTATGTAATGCTGAATCAGTGGAGATATATAAAGCCCATCCCCTCCATCCCTGTCCTCATTCGGCTACTGTCCGCCATTGTGTGAGATCAATCATCTTGTTAATTGTTAGTTTGCTTGCAAGATGAAGCGTTTTTTGAGAAGTGCCACTGAAATGGTAAGCATGTATTTAATTTCATATCATGAGGACGGATTTCATACTGCATATTTTCGAAAAAAATGTTGCCTAGTTGCCGGCCAGAGTGGCCGAGCGGTTCTAGGCGCTACAGTTTGGAACCGCGCGACTGCTACGGTCACAGGTTCGAATCCTGCTGCGGGCATGGATATGTGTGACGTCCTTAGGTTAGTTAGGTTTAAGTAGTTCTACGTTCTAGGTGATTGATGACCTTAGAAGTTAAGTCCCATAGTGCTCAGAGCCATTTGAATCATTTGTTGTTTAGTTCAATTCAATGTGCCTTCAAATTTCGAATCATATTTTACAAAAATAGTTTCGTAGCATCACATCCTTTTGTGCTCATATTTTGAAGTTAAAAAAGTGTCATAGCATGTGTTCATATTGAGACACTAATTCTTTCCTTGTTTTTCGGCATACATCCACCAAATCATGGACAAGTTGGAGGTGGAAAGGTTGCAGTGGCAGCAGCAGCAACAGCATATTAAGTAGTATATATATTCTTCTTCGTATACATAATATGCTGCTGTTATGTAGTGGTCAGTGAGTCTCTGCTATTGTACACGATTTTGAAGATCACAGTCCATAATTGTAACACTGTCACTAAGAATTTCGTAGTGTTGAGTACATATCGTCTTATTGTTTCAGTATATGGCCAGCAGACAGTTGATGACCTGGCTGCTGAAAGACAGCAGCAGTAGCAGCAGCAACATTGTAAGTAGTATGTATTTTCTTCTTCATTGTACTGTGCATTTATGTAATATGCTGATGCTAGACGAAAATTTCATAGTATTTGTAAAACATGTCGCGTATTCTTGGTTGTTGTTATAGATGATTTCGAGGAGCAGGGTGGGACAAAGTTTAAAATGCCATCTGCATCACAGCTATCGTGTAGGTACATATTCGTTCATCAAAATATTTTCTTAGTTTTGTGTGTGTACTTTTTTCTATTTTACCAGGTCATTCCGTAAGTAATGCCTTCTATTTTCATTCATGGAAACTACAGGAGATACATATATCACAACAGCACAGATAAATAGAGCATTTTTCCACATAGTCACCATCATTCTTTATGCACTTTTACCAACGATGAACCAGAGCCTGCATGCTGTGCTTGTAAAAATCGGAAGCAAGTGCGGCTGTCGACTTCTTTACAGCTTTGATAACAGCATCCGAGTCTTGAAAATGTTCACCAAGTAGCCCTTTTTTTCAGAGGCCCAAAGAGAAGGAACTCTGAAGGCGCTAAATTGGGACTGTACCGTGGATGTGGTAAAACACTCCAGCCGAATTTTGAAATGAGTTGTGTGGTCGCAAAACTGGTATATGGCCTGGCGGTATCATGTTGCACGTGAAAGTTGGTCTTCTCCTCTGGCCTTCTTCGGGTTTCAGCTTAGTCAGTATCGTCTCGAAGCGTGCTGAATTGAAAGTTTCTCCAGGATTCAGGACATTCAAAGGAACCACACTCTGACTATCCCAGAAGGCTGTGTCTTGATATTCTTCATTGGTGGAGAACTCGCATGTTGCCATTCCATGGACTGTCCTTTGGATTCCGGCTCGTAGTGGTGACATAACATCTTATATCCAGTGAGGATGGTATTCAAATAATTGTCACTTTCAGCTTCATACTGGTCCAGCGGATCCTGACAGATTTACATTTGATGAGTTTTTTGTTCTTCTGTAAGCATCCGTGGGACCCACCTCGCGCAGACTTTGCGATAATCAAAATGTTCTAAGACTGTTTCCAAGGCATTACAGGCGACATTCAGGTTTACACACAATTCTCTGGTCGTTATCCCCCGATTAGCATGGATGAGTTGATCAAGACGCTCTTCATTGCGAGGGATGACAGCTGTCCAGGGTCGACCAGGCCATGGCTTGTATGTACACCCTTTTCACCACCTTGAAAATGCCGAATCCATCGCCTCACATTGCTCACGTCTATTGTATGGTCTCCATCCACCTTTAGCAAGCATCGATGGATTTCAATTGGCACAATTTCTTCAGCAGAGGGAATTCAATCACACATCGCAGTTTTATACGCGCTTCCTTATCAGACTCCACTTTGGAGCACTCCTGTACTGGTGCCATCTACCGCAGAATAACGGAACCACCTACAAATGCAAGAGGAAGGTTCAAGCATTAGCACTACACCCACGACATCTAGTGTGGACATCCAGAGTCACCATAAAAATCACTATGTTGCTGTTGCAGGCGATTTCGGGGACCACCGTTGGTTCATTCACGGTGGTTCATGTAAGGAGATGCCTGAGTGGATGGAGGAGATGGAAAGGGAGCTGCATTGCTATGAGATGCCGGATGTGTGTGTGTGTGTGTGTGTGTGTGTGTGTGTGTCGTTTAAATACTTATTTATGTATACTGTGAATGTTTGGATAGTTCGTGTACTGTGTGCACATTTGTAAATACATACGCACGCCATGTGTGCCAAAAAAACAAACTGTGTAAATACACTCCTGGAAATGGAAAAAGAACACATTGACACCGGTGTGTCAGACCCACCATACTTGCTCCGGACACTGCGAGAGGGCTGTACAAGCAATGATCACACGCACGGCACAGCGGACACACCAGGAACCGCGGTGTTGGCAGTCGAATGGCGGTAGCTGCGCAGCATTTGTGCACCGCCGCCGTCAGTGTCAGCCAGTTTGCCGTGGCATACGGAGCTCCATCGCAGTCTTTAACACTGGTAGCATGCCGCGACAGCGTGGACGTGAACCGTATGTGCAGTTGACGGACTTTGAGCGAGGGCGTATAGTGGGCATGCGGGAGGCCGGGTGGACGTACCGCCGAATTGCTCAACACGTGGGGGGTGAGGTCTCCACAGTACATCGATGTTGTCGCCAGTGGTCGGCGGAAGGTGCACGTGCCCGTCGACCTGGGACCGGACCGCAGCGACGGGCGGATGCACGCCAAGACCGTAGGATCCTACGCAGTGCCGTAGGGGACCGCACCGCCACTTCCCAGCAAATTAGGGACACTGTTGCTCCTGGGGTATCGGCGAGGACCATTCGCAACCGTCTCCATGAAGCTGGGCTACGGTCCCGCACACCGTTAGGCCGTCTTCCGCTCACGCCCCAACATCGTGCAGCCCGCCTCCAGTGGTGTCGCGACAGGCGTGAATGGAGGGACGAATGGAGACGTGTCGTCTTCAGCGATGAGAGTCGCTTCTGCCTTGGTGCTGATGATGGTCGAATGCGTGTTTGGCGCCGTGCAGGTGAGCGCCACAATCAGGACTGCATACGACCGAGGCACACAGGGCCAACACCCGGCATCATGGTGTGGGGAGCGATCTCCTACACTGGCCGTACACCACTGGTGATCGTCGAGGGGACACTGAATAGTGCACGGTACATCCAAACCGTCATCGAACCCATCGTCCTACCATTCCTAGACCGGCAAGGGAACTTGCTGTTCCAACAGGACAATGCACGTCCGCATGTATCCCGTGCCACCCAACGTGCTCTAGAAGGTGTAAGTCAACTACCATGGCCAGCAAGATCTCCGGATCTGTCCCCCATTGAGCATGTTTGGGACTGGATGAAGCGTCGTCTCACGCGGTCTGCACGTCCAGCACGAACGCTGGTCCAACTGAGGCGCCGGATGGAAATGGCATGGCAAGCCGTTCCACAGGACTACATCCAGCATCTCTACGACCGTCTCCATGGGAGAATAGCAGCCTGCATTGCTGCGAAAGGTGGATATACACTGTACTAGTGCCGACATTGTGCATGCTCTGTTGCCTGTGTCTATGTGCCTGTGGTTCTGTCAGTGTGATCATGTGATGTATCTGACCCCAGGAATGTGTCAATAAAGTTTCCCCTTCCTGGGACAATGAATTCACGGTGTTCTTATTTCAATTGCCAGGAGTGTATATACACGCGCACCATCTGCACCAATTAAAAAAAATGTATACAATTTCTCGCCAGATGACAAAAATGTAGATATCTCATTCAGCACATCATGTGGAACGTAAATTTGTAAATAGAATAGTTTTTAAGTTTTACCTGCCGCTAGCCATCCAAGTCAGATTAGTTTTTAATTGCACATAGTTCACAGTCTATCAAAATTATTGTTGTTCATCCATGTAACTCTACTACGGGACTGCTGTAGTGTAAGAATAAAAGTATCTCCGCATTATATTGAGAGGCACCCGCATGCCTTGCTCATACTGTGGCATCAAGCAGTCAGCCTGCAAGATGAGTGGTCTGCCAAGCGAGTGGACTCATTCTTATTTATCAAGTAGCCTGAGCTCTAGTACTCACAATTAAGTTACAAATTATTCTCCCGTTTGAATATTACGCAACGGAAACGCACATCTGACTATTAGTAATTTACACAACACTGACTGTTCACTACGCACTGGCAATACCACATTTTCTTTCTTATTTAACGGCTTTTATCAACACGTGGCCATCGCACTGAATATGAATGGCGCACACATTATAAATTCTGGATATCATGACAACATACAATTCGAAGGAAAAGGCCACCAATCTTTTCCTTTTCACTATCTTATTTATTCGGATAAATTCTATAACCTAAACACACAAATTCTATAACCTACAACAATAACACATGAGAAATTCCGCCCAGTGGGCATGGCTTTACATTGGTGATTCTCTAACTTATGGTCTCGTAATTATTTAATGCTACAGTGCACTTTCTGGATAGGATGGTGTATCTTTTGCTATATCTCACACTTCGACTCTCACACCCATCATTACGAAAATTTCCTTCAGACCGAGCGGTACAAAAGGAACATGCATAACCCACTACCTCTGAAACTACCTTGCTACTCTCCCATGCAAACCACACATACTTAAATTACATGACATGCACCATACTGCAACATGGCATACAACACAAGGAATAGTCACAACATTATAATCACATCACATTCAGCTTTCCCACTTCAATTAGTATTTATCCCAGTTTCACACGACACTGCCCCACTTCGTAATTTTTCTTTCCTACTATGAACTCTGGAGGATATATGCACATCTTCCTGCGCAATGCAAGGCAAGTGGCGTTGCTGGATAGACGGCTGACTCACCTTGCTTCTCTCTCAGAGTCTTATAGTTTGAATCAAGCGTCACACGGAAACATAACACGCAAAGTAATATTAACAACATATTCATCACACACGCGAGTCCTCAACTGATACCATGGAGGAGTACTTCTCTTTATCCTTTGTCTCATACACAGATTGAGACTCACACAGTACTCACCACGTGGAAGTACTCGTCTCTAATTTCAAGTCCTGCACACGCCATTAAATATTTCCAACTTATAGTACACACGCTAGTAATTCAGCTTAACTTAGGCACTCGGAAGTATTTCAACTTATTGCTACAAGTGGTTTCATTGTGACCGTTGGTCACTTCCAAAGATTACTACGATTCCATTAATACACTCCTGGAAATTGAAATAAGAACACCATGAATTCATTGTCCCAGGAAGGGGAAACTTTATTGATACATTCCTGGGGTCAGATACATCACATGATCACACTGACAGAACCACAGGCACATAGACACAGGCAACAGAGCATGCACAATGTCAGCACTAGTACAGTGTATATCCACCTTTCGCAGCAATGCAGGCTGCTATTCTCCCATGGAGACGATCGTAGAGATGCTGGATGTAGTCCTGTGGAACGGCTTGCCATGCCATTTCCACCTGGCGCCTCAGTTGGACCAGCGTTCGTGCTGGACGTGCAGACCGCGTGAGACGACGCTTCATCCAGTCCCGAACTTGCTCAATGGGGGACAGATCCGGAGATCTTGCTGGCCAGGGTAGTTGACTTACACCTTCTAGAGCACGTTGGGTGGCACGGGATACATGCGGACGTGCATTGTCCTGTTGGAACAGCAAGTTCCCTTGCCGGTCTAGGAATGGTAGAACGATGAGTTCGATGACGGTTTGAATGTACCGTGCACTATTCAGTGTCCCCTCGACGATCACCAGTGATGTACGGCCAGTGTAGGAGATCGCTCCCCACACCATGATGCCGGGTGTTGGCCCTGTGTGCCTCGGTCGTATGCAGTCCTGATTGTGGCGCTCACCTGCACGGCGCCAAACACGCATACGACCATCATTGGCACCAAGGCAGAAGCGACTCTCATCGCTGAAGACGACACGTCTCCATTCGTCCCTCCATTCACGCCTGTCGCGACATCACTGGAGGCGGGCTGCACGATGTTGGGGCGTGAGCGGAAGATGGCCTAACGGTGTGCGGGACCGTAGCCCAGCTTCATGGAGACGGTTGCGAATGGTCCTCGCCGACACCCCAGGAGCAACAGTGTTCCTAATTTGCTGGGAAGTGGCGGTGCGGTCCCCTACGGCACTGCGTAGGATCTTACGGTCTTGGCGTGCATCCGTGCGTCGCTGCGGTCCGGTCCCAGGTCGACGGGCACGTGCACCTTCCGCCGACCACTGGCGACAACATCGATGTACTGTGGAGACCTCACGCCCCACGTGTTGAGCAATTCGGCGGTACGTCCACCCGGCCTCCCGCATGCCCACTATACGCCCTCGCTCAAAGTCCGTCAACTGCACATACGGTTCACGTCCACGCTGTCGCGGCATGCTACCAGTGTTAAAGACTGCGATGGAGCTCCGTATGCCACGGCAAACTGGCTGACACTGACGGCGGCAGTGCACAAATGCTGCGCAGCTAGCGCCATTCGACGGCCAACACCGCGGTTCCTGGTGTGTCCGCTGTGCCGTGCGTGTGATCATTGCTTGTACAGCCCTCTCGCAGTGTCCGGAGCAAGTATGGTGAGTCTGACACACCGGTGTCAATGTGTTCTTTTTTCCATTTCCAGGAGTGTATTACCTGCCTGACATTAATTCTCCCCACAAAAGTTCCTGAAATAGAGAAATTATTATTCTAAACTACTCTTATGTATGCTTGCATACCATGTCTCCACTCTTTTGTCCTTACGGAGCACGCCTACGACAGGTCTTACCAACACTAGATCCAGCGGCAGAGTGCTGAAACATGGCCGTTCTTCAGGTCATCTCGCACCTCTGTCGAGGTGGGGGAAGACCATGCTATCGTATTGGTCAGCCACATTTCAGGCGCTCAAAGCTCCGGTAAGTTTCATCTCTTTGGTTCCACCGAAGGTGGCCAAAGGATCGTCTCAAAGATGATCATATATTCACATTCACTATCTGCGGTTAGCAGCCGACCATACATTCATTCATTTCACAGATCTCACCAAACTAGATGTAGGGATTTATTTTGTGGGAGTGCACATATGATCAATTAAATAAATAATCATTCTTTCCCACACTGGTATCCGGCTTCGCTGTATTAATTGAAATTGAGTTATTTTTACAAAAAATATGTTGTACTGACAAGAATAACGAAGAATGTTGTACCTATTTTCAATGTCGGGCGGTACTGCACCCTTTCAATATATATCAAAGTTTTAAACATTTCAACCAGTGAATATTTTGTTAGTTATTAATAAAAAATTATTACGTGAAAAAAAATCAAATTGTAATCTCAACAACAGAATTAATCTGAAGAACTGAATTGTAATCTCATAAACCAAAATGTATCTCAAGAACTTTTTATGTTTTCTAGGGAAACAGCTTTTCGTTGCAGTCCAAGAAGTGTCCGCTGCAGTTCCCTAGTCCTGATCAGAAATGTTATCGTCAGCAGGTGCTTCCTCAGATACCTTAGAGTTATCCGGGACACTGGGGCTTTCATCACCGGTCGTGTTGGTTGTGGTTTGGTCAAAGACCCCACCGCTATGTCTGTGGTTTCCACTGGAATGTCTCGCTAACATTGTCATTTGTGAGTGTTGTCAAAATCGGTATGGGTGGTTCTTGTCCAGTGACAGCCACTACATTAGTGTTCTCTGGGACGTTAGCAATTGGAACTTTTATCACAGGTTCTGTCGATTGCGGTCTGGTCAAGGATACCTCCCCAATAGAAGTGATCACCATTGGAATGTCTCTTTCACTAACATTGTCATTCGGGGTTGTCGTCGAAATCAGTGTGACGGGTTCCTCTCCAGTGGCAACCGTTGCGTAAGTTACGGGTGTAATTTTCATAGCCACGGGTCCCTCGCCGTCCGACAGCTGGACCACGCACCTGTTTATACACTGGACGTGACGTGACCCGTTCCACAACTCCCAGCACAGGTTCGAGAATGTCCGTCGTAATATGACTATGGCTCTACATCCGCACACATTGAGGTGGGAAGCAATATATTGTTGTAGGTCAACTTTTAATTGTCTCACGTGTTTATCACAGGGATTCTGTTAGCAGTTGGCCTTTTCTCAATAAAGTTATATATGACAGTGGCATAACTCGAGGCTACCGCACTAATATATTCAGAAGACACTTCTGACAGTTCTGATACCAGATCCGACAAGTTATATGCTAACAACACCAATATTGTCTGCGCAATGTTTAAAATATCTCCCAACAATTATACTATTTTGGCACTAAGTTCTAGCGGTTCTAGTCGCTACAGTCTGGATCCGCGCGACCGCTACGGTCGCAGGTTCGAATCCTGCCTCGGGCATGGATGTGTGTGATGTCCTTAGGTTAGTTAGGTTTAAGTAGTTCTACGTTCTAGGGGACTGATGACCTCCACAGTTATGTCCTATAGTGCTCAGAGCCATTTGAACCATTTTTGAACTAAGTTCTGCTTTCTTCTATTTAACAAAACAAACGCTATTGATAATCGACATATGGATTTCAATAATATAATCAAAATTCCGTTTCAATTCATCTTCTAGGAACTTCTGAACCTCAGAGGAAGTCGATCTAACATAGTTTCCATCAAAAGTGCACTTTTAAAAGAGTCTTTCCTACCTGGCTCAGACATAACGGCATTGTCTACTATTGAGACGATTTCAAACAGTAAGGTGCCAAGCGCACAAAGACACCGAGCCGCGAGCCAGTTCAGGCACAGCACATTGCAGGCAATGCCATAACGCCGCCAATGCCGGCGAACTGCCCATTAAACTATGGGGGCGGACGCAAATATGAAGGTTCCGTAAATAATATTGTTACGTCATTACGAAATATTAGATACACATATGGTGTTGGTGTATACGTTCGTGGCCTTTCTGCGTAAGTTTAATAAAAATGGTTCAAATGGGTCTGAGCACTATGGGACTTAACTTCTGTGGTCATCAGTCCCCTAGACATCACACACATTCATGTCCGAGGCAGGATTCTAACCTGCGACCGTAGCACTCGCGCGGTTCCGGACTGAGCGCCTTAACCACGACACCACAGCGGCCGGCTAAGTTTAATAAATACAACAATTACACATAACAGCTTTTTTCAGTCACCAGTAATGTATTCATCTCCACTATTTACAACAGTCTACCAACTCTGGGGTAGCTTTTAGATTCCACGAATGAAGAAATCGCGTGGTTTTGAGGCGAAGAACCCGTCGAGCCATGTTACAAGCGCATTCTCATCCGGAAAGGAAGTTCTTTGATAGATGTTCTGTAAAGAGCGGAAAAGCTGAAAATCTGAGGGTGCAAGATCGTGTGAATAAGGTGGGAAATAAATTGGAAATAAATTAGTGAAAACTGGAAAAGAACCTAACAGTATTCAAATTTTGAAACTTTGGAAGCATAAAGTCATAATTTCTTACTCTGAAAGAATAAAAATAAAATTGCATAAAGATTTTTTCGTTAAAATATTAAAAGTACAGGCCAAGGACAATCGACACGTAACTTGTGAAATACATAAAGGTCGTAAAATTACAGAAGTGGAATTATGCAGAGGACCTAGAACTGCATGAAGTGTCACTAACTTTTATAAATTAGCAAACGAAAACATTGAAAGTACAAACTCATAAAAATATTGTCACGTAGAAGAAGATGTAATTAGATGAATGACGAACACTAACTTCACTTAACGGAGGTTTATTCAGCACTTGCACATACAAGAGCAACAGTTTATCATCATAACCACTACACCACGGAGCTACTCAGCTTCTTCTGCGACAATATACACACATCAAAGAAATGTTTGCATCACTTCGGTTCCGAGAGTTCCGGAACCTGTACAGAAAATTGGAACAGAGATCAACATAAACATCATTTCCGCCCTTTTTACTGCTCATGAAAACCACACATTGCATGTTTTACCACCATACAGGAAGACTTTAAGAAGTGGTGGTCCAGATTTCTGTAAACACCCAGTAGCACGCCCTCTTGCATTGATGCATGCCTGTATTCATCGTGGCATACTGTCCACAAGTTCATCAAGGCACTGTTGGTCCAGATTGTCCCACTCCTCAACGGCGATTCGGTGCACATCCCTCAGAGTGATTGGTGGGTCACATCGTCCGTAAACAGCCCTTTTCAATCTATCCTAGGCATGTGCGATAGGGTTCATGTCTGGAGAATATTTTGACCACTCTAATCGGGCGATTTCGTTGTCCTGAAGGAAGTCGTTCACAAGACGTGGACGATGGGGGCGCGAATCGTCGTCGTGCATGAAGACGAATGCCTCGCCAATATGCTGCCGATATGGTTGCATTATCGGTCGGAGGATGGCATTCACGTATCGTATAGCCGTTCTAAGACCACCAGCGGCCTACGTCGGCCCCACATAACGCCACCCCAAAACAGCAGGAAACTTCCAGCTTGCTGCACTCGGTGGACAGTGTGTCAGGGGTTCAGCCTGACCAGGTTGCCTCCAAACACGTCTCCGACGATTGTCTGGCTGAAGGCATATGCGACACGTGATGCCAATCCTGAGCGGCCCATTCAGCATGTTATTGGGCCCATCTCTACCGCGCTGCATGGTGTCGTGGCTGTAAAGATGGACCTCTCCATGGACGTCGTGAGAGAATTTGCGCATCATGCAACCTATTGCACACAGTTTGAGTAGGAACACGGCGTCCTGTGCCTGCACGAAAAGCATTATTCAACATGGTGGCGTTGCTGTCAGGGTTCCTCCGAGCCATAATCCGTAGGTAGCAGTCATCCACTGCAGTAGTAGGCCTTGAGCGGCCTGAGCGAGGCATGTCGTCGACAGTTCCTACCTCTCTGTATCTCCTTCATGTCCGAACAACATCGATTTGGTTCACTCCTAGACGCATGGACGCCCTCAACCCTTGTTGAGAGCCCTTCCTGACACAAAGTAACAATGGGACGCGATCGAACCGCGGCATTGACCGTCTACGCGTGGTTGAACTACAGACAACACGAGCCGTGTACCTCCTTCCTAGTGGAATGACTGGAAATGATCGCCTGTCGGACCCCCTCCGTTTAATAGGCGCCGCTCTTGCACGGTTCTTTACACCTTTGTGCGGTTTTAGTGACAGTCAAAGGGACTGTGTCTGTGATACAATATCTACAGTCAACGTGCATCTTAAGGGTTCTGGGAACCGAGGTGACGCAAAATTTTTTTTGATGTGTGAAAAACAATAAATTATAAAAGTGAAACTATGAACAGCAACTAAAGGTATAGGAACGGGGTGTGTCGGTTATGATTAATTGATTTGCTTCTGCTTTGTGAAGTTGTACGACACGCAGTTTTGTTGTAGGTACGGAAGCCGGTCTGCACGCCGGCCTGGTGCTAGGACGGTGTGTGATTATGTCGACTATAGTATTTCGAAAATGCTCCGAGTTCTCCACTTGGTACTTTCTATCACCGTATGTGCTATTTACTTTACAAAATACTACAACTATCCCATGATGTTCACAACACACTTCCTGATTCACATGTTACGACCGAACTCACGGCCTTTTCAGAAAGTGAAATCGTATCGCGCTCTCTCCAGAGTGCAAATAAAGACTGCCTGGTCCCTTCTCAGTGTTTGAATGTAGACCCGTTGATGCTTTTGTATGTGGACCAGAGTTGATTAGTGTGGTTGCCATATAACATGTTGAAGTGATATACACCATCAAGTCACGTAAACAAGAGCCTGCTGCCTACAGTAGACGCATATAGGAGGTACAGTAGTATCATGTTGGCTGCTTTGTAACATGTTGTTTCTCATGCCTGTATGGCTTGGGCCGGACTCGTTCGCTTACTAACCTCCGACAAGTCATGGGTATCAGTAAGACTTGAGCTGCGCCCTGAATAGCGGAAAGAAGTGTAATATTAGCTCTACTGCATGTCATCGCTGCTCTCAGCCTACTCTTCGTGTTTTGCCAGGCACCGGCGGAATATCGAAGAGGGGTGTTGTTTGCTGCTACCTAAGGCTAACCAAGTGAGATGTTACAAAGAGGGGAAAATGTTGTAGAGGCTGATGTACCATGTGTCATTAGTTTATTTGATATTGCTAAACAGATATTCCCTAAAAATGTAATTCTTACATTGCCCTTGTTCTTTTAAATTTGGTACCCTAATAGAGATAATCGCAGTTGTGTGCTGTCTAGTTCCGGTCAAAGGTTAGCCCTGAGTCGCGCTCCGTGGGTATAGTTGAAAATTGACCAACAAACAAAGAAATTATAACCTTAACCAGAATGCACCCACTTAAGCATCTCAGGACCTTTCGTCCTAGCTCTTTGACTATCAAAAAATTTGGGCAAGTATGATCCATGCGGAAAAGATACGTAGAAACAGTTTCTCACTCCGGTAGCTGTGATAGTTTTCAGCCATCGATATCGGAGACGTTCCATGGTCGACAATCAACATTGTTATCCTTATTCCTGTGTGAATGGCGATTACATAGCCTCTTAGGCTCTTTGTAGCGTTTCAATGCATATTCATTCTGTGGTCAGTTAGTCATGTTCTATGGATCACTTGTAGTATAAATCGTAATGATGTGGAACGAAGACTTAATGTTGAACAATGTAAACACGAACCGCTCCTAACAGAGGTAACTGTCTGCAGCGCCAGTGATCTTTAATTTCTTATAGCAATTGTATTGTAGTAAAGAGGAATACGTAGCACTATTTCGGGATACAATGGCGTCGTCCTTCTCACAGACTGCCAGAAAAACTATGCAACATATTCTTGTTTCTCTCAAAGCTGTTTGCCTCCATCTGGGTGCTCCAGAAAAGATTCCAGGACTCAGAATTTACCATGTTGGCCCCTTGTACCCCCACATGCTCTGGTATATTTAACAAAGAACGCACGAAAATCTGAAATTTGCCGGTTAAAAGGTTTCTATTAACAAGAATATCAATTTAAAATTGTAATAGGCCTCATATTTTGATTTGTGTACTTGGAAGCCAAACATACTGAACGGTTATTTAAAAAATATGACTGTCAGCTTACTGTGAGAATAAAGAAAATATATGTGGAAATGGCATACGTCATTAATGTCTGAAGCCAATGTAATACCACGATTGGGCCATTACGTGGACACATCAAACTCTGTTGCTCAGTACAGAAATGAGAAAATTGGCATAGCCATATTCCCATTTTGCGAATACGACTTTCGTCTGTCGAACGAGCATCACATTTGATACATACGTCTCATAGAAACCTCATGTTTCCCTGATTGTACAGGGTGTTTCGAAATATTCATTCAATTTCACAGGACTAGGTCTTCTATATGAATGAAGATAGAAACTTGGGATGAATTTTGATTTTCGCATAGGAATACAATTTTGTTTTGAACTTTCGAAAGAACATCCGATTTTATAACCGGAGTCTTTTACAACACCCCCAAAGAAATCAAATACTGTGAGATCAGGCCAATGATGTAATACAGGTCGTAAATTTCTTAAGGCCGATCCATCACTGAGGCAGCTCATTGTTAAGACATATTCGTACACGCAGCTGTCATTTCGGTGACTGAATTACTGTAAAACTAACAACGTAATACGTACCTTTTCCTTGTCATCACCATCTCGACTAATGAATGAGCGAGGCAGATACACCACGGGGACACGACTGCCAACCGTATCAAGGGCCAAATTACAACTGGCGCCGAGATCAACTTTTATTTTCGATTCGTAAGTTAAAATCTACTCAAAGTTTCTATCTTCGTTCATGTATACGATACCGCGTTGTGAAACAGGATAGAAATTTTTAAACTCCGTGTTTCACACAATGACTTCGTGATACGAAAGCGTGCCAGAAATTACTCCTCCGAATTTCTTACGTGAAAAATCTTAAAGCTTTGTATAAAATCAGACTTTATTAACATTACACGTCTTTATTCTTCATCTCCACGTGTTTATTTTTAAACATAGTTACCCCTGCGATGGACACACTTCTACCATCGAGAGACCAGTTTATTGAAAAATGGTTCAAATGGCTCTAAGCACTATGGGACTTAACATCGGAGGTCATCAGTCCCCTAGACTTAGAACTACTTGAACCTAACTAACCTAAGGACATCACACACAACCACGCCCGAGGCAAGATTCGAACCTGCGACCGTAGCAGCAGCGCGGTTCCGGACTGAAGCGCCTAGAACCGCTCGGCCACAGCGGCCGGCACCGGTTTATTGATGCCATCACTGTAGAGTAATTGATTTTGTTGACGGAGCTACAGTCTCACCTCAGCCAGCACCGCTTCATCACTATCAAAGTGAACTTCTCGATGTTGTTCTGTAAGTTGGGGCCAAATTGGGACTGTGTCGAGGCTAATTGATGACTGGTATCCGTGGCGTCGGATCTCTGCAGATATAGCAGCATTCGTGCATAGTCTGGCATAATCATGCTGAAGGGAGAGTGCCCTTTGTCTGGACGAACTCTTAGATTTTGAAACTCTATTATAGCACGCTATTTCTCACTCAAAAGCATATTTGGGTTACACACCGCCATGTTACACGGTACTGTTCGGAGCCCTCTAGCTGCAGAGGGCTGCAAATATGTAGACATGAATAAAGGTGTATAACGTTAATAATGTTTGATTTATTTAAAAGGCTTTAAGAGTTTTCACATAAAATATTAGGAGGTATAACTTTTCAGCACTCCCTCGTATCATACAAGGATGCATCATGTTAGTACAGGTTGTTGCTTCAAACTATTTTTGCTTGTACCACTCTTTGGTAAGTGACAGCGTTGTACTTGGAGGATAGTGTACCTAAGAATATGTGTTTCTTGACTGGTGTTTCAGTCTAGTGACAGATTTGACAATCACACGAAGGAATTCACACTAGAGACCGCCACAAGCAGTTTCCGGTATTTTCTACTGTTTTTGTGATTGTGAGACGTTTCTCAGTATTGCGAGTTGTTCATACTTAAGTGCTGTGTAATGTACGAGTATTTAAGCTGTTCTGAGGATATATTTAATTCTTAAGTAACAGTGTTTCATGGTGAGTAAAATTCTGTAGGTTTTTAAAAAGTAGTTACGTAACGTGTGGACATTTATACCATACTTCGTCAATCGTGTACCATCTTGTACCGTGAAACAGAAGGTCTTTCCTTACCATAGAATACGTGCTATTCACAAATGAACTGAGTTTCTCTATCGTCTTAATAATTTTCCATGTCTCTAAAACGGTGTCGCCACTGTCAGTAATTGCAGACCGAGCGCCACCACACGGCAGGTCTAGAGAGACGGACTAGCACTCGCCCCAGTTGTACGACGACTTTGCTAGCGACTACACTGACGAAGCCTTTCTCTCATTTGCCGAGAGACAGTTAGAATAGCCTTTAGCTACGTCCATGGCTACGACCTAGCAAGGCGCCATTAGCCTTACAGTGCTTGTATTTACAGACTCTCAATTGTATCGTCAAGAGCGATGTACCACAATGATGGAATAAAGTTAAGTATTCGAGGAGCTACGAACTTTTCTCTATAGCATTCATAAAGTATCCTGTTTCAGACCTCACGCCAGCCGGCGTGTGTGTACGCGTACATTTCGGTTACCCGTCACTGTGGACTGGCTGTCTTGTCAGTCCACAACAACGACACCATGAATAACATTATAGTTGCATTTAGATACACACCACCGCATTTGCGTCACACTGCCTGTGAATTTTATTTTTAAGGGAGATCACCGTCGATGGATGTTTCTTTCTGTGTGTCTTTTCCCTGAGCGCCGTGTCGTATGTTCCCCCCTCCGCCCTCCAGGCTACATGTATTTACATTATCCACAACGGACCGTTGCTATGCACGGTGAGTTGCTGAGTCAGTCTGTGAGGCAGCCGGACTGTTTTGAGTCCCCGCTGACCAGGCTCCCTCTAGCGGCGATCGGTGTGTCAGCTGTTGCCGCTGCTGATGCAGCCGTGCTCTGCCCGTACAGCACCGCTAAATGGACGCTGACAGTGCATTGACACGCACTACGCAGTGCAAAGCCACTGACGGAGATCACATGCGCCGAAGAATGGGAGTGCGATAGATAATGGCCATTTTCCTTCTACGTACTTGTATTTGTCACACAATAGATATTATTTATAGAAGCAAAATGTCAAAATGTTATATATTCTCAAGGAGGGTTAACAATTATTACAAGGTCAGATTAGTCTTCCTGCAGTGAGATGGCCAGAAAATCAAAGTACATATACAAATGGTTCGAATGGCTCTGAGCACTATGGGACTTAACATCTATGGTCATCAGTCCCCTAGAACTTAGAACTACTTAAACCTAACTAACCTAAGGACAGCATACAACACCCAGCCATCACGAGGCAGAGAAAATCCCTGAACCCGCCGGGAATCGAACCCGGGAACCCGGGCGTGGGAAGCGAGAACGCTACCGCACGACCACGAGATGCGAGCAAAGCACATATACAACCAGAAAGTAGTGAACCATTCGTCATCTTCTCCCAGTTGCCAGTAACATTGCAAAAAAATGGCTCTGAGCACTATGCGACTTAACTTCTAAGGTCATCAGTCGCCTAGAACTTAGAACTAATTAAACCTAACTAACCTAAGGACATCACACACACCCATGCCCGAGGCAGGATTCGAACCTGCGACCGTAGCGGTCGCTCGGTTCCAGACTGTAGCTCCCAGAACCGCACGGCCACTCCGGCCGGCAGTAACATTGCAGGACAGGTTGCTTACAACAAAGCACAAGGTGCTTGTGATGAAATTATTGTGTCCACTCGGCCATGGTGGCGGTTGTTCGTTTACTTTAGTATATAAGAGTTTTACACAGAAGTAACACACATAAAGCTGTTACTTTTTTTTCATTTGAAGAATTCTTACATATCGCAGGGTATATGAAAATAATTAAGTAAGAGTGTAGTTCTGAGCCTATATCCATTAAAGTTGCTTTGTGCATTTTTAACTTCCATCTACACACAGTTTGAACTGTACAGTTAAATGACGCTTCCTTCTATTGGTTGTCAAGGTTTGTGTACCACAGCCAGCAGATTTCTCCACAATTTCTTATAGAACCAGTGGATGTAAGGTTGCAAGTTAGGTCGATGCTTTAGATAATTCCGAAGCAGGGATAATACAAACTTTATTATCACATTCAAACAGGAGAATATAAATTTAAAACATATTTACCAAATGCATGTAAGAACTGATATGATTTTCAATGAATTTTCTAGCATATGCGATATGGTTTTATGGTTACTGTTAAAATGAGGAAACTTAATTATAGTCGATGTAAACATACCGTCCAGGAGTTCCTGCTTAAAAGGTAGTGCACCACTACGCAGATGTATCAGGATGTTGTACCAGTAGACCGTGCACAAATTTCCATATGTGTTGTACACTCGTTCCGAGTATGTGGAGCAAGTGCTGAATGATAGAATTGAAGAATTCAAGGCAGTACTAAGGGATGTGTTTAGTTTTATCAGGGGAATAATCTCAGAGTATATACACTCCTGGAAATGGAAAAAAGAACACATTGACACCGGTGTGTCAGACCCACCATACTTGCTCCGGACACTGCGAGAGGGCTGTACAAGCAATGATCACACGCACGGCACAGCGGACACACCAGGAACCGCGGTGTTGGCCGTCGAATGGCGCTAGCTGCGCAGCATTTGTGCACCGCCGCCGTCAGTGTCAGCCAGTTTGCCGTGGCATACGGAGCTCCATCGCAGTCTTTAACACTGGTAGCATGCCGCGACAGCGTGGACGTGAACCGTATGTGCAGTTGACGGACTTTGAGCGAGGGCGTATAGTGGGCATGCGGGAGGCCGGGTGGACGTACCGCCGAATTGCTCAACACGTGGGGCGTGAGGTCTCCACAGTACATCGATGTTGTCGCCAGTGGTCGGCGGAAGGTGCACGTGCCCGTCGACCTGGGACCGGACCGCAGCGACGCACGGATGCACGCCAAGACCGTAGGATCCTACGCAGTGCCGTAGGGGACCGCACCGCCACTTCCCAGCAAATTAGGGACACTGTTGCTCCTGGGGTATCGGCGAGGACCATTCGCAACCGTCTCCATGAAGCTGGGCTACGGTCCCGCACACCGTTAGGCCGTCTTCCGCTCACGCCCCAACATCGTGCAGCCCGCCTCCAGTGGTGTCGCGACAGGCGTGAATGGAGGGACGAATGGAGACGTGTCGTCTTCAGCGATGAGAGTCGCTTCTGCCTTGGTGCCAATGATGGTCGTATGCGTGTTTGGCGCCGTGCAGGTGGGCGCCACAATCAGGACTGCATACGACCGAGGCACACAGGGCCAACACCCGGCATCATGATGTGGGGAGCGATCTCCTACACTGGCCGTACACCACTGGTGATCGTCGAGGGGCCACTGAATAGTGCACGGTACATCCAAACCGTCATCGAACCCATCGTTCTACCATTCCTAGACCGGCAAGGGAACTTGCTGTTCCAACAGGACAATGCACGTTCGCATGTATCCCGTGCCAGCCAACGTGCTCTAGAAGGTGTAAGTCAACTACCCTGGCCAGCAAGATCTCCGGATCTGTCCCCCATTGAGCACGTTTGGGACTGGATGAAGCGTCGTCTCACGCGGTCTGCACGTCCAGCACGAACGCTGGTCCAACTGAGGCGCCAGGTGGAAATGGCATGGCAAGCCGTTCCACAGGACTACATCCAGCATCTCTACGATCGTCTCCATGGGAGAATAGCAGCCTGCATTGCTGCGAAAGGTGGATATACACTGTACTAGTGCCGACATTGTGCATGCTCTGTTGCCTGTGTCTATGTGCCTGTGGTTCTGTCAGTGTGATCATGTGATGTATCTGACCCCAGGAATGTGTCAATAAAGTTTCCCCTTTCCTGGGACAATGAATTCACGGTGTTCTTATTTCAATTTCCAGGAGTGTATAAGTTGTATGCCATCACAAAAGTGGCTTGATATACAAAGCATGTCGGCAACAAAGCGTAAGGATATTGAAGCACGGAAAGGTATCTGTTGGAAATTACGACCGCTAAAATTTAGGACACAATCAACGAGAACAGTCTCTCTCAGAAACGGTTAAACCACAGATAGAATATCTGAAAGAGCTCGCGCAAACTACGGATTGTGGCTGAAGAGTAGAAGAGGGATAATAATATGAAAGAAAGACAATCATCGATTACCTTAACGAATATAGTGATAAAGAGTTAGACACGATATATGGAGTTAGCAAGGAATGAATATATTAACGAAGGACGCTATACTGGAAGGGAATACAAAATTTGAAAGAACACCTGGTTTATTAGAGCTAATAGTTTTCAAAACTTCAAGCCCTGAGAAATATCTGTTGAAGGAGAAACAAGCATATGCCGAAATGTCACGTATGAGTAATGCACACAGGAAAGGCACCTGCCCAAAACTGGGAATAACACGCAATAAAAAAAATTACGGTAATATTGTTAAAGCCACATTAAATGGCATCTACAGAATTTAGCACGAAAGACTGAATAATGTACCTCTGGGGTATATACACTATGATGATCTGAATAAAATCATAGAATTGTAACGACTACTCACAGCATCAGCCACAGCAGGGAATACAGCTCAAGTGAAAGAAATCATATGAGCCATTTCAGAGCTTTGAGAAAGATATATTATTGAGGAGCTATGGAGACAATCATTCATGAGCTTCCCTAACATGCACATTAATTTTCCCATAGAAACATGTTATAACACAAGTTTTAGATGATTTATGGAAAGTCCACCACGAAGATATTAATCACGTTTCAACAAATGCTTCAAATATATTTTATTGGTCACAGATACGCAATTATGAGTTCGCCTAGGACCTGAATGGGAAGACAAAGACAAGGAAGATAGAAGTGCAGGTGTTTGAGCAATTGCTGTAGACGGAGACGAACCAGTGTCTTGTCAATCTCCAAAGCGAACATGGAGGTGAATTTCACAACAGTCATTTCAAGTAGTTAATGGAATGATACAGAATAAACCACTGCTTGACGCTCTTCCACATGAAGGTGAGTATAGTGGAATGTATGAACAAGCGGATAAAAAGTGGATGGGATTTTGTCTTCAAGGGGTTATACAAATGGCTAGAAATTCTCCCACAAATAGCTGAGCAGTACAATCGAACTAGACGCACTACAATTAATACGGTGTCTTTTGATGTAAATGATTGAGCAATGCAATCGAACTAGATGAAATACGATTATCATCATACGTATTGATGTAAATGATGATGGACTTCTAAATACAGCATACATCTGTATTTAGAAGGTGGATCCGCACAAAAACAAATTAAATGTACGTGGTTTGGTATGTATTTCGAAACACATAACTGCTTTTGAGAACTCTTATATAGCCAGCTGGTCAGTGGTGTTATTCACAGTTTCCAAGTGCAATGCACAAACCCAATACCTTACATCTTAAACAACAGTGATGACGAAAAAACTGCCGGAAGTTTTTACGTAAAGGAATTAACGAAAAGCTCTGAACCACATGTGCTTCTCGTGGATTGTTTTATAAGATGTTGAGGGAAAAAATCTTCAGTCAAGAGGCTACACCTGCCGTCAGAGGAAGGCGCTTGGTTAAAGTCCACAGTTTGGTACATACGCAGGACACATAAACTTCAAACATTACAGTAGCAAAGCGTGAGTCCGAGGAAGCACATCAGCATTGAAAGTAGCACTCTTAATGAACTACCTGTTGAAACGCGTTTACCTGGATACATCAATTCTGGACCTGTAACCAAGCTGAAAAAGTGTCTAGATCGTAGTAATAAGGGAATAAATATACTGGAAAAGGCATGTAAGGAACACGATATTTCTTACACCACAAATAAAGACTGCCATGCTGCAGACAAAATATTCGCTGATAAAGTTCTTTGAAGCAGAAAGTAGGAAGAAGAAGTTTAAACATCTAGGGTTCAGAAAATACCTAAGACATCTGGTGGATTCACTCCGTTTCTAATTGCAACAGTTGTAGGGCTATCAGAAGTCAAAATTTTGGCTGGAGGAGCTGCCACTATAGCTCTAACAGAGAAGAATGTCCGAAATACAGAGGAACCATTACGAGAAGCTAAAAGGCATAATAGTGCAATGGAGGCCACTGCTATCGCTAAAGGACTACATTTAAAACCATACTAGATAAGACTTGGACTGTTTATAAAAAAAATAGCCCTCTATAACTATACTACTGAACAGACCACTCACCAATACGGATCTGCTTAAATTCGTCAAGAAAATCAAAATTTTCAATGACTGTGTCTGAGGGATTCGTTGCCAAAGAAGATGCGGAAATGCAAAGAATGTAAAATTGTAAGTCTAGATATTGCTGGTGGGTGTGGTACTCACTGTGTTCGATATATTAAAAAAAATGAAAAATCGTCTACTACTTTGACTCATTTGGTTCAAATGGTTCAAATGGCTCTGAGCACTATACGACTTAACTTCTGAGGTCATCAGTCGCCTAGAACTTAGAAGTAATTAAACCTAACTAATCTAAGGACATCACACACATCCATGCCCGAGGCAGGATTCGAACCTGCGACCGTAGCGGTCGTGCGGTTCCAGACTGTAGCGCCTTTAACCGCTCGGCCACTCCGGCTGGCTATTAGCCACAGCTGCCGGCCGGAGTGACCGTGCGGTTCTAGGCGCTCCAGTCTGGAACTGCGTGACCGCTACGGTCGCAGGTTCGAATCGTGCCTCGGGCATGGATGTGTATGATTCCTTAGTTTATTTAGGTTAGTCAGAGTTCTAAGTTCTAGGGGACTGATGAACACAGCAGTTAAGTCCCATAGTTCTCAGAGCCATTTGAACCTTTTTTTTTTCACAAAAGGTACAATCTATTCTTCGGCAGTTATCAAGAACTTCAAAATCAGTCAGTGGTATGCCCTCTCTGTAAAATAACGCAGCACCAGTAGATAGTTCAGCAGCCTCATTGAAGAAAAACAGAAAAGCCGGGAATAGAAAAATCGTCTAATAACACTTCGTGCAAAAATATCACATCTGCACTTGAATCGTAAATAAACTGGCACAGAGCCGCAAATCGAAATTCGGAACTAATTCTCTTCATATTCAAGGTGGGAAAGGTATAAGCCTGCATTTATTTATCACCAAAACTATGTAGTTGATTACTTGCAACGGACCTTTATTGCCGTGTTTCACAGTCCATGGGGAGTCAACGAATGAATCTGAATGGCTCACTCTCATCCATCCTCTTTCAGTTTTTTTTCTTTTTACGCGATGCTGCGCACTCAAGTTGAAAACGCTGTTTGCTGCGGCTGTGCGGGAAGGCGACTGCCTCGTGGGGCAACGTGGGAGGTCCAGCGGAAATTCAGTATCAGGTACAAAGGATACACCGCACTCTTCCACAGGCGGGCGGTGCGGCTTTGAGAATCAGCGGAAACGAAAACTGGCGGTACGTTTTTTACCGTCACGGCATGTTCCAATAGCACACACGTGCCTATCTGGTTCTCTCCAGCAGCGGCCAACCGGGGGCGTAGAATAAGGATGGGAAGAGTTTACAGGCTCTGGGATGTCTGGAAAGTACGGGCCTCCGGAATAGGTCGATCCTCATGTGATTCGGAAGATGCGATCTCGGTCTCGGATATCATATATGAGTGGGTGCTGGACGCTTTCTAATCTTGAACAGTAACCGACATGTTATCGTCCGCTCTGAACTCGCGGAGGGGAGAGGCCTCCTCCGACGGCATCTGTTCAGTAGAGGGGATAATGGAAGAGGAATCATCTGACTCTTCAATATCTCGCATACGTCTATGCTTGTTTTGAAGTGGAGGAGGTGGCGGCGCGGAAGCAACAACGACGAAGTTCCTACGCCAGGTTAACACTGGAAATGCGATGGGCCATTAAGCAATAGCTTGCCTTGCCCCTCAGAAACTTAATTAGGCAGAACGGCTGTCACTTTGGGAGGCAAGTCCGCAAAGTTTAACCATTTACGTTATTCATAAGTGGAACGACATGGGTTGAATGCGGTGTTCACTCTCGTTACAATAAAACAAGTCTCTTCTTTTCCTGTGTATATTATATGTACTCAGTACCCACGATATTGAATGGACCAGCGTTCCCTCCGTATATTCCGTATGTCCACAAACCGAAGCAGGACGGTCTTCAACCTCGGGCGGAAGGTTAAACACCGCAACATTCGTACACTCCACGTCAGCATTTGCCAGAGTAACCATACTGTAGAATACTATAGAACCATCGCAGTGAGTGAAAGGGGCTTGTCCGTGCCGCATAATCATCATCATCAGTGTTCTGCCAAAAGGCAGGTTCTCACATAGTAGTTCTCAAGGCTGTCCGGTCTTCTGCTATCCTCTTCAGGTTTGCATAATTTCCTCTTTCCTTTATGTCGTCTATCATCTTGTATCTCCTTCTTCCTCTCAGTCTTCTCCCACAAATCAATCCTTCCAAAGCATCTGGTAGCAAGTACTCCCTTCTCAATGTATGTCCCAACCAGTTCCTTTTCCTTTCTCTTACTACCTTCAGCAGACATCTTCTCTAACCAACCCTTTCCAATACTCTTACATTACTCACTCTTTCCATCCATATTATTTTCTCCATTCTCCTCCACATCCACATCTCATATGCTTCTAACCTTTTTTCATCCTCTCGTCTCTGCGTTCACGTTCCTGCCCCATGTAGTG
Source organism: Schistocerca cancellata (assembly GCF_023864275.1). Classification (NCBI taxonomy): domain Eukaryota; kingdom Metazoa; phylum Arthropoda; class Insecta; order Orthoptera; family Acrididae; genus Schistocerca; species Schistocerca cancellata. The sequence goes on from NC_064629.1 coordinate 150,760,345, forward strand.
CCACAGTCCAGACAAAACATTTGCCAAGCCTTTTCCTTAGACCTTTATCTAATTTGTCACATAAGAGTCTCCTCTTTCTATTGAATGCTCCCTTCGCTATGGCAATTCGCGTTTTCACCTCCTGGTGACATCTCAAGTCTTCAGTTATTGTGCTTCCAAGATATTTAAATGCGCTTACTTGACTAATGGTAGATTTTTCCACTTTCTCCGCTCTTCCATCTTTTTCAACATGTTTTCTGTTATCCATTCATTCCTGGTACTTTGGGATACTGTAATTCCTAGTACTTCTTTGGCAGAGTCCATGACTCCTTATCTCGTTTTTATCCATTTGTCATTAGCACTTTCGCCAACACTACCTCTTTCCCATTTTCCCATAAATCTGTTTTCCAAATGTGATGCCTTTCCTATCTCTTTGAGTCTTTCTATGTTTAGTCTTTCTTTTGCTTTACCTCTCCAGACTTTTTCCGGCTTCACTTGCATTTCTCTCACTACTAGGTTGTGGTCTGAATTTATATCCGCTCCTGGGTAAGCTTTGGCATTTTTCAAACAGTTCCTAAACCTTTTTTGTATCAGGATTTAGTCCAACTGATAACTTTCCCTATTCAAATTTGATACCCCGTCTTCTTTTGTGGTGTTCAAATAATGTGTTACCCACTACAAATGTTTTTTCTTTTCAGCATAAGGAGCCTGTCAATCTAAAGCGAGTCAAGAAACTTGATATAAAACACATACGAGAGAGAATCGAAGTAAGCTGTGTGAACCTGATCTGAAGTGACCTTGACCGTTTCTACTAGCCAACCATGACTTTCTAACGAATTTGGCTGCACCTGCTCGTTGTTTTGCTAAAACTACACCGAGGCTCCAAAGAAATTGGTATATGCATGCGTATTCAGATACTGAGATACGTAAACAGACAGAAAACGTCACTGCGGTCAGCAATGCCTATATAAGACAACAAGTGGGTTTCGAAAAAGACGAACGTGTGAAACCCAGCTCACGCTATTCGTCTACGAGACTCAGAGGGCCATAGACACGGGTTCCCATGTAGATACCGTGTTTCTTGACTTTCGCAAGGCGTTCGATACAGTTCCCATAGTCGTTTAATGAACAAAGTAAGAGCATATGGACTATCAGACCAATTGTGTGATTGGATTGAAGAGTTCCTAGATAACAGAACGCAACATGTCATTCTCAGTGGAGAAAAGTCTTCCGAAGTAAGAGTGATTTCAGGTGTGCCGCAGAGGAGTGTCGTAGGACTGTTGCTATTCACAATATACATAAAAGACCTTATGGATGACATCGGAAGTTCACTGGGGCTTTTTGCGGATGATTCTGTGGTATATCGAGATGTTTTAACAATGGAAAATTGTTCTGAAATGCTGGAGGGTCTGCAGCGAATTGACGCATGGTGCAGGGAATGGCAATTGAATCTCAATGTAGACAAGTGTAATGTGCTGCGAATACATAGAAAGAAAGATCCCATATCATTTAGCTACAATATAGCAGGTCAGCAACTGGAAGCAGTTAATTCCATAAATTATCTGGGAGTAGGCATTAGGAGTGATTTAAAATGGAAGGATCATATAAAGTTGATCGTCGGTAAAGCAGATGCCAGACTGAGATTCATTGGAAGAATCCTAAGGAAATGCAATCCGAAAACAAAGGAAGTAGGTTACAGTACGCTTGTTCGCCCACTGCTTGAATAGTACTCACCACTGTGGGATCCGTACCAGATAGGGTTGATAGAAGAGATAGAGAAGATCCAACGGAGAGCAGCGCGCTTCGTTACAGGATCATTTAGTAATCGCGAAAGTGTTACGGAGATGACAGATAAACTCCAGTGGAAGACTCTGCAGGAGAGACGCACAGTAGCTCGGTACGGGCTTTTGTTGAAGTTTCGAGAACATACCTTCACCGAGGAATCAAGCAGTATATTGCTCCCTCCTACGTATATCTCGCGAAGAGACCATGAGGATAAAATCAGAGAGATTAGAGCCCACACAGAGGCATACCGACAATCCATCTTTCCACGAACAATACGAGACTGGAATAGAAGGGAGAACCGATAGAGATACTCAAGGTACCCTCCGCCCCACACCGTCAGGTGACTTGGTGAGTATGGATGTAGATGTAGATGTAGATGTAGAAGTGTCTGGCGCAGTTGTTAGATTAGTTACTGCTGCGATGATGGCAGGTTATCAAGATTTAAGTAAGTTTGAATGTGATGGTATGGTCGGGGCACAAGCGATGGGACACAGCATCTCCGAGGTAGCGATGTAGTGGGGATTTTCCCGTAGGACTATTTCACGAGTGTACACTCAGTATCAGGAAATCGGCTGCGACCAGAAAAAGATCCTGCAAGAACGGGACCGTCGACGACTGAAGAGAACTGTTCAACGTGACAGAAGTGCAACCCTTCCGCAAATTGCTGCAGGTTTCAGTGGTGAGCCATCAACAAATGTCAACGTGTGAACCATTCATACCCTTGATGACTGCACGACACGAAGCTTTACGCCTCGCCTGGGCCCGTCAGTACCGATATTCGACTGTTGGTGACTGGAAAGATGTTGTCTGGTCGAAGGAATCTCGTTTCTAATTGTATCGCGCGGATGGACGTGTACGGGTACGGAGACAATCTCATGAATCCTTGGACCCTGCATGTCAGCAGAGCACTGTTCAAGTTGGTGAAGGCTCTGTAATGGTGAGGGCCGTGTGCAGCTGGAGTGATGTGGGACCCCTGATATATCTAAATACGACTCTGAGGTGACACACACGTAAGCATCCTGTCTGATCACCTGCATCCATTGAAGTCCACTGTGGATTCCGACGGACTTGGACAGTTGCAGCAGGCCAATGCGACACTCCTCTCGTTCTGAATCACTACAGAGTGGCTCCAGGACCACTCTTCTGAGTGAAAACACTTCCACTGGCCACCAACCTCCCCAGACCTGAATATTATTGAGTGTATATGGGATGCCTTGTAACGTGCTGTTCGGAAGAGATCTCCACCCCCTCCTACTCTCATGGATTTATGGTGTCAGCTCCCTCCAGCACTACTTCAGTCATTAGCTGAGTCCATGCCACTTTGTGTTGCGACACTTCTGCGTGCTCGGGGGGCCTTACACGATATTCGACAGGTATACCAGTTTCTTCGGCTCTTCAGTGTAAAACTGACGGTACCTGCACGCTGACTTTTCTGGGAGCCATGGACGACTTCACGGCTGAAGACAACGCCGCGTCAGAAACGAATCAAGCCGGCCTGGGTGGCCGAGCGGTTCTAGGCGCTACAGTCTGGAACCACCCGACCGCTCCGGTCGCGGGTTCGAATCCTGCCTCTGGCGTGGTTGTGTGTGATGTCCTTAGGTTAGTTAGGTTCAAGTAGTTCTAAGTTCTGGGGGACTGATGACCTCAGAAGTTAAGTCCCATAGTGCTCAGAGCCATTTGAACCTTTTTTGAGACAGACAACGATGTGACGCACACTACGACTCACACGACACTGAGGAAAAGCTCTCGCAACGCTACGATAGAGACGGGAACAGACAGAACCTACTCGCCGGGCGTGCGAAGCGGGAGTGCTAGGGGGACGTCGTTGTGCATAAATTGAAGGTGCACCTGGCTCTCGTTTTGTGTTAATTACGCCACGGCAGCCGCCGGGGAATCAGCAACAAAGGGAACAATAAGTGGAGAGTCGAGAGTTATGCAGGCCAGCAGAGGTCATATTCACCTGGTTGCACTGAAATCTGCGTAGGGAAATTTGGCATAGAGTTTACAAGCCATCGCGCAGTGACAAATACGTCAAAGAGAAAAAAAGAGAACATGGCTGTAATGGTCGAACATATGTGCTGATGAAAATACCAACGCCTAAAAATTGTTAAAATCCTTATACGTGATGTCTTTCTTGTGGAAGACGTCTGTTTTATATTTGGACGTAAAGAGTCGGTGGAATTGAGGGCACAATAAGAAATGAATACAGGAGTTAACGATAGACAGCTTGACTTCTTGAACTTTTTTCCATTTTCAACCTCTGGTAATACAAATAAATTGAAAGGCAGTATTCTGTAACAATTAATGCTATGAATAACAAAATGTTTCTCGCTTTTTAAGAAATCAGTACTGAAACTCTGTGTTTCATTATTTTGCACGTTTCTCGGCAAGTTGCATTCACCTCTTGGGTTTTTTCTATTCACAGGGTCCACAAGTCGGAATACACAAGTAATTACTTTCGAGAAATTGTTATTGAAAGGAAAACACACTTCTCTCCAGAGCAGCATTATAAGGAAGCTATCGAAACCACAGAGCTAAGGTATCTATAGATGAGATGTATTCAAAAAATAACGGAAATTTATGTTTTTTGGAAAAAATAATTTTTTCGTCTACATCAACAGCATCTTCTTCATAACAGTTTTCGTTAAATATTACTTACGCCAGTATTTTTTCCAGTATCCCGAAATACTTCTCGAACTCGATCTGTTGGATATTTGTTATCTCTCTTAGTGATGCGTTTTTAATCTCATCTATACTTGTAAAACAATGACACCTTAAGGTTTTATTTACTTTATAGAACAGAGAAAACCATATGGGCCATATCTGGTACTCACGCAGGAGCAACGAAGGGTGGGCAGGTGCACAGTCGGGGTGCAAAAATCATGAATTGTTTCGCGACAAACGCGGGAGTTTTTTTCATGTAGGGAGCGTTGAGCTTGTAAGTAGTACTTCTCATCGATCATTCATACTTGAGGCAATAACTCAGGGCGCACTAGGCTCTTAAAATCGAAGAACACAGTGAGCGCAACCTTCACATCTGATCACCCTCGTGGGGCATTCTACGATCTTGGCGATCCAGAATGCTTCCTCTGGGATGGATGAACCTCAGTTTCGATGTCATATTCATGAACGCATGTTTCATCACCCGTTATAATACGTTGTTGTAGCTCCTCATCGCTACTGACTTCATCTAGCAACTCCTAAGAAACTTGCATTCGGCGATGTTTTTGTTCGAAATTCAAGAATTTAGGAAGAAATTTTGCTTTCACACGTTACATGCCCCAAACATACGAAAACTGATATATCAACATCATCAAAGACTTCTCTAATTGCGATTTGGCGGTCTTTAGTAATATTTTCTTTCACTTTCTCTGCGATTTCGTCTTTTCATTACGTGCTGGGGAGTCCAGGGCGCCCGTCATCCTCAGCGCCTTCATGACATTCTTCGAAACACATATTTCACTCGCAAACAGTTGTTTTACTCACAGCAGAATAACTAAGAGCAATATTAGACATATGTCAGGCATTGATTCACTTTATTCAGTCCTCATAGAAGAAATTACTAAAAACTCTCTCTTTTATACGAAACAAATAATGACTTATATATTTTTTCCTCTATTGAATTTCGATTCTCCCCGAGAGGGAGGGTGGGGGTGGGCTGGCAGCAGCGTAATATGCCGCTCTGCAGCCTACAGGAGTGTTAAAAGATAATGAGGAGATATAAAAACAATAAAAACAGGCGATAAAACGGCGACTGTTTAAAACTGGAACATGGCGAAAGGGTGCAAGGTGAAAATATAAAAACAAGGGGTTGGCGATGCTGATTAAAACACATAGTAATTAGACAGGCACAGTTAAAAAACACGGCGGCAGTCTGGTTTCTGTTCGCGGATCTGTTCGCGACACTTAAAAAGGGGACGCACAACACGGAACACTCACGTAAACACTGAACAACCGCGAGGGATTAGCCAAGCGGGCTGAGGCGCTGCAGTCATGGACTATGCGGCTGGTCCCGGCGGAGGTTCCAGTCCTCCCTCGGGCATGGATGTGTGTGTTTGTCCTTAGGATAATTTAGGTTAAGTAGTGTGTAAGCTTAGGGACTGATGACCTTAGCAGTTAAGTCCCATAAGATTTCACACACATTTGAACATTTTTTTGAAACACTGAACTAGGAAGTAAACACGAAGGCATATGTGGCGGGAGGGGGGGAGGACCCGTACAGATGAGGGGGATAAAAGGAGGGGAGCCGATGGATGGAGAGGACACAGAAAAAAGGGAGGCAGAGTGACGCGAGAAGGAGTGGGGAAGGCAGTGGAGGGGAAAGCAAAAGGACTCGGGGCAGAGGATGACAGATACTTCCAAAGCACATGCAATCTTTTTTAACAGCTGACAACTTAGTATCCGATATGGTGAACACTGTATAGATACTTTTCAGACATGTTTACCAACACAACAATGAAAAATAGCGCGAACTGGATTAATAAAACACCCAAATTACAAAATTCTCGTCGTTTTTTTCTAACACGCTTCGTAAGTCAGTAGTGAAAGGGATCGATTGTTTATGAAATTGTGACTTAGTTCCTCTGGATATCTGTGAACGGAAGAATAATAGGTTCAGATATTTTATGCTTTAAGAAGCATATGATTTTATTTGAGAATAATCAGTAAGAGAAGAATAAAGGAATGGGTAAACTTATCACTAGTGTATCTGTACAATTTCTGAAAATTACACTCTGGTAATAACGGAGATTCCTATCAATACTGAAAAATGTATGTAACAAATGCGCAAATCCTCATATCGTATAGCGGATTATTTCAACTGCAAAAGATTTAAGTTCAACTGTGACAATAATTCTGTTCATTAGCTACATCTCTGAGCATGTCATTTGCATAACTGTTGGACACATTTGATTACGTTTTATTTATAAATTCATGCTATTTTAAGATGAATTATTGACCACTTATTACTATTCCTAAACTTCTCGTGGATATGGAAGGATTGTCAAGAAAAAACAACTTAAATTTACTTGTAAACATATTTCTGACCTCTAACAGACAGTTCTTTTTCCTGACGACTATATTGAAGAGTTTTATACAGGGTGAACATTAATAAAAGCGGCCAACGGCCGGTACGGATTCCTGACTGGAAATTGAGGAAAAAAGGTTCTATGAACATGTGTCCAGAAATGAATCGTTGCCACGGTAGACGGCGCTCACGAATGACAGTTCTGACCACGTGCCGTGTGTTCCTTGTGTGTTGCAGGCTGCGTGATTCACGCAGCATACTCTAAGGAGAAGAATGGTTCGGTATTCGTGTCGGGAACAAGCCGAGATGGTGTTTGTGTACGGTCAACGGTCGAGAGGCAGCATGACTATACCAAAAGAAGTACTGTCACAGACGCCAACCACATCTCACAGTATTTCAAGCTTTTTTTTGGGCGTCTGTATGATCTTGCGTCCTTTCAGAGAGTTGAATGTGTAGGGAGGTGGCGGTCTGTGCGTGTACCAGATCTGGAGCTTCTACTAGGGTTCGTTGCAATATCCTGTAGAACCCTGACCTCCAGAGGGGATGTGATGTTACTTGAGTGATAATAGGATCGAGGATAATTTAGAAAGAAATTGGCAATATGAGCCTACTTATCAGTTCTTTTTTTCCGTGTGTCTAGGGCCTCTGGTTGGGTAGACTGTTCACCGGGTGCAGGTCTTTCGAGTTGACGCCACTTCGGCGACCTGGGCGTCGATGGGGATGAAATGATGATGATTAGGACAACACAACACCCAGTCCCTGAGTGGAGAAAATCTCCGACCCAGCCGGAAATTGAATCCGGGCCCTTAGGATTGACATTCTGTCGCGCTGACCACTCAGCTACCGCGGGCAGACGACTTTACAACACCTCTGGTACTGACACATGCGCGTTTCCGCCTGCGAAGGGAATCATAAAGCCATTGTCTCCTCACCTGAAGTAGCCTGGCCCACAACTGATGTGACTGGTTCTTGATATCCTGGATACTGCTACTGAAATGGAGCTGATGTCCGAGCTGGTCTCACAAATGTTCAGTCCGTGACAGACCTAGCGATTTTGCTTACCACGGAATTATCTCAACAACGTGCAGATGATTCATAGAGACACGTGACATGTGTTGACGAGCAATGTACCACTGAAAAATGGTGCCACGACATTGTCACATAAGAAATAACACATGAGGACGGAGGATGTCTATGATGTACCTCTTCGTGTCGTCAGAGTTCACTCAATCACTACCAGCCGCAACCTGAAGTCATATTCGATGGCTCCCAACATCATGACGCCAGGAGTAACACCCCTGTGCCTTCATATGAATGAGACCTCTGCACATAACGCTGCCATACTCGCCGACGACTGTCGTAAGGGGTAGTATAGAACCGCGATTCGCCAATGAATACAATACGACGCCAATTACCGGATGTCGGTGCTTCCATGTAACGGCACCACTCGAAACGCAACGCAACCATTCACGCTTGGGTCGGTAATTTCTTAGTCCGGCTCATGCCAGTCTTCAACCAATGGAGTGGGATGACAAAGAAAGTTGCAGTGTGTCCATTACTTGTTATAGCATTGGACGCGCAAATATGAAGGGCTTGCGATGTAAATGGTGGACGGTATGGTGATCATGTTTTGTAGTGACTGGAGTTTTCAACCAGAATATTGATGACGATTATGCCTGCTCTCGGGTTCCCATGCAGTCCAACATCGGCCCACTGTCACATTAGAATGCACCACAAACCTGGACATTGCATGATTCGATCAGCCAGCCTAATGGAGGCCCAATATATGTTCCTCACTGTGATGCTATTCACGCGTCTTATACGAGGGCCGTGTTATAAGTAATGCAACAATTTTTTTGTGAAAGAAGGTTGGTTTTATCCAGGGTTCCAATACACCATATTATTGCCCACTCTTACGCTACAAAACCCAATTACTCAGTATAATCTCTGTTCAATACGATGGCCTTATGCCACCTTACTTCGAGTGCCCGAATGCCCGCATGGTACCACTCTACTGGTCGATGTCGAAGACAATGCCTTGCGGCATCAATAACCTCCCCATCATCCACATGTTGCTTCGTGTGAGGTACATCATTCTTAGGGCAAACACATGGAAGTCAGAGGTGCGAGATCTGGTCTGCAGACTGGATGACGAAGAACAGCCCAATGACGTTTTGTGAACTTCTCTCAGATTTGCAGACATGTGTGGGTCTTTGCGTTGTCATGAAGAAGGATAAGTTCATTTGCATTTGCATTTTGTCTGGAACCGCGCGACCGCTACGTTCGCAGGTACGAATCCTACCTCGGGCATGGATGTGTGTGATGTCCTTAGGTTAGTTAGGTTTAAGTAGTTCTACGTTCTAGGGGACTGATGACCTCATAAGTTAGGTCCCATAGTGCTCAGAGCCATTTGAACCATTTCATTTGCATTTTTGTGGCGACGAACATTCTTCAGGAGTCTCAGCTGCGTCGGCCGGCCGGCATGCGGGATATCAGACAGTTTTCACGACCTTACTGCAGTGATGACAGACGCCTCGCCCAACAACTCACCGTGGATTTGTTTACTGCCAGATCTCCGTAGACAGTCTGCAAGTACCTATGAATATCTGAGATGCTCTGGATTCCGCATGAAACGCACCTTCGTTACAGACGCTATTTCGAAGACTACGAAAAGCACCGCCACCTACTGGAACGACATGAAAGTATACCGCCAGAAACGGGAATAGTTCCCAATATCCCACAAAAATTCCTCGTTTTTTCGACCTAAACTGGTCGAAAAAAGAAATGTGTTGGATTAGTTACTGAATGCGCCTCATCTGTACCACCAGGGCTAGTAACAACATTAAACATGAACAACACTAATGGAGTCTGGTGGTCATTTTACCTGTCATAGAGAATTGCAACTCAAATCATTTATATATCCGCCAATGATGTGCACCTGGTGGTCAGCTTCCCCTCTCTCATCCCACCCCCCCTTCCCGTCACTTCATCATCTGCCTCCCTCCACCCACACCACATCATGCCGGGCCACAATAGCCGACACTGAACCAGCCACATCTCCCAGCACCTCCACTGCGCCTACAGGATCTGCCACCTCCCTCTCCTACCTGTCCCTCTCCCCTTCTCTCAGCCTACAATCTCCAAAAAACGCAAGAAGGGTATCAATGCCATGTCTGCTCCCGCCATTTCCCACAAAAAGTCACCAACCCCCCTCACCCCATCATCTCCGTGGATACCACCCCTCCTCCTGTCACCCATACCCCAGCCCCCAACCTCCACACCTTTGTTCTGTCAACTCTGGACCCCAAGTTCCTTCATTAATGTACCCTCACCATGGAGATACGAAGGTATCTTCCAGGTGCTCCCATCTCCCAACTGATTCCCCACAGGGACTCAGTCCTCATAATGTCCCCCTCCCCCTCCTTTCATATGGACCTCCTTTGTAAGCTCCAGCACATCATGTTTGGCCTCCATGCGTCCCTGACACACTTCCTCTCCTCTTCCTCTCCTCCTGCCTCCTCATCGCCCCCCAAACTACATAGCCATGATCACCAAGCTCAACCCTATGGTCACGGAGGATGAGGTAGTGGCTGAATGAACTCACAGGCCGACCGTGAAATCTGCTCTGCCCACCATATTCACAATGTCTCTGGCCCCACCGATCTCATGCAGGTCTTTTCGGAGTTTGCCCCCTCCATTGACCACCTCCTCACCCAGGGCGCCCTGATTTTCCACCACCACCACCCTGTTAAATCTGTAAGTAGGCTGTTTATATTTTCTTATTGGCAACGTTACGTAGCGCTCTGTATGAAAATCACTGGCTGTGCTGTGTTCAGTCTGTGGCTAGTTAGGATTGTTGTCTGCCATTGTAGTGTTGGGCAGCTGGATGTTAACAGCGCGTAGCGTTGCGCAGTTGGAGGTGAGCCGCCAGCAGTGGTGGATGTGGGGAGAGAGATGGCGGAGTTTTGAAATTTGTAACACTGGATGTCATGAACTACTATATATATTATGACTGTTAAGGTAAATACATTGTTTGTTCTCTATTAACATCTTTCAATTGCTAACTATGCCTATCAGTAGTTAGTGCCTCCTGTAGTTTGAACCTTTTATTTAGCTGGCAGTAGTGGCGCTCGATGTATTGCAGTAGCTTGAGTAACGAAGATTTTTGTGAGGTAAGTGATTTGTGAAAGGTACAGGTTAATGTTAGTCAGGGCCATTCCTTTGTAGGGATTTCTGAAAGTCAGATTGCGTTGCGCTAAATAATATTGTGTGTCAGTTTAAGCTCAGTCCGGTATAAATTTATCTAAGGGGACGTTTCATTTGTCGACCCTTAGCCGAGGATACCTCACTGGAATCTTCTGATTTTTTCTTGTAGTTTGTGTAATTAGTGTAGATTTTGTTTATTGCTAGCGCGTAATTGTAGAGAGAATCTCCTTTGTAGTTGCAGTCTTTCATTGTTGTACAGTAAAACAGTGGTGGCATGCACGTAGATTTGCACCAAGTATTTCGCAGCTGCGCTTGCAATTAACGAGATATTATTTTCAGTGCTATGTTAATGTGTTCTCTTATTGTTGCTCTTCAAATTGTGTTTTTCTGTGTTATCGTGTGAAATATTGTGACAATAATGGCGTGTGAAGAACGTAATACTAGGCTCCAAAATAAACTGAGAAATGACAGTGAAGACGAAAGCAGTGTGTTAGCGCCACCGAGTAATGAATTAACTAATGTTCAAATTAGTAATTTGGTAATTGTACACAGGGAAATGGAGCGGGCTGCAAACAATGGTGCCGAAATGACAGGACACAATCTTGCAAATACTGTAGATTCAGGTTTTGCGTCCTCACCCTTTTCTCAAATAAGTCAAGACACATTTTCTGCTTTTCAAACTGCGAATATTGCCGGTTCAAATGCATTGCCGAATAGCACTGAGGAACATGTTTCAGACACCAGTGCATTGTTATTACAATTAATGCAACAAATGGGACAAAAGCTTCAAAAGTTAGACACAATGGAACAAAATCTTCAAAAGTTAGACACAATGGAACAAAATCTTCGGAATTAGATACTAACAATCACTCTGCAAGTACTGACAGGGATGATATCGACGGCATATTTGAAACTAATGAGTTAATTCAGAATAAAATTCAAACAATTGAGAATTTTAATGACACTGATAGGCAGGACCTTTTTGAGATTTTACAAGCACATTCCACAGTTTTTACTCACAAAACAGGAACAATCAAGGTATTTCAATACCAATTTCGTGTTCGTGAGCATACTAAATTTTGTGTTAGACCATACGTAATTCCAGCACATTATAGGGACTGTGTTAGAACAGAAATACAATCTATGCTTGACGAGGGCATTATTGAGACTGCAGTAAGCTCATACAACAATCCGTTACATGTTGTTGAGAAGAAAAATGGATCGATCAGGCTTGTCTTAGATTCGAGACAAATCAATACTATCATTATTCCTGAAACAGACAGGCCGCAGACGATGGAAGAACATCTTCAAAATTTTAATGGTGTAAAAGTGTTGTCTTCCATTGATCTCAGATCCAGCTTTTATCAGATCGAACTTCATCCAGAATGTAGAAAATACACAGCTTTCCTTTGTTTCGGCGTTTGTTATCAGTTTCGGAAACTTCCTTTTGGTTTGAACATTTCTTCAGCAGCATTCATTCGCGGGCTAAATTCCATATTACCTGAGTTCTTAAAACGTCACATCACCTTATATGTGGACGATATTCTGATAGCAGAAGCCTCATGGGAACAACACAATCCCATCCTCAACAGCATGTTACATATTTTTGCAGAATCTGGAATTACAGTTAACTTGGAAAAGTCTGAATTCGGTAGGACAAAGGTGAAGTTTTTGGGACATATTATTTCTTCTGAAGGCATTCAGCCGGATCCCGAAAAGTTAGAAGCAATCAGAGCCATTCCAGTTCCATCCACAAAAAAACAAGTCCGCAGTTTTCTAGGTCTCGTAAATTTTTACCGTCGTTTTCTGAATATGCAAATTCTTGTTACACCAAAACTTTGTTCTCTCACTGGAAAAAATACTATTTGGAACTGGGACGAACAAGCACAGTTGGAATTCAATTCTTTGAAAGAAGCGTTACTTCACGCGCCAATACTAGCTCATCCTGATCTGTCTCAAGATTTCTGCCTTAGCACGGATTCTTCTAATGTCGGTCTTGGTGCCCATTTATTTCAAGAAGCCATAGAAAATGACATTACTGTTCATAAAACCATTGCTTTTGCTAGCCGAGTGCTAACAAAATCTGAAAAAAATTATTCCGTTACTGAATTAGAAACTTTAGCTATCGTTTGGGCATTTAACAAATTCTGTTTCTTTCTTTCTGGTAAGCACGTAAAAGTATACAGTGATCATCGTGCATTACAATTTCTTATGTCTTCAAAATTAAATCATGACAGGTTAAAACGTTGGGCATTGTTTCTGCAAGAATTCCGCTTCACAATAGTCTACATTCCCGGCAAGGAGAACATTGTTGCGGACGCGCTGTCACGCGCACCGGCTGGGCTTGAGAAAAGTAACACAGAAGGCAACCTCGAGAAACATTTTAGTATTCTTTACATTCAGAAAGTCGCCTTTGAAAACTTCATCACCACATCTTTAAAGGACATTGCTCATGAACAAGATAAAGATCCGATTTGGAAAGACATCAAGAGCAAATGGCATGAAAAGACACACACACAGATTCGGCATTATTATCTGGTTAGAAACAACATACTGTTCAAACGCTGCATTGTTGATGACAAGCTATGGGTACTTTGCATTCCTGACGATTTTGTTAATAAGCTCATTTGGTACATTCCTTTCAGCTATGCACATTTTGGCCCTCGAAAATGTTATCATATTCTTCGAACGACTTGTTATTTTAACAACATGGAAAAGAGAATTCGAAGAGTCTTGTCTATTTGTAAACTTTGTCAAAAGGCGAAACCATCTACTATCTCCCATCGTGCTCCGCTGTTTCTTATCATTCCTTCTAAGTTAAAAGAATTTGCTGCTGCTGATCTCTTGGGACCGCTTGTCAGAACATCTAATGGATTTTCGTACGTTCTAGTCGCTGTTGAACTTACTTCAAAATTTGTTTCTTTCACTCCGTTACGTAAAGCCACTGGACGGTCTGTATCCAACGCCCTTGTTAAAAATTTCTTACGTGAAGTTGACCACGTTGCTAAAGTCATTTCAGATAACGGACCGCAATTCAGATCTGCTGTTTGGTCACGCATGCTTCGGAATCATAAAATCAAACCTGTTTTTATTTCATTGTACTCACCACATTGTAACCCATCTGAACGGATTATGAAAGAAATCAATAAGCTTTGCAGACTTTATTGTCACAGAAAGCATCAGCATTGGGACACATATTTACACTTATTTCAAAACGTGCTGAATGAAATGCCTCATGATTCCACTGCTTTACCACCTACTCTTGTACTGAAGAATGAAGAACCACCGAACAGAATCAGAGAGCTTGTACCTTTCCCGAATACACGTAAACTTCGACACAAAGACATAATTGATTTGGCTCTTAAAAATATAAAATCTGCAGCAGACAAAAGGAGAAAACTACACGGTAAAGCAAATGCAAAGAAATTATGTATTGGTCAGAAAGTTCTCATTAAAGCTCATTCATTGTCACATAAGAAGAAACACTTAAGTCACAAATTCTTTCTAGTTTACAATGGACCTTACAGAATCCGACGTATACCACATGATAATTGCGTCGAAGTTGAAACACTGCGTACTAGGAAGAGTAAAGGTTTACACCACATTTCACATGTGAAACCGTTTATTGAAAGATAATCTGCTTTATAACTTAGTCTTTGCCATAAAATTTTTCACTTCATATTTCTAGTATGAATTGTCAGACTTAGAATCTGTTAACATGCAACAATGTTTGAAGTTAAATATCCAGTCAAGAACCAAGAGAACTTATTTAAACAGAAATTACGAATGCATTGTTATTGTGAACAGACGACACAGTGTTATTGTGTGTGTGCATTCTTGCTTGTTAGTTGCACGATTACGTAACGACTATAAGGCTCACATACTTAGAACATTTACCAGTACTGCTAATGAGATTTTAATGCAACATTTTGGTTTACTGGAAAATACATTCTGGATTTAAAGTACTTTCTGTGAGATACCAGATGACACAGTGGTTAGTTTATGTGACAGCTACACGATTTTATCACGACACTACTAATGAGTGACAATTTACAATGTTGCTTTTGCGGTGTTTCTGTTTTATATCTGCACAGTTTTTCTGAATTATTCTGGAAAGTAAAACATGTTTTAGTAGTAACTTTTGTGGTATAGCTATAATGAGACAGCCTTTTCCGTAGCACAACAATACGTTACAGCACAGTAATTTCTTCATCACAACAATAAGCGTAATAACTAAGATATCTATATGCAAAGCATTTCACTTTTGTTTATCATGAGGTAAGTACATTGACTTCTGCAGAACTTAGCTTTCGGAGGACAATAACTATGACACTTCCACAGAGATTATCTTACAGCAAAACGCACATTTAGCGCTACAGGACACGTATTTGAGTGATTAATATTGTACTTAAATCATTTATTTTTAAAGATATTTGAAGTACAATGATACAAAGGTTTTCCGTAATACATTTCATTCCATTCTTGTAATCTGTAACACCTGAGGGTATAATTACATTAATCCTCAGGGGGTACACGCTTACTTTGTGTATCATGTGTTTGGCAAGCACAAGGAGCCCTAGCTAATATGGTATTTGCTTATACAGCTTTACACATCGGTACTATATTCCTCTAACACATAAATTACATAGCTATCTGATCATTTAACTGAGAGAGACAAACTTTTTTACTACGGCAGTGACAGATGTTGACGCAATTACACCGTTGGATAACTTCACACTTATGAAATTGTATTTTGTCTGTACTGTGTGAACTCTTCATATTTTTTTGGACCCATTGTGATATTATGAGAGCTTTGAATGATGTATTTGGTATGGGATCACGATTTTTAAAGTACGTTTGAGGTAGATGACACTATTTAAATGAGCAGAGATTTTTTTTAGGTTTTAACATTATTGCAGAAAACTACGACGTTTTTGAGATTTGACTGAGGTGTTATGATGTTATTATTACGATGACTATGTGTATTATGCTGTTGTGGTATGTTTATGATCAATAAGCTGATGCTATATGAGTTATATGATTATGCTACGTATCTGTTATGATGAAATATTGAAGAAGTGTCGACGAATAAGGTAAGGAATAATGAGTAGTGGTTAGGGACTCTGGTTTGTGAAAAAGGTTGTTGGAAACCAAGAATCGTACTTTCAGAGTTATGAAATGTATGTAAATGCGTGAATGTATTACAGTGCCGACGAAATTTTTTTGTACACTGTTATATCAATAGGATTTTGTTTCTACAGATTTGTATCGCAAATTCTCAACCTGTGAAATTTTTTTATATGAGACTGCCACTGTAGCAGAAACTGCTGTCGTAAATATTTCAGTGAGAAAGGTAAGTGACCTTGACGTAATGCGTTTTGGGCGCCCAGCTGAGAGGTAGTCGTCTGACAAAAGAAAGCCATTAGGTGAAGAAAAAAAGAGGCCATTATCTTCGCCATTGACATTCCTTTAGAGAAAGCATCGCAAATACGACACGCTCATTACTTGGAAAGATACTTACATCTGCACACCTGATTATAACAAGCGTCTTTCTACGAGAGTTGAGAGAATTTCTACTAACTTATGAAATGTCACATGACTATTGAATGATATTTTTATTCTTTGCTTTTCATAGTTGCTTATTTCATTTGATATCTAGTTTCCAGCTGTGTTGTAGCATTGGTTTTATAAAATAAAATAAAATGCATTTGCTAATGTGAACACTTTCTGTCAACAGATCTATCAAATAATAATTTTGTGATCCACATTCTTCAAAAAAGGAGCACTTGGAAAGGAAAGAACAATAAAAAGGGACTAGTAACAGTAACTGCATACATAATTTTCTTTTCAAGTACATGGTAATATTTTTTTATGATAAGTTGTTGTGGTGCACAACTTTAATTACATAGACATTAAGATGTGAATATACATTTCCCTTGTCTGCATTGTTGTCTTTAGTGTAATGTTTTTTTCTGCTTGAGCTATGTCATGTTCAGATATAAGTTATTTCATTAGCTGCTGCTGTTTGCCAGGCATAGTGTTACTGAATTTGACTTTGTGTTACTCTGCTAAGCCAGTTTACTACTGATTTATTTTTGTTGTTTGCTGCTCATTGCCTTATATTAGTTGTAATATTGTTGCTTACTTTGCCAATTTGAATTTTTTTGTCATTGCTGTTCATGTTAATTGTTTTGTGCTGCTGCATTGCCTCGTCCCTTAGTTTAGCATCTGAGCTCAGTAGATTTAAGTTAGCTTAAGAGGGGGTAGCCTATAAGAGAATGAGTTGCGATGAATTTGAAGAAATGCACTGAGAGGTTATACGAGAAAAATACAGAAAGCATGCTTGGATAGGATTTTTTTGGCTGGAGCAAATATCGAAATAAGACGAAAGATCTATGGAATGAAGTTTTGGGTTGGACTGCAGTACCAAATGTTACACTGAAAACGAACACTGTCCTTTCCTTTTGTGTTATACCACTACGTGTTTGTGTACCCTTGTGTATTTGTTTTCTTCCTGTCTCTGTGTAGTTTCATAGAATTTTTTCTTCTTCTAATACTAAGCTACATTCACTATGATGAGGAATACTGTTATCCTCAAATATAATTGGCATTAATAATATGTTATTTACCTTGTAAATATGCTTAGACATTATTTATTCTGTTTTGTTTTAATGCTCATGTGTAAATTTGATGTTTCAAAAGTTATTCTGATCTTTTATGTATTTACTTATGTCATAATTCCTGTAACATTGATGGATATGTTTATTTCTATTCTGTTGTAAAGCCTGTATTACTACAAATGTTATCTGTATTGTTATGTTTTTAATGATGTATTTTGTACCTTTGTAATTGTATTCTCATGTTATAATATTGTAATTGACACCAGTTCATCAAATTAAGTAACTTGTAAGCATTCATTTCACTGCACACGTTTCCTACGTCTAAAGGTTGCAAATTGTGGGAGCAGTGCGGGGGAAACGATAACACGATGACATTATTTTCTTTGGCTTTTTCAACAACTCCAATATTCACGTGTGAGCTATGGTTATCAAGTAGCAACAGAACTGGCTCTTCCTTGGTGGGTTTGGCGTGTTTGATAAAATGATTCATAAAAATTATGAATTCTTTATCGGTCATCCATCCAGAGGAATTACCAGCTCCAATGCAATCTGGAGGTTCACCACGAATAAGCATTCAGAATATTTGAGCCTGGGAATAACGAACATCGGTGGGATAAAATTACCCGCATCCTTAGAGGCACAAGCAAGTGTTACAAGAGTTCCCCTCTCAGCCGATGCGATAGCTCCAATTTGGTTTTGACCACGAGCAGCTGCTATTTTCTTAGATTTTTGAACCGTTGTGACCACTGTTTCATCAATGTTTCGCATTCGAAAAGCATTAAACTGATATTTTTGGAGAAGTCGTTGATATATTGCAAAGAATGAGTTACCGTTAGTCTTACTGAACGACATCACTCGACTTAAAAACGTCGCTTCTTGTGTCCTTAAAGATAACTGTGGATTTCTGCGCATAAAATTTTCGAACTAGTCAGTGCCAGCCATGTTATTTTCATGCCAAGAAGGTGGAATGTTTTTAGCATTAAGCTGCACACTGCATTGGTAAGCTAGTTTCCTTACTTCTATAGGAAGTAGTCCAAAATATATTTCGGTGCACTTGAGTAGGTAGGAAGCCATCTTACCCTCTTCTTCTGCAGTAAATACTTGTCTACCCTTAACATAACCAACTCTTAAACATTCGTTATTCTTCTTTTTCTTTCTGTATCTATAAAAAGAGACGTGACATAATCCGAAAGTCTGACTAGCTTTCCGAATACTGTATTTTTTTCTACAACTTCAGCTGCCACTAACTCGTACACTTCTTGGCTTTGTGTTGCCCGCTCTGACTTTCTTTTATACATCCTCACTCTAGAAGAAAGAAAATCTAGAAAATTGAGTCAAAGAAATACGCTAATAAAGTTTAAGATCCTAGTGAAAAGAGCCTGTTACTACTTACCCCTGTTACAACATGCCCCTCGCTCCCCTGCTATAGTTTTCCGTACTGCTGGCTCAGAGAGTAGCTGCAAGGCAGCCGGGATGAGCAAACCTTGTATTGAAGGCTCAAGCAGGAACAAACTTACTTAGGGATGGCTTCTATAAGGTACAAAAAATGAACATAAAAACATGATTTAACACTTAAGAAGACATTTTGCTGCAGGAGGCCTACGCGATGAAAACAGTGAGCAAGCAATACGGTTGTTATGTTCACTAGTATTAACCTCTCTGAGCTACGTCAAACAGCAGAACTTCTTTAATACTCTGTAGAAGTGCAATGTGTTAGATGACGATCAGTTTGGCTATAGAAAAGATAAGGGGACCAGAGAGGCAATTCTGAGATTGCGGTTAATAATGGAAGTAAGACTAAAGAGAACTCAAAGACATGTTCATAGTATTTGTCAGCCTGGAAAAAGCGTTCAACAATGTAATAATGGAAGCAAGACAAAAGAAGAATCAAGACACGTTCATAGCATTTGCCGACCTGGAAAAAGCGTTCCCTAATGTAAAATGTGCAAGATGTTCGAAACTCTGAGAAAGATAGCTATAAGGAGAGACGTGTAATATAGAATACGTACAAGAGTTAAGAGGGAATAACAAGAGTGGACGACCAAGAACGGAGTGCTCGGAATAAAAAGGGGGTAAGACAGGGATGTAGTCTTTCGCCCCTGTCGTTCAATCTCTACATCGAAGAAGCAACGATGACAACAAAAGAAAGATTCAGGAGTGGAATGAAAATTCAAAGTGAATACACTCCTGGAAATTGAAATAAGAACACCATGAATTCATTGTCCCAGGAAGGGGAAACTTTATTGACACATTCCTGGGGTCAGATACATCACATGATCACACTGACAGAACCACAGGCACATAGACACAGGCAACAGAGCATGCACAATGTCGGCACTAGTACAGTGTATATCCACCTTTCGCAGCAATGCAGGCTGCTATTCTCCCATGGAGACGATCGTAGAGATGCTGGATGTAGTCCTGTGGAACGGCTTGCCATGCCATTTCCACCTGGCGCCTCAGTTGGACCAGCGTTCGTGCTGGACGTGCAGACCGCGTGAGACGACGCTTCATCCAGTCCCAAACATGCTCAATGGGGGACAGATACGGAGATCTTGCTGGCCAGGGTAGTTGACTTACACCTTCTAGAGCACGTTGGGTGGCACGGGATACATGCGGACGTGCATTGTCCTGTTGGAACAGCAAGTTCCCTTGCCGGTCTAGGAATGGTAGAACGATGGGTTCGATGACGGTTTGGATGTACCGTGCACTATTCAGTGTCCCCTCGACGATCACCAGTGGTGTACGGCCAGTGTAGGAGATCGCTCCCCACACCATGATGCCGGGTGTTGGCCCTGTGTGCCTCGGTCGTATGCAGTCCTGATTGTGGCGCTCAGCTGCACGGCGCCAAACACGCATACGACCATCATTGGCACCAAGGCAGAAGCGACTCTCATCGCTGAAGACGACACGTCTCCATTCGTCCCTCCATTCACGCCTGTCGCGACACCACTGGAGGCGGGCTGCACGATGTTGGGGCGTGAGCGGAAGACGGCCTAACGGTGTGCGGGACCGTAGCCCAGCTTCATGGAGACGGTTTCGAATGGTCCTCGCCGATACCCCAGGAGCAACAGTGTCCCTAATTTGCTGGGAAGTGGCGGTGCGGTCCCCTACGGCACTGCGTAGGATCCTACGGTCTTGGCTTGCATCCGTGCGTCGCTGCGGTCCGGTCCCAGGTCGACGGGCACGTGCACCTTCCGCCGACCACTGGCGACAACATCGATGTACTGTGGAGACCTCACGCCCCACGTGTTGAGCAATTCGGCGGTACGTCCACCCGGCCTCCCGCATGCCCACTATACGCCCTCGCTCAAAGTCCGTCAACTGCACATACGGTTCACGTCCACGCTGTCGCGGCATGCTACCAGTGTTAAAGACTGCGATGGAGCTCCGTATGCCACGGCAAACTGGCTGACACTGACGGCGGCGGTGCACAAATGCAGCGCAGCTAGCGCCATTCGACGGCCAACACCGCGGTTCCTGGTGTGTCCGCTGTGCCGTGCGTCTGATCATTGCTTTTACAGCCCTCTCGCAGTGTCCGGAGCAAGTATGGTGGGTCTGACACACCGGTGTCAATGTGTTCTTTTTTCCATTTCCAGGAGTGTATATCAATGATACGATTCGCTGACGACATTGCTGTCTTGAGTGAAAATGAAGAAGAATTAAATGACCTCCTGAATGGAATGAACAGTAAATGAGTACAGAATATGGACTGAAACTAATTCGAAGAAAGACGAAAGTAATGAGAAGTACCAGAAATGCGAACAGCGAGAAACCTAACAAGAGGATTGATGGCCACGAAGTGGATGAAGTTAAGGATTGAGGAGGTTCTGCGCAGAATCAGAGAGGAAAGGAATATGTGGAAAACACTGACAAGAAGAAGGGACAGGATGAGAGGACATCTGTTAAGACAACAGGGAATGACTTCCATGGTACCAGATGGAGTTGTACAGGGCAAACATCTGTTGACGAAGACAGAGATTATAATACATCTAGCAAATAATTCATGATGTAGGTTGCAAGTGATACTCTGAAATAAAGAGGTTGGCGCAGGAAAGGAATTCGTGGGGGAACGGATCAAACCAGTCAGAAAACAGATGACTCAAAAAAAAGTGCAATATTTCAAGCTGTACACAATGATGTTAACAATAACTCTGCTTGCTATGCAGTTGTACAATGATCGAAGTTCATTACCCAAACAAAAATTCCAACTTCTATGAGAGACGTTGTTGTCGGAGCCATTCATAACAATTTGTGGTGGTCGTGCTTTTATGAAGTCTTCAAGCATCGGTAATGGATCTTAAAGGTTTGTTCTCACGAGAAAGTTGCTCCCATTAAAGTATTCTCTAACAGTGCGTCCATTTGGTAAGAGAGTTGTTCTTTTCGTTATCACACTAAAATGGCCTATTCTGACACGTCATCAGTAGAGGTGCATAACAAGGCTAATGTTTCTCACACATTATCGCATCTTTACTTTTGGAACAAGAGAGTTAAGGGGAGCCGGAGGTGGTCAAATCAAAAAATTACGATTTTTTTTGCTACCGAAAATTAATTGGAACATTCCTCTTTAATGTAAACTTTGAATTATTGTTCTACTCGCCCTAGAAGTGGAGTTATTACCATTTTCCCCCACGCCTGCAGAGGAAATGGGCGGCCGCTGAATGCATCTAACACCCTCTCGTGACTTCCTGGCGAACTGCTTGGGATTTTCTCGGCCTGTTACGCATAAAGCGCCTTATGTTACGCAAGGGTTGGCTACATTGTTTTCTGTGACAAATATTACCCGTATATCCTTACAGCTTACCTATTTTCCTCAGAATTTCGACATCTTGCTCCATTTAATATTGTCGTACACTTTTGTTCTGGTTACGATGCCACGTTTTAGTAACCGTGTATATAACAAGAGGAAGAACGTAGGGAAAAGAAAATTAACACCAATACCAAGTTGCGATACTACAATGAATAAGAGCGCGGAACATCGTCTCTTTGCTGTTTACCGTTTCGAATTAGTTCAGTGTTGCGCCTGTTGTTGGTAGTATTATACTTCTTGTGTAAAGCGGGTAATATGCAGTATATACAAGAATCAGGAGTGAACAATAAAACCAATTTTTCATGACTTAGCACAGCCAGAATTGTTACACAAATGCCTACACGGAAAGACGCAGAATCCTAATGAGAGCGTAAACAATTTGATTTGGAAAGTGATTCCTAAAAGGGTGTTTGTAAGCATAAAAACACTGCACTTCGGGATTTATGATGCAATAGCAACCTACAACCAAGGGAACAGTGTGAAGTGTGAAGTTCTGAAGGCATTAGGATTTACAGCTGGGGTGAACACTGTACGAGCACTAAGAAATATTGACAGAGAAAGGATAAGAGGAGCAGAAAGAAGAGAAAGGCATATGAAGTATGATGGAACAACAGGCCAGAAAAGAAGACAGAAGAGGAAGCTTTTGGAGGATGAAGAAGAAGACCCTGATAATCCATCCTATAGTGCAGGAATGTATTGAGAAACTTTGATAGCCATTTCCCGTAAATTAGAATTTTTCGAATATAAGTAACATTTTCTCAAAATCCACTCAAGCTAAAGAGATGAAATTTTTATACAGCACTCCTAGTGGTCAAACTTACATTGTAACACAGCCATTTGGCAATATGTTCAGTAGTTTCATTTCAGTTTAATTATAAAGCAATTATTTGTAAAAAAAATTGGGTCATTAATAAAAAAAATAATTGGAAGGAAACTAGAAAAGATACTCCAAAATCCCTCTGTCATAACTGCAATACTAAACCACTCTACATGTAAAAAAAATTCAAATTTTTCTATTTGGTAGTTTATTCATAAATGTTCCTCAAACTTAGTGATTTTAACATGGGCAGCATAGGCACCTCCGGCTCCCCTTAACTCTAGCCTGGAGATAGTTACGTAGCACGATTTAGGTACCCCCCCCCCACCCCCACCCCCCAAGGGAGTGTCGGTTTGAGCTGTGTAGTGCATTATAGGCACCCGGATTGGGACGTTTGGTGCTGTAGAAAAGTATGCAGTAAAGTTATGGAAACAGGTAGAACTGTTGAAGATTCCAAACAGACTGATTACATAATTAATAAGCATTCTACGATTATAGCATAAAATTCAATTACAAACCAATAACATCCAAATAACGATGTGAAGGTTCTCCCAAAATGTAATTCATACGTTTCTGTAACCGGTGACTAAAACAGTAGGAAAACATGTAACATAAATTTAAAAAGATAATACTACACTACTGGCCATTAAAATTGCTACACCAAGAAGATATGCACATGATAAACGGGTATTCATTGGGCAAATATATTATACTAGAACTGACATGTGATTACATTTTCACGAAATTTGGGTGCATAGATCCTGAGAAATCAGTACTCAGAACAACCACCTCTGGCCTTAATAACGGCTTTGATACGCCTGGGCATTGAATCAGACAGAGCTTGGATGGCGTGTAAAGGTACAGCTTCCCATGCAGCTTCAACACGATACCACAGTTCATCAAGAGTAGTGACTGGCTCATTGTGACGAGCCAGTTGCTCGGTCACCATTGACCAGACGTTTTCAATTAATGAGAGATCTGGAGAATGTGCTGGCCAGGGCAGCAGTCGAACATTTTCTGTATACAGAAGGGCCCGTACAGGACCTGCAACATGCGGTCGTGCATTATCCTGCTGAAATGTCGGGTTTCATAGGGATCGAATGAAGGGTAGAGCCACGGGTCGTAACACATCTGAAATGAAACGTCCACTGTTCAAGTTGCCGTCAATCCGAACATGAGGTGTCCGAGACGTGTAACCAATGGCGGCACCCTATACCATCACGCCGTGTGATACGCCACTATGGCGATGACGAATACACGCTTTCAGTGTGCGTTCACCGCGATGTCGCCAGACATAGATGCGACCATATCATGATGCTGCAAACAGAACCTGGGTTCATCCGAAAAAATGACGTTTTGCCATTCGTGCACCCAGGTTCGTCGTTGAGTACACCATCGCAGGCGCTCCTGTCTGTGATGCAGCGTCAAGGGTAACCGCAGCCACGGTCTCCGAGCTGATAGTCCATGCTGCTGCAAACGTCGTCGAACTGTTCGTGCAGATGGTTGTTGTCTTGCAAACGTCCCCATCTGTTGACTCAGGGATCGAGACGTGGCTGCACGATCCGTTACAGCCATGCGGATAAGTTGCCTGTCATCTCGACTGCTAGTGATACGAGGCCGTTGGGATCCAGCACGGCGTTCCCTATTTCCCTCCTGAACCCACCGGTTCCTTATTCTGCCAACAGTCATTGGATCTCGACCAACGCAAGCAGCAATGTCGCGATACGTTAAACAGCAATCGCGTTACGCTACAATCCGACCATTATCAAAGTCGGAAACGTGATGGTACGCATTCCTCCTCTTTACACGAGGCATCACAATAATGTTTCACCAGACAACGCCGGTCAACCGCTGTTTATGTATGAGAAATCGGTTGGAATCTTTCCTCATGTCAGCACGTTGTAGGTGTCGCCACCGGCGCCAACCTTGTGTGAATGCGCTGAAATGCTAATTATTTGAATATCATAGCATCTTCTTCCTGTCGTTTAAATTGCGGTGTAGCAATATAAATGGCCAGTAGTGTACCATCTACAGTCCAGATGGTATATCAGGTAAGTTCATTAAAAGTAGCTGAAGGAAAATAGACTTTGAGCTAACTGGTATATACTGAGGTGCCAATAGTTATGGGTTACCTACTACTATCGTGTCGGACCACGTTTCGCTCGGCGTAGTGCAGTAGCTCGACGAGTCATGGAGTCACAAATGGTTGGAAGCATCCTGCAGATTTATTGGGCATTTCTGCCTCTGTAGTCGCCCATTAATTGCGGAAGTGTTTGTCGGTACAGGATTTTGCTAACGAACTGACCTCTCGATTATGTCCCAAGAGGTAGAACATAAGAATTTCCAGTCAGTGATCGCTGACACCATTATGGAGTCACCACCAGATTGCACTGTCCTTGTTGACAACTTGGGCCCATGGCTTCGAGGGGTCTGTGCCACACTCGAACCCTACCATCAGTTCTTACAAACTGTAATTGGGACTCACCTGGCCTGACTACGGTTACCCAGTCGTCTAAGGTCAAACCGTTATGATCACAAGTCATTAGAGGCGCTGCAGTCGATCTCGTTCTGCTGGCATGTTAGCAAAAGCACTCGCGTAGGTCGTCTGCTTCCATAGCTCATTAACCCCAAATTTCGCCGCACTGTCCCAACGGATATGTTCGTCGTAAGTTCCACATTGATTTCTACACACTAAAGAACAACACAAGTGTATCCATTAGTTATGTGGATTCCGACCAGTAACGAGACAACTGCCCATCAAGGGTTGTGTTCAAAACGACCATCGGCAGCAGTAATACACGCTTCCAGGCTGATATGGAAAGACTGCTTCATACATATGCTGCAATTTCATACGTCGTTGCATATCATCGGATGTAGTTGCCCCGTCCTTGTATACAGCATCTTTCAGCTTTCCTCACAGAAAAAAGTCTACAGGCCTCAAAGCCCGAGAACAGGCCCGACAAAGTACAGATCCTCTGCTGCAGTACTTCGTCCACTATGGGGTCGACAGCTGCCATGTTAGTACCATAGGTTCCTCCTAGTCTGCACAGGAACGTCTTCCAAACATCCGTGGAAGATGATCTGTCAGGAGTCTGCCATACTTGTGCACGTTCAGTGTGCCGTCTATGAAAAACGGGTATATGAGCTGTTACTCCATTATCCCACACCACACGTTAACACTCCATGCACGCTGACGTTCCACCTGACGAAGCTAACAGGGATTGGCAACAGACCAATAGTGCATGTTTCGGCGGATTATCTGGTCACCATTGGTAAATGTTGCTTCATTACTAAACAAGAAACTTGATACATCTGGAGTAGGTTCCTTCTGTTATTTTGTCGGGGTGTTACGCTATCATTTTCACGTAACTGGTTAAAGAGGCTGATAAATAATTTCCGAGCTGATTGACGTCTGCTGCGATATCTTGCCACATACATCGTACAAGAACAAATTGTATTCTTTCTGCACTCTTCTTACACCATTAGCATGTCGACTTTTTATGCATTGATAATTCCCATCGTCCACTCACAACCTACTGCTTGGAGTGTCACACGCTAATTGACTAGTAAGTCGCAATGCACTCAAGGAACACACGAAGACACTATAAGCAAACATGACTACATCGTACTCAGAAACTACGAAGGTTGAACGACAAAAACACGTTACAGTGTGGAAACTTTTCAAAATACGGTATCTCGCTGATGACTCGCATTACAATCCAGTAACAAACACCACTAATATTCTAATTTATCCTACTTTTAGTTTGTTAATGTCAATAGACATCGTTCAATTTTAAAAAGAATATATCTGTACAAAAAGAACACTTTATATGTATTGTTACATTATGTTTATTGGCTAACTATAGGAGTTCCTTACTACCACTCCATTTTGTGAAAACCACATATCATTTTCCATTTCTGCAATATTTGCAGTTCAAGTTTATGGTGATTCACCCTGTAAACCGCGATGAAGTGGACTGTGGAATCCTTTTAGCCTATCTAAAGCCTTTGATTTGATCAGTCATGAACTGTTTCATATGAAATAATACAGAGTTACTCGCAACCCGTTTAAGCTGTATCTTTCTGTCAGGCAGCAGAGGGTACAAAAATTTGGTGAGAATAAAAGTTACTTTTTAGGATACAGGTGAATAAGTTATTGTTTACCTCAAGACTCTGCATGAACGAGCTTTAGAGACATAAGAACAAATGGCAGAAGCATATAATTCTATAATTAGAAGCACTACCACTGAACAAACATCTCACACGAAGTTTCTAGGAGTCTGGTTGAATAATGATTTAAGGTTGGGAAAATCTCTTGACTTATTGAACAGAAGGTTGAGGAAAACTATTATGGCTAAAGGATGCTCGGGGAATAATGCTGTAAAACTGAAACAGTGCTGTATGACTATTATGGAAATGGTTATAAACCGTAAGTGCGTGTGCTGTTCTGGAGAAATGCAAGTTTGCAAGAGATTAATTCAGAAATTAGCAGTTGGAGTAATGAAAGGCGAAACATGCAGGAACATTTTAGAACAGTTTAAAATTAGCACTCTTCCAGGATTATATGAATGTATGTGTTACCTCAACCCTCATTGTACTAGTGGAATCAATATGAGCCCGTAAGTACTTCGGAAATATACAGAGTGAAGAAGAAACGCCACACTTGGAGGTCGGCATGCAATTACTTTACAAATTCAAGACAAAATTGTACCTAGCGAAGTGAGATCGGGTGCCTTTTGAAAATGCATGTATGAATAATAGAAGCTGGCAACACTGTCACATCGTCGAGCACATTGGAATGTACAGAGGAAAGTGCATCACCCATACTACTGTACCAGTAGCCGTCGCTCACTGAGCTGACAGCTGGGACATAGAAACCACATCCGCCATGGAGCTTACGGTTCCAATCCTCCTCGAGGTTCTTTTTTTATTCCCTAGTTCTTGTCGTTTATAAGCAAGACATCATTTTGTCACATGACAACAGCCTATCACATGACATTGGGATCCATTAAAATGTATGCATGTGTCTGCGAACCACGCAGTGCACAACAATAACTGGTCCTCTCAAGTCCACGTGTGGCGGCGTCCCGATGGAGTACACAAACGATGAATACGTCCATATGCTTGTGGTGCTTGGTGCATCCGATAACCAGGCTATTGATGCTACTGCTGCTGATGGTGCGTATGCTGCACCGTACCCTGAAAGGTGCTCACATGAAATTGATGTCATCCCCAACAAAGTACTAAAAGCTTGTTCCCCATAGATAATTAGGATTCTCAGCCACATATGTAACAGTCCCCTGAAATACAGCATTTTCCATGAGAGACTGAAATATGCTATTGCTACAGCATTCCATAAAAACGAGGTAGGTCTGCTTCCAGTAACTACTCCCCAATCTCACTTCTGACAATTTTATTCAAAATTCTTGAAAAAGTAATGTATTTAAGAGTAGCTCCACATATTTGTAAAAATGTCAGTTTGGTTTGCAGAAATGCTTTTAAACTTGAAATGCTATATTTGCTTCACTTATAAAATATTAAAAGCTCTGAATAACCGAACATAATCACCAACTGGGATTTTCTGTGATCTCTCAAAGGTTTTTGATTATGTAGGTCGTGGAACTCTGCTAGATATGCTTAAGTATTGTTGTATGCATGAGACAGTGCACAAATGGTTTAATTCATATTTAACTGGAAGAATACTGAATGTTGAAGTAAACAGTTCACATAACGTACAAAAATCAGCCGATTCCTAGAACTGGGGAGGTATCAAGAATGGAGATGCAAAAGATACAATCTTGTGTCCCTTATTGTTCATCATATATATTAATCACTTGCTATTCTGTATTCACAAATATGTGAAGCTAGTTCTTTTTGCTGGTAATACAGGTATAGTAATTTCAGAAAATTGTTAAGTGGTTCTCTGCAAACGGACTCTCATTATATTTTCATAAAATACAGTACATACAGTTATGTCCACTCAGTGACGTAGAGTCTGAACAGAAATCTGTCGTTAAGGCAGAATATTTCAAATTTTTGGGTTGTGTATTTACGAGGCATTGAATTAGGAGAAACACACTGATTATCTGCTGAAAATTTTCAGTTTAGCTACTTATACTATTAAGGTTATTGCAAATTTGTCGATAAACATATTCGTAAATTAGCTTACTAAGCCTATTTATTTAAGGAACTAGGGATATTCACAGTAACTTCGCAGTATATCCATCCACTTATGAAATTTATTATTAATAACGCATAACAATTCAAAAGCAATAGTAATGTGCATAGTTACAACACTAGGAGAAAGGCTGGTCTCGACCACTGTAGGTTAATTCTAACTTTGGCCTAGAAAGGAATGAATATACTGCCACTAAAGACCTTTGGTCACGTACCAAATAGCATCAAAAGTCCGACAGATAGCCAAAAAACATTTAAAAATATATTAACAGAATTTCTGAATGACTACCCCTTATACTAATTATATAAATTTTTATATATTAAATAGTAATCTCAAAACACTTTGAATTACGGCATGTAAAGAAACCTAGTGGTAAACTGACATGTTATCGTATTCATGATCTTTCGGAAAAGTATTAATCCAATCTAAACTAATCTAATCTTTCATGGAGAATAACAGAGTCAATTTTTTCTTTAGCTGTTGTGTCAAGTAAAAAATTTTCACTATTTTGAATCACGTTGCAGAAATAGTAATTTAAACTGTATGTTTCTCAAACTGCTTCTTTTTGGAGGTCCCACACATATATTCCTTTTATCTTCAGAAAAATCAATACCTTCAGAAAAATCAATTCTGGTCTTCATCTACTGGATTTGCAGCTCTTACTTTTTTCCATGTTTGCAGTTAAACTTATTGGATATAGGTTCCGCCTGTTATGCAAACAAAGAATTTTATTCCCAACATGAAGGACTGCCAGTGGGATCACCAAATAGAAGCCTGCTAACCAACATACTCATGAACAGCTTAGAGAACATGATCTTCACACCTACGTAATAAAACAACAAAAATACAAAGTTATATACTGATACCGTTATGCTGATGACATAATATGCCTGATTGATCAACCACACACACATATAAAACAGCTACACAATGAAATAAACAACTTATACCCAAAAATTCACTTCAAATTAGAAACAGAAACAGACAACACACTAAACTTTCTGGATCTCACCATATGAAAAACAAACAAAAATCATGACTTCACAATATTCAGAAAACTGACAACCACGAGCATCACCATTCACAATCTTTTGAACCACCCGGTGGCACACAAACAAGTAAGCTTCAGATTCGTGCTCTACAGACTGAACAGAAAACCCATATGCAAACAATTACACACAGTAGCTAAAAGCAATAAAACAAATATCAGAGGAAAATGGTTACAAGCCCCATATGAGAGAGAAATTAAACGAACAGATTTGTAAACAGAAACGGAAGGAACGCTAAAATACACACACACGCACGCACACACACACACACACACACATACACACACTCACAGAGAGAGATAGAGAGAGAGAGAGAGAGAGAGAGAGAGAGAGAGAGATAAAAGTAAACCAAATTCAAATTCGGCGCCTAACTCTCTCCCTAACAAACAAATACCGATGGGTTTTGAACACACAACAACATAGTGTCCACTGCGTTTTACAAAGTGAAAAGGCGTTTGTACAACCGAAATTACACAAAGTACATTAATATGTGGGTGCAGTGCCCTCAGAACGCAAAAGAAGAAAGATGAGTCACAAGAAAACGTGAGTAATAACAAATATATCAGCAAACCATTTGCCACACCAAAATCACGTTTCTTCAGAAATCAAGGTATTTGTTAACTCGTTGACAAAATTCACGTTACATCGTTCGATTTGCAGATGACAAGTTATCAATGCAGGACACTGTTGTGGTTTCCACATATTTTTTTCAAATGCATACTTTTCTCCCATCCTCGGAACTTGTTTTACGCATCCGACAGACACAGATAGCTGCAAATAGGCAAAATCTCAAACGAACATGTGTATTGTCACTTTGCTTTGCCTCTACATTCCTCCATTATATTCGAACCCTTGTCCCATATGATTCAAATATGTGTTTTCTCTCCTCGATATCTTCAGTTGCACATTATTTATCTGTGATGTCTAGGCACTAGTATTCATGAAATGCCTTCGAATACTGGGGACTCGGCACGGTAGTCTGTCTGTACTGCAGCAATGTGGAGAACGTGCGAGATCGATACGAAAATATGTATTTATCTTCAGCCATAGTCACTGTCAGAGAAACGTGACTTTTGCATTAAAATATGTTGTGAAATATCTGGCTCGACATGAAACTGAAGAGAGGTCTGTAACATATCTCTCAGGTTCGATCGTTAGTGCTTGGAGGTAGTGGGAAAAGAAGTTGAATAGCTCCGTGGTGTGGTGGTTAGGATACTAAACTTTTGTATGGAGGGTCGTGAGTTCAAAACTTACGTGGACTGTACGCTTTTAATTTCTATATTAGGTTCGAGTACATTCTAGAAGTATCCAAAAATGTCAATATCATTGTAGTCGAATATTCTGTAGCCGTATATATACTCTATGTGTTCTGGTCGGAGGCAGTTCGCTCCACGCTCTTGTATGTGCAAGTGCTGAATAAACCTTCGTTAAGTAAAGTTAATGTTCGTCATTCATCTGATTACACCTTTTTCTACGTGACAATATGCGAGTCGATAATACTGCCAGAGGCAACCCGAATCTACTGAAACGGTTCTCTGGCCGGTTGCACTAAGGGCTGTCTCAGGCTGCACAAACAGCAAGGTGTTATTTTCCTTTGAGCTTATTGCAGCTAACGAAGACTTAACATTCTCATCCTACAGTGTTCAGTTGGATGAAATGCGTCAGTAAAGTGGTGAACTAACACGAGGGGACTAGCAAGGAGGAACCAGTCGGGATAGTTGCAACTAGTGAGGATTCACTTAGTTAACAGATACGAAAGGACCTGTAACCGCACAACCTCTGATATGATCACAAAATAAAATAAAAATGTCGTTAAAATTGCCTAGAAAGGAAAAAAATAGTTATAAAATGGTATAGTTGTAGGAAGTTGTAAATGAAATTACGTAAAGGCTTATTAAATTAAAATCGATATGTTTTTTGTTAAGAAATGTCATTGTTTTAAGATGTGCGAAAATTCTTGTATAACCATCGCAGAGCTATTGCAGTGCATGCAAATTATCGATACTTTTGTTTTGGAAAACTATACTAGGTACAACCATCACTTTATTTTTAACATTTACAAATACATCATTGAGCAACAGTATTGGGATTCTCCGAGAAGCACATGCATTGTTCGTTCTTGCCAACAATAAAAGAATTAACTGTTGTGTCAGAAATAGATGTTAATCACAAACAACTAATGAATAAAGTAAAATCTTACAAATTGCATCATACTTGAAAAATAAAAGAAAGTATGGTATCAGTATGACGA
This sequence comes from Schistocerca cancellata, assembly GCF_023864275.1. Taxonomy (NCBI): domain Eukaryota; kingdom Metazoa; phylum Arthropoda; class Insecta; order Orthoptera; family Acrididae; genus Schistocerca; species Schistocerca cancellata. Next base: position 150,793,066 of record NC_064629.1, read on the forward strand.
AAAGTGCAAAATTAATTTTACATTCCTGTAACCAAAATATTCGAGATTTTACTGTTTTAGCAGAGTGCGTAGCTCATAAGGAGGGAAATATACATAGCGAAAAATTTCAGGCATTACTACTAAGCTATAGCAGAGTGAAATGAAGCTCCCTATCGATTCAGTAACGAAATTTCTATCGCTGTACATGTTCATATAAAAAAAATATCCATATCAGAAATATCGCCTTCCCAGAGAACAGAAAAGTGACCCTTCCAATTCATACGTCACAACGTGCACGCCTCTTCGTGAAACTCAAACGGCTATTAGTGTAACAAAACAGTTGCACAACAAAACACATTTCAGTTCAGCAAATGAACACTGCCTCGAAATCCAATAATGGCTAACAACTGTCAGGCCCAAATTTAAAGTAGCATATAATGTTATATTTCTTTGCATTTGCTGTAGGTGTGTTCTTCTGTAATGTATGGTCGCTGCTCACTATTTGTCGACTGATGTAGGAAGTCGTCATCACTGGAAATACTACCAGTTTATGCAATACAACAATGAGTGGCACTCATTGATTAACTGGTCTAGAACAGTCTTCATCTAGATAATTTCATTACCACTACTGCAAATAAGCACCACATACGAGCATGACCCTCTCTATAACGCGCAGTCTCGAAACTCAGCTCATCAGTATGGTGCGAGAGTGCTGTCGGCAGAGATTGAAGTTACTTTTAAATTTTTCTATAGCCAACAATGAGTTGTAAGATAACTGTAACGCATTAATGTGGTTTACTTAGAATATTATGCATTGTGAGGTGAAGAAGCATTGTGAAAAGAGTTAAGAAAATGAGCGATATTCGTGATGAAAACCGAAAATGAAAACGTTTGAGTAGAAAAATGTACTACCTTCGGTGAAACATCACAAGGAATGGGAAAGCTAAACTCAAATACTTCTGTTGAAACTCCCAGTAATTGTACTGATGGAGAAAATATACACATAGCTGGTACGTCTGTTGGTCCTAAGTGATTTGATGAGAAGTATAGCATTCACCTAGTCAGTATTATCGATGTCAGAAATTATGTTGACAAAAATATGGACAACGATTCCTAAAAGTATAAGATTTTATTGAAACCATGGCAACCTGACAAAAATTGTAATTTCAAGACTGATGTAGATGTCATAAAGAGAACATTGCGATTGGTCTGACTGTCATTATATCAATGGTTCGATTATTGTAAAACAGTTAAATGTGCACTTTCTACGTCATGTGCGCTTCTCCGGTCACATATAATGTATGGCAGTCATCATGGTACATTCGCTTGCCCTATGTGGAATTTGTGGCATGTGTTACAGAAATTTTGTCTTTACATCATTAGATGCTTTTACCTTGCATGTAAGATCGTTGCTGCCGTGTCCTGTCTTTATTAGAATTATTATTTTCTCCTAGGCGTACCTGGAGATGTACATCTGATTTTAGTTGGGTTCCATGTACACTATTTTTCTGACAGCTTGGATGACAGTGGATCAATTTGCAAAATTTCGTCTAACACATGCCACAAATTCTACATAGGACAAACTTGTAGAAACTTCAAAACTAGATACTAAGAGAAAGTGAAAACGACCCATCCGCGTTTTCTCAACACCTACAAACAGAAAAACACAACGTAAAACCTATAAACACAGCACTATAAATCCTTCATATTACCCATAAGGGAATATTCGTGAACATCATTGAGGAAACAGAGATATATTCAGATGCATACAGCAACCCTACAAATTTACTGAATGAACAAACCGACATAAAGGACAAAAAGTACATAGAAAACTTTATTCATATCTCAAATCATGAAAAACGGTAACGTAATTAATCAGAGACGCTAAATAACACATATCCATAGTAACAGCGATACTAACGTGAAGAGTATAAAACAAAGTCGTAACACCAACATAAATCATAGACATTAACAAAATTAATCGAAAAAATTAAAAATGTAAGACAAAAATCTCAAATAAAAGTAAAACAAACTCCAGACAAAAACATAATCAGACACAAACTGATAAAATTAATAATAAAAATGAATTTCCACACACTGCATATTTATAATGGTAACTATATAAACATGTAATATCGCTGGTCCACTGTCATCCAAGCTGTCAGAAAAATAGCATACATGGAAACCAACTAAAATCCGATATACATCTCCAGTGTACACCTAGGAGAAAATAATAATTCTAAAATAGACAGAACATGAGAACAACGGCTTTACATGTAAGGTAAAAACACCTAATTATGTATTACAAGTTTCCTGATTATAGTTACAGACCATTATATTAAGCCCATCGCTCTCTTACGTACACTCCTGGAAATGGAAAAAAGAACACATTGACACCGGTGTGTCAGACCCACCATACTTGCTCCGGACACTGCGAGAGGGCTGTACAAGCAATGATCACACGCACGGCACAGCGGACACACCAGGAACCGCGGTGTTGGCCGTCGAATGGCGCTAGCTGCGCAGCATTTGTGCACCGCCGCCGTCAGTGTCAGCCAGTTTGCCGTGGCATACGGAGCTCCATCGCAGTCTTTAACACTGGTAGCATGCCGCGACAGCGTGGACGTGACCCGTATGTGCAGTTGACGGACTTTGAGCGAGGGCGTATAGTGGGCATGCGGGAGGCCGGGTGGACGTACCGCCGAATTGCTCAACACGTGGGGCGTGAGGTCTCCACAGTACATCGATGTTGTCGCCAGTGGTCGGCGGAAGGTGCACGTGCCCGTCGACCTGGGACCGGACCGCAGCGACGCACGGATGCACGCCAAGACCGTAGGATCCTACGCAGTGCCGTAGGGGACCGCACCGCCACTTTCAAGCAAATTAGGGACACTGTTGCTCCTGGGGTATCGGCGAGGACCATTCGCAACCGTCTCCATGGAGCTGGGCTACGGTCCCGCACACCGTTAGGCCGTCTTCCGCTCACGCCCCAACATCGTGCAGCCCGCCTCCAGTGGTGTCGCGACAGGCGTGAATGGAGGGACGAATGGAGACGTGTCGTCTTCAGCGATGAGAGTCGCTTCTGCCTTGGTGCCAATGATGGTCGTATGCGTGTTTGGCGCCGTGCAGGTGAGCGCCACAATCAGGACTGCATACGACCGAGGCACACAGGGCCAACACCCGGCATCATGGTGTGGGGAGCGATCTCCTACACTGGCCGTACACCACTGGTGATCGTCGAGGGGACACTGAATAGTGCACGGTACATCCAAACCGTCATCGAACCCATCGTTCTACCATTCCTAGACCGGCAAGGGAACTTGCTGTTCCAACAGGACAATGCACGTCCGCATGTATCCCGTGCCACCCAACGTGCTCTAGAAGGTGTAAGTCAACTACCCTGGCCAGCAAGATCTCCGGATCTGTCCCCCATGGAGCATGTTTGGGACTGGATGAAGCGTCGTCTCACGCGGTCTGCACGTCCAGCACGAACTCTGGTCCAACTGAGGCGCCAGGTGGAAATGGCATGGCAAGCCGTTCCACAGGACTACATCCAGCATCTCTACGATCGTCTCCATGGGAGAATAGCAGCCTGCATTGCTGCGAAAGGTGGATATACACTATACTAGTGCCGACATTGTGCATGCTCTGTTGCCTGTGTCTATGCGCCTGTGGTTCTGTCAGTGTGATCATGTGATGTATCTGACCCCAGGAATGTGTCAATAAAGTTTCCCCTTCCTGGGACAATGAATTCACGGTGTTCTTATTTCAATTTCCAGGAGTGTATTTACAGAGCATCTGAAGAGCGCAATACGCCGAAATGGGCTCACCGGGAATGATATAAAATAAAATCAATTTACAGAGAAATGTAGCTGGCCGATATTTGTAATAATTTGTATGATTTACTAAAATGTTTTCATTGTTTTTCATGAAAATTACGGTAGCTGCCGTTTTTTCAAGAAGAGTATTAAAATTTTTTCTTCAAAAGAGTAACATTCCCTCTTCCCCTCCCCCTCCTCCCTTTTTTCCCAAGCATGCAAGAAAATGCGTATTTGATTTCCAAGAAAAAGTTTTGTTGTTTAATTTGTTTTCACAGGAAGCTTCAGGACAAATTCCGCGAGCAAATTTTAACTACGAGATACCGAGCGGATGAAGGCATTTTTCACGGTAAACGTAAGTAGTGGGTGAAGGCAAATTTAAGGTCCTAGGGACACAAACAGCTTCTTGCGACGCTGAGCTGAGATGGACGGCACAGGCATCCAGGTGCAAATATGTAAGATGTATCATAATTCAAAAAACTTAGCAGCAGACAGGGCTCCGCAAGGGAAGTAATTTGTAAATTATAGAGTTAAAAGCTCCAGTATTCTCCGTCTCAACAGACCTAGGAAGGCCTAACGGTACCGACCGGCCGCCGCGTCATCCTCTCAGTCCAGGGGCGTCACTGGTTGCGGATACGGAGGGGCATGTGGTCAGCACACCGCACTCCCGGCCGTTGTCAGTTTTCGAGACCGGAGCCGCTACTTCTCAACCAAGTAGCTTCTCAGTTTGCCTCACAAGGGTTGAGTGCACACCGCTTGCCAACAGCGTTCGGCAGACCGGACGGTCACCCATCCAAGTGCTAGCCCAGCCCGACAGTGCTTAAGTACGGTGGCCTGACGGCAAGGCCGTTGGCAAAATTTCCAGTATTACATTGAAAAACAGGAAATATTGTGTTTTCATTAATTCCATTCATAATACGAGGGCTATCCACAAAGTACATTACGTTTTCGTTTGTGTCCGTTAGGGGCGGGGCTAGCTCGGCCATCTTGGTGTCAGGGCATTCCGCCGCTCAGTCGGCATCCTGCCGTGCTAGTGAGAGGTTCGTGCTGTACTCCATTGTGTTACTGTGACAGTTTGAAATGTCAGCGTTAATTGAAAATGCCGCGAAGTGTGAAGTGCGTGCTGTAATAAGGTTTCTGACTGCAAACAACTGTACACCGATAGAAATCTATCGGCAGCTTTGTGAAGTGTATGGGGACAACACAGTCACTGAAGGTGGAGTGCGTCAATGGGACATAAAATTTAAAAATGGCCGAACTAACGTTAACGACGAAGGGCGAAGTGGAAGACCCAGCATAGTGACTGCCGAACTTGTCGAAAAAGTCGATGCCGCGGTCCGTGAAACCCGTAATTTCACAATAACGGAACACTCTATGAGTTTTCCACAAATTTCACGAAGTTTGTTTCACGAAATCATTACCGAAAAGCTTGGTTACCACAAGTTTTGTGCAAGATGGATACCAAAAATCTTGACAGAGATTCACAAAAATCAGCGAATGGCTGCAGCGTTAACGTTTTTGGACGCTTACGAGAAGGATGGCGACTCATTACTCGACCGCATCGTTACTGGTGACGAAACATGGGTTAAGCATGTGAACTGCGAGACAAAATTGCAGTCAATGCAGTGGGGGCACACAAATTCCCCCCAAAAACCCAAGAAATGCATGCAGACAATGTCGGCAAGGAAGGTGATGGCGACTGTCTTTTGGGACAGAGAAGGTGTGATTTTTGTGGATTTCCTGGAAAGAGGCAATACAATAAACTCTCAAAGGTATTGCCAAACTCTGCACAACCTCAGAAGAGCAATACAAAACAAGCGCAGGGGAAAGTTGGGCTCAAAGATCTTGCTGATTCACGACAACGCCCGGGCCCACACGCAAATGCCACTCGTGAAGTTCTCGAATCGTTTAAGTGGGAGTAGTTTCCTCATCCGCCGTACAGTCCCGACCTGGCACCGAGCGACTTCCACTTATTCCCAGCAATGAAGAAGTGGTTGGCTATGCAGCGTTTTGATGACGACGCACAGCTTCGAGAAGAGGTAACCACGTGGTTGAAGGCGCAGGCGGCCGAATTTTACGACGAAGGAATTTCCAAGCTCGCCCATCGCTACGATAAGTGCCTTAATTTAAATGGCAACTATGTAGAAAAGTAGTATTTAAGTGTGGCTTTCATCTGTATATAATAACAAAAAATCCAATACTTTATTTATTTTTAATTCCAAAACGTAATGTACTTTGTGAATAGCCCTCGTAGAAAGCACATCTTTATTGAAGCAAGAAGAATGCCCTTTTCTCACATGATGTACTGCGAACAATGGATGAAGGGCAACAGGCAGAATCCACATTTCTAGAGTTCCGAAAAGCATTTGACACGGTGCTCCACTACAGGCTGTTAACGAAGTTACGAGCATATTGAATAGGTTCGCAGATACGTGAGTGGCTCGAAGACTTCTTAGGGAATAGAACCCAGTATGTTGTCCTCGACGTCGAATGTTCGTCGGAGACAAGGGTATCGTCAGGAATGCCCCAAGGAAGTGTGATAGGACTGCTGTTGTTCCATATATACATAAATAATTTGCCGGATATGGTGGGCAGAAATCTGCGATTGTTTGCTGATGATGGCGTGGTGTACGGTAAGGTGTCGAAGTTGAGTGACTATAGAAAGATAGAAGACGATTTAGATAATTTTTCCAGGTGGTGTGATGAAAGGCAGCTAGCCCTAAATGTGGGAAAATGTAAGCTACTGCGGATGAGTAGGAAGATCAAACCTGTAATGTTCGGATACTGTATTACTAGTGTTCTGCTTGATACAGTCCAGTCGTTTAGATATCTGGGCGTAACGTTGAAAAGCGATATGAGATGGCACGAGGATGTGACAACTGTGGTATGGAAGGCGAATGGTCGAATTCGGTTTTTTGGGAGAATTTGAGTAAAGAGTGGTTCACCTGTAAAGGAGACGGCATGTGGGACGCTGGTGCCACCTATTCTTGGGCACTGCTCTGGTGTTTGGGATCCGTACCAGGTCGGATTTAAGGAAGATATCAAAGCAGTTCAGAGGCGGGCTGCTAAATTTGTTACCGGTAGGTTCGAACAACACGTGTTACAGAGATGCTTCAGGGACTCAAATGAGAATCCCTGGAGGGAAGGCGACGTTGTTTTCGAGAAACTCTCGTGAGAAAATTTAGAGAACCGACATTTGAAGCTGAATGCCGAACGATTCTACTGCCGCCAATATACATTGCGTGTTAGGACCACGAGGATAAGACGCGAGAAATTAGGGCTCATACTGAGGCATATAGACAGTCGTTTTTCCCTCCCTCTACCTGAGAGTAGGACTGGAAAGGAAATGACTAGTAGCCGTACAGGGTGTCCTACGCCAGGCACCGTACGTTGGCTTGTAGAGTATCTTTGTATGTGTAGATGACGATGTAGCCCGAGTTTCTGCGGCTTTCACTGGAAACCTTTAAAGGCCTCAGGAACTATCTTTAATCGAAATGAATTGTCAATTGTGTCTTCTTTTAATATTTAGCACTGAAAGAAGACTCAGAAATTTATTTTTGATACACGACATAGAAGCAATTTTATTTTTAAAGGACTTACCAAAAGCCTATCCCCGATGTTATTCAATATGTATATTGAGCAAGCAGTAAAGGAAACAAAAGAAAAATATGGAGTAAGAATTAAAATCCATGTAGAAGAAATTAAAACTTTAAGGTTCGCCGATGACATTGTAATTCTGTCAGAGACAGCAAAGGACCTGGAAGAGCAGCTGAACGGAATGGACAGTGTCTTGAAAGGAGGATATAAGATGAACATCAACAAAAGCAAAACGAGGATAATGGAATGTAGTCAAATTAAATCGGGTGATGCTGAGGGAATTAGATTAGGAAATGAGACACTTAAAGTAGTAAAGGAGTTTTGCTATTTGGGGAGCAAAATAACTGATGATGGTAGAAGTAGAGAGGATATAAAATGTAGACTGGCATTGGCAAGAAAAGCGTTTCTGAAGAAGAGAAATTTGTTAACATCGTGTATAGATTTAAGTGTCAGGAATCGTTTCTGAAAGTATTTGTATGGAGTGTAGCCATGTATGGAAGTGAAACGTGGACGATAAATAGTTTAGACAAAAAGAGAATAGAAGCTTTCGAAATGTGGCGCTACAGAAGAATGCTGAAGGTTAGATGGGAAGATCACATAACTAATGAGCAGGTACTGAACAGAATTGAAGAGATGAGAAATTTGTGGCACAAATTGGCTAGAAGAAGGGATCGGTGGGTAGGACATACTCTGAGGCATCAAGGGATCACCAATTTAGTATTGGAGGGCCTTGCGGAAGGTAAAAATCGTAGAGGGAGACCAAGAGATGAATACGCTAAACAGATTCAGAAGGATGTAGGTTGCAGTAGGTACTGGAAGATGAAAAAGCTTGCACAGGATAGAGTAGCATGGAGAGCTGCATCAAATCAGTCTCAGGACTGAAGACCACAACAACAATAACCACCAAAAGCACAACGAATAGTAAAAAGTGGGTCAGTAATGGGAGGAAGACAAGATATGTCGCCTGCATTCAAAGATGTTCTCTAACCAACCCTGCATCCAGCGAGGTTTGCAATTTTGATATGGTCTTTCAGCAGCGTAATGTCCCAAGGGTGGTAAATAAATGTCTCCACTCAGGTACCTGTATGCTTTGCCATTTTGATAGGTTCTTATTTTCCCACCGAATAATGAGTAAAACGGAGGGCTGGCTTACATACTGCTGGTGGGGTGGCTGTAAAGTAACTGGTGGAAGAGGCCAGAGGCAGGCAGTTAACTTACTTGTAAGAATCTCTTATGCTGGCTTCAGCCCTGATGCATAGATTGGGTACGTTTCTGTGAATTTTGGACTCGCTGTACTAAGCAATCGACAAATTTGGATCGTCACGTCGTATCTGACTACTGTAGCATCATGGACAGCGAAGATGCTCACTACTTCTATCTGGTGTTATCTGGGACCTACACTTGATGACAGCTTCGCTGGAACAAATAGCGACTTTCGCTACTAATCCCTCTCCTGTTCTTTAAAGAGCGTACAAAAGTGGTGGCACAGAATGTACTCTACGGGCCGTAATATGGAGGTAAAATTTTTCGTTTTGTAGCCTCATGGGTTAGGGCTTTAACACGAACAGCAGCAGCGGTTACAACAGCAACAATAGTAATAAACAGCTTTATTGGTACATTTGAAACTATCCATCATCAGCCCTATTTTATGTGGCTCCTCTGTTATTGTCCTACGTTTCACATTTCCTGAAATTAGTTCGCTTTGAGGTGAAAATCAGTCAACTAAAATACATGCTTAGCATGATATTAATGTATGACCTGAGCCGAGTAGCTAATGAAAAGACATTGCATATTTTTTGTATTCAAGATCTGTGCGTAGAAATTCTGGTATTCTGGAAGTAACGTAGCAGGGTGCATATGAGCTCAGATGATGACCTTATCTCTAGGTCACTTCTGAAGGTAAATGGAAATCGTTTGGCGTCATCGGCCGGGAGGTCACTTGTGGGGCAAGTCCGGCCGCCTTGGTGCAGATCTTATTACATTCGACGCCACATTGGGCGACATGCGCGCCGGATGGGGATGAAATGATGATGAAGACAACACAACACCCAGTTCCTGTGCGGAGAAAATCTCCGACCCAGCCGGGAATCGAATCGGGGCCCATAGGACGACAATCCATCACTCTGACCACTCAGCTATCAGGGCGGACAACTTCTGAAGGTAAGACAAGACAGCAGTGTATCAGGTTACACCTGAGGCAACTGGGCTTGTTATCTTCAAGGACAGAGGGAATCCCCACACCCCTCCCCCTCGCATCTCAGCCAACTGAATGTGTTACACTCAAGGGCACCAGGCCACTGAGGGAGTTGTAACCCACATAATTATCTAAGCCAATAGGATGTGGGAAACCTCTCTCCTCCATCTGGACCAATAGCAATCAAGTCCCCCCTCCCCTACCACTTTCTTTATTATAAATCCAATAGTTTGAGAATCGTCATTTGGGGTCTGTATGCAGTAGTGAAAGGCTCACCATGAAGTGCAGCAGTAGGATCCACCAGCGCCCCCAAGAATAACAAGACATGTACATACAATTATCCTCTCCCTCCCATAGTTCCGTCCTATTTACAGTTTTCGGATAATTGGTTGCAAATTTAACCGATTTGCCAGATACTTACGTCTCCAGACTAAAGCATACAGGGCGTCCGGAAATTCCCGTTACAAATTCATGGGACTTGTACAGTGGAGTGAATAGATAATATTTTGATAGCAACCCATGTGTGGAAACCTTTGGTTTCCGTTCTACGACGGTTTCAATTCAGATGTTTAACTCATGCACTTCTGCCTGAAGAAACATCTATTTGTCACTTAAGCAGATTTGTTCGTATTAACGCTTAAACATTACGTGTTTAAAACTAAACTCCGCCCTAGTAGGCCATTAAGGCCAACGGTACCGACCGGCCGCCGTGTCATCCTCAGCCCACAGGCGTCACTGGATGCGGATATGGAGGGGCACGTGGTCAGCACACCGCTCTCCTGGCCCTATGTGAGTTTACGAGACCGATTACGTGTTTACATTGTTCCAAAACAAGAAAAGAAACCACCATACTGTACATACAGAACAAAACTGGTGCATTACAACAGTGGTTCAAAGTGGCGACCACCAGCGTTGTTACAGATATTGTGCCTACAAAGCACTCTGCATCGCACCTGGTGGCTCTTCAGTCACTAGTGCAGCGGTAAGAGCTCGTGCCAGTAAATCTACCTTTGCTTCTACAGCAGTCTGTAAATTAAACTTTGCAAACGACTCCACAAGGAGTAGTCCATAGGAGTTAAAACCGGCGATCGTGGCGGCCACGCGGCTGGACCACCTCGACCTATCCATCTTTCACCACATCGTCCCGTTGAGATGTCTCCAAAACGCCAGTGATGTGGTGTAACATCAATCTGAAACCACATTTCCTGACGGAAGTTCAGTGGCACAGCTTCCAAGAACGGGTTCCATATGTTTTGTAGGAAGATCAAGTACGCAGCATCGGTTACCCTGACTGGAAGGAGGTATGGCCCAATCACATGACAGTCCACTCGTTAATATCAAGCCGGTGCTGAAATCCCTGAATATGAGTGGCACGAGGTCTTCGTATGCCCAGATACGGCTGTTTCTCGAATTCAGAACATAGTCCCTAGATCACTTACATTCATCTGTGAACAGAATTCGACAAGGAAAGAGGGGTGTGTCCACATAATGGTGCAGGAACTACGTGCAGTAGGCACCGCCTTGTGGAATACCGGCTGGATCCATAGCGTTACCCTGTATAAGTGGTAGTGCTGTAATTGTTGCTCACGTAGAACGTTTCAAACATTAGTGTTACTAACACCCGCGGCACGAGGAATTGTTCCAGTACTCGTTGGCGGGTTCTCTTCAACGCGATGCACTACATCATCTTCGAAGAGGGGCGTGCGGCGTTGCCGTGGAGCGCCACAGTCCTGCCCCATTACGGTAAAAGTACCTGTTTCTTAGAGCTGCTGGGTAATTTGGGCAAAACGTTTGTGCGATGCTGTGCTACGGTGCGGAAAACGTTCGTGATATAACCGACTAGCAACTCTTCCGTTACCTCGAGCTGCTTCATACACAAGGGGTATCTCCTTTTATTTCGAAAACGTGTACCGAACCGTACTTCTTGTATCGGAGACGCAGAGACATTGAGTAGGTTTCGCAGTAAGGCAGACGTTACGTGACGTCAGATGACGGTCTGAAGTAGTACACGTAATCCTGTCTACTCTGTTGCATACCGGGATAAGCAACTCTCAGACTTTTATCTCTCCCTCAGCAGACGTGGACGCGTTGCACATCTGAATTGAAACCGTCTTATGACGGAAACGGTACGTTTCCAGACATGGTCCCCATTCAAAATACACAGAAGAGCCAAAGAAACTGGTACACCTGCTTGATATCGTGTAGGGCCCCCCGCGAGCACGCAGAAGTGCCGCAGCACGACTTGCCGTGGACTCGACTAATGTCTGAAGTTGTGCTGGAGGGAACTGACACAATAAGTCCTACAGGGCTGTCCATAAATCCGTAAGAATAAGAGAGGGTGGAGATCTCTTCTGAACAGCGCGTTGCAAGGTATCCCAGATATGCTCAATAATGTTCATGTCTGGGGAGTTTGGTGGCCATCGGAACTGTTTAAACTCAGAAGAGAGTTTCCTGAAGCCACAGTGTAGCAATTCTGGACATATGGGGTGTGACTGTTGAGGCTTTGCAAGAGAGCCAAGCCACTATGAGGAAGCCGAAAGGCACGCGTTTAAGCTCATGCAGGCTGGCGTGAGGTCTGGAACAGGACAAGGTAATTATAATAGCCAATAACGTACGTTTTTCTGGAATACTTAACTTTAATCCATAATTGGTGAACATCGCTCTTGACGGTACATGTTTTACAGCATCAATAGTAACTGGTAATGGCGCCTTGCTAGGTCGTAGCAAATGACGTAGCTGAAGGCTATGCTAACTATCGTCTCGGCAAATGAGAGCGTAATTTGTCAGTGAACCATCGCTAGGAAAGTCGGTTGTACAACTGGGGCGAGTGCTAGGAAGTCTCTCTAGACCTGCCGTGTGGCGGCGCTCTGCAATCACTTATAGTGGCGACACGCGAGTCTGGCGTATACTAACGGACCGCGGCCGATTTAAAGGCTACCATCTAGCAAGTGTGGTGTCTGGCGGTGACACCACAGTAGCATTGTGCTGCTAGAATGGCCAAGTCCGCGAAACGCACAATGGATATGAATGGCTGAAGGTGATCAGACAGGATGCTTACGTACGTGTCATCTGTCAGAGTCGTATCTAGACATGTCAGGGGTCGCATATCACTCCAATTGCACACTCCCACACCATTACAGAGCCTCTGTCAGCTTGAACATTCGCCTACTAACATGCAGGTTCCATGAATTCCTGAGGTTGTCTCCATACCCCTTCACTACATCCGCACGATACAATTTGAACCGAGACTCCTCCGACCAAGCAACATGTTTCCAGTCATCAACAGTTCAAAATTCAAATGGCTCTAAGCGCTATGAGACTTAACATCTGAGGTCATCAGTCCCCTAGACTGAGAACTACTTAAAGCTATCTAACCTAAGGATATCACACACATCCATGCCCGAGGCAGGATTCGAACCTGCGACCGTAGCATCACCACGGTTCCGGACTGAAGCGCCTAGAACTGCTCGGCCACAACGGCCGGCTATCGACAGTCCAATGACGATGGTGACGGGCCAGGCGATGCGTAAAGCTTTGTGTTGTGCAGTCATCAAGGGTACACGAGTGGGCCTTCGGCTCCGAAAGTCCTTATCGGTGATGTTTCGTTGAATGGTTCGCACGCTGACACTTATTGATGGCCCACCATTGAAATCTGCAGGAATTTGTTGAAGGGTTGCACTTCTGTCACGTTGAACTGTTCTCTTCAGTCGTCGTTGGTACCGTTTTTGCGCAATCTTTTCCAGCCGCAGCGATGTCGGAGATTTGATGTTTTACCGGATTCCTGATATTCACGGTACACACGTGAAATGGCCGTACGGGAAAATCCCCAGTACATCGCTACCTCGGAGATGCTGTGACCCATCGCTCGTGCTGCGACTATAGCTCCACGTTCAAACTCACTTAAATCTTGATAACGTGACATTGTAGCAGCAGTAACCGACCTAATAACTGCGCCAGACACTTGTCTATTCAGCTTGTTTACATATCTCTGCATTTGAATACGCATGCCTATACCTATTTCTTTGGCGCTTCAATGTATTATTTACTTACTTCCCCCTGCAAGTGCCGGCCGGAGTGGCCGTGCGGTTCTAGGCTCTACAGTCTGGAACCGAGCGACCGCTACGGCCGCAGGTTCGAATCCTGCCTCGGGCATGGATGTGTGTGCTGTCCTTAGGTTAGTTAGGTCTAACTAGTTCTAAGTTCTAGGCGACTGATGACCTCAGAAGTTAAGTCGCATAGTGCTCAGAGCCGTTTGAACCATTTGAACCCCTGCAAGTCCTAGAAGTTTGTAAGGAGAATTTCCAAACGCACTGTGTGTAAATACGATGTTAGATAGTTACCGCAGAGCATTATTTAAAAATTATGTCATTATCATGAGTGCCGGTCTGGGTGGCCGAGCGGTTCTAGGCGCTACAGTCTGGAACCGCGCGACCGCTACGGTCGCAGGTTCGAATCCTGCCTCGGGCATGGATGTGTGTGATGTCCTTAGGTTAGTTAGGTTTAAGTAGTTCACAGTTCTAGGGGACTGATGACCACTGCAGTTGAGTCCCATAGTGCTCAGAGCCATTTGAGCCATTATCATGAGTAAAGAGTTTTCACAGTGTGTTGTTTAACAGCAAATACACTCTTGCCGAGACCTCAAATGTTCAACAGATACGTGATATTTAAACAAATTACACTGATAATCTGGATTAGACAATTTACACAATGCATTATTAACAAATTTGCTGACACCGGTGTGCTCTCTGTGTTCCACGCTCAGTGCAGCTTTTTTCTCGCTGTGCTGCTCGCCAAAAGCTGCTACCATTGCTGGGAGTCGGCGTTCTAGCCACTATGAAATACTTAGTACCCGATTTCAACAAAACTATTTGGTGAAAAAAATTGATTTTTGCACATCTTACGATCTGATAAATTCACTCAATAAGGGACTGAATAACGTTTCGTTATTCGTCATATTTACAAGGCTGCATCAAATTAACTGAAACATCGCACGCCATTTTAAGGAGTTTGGAGAAGGACAAGTGCATTGCGTAAACTTTACGTGTAGCTGATGCTAGCTCATACATTGCAGTCTAGTAAATGTAGATAAGGTATCGAAATTTTATTTAAAATTGAAGGCAGAGAATATTTCATTTCGTTGTCGAGTTATTGTTTTTGAAAGCCGGTGGACGGTTGTGTGCGATGTGCTCTTTTCTGTTCCTCCACATCGGGAATTATGTGGTCATAACAATCGCCATATTTCATAAGGGATTCAAGATATCGAATGTTTTCTTGCAAATCATAGCACACAAAGAGTCTACTAGAAACTCTTTTATTCACCGAGATATGGAAATAACTCAGCCGCAGTAGTGAGAGGACAGTGAAACTGGACGAGTAAACACATTAATATCGCTTAAGGAAAACCCAGGGGCCACATTTAAACAGGACCTCAGTATGTGGGGAGCGGTGGAGCATGAAGAGTTAACTCGTCCCCAGCAGTCAAAGTGTTAACACTTTAAATGATAAACAATTACCACAACACGATAAGTAAACATAAACTGTTGCTACTTATCTAATCCACGTCATACATGAAGTACTAATGTGTGAAGTGATAGCGTGTGTGCTGAAAAAGTGGTGTTGTCCTATTGAGAGAAGTATTGTGATATAATGATGACATCACGCTTTCTGTAAGCACTCCAAAGCATAAACACCGATCAGTAATCGAAAAAGACACATACGTAAATATGAGACCCCTGAATGTTGAAAACACCCGCAATACATTATTTTACAAAAAAAAAAACACTCTTTCTAAGTGCCAAGTCAGTATTCTCCCTACATTATTAGCATGTACAATATGCGTACCCATATCAGGTATACACAGACGTGTTCAAACTATTAGACTAAAAGATTATTTTTGACACTTAAGTTTTCTGGTGTAAAAATCGGAGAGGAAAGTGTAATAATTGATTTGCTTTAATGGTTTGAGTGATACCAAGAAATTCCCCTTACAGGCAACTCACAGATCACTGAATGTTTCAGAGTTGGTAACACTTGTCATTTTCCATCCAGATCGTGTTGGTGTTAGTTGTCTGTGTACATGCTTTGAAACTGTGTTTACAGTAATGTTTTATGTTTCCGTGGTGTACTTCAGCTTGTTCTATCAACTTCTTTCTACATTAACCAGACATTATATAGCTTGTGAACTTGCATGTTTTTAGCTATAACAATAAATCGAGGAGTGTCCGAAGCAAGTGAGGTTATGGGGAAGACAAAAGATGTTTCACCTTAGAGAGTTTCGCTGTGGCAGCACGTCTTGCTGAAAATCGTTATATACACCAAGAAATTGCTGACAGAATGAGAATATCACAGAAAACTGTCAGCAGAATCAAACTTTCAGTGCAGAAAGGTGGTGAATAGAAGCCAAACATAAAAATGTGGACATAAAAGAAAAATCACTCCAAGAACAAGTAGAAGACTTACAAACATGGCAACAATGAACCGTTAACGTACTTCTACAGACATGAGAAATCAGCTGAAAGTTTTGGGTGTTGAAGTTTCACCTGTGACAGTGAGGAGGAGGCTGTTTGAATGTGGTTTAAAGGCATGCCGACCAAGGGAAAAACAGAAAATCACACCTGCCATGAAAACCAAAAGATTCCAGTGGGCTCAAGAAATTCAGGAGAGGACAAGTGAGAACTGGGCCAAGGTATGTGCAATGATGTGGTAAATTAAGTGGGTATGATCTCTAAAGTTTTGGCTTGAAATTGTGATGTTTTATTGATACTGAAGAAATGAACATTGAATTTTGGGACTGTTGAGGTCTCCTATGCTACTATTGCCAACTTCCCTAATTTGTAATTTTGTTCATATGCTTCAGATATGCTTCAGTAATGAATCTGTATTCACTGTAATGGAAGAAAGCTGGTATGTTCTTCGCAGACCTGGAGAACAGTTCAAAGCTGAGTGTGTGCAGCAATGTGTGAAGCATCCAACTTCCGTTAAGGTCTGGAGTGTGATGTCATTGAAAGGTCCTGGCAGATTACACAATTTTGACGGGACAATGAGGCAATAACAATATAAAGAAATATTTAAAAAGGAACTTTTCCACCAAATAAAAGAGTGGTTTCCTAATAAATATGCCATTTTTATGCATGATGGGGCACCTTGCCACAAAGCCAAAAGTGTTTCCAACTACTTGGAAGAAGAGCAACTGGAAGTGTGGTCCTGGCCAGGGAATAGCCCTGATATGAACCCACTTGATAATTTATGGGCTATTGTGAATCAGAGGACAAAGACATTTACAATAACCACCAAACAAGATCTCATGGAGAAACTATAAGAAATCTCAATGAAAATTCACTCCTGGAAATGGAAAAAAGAACACATTGACACCGGTGTGTCAGATCCACCATACTTGCTCCGGACACTGCGAGAGGGCTGTACAAGCAATGATCACACGCACGGCACAGTGGACACACCAGGAACCGCGGTGTTGGCCGTCGAATGGCGCTAGCTGCGCAGCATTTGTGCACCGCCGCCGTCAGTGTCAGCCAGTTTGCCGTGTCATACGGAGCTCCATCGCAGTCTTTAACACTGGTAGCATGCCGCGACAGCGTGGACGTGAACCGTATGTGCAGTTGACGGACTTTGAGCGAGGGCGTATAGTGGGCATGCGGGAGGCCGGGTGGACGTACCGCCGAATTGCTCAACACGTGGGGCGTGAGGTCTCCACAGAACATAGATGTTGTCACCAGTGGTCGGCGGAAGGTGCACGTGCCCGTCGACCTGGGACCGGACCGCAGCGACGCACGGATGCACGCCAAGACCGTAGGATCCTACGCAGTGCCGTAGGGGACCGCACCGCCACTTCCCAGCAAATTAGGGACACTGTTGCTCCTGGGGTATCGGCGAGGACCATTCGCAACCGTCTCCATGAAGCTGGGCTACGGTCCCGCACACCGTTAGGCCGTCTTCCGCTCACGCCCCAACATCGTGCAGCCCGCCTCTAGTGGTGTCGCGACAGGCGTGAATGGAGGGACGAATGGAGACGTGTCGTCTTCAGCGATGAGAGTCGCTTCTGCCTTGGTGCCAATGATGGTCGTATGCGTGTTTGGCGCCGTGCAGGTGAACGCCACAATCAGGACTGCATACGACCGAGGCACACAGGGCCAACACCCGGCATCATGGTGTGGGGAGCGATCTCCTACACTGGCCGTACACCACTGGTGATCGTCGAGGGGACACTGAATAGTGCACGGTACATCCAAACCGTCATCGAACCCATCGTTCTACCATTCCTAGACCGGCAAGGGAACTTGCTGTTCCAACAGGACAATGCACGTCCGCATGTATCCCGTGCCACCCAACGTGCTCTAGAAGGTGTAAGTCAACTACCCTGGCCAGCAAGATCTCCGGATCTGTCCCCCATTGAGCATGTTTGGGACTGGATGAAGCGTCGTCTCACGCGGTCTGCACGTCCAGCACGAACGCTGGTCCAACTGAGGCGCCAGGTGGAAATGGCATGGCAAGCCGTTCCACAGGACTACATCCAGCATCTCTACGATCGTCTCCATGGGAGAATAGCAGCCTGCATTGCTGCGAAAGGTGGATATACACTGTACTAGTGCCGACATTGTGCATGCTCTGTTGCCTGTGTCTATGTGCCTGTGGTTCTGTCAGTGTGATCATGTGATGTATCTGACCCCAGGAATGTGTCAATAAAGTTTCCCCTTCCTGGAACAATGAATTCACGGTGTTCTTATTTCAATTTCCAGGAGTGTAATATTAAAATGTCATGTGAAAAAGTAATAAAAACTATGCCGAACACGATAAAAATGTTCATTAGAACAAAGGCATGCATAAAAAGTATTGAATGTACAAATATAATATGTATGTGGTCCGCGGCTCGTGCTCTTGCGGTAGCGTTCTCGCTTCCCGCTCACGGGGTCCCGGCTTCGATTCCCGGTGGGGTCAGGGATCTTCTCTGCCTAGTGATGACTGGGTGTTGTGTGTCTTTCATCATCATTTCATCCTCATTCACTCGCAAGACGCCGTAGTGGCGTTAAAGAACTTGTGGAGCGGCGGCCGAACCGCCCCGCGAGGGGTCTCCCGGCCACCAATGCCATACGCTCATTATTATTCATTATCTGTATGTGAATGTAAACGTGTAATGTGTAATAAATATAAAGCTTTGGAAAAAAATATCTCTAATCTAATAGTTTGAAAATGTCCGTAAGTATCAACGAAAAATTCATACGCGCTATGTTGAGTTCATACTGTAAACAATCACCCTCATCACTGGCGTAAAAGTGATGTAATGGTTTGTAAAAAGAAAAGAAAAAATTACAAACAGAACGTCATAGAGGAGTCAGACACTAAAACATTATGGTATATTGGAAAATAACGATTGAAAATCCGAGTAGGAACGTTTCTACACATCTCTAAACTGCAGTAAAATGTTTCTCATCATTGGATAGAAGTGGTAGACAAATAAACTTCATTAAAAAGAAACTAAGAATGATGTACACGAAATTCGATCCACACAAGCCTCCAGCTGGCTCAGTGCCCACTGTCCCTGCCTCGAGAGGACGCTGCCTGAACACAGCTAAAGGAACTGCTTCGGTCGCCAGTCACCACCACCATGCTGGTACCAGTGGCTGACAGCACCCCAACGCACAGACATTATGCGCTGTACTCCAACATACAGTTGACGATGGAGGTGGAGCAGGATGGTGCCTATCGTTTCTTGACGCCCTAGTGAAACGGAAGCCTGACGGCAAGCTGGGACACAGTGTATACAGGAAACCTGTTCTTCCCTTGAACCATGCGCGACTGGAACAGGAAAGGGAGGTAATGTCTAATGGCACTTAAAGTGCCCTCCGCCACACACCGTTGGGTGGCTTGCGGAGAATAAATGTAGATATAAACCTACACACACCTATTTGTACCTAAATGCCTTCAGTTGCCACCACAACTTCCAGCGTGAAGGCGTTTTACGCACACTTGTTCACAGGGCAAGATCGATCTGCGATCAGGAGAGCCCTCCAGCAGAACTGCACCACCTCGAGACAACATTTCGGAAAAACACGTACAACCAGAAGCAAATAAGACACGCACCCAGACAGACTGCGCCGAGAGAACAACAAGAAGAAACAGAAGAACACAAGTCATTGGCGTGCATTCCGTTTGTCGGAAACACATCACGAAAAATCTACATCTACATCTACATCTACATCTATATCCATACTCCGCAAGCCACCTGACAGTGTGTGGCAGAGGGTACCTTGAGTACCTCTATCGGTTCTCCCTTCTGCTCCAGTCTCGTATTGTTCGTGGAAAGGATTGTCGGTATGCCTCTGTGTGGACTCTAATCTCTCTGATTTTATTCTCATCGTTTCTTCGCGAGATATACGTAGGGGGGAGCAATATACTGCTTGACTCCTCGGTGAAGGTATGTTCTCGAAACTTCAACAAAAGCCCATACCGAGCTACTGAGCGTCTCTCTTGCAGAGTCTTCTTCCACTGGAGTTTATCTATCATCTCCGTAACGCCTTCGCGATTACGAAATGATCCTGTAACGAAGCGCGCTGCTCTCCGTTGGATCTTCTCTATCTCTTCTGTCAATCCTATCTGGTACAGATCCCACAACGGTGAGCAATATTCAAGCAGTGGGCGAACAAGTGTACTGTAACCTACTTCCTTTGTTTTCGGATTGCATTTCCTTAGGATTCTTCAATGAATCTCAGTCTGGCATCTGCTTTACCGACGATCAACTTTATATGATCATTCCATTTTAAATCACTCCTAATGCGTACTCCCAGATAATTTTTGAAATTAACTGCTTCCAGTTGCTGAGGTGCTATATTATAGCTAAATGATATGGGATCTTTCTTTCTGTATATTCGCAGCACATTACACTTGTCTACATTGAGATTCAATTGCCAATCCCTGCTCCATGCGTCAATTCGCTGCAGATCCTCCTGCATCTCAGTACAATTTTCCATTGTTACAACCTCTCGATATAGCACAGCATCATCCGCAAAAAGCCCCAGTGAACTTCCGATGTTATCCACAAGGTCATTTATGTATATAGTGAATAGGAACAGTCCTACGACACTCCTCTGCGGCACGCCTGAAATCACTCTTACTTCGGAAGACTTCTTTCCATTAAGAATGACGTGCTGCGTTCTGTTATCTAGGAACTCTTCAATCCAATCACACAATTGGTCTGATAGTCCATATGCTCTTACTTTGTTCATTAAACGATTGTGGGGAACGCCTTGCGGAAGTCAAGAAACACGGCATCTACCTGGGAACCCGTGTCTATGGCCCTCTGAGTCTCGTGGACGAATAGCGCGAGCTGGGTTTCACACGATCGTCTTTTTCGAAACCCATGCTGATTCCTACAGACTAGATTTCTAGTCTCCAGAAAAGTCATTATACTCAAACATAAGACGTGTTCCAAAATTCTACAACTGATGGACGTTAGAGATATAGATCTACAGTTCTGCACATCTGTTCGATGTCCCTTCTTGAAAACGGGGATTACCTGTGCCCTTTTCCAATCCTTTGGAACGCTACGCTCTTCTACAGACCTACGGTACACCGCTGCAAGAAGGGGGGTAAGTTCCTTCGCGTACTCTGTGTACTGGTATCTCATCAGGTCCAGCGGCCTTTCCTCTTTTGGCGATTTTGTTTCTCTATCCCTCTGTCGTCTGTTTCGATATCTACCATAGGTAGAATCCTGGGGAAACGCAATGTGAAATGTGTATTCCGACCCCCTGCAAAAACCTTGACTCTACTGGGTTCAGTGAAAGATGACCTAGGCCTTCGAAAACCAGGCGTTTATCAAATTCCCTCTCAGTGCGGAAAATCATACATTGGGGAGACAGTCCGCACTGTAGAAGAGAGGTGCTGCGAACACAAGCGCCATACCAAATTACGCCAGGCCACTAAATCAGCCGTGGCTGACCATTGTATATAGACTGGCCATACTATGGACTATGAAAAAACAAAAATACTCTGTCAGTCCTCCTACTTCTGGACTGCGTTACTAAAGATGCCATTGAAATCCGACTACAGGACGATCTAATTAATAAAGACAACGGCCTTCAACTTAGGCTTGGAACCCTGCACTCAGCCTGGAAAGAAAGATGCGGTCCTAGAGATGGAGGAGCGCCCCCGACGGCGGCAGCAGGGAGACTGCAGACCCCAGTTCAGACCCAGGCACCGCTTCCCCCACCACCTCCAGTAGCCGCCGCGCCGGCCACACCAAAGACACCAGGAGAGGAACGGAAGGGGGGGGGGGGTAACGGCTAGTATATACAGGGCGCCGAGAGGAACGGCACAGAATTCGTCAGGAACCACCTGAAGATGGCAGCGTGTACATCTGCCGAAATATTGTGGAGAAATTACGACGCTACCCGATCGGATGCCCGAGAATTGTTCAAATTATGCGCCTTGTCTCCAGCAATGGGCAAGAGAGAATGGTAGCTCAAAAAAATGGCTCTGAGCACTATGGGACTTAACATCTATGGTCATCAGTCCCCAAGAACTTAGAACTAGTTAAACCTAACTAACCTAAGGACAGCACACAACACCCAGTCATCACGAGGCAGAGAAAATCCCTAACCCCGCCGGGAATCGAACCCGGGAACCCGGGCGGAGAATGGTAGCTTCATGATCGTTAAAATATGAGGCAACAACTGGGGAAGGCCATTGTGCCAGCAGCAGCTGTGATCCCACATCACATGCTAACTGCCAGAAACAGAAGCTTGATAAGCCAGGCAGGATGACACCAGCAGAAGCACCCAACAACAGAGTAGAGGGATACTTACAAACTCTGATTTTCTTAATTACATATCTCTCTAATTTTCCAGAATATTTCCAAAAATAAGATGTTGTTAACATATATATATGGACACACTCACACATCAAAATAAGTTTTGCATCACCCCGGTTCCCTGTATCAGTAAGAAATGGCCATGGAATACGTAACTGTATATCCTGAACTTATAAAAAAAATACCAGACTAATTACATTAAATCTCCGATATCGCTGCGACCGGAAAAAGATCCTACAAGAACGGCGCCAAGACGATTGAAGAGAATCGTTCACCGTGACATAAGTGCAATTCTTCCGCAAACTGCTCAGATTTTAATAGTGGGCCGTCGACAAGTGTCAGCATGCGAACCATTCAACGAAAAATCATCAAAAAATGGCTCTGAGCACTATGGGACTCAACATCTTAGGTTATAAGTCCCCTAGA
This sequence comes from Schistocerca cancellata, assembly GCF_023864275.1. Taxonomy (NCBI): domain Eukaryota; kingdom Metazoa; phylum Arthropoda; class Insecta; order Orthoptera; family Acrididae; genus Schistocerca; species Schistocerca cancellata. Next base: position 150,815,900 of record NC_064629.1, read on the forward strand.
ACTTAGAACTTCTTAAACCTAACTAACCTAAGGAAAGCACACACACCCATGCCCGAGGCAGGATTCGAACCTGCGACCGTAGCAGTCCCGCGGTTCCGGAATGCAGCGCCAGAACTGCACGGCCACCGCGGCCGGCCGAAAAATCATCGATATGATTCGTGTACCCTTCATCGACATTGGACTGTTGACGACTGGAAACATGTTTCCTGGTCGGACGAGTCTAGGTTGAAATTATATCGAACGGATGGACGTTTACGGGTTCGGAGACAACCTCATGAATCCATGGACCCTGCATGTCAGCAGGGTACTGTTCAAGCTGATGGAGGTTCTGTAATAACGTGGGGCGTGTGCAGTTGGAGTGATATGGGACCCTGATACGTCTAGATACGACTCTGACAGGTGACACGTACGTAAGCATCCTGTCTGATCACCTGTATCTATTAATGCCCATTGTGCATTCCGACGAACTTGGATATTCCAGCAGGACAATGTGACCCCCCACATGTCCAGAATTGCTAAAAAGTGGCTCCAGTAACACTATTGTGAGTTTAGACAGTTCCGCTGGCCATCAAACTCCCCAGACATGAACATTATTGAGAATATGCGGGATCCCTCGCAACGTGCTATTTAGAAGAGATCTCCAACCTCTCCTACTCTTACGGATTTATGGACAGCCCTGCAGGATTAGTGGTGCCAGTTCCCTCCAGCACTACTTCAGACATTAGTCGAGTCCGTGCCACGTCGTGTTGCGGCACTTCTGCGTGCCCGCGGGGGCCCTACACGATATTACGCGGGTGTACCACTTTCTTTGGCTCTTCAATATATAAAAAGAAAATAAATCAATTGGTTGACATGAAATTCTTTTTTAATTAAATTGAGACTTAAATTATGGAACTAAGCCCGCATGGATCCTAGTCGAACACATTCAAGGCACATCACAGATTTACAGTATTTCAGGGTTGTAGTGCGGATAGAAGTCATCTCATATGTAAAATTTCCCGTTGGCGTGCTTCTGATTGTACTAATTCTCAAATTGAGTATCCAAGGGAACAATCATTAATACACTACTGGCCATTACAATTGCTACACCACGAGGATGACGTGCTACAGACGCGAAATTTAACCGACAGGAAGAAGATGCTGTGATATGCAAATGATTAGCTTTTCAGAGCATTCACACAAGGTTGGCGCCAGTGGCGAAACCTACAACGTGCTGACATGAGGAAAGTTTCCAACCGATTTCTCATACACAAACAGCAGTTGACCGGCGTTGCCTGGTGAAACGTTGTTGTGATGCCACGTGCCAGGAGGAGAAATGCGTACCATCACGTTTCCGACTTTGATATGGGTCGGATTGTAGCCTATCGAGATTGCGGTTTATCGTATCGCGACATTGCTTCTCACGTTGGTCGAGATCTAATGACTGTTAGCGGAATATGGAATCGGTCGGTTCAGAATGGTAATACGGAACGCCGTGATGGATCCCAACGGCTTCGTATCACTGGCAGTCGAGATGACAGGCATCTTATCCATACGGCTGTAATGGATCGTGCAGCCACGTCTCGATCCCTGAGTCAACAGACTGGGACGTTGGCAAGACAACAACCATCTGCACGAACAGTTAGACGACGTTTGCAGCAGCATGGACTATCAGCTCGGAGACCATGGCTGCTGTTACCCTTGACGCTGCATCACAGACAGGAGCGCCTGCGATGGTGTACTCAACGACGAACCTGGGTGTACGAATGGCAAAACGTCATTTTTTCGGATGAATCCAGGTTCTGTTTACAGCGTCATGATGGTCGCATCCGTGTTTGGCGACATCGCGGTGAAGCGTGTATTCATCGTCGCCATAGTGGCGTATCACCCGGCGTGATGGTATGGGGTGCCATTGGTTACACGTCTCGTTCACCTCTTGTTCGCATTGACGGCACTTTGAACAGTGGACGTTACATTTCAGATGTGTTACGACCCGTGGCTCTACCCTTCAGTCGATCCCTGCGAAACCCTACATTTCAGCAGGATAATGCACGACCGCATGTTGCAGGTCCTGTACGGGCCTTTGTGGATACAGAAAATGTTCGACTGCTGCCCTGGCCAGCACATTCTCCAGATCTCTCACCAATTGAAAACATCTGGCCAATGGTGGCGGAGCAACTGGCTCGTCACAATACGCGTCACTACTCTTGATGAACTGTTGTATCGTGTTGAAGCTGCATGGACAGCTGTACCTGTACACGCCATCCAAGGTCTGTTTGACTCAAATGCCCAAGCGTATCAAGGCCGTTATTACGGCCAGAGGTGGTTGTTCTGGGTACTGATTTCTCAGGACCTATGCACCCAAATTGCGTCAAAATGTAATCACATGTCAGTTCTAGTATAATATATTTGTCCAATGAATACCCGTTTATCATGTGCATATCTTCTTGGTGTAGCAATTTTAATTGCCAGTAGTGTATATACACTGATCACTCAGAAATAAGTATCTTTCTCGTTTTTACTTTATTTACAAATTTTCAATAGCCTTTCACAAATTAGCAAAATGATCACAAAGAAATTTATTACCTCTGTCAAGTCAGTTAGTTAGAGATATAAAATAACAGTTCAACTGCATGTTGAACTGGAAACAACATTTTCGGCCAATTGTCTGGAATTACGGTATTGAATGTTACACGTAAGTGCCAAAAGTCATGGGATAGCGTAATGCACATATACAGACGAAAGTATTAGCACGTACGCAAGACATAAACGGACAGTGCATTGGCGAAGCTGTCATTTGGACTTACGTGATTCACGTGAAAATGTTTCTGCCGTGATTATGGCCGCACGACTGGAATTAACAGACTTTGAACGCGGGTTGGTACTTGGAGCTAGACTAATCGCATATTCCATTTCCGAAATCCTTAGGGTGTTCAATATTCCGAGATCCACAGTGCCAAGAATGTGCCGAGACGGCCAAGTTTCAGGCATTACCTCTCACCACGCAACGCTGTGATCGACGGCCTTCACTTAACTACTAAGACCAGCAGTTTTTGCGTGGAGTTGCCAGTACTACAAGACAAGCAGCACTGCGTGAAATAACCGCTGAAATTAATGTGTGACGTACGACGAAGGTATCCATTAGGACAGTGCGGCGAATCGTGTCGTTAAGATGCTATAGCAGCAGACTACCGACATAAGCGTCTTCGCCATCAGCGCGACATCGCCTGTAGCACCTCTCCTGTTCTAGTGACCATATCGGTTGGACCGTAGACCACTGGAAAATCATGGGCTGGCCAGATGAGTCTCCAAAATGGTTCAAATGGCTCTGAGCACTATGGGACAACATCTATGGTCATCAGTCCCCTAGAACGTAGAACTACTTAAACCTAACTAACCTAAGGACAGCACATAACACCCAGTTATCACGAGGCAGAGAAAGATATTTCAGTTGGTAAGAGCTGATGTTTGGTTTCGAGTGTGGCACAGACCCCACGAAGCCATGAACCCAAGCTGTTAAAAAAAAATGTTTCTAAGCACCATGGGACTTAACATCTAAGGTCATCAGTCCCCTAGACTTAGAACTACTTAAACCTAACTAACCTAAGGACATCACAGTCATCCATGTCCGAGGCAGGATTCGAACCTGCGACCGTAGTAGCAGCGTGGTCACAAACTGAAGCGCCTAGTGTGTGCCACTGTGCAAGCTGGTGGTGCCTCCATGATGGTGTGGGCTGTATTCGCGTGAAATGGACTGGGTCTTCCTGTCCAACTGAACCGATCATTAACTGTAAATGGTTATGTTCGGCTACTTGGGGACCATTTCCAACCACTCATGGACTTCATGTTCCCAAACAACGGTGTTATTCCACGAAGCCACAGCTGTTCCCGGTTGGTTTGAAGAACATTGCGGACAGTTCGAGCAAATGATTTGGCCTTCCCAGATCGCCCAACTTGGGCCTCATCAAACATTTATGGGACATAATCGAGAGGTCAGTTCGAGCACAACATCCTGCAGCGGCATCAATCCCGCAGTAATGGACGGCTATAGAGAGAGCGTGGCTCAATATTGCAGCAGGGGACGTCCAACGACTTGTTGAGTCCATGTCACGTCGAGTTACTGCACGCTTCACTAAGCTGGGCGAAAGGAGGCCTTACACGATATTAAGAAACATGTCATGACTTTTGCCACCTCCGTGTAAAGTAAATACATCTACATCTACATGGATACCCTGCAAATCACATTTAAGTGCCTGGCACAGGGTTCATCTAACCACCTTCACAATTCTCTACTATTCCAATCTCGTATAGCGCGCGGAAAGAATGAGCACCTATATCTTTCCGTACGAACTCTGGTTTCCCTTATTTTGTCGTTGTGATCGTTCCTCCCTATGTAGGTCGGTGTCAACAAAATATTTCCGCATTCGGAAGAGAAAGTTGGTAATTGGAATTTCGTGAGAAGGAATGACAATACCATTGTCATAAAGCTTTCATTACCCGGAAATGAAGTAAGATGCGTATGTGGCAATGTAATACTATAAGCGTTTTAATCTAAATTGACATTAAATCTTGTTTCTGGCACCATTGGTAGGAGAAGTATGAAGGGGAAGGAGCAGGTAAAGGGAGAAGGAAAGGAAGCTTTTGCAACTGTTTTTCTCGTTATTCAACGTTAATCGTGCCTTGTCTGTCTTAGAAGTTTTATTGGTTTCTGATGTCGTCACAGAATAATTATTAAGTGCTTCTCGCGCTCCTCATTGCTTTGTATGAGGAAATAACTACTTCCAAAGGTCAGTAGGTTGATAGTGCGATGGTGATAGGAAGTCTCACAGCAGCCAAATGATGGAATGGCAAATCAGAGATCGAAACAGGGAAAGCCACAGTTCACAGTATGAAGTCATTCTGCCATACCAGCCTAAGCTACTACGATCCAAATTTGCAACTGCTGGAAAGCTTAGCTGTGAATCATCGAATCTGTAGATAGCATGATGTACCTCACTCCACATTGCAATGAATGAGCTAAGAGCCTGTCGTTCTGCATGTTCTGGCATAAGCTGGTGCCAGCACACCTCGCGGCATAGAGGTTACAAGAAGATCGATAGAGGCCAACGACAGACTTGCTGGAAACGCGCCGTCAACGCCCTCTCGCCTGTCAGTATTTAGAATCGCCACCGTGGAGGAGAGGGCCAGTTCGTTCAGTTACTTCGAGTTAGTTTGAGGCTGTTACGCCGAGTTAGTTCAGTTATTTCGAGCTTGTTACGCCGAGTTAGTTCGAGTCTGTCATCGAGCATGTCACCGAGTCGGAGCCGCAGTCTTAGCCTCTAACATAGAGACAGGCAGCACGTGGTGTTCATAGCGGACTTTGTACTTCAATAGCAGTGAGGCTAAAGTGTACTATATAGGAGAGCTTGTACCGCAGCACATCGAATATTAAGTTAAGTAGCTCTTTGTTTATGTTAATAAAGGACACAGTTAAATAATTGGGTGCAGTTTGTATTATAGAACGGGGACACCGGCCACCAACCGATCTCCTTTCCTTACTTCCCATAGTACAGCCCTACGGAGACAACGAAACGACATAAAAGCTGGTAACGAGGATTCAACACTCCATATGTCTCGTAAATAACGCAAGATGTTAGGAGTTTCGATCCTAAGTACGCCAGTGAGCCAACGAGTTCGTTGTTGTGTTCAATGTAACTGCCTGTCGGTGTCTCGGAGGTCAGTTAATAATTTATTTTCTAACATAATTCAATGAATAAATTGTACCCTAGATTCAACAAAAACTCAGGGAACGTGAAATCGATTCTTATTTTACTTCCGAGGTAAATGACGCAGTTATAAAGTGAATGCAACTCATGTTATTTATTTTACACCGTTGGAGCTCTGTATCAGTAAGAAATAGCCATAGACTACGTCACTGTATATCCTGAACTTACAAAAAGAAAAATAACAGACGAATAACATTTTCAATTACTTAATGTCTAAATGACAGCAACAATTAGAACAAGTAGATAATAGTATTAGATGAGCCAGCTTAAGATTTGTTTCATTTTTACGGAGCTTAATAATGAGAAAAGAAAGGAGAAAGGTATAGGTCACGGTGTATTAGTAGGAATCTACGTCATACCCAGCAAGCCACCAGTGTGTGGCCGAGGGTACTTTTGGTACCGCTATCTGCTCCTCTCTTAATTTTTCCTCTCGCGAACGGCGCGTGGGAAGAATGAATCTAGGTTATCTCCTGCATTAACTCTAATTTCTAGAGTTTCCTCGCCGTAGTCATTTCGCGAGATGTATATGTGACGAAGTAATTATTTTTCCATCTCTTCCCGGAAAGTGCTCTCTCGAAATGTCAGTAGCTAACCTCTCCGTGATACACAACGCCTCTCTTGTAACATCTGCCTCTGGAGTTTGTTAAGCATCTCTGTAACGCTCTTGCGCCGACTAAACGATGCTGTGACGAAACCTCAGCTCTTCGTTGGATCTTCTCTACCTCTGCTATCAGTCCTACCTGATAAGGGTCCCGAATCGATGAATAATACCCAAGAATCGGTTGAACACTCGACTTGTATGCCACTTCCTTCGTGGATGGGTTACATTTCCTTAAAATTCTTCCTATGAATCTTAGTGTGGCATCTGCTTTTCCTAGTGGGAATTACATAGTCATTTTCCTGAAATGAATTTGGAAAACCAAAGAAAAGGCTAAATTAGAATGGGTTCAGGGGAAATCAGTCTCTTTATTTGGTTTCCATCAACAGTTTCATCGCTTTTTAATTCAGTTTAGTGAAACAGAAAGAAATTAACACATTCAAACGGACATGGGTATTTATACTCGTATTACACAATACCCTTCGACTCATTACAGTGAAGGAACAAAATGTATGGGACCTATAGTATTACTGAAGGGAACAGAAGGATTTTGTGAGGAGAAAATCCTTCGACGTGAGACTCAAAGAAACTGGTTCTTTTCTACCAGTCTTCATTTTTTTGAGAAATCTTATTCAAACTGTGTGTTGTAAAGAGCTGGTTACAGTTTTGATCAGTACTTGAGATATTCTCTCAACATGCGAATCGTTCCTCTGTATCTTATTTCCTGATTGCATGCTGCTGTTCCTTTGAAACTAATATGTGTTTCCAATCTCCAATCTCACAAGCGGTTGGAAGTGCTTTGACGTCAGTGTAAGTATCCCCTGATTGTTGAATAAAGGCCTACACTGAAGTGACAAAAATAACTGGATAGCGTTGTGCACATATACAGATGGCAGCAATATCACCTACACAATGTATAAAAGGACATTTTATTGGTGAAGCTGTTATTTGTACTCAGGTGAATCATGTGAAAAGGTTTCCTACGTCATCGTGGCCGCAAGGAGGAAATTAACAGACTTTGAAAGCGGAATGGCAGTTGGAGCTAGACGCGTGGGACATTCCATTTTGGAAATCGTCAAGGAATTCAGTAGTCCGAGATCCACAGTATCAGAAGTATGCCGAGATGACCAAATTTCAGGCATTACCTCTCACTACGTACAATGCAGCTGCCAGCTACCATCCCAAAGATGTTCGGGCTCACATGCGGTTCCTCTCCGTCGAAATGTCTTGGCTCAAACTCGTCTAGAGGTTGAACAGCACGTGTCGCATTACACGCCCTAATTTAGACACTTGTGACCCTTTGGTTAAATTGTCTGGCTGATGGCAAGTTTGCGAAATACGAAGTTAACATAACATATAATAACAGTAATAATACTATCGGGAACTAAATTAACGACCCATAAATGATGTAGGCCACAGAGTTGCGATTTCATTAGAATAGTGTTTATTCAGAAACAAACTAATAGCGAAAGTGGTCGTATTTAGAGTTACTGTTACACACGAGCGCATACCCACTTGATACAGTTCGATCATTCAGAATCTCATCGCGACACAAGTTCAATACTCCACATCGTTAACTACGCGAAAAGTTAGAGTTCACACCAGGCGCGCGGCTGCTCACCGCTCAGAGACTAAGTCCCATGATACCACACAACGCGAAATTTTCTATGTCGTTTCACTTTTTAGCGACCGAAAGACCGACCGTCCGCTTTCGCGTCTCCACCAGCACTGTCCCTCTGCCCGTCCCCGGCCCCGTTGCCCGAGCGTCGAATATCCTTGCTCAACTGACTAGGGCAGTTCCCTTTCCTGAATCCGTCCATCTGATTGGCTACAGATTGTTCTACTTTATTTTACATTTTAACATATTTAAGTAATCGAAGCTTGACCACTTTCACGTTCTAAATAAAGTAACAATTATATCCATTACATAATAAACGTTAAATTCTTTTACATAAAACCAATACAATTTCCTTCTTAAATTTGAATACCACGGCCAGTAGCCTTGCACCAATGTGCTTTCAGATAAATAAATAAAGAAAAAAAGTAACTGTTATGCACTAAACTGTACAACAAATATTCTATTACCTAATGATTCAATAAGGTGCCATGCTCTCATCTTTCAGTGTGTTTTGCGTGGAGGAAATGATGATCGGATGCTTAACTGTAAATACTGAGAATTTAACTGAGAATTTAAATTTAGTATATCTTTGAAACAAGTAAAGTTACAGAGTTGATATTTACGTTTGCCATTTTAATGATGCGCTTCTACATGAAACGTCGATCGTTAAGATCGACCAAAGCATTCAGATTTTAGCATTCAGGTCATTGTTACAAAACTTGTTAATTTCACTTTAACAATAAATCCTAAACTATTATAGATATGACCAATATTCAACTTTTATTGGGATCCCCATGAAAATGGCAGATTGAAATTACTGTGGCTTAATTCCCTGCACTACTACAGAATGAAATAGTTTTCATAAATGATTCCCTTTATTGCCGATCCTAGGTACGCCATATTTAACACTGCTACGTCTCCTTGGCCGTAAAGCTTTCTACTGGGTTTCCCTATGACGTAGGTTCTCGTCTGTCTCACTCGCACACTACAGCGCTTAGGCCTCAATAAACAGTAGGCGCCTGTGAGTTTCCCCATCACGTGGTGAATCTGCGTCCTTTGTGGCATCAAGTCCTGGACGACAGGATTCGATTCATAATTCCTGAAGGTTGAGTCTTTCGGTCATATGCTTAAATGAGAGCGAAGTACTCGTTAACTTACAGAGTGATCAACGGCCTTCACTTAACTGTCGAGAGCAGCGGTGTTTGCGTTGATCTGTCAGTGCTACAAGACGAGCAACACTGCGTGAAATAATTGCTGAAATCAATGTAGGCGTACGGCGAACGGGCAGTACGGTGGCATTTGGACTTAATCGGCTATGGCAGCAGACGATTGCCAACAGCACGACATCGCCTGCAGCGCCTCTAGTGGGCTCTTGTCCATATCGGTTGGACCCTAGACTACTGGAAAATCGTGGCTTGGTCAGAAAGGCCCCCATTTCAGTTGGTAAGAGCTGGTGGTGGGGTTAGAGTGTGGCGCAGACCCCACAATGCCATGGGATTATGTTGTCTATAAGGCACTGTGCAAGCTGGCGGTGGTTCCATGATAGTGCGGGCTGTGTTTGTATGGAATGGACTGGATCCTCTGGTCCAGCTGAGTTGATCAATAACTGGAAGTGGTTATGTTCGGCTACCTGGAGCCCATTTGTAGCCATTCATAGACCACATGTTCCCTAACAACGATGACATGTCACTGGGCTACAATCGTTCGCAACTGGTTTGAAGAACATTCTGGACAACTAGAGCGAATGATAGTCCAGAATTAATCCCATCGAACATTAATGGGACATAATCTAGATGTCAGTTCTAGCACAAAATTCTGCTCCGACAACACTTTCACTGTTTTGGACAGCTGTAGAGACAGATTGGTTCAATATCTCCTGTAGGGTACTTCCAACGACTTGTTGATTCCACACCACGTGGAGTTGCTGCACTACGCCGGGCAAAAGAAGGTCGGACGCGACATTAGGCATTTTGTTACCTCAGTGTTGTCAGCATAGTGAATTAACACCACGTATGGTCCAGGTAGGCTCTCCAAGGGGACACCGTCTTGTAGTAGGCAACTTCAGTGCCGGGCGGGAGGGCTTGAGTGCTTGCGCGAAGTCGAGAGCTGTGCCCACGGTAGCGTAGCTACTGGCAGGGTCACCCAAGCCGGATTGGTCTCGAATGAGGAGCCAGACAAAGTGTGCCCCACAACATAGGGTAGGGAGGACTCTAGCGGCGCAGTGAAACCAGCTTCCCTAGGGAAGTAAACCTAATACAAATGTTGGTCCTCCTGGTTAGGGGTTGGGCTCAAGAATAACACCCTCTTCATGTAATAAAAAAAATAAAGTTACGAAAACCATAAGAGCAGAAGCCGGACGGATTAACAGACGACGACATGGCACGGGTCTTGGACAGCGAACGGTTAAAATGTTGAAAACTGATCTTCGAATTGGTACCTGCAATGTTCGGTCCTTATATAGCCCAGGCTCTCTAAAGAAGTTAATAGACCAGCAATGGAAGCTCAAGGCGACCATTATTTCCATCCAAGAAATTCGGTGGACAGGGAGTGGGATATTGGGAAAGAAAGAGGGCAGTATGTTCTATAGTTGTGATGATAACAGACGTGAGTTTGGTACAGGTTTCCTTGTTCATAAAAATATGAAATATTTGGTGATGAATTTTACACCCATTGCTCCAAGGCTATCAGTAATTAGAGTTATAGGAAGATTCTTTAATTATAGTATAATTAATGGACATGCACCAACAGAAGAATCTGTTGAAGACATAAAAGACGATTTCAATGATGCCCTTGAAAAGGCTTATGATAAGTGCCCAAGGAATGACATCAAGATCGTGCTGGGTGATTTTAATGTACAACTAGGAAGAGAAGACATGTTCCATCCCGTAATTGGAGCTCATAGTAAACATGGATCTACTAATGATAATGGAATGAGATTGATCCTCTTTGCAGCCTCCCGGAATATGATAGTGGGATATACCAGGTATCCCCATAAGGAGATACGCAAGGGCACATGGAAGTCACCTGATGGTGGAATCATTAATGAAATTGATCATGTACTGATAGACCAGAGGCATAAATCTGACTTGTTGGATGTTCGAACCTTTTGTGGCCTAATATGGATTCAGATCATTTTCTCGTAATGGGCAAGATAAGAGCAAGGATATGAAATGCACAGAAAGAAAGACATATTAGGAAAGAACGGTACAATTCTGCAGCACTGCAATTAACAGAAACTCACGAATCGTACTGTCAGGAAGTTTCTCAGGCCTCGGAACATGAACAAGGAACAATGCAACACAGTAATGACATAGAACAAAAATGATTGACTATAAAAAGAGCTATAGACATTTCAGCTAAGGAAACACTAGGGATGGAGAGAAATCAATAAGGCCCACATGGTTTAAAGAAAAGTGTAAGAGAGTGACTGAAGAAAAGAACACTGTATACCAAAAGACATTGCAGGCAAACTGCACAAGAAGCTTTTTGGACGATTATCGAGAGAAAGGATGACCAGAAAGATGACACCTCGCCAAAAGAAAAGGAAATAGACTAAGGCTGAAATAGAATGTATCGAACTGTCCAAGAAGAAGAATGAAAGAAGGAAGTTCTTTATAAAAGTAAACAATACTAGAAGACAGTTTGCTGCAACAACAAGCTTGATTAGTGATGAAGAAGGAAACAGAATAAGTGAGAGTAAAACAGACTCTGGAAAGATGGCGAAGATACTTTAATGACCTGCTGAATCAAGAGACAGAGCAAGCAGAGGATATCTCTAATGGTTGTGAGCAAGGATTGCATGATGAACAGCCACTGGATGGCCTAGGGTTAGAGGACTTTAAAAACGCTTTAAGAAAACTGAAGAATAACTAGGCCCCCGGCATTGATAGCATTCCTGCAGAATTGCTAAAATGTGGAGGAACAATATTAGACCAGTATCTGTTTGAACTTATCACTCTCATATGGAAACAGGAAACGATACCAGATGAATGAAATGAAGGAATATTGTGTCCTATACATAAAAAGGGCAACCGAATGGAGTGTAGAAACCACCGTGGAAGCACCCTCCTGAACTTGGGGTACAAGGTGTTATCTAATATTATTTGTGATCGACTACTCCCACAGGTGGATAAAGAAACTGGAATACACCAAAGCGAATTTCGACGAGGAAGGTCAACAATAGACCAGATTTTCAACCTGAGCCAAATTTTGGAGAAAACTGTTGAATATAGAATTGGAATACATCATCTCTGTATTGACTTTAAGGCTGCACACTACAGCATCAATAGAAACCAGTTGTTTCATGCCTTACAGGAGATGGGAATACATGGAAAGCTCGTGAGAATAGTTAAAATGATGGTGTCTGACGTAAGAAGCTGCAGTCGAGTTCGAGGAAATTACTCAGACGCCCTGGAAATAAAAAAAAATGTGCTACGTCAAGGAGATGCATTACCATGCTTATTATTTAATGTAGCGCTCGAGAAGGTGATTAGGGAAGCATTCCTACAGATGAGGGCATCACTTCTACAAGTCAGTGCAGATTTTAGCATATGCAGATGACGTAGACATCATAGCATGGACAGTACCAGCACTTAAAGAAGCTTTTACAGCCTTAAGTCAAGCAAGTAAGAAGATGAGTCTTATGATAAAGGAAGATTAAACTAAAGACGTGGCCTGTGGGAAAGAATATCAATCCAATATGCCGTCAACTTCAGTGTGAGTGGATATACATGTGAAAGAGCTGATAACTTCAAGTATCTTGGTTCCACAGTCACTTGCTTTAATGACATCTCAACCGAAATTAAGATTAGGCCGATATCTGCAAATAAGGCATACTTCGCCTTGAGTAATTTACTGCGGTCAAGACTCCTCAGCCGCCCAACAAAATTCACTACTTATAAAACCCTTGTCACACCAGTTCTCACGTATACTTCGGAAACATGGCCCTTGACGCAAACCGATGCAAGGCAACTCGACAGATTTAAGAGGAACGTTTTGAGGAGAATAATTGGCCCTGTGTATGACAGAGAAAAATGGAGGAAAAGGTACAATGCAGAATTGTACACTATATATACCGATACTCTTGTAAACAAAAATCATACGATCAGGAAGGATAAGATTTGCAGGTCATGTGGCAAGAACGGAGGAGTCTGAGGTGATAAAGAAGATTCTCTTTGGTAATCCAGGAGGACAAAGAGGGCGAGGTCGACGTCGAGCAAGTTGGCTGGATGGAGTGGAAGAAGACCTACGGAAGCACGGATGCAGAAACTGGAGGGGGTAGCACGTGATCGTGATGGATGGCGGTAGCTCGGTTGGGAAGGCCAAGGTTCATCCTGGACTGTAGCACCACAGAAGAAGAAGAATCGTCCAGGTAGGTCAATTGCTGACTGAAAATGTTCCTTGTGCCTGTGTTGAGGTGCCCCCAAATATAAAAGAGCATCATAAGATTTGATCTGCTACTTTTTTTTCAAATCATCGGTGGATTCTTATTTCACTGAAACTTCAAAAGAAAGGAGCTACAAGATGTTTTATTTTAATAGTCTAGGGTGTAATAACTAGTGTGTGCTCTTGCGTAAGTGTGTGTAAAAATAAACTTGTTTAGTATGTTGTTAATCAACTACGTGTGACAACATTGTTGTTCTGAATTACAGTTAGAATTGTTGTTCACAACAACAAAAACTAAGTTGCAAAAGACTCGGAACAGTTACTCTTATCTATATTCGGGCAACATGGAAACAGCAGCTGAGTACGAACGGCTGCAAAGATTAATTATATAATCCAAGGGATTTTTTACTGGTTTTGAAAAAAAATCGTGATAAAGATATTTTAATCTGATGAATTTGCGTTACAGCAGCTTGGAAACGACGATCTTGATTCGTGAATTAACAGTAACAGAATTTACTTGTACAGGGTGGGGCAAATAAAAGCGGCCCTGACGAGTGGATACGATTGGATGTGAATGTATGCGCGTATCCACTTCCAACAGGATGGAGAAACTGCCCATACAGCCCGCCGAAACTTGAAGAACGTTTACACAGTCTTCACACCTGACAGATATCAGTGTGGTAGCGGCGCTGGATGGCCACCCAGGTCACCTGATCTGTCATTACTTTGTGTGGGGAGCCCTCAAGTCTAAGGTGTATCGCAACAACCCTCACAGTCGTCAAGAACTGTAAGAGAACATTTCGGATAAGACTGCTGCTATTCCACCAGTCCAGCTTCGATTCGTCTTCAACAACTTGCTAACCAAGGCCCAAAAATGCCGAGAAATTAATGATGGCCACTTTCATCATCCACTATAATTAGGATAATATTGTCTTTCCTTTCCTGTGCCGTATTTCTTTGTACCTTGGAAATCTGTGCAACGGGCCACTTTTATTTGCCCTACCCCGCACGATTAGTTTATCTGTGAGCACAGCAATTAAAGAAATGGTTACCAGTCGAAAACTTCCTGGCAGATTAAAACTGTGTACCGGACCGAGACTCGAACTCGGGACCTTTGCCTTTCGCGGGTAAGTGCTCTACCAGCTGAGCTAGCCAAACACTACTCAGGCCTCGTCCTCACAGCTTCAATTCCGCCAGTACCTCGTCTCCTACCTTCCAAACTTCACATGTCCCGAGTTTGAGTCTCGGTCCGGCACACAGTTTTAATCTGCCAGGAAGTTTCATATCAGCGCACATTCCACTGAAGAGAGAAAATTTCATTCTAGAAACAACCCCCAGGCTGTGGCTAAGCCATGTCTCCGCAGTATCCTTTCTTCCAGGAGTGCTAGTTCTGCGAGGTTCGCAGGAGAGCTTCTGTGAAGTTTGGAAGGCTGCAGATTTCCGGTTTGGTCGCCTTAAACGAAACACATTCTCCCGTTTTGGAAGAGCAATGCTGATTGGGAGACGATATTTCTGACGCCTTGAGCTGAAGGAGTATTGGAAGAGACCGAAAGATACACCCCTTCACGTCATTCAGCCGATAGCAATCTAAAGACAGGCAACTGAACCAGTAAATCCAATGATACAACATAATAGCAGCACAGGTACTATACCGCGAACGACGAGGGTAGAAACACACGAACAACACTTTTGTTCGCCAATGATACGATATGACGCGGATATGAGTCAGGAAATTGAGAATAGGCAGACAGGCCGTAGATTAGCAAAGAATAAACACGATGACACAAGCAATGGCAGATTATTTGAGTCCATGAATCAGCCACAGACCAGATTTATGAGTAGATATGATACAGACCACTTCCTTACAGTTAGAAAATTTCAACATTTCAAGGAAGAAGGCGGTAGCTTTCATGGACGCACATTCATCGACCGGTTTAAAGTAGGCTTACCAAACCACTGGAGCGTAGCTCACAAACTTGACTTCATTTGTGCACACATGTCAGGGACAGTAGCAGAGGTGATGCAAAAGATCGCGGCTACCTGTACGTCTTACCTACAGTTCAGAACAGAATTTCTCGAAAGATATTGGTCTAAGGAGGCGCAAAACAAAATTAAATACGAGTTACTTCAGATGAGACCATATGAAAACTCAGGAGAGAAAAGCGTGGTGAAATTCTTTGATACAATGGACAAAAAGAATCAATGCCTAGACAAACCATACAGTAACGGAGAGCTGATACGTCTATGTAGAATGAAATTACCGGTAAAGTATCAATAGGCAACAGGAAAAAATGAAAATATCGAAGAATTCAAAGAGGTTTTAAGGGAACTTGAATTTATGTTTAAAGAAGACGAGGTGAAAGAGAAAAGAAAGGTAAGGGAACAGCAAAAGGAGAGGACGAGGAACGGTTATTCCAATAATAATAATCGTAATCCTAACACCAATAATTTCAGGCAATTTAACAGACAAGGACAGTGGCACAATGGAATCAATTGGCATAGAAACGATAACCAGAACAATTGGTACCGAAATAGGAACGGTAATGGACACTTATACAGTGGCGGATATGGCTTTAGGAATCAAAATGCCAACGGTCAAGGGTACTTTGAAAGACGTCACGATGTTAGAAACAGCAACTGGCGAGACCAGGGCGCGAATAATTACCGAGGAAATTATGGTCCACAGAGACAGGAACAACACAGAAAAGAGAAACCAGACGTAGATGTTAGGCTACTGAATACTGCAAAACGTAAAGACTGACGTGAAAAATGCAAGAGAGGTGAGGCAAACTAACGTCCACCCTATCTTATACTAACCACTAAATAAAAGTTAAATTAATAGATCAACAAAATAACACATTAATTAAAAGAAAAAGAGACACAATACACACTAACGATCTCTTGTAGTATCAAGTACACTACAACATGCACACAAACAATAAATGGTACACAACAATTAAGAGAATGGAGATATGGCAGGACATAATTAGAATAAAGAAAATAAATCATATATATACAATAATTTTTGCCACTGTCAGTAAATTTTTGCATTATATAAAATCAGAGTTTTTTTGTAAATAACAAATATATGTAAAACAAAAATTGTAAATACACTCCTGGAAATGGAAAAAAGAACACATTGACACCGGTGTGTCAGACCCACCATACTTGCTCCGGACACTGCGAGAGGGCTGTACAAGCAATGATCACACGCACGGCACAGCGGACACACCAGGAACCGCGGTGTTGGCCGTCGAATGGCGCTAGCTGCGCAGCATTTGTGCACCGCCGCCGTCAGTGTCAGCCAGTTTGCCGTGGCATACGGAGCTCCATCGCAGTCTTTAACACTGGTAGCATGCCGCGACAGCGTGGACGTGAACCGTATGTGCAGTTGACGGACTTTGAGCGAGGGCGTATAGTGGGCATGCGGGAGGCCGGGTGGACGTACCACCGAACTGCTCAACACGTGGGGCGTGAGGTCTCCACAGTACATCGATGTTGTCGCCAGTGGTCGGCGGAAGGTGCACGTGCCCGTCGACCTGGGACCGGATCGCAGCGACGCACGGATGCACGCCAAGACCGTAGGATCCTACGCAGTGCCGTAGGGGACCGCACCGCCACTTCCCAGCAAATTAGGGACACTGTTTCTCCTGGGGTATCGGCGAGGACCATTCGCAACTGTCTCCATGAAGCTGGGCTACGGTCCCGCACACCGTTAGGCCGTCTTCCGCTCACGCCCCAACATCGTGCAGCCCGCCACCAGTGGTGTCGCGACAGGCGTGAATGGAGGGACGACTGGAGACGTGTCTCTTCAGTGATGAGAGTCGCTTCTGCCTTGGTGCCAATGATGGTCGTATGCGTGTTTGGCGCCGTGCAGGTGAGCGCCACAATCAGGACTGCATACGACCAAGGCACACAGGGCCAACACCCGGCATCATGGTGTGGGGAGCGATCTCCTACACTGGCCGTACACCACTGGTGATCGTCGAGGGGACACTGAATAGTGCACGGTACATCCAAACCGTCATCGAACCCATCGTTCTACCATTCCTAGACCGGCAAGGGAACTTGCTGTTCCAACAGGACAATGCACGTCCGCATGTATCCCGTGCCACCCAACGTGCTCTAGAAGGTGTAAGTCAACTACCCTGGCCAGCAAGATCTCCGGATCTGTCCCCCATTGAGCATGTTTGGGACTGGATGAAGCGTCGTCTCACGCGGTCTGCACGTCCAGCACGAACGCTGGTCCAACTGAGGCGCCAGGTGGAAATGGCATGGCAAGCCGTTCCACAGGACTACATCCAGCATCTCTACGATCGTCTCCATGGGAGAATAGCAGCCTGCATTGCTGCAAAAGGTGGCTATACACTGTACTAGTGCCAACATTGTGCATGCTCTGTTGCCTGTGTCTATGTGCCTGTGGTTCTGTCAGTGTGATCATGTGATGTATCTGACCCCAGGAATGTGTCAATAAAGTTTCCCCTTCCTGGGACAATGAATTCACGGTGTTCTTCTTTCAATTTCCAGGAGTGTATTTCCACACGTCAGAGGGACATCGCCACCAACACAAATCACCAGCTTCCTTAACACCAGACGCTTCGAGATAGCGACGGAGAGGGTACAGACATGTTGAGAAAGCACTTAGGGCAATAACAACAACATGAAGACCAACGCCACACTGGAAATGCAGGTTGCAACCAGGTTGGACTTCAGGAGGACAACGCGCGGCATGGACATTTCATATGTCACGACACTGCTACACAACGGAAGAGCGTGGGAAGAATCATAATACGACGAGACGACAATGAAGGTACAAAAAATTACTAAGATCTACAAACTCATCGCCGGCCGCGGTGGTCTAGCGGTTCTGGCGCTGCAGTCCGGAACCGCGAGACTGCTACGGTCGCAGGTTCGAATCCTGCCCCGGGCATGGGTGTGTGTGGTGTCCTTAGGTTAGTTAGGTTTAAGTAGTTCTAAGTTCTAGGGGACTTATGACCTAAGATGTTGAGTCCCATAGTGCTCAGAGCCATTTTTTACAAACTCATCAAGTAACATTTGGAAAGGCAGTCAGATCCTACAAATTCTATATCACTCCTACACTAAAATTCACATATTCCTAGCCCAAGAAGAACAGAAGAATGCAAGAAAGAAGAGAAGAACAGAAGATGAAAGATGAAGAAGGGCAGAAGACAGCAAGATACCTTTCTTTCCTATCCTACAAAGCAAATTGCTACAAACGTCTTTCCATAAACTTTGAGGTATGTTAACTACTACAACCAGCTCTCCAAAAATAAACCTTGATCATCAAACAAATACAAGCGAACGGCAAACGGAATATTAAGTAGTACCAACCAACATTATCTAGAAATTAATTCAGCAAAACGAACAGTATTCTCCCTACCACATCATCAAATTGCCATACCGAACCAGGTGTGAAGTACCAAGACGTCACAGCACAATATTGGATGACGATCGTCGGTAGTCAACTACAATCATCGAACTGCCATACCGTCCCAGGAGTGACAGCAAAGAAGTACCAAGACATCACTGTTTATGCAATAAACCACAGTCATCATCATCGGTTAAAAGTATCACTCCATGATGACAATGTCAACAAGTAAGACCCGGCATCGCATGCTAGAGTGCTTCTCTCATAATTTCTGACACCCATACAAATGAGTCGACGCCTTCCAGTATTTCAGTGGGGATCGTCGAGCACAGAAACTGACGCGGCGCAAAACGAAAAGACTTATAAAATACAAATGTTGAGTTAAGAAAATGATATATTTGTAAAAATATTTTTTTCCTTTTTTGTAACAGTAATTATTTCATCATATATATAAAGCTCATATTGTTAAAAATGGTTCAAATGGCTCTGAGCACTATGTGACTTAACTTCTGAGGTCATCAGTCGCCTAGAACTTAGAACTAATTAAACCTAACTTAGCTAAGGACATCACACATCCATGCTCGAGGGAGGATTCGAACTGTAGCGCCTAGAACCGCATGGCCACTCAGACCGACAAGTCCATAATGTGATAGAGACCTTAAAATATTATGTCAGGAAAATTAGTTACTATAAGTTGATAACCTCAAAAATCTCTGTAAAGCCAAGTTAGTTTTTTTATATAAAAAAGGTTTTAGTTAACCATAGGTTGAAAGAGGATAGAATAAAGAAAAAACACTTCTTCACTCATAAAACAGTGACACAAATAATGCCTAAATAAATAAAACAAAGTCACACAACAGAGCTTTTGCGAACATTCACGCGAAGTTTAACTAAAGAAAACCACAGTAAAACATGACACACTGTACACTAACGAGTTAAGAAAAATTAATATTTTAAAAACAAATTTTTGGAAATGAAAAAGAAAAACAGAGACACGTACTGGCAATGACAAAGAATAACAACCTTTGTAAAGTCTATATTTGCCTAACAACAAAACATAAATTGTATAAAAAATAGAAACAATAGCTATAAATCATTAGAAAAAATTGTTAAGAATGGCTGAGGAAAGTTTATTGGAAAATCTAAAAGAACTATTTTTGCTTGACTTTGTCAATGTTTTCCTCAGCATTGACAAACCCCAGACAAAAATTTTGTCGGAAGGAGGGAGGTATGTAAGACGTCATGGTCTCCTGACCCCCATTGCTTACATATTCCGCCCTCACAATCATATTCTGCACATGAAGACGCTTCATTCGAACCCAAACTCGATACGATAAAGTCAATGTTGTATGAATTCATGTAAATGATATGCAAATAACTAATAAATCGTAAATGCGCACCGAGATTGAAATACTGGAGGCTGGCGCACACACACACATTCAAGACACGACGCTCACAGGGACTTTTAGTTCGGGAGACGCAAACTGCATGCTGGGGGGACCGGTCCCTTCAGAGGACGACTCAGCGTATCTATGTCGGCCGGGGACCGCCCATAGACCAGACAGCGTTTGCCCGAGTGGAAGGAAGAACGACCCCATGTTCGACTTAAAAGCTAATTCCGCTACATTGTGTGGGAGCGCCTAGCCTACGCATTCTTTACAACATAGCACACAGTTTCAGAGATTTTCACAGGGAGACAGCAAACGCCAAACGCCGAAGCTACAGACTTCCGGATTTGTCGCCTTAAACGAAACGTCATTCTCCCGTTTTAGAAGAGCAATGCTGATTGGCAGACGATATTTCTGACGCCTTGAGCTGAAGGAGTAATGGAAGAGACCGAAAGATATACCCCTTCACGTCTTGCGTGGAGAGGGGCTGTTCCACTGTCGCTCTTGGAGCGAGAACACGTAACGAGAGCGTGCGCACTCATACGTGTTCTCAAAGAGGGAGGAACAAGTCTCTCCTCAGTACTTCACTGGGAGAGCACCTCTGTCAAGAGTGAATCGGATTGCGACTCTATATTGAGTACTTGCGATTAAGCGTTGTTCACTATGTTGGCCACCACACTTATTGTGGGGTGTGAACAGACAGAGTTACAGTTAAACGCCTGCAAGCGAATTTTTGAGTGGCATCGCGGTGGACTTGTTATCTGACCAGTGTACCACACCAATAGTTAGACTAGGGGCGAATAGGAGTCCTTGCCTTCATCAAGGCGTAGGGAGAGTTTGATTGGCGAAGATCAATCCAGATAGAATGAGAGTTATCTTATTTGTCAGCAGCGAGTGGCGCAGACAGCAGTCATCGTAGCTTACGGTATTGTGCGCTACAGGTCTTGCGAGCCCCATATTTCCTCCACAACAGTACACTTCACTGCATTTCACACGCGACAGCCTCGACTGTACCTAGCAACGTTCTAACGGATAATTATTCAAGCTGAGTAGGCGTGACTCTCAGCCATTCTGCCAAGTCAATAACAATCTTAAACTTTCTATAGAAATTTCATTAGCGAATCCTATCCTTAAGAGGTAACTTCACATTCCGAAAAGAACCCGGGAATAACTTGTTCAGTTTATAACTAAAAGTGGCATTGTGATTTCTCAGAATATTTGCAAAATATATAATAATTTTCGTTAGTTTCATGTTTTTCTTACACTAACTAGCACTACTCCAGTACCCAAGTATCCCACTAGTTACGTAAGAAAATTTGTGAATTTTTGTGTCATATCCTTACAGCAGACGACTCCAGAAGATATTTATTGCTGAAATTTTTTCAGGCATTTCTCTTTAGAACCTTAGGAGCGTCTGTCTGACTTTTGTAGTAGTGTGGGGGTGGAAATTGCATCTTGCAGGAGCCACAGGGTAAAGGGTACATCTCAGATTAATTCGTTGTGCAGAATGACAGAATAGCACCCACACGGTCACAGCCTTACTAAAGATTAAACTTGCTACCTCGCAGTCAAGGGATACCTTTGATCTAGCTCCATCAACTATACATACCTTTTTGGATGGAGTTCGCCTTTAGCAAAACACAGTTTTGTTTTTTATCCCAAACATGATTGACTGCAGTTGCAGCATCATCAGTGGGCCTTTATTTTATGACTGTTATAGATAAAGAATTTTCTTTACTGTTTGTATACATGTAAATATTAGTTTTTAAATTCGAAAGTACAGATTTAAGAAGAAATGCATAAAATTATGAATTCATACCTTTTTACACATGGTGTGGTTTTCCTAATGTATTACGTTTTTATAGTGACTGTTTTCTTTCACACTTTGTCATCTGCAACTATATACACCTTAATGTAAACAAATTATTTAAGCAAAAATTACGATTTGAAAACTGCTATGGCTATGCTTGAAATTAATTATTTTTTGTGGATAGTTGTGTGTGTGTGTGTGTGTGTGTGTGTGTGTGTGTGTGTGTGTCTGTTTATATTATGTTCCACTTACGTTTTCTTCCACACAGAATTAATTGGTTCAAATGGCTCTGAGCACTATGGGACTCAACATCTGAGGTCATAAGTCCCCTAGAACTTAGAACTACTTAAACCTAACTAACCTAAGGACATCCCACACACCCATGCCCGAGGCAGGATTCGAACCTGCGACCGACAGAATTAATTAATTTCAGGCTTAAGAATAACAGTTTTCAAATCGTAATTTTTGCTAAAATAATTTGTCTACATTAAGGTGTATATGATTGCAGATGACAAACTACGAAAGAAAGCAATCTCTGTAAAAAAATAACACAATCTGGAAAACCATACCATGTGGTAGAAAGGTATGAATTCATAATTTTATGTGTTTCTTCAAAAATCTGTAGTTACCACTATGCTAATATTTACAAATATGCAAACGGTGAAGAACATTCTTTATCTTTAACAGCCATAAAAAAAGCCCACTGATGCCGCTGCAACTACAGTGAAACATGTTTGGGATAGAAAACAAAACTGTGTTTTGCTAAAGGCGGACCCCATCCAAAGACGTATGTATTGTTAAAGCAACACAGAAAAAAGAGCTTCAACTGCAAGATTATTCTATCAACTATATTAACCGATTCGTCAACGTGTAGGAAAAATTGCAGCAGCCTTGAAAGTCAGGTTTAAGTTCTTAAGTAATGTCATAACTCATAGCCACAACCCTCCTAGTTACTGTACTGGCAGAAAACTGTACATGTTTAACAGCAGGCATTATTTAAGTTCCATGTTTAAAATGTAAAAGGCGGCAGTCCTGAGTGCTCGCCTCCATTCATTTTTGGTTAATTCAAAACGTGATTACGAGCATATTTAATGCACTGTTATTTAACTAGGAAGGCACTAGGATCGTTACGACGCTTAATAAAGTGGGTTGACAGTGACCGCATACTTCTTGTCTCGGTATCTGCTTGCACTGGGTAATTAGAGGTGACGGGTCCTTCTATGTGTTGATTGAAATCTTGTGATCATTATGTTCTCCTGTTTGGGGAGAGACACGCTTGGAGGGTTACCAAAAGACTGGTTTAATTGGTCACTGTTCTGGGAAGGCAGCAGCGCCGGGCTGCGGGTACAGTGGCGGGGATCATGCGCTGCATTCACCTCATGCGGGTGGCTTGCAGATGGTCCTTGCAGCCGGGGAGTCGCCCAGTGACGGGCAGTACCTGCTGTTTACACACTACGGTGTATTGTGCTACCCGCAGGACTTTTTTAAAAAAAAAAAAAAAACTTTCTGGCTTTATCGCACAATGGGCCAGTGCCCTCGAAGTTGTTTCCTGTCAGAAGAGAAACCATATCGGAATTCACGGCGTAAGAACTTAGCGACCGACCAAGGTAGCGCGCCAAAAATAGATACATGACTCATGCCTCTTTATCCAGTGGAGCGCAAGACACTGAGAGCATCCCAGGGTTCACCAGAGAGCTACAACATTAAAAAGAAAAACTACTCGGCTTTTGACAAGATCAACGTGATATTTTTTTTTCACAAGGCAACTTTATTTGTGATAATATGTAGTACTGAAAAATCACCAGTCATTTTCACATATTCACATACAACTTCACCTTTAAATCGCACATGAACACTTTGATCAGACTGTATCTTACGTTTATTTCGAGTTGACAAACTAAAAGCAGAAGGATACAGAAAACAGAACTCTCCAAAATACTGTGTGTCATCATAAATAAAGTTTCGGTGTGAAAAAAATCTACACAGAGATCTAGTCAAAAGCCTAAAAGGGATTTTTCTTAGTGTTGTAGCTCTCTGGGGCATCCTGGGATGCTATCAGAGTCGTACAGTTCACTGGATAAAGAGACATGAGTCGTGTTATCTATCTTTGGCGGACGAACTTGGTTGGACGCTATGTTCTTACGCCGGCGGCGTGATTTTTGATTTGCGGTGTATATCCATATCCACCTTTTGAATAAACTTTTTGTGACAATTTTCCAGCTGTTTTTCAACAATCATTGTACACCTTCGATTGAATCATATTAGAATATAATTTCAGGTCACTGAATCAAAAATTTAGCATTCACATTCGCTTTAATAAATAAGAAGACGCAGTTTGCGTAGACTATACTAATGAAATCTGCTTACCGTTAGGTATCAATGACATGTAGCTTACAAGCAGTAAGGGGAAAGCTTTAACTGTTTTTTCTCTCTTTCTGTCAAATTTAGTTTTTGAGACAGAAAAGTTTTCAAGCTCACCACGGCCATTTTAGAATCTTTCCCATTGTTGGATAGATTTCTGCTGACGTTCATGTCTACAATCCTTAACATTGACATCTCTTCTCTTTTTTCCTTTATTCTTTGTGAGAAAAATTACTCAGATTAACGCATTGCCTCTTCGGTATAGACATTAGGTATAAATGCGTCCTTACCTTCCTTATCCTTACATAATTTTCGTATGGACGGTGTGTCATTGTTTTTACACTAATTATCTTAGCAATTTACAACATCTTATTTCGCCTTATGTTCAGACTGGGATTTTTACTTTCACTTTTGGTGTTTCATGTTATTCTTTTGCTTATAACTCTAGAGACCAACTACAAATGTGGGCCCTCAGACTATTCATAAGGTAGTTCTCACATTTTCTGGGTTTTTCCCTTTCATTAATGTGTGATAATGCTTTCCTACAAAACTGACGGATTACCGTTTACTTCGCACACTAACATCAAAGTCTTAAGCATAACACAAAATGAACTCATATTTTCGGAACATATTCTCTGGAGAATTATAAAACATGATAATTGAGTAAATAAAGGAGTATTTAAAAACATAAGTAGCAAACTTCATGAAACCGAAGGAAAAAAGGAACATAACTGGTTCATATGATCAATAATTATAAACAGTTTATAGATAAAATGATTTTTCATGGCTACCACACGTGTTTGAGAGCGATATAGCGTGGTCTGTATAAGGTGACTGAACAAGATGGCACTTTGGTTGAGACACAGGGCTCGCATTACGAAGAAGCAGGATCAGATCCTCATCTGTTAATTTCAATTCAAGTTTTCTATTGTTTCTCAAGATTTCTGGAAGCAGATGATAGAATGACTTCTTTGTAAAGGAAACAAGCTAGTTCCTTTCCCATAACAGCCTCGCTGTCGACAGGATATGAAGCAGTAATCATGTATTTTTCCCATAAAGTGGTTAAAGAGTCGCCCGTCGATTCAATTCCTCTTTTACACCTTCCTAATGGTGTAGAATGTTATGAGTCACCGGCCGGAGTGGCCGAGCGGTTCAAGGCGCTACAAAAAAAATGGTTCAAATGGCTCTGAGCACTATGGGACTTAAATTCTGAGGTCATCAGTCCCCTAGATCCAAACTACTTAAACCTAACTAACCTAAGGACATCACACACATCCATGCTCGAGGCAGGATTCGAACCTGCGACCGTAGCGGTCGCGCGGTTCCAGACTGTAGCGCCTAGAACCGCTCGACCACCCTGGCCGGCCCAAGCCGCTACAGTCTGGAACCGCGCGACCGCTACGGTCGCAGGGTCGAATCCTGCCTCGAGCATGGATGAGTGTGATGTCCTTAGGTTAGTTAGGTTTAAGTAGTTCTTAGTTCTAGGGGACTGATGACCTCAGAATTTAAGTCCCATAGTGCTCAGAGTCATTTGAACCATTTTTTTGTTATGAGTGGTGTATTAGAGGAAGCTGTGTATCTGACGAACGTATTCCAGAAACGCTTTATGAGAACTGGATACAGAGACAATACCTGCCAATCTAATATCTGGATATCATCACAATTCACGTATCATTATAGCATTTTTATCCATCAGAGCAGTTCAGTGTAAACAGACATTATCGACTGGCGATTAATATCATTCGTTCAAATAATAATTACCTGGAATTTGTAGGCTCATACAGCATAATACATCATTGTAAACTGAGATGTTTCCTACATGGTAGCACACATTCAATAAGTAGCTGTCCCAGACAATAGTCAATTAGAATTTATTTTCATTACACGATAAACGAAAAATACATAAGTATTGTCAGCACTGACTTATTTTGCTGACTAGACCTTACCACAAACTAATGATCGATCGATAATAAAGATTAACTTTTTCTCTATCCATGAATGCACTTGAGAGATTGTAAGTTCTACAGAAGAAAGTGCCATGTCAGGAGTCACTGAACTTGTTGAAAATAGGGATAATAAGTGTTAAATTCAATTATCATTGGCCCCTATTCAGGAAGCATGACACAGTCAAAGTCCGTTCCGTAGTACTATGACGCCAACTACTGAGCACAGTTGACAATCAAGTTTCACGCAAGAATACCAGTCTTGGAGCACTGAGTCCTCGGAAGGCTAAATCAGAGGAGGATTAGCTCCTTGGGCGGTGGTTGGCTACTCATAGTAGCTGTGCTGCGGTGTCCTCCTGACCAGGTTACTGCCAGTACCATTAGGTGTGTATCCTGGTAGCTGCTCTGTTTTGGAAATGCTTACGGTGGCTCCACGGACTGAACGGCTGGAGAGCGGCTGCGTGCTGCCCTTAATACAAACCCGGCAGGGTATCTGCTCAATTCTTGGCGGCATGTGATGTGTGGAACGAAAGTTGTGCTTCCTATTGTGGCGCTGTTGCCTGGGACGCATCTGCCGCGTGTTTGAAGGCTGCCATTGCTCAGAGTGAATGTAGCATCGTATGTTCCCATGGTGGAGACGGTAGATGCACGTCAAAACAAATCGGCGTGTTTTGGACACAGCCCAGTTTGTTATGGTTGATACGTCGCGCCTGCCATACTGTTGTCGTCTGTGTCTGCCGACAGGGTGTCTCCTGCAGAACCGGAACACGAGCAACTTGCAGACCATACGTGTAATGCGGGTAGCTGTAGTCGCTGGCGAAGGCCTTGGAAACATCACACTGTTCATTGTGTCACCATCATGACTTGCTAATTTGTGGTTTGTTGATCAGAAACCTCTTTCTCAGCCCGCATCTCGTGGTCGTGCGGTAGCGTTCTCGCTTCCCACGCCCGGGTTCCCGGGTTCGATTCCCGGCGGGGTCAGGGATTTTCTCTGCCTCGTGATGGCTGGGTGTTGTGTGCTGTCCTTAGGTTAGTTAGGTTTAAGTAGTTCTAAGTTCTAGGGGAGTTATGACCACAGCAGTTGAGTCCCATAGTGCTCAGAGCCATTTTTGAACCTCTTTCTCAATGCTCTTTCGACCATAGGAAACCGCTATGTACTACCACGTTTTTAATGGAGTTAAAAGTAAACCATCATTCTCAGTGCAGTTCAGCGAAGTGCATCGTGTTTGTAATTGTAAGGGGACAATGCGGCTTGTCTACGTTGTGTAGTGTGTTAACACTTTGCCGTCCGGCGCCACCACAGTGGTGTCGTGCGCGAAATAGCGGTCAACAGCCGGCGACACCACAGCGGTGTTGTGAGCATAGTATCGCGCAGTGGCCGGTGACAGCACTTCAGTATCTTTTTCATTCTGTTGGTGTTTTGTTTAGGTAACAATAAGTTACACACGTCAACAAGTTTTTTTTTATTTTATAAGTAGTTGTGCACTTTCATCATGGCAGACGAAAGAGACGATACGATTATTTACGATGAATGCGCGGACGTCTTGACTGACGTTCCGGATGACTTGGCCGATTGGGGAGAAGACATTGGATATCAAAAAAATTAAAGTGAAGCAGAATCGTCGGAAGATAGTGAAATACGTCCAAGAAGAATTCGGCGAACGCTACGGTTGCCAACTGATTCGAAGACAGACTATGATTTACTGAGGACCAATAACAATTTTGAAGGATCTCCGGGTCCACACATATTTCCTAAAGATACACAGAGCGTCGTGGATATCGTAGAATAATATATTTGGATCGATGTATCTGAATATATTAGCAACGAAACCAACAAGTATTACAGGCAGAATTGCATAGAAGGAAACTGGATTTAAAAAAAAAATGCCAGATTTGTCGACGTTACGGGACCCGAACGTAGAAAATGGTTTGGGCTTGCTATCCTTGTGCGAATTGTAAAAAAAAGCAAGGATCGATGATTACTGGTCAATGAATCCGTTGATAGACACACCGATATTTAGCAACACGATGTCCCGCAACCGATTCAGACAAATATTATCATTTTTACATTTTTCCGACAACAACAATAAACCGGATAATGCCGACCGGATTTTCAAAGTGCAATTCGTAATCGATTATTTTTCCAAAAAGTTTAAAGAAACGTTTAATCTAAGTCAAAACATCTCAATTGATGAAGGAATGATACTGTGGCGTGGACAGTTAAATTTTAAAGTTTACAGTCCGTCGAAAATTACGAAATATGGCATACTCATTCGGATGCTGTGTGATTCGAGTACGGGATACATTTCCTCATTCAAGATATATTCCAGGGCTGGACAACCTTTAGCAGAAACAGTGATGGATCTATTGACACCTTCTTATGGAAAGTGGGATCACCTCTACATGGATAATAATTATATCAGTATAGAACTTGCAGAGAAGTTACTTGAAAAGAATATTCGAGTTTGTGGAACGATACGGCAAAATACACTCCTGGAAATGGAAAAAAGAACACATTGACACCGGTGTGTCAGACCCACCATACTTGCTCCGGACACTGCGAGAGGGCTGTACAAGCAATGATCACACGCACGGCACAGCCGACACACCAGGAACCGCGGTGTTGGCCGTCGAATGGCGCTAGCTGCGCAGCATTTGTGCACCGCCGCCGTCAGTGTCAGCCAGTTTGCCGTGGCATACGGAGCTCCATCGCAGTCTTTAACACTGGTAGCATGCCGCGACAGCGTGGACGTGAACCGTGTGTGCAGTTGACGGACTTTGAGCGAGGGCGTATAGTGGGCATGCGGGAGGCCGGGTGGACGTACCGCCGAATTGCTCAACACGTGGGGCGTGAGGTCTCCACAGTACATCGATGTTGTCGCCAGTGGTCGGCGGAAGGTGCACGTGCCCGTCGACCTGGGACGGGACCGCAGTGACGCACGGATGCACGCCAAGACCGTAGGATCCTACGCAGTGCCGTAGGGGACCGCACCGCCACTTCCCAGCAAATTAGGGACACTGTTTCTCCTGGGGTATCGGCGAGGACCATTCGCAACCGTCTCCATGAAGCTGGGTTACGGTCCCGCACACCGTTAGGCCGTCTTCCGCTCACGCCCCAACATCGTGCAGCCCGCCTCCAGTGGTGTCGCGACAGGCGTGAATGGAGGGACGAATGGAGACGTGTCGTCTTCAGCGATGAGAGTCGCTTCTGCCTTGGTGCCAATGATGGTCGTATGCGTGTTTGGCGCCGTGCAGGTGAGCGCCACAATCAGGACTGCATACGACCGAGGCACACAGGGCCAACACCTGGCATCATGGTGTGGGGAGCGATCTCCTACACTGGCCGTACACCACTGGTGATCGTCGAGGGGACACTGAATAGTGCACGGTACATCCAAACCGTCATCGAACCCATCGTTCTACCATTCCTAGACCGGCAAGGGAACTTGCTGTTCCAACAGGACAATGCACGTCCGCATGTATCCCGTGCCACCCAACGTGCTCTAGAAGGTGTAAGTCAACTACCCTGGCCAGCAAGATCTCCGGATCTGTCCCCTATTGAGCATGTTTGGGACTGGATGAAGCGTCGTCTCACGCGGTCTGCACGTCCAGCACGAACGCTGGTCCAACTGAGGCGCCAGGTGGAAATGGCATGGCAAGCCGTTCCACAGGACTACATCCAGCATCTCTACGATCGTCTCCATGGGAGAATGGCAGCCTGCATTGCTGCGAAAGGTGGATATACACTGTACTAGTGCCGACATTGTGCATGCTCTGTTGCCTGTGTCTATGTGCCTGTGGTTTTGTCAGTGTGATCATGTGATGTATCTGACCCCAGGAATGTGTCAATAAAGTTTCCCCTTCCTGGGACAATGAATTCACGGTGTTCTTATTTCAATTTCCAGGAGTGCAGAAGATTTCCGGAAAAATTATATAGCGCAAAAGTCAATGTGTTTGAAGCTTGCCATCAACGGAAAGGTGACAAGCGGCCGGCGACAAGCCAAGTAATCCGAATTAGCGCTGCCGGCGCCAAGTGAACAGATTTGTACGAGACGTGCTGACGGCAAAGTGTTAATGTGAATCAAAGTGTGATTTCCAGCATATACCATGCGTGGATTGTCAGATTATAGCAAGAAGGTTTCTCAGCGTGTCCCACCTAATTGTCAGATAGTGCAGTCACGTCATTAGAACATTCAAGCATTATCGTGACACATAACGGAAGCTCTGCCTCGTAGATGTCGCCTATGATTAACAATACATGCTTGCGGGTACCCCAAGGAAAATGCCACAGAACTGTGTGCTTCGATTATAGGGGTAACGGGGAGGGCTGGGTGGAAGCAAATAATACGCATCTGTCTCCACACGATCCACGAGTGTCTGGACGTCCACTATGAACAATAGCATAACACCCCACAAAAATGGTGTGCGAGAGGGGCTGGATAACATCTGGAATGGAACCTTTATCAGCGGCGTCGAGTTATCTTCAACAGTGAACGCAGGAATTGTCTGATGGCTGATGATTGTCTTTGATGATCGTACAGTAGGCAATGTACCAATGTATACTCGAGGCACGCAGTCTCAGAAGTTCAGCAGAAAGGCTGGTAAGTGACGCTGTAGGCTGGCACTATATACTGGTATCGGGCACATCTCATTGCTGTTGAGAACTGTTTGAGGCCTGTGGAATGTTGGGACTAGGTCCTTCAACCTGTTGTCCGACACAACAGTCAGTATTTCGGTGATGAGTTAGTCTTTCAAGAGGATGATAATACAATACTACACCACCCTCTCTTTGTGAACACTTTTTTTTAGAAAACAGGTTCAACCGAATGGAATGGCGTAAGGTATCTGCTCACAGGAACTGGACTGAGCATGTCTGCCACAATTAAGTACTTGCAGCAGTGGTGCCCGCAGAATGAGGGAGGGTGTTTGAGGGGAGCAGTAGGCACAGTTGCCCCTCCAGAGAGTTCATTTAGTATACGAGTATGAGAAGGACATATCACCGCAGGGCCCAGATTTTGATGATCTAAACTGCCATGAAAATTATCACTAAAATGACATGAAAATATCTATTAAATGGTGTAAAAAATTATGTAAAATATATGCAGAATGAGTTACAAAGTGAACTAGAGTCATGAAAAATTTCACAGGATGTTGGAACTGATGTTACAAAGAAAATAATTAATTTAAAATCGCTATGTTTTTCTTTAGTAAATCTCATTCTCTGAAGATGTACGAAAATCGTTATATCACAAGCGTAGAAAGACGATCTCGGAAGTAAGGAAGCGTCTGTTGTCAAAGAACATGTGTTTGCAGTTAGAAAAATCTTTCAAGATTTGTTGAAATACCTGGAGTGTGCAATTTTGACATTTTCCTTTAGCTTTAAAAATAAAATTACTCATGCTGATGCTACACAAATGGATATTTTAGTTTTAATGCCAGTGCCTGGCACAAGTTAAAAATAGAAAGTGACGCAACAGTGATGACAAGCAGATGGATCATCAGCATACAGTTGTCTGCAAAACTTAAAGACGAAAGATATTTTCGCATGTCGCGTGATTTCCAAGTAACATAGCATGCTGTAACTTGGACTACAGATAGAAACAACTGTTACAGTATAGTAAAGAAGGTAATTGACAGTGAAAGAAATACACACTGAGACGAACGGAAGTGACACTTTTATTCAAAGACAACAAATATACTGAAGTCACCGCGAATCATAATGGTGCCCCGGTCATTGTAAAAGACGGGACGTGGTTCTGAGTAGGTCGTGTGAAGACCACAATCGGCAATGCACGATCTGCAAGGTGCTCCCATGCTGGCCACAAGATTGATAAGGAGTTCTTGTGGGAGGGCCCGTGTCTAATTAAACAGAGATCAAATGGAAGTTTTAAGATCTGAAACTATGATTTTGAACAAAAGGCCTGAGCGCTAGACGGCCTCACCGAACTTTCGCGAGTAGTTTTCGTAAAACATATACACGTATGAGCACTGATTACGTTAATGTAAAATATTACGGATTTGCATGTAAGACACGACAAATACATGGGACGCTATAAAGCAAAAATTGTCATCATTACATACATACAAATGTTAAAATATTTATGTACGTATTTTTTTTCTATCATTTGATACCAGATTTTAATGGGAGTATGGGACAAATTTTTAATGAAAGTAAACATCATGATTTATTATCAATATTTTTAGCAAATATCGAACATGTGCTATGTTACATAAAATGTACGAGAGCTATTCGGAAAGTAAGGAACGATCAGTAGCAAAATGGAAATCACAGTGTAAATCAAAACGGTTTTATCTGCAAAAGTTATCTACAGCTTCCAGCTACTTTTCTAAGTAGTCGCCGCTCCGACTTTGACATCTGTCGAAGCGTTGTACCAACCTTCCAATATCCTTGTAGTAGAGGGCAACTTGCTCTGCTTTCTGAAAATTTTCTACGGTGAACTGCAGCTCGTTGTATGTACCAAAATGTTGTCTTCCTAGCCAGTGGTTCATTTAGCAGACATGAAAATTAGATGGGGCCAAGTCCGGGCTGTGTGGTGGGTGATCAAACACTTCCCAAGGAAAACGCTGCAAGAGCGTTCTTATTGCCCCTGCAGGGTGCAGCCGAGAACTGCCTTGAAGAAGGAACTGTATGACAGTTATGCTATGTCGGGCTGCATAAAATCAGGCGAAATCTCTCGGTAGGTACCGATACTTGGAGGGAGACAGTATTTTCTAGCCATCTTTACGAGCTCACTGTGCCCTCAGTACTGAGAAGAACGATGTGACGCTATGTAAGAGCGTACTGGAGACGCTGCCCATCACATCTGTGCAGAGCTTCATCGGATTTTCACTGTTTTTCCATTTTGCGATCGATCGTTCCTTTCTTTCCGAACAGCCTTCGCATGTACGAGTTTTAAACTTCACGCCATTCATGAAGTTCCGGTTTCACATACTAACTGAGCTGCAGCGCTCGTATTTTCGATTTTAAATTTTTTTGACTAATTTCGTATGATAATAATATAAGTATGTAAATCACATTCATTAGTAAAAAACATTAAAATACTATCAGTCACCCTCTATGATGAACTCCTGCAGAGGTGAAGCGATCGAAGACAAATTTTGAGAAGCCGAGGACAGCAGTGAATTCACCGAATTTGTGTGAGTGTGGACATACAAAAGTTGGATTTGTCGTATTTCGCTTTGCATTGTAGCTTGCCATTATTCGTAAGTAGTGCCGAGAAGTCAGTCAAGCTGAAAAGCCTATCCACGTTCTCCGTCATTTTGTGGTTGTGTTGGAATTTTTGTATTTTAAAGTTGCATCGTAAAGTTTTAAGAGTTTTGTCATAACGGAAAGGAATGATCCGAATGGTTATCAGAATCGAAAGGGTAAGGCTGTAAAAGGCAATACTGCGGAGATGGGACTGACATTGTTACCCTTTCTGCTACTCGCTAAACCAACAGTGTCGAGGCTGTAACAAGGACGTGTAGATGACGCTGAGATTTCAAATGGTTCAAATAACTATAAGCACTATTGGACTTAACATCTGAGGTTATCAGTCCCCTAGACTAAAAACTACCGAAACCTAACTAACTTAAGGACATCACACACATCCATGCCCGAGGCAGGATTCGAACCTAGGACTGAAGCGCCTAGAACCGCTCGGCCACAGCGGCCGCTGAAGTTTCCTTATACGATAGGGAGCAGGAATAGGGTTCTCAGAGAAAAGGAGCTAGTTAGACAGTTCCACTTGTTGTTCTTTGTTGTTGTCTTCAGTCCGAATATTGGTTTGATGCAACTCGCCGTGCTACTGTATTCTATGCAAACCTCTCCATTTCCGAATAACTACTGCAACTTACATCCTTCTTAATCTGCTTACTGTACTCATCACTTGGTCTCACTCTACAGTTTTTACCCCCCCCCCCCCCCCCCCACACACACTTCCCTCCAATAATAAACTGGTGTTCCTTGATGTCTCAGAATGTGTCGTATCAACCGATTCCATCTTCTAGGCAGGTTGTGCCACAAATTTCTTTTCTAACCAGTACTATTCAGTAGCACATCATTGGTTACGTGATCTAGCCATCTAATCTTCAGTATCCCTCTGTAATAGCACATTTCAAAAGATTCTATTCTCTTGTTGTCTAAACTGTTTTACCGTTCACGTTTCACTTTCATACATGGCTACACTCCATACAAATATTTTCATGAAAGACTTCCTAACGCTTAAATTTACTAGTATATTCGATTTTAACAAATTTCTCTTCTTTAGAAACGCTTTCCTTGCCATGCTAGTCTACATGTTACGTCCTCTCTACTTCAACCATCAATTACTTTAAGTGTCTCGTTTCCTAATCTAATTCCCTCAGCAGCACCTGACTCCACTTATAACTGATTGAGGTTGTTGTGGTGTAGATACTTAGAACCACCATCTGGTGCAAAAGTTAGTGCCATTTTTCAAAATTTTTTAGATGCTGATACGCAAGAAAGACGCTGTTTAGAAGCATCTGTAGCACTGGGGCTGCAGAGATTGGACCCCGCACATCAATAAAGAAACGGCAGTAAGGGTGAGATTTGCGCTGAAGAGGAGTGCACACAAAAAAGTGATATGAGTGTATTAGAGCGAATGACAGTGGCAGTAACGAAATCATTCCAGGAACTGAACATATTTAACAGCTACAACGACAGTAAATGAGATGCTTTCAGGTCTGCAAAGAAAAAAGAAAGAAAAAGGCTTTAGTAGTTCAGAGGTGAAAGAAGCTGTTAGACGAGGACCTGACCTGTCACCAGAAAATTATCATGGGACTGTTAAACTAATAAAATACTTCTTTTAAATTAATCTGAGCACATCTTATGAGCTGGGGAAATTTGAAAAAGGGACTGGTTTGTTTGGAGAAAAGAAAAGCAAGCATTGTATTCTTTCGCTAGCCGATTGTTTTCGAGAGAGACGGATCTCTATAACTTGCCTCTAGGCTACGACTGGGGATTATCAAGAGAGTGGAAAAAGCTAAAACAAAATGTGAGGAAATATGAAAGCAGCGCTGATCAGCAAACGTCATATTTACTACAGTGCAAAGGCGATAAATAGCAGTTCAGTCATAGAAAATCCGTTATACCGAAACATTGTAGGAGAAGAGCTTGGACCGAAGTACTGCATCGCGTAATCGAAGCGATTCCTTCTCTCACTGAAAGAGGTTTAGCTTTCAGAGGTGATACTCAGTTAGCCGGAGATCGTCTAAATTGCAGTCTTTGGGCGTCAGAGATTTGGCGCGATATAATCCAGTTATGGAAGGGTATTTTAAGAAAAGATGAAGTGTCGCAACTAGGAGGAAAACACAGGGTTCATCATCTGTCACACGATGTTCGAATGTATTTACTGAAATAGCTGGAGACATTGTTCCCCAAACTATTTTAACAGAGGTAAAACGTAATAAATACTTTATTTTAATGGCATATGTGACTTCCAAAGAAGCTCAAACAGAGCAAAATGTTTTTATACTGCACTAAGATGCCCTCGATAAACAAAATCAATAGAGAATCAAATGGTTCAAATGGCTCTGAGCACTATGGGACTTAACATCTGAGGTCATCAGTTCCCTAGAACTTAGAACTACTTAAACCTAACTAACCTAAGAACATCACACACATCCATGCCCGAGGCAGGATTCGAACCTGCGTTCGTAGCGGTCGCACGGTTCCAGACTGAAGCGCCTAGAACCGCTCGGCCACACCGGCCGGCAGTAGAGAATCATCCATACAGAATTTGCCAGTATTTTCTCGACTTTGTTGACTATGACCAGAATACTTGTCAGTGAATAGCTTAAATCATTTGCTATGAGCTGAAATGGAACATCACATAACTTGGATGTAACGATTCGCGACACGGGGAAACGGAAAGGCAAAAGTAAATGAAGTAGCAGAAGAAGATTTAAACCTGAAAGTCAGGAAAGTTTTAAACTAAATATTTTAAATGTTTTCTAGATACAAATGTAGGAAACTTAACTATAAAGTATGCTGCCATAGACAATAATGATAAACGCATATGCTTTCTTATAGAACTACATAAGCCTAGACGATTCTATAATATCAGAGTGCAGAGAAAAGGTGGTAAGTTTATACAGTGTAGATGTCATATAAGCAGCTTTTGAAAGAAGCCAATTTGCAGTTAATAAAGATTCTAGGAATGCGTGGTGCTTGCTCTTGCAGACATGTCCGAAAGAACAGACACCACGCAGTATTTGCAATTGTGATACATGTTATGTAAATTGAAATGGGAAGGGGAGACAGGAAAGGAGCTAATGATATCAGCTGCATTTTTTAAATTAACAATTTATTTATGTATATATACATATATACGCTGAAAGGATAACTATAAACCAGACTGACGTAAAATTAACGTTGTGATAAGTAGTAAGCTTTGGAAACGTAATCATACGTCAGAAACGAATAGCAGAATAAAAACACGTTAAAAACAATACTTCTCCAACCATGCTTCCAATTTCAATGAGTAGGCCTATCTTTCGCAAATTAAAGGAAATCCTGGTTCACATATAACATTTCAGTGAAGTTAAATGTTGGTAACAACTACTGCATTGTCATACCACAAATAATATTTCTGTGTTGCTTGAAAGCTAGTAAACTGAACATTATTCTCGTATTACATAAAGAATTAAACACACATCACAATGGAGAGTCGTGTTTCCAATCCCCCCGCTGTTCTGTCATCCGGGTATGTTTTCTCCTAAATATAATGTATTCACCGATTCTTATCCTCCATTCGCTACGGTCGCAGGTTCGAATCCTGCCTCGGGGATGGATGTGTGTGATGTCCTTGAGTTGGTTAGGTTTAAGTAGTTCTAAGTTCTAGGGGACTGATGACCTCAGAAGTTAAGTCCCATAGTGCTCGGAGCCATTTGAACCATTTTTTTAATCTTCCATTCATTCTTTCTTCGCATCGATAATTTAACTGCTCCTACCCTGGACGTTCCATCTATGCGGTGGCTGTTGAAAAGCACTCCGGAGGACGTTAGAGAAATAGTGTCGGTATTTAGGATTGTTCACGACCTTTAGATGTCGTTCCTGTAAAAAAGTCCAAAGGTCTATTACATTCTTTGGGCTATCTCTCAACAAATAGACCACCGTCTGGGCTCGAAGCCACGTTACGGCATTCGTTTTGGTACATGGGTAATACGTCCCGTCCGGGAAGAATATAATCCCTGGTTCTATGCTGTGTTGTCCTATTCGAAGAAAGAAAGCGATCATTTGTGTCACCCGACGCCACACTTCTGCCGAGGGGCCTCATATGAGGTGGTGTTCATCGTTGTCCAGAGTTTGGCACTGAGGGCACAATGGTAAATCTGTCAAGTGAATAGCATGGAGTCTGGATCAGGTGACATTTTTACCATTAACTGTTAGGTATCACGTTGCAAGTGTCTTTGTGTCTAAGGAAACATGCTGCTTGCCAATTGATACGTGGATGCTTTCTCTCAATAGGATTGCTGTATCGTGTGGTCGTTAGTATCCGATGTGTCACGCGCCGCTGCAGGTCTGGTTTCCGGCAGAGCCATCTGAAGTTAGCTGTACTCTATAAAAAAAAGTTCGTATGTGACTAGGAAATGTGATGTATCGCCACTGACGCCATTCGAGAAACTACTGCTACGTTTTCTTTTAAGTTTCCTGCCTTACAAGTCTGATGTCGTCTCCACAGTTTTAACATTGTGCTGATATATAGCGCCACCGCTCGATCACGAACATGTGCAAGATCAAGTCCACCCCTACTAAGAGGGAGGATAAGGGCGTCGTATCTTACTTTACACACTAGACCTGCACTCACAAAGGAACCGAACGCCGCCAGTATTCGTTGTGCTAATGTCACCGGCACTGGGAGTACTTGAGAAAAACGCGGAATTCGTGACGCCAGGTAGGTGTTAACATATGTGACCCGTTGGATCATGTCTAATGCCCGTGTGATGTTGCCTCTAACGCCCGTCCGGACTGAGTGTAGTAGTCTTATAATTGTACGCTGCTGTGCGACATATGTTTAAAAAATGCTTCAAATGGCTCTGAGCACTATGGGACTAAACATCTATGGTCATCAGTCCCCTAGAACTTAGAACTACTTAAACCTAACTAACCTAAGGACATCACACAAAACCCAGTCATCACGAAGCAGAGAAAATCCCTGACCCCGTCGGGAATCGAACCCGGGAACCCGGGCGCGACATATGTCGTTGGTAAAAACAACACCTAGGTATTTCAAGGTATCCATGAGCTGTAAAGGTGCCACAGGTTCTTCCATTAGTCCAACACCAACATTCATCGTTACAGACTTTTCCATATTTATGTGGCTCCCAGTGGCCGTTCCATATTTGCGTATCCAATCCAAAGCCACACTCGTATCGTTTTTATTCCGTACTATCAGCAGTAGGTCATCCGCATATGACTTGCACCTAAATGTGTATACATTTTACAATCCATGTCCTCGCAAAATTAGTCCTGTCAGGCGTGTCGTAGGCCGCAAAGTAACGAGTCGAGAGCCAGTGCATATAATGTCGTTGATAGGGACATCCTTGTCTGACCGATCTCGCTACGACTAGAAATTTAGTCGTACGTCCATTGAAGAGTATTTTGGAGGAGGCATTGCTGAGTAGCGGCATCATGACAGCGATAAACGATCGTGGAAATCGCATGTGTTCAAATGGCTCTAAGCACTATGGCACTTAACAGCTGAGGTCATCAGTCCCCTAATCTTAGAACTACGTCAACCTAACTAACCTAAGGACATCACACACATCCACGCTCGAGGCAGGATTCGAACCTGCGACCGTAGCAACCGCGTGATTCCGGACTGAAGCGCCTAGAACCGCTCGGTCACCGCGGCCGGCAATCGCATGTGTGTCAGGACTTCTGCATGATAGTTATGGGTGATTCTTGATCAAAATCTATTGACACTACTAGTGCACAGAGGCGACACGTCTTTGCTAGGACGATCAAATCGCGATATTCAACAAGCGCCGTCTGGATGCTGTTGTCGCTGCCGCGTGAAGTTTGATCGAGTGAGAGTACTTGGTGCAATACTCTTCGGGCGCATGCTGCTAATAAACTGGTGAATATTTTAAAGTCGCAGTTAAGGAGCGTCAATGCTTGGTAGTCCTGTATCCGTGTACCATCCGAGGGTTTGTGTATCGGGATTTTTTTTTTTTTTTTTTTTTTTTGTCATCAGTCTACTGACTGGTTTGATGCGGCCAGCCACGAATTCCTTTCCTGTGCTAACCTCTTCATAGCAGAGTAGTACTTGCAACCTACGTCCTCAATTATTTGCTTGACGTATTCCAATCTCTGTCTTCCTCTACAGTTTTTGCCCTCTACAGCTCCCTCTAGTACCATGGAAGTCATTCCCTCACGTCCTATCATCCTGTCCCTTCTCCTTATCAGTGTTTTCCACATATTCCTTTCCTCTCCGATTCTGCGTAGAACCTCCTCATTCCTTACCTTATCAGGCCACCTAATTTTCAACATTCGTCTATAGCACCACATCTCAAATGATTCGATTCTCTTCTATTCCGGTTTTACCACAGTCCATGTTTCACTACCATACAATGCTGTACTCCAGACGTACGTCCTCAGAAATTTCTTCCTGAAATTAAGGCCGGTATTTGATATTAGTAGACTTCTCTTGGCCAGAAATGCCTTTTTTCCCATAGCGAGTCTGCTTTCGATGTCCTCCTTGCTCCGTCCGTCATTGGTTATTTTACTGTCTAGGCAGCAGAATTCCTTAACTTCACTGACTTCGTGACCATCAATCCTGATGTTAAGTTTCTCGCTGTTCTGATTTATACTACTTCTCATTACTTTCGTCTTTCTCCGATTTATCGGGATAATCAGCCCCTTCACAAAAGCCGGCGGTAAGGGCACGTCAGGAGACATTAATTAGCGGCAGATAGTAGTCCTCCGTAGTGCGATCACATAGCTAAAGGTCCTGTAGAATTGCAGAGGCAGGCCATCTGGTCCCGGCGATTTGTTCACCACTCCCCTACCAGTGGCCTCCATTACTTCCTCCTCTGTAATATCCTCCATCAGTTGTGCTTCCGCCTCTGAATCAATGGTGCCGAAAACCATACGCTACTTCGTTAATGGCCGCCTTATCGGTATCCACTGTGGTGTAAAGATGAATGTAATGTTCCACAAAGTTATTGCCTATTTCTTCTTGCGATGATAGACGTCTGCCATCATCCGTGTCCACTGCATGTAATAGGGCTCTCCGTCGTCTTTTGGTTGGTTAGTTGGTTGTTTTGGGGGGAGGAGACCAGACAGCGAGGTCATCGGTCTCATCGGATTAGGGAAGGATGGGGAAGGAAGTCGGCCGTGCTCTTTGAAAGGAAACATCCCGGCATTTGTCTGGAGCGATTTAGGGAAATCACGGAAAACCTAAATCAGGATGGCGGGACGCGGGATTGAACCATCGTCTTTCCGAATGCGAGCCCAGTGTGCTAACCACTGCGCCACCTCGCTCGGTGTCGTCTTTTGTTTCCGTTGATGATGTGATGCATCGATGGGCGTTCTCCTGCAACCTGATCTAGAATCCGTGCCCTGACCACCTTACCTTCGAGGTGGCGTAGCATCATTGATACAATTTTGGCCTTTACTCGTTGTACCGCCTCTTGCTGCTCCGGAGGAGGCATTTGCTCGGCGAATTCCCTAGCACTGTGAAATAAAAGTCCATCGTCTGACGTCGCCACACTGCCTGCTCACGACTACAGGGTTATTACAAATGATTGAAGCGATTTCATAGCTCTATAATAACTTTATTATTTGAGATATTTTCACAATGCTTTGCACACACATACAAAAACTCAAAAAGTTTTTTTAGGCATTCACAAATGTTCGATATGTGCCCCTTTAGTGATTCGGCAGACATCAAGCCGATAATCAAGTTCCTCCCACACTCGGCGCAGCATGTCCCCATCAATGAGTTCGAAAGCATCGTTGATGCGAGCTCGCAGTTCTGGCACTTTCGACACATCCATAACTCTATCACCACATGTCGGCTTCAACTGTCGATGAATTTCAATTGGTTTCATACCACGCAAATTCAGAAAACGAATGATTGCACGCTGTTCAGTTAAGGAAGACGTCGCCATTTTAAGTATTTAAAACATTTCTCATTCTCGCCGCTGGCGGTAAAATTCCATCTGCCATATGGTGCTGCCATCTCTGGGACGTATTGACAATGAACGCGGCCTCATTTTAAAACAGTGCGCATGTTTCTATCTCTTTCCAGTCCGTAGAAAAAAATCGGAGGCCTTAGAACTTGAATGCACCTCGTATATCGGCCATGGGAGCTTACGTCGTCCGCTGTTGTACTGGTACGTTACGTGACCCCGTCCTGCCCGCCGTCGTTGGTTATAAGTTTAACTTTAGAGGGGCGCCGCCCCCACCATGTTGTCTGTTGCGACTGCCGGTGTGTCCTCTTCACTATCATCAGCCCAGTCTCCTTGGGACAAGTTTTCCGTGGGCCGGTGCTCGCCAGTTCCGTCTCTCTGTGGCTCCTCTTCTACTACCTGGGAGTGGTGCTGGACTGCTGGTTGCCGTACGATGTCAAGTTTTTCTGGTCGCTCTTAACGTATGCTGCTGTCGAGACAGCGGTGTTCTGGATAAGGAGTCTCGGGACCCTCTGTAAGGCGGCCGTCTTCCTCGGTCGTTTCTTGATCGTCACCATGCATACGTATTAAGGAGTCGTCCGACGGAGTTAGACGTCGTTTCTTGCGCCGTTTCGGAGACCGTTGCTTACGAGTGTGCGTTTCCTATCCGAATGTGAGCTAGTGTGTCTGTCACCACGGCAGTCGGAGACGAAGGCAGCCGTTGCCACTATTCGACTGTCGATGACCATTTGCACATTCGATCTCTGTACTGGTGGTGTCGGTCGGTACTGCTCGGTGAGGGGCGTCACCGCCGCCACCATGCTCGTGTCGTCATCCGCCGTCGTCAGCTTTTCGACTACCCTCTCCAGCTGTTGGCGCTGTCACTGTTCGGCGGGCCGTACTTCCGGTAGACATTCGCATATGTGAGAGGGAGAGACGTCGCCACAGGTGTTGCTACAGATTCACCAGTCGGTATTTGTGCAATTCTTGGAGACACGCTGAGCGAACGTGGCTTTCCTGACCACAGCCTGAGCAAGTTGTCGGCTGACCGTTGTAAATAACTATCGCTCTGCAGCCTCCATTTGTGAGATAAGACGACACATGTCTTGATAGCTCGATTCGTATTTGTCGCACACCATTAAGTACGTGGTAAAGGTTGTCCATTTCTATGCTATGTGACTAAGTGCCCGACCACTGAGTTGTAGTGCGTTAACCACGATCTCATCCGGAACCTCAAACGGTACCTCACATGTTCTTACAGTTCTCAATCCAAGTCCCGTCCGGTATGGCCGTCTGAATGTATAAAAATGATTCCATTTTTATAGTCGCGTACGATCTTGTCACACACCGTGTCGTTGATCAGTTTGACGTAGACCACGCTTGTGATAGAGAAGTGGATGCCAGTCATATCTTGAGGTTCAATTTTAACTTTTTTGCGTATAAATCGTTCTACTTCGAATGTCTTCGGTCGTGCAAAATCGTTATTACAACTGATCTCGGTAGTAGACTGTCGGTACGAATGAGCCATTCTAGTTCGAAAGTGTAGGCA
Source organism: Schistocerca cancellata (assembly GCF_023864275.1). Lineage (NCBI taxonomy): Eukaryota > Metazoa > Arthropoda > Insecta > Orthoptera > Acrididae > Schistocerca > Schistocerca cancellata. The sequence goes on from NC_064629.1 coordinate 150,858,823, forward strand.
CTAGCGAAGGCTAAAGCCGTCGGCACACGGACCGTGCATCCGAACGTTGAGCGTTGAGCGTGCCGAGTTTCTGACGTCATAGCGCGGAATAGCACGTTCAGGAGTCTTTCCGAACGTGCAGAGCAGTATCTGGCATGTCAGATATCCTGAGCGTGCGTCTGAGCGTTGACCAATGAGATGGCATAACGCCACCAACGCCACCACCTACGTACAGAGTTGTGAGGCGCCATATTGGCATTGATTTCAAGCATATATATATGCCGTTTCTGAGCACCAGCAAATTGAGAATCACTGGAATACCCGTTGTTAGTTGTGTGATTCGTTCGAATAAAATAATAAGAAACATCATATTCGTGGCAAAAGAGTTATTGTAACTTGCGTATTATGAGAGTAGGCTACTATTTGAAGGCAGCGACACACTGAAGATCCACCCAAACCGCATTGTTCTTGGTACAATTTGTTATAATTAAATTTCAGTCAGTAACACATCTACGAGTAAGGTTTTTAGCAAGACGTAACATAATATGATTAGATACATAGCGTGTGTTGTTGGGTTAGTGTAATGAGTAGCGTCACTGTCCAGTGCTCCGCTGCAGGCGTTGTTTACTTCCGCGTCGTAGCTTCAAGGCTTGTGTCCGTCCACCATGAACAACATGTCGAGCGCTTACCGCCGTGCGACCCTTAAAGTTTCCTTCCCAGCTGAACATGCGCGACCTCGTGCACATGAAGTTGAAACGTTCATACGTGAGGAAGTTCGTTTAGATCCTAACCACGTTATCGGAATCCATTTTTCGATCACGAGTAGTGTCGTTTATATTAAAATGACAAACACCGAGGTGTGTGAAGATGTTATTCGCCGCCATGCCAATGGACTTAAGTTCAAATACTCTGATGGTCACGTCGGAGCTGTAACACTTGAACTCGCAGAGTACGGTCAACGTACGATTAGGGTGTTTGAACTACCTTTTGAAGTGCCGAAGGACGAAGTTGTCTCTTCGTTACAACCATACGGTAACGTCATCGGTTACGTAGAGGAAAAATGGCAAACCTTCACGACCTACCACGTCCTTATTGGTGTGCGTCAGGTCAAAATTGAACTGAAGAAACATATACCATCATATCTGACAATTGGCGGGGTGCGAGCCATTGTCATGTACGACGGCCAACCCCGAACATGTGCGGGTTGTAGACAAGAAGGCCACGTCAGATCCGCCTGCATGCGACGCCGCCTGATCCAGACGCCGGTCGGAGAGGAAGCGTCCCCAGCGGTGATCACTCAGATCCCTGTCACATATGCCAAGGTTGCCAAGGAAGGAAGAATCTCTCCACAGGGTCTTCCTGCTTCGTTGCCGTCGTCTGATCAGGTAGATGCAATCGCTACTGAGAATCCTTCTGAGGTGCCACAGACGCCAGATCCTGACCTGCCGAATCTTCGCAGCAATGTGACTGAAAATGCTACTGAGATGGACGTTGATCCGGGAGTGGTACCTACTGCTTTCCTTCAGACTGGTCCGGAGTCAGACGAAAGCCACCCGCAATCAGACTCTGAACGACATGTTCGAAAACAAGGGACGACACGAAAGAGAAAGAAACGTAGCCGTACACCCCCTGATGAATCCATTCTATGGATGGATACCAGGGATGCAGACCCGAAGATGGACGGCAAACCGCTCTTTGATGACCAGAAGTCTGATGCGAACGACCCGCCACAGGCGACCACTGGCAACGACCACCCCTCCTTACTGGCGCCGTCGCCCCCACAGGTCGACGTTGAAGAGAACCTATCTGCTGAGCCGAAAACTACGTCTCCTCTCCACGTGGATGATGTGCACAGCCGATGCCCTACCGCAGAATCAGTCCCCTGGGCAGACGACGTGGAGATCGACGGGACTGGGGTGGACGGTGCTGATGATGGGGCGCCCCCATCGGTTGCGCCCGCGCCCGCAAACTCTCCACAATAGGAGCCTCTTCAGTGGACCGGCAAGATCGGCGATCTCTCGCTCCTGAAGAAGAAGCCCCACCTGTGCCTGTGGGACTCCAACACCAGCATTATCGTGTCGCAACGATTAACCTCGCGACCATTCGTGCGCCCCACAAACTAGCGCTGCTCCGCGATATGATTTATGATGCGGACATAAATATTGCGCTTTTTCAGAAAGTGCATGTCGCCGATTTTTCACCACCACATGGCTTCACGGCGCATCTTTCTCCCGCTTCGGACACCGGTAGTGGTGTTGACATCATCTTACGCGAAGGTCTTCCAGCCGAAGATGTCCTATACCTCCCCAACGGCAGAGGTATGGCCCTTACTCTCTTTGGTGTACGCATCATCAACATTTATGCGCCGTCGGGCTCCAGCTACCGTCGTGAACGCAATGCCTTCTTCGCGAATGAAGTTACACCCCTTTTTATGGGACTACACGATGACTAGGTCATGGGTGGAGACTTCAATTGCACCCAGCGACCTCAGGATTAATTGCCGCGTCACTCACCATGCGCAGCTCTGGAAACAGTCGTCACGAGGCTACAATTTGTTGACACGTGGAGACATGTTCACGGTGATCTTTTGGGCTTTACGTACTACACTGCGCATTCCTCTAGCCGACTGGACCGCATCTACATCTCGTGATCCCTTATTCAACACACTCGACAGGCTGAAATCTGGCCTGTTGCTTTCTCAGATCATGAGGCTTACTTATGTGATGTTGTTCTCACAAGACAGGCAGTATGGCACGGACGTGGTTTATGGAAACTGAACACGGCACTTCTTAATTCACCTGACTGTCGACTTCTAATAGAAGACACTTGGATCACATGTAATAGACGCCGACCCACGTATCCGTCTACCATATCCTGGTGGATCCAGTGTGCAAAACCTGCTCTTCGAAAAACTTTGATCCGGTATGGGAAAGATGTTGTCGCCTGGAGGAAGAGCACTATGGACTTTTATTACAGGATCCTACGAGAATGCTCCACGATGCCAGCCTCCCCTGAGCGCCATACAAGGGTGAACCATGCTAAGGCCCAAATCTCCAATCTCATGCGAAGGCATTTGGAAGGAGCGATAGTACGATCTCATACTGCTGATCGCATGCCTCATGAACATCCGTCGATGTACCATATCATCCAAGAACGCCAAAATTGACGCCGAAAATTGATTCACGTCCTAACAGATCAAGAAGGGCGTCGCTACGTAACCCAATCTGCAATAGGGAATGTGCTTCACGCCCACTACCAGCAGCTATACGCCGCAATTCCACATTCCCCAGAGTTGATCGAGGAAGTCACACGGCTCGACTTCGGTGGTATCCCAGGCGATGCGGCGATTGACTTGATGTCAGAGGTGACTGATGAGGAAGTCCGCGATGCGATCCGGGCAGGAACCATCAATCGCTCCCCAGGACCCGACGGTCTTCCCCTCGAATTTTATCGCACCTTCAGTGATTTGTTAGAGTCCACCTTCACCTCCATCTGTCGGGAACTGATGTCTCCGGAAGTACCTGTGCCGGACCCTTTCATGGAAGGAATTATTATTCCTGTACATAAAACGCATGGTGGCAACAATATCAGTGATTATCAGCCCCTCACCCTCCTTAACAGTGATATGAAAATCTTCACTCGCCTTTTGGCAGCACGACTTAAAAACGTTGCCCGATATGTTGTGTCGCCAGACCAAGCATCTTTGGGAGGGGATAATAATATCCGCACGGCTTTATGCCGCTACAGGGATATGATCGCCGTTACCCAGGCGCAACGCCTCTCTGGGGCACTTGCGTCTTTGGACTTTAGTCAAGCTTTTGATAGGGTTGACCATTCGTTCCTTACGGCCGTTCTCCACCATATGGGTTTCCCAATCTCCGTTATCACGGTAGTGATGCGCCTTCTGCGGGGTGCCTCGTCCAGGATTATGTACAATGACAGACTCACTCCACCGATAAAAATAGGTCGATCCGTACGTCAAGGTTGCCCTCTATCAGCGATTTTGTACGCCTTTTCCTTGGAATCCTTGCTATGTGGACTAAGACAACGTTTGGTAGGGTTGTCCATAGATCGCTACCGATTCTGTTGCACGGCCTATGCTGACGATGTAGTCATCTGTTTACGTAATGCCGACGAGGTTCGAGCTGTTTTGACGTGGGTAGCGACTTATGGTGAGGCGTCGGGTAGCTCTTTAAACGTACGTAAGTCACAAGTTATGTTCATTGGCATGGGACTTCCCGTGGAGTGCGTTACACCTCTCACCACCGTTGATACCATTCGCTGTTTGGGAATAGATTTTTCATCTAATCTCCGGCGTTCAGCCTCCATCAACTGCCGACGCCTCCTTTTAATGATCAGAGCAGGTCTTATGGACCATCGCCTTCGATCCCTAGATATTTTCCAACGAGCTCGATATGTCAATATATATATCGCATCCCGAGTTCCCCATGTAGTAGGCGGTTGCTTTAACTGCTGCGTCACCGAGACGCAGTGTTTATCGCCGATGAGAGGACTGTCTTGGCACAACCCCAGCTGATTGACATTCCCACCTAGCGCCATCTGTCTACAGTCCCCGTCTACGTCCTCCATGCTAGCTAATTTTAGATTCCCACTGGAGGTCAAACGTGCATCTGCACTAAAAGTTGTGGATTCATTCCCATCGATGCGAATCAGTTATTGGAAAGCGTGGTGTCTCCTCTTTCAGACATCTGCTGATGTAGGTTCACTTCGACCTGCAGCGAGAATCTAAAGTTAGCGAACATGAAAAACATGGATGGGGACTGCAGATAGGTGGCGCTAGGTGGGAATTTGAGTCGACTGGGACTGTACTCAGTAGTCCCCGCATTTGTAATAAATACTCTGTTCGGGTCACCCTATGGTTGTTACGCCCATCTGGCTTGGATCTCCGCCCCCCCCCCCCCCTACCTTTTATAAATCCCTCCAAATCCTTGAACGCCATGCTCTCCGCCTCGCCTATCGCATCCGTCTCCCCTCCCCCATGCCGATCCTGTATGATCTCATCCCCTTCCCCCACCTCCTCCTTTTCCTTGAAAGGATACGGATCCTGTACACCTCCCGCAAACTCGATCCTCCTCACCCGCTAGTCTCCCCGATCCTCTCCCACCCCAGCCCGCTGCCGCGCCTGTATTCCCACCTCCCACCCGGTCTCCATCTCTCCACCCTCCTTACCCTCTCCCAAGGTGGCTTCCGCCAGCTCCCTCTCCCTGATGATGCCCTCCTCCCCTCCATCTACCACTCCTACCAACTTTGATCCTCCCACCCTCCTCCTGTGTTTGCTCCTCTGGGCACCCTCCCTCCCTTCTCTCCCTCTTCCCTCCCTCCTCCATTTCTCCCCACTCCTCCCCTGGGCTTCCCCTCCCCTGTCCCTCTCCTCCTGCCCTCATCTCCTCAGCCATTGGCATCCTTGTTCTCCCCTCTCCCCCAACTCACCCTTGTTCACCCCTTGGCAGGTCCCTGGACCTGCACACGCTAAGTGGACATTCGCGCCGGAGATCATCGCCATCAGTGTCTCGTGTGTGCCGTCGTGTTTAGTGTTCAGTGTTCACCGTCACACTCCATCGTTCACCAGTGCCATCGTCATCTTCAGTGTTTGTGCTTCGTGTCAACAGTTTGTAGTGTGGATTGTCATTGAGTGTGAACGGCTTCATGTTTTTTTCTGTTCATGTGTCTACTGTTTTTTCCCGCCGTTTCCCAAGTGATGTATCTTCTTTGTTTATATCATTGTACTATATTCGGCTGAAGAGCGGCGTATTGTGCTACTGCCAGCCTACCTGTTCCACAGGTCTTAAAATCACAATAAAGAAAAAAAAATCACCCAATGGCTAACACAACTATGCAGTCTCGCCGCGTCAGACGTGCTGTGTGGACGGGGTGCAGGGTATCGTGCGCTGCTGTGCTTCGGCGTGGTAAGTCGCAGTGCTTTTTGCAGTGTTGCATAAATTCTACGCTTATTGAACCTTGAAATATGATACCGCGATGGCTCACTTGAACAGAAAAGATACTTTGAAATTGTCGTTTGATCGTAATTACGCCCGACCCAAGCTACACGATATCAAAGATTGTTTAGAATACGAAGTGAAACTTGACTGAGAGGATGTCATTGGAGTGCATCTTTCGATAGTGAACAGCGTTGTTTACGTCAAATTGAAGAATGCTAAATTGTCCGACAAAGTAGTTGAGTCTTGCAGAGGAACTATGAAATTTAAACATTGTGACGGAAACGTAGGAGAAGTCATCATAGCACATGCAGGATTTGGAATACGGCCGATCAGGATTATCGAACTGTCATTCGAAGTACCAGCGGAACAGATAAATGCTGTGATAGCGCCGTGCGGGAAAGTTCTCACAAGGGAACATCCCCATCGCACCCCCCTCAGATTTAGTTATAAGTTGGCACAGTGGATAGGCCTTGAAAAACTGAACACAGATCAATCGAGGAAACCGGAATAAGTTGTGTGGAACTATGAAAAAAAAGCAAAATATGCAAACTGAGTAGTCCATGTGCAACATAAGCAATACAAGGACAATGTTAGATCAGGAGTACCGTGGTCCCGTGGTTAGCGTGCACAGCTGCGGAGCGAGAGGTCCTTGGTTCAAGTCTTCCTTCGAGTGAAAATTTTACATTCTTTATTTTCGCAAAGTTATGATCTGTCCGTTCTTTCATTGACGTCTCTGTTCACTGTAATAAGTTTAGTGTCTGTGTTTTGCGACCGCACCGCGAAACCGTGCGATTAGTAGACGAAAGGACGTGCCTCTCCAATGGGAACCAAAAACATATGATCGCAAGGTCATAGGTCAACCGATTCCTCCACAGGAAAACACGTCTGATATATTCTATACGACACTGGTGACGGCATGTGAGTCACATGACAGGAATATGTTGTCGACCCACCTAACTTGTACACTTGGCAAATGGGTAAAAAGATTCTTCTACCTTGCCCGATTTAGGTTTTCTTGTCGATGTGATAATCACTCCCAAAAAAGTGATCGCATCGGACGGAAGGACGGACAGATAATAATTGTCTGAAAATAAAAAATTAAAACTTTTCACTCGAGGGAAGACGAACCAAGGACCTTTCGTGCCGCAGCTGCTCACGCTAACCACGGGACCACGGTGTTCCTGAGCTCACATTATCCTTGATGTTGCCTATCTTGTCATGGACTACTCAGTTTGTATATTTTGCTTATTTTTTTCATAGTTCCATACAACTTCTTCCTGTTTTTTCGATTGATCTGTGTTCAGTTTCTCAAGGCCTATCCACTGTGCCAACTTATAACGAAATCTGAGGGAGGTGCGATGGGGAGGTTCCCTTGTCAGTAATGTTGCCGAACGGTGTGTGCCGTCTCAAGTTATTACGCGATAACATTCAGTGCAACATATCCCGCTGTATTGGAACTAAGGAAACTGCAAACTTGTGTCTTAGCCATGACCCATAAGCACAGCTGTCGCTGCTAGGCAGCGTGAGGTCTGCTCTTGTGACACTTCGAGCGAGTGTATATTCATACCTCCTACGAATCTAAATAAAACACATTAAATATGGAGAGATCATTTTCAGATTTGATATACTAGTTTTTGTTATTCAGAAGAATGTCTCCACAAAATTTCAAAGTCATGCATATTATAGTTTCGGAGATTTAGAAAATTGCCTAAAACACCCCAAACCGACACTTAGACTAAAAAAGTAAGTTAGGAATAACAACAGTTTTTTAGAATCATTTGAAAGCATTACTAAAGTTATCAAGGTGTAGAATTATTTAATTGAGATTTTCTTTTCAAAACTTTAATTAGTTTGCATTTCCGTAATATAAAATTCAGAAAAAATTAATATTTGTTTAATATGTTGTTGTGTGAATAAATGGGAATGAGTCAGAGTGTGTATGTGGGACATACGTTAATATTCAGTATTTCTTTATGTAAGGTGTTTCGCAATCAAATTGCAATGGAAGATCTAATTTACCCACATTGCTGATGACGTATGTCAAGAAATGATTGCTTTTGTAAGAAGGCAGCCAGAATAACCGTTCGCAGAGTAATCGTTTTCTACATTATTTTCAAGATTAATTTTAATTTCGTTTTGTTTTATCAAACATTGTGTAAGTACAGGGTGATCAAAAAGTCAGTATAAATTTGAAAACTGAATAAATCATGGAATAATGTCGATAGAGAGGTACAAATTGACACACATGCTTGGAATGACATGGGGTTTTATTAGAACCAAAAAAATACAAAAGTTCAAAAAATGTCCGACAGATCAGAATAGCAATAATTAGCATAACAAAGTAAGACAAAGCAAAGATGATGTTTTTACAGCAGCAAAAGCAGAATCACGCATTTGCTCGAAGAAAAAAGGCCCGATAACGGTAGATGTGGTAAATCCAACCCATACCGTGACTTTCTCGTCATGCAATGGAGTTTCCACGACAGTTCTAGGATTTTCGGTAGCCCAAATTCTGCAGTTGTGGGCGTTGACAGACCCTCGGAGCGTGAAATTAGCTTCGTCGGTCCACAACACGTTACTCAACCAATCGTCATCTTCCGCCATCGTATGAAACGCACACACTGCAAATGCCCCCCGCTTCACTAAATCGCCAGGTAACAGTTCATGATGCCTATGGATTTTGTACGGATAGCATCGAAGGGTACGCCTAAGTGCCTACCAAACAGTTATATGGAATGTCTGTGCTGCGTGCGACTGCACGAGCGCTGACTTCCCCGTGCATAGACGAACCCGCTACAGTCTCCATTTCTTCCTGAACTGTCTCAGTAGCATTACGCCTTGTGCTCGGTCGGCCACTACGGGGTCTATCGTCCAAACAACCCGTGGCTTCGAACTTCGAAATCATTCTCGCCACAGCTGCATTTGTCAACGGTCCTTTACCCGTTCGAATCCCCTTCCTATGGCGATAGGATCGTAACGCTGAACTAGCACATCCCCCATTCTGATAATACAGCTTCACTAAAAGCGCCTTTTCAGGTAAGTCAACATGCTGCGACAGCTGGCGCATCTGATTCTCTCTCTCATTACAGCTCCTTTTATACACGATTGTCATGCGCAGTCACTGATGTTTTGCTGTCCAGCGCCATCTGTCAGACATTTTGTGAACTTTGTTTTTTTTTTAGGTTCTAATAAAACCCCATGTCATTCCAAGCGTGTGTGTCAATTTTTACCTCTCTATCTACATTATTCCGTGGTTTATTAAATTTTCAAATTTATACTGACTTCTTGATCACCCGGTATTTGCATTTTGGAAGACTCAAATGCTTTTCTGAATAGTGATTGGCTTAGGCGAGTTTTGCCGCTGGAATGATCTCGAAGGATCATTTTGATTGGTTCATCAGACTGATCAGCCAATCAGAATTAAGTACTTCCCGTGCACATCTAGTTAGATATACTGGGAGAGAGGCAGTCTGAACAAGAGTCGCTCGTCAACTTCGGTCGCGGAAGGACATGGTAACTGTGCTGTTTCTCATTATGTGCAAGATGAAGAAATATTGTGTTCTGCGCGTATAAAACTAGTTGCAAGGAAAGACATTGCAATTACGAACAGTTTGATGAAAGTTAGAAGTTTTGGAACTGCTTTGTTGGAAAGTTACGAGCGTGTAAACTTTCGGCCTTTTGTGAATATTTCCGCGTGGCATGTTCCGTATTGAAATATGGAGTATTTTGGCGAGCAGTTTATCTTAAAGAAAACCACTGAAAAGGACTGAATGTGAAACTCACTATTAGTAGCGGAACTGTGATTGTGAGATCGCGTAGTTAATATGGTCGGACTTATTTGTATTTCTGGCTACTTTGCATGTGAAGTTGTATGAACTGAGAGTTGTAGAATCGTTAGTTAAGTAAATGTATACTTGCTGGTCGGTCTAAATGTGTGCTTAAGGAAGTAAAAAAGACTTGCTTTCGAACATTGAAGAATTTCTATTGACAGAAGTACCAACATTACCACGTGAATGTATTATGAGGTAACTGCAGGACAGCAGGCTACTAGAGTTTACGTGGACTTTGCAACGTATGTATAGGCGTCTTTTTTATCGACGCTGCTTTTCCGACGGCTAAACAGTACGTACGTTTGCAGAGAACAGGGATGGTGAGCGGACGCCGTACTGAGGAAGGTGGATTTTTGCAGCTGAACATTGCACGGATCGACGAACGAACGAAAATTTAAGCCGCCCCACCGCAGGTGGTCGAATGCACACAAATTCCAAGTGCTCAACGGTGTGAGACAATTAATGGTCGACTTGCACAAGCATGTTCCATCGTACATCAGCGTCTGAGGTTACAGAGACATCGTTATATACGACGGCCAGCCGAGGACGTGCGCGGCGTACAACTCTGCCGGCCACGACCGCGCTGAGTGTTTACACCGGCGAGTGGCGCAGCTGTAGGCTGGCGAGGCACCTCGACCGCCGGCTATGACTGCGCTGCCAACGAATTACGCTACGGCTGCCCGCGGCCAAGTCCTGATCGAAAGACCTAATATGAACGCGGAAAACCATCCAGAAGCCCAGAGTGCCATCACTGACACAACAGAAGCGAGACCGCACGAACCTAAGGAAATCGTGACAGCTGTAACTGTTCCAACACAGAAGAACACGAAAAATTTTGGGAACCACCGCAAATTCTCCCATTCCTCCGCTGTTGAGAATGACATTATGCAAGAACCAACCCTGAATGAGCAACGTCATAGCAAACTGATTTCTCTACTGAAACCGTCATCCACAAAGAGCACGGGTGACAATTTGGCTCGAAACACCACCCTCTCAGAAGATTTGAAGAATACTGAGAAAGACAACATCAGACAGCAGCCGGTGAAACCTAAAGGGCAAACACGTAAACAGAGCCCCGTAAAGATTCAAGAACTGGAGCAAAAAATCTCACCTACCAAAAAATTCTCAAAACAACTCGAAGCGTAAAGCATGAGGTGGTAGACGCCGGAAAAACAGACATCCCAAACACGAATGAGGACGTACATATGAACCTGGCCCCTACAATTGAAGCTGACCGGAGTGGCCGTGCGGTTCTAGGCGCTCCAGTCTGGAAACGAGCGACCGCTACGGTCGCAGGTTCGAATCCTGCCTCGGGCATGGGTGTGTGTGATGTCCTTAGGTTAGTTTGGTTTAATTAGTTGTAAGTTGTAGGCGACTGATGACCTCTGAAATTAAGTCACATAGAGCTCAGAGCCATTTGAACCTACAATTGAGAACCAACGGAAACGGTTAACCACCGTGGACCTGATAAGGAGACTGCGTTGTCTGATGACTCTGAATGCGATTAGTAATACTACCGAATGATGCAGGCGTATAAAATTGCCATAGTCAATGTCAACAAAATAGTTTCTGACGTAAAGTTACGATCTGTGAAGGACTACTTACATGCCTCCGACATTGACATAGCGATGTTACAAGAGGTAGTTGCGACGAAAATAGCGGATGTGTACGGATATGAGGCAATGTTGAACTTAGGCAATGAATGCGGAACGATAATATTGTTCAAACACGGCATACCATGTACAGCACAAGCTGTACTTGATTCTGGACGAGGCATAACTGCAAAAACATGTGATCCAGCGGAAAATGAGCAAGGAGCAACCTGTTCCTGGGCGAAATTGTCCCATTAATAACGGATTCTCGATTGCATACTATTTTGGGTTGCGATTTTAACTGCATATTGCGTCCAGAGGATCAAGTCCCGGACTTCAACTTTTGCGAGGAGCTGCTGTTGTTAACTAACGGACTAGATATGATACATACTTGGTGCCATCTTCGTCCGCACACCCGAGGATACACGTACGTATCCAGTAATTCGGGAAGTAGACTAGGCAGGCTGTTGTAACGAAAGGCTTTATCCATAATGTAATTGACTGAGAAATTTGGCCCCTTAATTTCTCGGATCACTGCGCATTTCATATAACCGCGTAGGACACTAAACAAAAAACATTCCTGGGAAGGGGCGAATGGCAGCTACACGTGTCACTTTTGGAGAACGCAGAACTGAAACACGAGATCCACGATACATGGCAGCGATGCCTTAGGACGCAATCCAGATATGAAACACGCATCATGTGGTGGCTACAGTCTGCAAAACCGCAGATAAAAACATGCATCGCACGATATGGTCGCATAAAAGAGAACAGCCGAAAACGCACGTTGGAGTATCACTTTTATGTTTCCGATAACTATATGATGATCCCATGGGGTCAGTAGCAAACAGCTCTAGAATAAAACGCACTAAAGCAAGAATAACAACGTTCATACGACAATCTCTAGAGGGAAAAAAGTTAGAGCACGTTCTCCGAATGAGCTGACGCAGGAGAATACGTCCGTATATCACATGATCTTGGAAGCCAAGAGAGGTCCACAAAAGTTACTCCATACTCTCAGTGATGAACAGGGGAACGAATACGATCAACAAGTCACAATAAAAAACTACGTAGTGCAACATTATATAGAGTTTTACGTCGAGTCGGCAACTGATTCGACAACAAGTGATCCGATTTTATCCTACATTCAACGCATGGTCAGTCCGACTGACAACGCCAGCCTTATAGCCAACATAACCGATTAAGAAGTATTTACCATAATCAGAGATTCGCCTACAAAGAAATCGGCTGGTTTAGATTGCCTACCCATAGAATTTTATGCTTGCTTTTGGAGCGTCAAAGGACCAGAGTTCACCAAAATATGCAGTGAATTATTGGGAGACGTACAGATGCCACCTCAGTTTACGGAAGGACTGATTGTCCAGATCCCCCCAAAAAAAACAGGTAGCGCTACTGAAGGATTTTTGACCACTGACTCTACTTAATTCCGACTATAAAATCTTCATCCGACTCATAAATGGTGGAATGAAGACGGTATTGCCGAAGGTACTTGGCCCTTATCAACTGAGTGCTGTACCAGGGAGATCTATGTCGAATGAATTATGTAGTTTCAGTGCTCATCTTATTCAAATCATACTCAAAAGTATAGTCGGGACTTCCCCTCGAATCAAAATTAATGCCCAACTAAGTTCACCAGTCCCGATTAAGCAATCAGTGAAACAAGGCTGCCCCCTTTCTGTGATACTGTTCGCAACTGCAATAGAACCGTTACTGTTAAATCCGCATCGTAGGCTACAGGGTCTACAGGCGTAGGGAACGAAAACCGTGTGTATCCTTATGTTGATGACATCGGTGTAATGCCGGCCGCTTCAGTCTGGAACCGCGTGACCGCTCCGGTCGCAGGTTCGAATCCTGCCTCGGGCATGGATGTGTGTGATGTCCTTAGGTTAGTTAGGTTTAAGTAGTTCTAAGTTCTAGGGGACTGATGACCACAGATGTTAAGTCCCATAATGCTCAGAGCCATTTGAACCATTTGAACATCGGTGTAATAGTTAACAAGCTACCAGAAATTGAAATCGTTCAAGAAGTAATCCGTTCTTAAGTCACTTCATCTGGAGCCAAACTCAATAAACACAAATCGAAAATTTCACCTGTCGAACCCCGTATGGAAAACATTCAAATTACATGGCTACAAAGGAAAGAGAAGACGAACCACTTACGTATGATTTTAATGTCGAATCCACGAGAGATGACAGTTGCCATCAGGGACCATAAACTCAATATACTCAGGGCTACTCTCCGTGAACACAAAACTAGAACGCTAAATCGGATACAGATAGCTCTATTAATTAACAGCTATGCCCCAAGCAAAACATATCACATCGCAGCAGTGTTACCAGTACCCAAGGATTTAGCGCACAAGATTTTAACTGCATCGTATTGGTTCATCTGGAGCGGAAATATATTTAAAGTGACCATGCCAACCATTGTATTAACCCGCCCCGCTGGCGGTTTGGGCGTCAAAGACAACCAGAAACAATGCAATGCCATATATGTGGACGGTATCCGCAAAATACTGCAGACATCCCATCCGACAGTTACAAAAATGTTATTCAACAGGTTAGCCCCAACGAGCAAAAAGAGTCAAGTCGATGTTGGTCGCATCAGCGCTCAACCTGACTACGTCCGGACTTACAACCCGGAAATGAGCTATATTCAAGATTCTCCACAGCAGCTTAACACCAGAAGGACGTATTACCACCTCACGAGACGCCATAGGCCAAACCCCTTGGAAGCGAAATATTCAGTGATCAACTGGAGCAACGTCTGGATAAATATTAACAATCCCATCCTCCACTCCAAAATAGTGTCCACATGGTATGACATTGTAAACGAGAGGGTCCCCACAGGTGAAAAACTGCAAAATATCAAATTGAAGCAGAGTCCGTACTGCCGTCATTGCCATACTGTAGATACCTTGGCACACATCCTAATCTGCCGAGACCAATTCTACATATGGAACTGGACTAGAAAAATCCTCACAAAAATTACTAATACTGCAGAATCTGCTATAACACTTAAAGAAGTACTTCAACCCGACTGGTGTTTCTTTCCTGAAGCAAAGAACAATAGCTATACTTGGATTATTGGCCAGTTCGCACATTTTGCAATTACAACTAATCATACGAGTATAGACGAATATATACAGTACATAATGGAACAGCACCATAATCTTAAAAAAGTCCGAAATACAAAGCTTTGTTTAAAAAATTCTTACTTCACACTTTGCCATGATGAAAACTAATTTTTTGTTGGCGCAGAACAATAAAGCGAGCCGCTACAGAGTTTGCATCCTTTTAATGAAGTTGGCACAATTTTTTTTTGTTAGTAAGCCAAGTCAAGGTGCCCCAGGACAACTTATTATGCCAGAAGTCATAACATGAAATAAATAGATAAATAAATATATACATAAAAAATAAAAAATAAATAAAAAATAAATATTTTTTTTCAGAAGTGTGAGATTGATTTTGTTTTATTCTGTTTAACGGATATTCGACAGTTCGTTACGACAACAAGATTATTTAGTTTCTGTTAGACAAAGAAAACAATGAAAAAGGAAACATGGCCTAGTGGTTACTACATCTGCCCGATAAATGAGATAGCAGATCGAATAAAAAAATAAAAAAATAAATGAAAAATAAATAAATAAAAAAGGTGGCATAGGGTGAAAGTGGCGGTGGCACTAGTTTTGTTTTTGTTTTTGTTTTCTTTGTTTTTTAAAAAAGTATGGCTCACTCGGTTAGAGCGTCTGCCATGCAAGCAGGAGATCCCGGGTTCAAGTCCCGGTCGGGGCGCACACATACACCAAAAAAAATGTAGTAAGCGCGAGTTCACAGGCTCGAGCCGCAGTCCGGCACGCATTTTCACTCGCAGCCAGTGGTTCTGCACAAAGTCTTGATGCAGCTGATATTAGTAGTTCCTTCTGTTTCCTTTCGTGTCTCCCCCTCCGTCTTCAACTTACATAACAAAAATGATTCATGAGCCAATTTTGGCTCAAATGGCTTTGAGCACTATGGGACTCAACTGCTGTGGTCATAAGTCCCCTAGAACTTAGAACTACTTAAACCTAACTAACCTAAGGACATCACACACATCCATGCCCGAGGCAGGATTCGAACCTGCGACCGTAGCGGTCGTGCGATTCCAGACTGTAGCGCCTTTAACCGTTCGGCCACTCCGGCCGGCAGCCAATTTTGGATCTGAGACACTTCTCCCCGTCGCCTTATTAGTACTATTCATAAATTAGATTTTAATAAAATAATTAGAAATGTAATGGTAGCCTTACAGATTTTCTGCACTTTGCCTGTTACTGTTGCACAAGCAGAGCGGTTGTTCAGTGCACTTGCAAGACTTAGCAAATGTCTGAGAACTGCAACTCTGCAAGAGAGGCTTGTTGCCTTATCAACGATCGCAATAAAGTCAGAGTTAACCCGTTCGTTAGATTATACCCAAATTATAAAAGAATTCACATTTTAAAATGATAGAAAGCGTGAATAATTTTCAAGTACTGAATTTATATAAACTGTGAACTTTAAAAAGTTGCTTAAAAAGGCATTGTTCGATTTTTTGCATTAAAATTTTCTGACTATTCAAAAAACAAAGTTCAAAATAAAAAATTTAGGGGTGGGCTTTAGAACGCTTACCCGTGGCCCACAAATCCTAGAGCTCGCCTCAGTTGCAGTTTACTTCCCAATGCATTCCGTATTTCTTCCAGTTACACTTTGTACTAAACTGTAGCAGTTCTCTCTACGCATGGTCCAAGTTTCATCGACCTCGGTACTGACGTTTCATCTGAAATTTAGTATTGCACAACAGTATCGTATGAATAAGTTATTGAGAAACATTGTTGTATTTTTCCCAAAGTCACGTGCACTGAGCGTTCCTGCCAACATTAAAAGAAAGAATTGTTGTGTCATAAATGGAGGACAAACTCTAATATGTATATAAACGGTTTGAAACTTTAAAAATGACATCACCCTGAGAAATTAAATAGAGTACAGTACCTATACGACGAAAAATGTAAAACTAAATTTCCGTTCCTACAGCCAGAATATTCAGGATAGTCTTGGTTTTGAGTTATTCTTAGCTCATAAAGCAAAAAAGATTGTATATGACATGCTCCAAGAATTGTTAATAAACTATTTTTAATTGAAATTTAGCTACTAGTGGACTGAGTGATGAAACTTCTACATGCGTAGTTGGTCTCATTAAGAAGGATACTCATGGTGACAATTCCGTCTCGGAAATGTTTCCTTCCTATGGAACGACATTAGCTCTCCCAGTTCTCATGTAATTACGTTCGCACATCTTCATAAACCTCAAATGCCAGTTGGCATTTACTTCAATATTGCACGCCAAGGCATGACGTTAGCTAGCCAGGCACTGATCGATATGGGATGGCGGTAACTGATTAGTTACCCACGATTATCGAGGTAATAATGGCTTGGATATGATAGGTTGAGGTGATAATGACTTGGAAATGAGTCCTCTCGATGCCTTAGCAGCCCAAGACCCGCCTGTGTTTCGTGGCTTCGTTCCTATCATTCTTCCGAATGTTCCAGATGTTTTGATTTTGAGATGTACCAAAAGACAAAAACTGGTTGCAAGGGTCTTGTATCCCAGGAGAAACTGTCGGATACCTGCATCGCGAGCACCTCAACGTTCCTAAAAAAAGAAATGGTGGGTAAATCTCGCTGCAAGGCCGTGTTCTGTAGCTCTTGCAGCTTCTGTATCTTTTCTGAAGTAGAGCAGGCTCTCATCGGGATACGAGTGCGCCCAAATGGAACGGTATGTATTGAAACAAGCATTCGCAATCATTACACAACGTAACTGTAGAACACTACTGTTAGGTGCGCTCCACTGCAATGGAAGTAAATTTGATCAACTTTACAGAGTGGAACATACTGTGAAGTGAATATCATGTGAAACAAACATTAAAATTTTTAATGACAGGTAAACAACTGTAGAGGAAATAGGGCTTATGAGGGGACCATCAGAAAATAACGTAAATAGTAGAAATCGTAAAATATGGGATTGCAAACTCGGGTTTTACCATAGTTACAGGGTATAACGGGTATAAATGCAGATACTTTTATATGTGTTACGCTCATCAATGTGTTGGGTTGTTTCTTCTCTGCGTTGAACAGTCTTCCCGCAAACACGTCACAAACTTTATGAACTGATTTTTCTGCACGGTCGTAAGTGCACCACTAAGCGGAGTATGCCTGTCAGTATACACTAACCGTTCTGGGTCCACACTTCCACACCTGACCTGCGGCCCAGGAGAAAATAAGTATTAATGGCTTGCTCTTGTCACGTGTATCTGAAGGTGCTAATGAACCCAAAAACATGTAACTTGTAGTCGCCATAATTATTAGTCTGCAAATGACATAACTACTGATGTAATATTGTTCAGTACACCGTTATCAGTCACTAAAAGAATTATCTGCATTTATGCCTCTTACATTCTGTGTATGTGTGTAACGTTTGTGTGAGTTACGTATATTATTCTTATTCTTATTGTTAGTACTTACGTCGAGACCCTCTAAGATCACGCAAAACATTCTGCCTCATTTGCGCTTTCCTTTTGGTCTTCCATGATTCTCTCATTTTTTCGCCAAGGAGTTTCTTTCTGTACTCAGTCCAATTTATCCGTGTTTTCTCTGGGACTTCATTCTCTCCCCTAACATTCCACTTGTATATCTCGTCTCCGTACATTTGAATTTGAATTTCTATTTGATCGATTTGTGCTTTTCTAGGTCAAGTTTGACTTGTGTGATCCATAGCACTGTTCACCTGACCCCGTGTATGTATGTCAGAATTCTGTTGGAGGTAGCCTGCTGATGTGGCCATACAAATTTAACCTTCTTTCTCTGACATCTGCTGCTAGGTTTGACATCTCCTCTGTGGTCTCCCTAGAGTGTATCCCTCTTTCTTATATTTCTACCGAGAATTTTTCTCATGATTATGCGTCCTTCCTTCAGTATGATTTCCATTCAAAAAACCAGGCGCAAACATTGCTTAGAAAACAACGAATTCCATACAATAGCACACCCCAAAATTGAAATCAAAACCAGACACGTACCAACAATGTGGTATCTATCAGCTCAGTTGCAGAGATTGTGAGAAGATATATATCTGAGTAACTGTCAGGACATTCGACACAAGAAATAAAGGACACATCAGAGCATTTAAATACGGTTCAAGTCATTCAACATTTACGGAGCATCTAAAACAAGAACACCATAGACCAAGCAATACTGAAAAAGGTATGAATATCATAAAAATCAGTAAAGAGAGACACCTCCTCCCTTTCCAAGAAAATTTTCAAATACGAAAAGCATTAACATAAGATAAGTAGTTGCTTAATGACCAAATAAATATTGGAAACCAGACTCTATATAGAATAACTGATGAAATTACATGAAAAAGAAAAGAGCCTTTTCCATCATTTACCCCCTCCCACTCTCTCACAACACACTCCCCCCTCCCCCAACCCCACACACTCACAGTTTAATTCCTCTTCTCGCTCCTCACCTTCTCCTCTAACTCACACTCCATCAAACTGCTGTATACTTACGTCCAATCAGGGCCCCCCCCAGAAAAAGTCCCTCCATCGCTATTCCTTCTCTACTCTTACACAGTACATAAACACACAGAAACATAAGTAAATATACTTTAAAAAATATGTTGTAGGTCAAAGACAAATTAGTGGAAAGGTTATGTTGGCAACACTACAAAACACAAACCACAACACATACTTGAAGTACAAAAACAAACAGAATACAGAGATATGCATAAAAGTGTGTTGCGAAAAACATAAGAAATGCATAGTGCTGCAGAACATCTAAAAATCAGACCAACATTATCAGTGTCTAACGCAGAAAAACAACGACGTACTAGCAGACCGCATTTGCCGATATAAGCGAGAAATCAACCGAAAATAATCGTAAGTAGAAATCAATTTATTCTTAACGAACCGTTTTCCGATCTAAAAGCAAATCAAAATGTAAATAACTTAATTACAGACCACTGAGGATGCTTTACCTCAATAAAGCGAAGCGCGTTTGGTGAAAAAAAAATCACGCATTTTTATAGTTGCAACGTCACAACAAAAACACGCTCAAGGATTTCCACGTCGCTTTACGTATCGAGTGTTAGTGCCTCACTTGCATACGGTATTTCAGGCTTGATTACCGCGTTGTCGTATCTGATCTTTGTTTGAATGGACATGCACTTTTTATTATATATGTCTTGTTTTCTGTGGTAAGCTCCGTTTACATTTGAAGTCGATTCTTATGTTAAATATTTTCTCTTTCTGTATGTTCGAGGATTTCACCTAGATACTTGAAATGTGTGGCTCTGTTTATCTTGCCGTATCTTGTGTCCAGTTTTTGTATGTTTAATTTTGAGCAGAAGACTTCAAGCTTCTGGAAAGAGATTTGCAGGCCAACTTTGTCTGCACAGTTTTCTAGTATTTCTGTTTATTAGGTTGCTGTTGCTTTGTTATCCGACAGTATGGAGAAGTCGTCTGCGAAAGCTAGGTTTGTGATTTCTGTGTTTTCCCGGGATCCTCCTATCGTGTTGGTTTCCAGTGTCCTTGGACTTTCAGTTCTTTTTCCCAATACGTCATTACTTTGTCCAGGATTAGCCTGAACAATAGTGGGAATAATCCGTCACCTCTGTGTACTCCAGTTTTGTTCCTGAAGGGGTCAGAGATTTCACCCATGAATTTAACTTTCGTTGCTGTGCCAGCCAGTATCTGTTTGATTAGTCGTAGTTTTTTTTTGCATCAAGTCCCTGTTCTTCTAAGATGTTGAATAAGGATTGTCGATCAATAGAATCGTATGCTTCCTTGAAATCTATGAAAGTGCAAATGACTGGAGTATTCCTGATAGCCTTGTATTTTCAGAGTAGTTTTCAGATTGAAGATCTGTTCTATTTTGATCTCATTTAATTTCCACAGGGAGAAAAAAACAATAGTAGTCTTGGCCCACTATGGCCTACTCCCTAACTGAGTTTACTGTTCGACTTCGCTCCCTCTGATTCTAGCAAAGTCAACCAGTGCCCTTAAAGAGTAGTGGGAGACCTTTTATTAGTTTCTTATTAGACGCGATTTCTTCAGCACTGAATGACCCGAATATTCGCCGTCTTTTGGCCTCCAAGACTTCGCATTGGAAAATTAGGTGTAGTGTTGTTTGATCTCCATCACGACATAGTCTGCATTTCGGGCTCCTTGCTCTGTACCCGCCGCCGGTGGGTGTTCCTTAAAGTTTCCACAAGCAGATATTAGTGCTAGAATGAGTTTAATCGGTGTCCTGTTCAAGTCCAATATTGCAGAACTTCTCTTGATACATAGCTTTGGCACCATTAGCTCATCATGTTTTGGGTTTTGGATCAAAGTCCAATATTCTGCCTACTGCCTTCTGATCCAGCTACGTTGTTTTTATTTTACAGACGCCTTGATGATGGTTAGAACAGCTTCCGGTATAGTAGCCGGCAGCTGTGGCCGAGCGGTTCTAGGCACTTCAGTCCGGAACCGCGCTGCTGCTACGGTCGCAGGGTCGAATCCTGCCTCGGGCATGGATGTGTGTGATGTCCTTAGGTTAGTTAGGTTTAAGTAGTTCTAAGTCTAGGGGACCGATGACCTCAGATGTGAAGTCCCATAGTGCTTAGAGCCATTTGAAGCATTTGAACTGGTATCGCAAATCGAGTCGTCACACCTGTCCTGGCCAGCCTATCAGCTTACTCATTGCCGTTGATTCTTGAGTGACCAGGGACCCACAGCAGGTTTACGTCTCACAAGGGCAATGGAAATTTGTTACGATCTTTGATCTCGTTCCAGGGACTGACAAGGATTTCAGAGCTGCTTGGCTGAATAAATGTACATGCTCGATTTTTGTAGCACGTACACAAATTATCTTCTTCGCACTCTGACAGCAGATATTTGCGCAGGGAAACCTGTGACCATCTTCCCTAGAGAGATTGCTCTCTCTAGTCAAAACTGTACTCCGTATACCCCGGCCCCAGCCTTATTATGTTGTCGATCCGTCAGCAAACCAGACTATGTCTCTTGAACGGTATCGTATTTCATTCTTCCACTGCTCCCTACTTTCAATTACTAGCTGGGAATGTTTATTGAAGCAGCTGGATGTTACTGTATGGTCAGCTGGTATTTCCTCGAACATTCCTATGATTATCGCATTCATTATATTGATTTGAGAGTCTGGATATCCGAAATGGATCTAGTTTTTAACCTCTATGCCCTTGCCTCTTACTCCATTTTAATTCAAATGTGTATGGGCAGTATACCCACCCGCTAATTCCGCCTATTATGGCTGAACGGACCAATCTCTGAGGTTGCCTTAGCTCCTTAGCAGCCATCTTCTGTTCTACTTTATTCCAACGTACCGTAGCCCCATAAATTATCATAGGTCATTACAATAGTGTATGTCCAGTACATACTTCGAGGTTTAGACCCCAGTTTAAACATCAGGCCGTTCTAGTGCTCATAAGAGCATCTTTTTCTTTGGAACATGTAATCTTTTTGTGAGGGGTTCATGGTAGTTCCACATGCCGGTTTAACCTCAGACACTTCAGTACCTCCTCTACTGGTAGAGTTTCGTTTAAATACTTGAGAGTCCAGTAGATGTACTGGATATGCTTCCTCATAATGGTACTACAACAGTTTTTTTGGGACTGAGAATCAGATCCTGTTTTTTGCACCAGTTTTACAGGATGTTCAATGCACTTTGTGCTATTATTCTAAAATTACTAACAAATTTACCAATTATTACCGTGACTAAATCGTCTGCACATCTTTGGGAAATGTAGCTTCTCGTATTTAACTCTTCATTGAGTCCATCCAGCCGTAGATTCCATAGTAGTGGAGACAAAACCCCTCCTTGCGGACAACTTTACGTGGTGTAGACGACCATCGTCTCATTTATCATGGCAGCTTTTAACTCTCTTCAACTCACTTTGGTCTAAATATAACTGCATATTGTGGTCTCAGTGCCATGCTCTTTTCCAGCTCTGACCATGGATTCGAAGGCTGTATTGCTAAAAGCCCCTAGATAATCAATAACATGAAAAGAGCAGTTTCCTGAAAGTGTTTAAGTTTTCCCACCATTCCAACAAGTGGGTGAAGTGCTGCTTCTCAAATTTGCCTAGCTGACAGGCACCTTGGTTCACACGAAAAGGAGCCTCAGATGACCTCTCACGCTCTCGCCCTCAATTTAAAAAAAAAACACAACGTATTTAGTTCTGCACATCTAGAGGTATTAGAAAGATCATATTTCTAACACAGGGCGAGGAAATAATAAATAGTGTGGAAACTCCAAAATTCATAGGTGCTCATATTGATGAGAATCTAAACTGAAAAAAGTACATTTTGGAACTCGTAAAACAAATACTTCAGCCGTATTTGCGCTTTGACACTCCAAGACAAAAAGACGCACAACCAAGGAACTATCCAAATGGGACGTAAGTCTGTAGATGTGTTTTATATGTTCAGACAGAAAAAATTAATGATTTATTCAAGAGAAAGAGTTTCACAAACTGAGCAAGACAGTAATCCGTTGGTCTACATCTACATCTACATTTATACCCCGCAAGCCACCCAACGGTGTGTGGCGGAGGGCACTTTACGTGCCACTGTCATTATCTCCCTTTTCTGTTCCAGTCGCGTACGGTTCGCGCGAAGAACGACTGTCTGAAAGCCTCCGTGCGCGCTCGAATCTCTCTAATTTTACATTCGTGATCTCCTCGGGAGGTATAAGTAGGGGGAAGCAATATATTCGATACCTCATCCAGAAACGCACCCTCTCGAAACCTGGCGAGCAAGCTACACCGCGATGCAGAGCGCCTCTCTTGCAGAGTCTGCCACTTGAGTTTGCTAAACATCTCCGTAACGCTATCACGGTTACCAAATAACCATGTGACGAAACGCGCCGCTCTTCTTTGGATCTTCTCTATCTCCTTCTTCAACCCGATCTGGTACGGATTCCACACTGATGAACAATACTCAAGTGTAGGCCGAACGAGTGTTTTGTAAGCCACCTCCTTTGTTGATGGACTACATTTTCTAAGGACTCTCCCAATGAATCTCAACCTGGTACCCGCCTTACCAACAATTAATTTTATATGCTCATTCCACTTCAAATCGTTCCGCACGCATACTCCCAGATATTTTACAGAAGTAACTGCTGCCAGTGTTTGTTCCGCTATCATATAATCATACAATAAAGGATCCTTCTTTCTATGTACTCGCAATACATTATATTTGTCTATGTTAAGGGTCAGTTGCCACTCCCTGCACCAAGTACCTATCCGCTGCAGATCTTCCTGCATTTCGCTACAATTTTCCAATGCTGCAACTTCTCTGTATACTACAGCATCATCCGCGAAAAGCCGAATGGAACTTCCGACACTATCTACTGGGTCATTTATATATATTGTGAAAAGCAATGGTCCCATAACACTCCCCTGTGGCACGCCAGAGGTTACTTTAACGTCTGTAGACGTCTCTCCATTGATAACAACATGCTGTGTTCTGTTTGCTAAAAACTCTTAAATCCAGCCACAAAACTGGTCTGATATTCCGTAGGCTCTTACTTTGTTTATCAGGCGACAGTGCAGAACTGTATCGAACGCCTTCCGGAAGTCAAGGAAAATAGCATCTACCTGGGAGCCTGTATCTAATATTTTCTGTGTTTCATGAACAAATAAAGCGAGTTGGGTCTCACACGATCGCTGTTTCCGGAACCCATGTTGATTCCTACATAGTAGATTCTGGGTTTCCAAAAACGACATGATACGCGAGCAAAAAATGTGTTCTAAATTTCTACAACAGATCGACGTCAGAGATATAGGTCTATAGTTTTGCGCATCTCCTCGACGACCCTTCTTGTAGACTGGGACTGCCTGTGCTCTTTTCCAATCATCTGGAAGCCTCCGTTCCTCTAGAGACTTGCGGTACACGGCTGTTAGAAGGGGAGCAAGTTCTGTCGCGTACTCTTTGTAGAATCGAATTGGTATCCCGTCAGGTCCAGTGGACTTTCCTCTGTTGAGTGATTCCAGTTGTTTTTCTATTCCGTGGACACTTATTTCGATTTCAGTCATTTTTTCGTTTCTGCGAGGATTTAGAGAACGAGCTGCAGTGCGGTCTTCCTCTGTGAAACAGCTTTGGAAAAATGTGTTTAGTATTTCAGCTTTACACGTGTCATCCTCTGTTTCAGTGCCATCATAATCCCGGAGTGTCTGGATATGCTGTTTCGAGCCACTTACTGATTTAACGTAAGACCAGAACTTCCTAGGATTTTCTGTCGTCGGTACATAGAATTTTACTTTCGAATTCATTGAACGCTTCACGCATAGCCCTCCTTACGCTAACTTTGACATCGTTTAGCTTCTGTTTGTCTGAGAGGTTTTGGCTGCGTTTGAACTTGCAGTGAAGCTGTCTTTGCTTTCGCAGTAGTTTCCTAACTTTGTCGTTGAACCACGGTGGGTTTTTCCCGTCCCTCACAGTTTTACTCGGCACGTACCTGTCTAAAACGGATTTTACGATTGCCTTGAACTTTTTCCATAAACACTCAACATTGTCAGTGTCGGAACAGAAATTTTCGTTTTGATCTGTTAGGTAGTCTGAAATCTGCCTTCTATTACTCTTGCTAAACAGATAAACCTTCCTCCCTTTTTTTATATTCGGATTTACTTCCATATTCAGGGATGCTGCAACGGCCTTATGATCACTGATTCCCTGTTCTGCACTTACAGAGTCGAAAAGTTCGGGTCTGTTTGTTATCAGTAGGCCAAAGATGTTATCTCCACGTGTCGGTTCTCTGTTTAATTGCTCGAGGTAATTTTCGGATAGTGCACTCAGTATAATGTCACTCGATGCTCTGTCCCTACCACCTGTCCTAAACATCTGAGTGTCCCAGTCTATATCTGGTAAATTGAAATCTCCACCTAAGACTATAACATGCTGAGAAAATTTATGTGAAATGTAATCCAAATTTTCTCTCAGTTGTTCTGCCACTAATGCTGCTGAGTCTGGAGGTCGGTAAAAGGAGCCAACTATTAACCTAGCTCGGTTGTTGAGTGTAACCTCCATCCATAATAATTCACAGGAACTATCCACTTCTAATTCACTACAGGATAAACTACTACTAACAGCGACAAACACGCCACCACCGGTTGCATGCAATCTATCCTTTCTAAACACCGCCTGTGCCTTTGTAAAAGTTTCGGCAGAATTTATCTCTGGCTTCAGCCAGCTTTCTGTACCTATAATGATTTCAGCTTCGGTGCTTTCTATCAGCGCTTGAAGTTCCGGTACTTTACCAATGCAGCTTCGACAGTTTACAATTACAATACCGATTGCTGCTTGGTCCCCGCATATCCTGACTTTGCCCCGCACCCTTTGAGGCTGCTGCACTTTCTGTACTTGCCCGAGGCCATCTAACCTAAAAAACCGCCCAGTCCACGCCACACAACCCCTGCTACCCGTGTAGCCGCTTGCTGCGTCTAGTGGACTCCTGACCTATCCAGCGGAACCCGAAACCCCACTACCCTATGGCGCAAGTCGAGGAATCTGCAGCCCACACGGTCGCAGAACCGTCTCAGCCTCTGATTCAGGCCCTCCACTCGGGTGGAGGGTCTGATGAGAATCCACACGCAATTGCGCAATCACGTCATCAACACTGATTTTCTGTGAACGTTTGGGCAGGCATTGTTGGTGATGTCTTGATTGAGCCCCATGTTCTTCCAACTACGCTCAATGGAGCACGTTATCATGATTTAATACGGGATACTCTACCTGTGCTGCTAGAACATGTGCCTTTACAAGTACGACACAACATGTGGTTCATGCACGATGGAGCTCCTGCACATTTCAGTCGAAGTGTTCGTACGTTTCTCAACAACAGATTCGGTGACCGATGGATTGGTAGAGGCGGACCAATTCCATGGCCTCCACGCTCTCCTGACCTCAACCCTCTTGACTTTTATTTATGGGGGCATTTGAAAGCTCTTGTCTACGCAACCCCGGTACCAAATGTAGAGACGCTTCGTGCTCGTATTGTGGACGGCTGTGATACAATACGCCATTGTCCAGGGCTGCATCAGCGCATCAAGGACTCCATGCGACGGAGGATGGATGCATGTATCCTCGCTAACGGAGGACATTTTGAACATTTCCTATAACAAAGTGTTTGAAGTCACGCTGGTACGTTCTGTTGCTGTGTGTTTCTATTCCATGATTAATGTGATTTGAAGAGAAGTAATAAAATGAGCTCTAACATGTAAAGTAAGCGTTTCCGGACACATGTCCACATAACATAGTTTCTTTCTTAGTGTATGAGGAAAGTTTCCTTAAAGTTTGGCCGTACCTTTTTGTAACACCCTGTATAAGCTCAGAATGGCTTCCTATGAAGAGCAACATAACGGGGCGTATAATATCGTCGACGAACCGCTGAGCTGTAAGGATCACAGACGACAATCAAAGGGGTCCTGCTATGAAAAGAAATGGCACCCCAGACTATAGCTCCTGGTTGTTGGGTTGTTTGGCGGGCGATTGTGAGGTTGTTCTCTTATTGCTGTCCAGGCCTTCTTCAGACTTGTCATCGCTGGTTATCAGGGCTCAGTTCAAAGCGGGACTCATTACTGAAGACAGTTCTACTGAAGTCAATGAGATTCCAGCCAGAAGACCTATCTGGAGACGCCTCGGACAGCTGTGGTATACGAACTTGATCGTTGCTAGCCATGCAGGAGTGATAGTCTGGGGTGCCGTTTATGTTCATAATAGGACCCCTTCGTTTTCATCTGCGGCATCCTAACAGCACAGCAGTACGTCTACGATATTCTACACCCTGTTATGTTGCCCTTCATGGGGAGCCATTCTGGGCTTACATTTCGGGAGAATAATGCCCGCCCACAGATGGCGGGAGTTTTTATTGCTTGTCTTCGTGCTTTCCAAACATTGGCCAGCAGGTTCCCCGAATCCCTGCCCTATTGAGGATGTATGGAGTATTATGGGCAGGAACCTCCAGATAGCTCATGACTTTGACGATCTAACGCCCCAATTGGACAGAATTTAGCACGATATATTCTGTAGATCAACGCGAAGCCGAATAATTGCTTGCATAAGAGGCAGAGGTGGACCAACGCGTTATTGTCATGCTCAATTTGTGAAATTCTTTCCCTTGAATAAATCATCGACTGTTTCTGAGACTGTAATCATTTATTTTTCTGTACATGTACATCACATATACCGATTTCCGTCCCATTCCGATTATTCCTACGTAGTGCATCTATTTTTATATCTTAATGTGTATTTCGCATATTTTGATACGCCATTGCCGGTCCCAAGCCCGGATGAGAAAGGAGGAGGGTTAGAGGATGGGCCAACCCCCCATCCTCTGTAAAAAAAGATTCTGGTTAAAGAAAAAGACAAAAGGAAAAACTGGACGGATCAAAATGGTGACGAAACTGGATACGTACATGGATTTTCTGGATTTAGAATTGGAACATGGAATGTAAGGTCAATCATGACGGGGGGAATGAAACAACTTGGAGGAGAACTGAGTAAATATCAATGCATAGTGGCAGCAATTCAAGAAACAAGACTTCCTCAGGGTGTTATGAAGATTGGAGATACTCACACGCTCTTTAACAGCAATGAGCTAAGCCCAGCCTGGACTTCTGGAGTTGGTTTTGCTGTACACAATAAAATGATATCGGCTGTCAACAAATGGTCTCCTGTAAACGACCGAATCTGTTGGATGATTTTACACGCTAAACCATATAAGATCTGCCTAGTCAACTGTCATGCCCCATCAGAGGATGCCGATGAAGAAACAAAGAATAACTTCTATCTAGAACTAGAGAATGTAGTAGACAAACTCCCAAGACACTCAATTCAGTTGATAATGGGAGACTTCAATGCCCAAGTGGGAAGAGAAGTGCAGTATCGTCCAACGATAGGGCCTGATAGTATCCATGAAACAAGCAACGAGAATGGTATCAAATTAATTAACCTTGCCGATACAAGGAGAATGATCGTTAGAAGCACATACTTCCCCCGCAAAGCAGTGCATAAAGTAACCTGGATATCCCCAGATGGAAGTACGATGAACCAGATCGATCACGTTCTTGTTGACCGAAGACATCATTGTAGTGTCGAGCATGTAAGATCCTTTCGCGGGGCAGATATGAATTCAGACCATTTCTTAGTGGTAGTCAAACTACGTCTGAAACTTTCAACCATGTGGAGAAGAAATTCTGAAATGATGGTCCGCTTCGACAAGAATAAGTTGAAAGATGTAGAAGTGAGACAGCGCTATCAAGAAAAAATTGCAGAACATCTCACAATAACAGAGAACCCTACCAGTGTGGAGAACGCATGGATGCTGCTGAGGAATGCAGTGTTAGAAAGTGCAAATGAAGAACTAGTTTGCGATGCAAAACGAAGAAGTAAACCTTGGTTCGATGAACAATGTCGAGAATCTGTTGAGATTAGATCAGCGAAGAGGATAAAATGGCTACAGCAACTCTCGGAAGAAGCAAGGGTAGCTTACTACGAAGCGAGGCGTAACACGGACCAACTCATGAGAAAGAAGAAACGGGACCACCACAAAAGTCTGTTGATTGCAGTCGAAGAAGCAAAGTCGTCACGCTCTTTTTTCCAGGCCTCAAGATTCGCCAGAGGCGCATACAGACAACGTACATTGGTCCTAACGAATGAGACGGGTGAAGTTGTACCGCCAGAAGAGCAAGCAACCCTATTTAAAAAAACATTTTGAAAACCTATTGAATCCCGACAACCCACCAGTAGGGACAACACAGACGGATGCCCGTTTTGACAGAATTGAAGTCCCTGAACCATCTGAGGAAGAAATCAGTGTTGCCCTAAAAGCACTCAAGAACAACAAGGCTCCAGGAGGTAGTGGTATCACAGCTGAGATGCTTCGCTTGGGAGGGGAAGCACTGGTGGGTGCTTTGAAACGATTAATTTCTACCATCTGGGAAGCAGAAGTTATTCCTGAGGAATGGAAGGGAGCAATCATATGTCCCATATTCAAGAAGGGAGATGCTACTCATGTATCCAACTACCGAGGGATTTCGTTACTTGAAATTGGCTACAAAGTTTTTACAACACTGCTACTAAACCGCATGAAACCACTGGCTGAAGGAATTGTAGGGACCTATCAATGTGGGTTCGTTGCTGGACGATCGACAATTGATCACATATTTACTCTGAGGCAGTTGATAGAAAAATTCTACGAATTCAATAAGGATCTACACCTCATCTTCATCGATTTTCGACAAGCTTATGACAGCATTGACCGCGCCACGTTATGGGAAACGTTAGAGGAACTTGGCATCCCATCAAAATACATCCGCTTAATTGCTGCTTGCTACTCTCAGTCTACGGCCCAAGTGCGGTTTGGTAATCAACTATCACCATCATTCAGTATACAAAATGGATTGAGACAAGGAGATCCATTGGCGCCAATATTATTCAATTTGGCCCTGGAAAAAGTAAGCCGTGACACTTGTCGAACCAGAGAGATGGAGATGGTGGGAGCAGACACAATCTTGGCATTTGCTGATGATGTTGTGATCCTTGGCGACACTCTAGAGCAAGTACGCAGGGATACTTCCCGATTCCTCCACAATGCAGAGAAAATTGGGCTGGTGGTGAACGAGGAAAAAACTAAATATCTTGTTGTATCACGCCGCCGAGATCTCCCTCCTTCCATTGATGTCGACAGGCATACCTTCGAACGAGTTGAAGAGTTCAAGTACCTGGGCTCCATACTAACAAATAGAAGTGAAGTAACGAAAGAAGTACAGCAACGTATAACAAATGCTAATCGCATGTTCTTTAGCCTGAACAATCTTTTCAGATCTCGGCTGATATCGCAGAAGAACAAGATCCACCTATACACGACACTGGTGAGACCAGTACTTTTATACGGCTGTGAAACTTGGGCAACATCAGCAACAGCAGAAGAAGCAATATGTGCATTTGAAAGGAAGGTACTTCGGAAGATATATGGACCCATCTACAATGCCATGGAAGGTAAATGGGAACGAAGAAAAAAAGAAGATTTATACCAGCGGTATGGAAAGCCACACATTGGACGAATATTGGCACAGAAGAGACTCCAATGGTTTGGCCACATCCTACGGGCAGACGGATCCCTTCCAAACAGAGTCCTCCACTCTCAACCCACAGGAAAACGCCCTAGAGGACGCCCAAGAACTCGATGGAAGGATAGGATAACAACGATCCTGAAAGAAGTGGAACCAGCAGCCGTGGAGGAGGACGCCAACGACCGGATGAGATGGACTGCCATCTGCAACAGCTCCCTCCTCTCGTGTAATTGACAGACACTGCGTGTGTGTTTTTTTTTTGTTTTTTGTTTCTGTAATGTATCCCTCTTGCCTTTTAAACCTTTGATTGAATGCCCTGTTTATTTTTCGTTTCTTCTTTAAGCTGTAATGTACATATGTAACTTTTACTACTGTATAGAGTACTTTTGTAAGTCTTTTTGTCTTTACTTTTCCTTTTGTTCTTCTTGCTGTAGGCCTTAAAGGCCCGATAAGGCAATAAATGATGATGATGATGATGATGATGATGTACATGTACATCACATATACCGATTTCCGTCCCATTCCGATTATTCCTACGTAGTGCATCTATTTTTATATCTTAATGTGTATTTCGCATATTTTGATACAGTAATGTCATACTAAATGACGTTGTGGGGTAACTCATCTTTCGGAAACAAAGTCTTCATTGCTCCCATGTATGTGCTGTTCACCCACTATCATCTTGTAGATATATGATTAAGGAGTTGGTCATTCTGACTACTGCTTCACAGTAGATTTATTACCCCTTGACGTATGTTATAAATAATGTAGTACAGTTCAAAAGGAAAAAAATTATATACGGTACGTAATCACAATACCAGAGGGAAAAATGACATTCATTACTCCATATTAAGATTGTCTTTAGCACAAAAAGGGGTTCTCAATGCTGCTACTAAAATGTTAGATCATTTACCAAGTGTTATAAAATGTCGGAGTGATAGGAAAGTAAAATATGAAAACAAACTGAAAAGTTTTCTGTTCAACAACTCCTTCTATCCCACAGAAGAATTTGCATTATTGTAATGTGTGAAATTTGGTGGTTAGGATTTATTAACTCACATCTGTATATTAAAGAAAAAGCTTATAAACGTCATCACGTAGCCGCATTTTAATTAATTTGTGATGAGAGTGTAAAATGATTCGTTCCACATCATTACGATTTATCGAGCAAAATAATCCATGGAACACAACACTAACCAACTTTTCCCTAACGTTCACATTAACCAGGTTTTTTAATTTGTGTAGAAGAATGGGAGAAAGGCTGATCGGTATCATATCCTTTGCCTTGGTGTGATCAATAATCTCTGGCTTAGGAATGAATACAACCCTCACTGTGGTCCAAGCATTGGGAGTGTTTCCCTCTGCTAGGCTGATCCTACAAAGTCTACGTAGGAATCTAAGTAATCTCTCTCTCTTGCTTGTTGCTGTAGATGTGGAAGGATTCCATCTGTGTGTGGTGTCTTCAACGTTTGAAAGTGGCTCTGAGCACTATGGGACTTAACTTATAAGGTCATCAGTCCCCTAGAATGTAGAACTACTTAAACCGAACTAACTTAAGGACATCACACACATCCATGCCCGAGGCAGGATTCGAACCTGCGACTGTAGCGGTCACGCGGTTCCAGACTGTAGCGCCTAGAACCGATCGGCCACCTCGGCCGGCTCAACGTTAGAGAAGTGTCCACTGT
The DNA here is from genome assembly GCF_023864275.1 of Schistocerca cancellata. Lineage (NCBI taxonomy): Eukaryota > Metazoa > Arthropoda > Insecta > Orthoptera > Acrididae > Schistocerca > Schistocerca cancellata. Next base: position 150,891,051 of record NC_064629.1, read on the forward strand.
CTACAGGAAATCATCATATTCTCTGTCAGATAGCCAGTTCTCCCTTCGATTAGCTGTAGGCCAGTGCCATCATGTGAAGAATTTCTCCAGATGAGGAAAAGCTGTCACATCATTACCTTCGCTGGATGCGTACTCCAAAATCTTAACTCTGGTTAGACACAACCACTGCACACAGCTTGATCTTTAATGTAATGAACACGATTATGGTATGCAAATTTATGTTCTCAACACTAAAGGCCTCAGCAATCAACCATTATTTGTTATTCTCTAATAAGCATGACCCTTTTTGTGTTGAATAATTCGAGGTGGAAAGAGATAACCAATAGCCAACTTTTTTGTGCCGAATAGCTTCAGATAGAGGAAGATCACCAATCCCTTGCAGCTCACAGTAAATACACAGGTGTGCAAAAGTTAAGCGTGACAGTAACTTTCTCACGATGTTTCCTTAGGTTAGTTAAGTTTAAGTAGTTCTAAGTTCTAGGGGACTGATGAACTCAGATGTTGAGTCCCACAGTGCTCAGAGCCATTTGAACCATTTGAACCATATCACTCCAACTGCACACACCCCACACCAATACAGAGCCTCCACCAGCTTGAACAGTTCCCTGTTGACATGCAGGGTCCATGGATTCATGAGGTTGTCCCCACACCCGTACACGTCCATCCGCACGATACAATTTGAAACTAGACGCGCCCGACCAGACAACATCTTTGCAGTCGTAAACAGTCCAATGTCGGTGTTGACGGGCCCAGGCGAGGCGTAAACCTTTGTGTCGTGCAGTCATCAAGGTTACATGAGTGGGCCTTCGCCTCCGAAATCCCATATCGAATTTGTTTCGCTGAGTGGTTCGCACGATGACACTTGTTGATGGCCAAGCATTGAAATCTGTAGAAATTTGCGGAAGGGTTGCACTTCTGTCACGTTGAACGACTCTCTTCAGTCGTCGTTGCTCCCGTTCTTGCAGAATCTTTTTCCGACCGCAGCGGTCACAGTACACTCGTGAAATGGTCGCACGTGAAAATCCCCAGTTCATCACTGCCTCAGTGATGCTGTCTCCGAACGCTTGTGCTCCGAATACAACACGAAGTTGAAACTCACTTAAATCTCGATAACCTGCCGTTGTAGCAGCAGTAACCGATCTAACAAATGCGCCAGACACTTATTTTCTTATAAAGGCGTTGCCAACCGCAGCGCCGTACTCTGGCTGTTTACATATCTCTTTATTTGAATATGAATGTCTATACCAGTTTCTTTGGCGCTTCAGTGTGTACTGCCTTTGCGTGAGGTATAACTTCACAGCACAGCAACACCCAGCAAAGGACTATTCCATCTCCAGGTTCTACCATCTTATCTCCTTTTCTCCCCACGTTACTGTTGTGGATTGGCAAGAGAGCCAACCCACTATGAGAGGAAACCGAAAGGCACGCGTTTTAGCTCACGCAGGCTGGCGTGAGGTCTGGAACAGGTCAAGAAAATGAGACTAGCAAAAAAGGTACGTAGCTGCTGGAATACTTAACTTTAATCCATAATTGGTGAACATCGCTCTTGACGGTACATGTTTTACAGCATCAATAGTAACTGGTAATGGCGCCTTGCTAGGTCGTAGCAAATGACGTAGCTGAAGGCTATGCTAACTATCGTCTCGGCAAATGAGAGCGTAATTTGTCAGTGAACCATCGCTAGCAAAGTCGGCTGTACAACTGGGGCGAGTGCTAGGAAGTCCCTCTAGACCTGCCGTGTGGCGGCGCTCGGTCTGCAATCACTGATAGTGGCGACACGCGGGTCCGACGTATACTAACGGACCGCGGCCGGTTTAAAGGCTACCACCTAACAAGTGTGGTGTCTGGCGGTGACACCACAGTTACTATAACCTCTGTTCGATGATTCAGGTCCAGCTTTGACTCATGAAATGTCAGAGGGCACACTGCACATCCATTGCTGCATGTCGCTGAAATAAAAGCTGTTTCCATATCCTCTGTCTGTTGCGCCGCCGGGCAGTACTTGACTAGCTGGTTCGCGGCTCGCACAGTTCCACGTCATGAGCAACACCGCGGTTGCCGGCAATGTTTCCCTGAACTTACTCGCTGCTGCTGGCGATACACCGTTATCGTGCGATATGTGCCCGTAACCATTGTTTGTCTGAGCGGCTTGCCGTTGAGTAACGGTGCAAGCATCAAAGATGTGGAGGATGCCGAGGCACCTAGTGCTTGCAATGCTGGTGAGGAGAGATCCTTACCTACCGCGTCGTTGGTAGTACATTAGATATCTGTGCGCAGTATGTAAGCGAACAACGCATAAATATGTTTTTACACATGTCCGGATGGGCTGGTAGTCGCCATCGTCGCTTTCCATCATTACTACTTGCGTCTCTAAACGCACACTGCTGACCACTAAAATTGCTACACCACGAAGATGACGTGCTACAGACGCGAAATTTAACCTACAGGAAGAAGATGCTGTGATATGCAGATGATTAGCTTTTCAGAGCGTTCACACAAGGTTGGCGCCGTTGGCGACACCTACAACGTGATGACATGAGCAAAGTTTCCAACCGATTTCTCATACACAAACCAGTTGACCGGCGTTGCCTGGTGAAACGTTGTTGTGATGCCTCGTGTAAGGAGGAGAAATGTGTACTATCACGTTTCCGACCTTGATGAAGGTCGGATTCTAGCCTATCGCGATTGCGGTTTATCGTATCGCGACACTGCTGCTCGCGTTGGTCGAGATCCAATGACTGGTAGCAGAATATGGAATCGGTGGGATCAGGAGGGTAATACGGAAAGCGGTGCTGGATCCCAACGGCCTCGTATCACTAGCAGTCGAGATGACAGGCATCTTATCTGCATGGCTGTAACGGATCGTGCAACCACGTCTCGATCCCTGAGTCAACAGATGGGGACGTTTGCTAGACAACAACCATCTGCACGAACAGTTCGAGGACGTTTCCAGCAGCATGGACTATCAACTCGGACACCATGGCTGCGGTTACCCTTGACGCTGTAACACAGACGGGAGCGTCTGCGATGGTGTACTCAACGACGAACGAGGGTGCACGAATGGCAAAACGTCATTTTTTCAGATGAATCCAGGTTCTGTTTACAGCATCATGATGGTCGCATCCGTGTTTGCCGACATCGTGGTGAGCGCACATTGGAAGCGTGTATTCGTCATCGCCATACTGACGTATCACCCGGCATGATAGTATGGGGTGGCATTGGTTACACGTCTCGGTCACCTCTTGTTCGCATTGACAGCACTTTGAACGGTGGACGTTACATTTCATGTGTTACGACCCGTAGCTCTATCCTTCATTCGATCCCTGCGAAACCGTACATTTCAGCAGGATAATGCACGACCGTATGTTGCAGGTCCTGTACGGGCCTTTCTGGATACAGAAAATGTTCGACTGCTGCCCTGGCCAGCACATTCTTCAGATCTCTCACCAACTGAAAACGTCTGGTCAATGGTGGCCGAGCAACTGTCTCGTCACAATACACCAGTCACTACTCTTGATGGACTGTTGTATCGTGTTGAAGCTGCATGGGCAGCTGTACCTGTACACGCCATCCACGCTCTGTTTGACACAATGGCCATCCGTAGCAAGGCCGTTATTACGGCAAGGAGTGGTTGCTCTGGGTAGTGATTTCTCAGGATCTATGCACCCAAATTGCTTGAAAATGTAATCACATGTCAGTTTTAGTATTATATATTTGTCCAAAGAATACCCGTTTATCATCTGCATTTCTTCTTGATTTATCAATTTTAATGGCCAGTAGTGTACTATGCTAGGTCGTTGGTCGTCTCCACAAACGCCTTTATGGGGACGAACAGTGGCTCGAAACGTGCAGCAGGCCACGGACGCAGGCTGATGGGAGCAGCAGTATTGTATCTATGGGAGACGTTCTCCCGCGTCTGTATGGGACCTGTGGACCTGTGGTAGTAATCGACATTTGTGAACCATCGGCAACCCTTCATTCTTGATGTCTTCCACAACGACGATGTCATGTTTCAGCATTATAATTGTCCCGTGACTCGGAGCCAGAACCGTGCTACAGTGGTTTGAGGAACATTATAGTGAACTCACGTTGATGTCTCGGCTACCAAATGCGCCTGATGTAAATCCTATGGAACCCATCATGGTCGCCATCGGGCGCCATCACCGAGTACGCTAATTAGTAGCCCGTCATTTACGCGAATTACATGAACTGTGCATAGACATCTAATGCCACATACCTGCCGGCCGGAGTGGCCGAGCAGTTCTAGGCGCTACAGTCTGCAACCGCGCGGCCGCTGCGGACGCAGGTTCGAATCCTGCCTCGGGCATGGATGTGTGTGATGTCCTTAGGTTAGTTAGGTTTAAGTAGTTCTAAGTTCTAGGGGACTGATGACCTCAGCAGTTAAGTCCCATAGTGCTCAGGGCCATTTGAACCATTTGCCACATACCTCTACAAACCTACCAACAAACTGTCGGATCCGTGATACGCAGAATCAGTAATGTATCTCTTTCCATAGACGGACAAATAAGCTATTAAACAGGTGGTGTTAATGTTTTGGCTTATCAGTTTATAACGCATTCACAACAGTAGGGGTTCATAAAAGGTTGAATACTAACTTTCCATACCATTTTACTGTCTTTCGAAACGCACTGCTATATACATTCATCTTATGAGAAAGGTCAATAGCAGTTATTTCATTATTATATTCAGTAACAATTCATGGTTTTAGATTAACCCTTCATTTGGCAGCCACATTTTCCATTCCCTTCTAATGTTTGGTTGAAAGAACCAAAACGTCTCTTTTGGCTTTCAATTTAACTACTATAATTCCTTGATTATTCTTTTTTGCAATCAGTTTCCCGCGTTTCAGTTTGATCATAACAATTTTTTTGGGAATTCCTATGCGATTTAGTCCAAGGGTACCACCCAAATATGTGATATTATCTTTATCGAGTACAGTGCCAGTATAAATTTGAAAACTGTAGCAATCTCCATTATCGCAGCGCAGTTTAAACGTTTTGATGCCATAGTCATGTATCTTTTTGTTTCAAATATTGCGTAAATGTAATTCGTTCTCGAAATGATATTAAATACCCGTCGATATGTAGTCATAATTAAAAAAAAAATTGTTCGTTGATGATCTGAAGCACCAAAATTTTGTTTTATCTGTGAAATGCAGTATTCTCAACAGAGTTTCAGAACGATCTCTGCTCATTACTTTCACGGTAATGTTATAATAAGCAGTGGATCTTTTTCAGGCAACCTACGGTGTAAAGTTTTACCAAATCCATCCACAAGATTAGTCAGAACAACCGTTTTATTTAATCCTTGCCCGCATCTCGTGGTCGTGCGGTAGCGTTCTCGCTTCCCACGCCCGGGTTCCCGGGTTCGATTCCCGGCGGGGTCAGGGATTTTCTCTGCCTCGTGATGGCTCGGTGTTGTGTGCTGTCCTTAGGTTAGTTAGGTTTAAGTAGTTCTAAGTTCTAGGGGACTTATGACCACAGCAGTTGAGTCCCATAGTGCTCGGGGCCATTTGAACCATTTAATCCTTGTTTGTTGGCACCCATCGATTCATACGTTTGGAAACCATTGTCGTTTGTGTAGCATTAGTATTGGTTTGCTCACTGAAATGTTCCAAGACACCATATATGACAAAAAGTTCATAAAAATCTTAGACCTTACTATATTTTGCATAAGTGATCGTCTCTTGGAGGTTGTCTTTTTACCACATCACGCCTGTTCATACGCCAACACAAAAACCGTTAAGTGGCGTACTTAAATTTTGTTTACCTACTTAACTTGGCGTTAGTTGCTGAGCGAGGGTTTTCCACGGTAACGCCATTGTGCTAGGTGGCAAACAAAGCCAGTTTATGAGCTCAGCCGACACGCGGAAAGTGGTCACTAGATGGTAGGACTGCCGCCCCAACGAATGCCCAATAAAATAGGCTCCGCGCTAAATGTGTTAACGTTTACTGAACGTTAAAAAGATTTTCGCAAGCAATAAAGTTTTTGTTGGGATTATTATTTTCTTGGAATGGCTTGCCTGAAAAAGAGTGAAGCACCCAGGAGTGGAAGGAACACAATGAAACTTAAGGGTTGAAAGAGGATGTGATATTACTTCACTACAAAACAGTGTTAGATTCGCAAACAATTACGCACTTACCAGTTTTAACGTTGCACGTCCTCTGTCCACGATGTGTGCAATGATTCGATTAGGTAGGGAGTCATACAGTTTCTCGACAATTTGTTGTTGTCCCGTGCCGTTGAGATATTTGAGTCTGGGCTGTGACGCCTCCTGTATGGTGAAGCCGTGGGGAAAGATCGAATGGAGCGCAAATGAGCTCTGGTGTGAGCCTCCGAACGGGAAGTTTGCCTGTAGGTGTCGTAAACTGCCTATTGAAGTGGCTAGTGAATAAAGCTATACGTGCTGTCGCGAAGACCCGAGGCCAGGTTAAGTTTTAGTGTGACAATTTGGTCGTGAGTTAGCGAAGCCAACAAATACTGACATGAAAATACTATTGCCGTAATAGACTGTTCTGTAGCGTTGTCTGAGATATATGTTTATCATTACAGAGACCTACTTGTACGTCTTGCTTCTGAAATTGCCCGAAATTCCGACGACGTGGTTACATTCAAACTTCACAGGACAAAATGGCAGCTAACTTTATTTACGAACCATGGCTAATTATACAAGCCAACGTCCTTGCCGCAGTAGTAACACCGGTTCCCGTCAGATCACCGAAGTTAAGCGCTGTCAGGCTGGGCTAGCACTTGGATAAGTGACCATCCTGTCTGCAGAGCGCTGTTGGCAAGCGGGGTGCTCTCAGCCCTTGTGAGGCAAACTGAGGAGCTACTTGATTGAGAAGTAGCGGCTCCGGTCACGGAAAATTACATACGGCCGGGAGAGCGGTGTGCTGACCACATGCCCCTCTATATTTGCATTCAGTGACGCCTGTGGGCTGAGGATGACACGGCGGCCGGTCGGCACCGTTGGGCCTTCATGACCTGTTCTGGAGGAGTTTAGGTTTTTGTAATTGGGAATTATGCACGAGAATTCTGACTGGCTACCGGGAAGCGACTCACGATACGTCGTACTCTGTTCTCGTTGTTCATTAAGCAAGTTGTCAGCAACATCGGTGCACAACAGCTGCGGAGAGAGCAAATGTGCTTTTACCGGAAACATTTATATAAATACAACTATTTTCACGAGCACAATCGTCCCAGCGAGCTGCAATTGAAGCAAAATATAAATTGCCAATAATATGCAGTATGTTAATCAATCAGCATCCAGCGTTTTGTTAATGACAGACCTGACGGGAGTTGACTTTCACTGTCTTTTGGACAATAATGAACTTCTATAATCTTGTGATGCTTTCTAAAGGATTGTTAAACATCTGTTCTTTCATTTCTGTGTTAGTAGTTCTGAGAATCAGTCCACTATTGAGAACTATTGTCATCTGAATTAAAGCTTTTTTTTCCTATAGCCTGAATGTCATCACATCATGGATTTTAAATAGGTATAACTCTTAAAATAATGTTTAATTAATGTTCAAAAACTGTAAATGATATCTTATTAAACAATCAGATTCCATTTTTTTAATTTATAAAACATTTTTATCACATGGATACGAGCTAATTGTTCAGTGTTACGTAAAAGTAAAGCTAAGCACTAATGCGAACACATTAAATTAGATCACTTTATTATGCCGATCGCTGTTACAATTTATCTTAGAGATCAACAGTCTGAGGGCACAGTAACTGTGAGAGAAAATTCTGTACCCCAAAATTTTCACTTTCAAAGGAAAGAAGGAAAGATGAAGCAGGTACCGTTCACTCCGCCGTACAAAAAGACAATCGCCTGTTTAACTGTAGATGGCATGACAACTCCATTGCTCCTACAGCATCAAATACAATTGAGGTGACCCCAGTAGCTATTCTTAGAAGATATTTTCAGCAGTCAAGAAAACAGACTGAAGTTCCTCGGCCGTGCACCCTAACCGAACACAAAACGCACGTTGGTGGAACTAACAGTGGATCTATATGTGGATCATTACAGCACAAATATCTGTAACACGAAATGGTACTGGACTTTTCTCAGTTGGTTATTGGGTGTCACGGTACATAATATTCTACCGCAAAAATGGGAAATACAATCGCTCATATACATTTTCGAAGAGAAGCTGTGCAGGTGTACTTGAGGAGGTATACGATGTTACTGTAAGGATCTGGAGGAACCCGACCTCCAGCACTTCAGCAGATGAGATCTGATTTGATGGAATGAACTAGCTGATTATAAAAGAAGACGATATGTTGGACAGCAGCACTTATCCAGTGCAATAAATGTAATGTGGAGCAATGTATTGAGTTTTTCCTGCTTATTATAGCAAGTAATCTCTTATTTTATTTTTGATTTGTAATTTTTACTCATTTTAATTAGTTTCTTTCACTAAAAATATACCTTTTCATATAAACGTATGTTTGCTCTCAGTAGTGCTTAGAATTACATACAAGGAGCGGAGTATTATATCAATGCTACAAAAGGCATTACTTTTCACTTTAAATTCTTCTTTTTCACTGTAGCAAACAAGGTAAAAGTAATAAATGTAAGAAGATTAGCAAAAAATAATTTGCGCACTGGTGAGTTAAGTCGAGCCCGCACTGGCTTGAAAGCTGGCCAACAGGGGAAAAAAAGGTAAAGAAGATTATTATTCGACTAGTCTTAACGTCAATGGCCGCCCCCGGTAGCTGATCGGTGAGCGCGACAGAATGTCAGTCCTAAAGGCCCGGGTTCGATTCCCGGCTGGGTCGGAGATTTTCTCCGCTGTGTTTTCTCCTGGTGTTATATTGTCTTAATCATCATCATTTCATCCCCATCGACGCCCAAGTCGCCGAAGTGGCGTCCAAACGAAAGACTTTCACCAGGCGAACGGTCTACTAGACGGGAGGCCCTAGTCACACGACATTTACATTTATTTTGTGTTAATACAAATCATCCACTATTTTAAGTAAACAGTGTACCAGGAGGAGTGGTCAGTACACTGGAATATAAAAGGAACGACTGTTTGAAGCAAAAATGTCTAGTAAACATGGGCTCCCACATGCATACCTTTAGAGCTATGTGATGTTCAGTAAAAGAGATGTGTTTCACTGTAGGGGAGATGAACAAGTTCTCACATCTCATAAGGTATGCGCTTCGGAGCCCACGTTTACTGGACATTTTTCTCTTGTTTTGATCCGTACTACAACCTCTCCAAATACGGAAAGCTAAGAGCTTGCAGTAGAAGAGATTTGTTTCACAGTATCAAATTGTTCAAATGGCTCCTGGCACTATGGGACGTAGCTTCTGAGGTCATCAGTCCCCTAGAACTTACACTACTGGCCATTTAACAGACAGGAAGAAGATGCTGTGATATGCAAATGATTCGCTTTTCAGAGCATTCACACAATGTGGGCGCCGGTAGCGATATCTATAAAGTGCTGACATGAGGCAAGTTTTCAACCGATTTCTCATACACAAACAGCAGTTGACCGGCGTTGCCTGGTGAAACGTCGTTGTGATGCCTCGTGTAAGGAGAAGAAATGCCTACCATTATGTTTCCGACTTTGATAAAGGTCGGATTGTAGCCTATCGCGATTGCGGTTTGTCGTATCGCGACATTGTGTTGGTCGAGATCAAATGAATGTTAGCAGAATATGCAATCAGTGGGTTCAGGAGGGTAATACGGAACGCCGTACTGGATCCCAACGGCCTCGTATCACTAGCAGTCGAGATGACAGGCATCTTGTCCGCATGGCTGCAACGGATCATGCAGCCACGTCTCGGTCCCTGAGTCAACAGTTGGGGACGTTTGCAAGACAACAACCATCTGCACGAACAGTTCGACGACGTTTGCAGCAGCATGGACTATCAACTCGGAGACCGCGGCTGCGGTTACCCTCGACGCTGCATCACAGACAGGAGCGCTTGCAATGGTATACTCAACGACGAACCTGGATGCACGAATGACAAAACGTCATTTTTTCGGATGAATCCAGGTTCTGTTTACAGCTCCATGATGGTCGCATCAGTGTTTGGCGACATTGCGGTGAACGTACATTGGAAGCGCGCATTCGTCATCGCCATACTGGCGTATCACCCGGCATGATGGGGTGGCATTGGTTACACGTCTCGGTCACCTCTTGTTCGCATTGACGGCATTTTGAACAGTGAGCTTTACATTTCAGATGTGTTACGACCCGTGGCTCTACCCTTCATTCGATACGTGTGAAACCCAACAGCCGGCCGAAGTGGCCGAGCGGTTAAAGGCACTACAGACTGGAACCGCACGACCGCTACGGTCGCAGGTTCGAATCCTGCCTCGACATGGATGTGTGATGTCCTTAGGTTAGTTAGGTTTAAGTAGTTCTAAGTTCTATGGGACTTATGACCACAGCAGTTGAGTCCCATAGTGCTCAGAGCCATTTGAACCATTTGAAACCCAACATTTCAGCAGGATAATGCACGACCGCATTTTGCAGGTCCTGTACAGGGCTTTCTGGATACAAAAAATGTTCGACTGCTGCCCTGGACTGCACATTCTCCAGATCGCTCACCAATTGAAAACGTCTGGTCAATGGTAGCCGAGCAACTGGCTAGTCACAATACGCCAGTCACTATTCTTGATGAACTGTTGTATGGTGTTGAAGCTGCATGGGCATCTATACCTGTACACGCCATCCAAGCTCTGTTTCATTCAATGCCCAAGCGTATCAAGGCCGTTATTACGGCCAGAGGTGGTTGTTCTGGGTAGTGATTTCTCAGGATCTATGCACCCAAATTGCGTGAAAATTTAATCACATGTCAGGTCTAGTATAATATATTTGTCCAATGAATATCCGGTTATCATCTGCATTTCTTCTTGGTGTAGCAATTTTACTGGCCATTAGTGTAGAACTACTTAAACCTAACAAAGCTAAGGACATCACACACATCTATGGCCGAGGCAGAATTCGAACCTGCGACCGTAGCGGTTGCGCGGTTCCAGACTGTAGCGCCTAGAACCGCTCGGTCATAGCTCTTAAGGTATGCATTTTAGAGCCGATGTTTTCTAGAGTGTTTTGCTTCGAATGATCGGTCTTGTCTTATCCTCGAATACTGACCATTCCTTGTAGGACGCCACGTACAATCGAATTTCTCCGGGTCTTGAATGTACAAGACGAACATTCGTGGATGTCTGCCGGACATAGTCAGCACTTGCAGAGGGCTCTAGATATTAATTGTAACGCGTTCAGTCATCGAAACCAGTTGCGATCTGTCCACTCAGGCAAAGGACAGCAGCCACCATTGCACACAGTCGACCACTGGCTCCGCCTCCGCCGCAACCGCAGCAGGCGCGCTGTGAGATACGCCCACGCCGTCACAGGGCGTCCACCAGCTCAAAGCAGCTTGGGGTCCCGTCATCGTCTTCTGCCACAGCACCGTAGAACTGCAGCTGCCGCCGATGCCGCCTCACCACTGTTACGGCCCATTAATTCCCCGAGCCCACACCATCGGCTTTAACCTCTCAACAGACACCACTGCAGCCGTCGCCAACGAACCACATCCCTCCAGCAGAAGCACCGCCAGCCTGAGCCTCCCCCCCCCCTCTGGCCCCCTTATATGCATATAACACAGGCACCACTCGGCCCATTTAGATGGGGACGGATCTCGTATCTCCGCCGGACACTGACGCAGAAGCAGGAGATTAACATGCGAGTAGGCAGTACTGACATCGCCGCAAAGGAGCGCGCAGCAGGCACACAAATCCTGCAACCTGGCCAGCGATAGCTTAGTCCCTCTGTCTCGTAGTTGTAAGAACATTAACCAGTACACATGGTAATCAGTTTTTTCAGCCTATCTTAATGGTATAAGACCAAGAAATATTTTTTGGACCTAACTGAGTCTACATATGCACGTATGCTTGAGAAGCCACCTTTCCTTGTATGGCGGTGAGCATTTCTGGTACCACTGTGATTTCCCACTTTTCCTATTCTAATCGTGAATGACGCGTGCGAAGAACAATTATTTGTAAATCTCCGTATGAGCTCTAATTTCTCTAATTGTCCCGACTTTGCCATTTCGCGAGATGTATACGTGAGTAATAACACAGCTGGCCACTAAAATTGCAACACCAGGAAAGATTAAAGAAAAAGTGCTCAGGTACCGGTATGACTCACGCACTGGGGGCTCCGTACAAACTATTTGTGTTCATAGACAACTCATCCATTCCGGAAATAGAGGATCTCCACGAGTTTTGCCTGTTATCGACACTGCTACTAACGAGATATCGAACTTAGGGATTCAATGACTTACGACAAGTCGGATAACAAATGACAGAAGAAATACTTTTTCGTACGATAATCTTACAAATGCTGATGCTTTCCCTTACTTCAACTTTGAACTCTACTTTCTTGACAAATTTCATGACTCTATGTCAATTACATTTTAATGACTGAGTGCGCGTATATGAAAATACGTGACATGTTCTGATCAGCCAGAACATTATGACCGCTATCGATATAAACCCGTTCAGGCGATAGCAGCGTAACCTAGCGAGAAAGGACTGCGAGTCAGACATACGCACGATGCAGTGAACGTGATGCCTGTGTGTAGAACGGGGAATGTGCGCTGTCTATCTGAGTTTGACCGAGGGCAGGTTGTGATGGCCCGAGGGTTCGGAACAACGTTTCAGAAACTGCATGACTTGTCGGGTGTTCGAGGCTTGCTGTGCTGAATGTCTTTAACACGTGGCGAAACCAAGGTGAAACAACGTCCATACGACGTGGGGTTGCGCGCCACCCCTCATTTGCAGATGTCGGACGTCGTTGGCTGAGCAGACTGATAAAACAGGACAGGCGGCGAAAGGTGGCGGAAATAACATCAGACTTTTATGCTGGGCAGAGTTCAAATGTGTCTGAACACACAGAGCACCCAACACTCCGAACGATGAGCCTCCGACGAATTCCTTTCCTGTGCTAACCTCTTCATCTCAGAGTAGCAGTTGCAACCTTTGCTTTACGTATTCCAATCTCTGTCTTCCTTTACAGTTTTTGCCCTCTACAGCTCCCTCTAGTACCATAGAAGTCATTCCCTCATGTCTTAGCAGATGTCCTATCATCCTGTCCCTTCTCCTTATCACTGTTTTCCACATATTCCTTTCCTCTCCGATTCTGCGTAGAACCTCCTCATTCCTTACCTTATCAGTCCACCTAATTTTCAACATTCGTCTATAGCACCACATCTCAAATGTTTCGATTCTCTTCTGTTCCGGTTTTCCCAAAGTCCATGTTTCGCTACCATACAATGCTGTACTCCAGACGTACATCCTCAGAAATTTCTTCCTCAAATTAAGGCCGGTATTTGATATTAGTAGACTTCTCTTGGCCAGAAATGCCTTTTTTGCCATAGCGAGTCTGCTTTTGATGTCCTCCTTGCTCCGTCCTTGGTTATTTTACTGCCTAGGTAGCAGAATTCCTTAACTTCATTGACTTCGTGACCATCAATCCTGATGTTAAGTTTCTCGCTGTTCTCATTTCTACTACTTCTCATTACCTTCGTGTTTCTCCGATTTACTCTCAAACCATACTGTGTACTCATTAGACTGTTCATTCCGTTCAGCAGATCATTTAATTCTTCTTCACTTTCACTCAGGATAGCAATGTCATCAGCGAATCGTATCATTAATATCCTTTCACCTTGTATTTTAATTCCACTCCTGAACCTTTCTTTTATTTCCATCATTGCTTCCTCGATGTACAGATTGAAGAGTAGGGGCGAAAGGCTACAGCCTTGTCTTACACCATTCTTAATACGAGCACTTCGTTCTTGATCGTCCACTCTTATTATTCCCTCTTGGTTGTTGTACATATTGTATATGACCCGTCTCTCCCTATAGCTTACCCCTACTTTTTTCAGAATCTCGAACAGCTTGCACCGTTTTATATTGTCGAACGCTTTTTCCAGGTCGACAAATCCTATGAAAGTGGTTCCAATGTTAACACCACGATATTGGCAGCTACGACTAAAATAGGCACTTGCCCAACGGTACTGGAAGGTGGCGCATTGGCAGAGCGTTGCGTAGTCTGATGAACCCCGATACTCTCTTCATCATGGCGATGGGAGGGCGCGAATCCGTCGTCTTCCAAGGGAACAGCACCTTGGCACCTGTACTGCGTAAGAGAGACAAGATGGCGGCGTCTCTAGCATGCTCTGGGGAGCATTCACATGGGCATCCATGAACCCGGTGCAACTCGTGCAAGGCACTATGATGACGAATGAGTATCGCACACTGGTTGCAGTCCACGTGCACCCTTCATGACGATCATGTTTCCCGATGGCAGTGGCATTTTTCAACAAGATAATGCGCCATGTCACAAGGCCAGGAGTGTGATGGTTTGATTCGAGAAACACAGTGGCGAGTTCCAATAGCTGTGCTGGTGACACAGCTCGTCACATCTGAACCCAACTGAACTCATCTGGGATGTGATTGAACGTGGCGTCAGACCTCATAGCCCCATCCAAGGAATTAGGTGACTTGTGTGGGCAGCCGGTTGCGGTGGTCTAGCGGTTCTAGGCGCTCAGTCCGGAACCGCGCGACTGCTACGGTCGCAGGTTCGAATCCTGCCTCGGGCATGGATGTGTGTGATGTCCTTAGGTTAGTTAGGTTTAAGTAGTTCTAAGTTCAAGAGGACTGATGACCACAGATGTTAAGTCCCATAGTGCTCAGAGCCATTTGAACCATTTTTTTGTGTGGGCAGATGTGGTACACAAATCCCTCCAGTGACCTAACCAAGGCCTCATTGCTTCAATGTATAAATTTAATTTAAGATCTATACTATCACATGTAGTACAGCACTTCCCCATTCCCCATTACGTCCAATGCTGGGGTGCTATTCCAATGTTGGAGAGCCCTGGTAATAGTGACAATATATGGGGAGATGTGAATTGAAGTTTGTGTTGGGGAGGGTATTTAACTTAGGTAGTTCATGCAGCTATGTTATTCAAAGTGGTGTAATGGTAAGAATATCTGCCTAGTAAGCAAGGAGACCTGGGCCACAGTACAAATTTTAATTCACTTCTTCAGCTTCCAACGTTATCTTTTGATATAATTCATCGATTGTTTCTCGATTTTTATAATTAATCATTTCAGTTTTAAAACATTTTTATAACCATGCCAAAAACAGCCATTGTATAGATAAACAGTATTGGTTTCTTCATCAAACTCATCTACTTAAGATTCAACTATATTTACTTCACCAACATTAAGAGCATATTGCATATTACTAGTGTTTAAACTGCTTAACCAAGCTACAGATTATTTACTATATTTTCCTTTTGTTCTTTATCCAATACAGCAATTCCCCCTTCAGGCATATATTTAGGTCTGTATATAGCCATACAAAGTCCAGCAATCGTTAAATAGCAGAATAGGTCTATATTAGGTATTTCAAGGAACCGTTTGCAACCATTACCAAATAACCTCTTCTCAGTATAACGACATTAGAATTAGAGTATTCATTAATTTCTTTCCTCATACTGAACTCATAATTTTCTTTAACTTTTTGACTATGTCATTTTAGAAATATTTCCCCATCTTTCGCTTTTGTAATATCATAACAATAATATTTGTTATCATTAATTGGTTGTATGTAATTCTCATTTTCCTTTGTATAGAGTAAATTTGGGAAATATCCTTTCTTTAGCTCTTTCATATAAAATGTTTTTGGAAAATTACTAAGTGGTCCTTGTACAAAAATGCTGCTAACTATAATTTTGAAATCTAACTGCTTTCTCTCCAGTAACATTTATTTAGTTACTGTGTAGACAGTATATGGTTTTATTGGATTTGCTACACAATTCTTCAAAATAAATTGTGAATCATATCCTTTAGGATAGCGAGCTATGATGGTTTTCCTCAGATCAGATATCACCAACCTACAGACTTCATCATTTGTCTTAAATCTATAAAAGGTATCTCCATTAAAATTGTGAGCTCTTATGAGATTTGGAATATGTATTCCTGTTTCTTGTTGAGCTTCATAATCAAATTACATGTATCTTACTTTTTGGGACTCCTTTTCACAAGGTTTAAACTCTTTACTTCTAACTATTTTATTGCATATGAAACATTGGAAAACATAATTATTTTTTAATTCTCCATTAAAATAACAACCATATTTACTACAGTTTTGATTACCTTTGACTGTATATTCTCCATTAATTTTTTTTCACATGCACCACCTTTTTATGTTTTGTGTTGCTTGTAACATTTATGGTTTTTAATTTCCGCTTCTAGACTATGATCTCAAACAAATTCTTTTACATTCTTCACATTTATAAGCAATAGCACAAACGTCTTGCTGTTTGTTTAAGTTTTCTTCATAATAACAGTATCTATTACACTTTTTACAATATATATCTTATTTTCCATAGTAATGTGTTCTGTAATAATGCATGATATACATATTCTTCTTTCTCTCTTGTATTTATGTCTGTTCTTGTTGTTATATGATTTGTTACGTTTTTCACAGAAATATGATGATCCTAAGAATGCTGACATACTGTTAATTACATCAAAATGACCGCAGTTATTATACGGATATATTTTTAATGTGACTGAACTGAAATTTTCAGCACATACAACATTTATTTGAACATCCAGTAGTTACTCAAAATTTTTAATGTTGTCCAGAGTAAATGCTTCTTCTTTGTGTTCACCTAATTGTTTACATAATATCCTGGTTAACTCTTTTCGTAATTTTTATTTAACTCCTGCTCTAATTTCCATAATTTCACCAGTTGTTAGTTCTCTGCCTAAGAATTAATCTATGTGATATGGTAATGCAACAATTATTGTTTTAGGACAACACAGGTTATCACTATTATTAATTTCAGTAATGCATCTTTTAGTATTTTGTCATCAGCTAAACTTATTATATATTTATATATGCATGATTTTATTGTATAGAACTTGAACCAATTCTTTAGCATTATTTTGTGCTTTATATCCTATAGAAATTGGGTAACACAGTTTTGGATTTGCTGTTGTTATGTTCAATTTATTTCCATTTCTAAAATTAGCACTCTTTTTAGCTACTTCTACCATAGAAGTAAGTGCTTTTGTTATATAAAGTTTCTTTACTAATGGTATCGAATTTACTATTATCAGCATGATTAAAGACAATTTTATAGTCAACAGACCAAGCTCTAAATATTTCATTAAATTTCGATTTTACTTCTTTAATCTCAAATAAATGGGTTTCTTGACAGTTTCTTCACTTATGCTTGCTCAGATTTTTACTCCTGAATAGATAAATTTGATATAGTCTCACTATTTTTTCTTGTATTGTTGTATTGATGGTCAAGTTTTTCAAAAAAGTTATTATCAAATCTGTATAAATAATTAATTTTAGGTATGCATTTTGGTCTTGTTTTAGTCGTTCAGAATAATTCTTGATGCGGTAGAAAATCTTGTAAAACAAATTAATTAATTTTGATTTCTCTAATTTACTGCATGTTTTAGCTCTAGTTTTCAGTTCAGCTATTCTCATATTATTGAGTTCCTTATAGGAATAGGTAAATTCATTCATCTTTACTCAATCTATTGTAATTATTGATATTATTTCTTCTACAATAATCATGAAGCTGAGCAATCGTGAATTGCTCCATTTTAGTCTCTTATTTAATATAAAAAAATTAGGAATTTTAAAAAAGACTCATCCAGTTTTCTAATTTATGACATGTTCTTAGAGTACATTTCTTGCATCTACTTCTTTACACAATGGATTTGAGTAAAAATGTTCTGCTTCTTTAACGTCTTGATAATCAACACATTTATTTGTGTTATCTGTCTCAGTCTGTTGTTAGTCATTTTCTATCCACAACAATTTCTTTGAATGTTCTTCAATTGGAATTCATTATAAGTGATTTTTATGGTAATACATAGAAATATTTTTCCCACACATATGAGGATTTTGTTTACTATTGTAAGCTCTTATATGATATTCATTTATAAATTGTCTACACATTGTCCTATAACCATCTCTTGTATATTTTGGTGATATAAAATTATTTTCTCAGTTTTGCAAAATTTACACAGTGTAGCTTGGATGGTTTGTATTTAGACAGAAAAAAATTTATTAGGAAACAGTTAAATTTTCTACATTTAGCACTGAACCCACTATTTATTATTTGAAGTATGAAAAATGCTATTTAAAATAATTTTTACTAAATGGGATCACTTATAGATCTCATCAACAACAAACTTACATATAATAATAAACAAATGTTCACAGTGATGAAAAGAATAGTCCTTGATTTTATACAAATGAAGTTGTTGATATTTTAGGATATGTTCACTAGTAGTATGGTGACACTACCGAAATATATACAAAAATCAACAAAATTTATAAATAAGCTTGGTCTATAGTCTTTAACTATTAGATCCAAAATTACTTTTGCAGAAGATTTTCAAGGTTTTACCACAACTTGTAAACATGGAGAATATATAATTAAAGAGAAGCATTGAAGTCAAATAATTCACTTGGAAAATATAGATAAAGTTAAGTATGAACATATAGAAAATATAAATGGAAAAATTAATAATGTTATGAGAATAATACAAGAAAGAGAGAAATAGATACTTTATTACCTGATGTTTTTAAACAAACATTTCATCAGAATTGAACCACTATTTTTATTCTTTTAAAATTACTTGATGAAAACTCTGAATATAACTATTACATCATTAGAGCACAACAAAAAACTGCACAAAGGCAACTGTATAGAACCAAAGATAGACATCCAAACTGTGAAGAAATGTTACGACTTAATTATAATCCTCATTCAGTAAATTTAGACCAAAGAATAAAAGAAACACTAAGATTTGTTTGTTGGTACAATTATTTTATTATTTTGGATAACCATATACAAGAACAATTGATTAATGTCTTACAGTCTTATTATCAGGTATATATTTTTTAATGTCATTTCCATTCAGTCGACAAGTAGATTATCTGGATGTGCTAACCATTAATTAAAACATTCTCTATAAAAAATATGATTACATTTAGTTTTTAAAAGCTGATTATCTTGATCAGTTAAGCTTGTAGTAGATAATATTTCACAATATTTCTTTTAATTGTTTGTATGAATGATTCAGATAATTTTTGACAGCTTACAATACTTTATCTTTAAATTCAATTATAAAATCTTCAGATAATTTCTGTATAGGAGATATATCACCACAATTTAATTTATCCTGAAATTCTGTCACGAAATTTTCAGATAATTTTTCATTATATGCAATATTATCCAAATCTAAATGATTTATATTTCTTTAAGATTCTTCCACTTTTTCTAATCCTATTGTCTGCTTTTCCTACATCTACACTGTCCAGTCATATTAATGTGACAACCTGTCAGAAGCCTGAATAACTACCTTTTGCAGTGCAGACGTGCAAGGAGAGTCAGTGAGGTTCTACACCTACAGTACTCATAGGCATGTGGAGGCATGCAGACTCCTGTGCCATGGCCAGCTGCGTTTGGTTTCACGGTTGGCGACCCATAGCGCGAACAGTGCATTAGAGGTGGTTGCACAGATTCTCGGTTAGGCTTAAATCCGTAGAATTTGCTGGGAAGGTGAGTACCATAAACTCATTCTGGTGCTCTTTGAAATATGGATGTATACTGTGAGCTGTGTGACACGTTGCGTTGTCCTGCTGGCTAGTACCATCGTGCTGAGGAAAACAAACTTTATGTACGGGTGAACATGGTCCGGAAGCATAGATGCCCACTTGTTTTGATCCATGGTGCCTTCCTGAATAAAGAGATCACCCAGGGAATGCCACGAAAACCTTCCCCAGACCAGAACACTGGCTCGTCCGACCCAGACCCTTCCGACGATTGTTGCAGGACCATACTTGCCAAAGGTCATCTGTTCCATGAAAATGCCACCTATCGCCTCTCAGTGGACATCCAGTTTCGGTAATGGCGTTCAAATTCCAACTTGCATAGCCAATGGATGGGTACATGAACCAGGCGCTGTCTGTGGAAGCAACAACATTTGCTGAAATGCCGTTGTGGAGACACTTGTGGTTGAGCCTTGGTTCAACTGGGAGCTCAGTTGCTCAACAGCTGCAGGTATGTTTACCCATACACATATCTGCAGCCGTCGTTCACCCCTGTCATCTGTGGCCTGTGATGAACCACAGTTGCCTCGGCGCCAGTTTTGGACAGCGCCATTTTGGGATGTACAGTATACTTCAACCATTGCGGCACACGAACTGTTTACAGACTTAACCGTTTCGGAAGTGCTTCCACCCTTGGCCCGAAAGCGACTTGTTTTGCGTTTTTGGACATCAGATAAATCGCTCCGTTTCGCATTACGACGACTGCTCTGTTTTCCACATTCCCTGGACACGCTTTATATACCCTTCACTGCTAGTGCTGCCACCTGCCATCTGTGAGTGTCTATTTCACATTGACGTCGAACATAGGCGGTGGTCACATTATTCTTATTCGACCGCGTCTTTTGATGGGGTCACTTCGCAACAGATCGCTATGACGCCTACTCATATGTGTTCTATTATTGTGACTATGTCCAGTAATTTATAACCATTAGTATTGCATTATTCAATTAATTTGACTTTGACGGGTGTGCAGTGTTATAATGTGTGTGCTGTGATACCCATACCTTGATGCTCTTTCTCTCCGTAACTAAAACTGATTTCTTTTTTTAACTTACTTCATGTCGGTGTGCAATGCGAACCTTTCGAATAATGAATTATGGGTTGCACCACAGTGTAATATACATCTACATTTGTAGCTACATAGATTCTCTGCAGATCATATTTAAGTGCCTGGCAGAGGGTTCATCGAACCATCTTCACACTAATTATCTACTGTTCCACTCTCGAACAGAGCACGGAAAAAGCGAATATCTACATCTTTCCGTGCGAGCTCCGGTTTCCCTTATTTTACAATGATTACCGTTCTACCTATGTAGGTCGGATTCAGCAAAACATTTTCGCATTCTGAGGAGAAAGTTGGTAATTGAGATTTTGTGAGAAGATACCGCCGCAACGAGAAACACCCGTGTTTAAATGATGTCCACCCCAAATCCTGTATCATGTCCGTGACAGGCTCTGCCCCATTTTGCGATAATACAAATGTGCTGCCCTTGTTTGGACTTCTTCAATCTACTCCGTCAGTCCTATCTGGTAAGGATCCCACACGGTGCATCAGTACTCCAAAAGAGGACGGACAAGCGTAATGTAGGCAGTCTCTTTGGTAGATCTGTAGCGTCTTCTAAGTGTTCCGCCAATAAAATGCTGCCTTTGATTCGCCTTCCTCACAACCGAAGTTTTAGCACTCATGTGGATGACCTCACACTTTACATTATTTAGGGGCAATTTCCAATTTTCGCTTCTTACAGAGATCTTTTATTCGTATAAATCATTTTGCACTTGGTTTTGATCTTCTTATGACGCTGCTAGACGATAAACAGCAGTATCATCTGCAAACAACCAAAGACGCCTGCTGAGACTGTCTCCTAAATCGTTTATAAAGATAAGCAACAGCAGAGAGCTTATAACACTACCTTGGTTAACGCCAGAAATCACCTCTCTTTTACTCGATGTCTTTCTGCCAATTAATACGAACTCTGACTCTCTGACAAGAAATCACGAATCCAGTCGCATTACTGAGAAGATATTCCATAAGCAAGCAATTTGATTACAAGCTGCTTCTGAGTTACGGTTTCAAAAGCTTTCTGGAAATCTAGGAATACGGAATCAATTTGAAATCCATTGTAGCTAGCACTCAACACTTCCTGTGATTAGAGAGCTAGTTGTGTTTCACAGCAACGATATTTTCTAAATTCTTGTTGATTCTGTGTCAATAGACATTCTCGTCGAGGTAATTCATAATTTTCGAACACAACGTATGTTCTACAATCCTGCTGCATATCGATGTTAATGATATGGGCCTGTAATTTAGTGGATTACTCCTATTCCTAGTCGAAAGGTAATGGATCTTCCCATCGATTAATGGGCACTGCGTTACATTTAGTGACGCTGAAGGCCAACTACCAGTCCTTTTATCAACTACCGACCCCTGCAGGTCTTGATGTATTTCACTGCAATTTCCCGGCGTTGAAACAGCATCTTACCCGAACAGCCTTTCGGAGCCTCCGACGGTATCCATATCTGTTTTGAGCAACTACGTCCCTAGGGCACTCCGTAGGGATACTTCCGAAATTAATTTGCTACTCGTCGATCTCATCCCATTATGAACACTGCGGTGAGTCCCCTGTGCTATGAAGTCCACAAAGTTGGTTATCGAGTGGACTGGGGCTGGAATTACCGTAATCACTGCTGCTGACAAATTTAAGCTATTCTCC
This sequence comes from Schistocerca cancellata, assembly GCF_023864275.1. Lineage (NCBI taxonomy): Eukaryota > Metazoa > Arthropoda > Insecta > Orthoptera > Acrididae > Schistocerca > Schistocerca cancellata. The sequence continues at coordinate 150,913,469 of NC_064629.1, forward strand.
AGATACCGAGTGGATCATATTTCGGAATGAGTCTGCGTCTTCGTGACGTATTTGTGGTAATTGACTCTCTTTCCACTAATGAAGAGAAATCAGGTCATTTGATAGACACTGATCAGGCAGAACATTATGACCACCTACCTAATAGCCGGTATGTACAACTTTGGCACCGACAACAGCGGCGACGCGTCACGGCATGGAAGCAGTGAGGCCTTAGTAAGGAGTTAGCACCACATCCGCCCAAACAAGCCACCTAATTCCCGTAAATACCGTGGAGAAGGGCGATGAGTTCGGACGTCACATTCAGTCACAGACCAGACGTGTTCGATCGGGATCAGATATGGCGAGTTGGGCTGCCAGCACATAAACTGAAACTCTCAACTGTGTACCTCGAACCACTTCATCGCTCTCCTAGCCTTGTGTCATGCCGCATTATCTAGTTGAAAAATTCCGCTGGCATCAGGAAATTTGATCATCATGAAGGATTTTACGTGGTCTGCAACCAGTGTACGGCACTTCTTGGCACTCAATGCACCTTGCATGAGCACCACTGGACACATGGATGCCCACGTGAATTTTAACCAGAGTATAATGCAGTCGCCACTAGCTTGTCTCCGTATCACAGTACAGGTGTCAAAGAGCCGTTCCCCTGAAGACGGCGGACTCGCGTCCTCTCATGGGCATGATGAAGAGGGTATCGGGATTCATCAGACCATGCAACGCTCTGCCATTGCGCCAACGTCCAGTACCAATGGCCACGTGTTCATTTCAGTCAAAGTTACCGATGTCGTAGTGTTAACATTGGCACATGCATGGGTCGTTGGCTGCGGAGGGCCATCTTTAGGAGTGTTCGATGCACTGTGCGTTCGGACACACTTGTAATCTGCGTAGCAATCAAGTCTGATTGTGTTGAAGACACTCACCACGGCACTTCTCGAACACGCGGCAAGTCATGCAGTTTCCAAAATGTTCGTGCTGACCCTCCGGGCCATCGCAGTCTGCCTTCGGTCAAACTCACATACACTACTGGCCATTAAAATTGCTACAAAACGAAGATGCGGTGCTACAGACGCGAAATTTAACAGACAGGAAGAAGATGCTGTGATATGCAAATCATTAGCTTTTCAGAGCGTTCAAACAAGGTTGGCGCCGGTCGCGACACTTACAACGTGCTGACATGAGGAAAGTTTCCAACAGATTTCTCACACACAAACAGCAGTTGACCTGTGTTGCCTGGTGAAACGTTGTTGTGATGCCTCGTGTAGGGAGGAGAAATGTGTATCATCACGGTTCCGACTTTGATAAAGGTCGGATTGTAGCCTATCGCGATTGCGGTTTATCGTATCGCGACATGGCTGCTCGCGATGGTCGAGATCTAATGACTGTTAGCAGAATATGGAATCGGTGGGTTCAGGAGGGTAATACGGAACGCCGTGCTGGATCCCAACGGCCTCGTATCACTAGCAGTCGAGATGACAGGCATCTTATCCGCATGACTGTAGCGAATCGTGCAGCCACGTCTCGATCCCTGAGTCAACAGATGGGGACGTTTGCAAGACAACAACCGTCTGCACGAACAGTTCGACGACGTTTGCAGCAGCGTGGACTATCAACTCGGAGACCATGGCTGCGGTTACCCTTGACGCTGCATCGCAGACAGGACAGCCTGCGATGGTGTACCCAACGACGAACCTGGGTGCACGAATGGCAAAACGTTATTTTTCGGATGAAAGCAGGTTCTGTTTACAGCATCATGATAGTCGCGTCCGTGTTTGGCGACATAGCGGTGAACGCACATTGGAAGCGTGTATTCGTCATCGCCATACTGGAGTATCACCCGAGGTGATGGTATAGGGTGCCATTATATACACGTCTCGGTCACCTCTTGTTCGCATTGACGGCACTCTGAACAGCGGACGTTACATTTCAGATGTGTTACGACCCGTGGCTCTACCCTTCATTCGATCCCAGCGAAACCCTACATTTCAGCAGGATAATGTACGACCGGATGTTGCAAGTCCTGAACAGAAAATGTTCGACTGCTGCCCTGGCCAGCACTTTCTCCAGATCTCTCACCAATTGAAAAGTCTGGTCAATGGTGGCCGAGGAACTGGCTCGTCACAATAAGCCAGTCGTTATCGTTTTTTCCATTATAGTTTCAATATTTATACTGAAAGTTGAACTGAAATCTTAATATTTGAAAGCTGACAATTACTCGACGGCACGAGATCGGATTATACCAATCTCGATACCACGTGATGAGATAATGAGGATATATATAAGATTTTCCTAAAAAACAAATCTCAAAATTTATTCCTAGGATCATAACAAGAGAACTACACAGCAACATACAATGCTGGTCATTTGCCAAGCAGTGGTGTGACCTGAAATTCTTACGCTAGTTGTGTGTGAGGTGTAGTTCGCCCCATATAATTTTTATGTGTTTTGCATATTTTAACACTGAAATTAGTGGTTTAAACAAGTGTAAGTTCGTACAGGTAGTCCATAGTATTATGTATAAGTTACATACAGTCACAACAATAAATTGGATTTTTTAATTAATTAATAGTCACATATGTGTCACAAATCTTGTGTCACATAATACTAAAATTACTGTTCTGTGTCCAAAGCTATTGTATTCAAATAACTGAGGTTACAATCAACAAAATATGTTTTGTGTATGGACAATACCACAGCACACTCAATATGCAAAATCTTGTTGTGAGTCATCATCTAATTTATCCTTTACGATCAACAAAATATATTTTGTGTGTGAGCAGCTCCACGGCACACTCATTATGAAAAAATATTTTTATGGTTCCTTACTGACACTATGCTTTTCTCCATTTAGTCGTTCCACCTTTTCCCAAATAATAACTATCATTGACCTCATCTGCATCTTTTTCACTTCGTCCCTGTTATGATTTTTCGTCACCGCTGTCAATAACAACACCTTCTTCATCTTAATCATCAGAATAAATTGGCGCCTCATCAAGCACGTCATCAGTCAATGCTGTGAGTTTGACCCCGTTCTGGCCTATAAGGAATCATCAGTAACAATATTTGCTATTAAATATAAAATAAAATATCATATATCATGCAAAAGACGCATAAAAATGCAATGAAAGAGCTACCTTGACCTTTTGTTCTTTTGGGACGAGAAATTCGTGTTGGGGTTGCACAAAACCCAGCAAGCTCAAACTTATATCAACATCATCTCACGAGCTTCTAAGCAGAAATAAAGTTACAAAAACACTTTTACCATCCTACTGACACCTCTTAGCAGCTACCTGGAACTACAGAGTAGTGTGGCATGCCATCTAACAATTATTTGTAGAAATTTATCATAAGGGGAATACCACACACCCGCACACCACTGCCGGGTTGAAATTTCGACATTAGTAACCAGAGTAAATAACGAAATTTTACTTATTGTTAGGGTGGCACTGCGGGTTCTTGTCAGGAATTCACTGACATCAGTATTTTTCGGCGTCAACTTTCCTGGAATCGCCTCTCCCTCCTTCCCCTGTGGCCAATGCCATTTCAAATGTGCATCGACGTCATCATGCTGTCTGCCAACCACTGTGCGGCTCTTGGGCACAGACGTCTCGCCCAACAGCGTTCAAACTCAGCAACTTTTCTAGCAATTTTAATTTTTATAATTCGCTTGAATGAGCATCGTTATTTTCTGTCTGTACTCAGTGCTGTTGAGAAGATGAAACTCTGGCAGCAGCAGCAGTAGTCAACCGGGAGAAAAAAGACTGGCAGTAAGTAGTTTGTCCCTCCATTTCAAATTATTATTACGTGTATGATTCGTCACAGTTACGATTATTATTGTTGTTTCAGATCACTCAGGTGTTCCAGACGTACTATTGCCTGAAACATTACACGATGTCTTCCCGACCTAAGAGACCGGTTGTTGGACTTCGCCGTAGCCCTACCACAACAACAGCAAAAGCAGACGGACAATGATACAGAGGTGTTCCACGACCTATTGTTGCCTGACCTAAAGCAGCAGCGACAATAGTACGCAAGTGCATATTCACAGCCCTATAAACAAGAGATGACAGTTTATTTGGACAACTAAGGAATCAGGAGTAATATAATATAACAATTAGTGGCAATTACTGTAATTGACGGTTGTAAATTGGCGATTAGTATTTAAATAAATAAGTCGTACGAAACTGTTTTATTTTCAACCCTATTATTAATAACAGCACACGCATCTGGAGTTTATAACACAGCTTGAATTATGGACCTGTGTCCCATCAGTAATAGCTAAATGAACTTACAAAAATTCTAGAGCCTGAGCAGTATCAGAGCGATACCGATGATCTGTAACTTTCAGTTTATAGTGGTGGTGCAATGCAGTCTTTAAAGCTGTATCAAGTTATTACCAGATCGCACTAATGATTTTTAGAGAGACATCATCAGCTGTGAACTGCTAAGTTACAACCAGCAATATTCTGCTATGCCAGTAATGTGTGTAGTGGACTTTCATAAAATTCTTTGCTTTGGATGGGTGGACCGAAATGCAGCCGTAAAAATTGCTACAAAACAAAATATGCAAATGTGGGTAAATAATAAACCACCTGACGTTAAGGTAACATATTAATTATACACCTCCTTCTTCAGCAAAATGGCTGTCTTTAACACGATTAGAAGCATTGGCTGAACTGCCTGTATAATTTCGTAACTATAATGTGCTCTAGGAACAACGAACTATTGTTGTTATGTCGTTGTGGTCTTCAGTCCTGAGACTGGTTTTATGCAGCTCTCCATGATACCCTATCCTGTGCAAGCTTCTTCATCTCCCAGTACCTACTGTAACCTACATCCTTCTGAATCTGCTTAGTGTATTTATCTCTTGGTCTCCCTCTACGATTTTTAACCTCCACGCTGCCCTCCAATGCTAAATTTGTGATCCCTTGATGCCTCAGAACATGTCCTACCTACCGGTCACTTCTTCTCGTCAAGTTGTGCCACAAACTCCTCTTCTCCCCAATTCTGTTCAATACTTCCTCATTAGTTATGTGATCTACCCGTCTAATCTTCAGCATTCTTCTGTAGCACCACATTTCGAAAGCTTCAATTCTCTTCTTGTCCAAACTATTTATCGTCCATGCTTCACTTCCATACATGGCTACACTCCATACAAATACTTTCAGAAACGACTTCCTGACACTTAAATCTATACTCGATGTTAACAAATTTCTCTTCTTCAGAAACGCTTTCCTTGCCATTGCCAGTCTACATTTTATATCTTCTCTACTTCGACCATCGTCAGTTATTTTGCTCCCCAAATAGCAAAACTCCTTTACTACTTTAAGTGTCTCATTTCCTAATCTAATTCCCTCAGCATCACCAGACTTAATTCGACTACATTCCATTATTCTCGTTTTGCTTTTGTTGATGTTCATCTTATATCCTCCTTTCAAGACACTCTCCATTCCGTTCAGCTGCTCTTCCAAGTCCTTTGCTGTCTCTGACAGAATTACAATGTCATCGGCGAACCTCAAAGTTTTTATTTCTTCTTCAAGGATTTTAATAACTACTCCGAATTTTTCTTTTGTTTCCTTTACTGCTTGCTCAATATACAGATTGAATAACATTGGGGAGAGGCTACAACCCTGTCTCACACCCTTCCCAACCAATGCTTCCCTTTCATACCCCTCGACTCTTATAACTGCCGTCTGGTTTCTGTACAAATTGTAAATAACCTTCCGCTCCCTGTATTTTACCCCCGCCATCTGTAGAATTTGAAAGGGAGTATTCCAGTCCACATTGTCAAAAGCTTTCCCTAAGTCTACAAATGCTAGAAACGTAGGTTTGCCTTTCCTTAATCTTTCTTCTAAGATAAGTCGTAAGGTCAGTATTGCCTCACGCGTTCCAATATTTCTATGAAATCCAAACTGATCTTCCCCGAGGTCGGCTTCTACCAGTTTTTCCATTCGTCTGTAAAGAATTCGTGTTAGTATTTTGCAGCTGTAACTTATTAAACTGATAGTTCGGTAATTTTCACATCTGTCAACACCTGCTTTCTTTGGGATTGGAATTATTATATTCTTCTTGAAGTCTGAGGGTATTTCGCCAGTCTCATACATCTTGCTCACCAGGTGACAGAGTTTTGTCAGGACTGGCTCTTCCAAGGCTGTCGGTAGTTCTAATGGAATGTTGTCTACTCCGTGGGCCTTGTTACGACTCAGGTCTTTCAGTGCTCTGTCAAACTCTTCACGCAGTATCGTATCTCCCATTTCATCTTCATCTACATTCTCTTCCATTTACATAATATTGTCCTCAAGTACATCGCCCTTGTATAGACCCTCTATATACTCCGTCCACATTTCTGCTTTCCCCTCTTTGCTTAGAACTGGGTTTCCATCTGAGCTCTTGATATTCATACAAGTGGTTCTCTTTTCTGCAAAGGTCTTTAATTTTCCTGTAGGCAGTATCTATCTTACCCCTAGTGAGATAAGCCTCTACATCCTTATATTTGTCCTCTAGCCATCCCTGCCTAGCCATTTTGCACTTTCTGTCGATCTCATTTTTGAGACGTTTGTATTCCTTTTTGCCTGCTTCATTTACTGCATTTTTATATTTTCTCGTTTCATCAATTACATTCAATATTTATCCTGTTACCCAAGCTTTTCTACTAGCCCTCGTCTTTTTACCTACTTGCTCCTCTGCTGCCTTCACTACTTCATGCCTCAAAGCTACCCAATCTTCTTCTACTGTATTTCTTTCCCCAATTCCTGTCAATTGTTCACTTATGCTCTCCCTGAAACTCTGTACAACCTCTGGTTCTTTCAGTTTATCCAGGTCCCATCTCCTTAAATTCGCACCTTTTTGCAGTTTCTTCAGTTTTAATCTACAGTACATAACCAATAGATTGTGGTCGGAGGCCACATCTGCCCCTGGAAACGTCTTACAATTTAAAAACTGGTTCCTAAATCTCTGTCTTACCATTATATAATCTATCTGATACCTTTTAGTATCTCCGGGATTCTTCCACGTATACAACCTTCTTTTATGATTCTTGAACCAAGTGTTAGCTATGATTAAGTTATGTTCTGTGCAAAATTCTACCAGACGGCTTCCTCTTTCATTTCTTACCCCCAATCCATATTCATCTACTATGTTTCCTTCTCTTCCTTTTCCTACTCTCGAATTCCAGTCAACCATGACTATTAAATTTTCGTCCCCCTTCACTACCTGAATAATTTCTTTTATCTCATCATACATTTCATCAATTTCTTCATCATCTGCAGAGCTAGTTGGCATATAAACGAACTATTACTGCTTACCAGATAGGGAATGTGATGTAGCCGCTCTCAACACTCTCCAATGAAAGACAGTCATCTAACTAATAGTTTTCCTTCTTTTGTCTGTGTGACGCGTGGGAGTTGGGGGAAGCTAACTGGCATTCTTCTGGCACTAAGGAGTATCCTAACCAGTCTGTTCAATTGTTGCTGGATGTGTGTATGTAAGAACACGGTAGCTTCTACAATGAATAGCCAAAGAAACTGGTACACCTGCCTAATATCGTGTAGTTCCCAATCGAGCACGCAGAAGTGCCGCAACACGACGTGGCATGGACTCGACCAATGTCTGAAGTTGTGCCGGAGGGAACTGACACCATAAATCCGCAAGAGTACGTGGGGGTGGAGATTTCTTCTGGACAGCACGTTGCAAGGCATCCCAGGTATGCTCAATAATGTTCATGTCTCGGGAGTTTGGTGGCCAGCGGAAGTGTTTAATCTCAGAAGAGTGCTCCTGGAGCTACTCTGTAGGCATTATGGACGTGTAGAGCGTCGAACTGTCCTGCTGGAATTGCCCAAGTCCGTTGGAATGCACAATGGACATGAGTGGATGAAAGTGATCAGACATGATGCTTACGTACGTGTTACCTGTCAGAGTAGACGTACCAGGGCTCCCATATCACTCCAACTGTACACGCCTCACACAATTACAGAGCCCCCACCATCTTGAACAGTCCCCTTCTGACATGCAGAGTCCATGGATTCATGAGGCTGTGTCCACACCCGTTCACGTCCATCCACTCGATACAATTTGGAACGCGACTCGTCCGACCAGGCAACAAGTTTCCAGTCATCAATAGTCCAATGTCGGTGTTAACGGATCTAGGCGAGGCGTAGCTCAAGGGAACACGAGTGGGTCTTCGGCTTCGGAAGCCCATATCGATGATATTTCGTTGAATGGTGCGCCTGCCTACAATTGTTGACGGCCCAGCATTGAAATCCACAGCAAGTTGCCGAAGGGCTACACTTCTGTCACGTTGAACGATTCTCTTCAGTCGTCGTTGATCCCGTTCTTGCAGGGTCTTTTACCGGTCGCAGCGATGTCGGAGATTTGATATTTTACCGGATTCCAGATATTCACGGTACACTCGCGAAATGGTCGCACGGGGAAATCCCCACTTCATCTCTACCTCGGAGATGCTGTGTCCCATCGCTCGTGCGCCGACTATAACACCACGTTCAAACTCACTGAAATCTTGATAAAGAAGTTTGCACTTGCTTGTGGCTGAGTCACTGCATCCCAAAGATTAGCAGGAATCACAAATAACAAAGTGCTGCCGTCTATTAGTAACGCAGGATGATTATAATTACAGTACCAGTTTCAAAGCGCTGTAAAAGAAAGAACGAATGTTGAGAATGACGTCAAATTTGAACGGAATACTGTATTACTAAAGAAGGGGAAATGGATAAGGAAACAAAAAAGTTTAGTGAAAATATTCCCACTATAAACGTCATAACGTACATAAATTCGGCTACAAATGACAGATGAATCGCAATACGATGGCTATGCTGCGAGTTGCACACTAAACCAAACGTATTGCGCAACGTGCAGGGCCTCTCAAGTTTGGCGTTCTAAAGTTGTGGCACTGTTAGTTACGTAAAGGTACCCACCACAGCAAGATCGTATCACATCTGATGGGAAAAATAGGTTTTTATTTGTCCTGAGGCAAAAAAAACGCGTTAAAAACTAAAACAACATTGGTTTTTAAATATCCTGATGCGAAATGCGCATAAGAAGCAACAATGAATGTCTGAAAGAGCTCCATCTTACATAAAAATGAGCCTACCACACATCCACCGTGCTGCTAGGTTGGAATGACGCTGGTCCACAGAAGACTCTCGTAGTGTTTACCAGTGACGGCGCAGGTAAGGCCAGTAGGCCCCATCTCTCCGAAAAATGTGACCACGCTATAAATGATGCCATCAACCCGCACCACTGCACAACTAAGCGGCACCAGTTGATGGACGAACGTGTTTTCCGTTGCCCGTATTGCGTATTGACATATCCTTGGAGATGTAAATCGGATTCGTCTGGCAACATAAATTCTGCAGGGCTGTCCATAAACCCGTAAGAGTACGAAGAGTGGAGATCTCTTCTTAACAGCACGTTGCGAGGCATCCCAGATATGATCAATAACATTCATGTCTGGTGAGTTTTGTGGCTAGAGGAAGTGTTTAAACTCAGAAGAGTGTTCCTGGAGCCACTCTGTAGCAATTATGAATGTGCGGGGTGTCGCATTGTCCTACTGGAATTGCTGAAATCCGTCGGAATGCACAATGGACATGAATGGATGCAGGTGATCAGACAGAATGCGTATGTACGTGTCACTTGTCAGAGTCATATCTAGACGTATCTGGGGTCCCACATCACTCCAACTGTACACGCCCCACACCATTACAGACCCTCCACCAGCTTGAATAGTTCCCTGTTGACATGCAAGGTCCATCCATTCTCTAGGTTGTTTCCATACCAGTACACGTCCATCCGTTCGATACAATTTGAAACGAGACTAGTCCGACAGGCAACATATCACCAGTGGTCAACAGTCCAGCGTCGGTGTTGACGGGCCCAAGCGAGACGTCAAGCTTTGTGTCGTGCAGTCGTCAAGGGTACACGAGTGAGCGTTTGGCTCCGAAAGCCCATGTAGATGATGTTTCGTTGAATGGTTCGCACGCTGACACTTGTTGATGGCCCAGCACTGAAATGTACAGCAATCTGCGGAAGGATTGCACTTCTGTCACGTTGAAAGATTCTCTTCAGTCTTCGTTGGTCCCGTTCTTGCAGGATCTTTTTCCGGCCGCAGCGATGTCGAAGGTGTGATGTTTTACCGGTTTCCTGATATTCACGGTACACTCGTGAAATGGTCGATCGGGAAAATCCCCACTTTATCGCTGACTCGGAGACGGTGTATCCCATCGCTCTTGCGCCAACTATAACACCACGTTGAAACTCGTTTAAATCTTGATAACCTGCCATTGTAGAAGAAGTAACCGATCTAACAACTACTCCAAATACTTGTTGTCTCATATAGGCGTTGCCGACCGCAGCGCCATATTCTGCCTGTCTGCATATCTCTATGTTTGAATAAGCACGCCTATACCTGTTCCTTTGACTATTCAGTGGATTTTGTTCATCAACGAGGCTACATTAGCATAAGATGGCACCAGAAAGTTCCTAAAACCAGTACGCACAAGCCATTCCAAATGGAGCGATTGCCGGTAATCATTTACACCGATCCGGCCTAAATTCGTTATCTACAATAAACTGATTGGCCTATGCAAGCTACTGCGATGACTGAACGGAACTGCGTACTTTGTGGTCTTGAAGGGATATACTGACGGAACTACTGGAAAATGAGTCACGCGATAGATCTCCACGCTATGGCCCATACGTGATGAGGTCCAAGTGCACTTCAATTTAGCCTGTACAGTTATCCGACATTACCCACATATAATGGAGCAGCCTCACGAGTCCATGTTCGGGCGTTGTCATACATGCGTTGCTGCTCATGAAGAATGTTCTGAGTTCCTCTTGTGATGTGACCACTGAACATGACGTAAGATTGCAGCATATAGCTCAGTAGCAATAATTTGTGCGACATATGTCCAGACCTTTAATCATCAATGCCAGCACCGCACAGCTGGCCTTTTTTCGTCAATGTAGAAACACCCTACATCTACATCTACATCTACATTTATACTCCGCAAGCCACCCAAAGGTGTGTGGTGGAGGGCACTTTACGTGCCACTGTCATTACCTCCCTTTCCTTTTCCAGTCGCGTATGGTTCGCGGGAAGAACGACTGTCTGAAAGCCTCCGTGCGCGCTCGAATCTCTCTAATTTTACATTCGTGATCTCCTCGGGAGGTATAAGTAGGGGGAAGCAATATATTCGATACCTCATCCAGAAACGCACCCTCTCGAAACCTGGCGAGCAAGCTACACCACGATGCAGAGCGCCTCTCTTGCAGAGTCTGCCATTTGAGTTTGTTAAACATCTCCGTAACGCTATCACGGTTACCAAATAACCCTGTGACGAAACGCGCCGCTCTTCTTTGGATCTTCTCTATCTCCTCCGTCAACCCGATCTGATACGGATCCCACACTGATTAGCAATACTCAAGTATAGGTCGAACGAGTGTTTTTGTAAGCCACCTCCTTTGTTGATGGACTACATTTTCTAAGGACTCTCCCAATGAATCTCAACCTGGTACCCGCCTTACCAACAATTAATTTTATATGCTCATTCCACTTCAAATCGTTCCGCACGCATACTCCCAGATATTTTACAGAAGTAACTGCTACCAGTGTTTGTTCCGGTATCATATAATCATACAATAAAGGATCCTTCTTTCTATGTATTCGCAATACATTACATTTGTCTATGTTAAGGGTCAGTTGCCACTCCCTGCACCAAGTGACTATCCGCTGCAGATCTTCCTGCATTTCGCTACAATTTTCTAATGCTGCAACTTCTCTGTATACTACAGCATCATCCGCAAAAAGCCGCATGGAACTTCCGACACTATCTACTAGGTCATATATATACAGGGTGATTCAAAAAGAATACCACAACTTTAAAAATGTGTATTTAATGAAAGAAACATAATATAACCTTCTGTTATACATCATTACAAAAAGTATTTAAAAAGGTTTTTTTTCACTCAAAAACAAGTTCAGAGATGTTCAATATGGCCCCCTCCAGACACTCGAGCAATATCAACCCGATACTCCAACTCGTTCCACACTCTCTGTAGCATATCAGGCGTAACAGTTTGGATAGCTGCTGTTATTTCTCGTCTCAAATCATCAATGGTGGCTGGGAGAGGTGGCCGAAACACCATATCCTTAATATACCCCCGTAAGAAAAAATCGCAGGGGGTAAGATCAGGGCTTCTTGGAGGCCAGTGATGAAGTGCTCTGTCACGGGCTGCCTGGCGGCCGATCCATCGCCTTGGATAGTTGACGTTCAGGTTTCATAACTGACCTTTTTCGTAGGACTCTCCATACAGTTGATTGTGGAATTTGCATCTCTCTGCTAGCTCTGCGAGTCGATTTTCCTGGGCTGCGAACAAATGCTTGCTGGATGCGTGCTATATTTTCATCACTCGTTCTCGGCCGTCCAGAACTTTTCCCTTTGCACAAACACCCATTCTCTTTAAACTGTTTATACCAACGTTTAATACACCACCTATCAGGAGGTTTAACACCATACTTCGATCGAAATGCACGCTGAACAACTGTCGTCGATTCACTTCTGCCGTACTCAATAACACAAAAAGCTTTCTGTTGAGCTGTCGCCATCTTAGCATCAACTGACGCTGACGCCTAGTCAACAGCGCCTCAAGCGAACAAATGTACAACTAAATGAAACTTTATAGCTCCCTTAATTCGCCGACAGATAGTGCTTAGCTCTGCCTTTTGTCGTTGCAGAGTTTTAAATTCCTAAATTTGTGGTATTCTTTTTGAATCACGTTGTATATTGTGAAAAGCAATGGTCCCATAACACTCCCCTGTGGCACGCCAGAGGTTACTTTAACGTCTGTAGACACTGAGGAAATTATATCAGTTAACTGGCTTCCGCTACCCAGTCTAAGACTTTTTTTGCACAATTGGGATTACTTTTCAAAACTTTTCTATCCGTATAAATACGTTGTCATTTTCAACCACTGACATTTTACTTCGTGTAAAAAACGAGTGCAATGATAAATTAAGCAGACGCGAGACAAGCGCGTGCTTTCAGGCTGTTTAACATAGACGAACCATGTTACGAAGGGAAATATCACTGAGAGTAGTATTTAAGTTGATAGTAATACCATCTGTGATGGTGTCCGAAACTAACAAGACCCCCTATTCCGTCGGTACTACTACAGTATTACATCGGTCGCATTTGCGCTCTCGGACGCGCCAGACCCCTACGCAGCAAATCGCGCTTTAACATACTTTAACATTTATGGCACACTGTATGTGAATGAATCTTAAGAATAGATACTCTAGGGAACATTTTAAGTCAATGGAAACAGTAGGGTATAGAAAATTCTACTCTCGTCTACCTCCTTAAACGCTGTCGGGCTTAGCTAACATTTGGACAGATGACCGTGTCTGCCAAGCGCTATTGGCAAGCGGGATGCACTCAGCCCTCGTGAGATCAACTAAGGAACTGCTTGCTGATAAGTAGCGATTCCGGGAATGTAGTGTACTGACCACATGCCGCTCCATATCCGTATCCAATGACACCTATCGGCTGAGAATGGACAAGCGGTCGGTCGGTTATCATTGTGCTTTCCGAGACCTGTGCGAAGCGATAACGGAGAGTATTTATACGGACATAAAAGTTTGGAAAGGGATCCCAATTGTGTAGAAAGTCTTAGATTGGTAAACGGAAGGTACTTAATACATATAATTTCATCAATATGAGAGTGTTTCGACATTGACGAAAAAGGCCACCTGTATGGTGCTGGTATTGCCAATTAAAGGTTTATATAGTTTCAGTATTAAACACACATTGACAGCATTTTGAAATTTGTGAGTCTGTGTTTTTTCTACTTTAGTAAATAGAATTTTTGCGAAATATTTTTATTTCATCTTTGGTGCACATTTTTATGACGACTGTTTGTCGAAAAAATTAACTTTTACTTCCCAGTTCCATGATTTTGTTAAAAGAGTGTTTTGTTTTTAAATCTCTCTACATACTATGTTAGACAGTATCATTAGCTTCTAAGCAGTTTCTGAAATTTTGTTCTAGGTTCAAAACTATGGCGTTCAGAGATCCCACCAACCGCTCTCCTCGCTCTCCGCGAAGGCCGTTTTCGTTGTTGTGTAATGTCCTCTGGGTGCAAGTTTCTTTCTTAAGAAAAATAAATAATTATATCTTAAGGGCGTACAACAAACTTTAGACTTGTAATGCATTTGTTATTATATTGAAAAAAATATCACGAATATCGGTTCCAAAATCGAGCGTCACCCTGGTTTGCCCCCTTAACTTCGATGATCCGTCAGGAGAAATACTTAGTCTTATTTTGGTCCCGTGCGTCACACGCCGGCCATTGATACAAATATAAATAAATTCAGTAACTTTAAAATGACATTTAAGGGAAACAAATTTAATTTGTTCAAACGTAGTATTGAATGGAACGACCTTCAAGCCCGGAAAGCATTGTATTAATACTTCTGTGCTCGATTCCGTAATGCGATTTGAGTTACAATTAGTAATAGTCTTTCCATTATTTGTGTTGAGAGAGTGAGATGCCTATTACTTTCCATACCATATTGCTGCAATTACCTGAAATCTTTCCACAGGATGTCAGAACGGCCCTGTCGAAAGAGGTGAAAAGGGCTCCCTCTATTTGTTCGATAAAATGCAGACATAAATATCCGTTAGTCTGACGTGAAGCGGCGGACACAGGATCGTGATTAACTTGTTCCGCAGGCATGTGCTAGCGTTGTCGGATGGGAAACGCGATGAGGTTTATGCAGGCAACTCGCGGGGGACTCCATAAGTAAGTGTGGCAGCAGATTAGCCGCAAATTGGAGCAAACTGGGGTACTCGCGGCAGATGGAGCCGGGCTCGCAGCAATCTCCGTGTAAAAGCCTCAGCGCTCCATATTCAACGCCCCTGCTTGTAAACTCATTTGTGGAGGTCTTACGTTCCGTTGTGAATCATACGCCACATCAGTATTCGCTCCGTCCACTACGGCTAATCTGTCCGTTTTGTCGGCGTTTAGCACTGATGGCTCGGTTGTGGCAGAAAAATGACGGTGACCTTCGCAACGAAGCATTAACGTATTCACCGGGGGACATTTCGGAAAAAAACACAGAGGACCATAGGTGCAGATTGGAATCGTTCTTTACTGACTACGTACTCTTTACCCTTCTCATTGTTTTGTACAATATTTTTACCTAGATGTGAATTTATTATTATTTCTTTCAATTAGGTTATTGAAATCAGAGGCTTTCATCTACATTACAGGAAGTAAAGCAAATAACATGAAATACAGCACAAGATATTGAACAGAAGTTACGTGGGTGAGTCAAATGAAAACCTTAAATTTGTAATAACAAATCGAAATTTCGCGCCGTTATGCTCTAAGTTGGTAAACGTGCTACAAACAGCGTGCAGAATGGCCTGTAGGAGGCAGCATAGTGCAGATGCACACATACCGTCGCAGCATCAGTATAAAGATGGCCGCCCCCCTTGCGACTTGCACCAGGGAAGAACAACGTTCTGCTATTCGGTTTTTGCGTAGTGAAGGTGTGAAGCCTATTGAAATCCATTGACGAATGAAGGTTCAGTACGGTGATGCATGTTTGTCACAGCAGCAAGACTACGAATGGTCAGGCACAACGAGTTGTGACTCCACAGAACATTGCAGCAGTTGAAGCCATAGTGAAGAAAAACCGCCGAGTGACACTGAATGACATTGCAGCATGTTTACAGACTAGTCATGGGTCAGCACACCACATTGTGCACGATGGTGCTCCAGTTTCACGAAGTGTCTGCAAGATGGGTGCCACGGTAGCTGACTCCTGAAATGAGAGACCGAGCTGATAGTCCATGCTGCTGCAAACGTCGTCTAGCTGTTCGTGCAGATGGTTGTTGTCTTGCAAACGTCCCCATCTGTTGACTCAGGGATCGTGACGTGGCTGCACGATCCGTTACAGCCATGAGGATAAGATACGTGACATCTCGACTGCTAGTGATACGAGGCCGTTGGGATCCAGCACGGCGTTCTGTATTACACTCCTGAACCCACCGATTCCATATTCTGCTAACAGTCATTGGATCTCTACTAACGCGAGCAGCAATGTCGTGATGCGATAAATCGCAATCACGATAGGCTACAATCCGAGCTTTATCAAAGTCGGAAAATTGATGCCTTACACAAGGCATCACAACAACGTTTCACTAGGCAACGCTGTTTGTGTACGAGAAATCGGTTGGAAACTTTCAAAAATGGCTCAAATGGGTCTGAGCACTATGGGACTTAACATCTGAGGTCTCATCAGTCCCCTAGAACTTAGAACTACTTGAACCTAATTAAGCTAAGGACATCACACACATACATGCCCGAGGCAGGATTCGAACCTGCGACCGTATCGGTAGCGCGGTTCCAGACTGAAGCGCCTAGGACCGCTCGACCACACCGGCCGGCAGATTGGAAACTTTCCTCATGTCAGCACGTTGTAGGTGTCGCCACCGGCGCCAACCTTGTGTGAATCCTCTGAAAAGCTAATCATTTGCATATCACAGCATCTTTTTAATGGCAAGTAGTGTATATTCTATATAAAAGGGAAGATCAACTAACCACTGCGTACTCATTCATAAATTCAATCTGAATGTTGTTTGTTTGTGAGAAGTTCGTGCCATGCCTCGGGCAACAAAGGGAAACCTCTGCGACAGGGGTTGCCAAGATACCGGTTGGCGGGCCACACACGGCCGCGAATGCCAAAGCGCTCAGCTCTGCTTGTCGTTTCCCCCACCCACCCCACCCCACCCTCTCCCACCACCAAGCCGCGCTGTGCGAGAGCGTGGAGGGGGAAGAGGAGGAAACAGCGAAGACGCCTCATTTAAATACGAACTGGTTTTATGTTTCACATTTCTCAACAACATATATCACAAGCAAAACAAGTTTCCAGTATTAATTAATTACTTTTCACATGCTGAACACATAATAGAATTATCTGGTAGAAGCTGTCGGCATACGGACGGGCGTAGACAGTTTTCAGAGTTTCGTACTCAAGTTGCTACGTAATCGTGATTTTTTAGTTTAGTACTAGAAAAAATGTCCTTAATACAAATATGCCGACAACAATTTTGTAGCGCTTTTGAAACCTCGTTAGGGAGACTTATAAACTCTACCTGAGGAAAGCAACACAGACGTCCTGGAAAGTTTTAACGTAAAATGATTTCTCATTAAAACTGGAATTACATTGCCGATCAGTGAGTTGTAATTACTCATATACAGGGGAGCTTTCAACTGGAACGGCAAACAGTCTCGAAATCACCGCAGAAACAGATGTAAGATTGAAACTGCCATGAAAATTCTTATAAAACTATCCTTGTGCTTCTTTCAAGGCCACAATGAATTCATCAAACCTCGCGTTTTCTTCAGCGCTAGTGAGCTTAGGGAACTGGACTGTATTTGGTACAATGCCTCCCTTCTACAGCGCGATTTTCTTTTTAAATGCATCCCCATCAAATCAGTATCTTACTGTAGGCAATGTGAACTCAAGTCCACTTAAAATGTGAAGTATGCACTCCATTCCGTATGTTCTAATTTTTGTTCCTGCACTCGTTTTGCCTTCATAAATTCAACAATAGGGATATATATACTAAGATGGTATCATCGGTGACCATGCAGCTCGTGAGAATGAAATTACAATGAAATGAGCACCCTTAGCTGCTTACAGACGTTGACATACGTCAACGGGGACAGATGAAAATGTGTGCCCCGACCGGGACTCGAACCCGGGATATCCTGCTTACATGTCCGAAAGAACAGATACCATCTTAGTATATACAGGGTGAGTCACCTGACGTTACCACTGGATATATTTCGTAAACCACATCAAATACTTACGAATCGATTCCACAGACCGAACGTGAGGAGAGGGGCTAGTGTAACTGGTTAATACAAACCATAAAAAAATGCACGGAAGTGTGTTTTTTAACACAAACCTACGTTGTTTTAAATGGAACCCCGTTAGTTTTGTTAGCACATCTGAACATATAAACACATACGTAATCAGTGCCGTTTGTTGCATTGTAAAATATTAATTACTTTCGGAGATATTGTAACCTAAAGTTGACGCTTGAGTACCACTCCTCCGCTGTTCGATCGTGTGTATCGGAGAGCACCGAATTACGTAGGGATCCAAAGGGAACGGTGATGGACCTTAGGTACAGAAGAGACTGGAACATCGCATTACGTCCACATGCTAACACCTTTTTATTGGTCTTTTCACTGACGCACATGTACATTACCATGAAGGGTGAGGTACACGTTCGACGGGCGTTTCATAGGACGTGGAGGACGCATAAATTGGCCAACCCGTTCTCCTTATCTTACACCTCTGGACTTCTTTCTGTGGGGTACGTTAAAGGAGAATGTGTACCGTGATGTGCCTACAACCCCAGAGGATATCAAACAACGTATTGTGGCAGCCTGTGGCGACATTACACCAGATGTACTGCGGCGTGTACGACATTCATTACGCCGGAGATTGCAATCGTGTGCAGCAAATGATGGCCCCACATTGAACATCTATTGGCCTGACATGTCGGGACACACTCTATTCCACTCCGTAATTTAAAACGGAAACCACGTGTGTACGTGTACCTCAACCGGTCTGTGGAATCGATTCGTCAGTATTTGATGTGGTTTACGAAATACACTCCAGGAAATGGAAAAAAAGAACACATTGACACCGGTGTGTCAGACCCACCATACTTGCTCCGGACACTGCGAGAGGGCTGTACAAGCAATGATCACACGCACGGCACAGCGGACACACCAGGAACCGCAGTGTTGGCCGTCGAATGGCGCTAGCTGCGCAGCATTTGTGCACCGCCGCCGTCAGTGTCAGCCAGTTTGCCGTGGCATACGGAGCTCCATCGCAGTCTTTAACACTGGTAGCATGTCGCGACAGCGTGGACGTGAACCGTATGTGCAGTTGACGGACTTTGAGCGAGGGCGTATAGTGGGCATGCGGGAGGCCGGGTGGACGTACCGCCGAATTGCTCAACACGTGGGGCGTGAGGTCTCCACAGTACATCGATGTTGTCGCCAGTGGTCGGCGGAAGGTGCACGTGCCCGTCGACCTGGGACCGGACCGCAGCGACGCACGGATGCACGCCAAGACCGTAGGATCCTACGCAGTGCCGTAGGGGACCGCACCGCCACTTCCCAGCAAATTAGGGACACTGTTGCTCCTGGGGTATCGGCGGGGACCATTCGCAACCGTCTCCATGAAGCTGGGCTACGGTCCCGCACACCGTTAGGCCGTCTTCCGCTCACGCCCCAACATCGTGCAGCCCGCCTCCAGTGGTGTCGCGACAGGCGTGAATGGAGGGACGAATGGAGACGTGTCGTCTTCAGCGATGAGAGTCGCTTCTGCCTTGGTGCCAATGATGGTCGTATGCGTGTTTGGCGCCGTGCAGGTGAGCGCCACAATCAGGACTGCATACGACCGAGGCACACAGGGCCAACACCCGGCATCATGGTGTGGGGAGCGATCTCCTACACTGGCCGTACACCACTGGTGATCGTCGAGGAGACACTGAATAGTGCACGGTACATCCAAACCGTCATCGAACATTGTGCCGACATTGTGCATGCTCTGTTGCCTGTGTCTATGTGCCTGTGGTTCTGTCAGTGTGATCATGTGATGTATCTGACCCCAGGAATGTGTCAATAAAGTTTCCCCTTCCTGGGACAATGAATTCACGGTGTTCTTATTTCAATTTCCAGGAGTGTATATCCAGCGGTAATGTTAGGTGACTCACCCTGTATATAATTAAGGCTCACCGGCCACTTGACCATCTTCTTCTTCTGTGTGAATGCACAAACAGTGCCCGAACTCTTACGGGACTCGGCAGCGCGCCGCGAGTAATGAGTATAATGGGCGGGGGCACTACGAATATAGTGCGGGACATTACGTTGAGAATGTGGATTTCGCGGGAGGCGTACCAGAGATAAATCCCTGCAGTCGCGCAATACTCTGTATCCTCGGTGGCTCAGATGGATGGAGCTTCTGCCATGTAAGCAGGAGGACCCAGGTTCGAGTACCGTTCGGGGCACAAATTTTCATCTGTCCCCCTTGACGTATGTCAACGCCTGTAAGCAGCTAACGGTGTTCATTTCATTGTAATTTCAACAATAGAGAATTTTAAATCTAAAAACCGTTCCAGATATGCCCCTTGACTTATCCAACGTATTTTGCAGCAATATATGAAGTCTCCCCCCCCCCTCCCCCATGAACCACGGACCTTTGCGTTGGTGGGAAGGCTTGCGTACCTCAGCGATACAGATAGCCGTACCGTAGGTGCAACCACAACGGAGGGGTATCTGTTGAGAGGCCAGACAAACGTGTGGTTCCTGAAGAGGGGCAGCAGCCTTTTCAGTAGTTGCAGGGGCAACAGTCTGGATGATTGACTGATCTGGCCTTGTAACACTAACCAAAATAGCCTTGATGTTCTGGTACTGCGAACGGCTGAAAGCAAGGGGAAACTACAGCCGTAATTTTTCCCGAGGGCATGCAGCTTTACAGTATGATTAAATGATGATGGCGTCCTCTTGGGTAAAATATTGCGGAAGTAAAATAGTCCCCCATTCGGATCTCCTGGCGGGGACTACTCAGGAGGACGTTGTTATCAGGAGAAAGAAAACTGGCGTTCTACGGATCGGAGCGTGGAATGTCAGATCCCTTAATCGGGCAGGTAGGTTAGAAAATTTAGAAAGGGAAATGGATAGGTTAAAGTTAGATATAGTGGGAGTTAGTGAAGTTCGGTGGCAGGAGGAACAAGAATTTGGTCAGGTGATTACGGGGTTATAAATACAAAATCAAATAGGAGTAATGCAGGAGTAGGTTTAATAATGAATAAAAAAATAGGAGTACGGGTAAGATACTACAAACACCATAGTGAACGCATTATTGTGGCCAAGATTGACACGAAGCCCACGCCTACTACAGTAGTACAAGTTTATATGCCAACTAGCTCTGCAGATGACGAAGAAATTGATGAAATGTATGATGAGATAAAAGAAATTATTCAGGTAGTGAAGGGAAACGAAAATTTAATAGTCGTGGGTGACTGGAATTCAAGCGTAGGAAAAGGGAGAGAAGGAAACATAGTAGGTGAATATAGATTGGGGCTAAGAAATGAAAGAGGAAGCCGCCTGGTAGAATTCCACGCAGAGCATAACTTAATCATAGCTAACACTTGGTTTAAGATTCATGAAAGAAGGTTGTATACATGGAAGAACGCTGGAGATACTGACAGGTTTCAGATAGATTATATAATTGCAAGACAGAGATTTAGGAACCAGTTTTTAAATTGTAAGACGTTTCCAGGGACAGATGTGGACTCTGACCACAAGCTATTGGTTATGAACTGTAGATTAAAAGTGAAGAAACTGCAAAAAGGTGGGAATTTAAGGGGATGGGACCTAGATAATTTGAAAGAACCGGAGGTTGTACAGAGTTTCAGGGAGAGCATAAGGGAACAATTGACAGGAATGGGGGAAAGAAATACAGTAGAAGAAGAATGGGTAACTTTGAGGGATGAAATAGTGAAGGCAGCAGAGGATCAAATAGGTAAAAAGATGAGGGCTAGTAGAAACCCTTGGGTAACAAAAGAAATATTGAATTTAATTGATGAAAGGAGAAAATATAAAAATGCAGTAAATGAAGCAGGCAAAAAGGAATACAAACGTCTCAAAAATGATATCGACAGGAAGTGCAAAATGGCTAAGCGGGGATGGCTTGAGGACAAATATAAGGATGTAGAGGCTTATCTCACTAGGGGTAAAATAGATACTGCGTACAGGAAAATTAAAGAGACCTTTGGAGAAAGGAGAACCACTTGCATCAATATAAAGAGCTTTTATGGAAGCCCAGTTCTAAGCAAAGAAGGGAAAGCAGAAAGGTGGAAGGAGTATATAGAGGGTCTATACAAGGGCGATGTACTTGAGGACAATATTATGGAAATGGAAGAGGATGTAGATGAAGATGAAATGGGAGATACGATACTGCGTGAAGAGTTTGACAGAGCACTGAAAGACCTGAGTCGAAACAAGGCCCCCGGAGTAGACAACATTCCATTGGAACTACTGACGGCCTTGGGAGAGCCAGTCCTGACAAAACTCTGCCACCTGGTGAGCAAGATGTATGAGACTGGCGAAATACCCTCAGACTTCAAGAAGAATATAATAATTCCAATCCCAAAGAAAGCAGGTGTTGACAGATGTGAAAATTACCGAACTATCAGTTCGACGAAGCCTCTCCGTCGTTTCTAGGTCCCCAGTTCAATACAATACAATACCACACAAATATTTGTCAGTTCTTTTTGTTATAACAATATGGTTATTATTAGAAAAACCCACCAATTTGTGTGCTCATATCACAGCACTCCAATGTGGCACGAGGGTATCAGATAACACTGTACTTCGTTCATGGAAGACTAAGACAATTATTGCATGTGCATTCTACAGACGTGCTAACCTGCTTCGATAAATTAATAACGTTATGGCATTCTCTGTATGCACTATATATTTCATGCATCTATATTTAGGATTTGTTTTTATTATTACAGACCCTGATCTAATGTTGGACCAGGACATTGACGTGTTCAGCGATATACTACTGTCTCAGCAATGGCAGCCACTGCCCACAGCATGTCTTTTCTACTTTTCGGATATGTTGCCATTCGACTATACAGTGGCACGACCGCAGCAGCAACCGTCTGCAGCTATATATATACGGTGTATCATAATTAATGACGTAAACGCATACAGTTGAACGTACACGATACCAGAAACAAAGAAGTCTCAATAAACATAGTTTCGAAAATGCATACCTTAAGACCTAAGAGCAATTTTTCATCTTCAGTACTGTGAAACAATTCTCTGCTACTGCAAGTTCTTTGATTTCCATATTTTGTTACGAGCACTTGATCATGAGAAGAGTTGAGTTTCAAAGTAGGAACGGTGAATAAGTGCTCATGGCTCTTAAGGAATGCATTTTAGAGCATATGTTTGCTGGACATTTTTCCTTGTTTCTGTCCACACTACCAGTTCCGAAAATATGGAAAGCAAAGAGCTTGTAGCAGAAGACATTTGTTTCACAGTATCGAAGATGAAAAATTGCTCGTAGCTCTTAAGGTGTGCATTTTCGACCCTGTGTTTACTGGGACTTTTTTGCTTCCACTGTAGAAATAACACCACTGGTCAGTATGACGTCAAATTGCAACGGAATATTATCTGAGAAGGGGGAAAACGTGTGGCAGAACAAAAATAAATAATTACAAAATGTAGCAATAGATGGCGCTGTAAGCATCATTATTTAATAGTGGTCAACTACAAAGGACAAACGAATCATACAAAAATGCCTATGGTGTACGTTTGACGTTAAACAAACTGTACTACTCAGTGTGCATGGGTGTACAGGTGTGATACTCTTAGTTACGTAAGCCCATCAACCACTGCCATGTCATATCACATCGGATGGGAAAAAACGGTTTTTAATGCTCCTGAGGCCAAAAACCACATAAACAGCATCAATCAAAACCAAATCGGATTATTAATATCCCTGTGACAGCGCAAAACATGTTCAATATGCTGTCCACCGTTTTCTGCAACAAGTTGAAATCGAAAAACAATATGTTCCACAACTGATCGAAGTGTTTCAGGAGTCACGTTCAGAATGTGTTGCGCAATGCTTGCCTTCAACACAACTAAGTTTGCAATCGGAACACTGAACACAACATCCTTCAGATTGCCCCACAGCCAGAAGTCACACGGATTAAGATCAGGTGACAGGGACGGCCAGGCTGTAGGGAAATGGCGGCTGATAATTCTAGCATTTCCGAAATGGCGCTTCAGCAGCTGCTTAACTGGATTTGCAATGTGCAGATGTGCGCCATCTTGCATAAAAATGATCCCATCCACATTTCAACGCTGTTGGAGAGCTGGAATGACATGGTTGCGCAAAAGACACTCATAGCGCTTACCAGTGACGGTACAGGTAACAGGACCGGAAGCACCTCTCCCTTCGAAAAAAGTATGGCCCTATTATAAATGATGCCGTAAACCCGCGGCGCACAGTGACCCCACTACTGGCCATTAAAATTGCTACTCCACGAAGATGACGTGCTACAGACGCGAAATTTAACCGACAGGAATAACATGCCGTGATATGCAAGTGATTAGCTTTTCAGAGCATTCACACAAGGTTGCCGCCGGTGGCGACACCTACAACGTGCTGACATGAGGAAAGTTTCCAATCGATTTCTCATACACAAATAGCAGTTGACCGGCGTTGCCTGGTGAAACGTTGTTGTGATGCCTCGCGTAAGGAGGAGAAATGCGTGCCATCACGTTTCACACTTTGATAAAGGTCGGATTGTAGCCTATCGCGATTGCGGTTTATCGTATCGCAACAGTGCTGCTCGCGTTGGTCGAGATCCAATGACTGTTAGCGGAATATGGAATCGGTGGCTTCAGAAGGGTAATACGGAACGCCGTGCTGGATCCCAACGGCCTCGTATCACTAGCAGTCGAGATGACAGGCATCGTATCCACATGGATGTAACGGATCGTGCAGCCACGTCTCCATCCCTGAGTCAACAGATGGGGACGTTTGCAAGACAACAACCATCTGCACGAACAGTTCGACGACGTTTGCAGCAGCACGGACTATCAGCTCGGAGACCATGGCTGCGGTTACCCTTGACGCTGCATCACAGACAGGAGCGCCTGTGATGGTGTGCTCTACGACGAACCTGGGTGCACGAATGGCAAAACGTCATTTTTTCGGATGAATCCAGGTTCTGTTTACAGCATCATGATGGTAGCATCCGTGTTTGGCAACGTCGCGGTGAGCGCACATCGGAAGCGTGAATTCGTCATCGCGATACAGGCGTGATGGTATGGGGTGCCATTGGTTATACGTCTCGGTCACCTCTTGTTCGCACTGACGGCACTTTGAACAGTGGACGTTACATTTCAAATGTGTTACGACCCGCGGCTCTACCCTTCATTCGATCCCAGCGAAACCCTACATTTCAGCAGGATAATGCACGACCGCATGTTGCAGGTCCTGTACGGGCCTTTCTGGATACAGAAAATGTTTGACTGCTGCCCTGGCCACCTGGCCAGCACATTCTCCATACCTCTCACCAATTGAAAACGTCTGGTCAATGGTGGCCCAGCAACTGGCGACAATACGCCAGTCGCTACTCTTGATGAACTGTGGTATCGTTTTGCAGCTGCATGGGCAGCTGTACCTGTACACGCCATCCAAGCTCTGTTTGACTCAATGCCCAGGCGTATCAGGGCCGTTATTTCGGCCAGAGGTGGTTGTTCTGGGTACTGATTTCGCAGGATCTATGCACCCAAATTGCGTGAAAATGTAATCACATGTCAGTTCTTGTATAATATATTTGTCCAATGAATACCCGTTTATCGTCTGCATTTCTTCTTGGTGTAGCAATTTTAATGGCCAGTAGTGTATATCAGGATGAGGTGGTACTAGCTGATTCGGATGTGGATTTTCCGTGGCCCATATTCAACAGTTCTGTGTATTGTCATATCCTGTCAGATGGTGTCGGGCTTCGTTTGCCCACAAAATCTTCCACGGTCAATCATTGTCCACTTACATGCGAGGAAGATATTCTAAAGCAAAGGTGTCTCTTGTTGGCTGGTCAACAGGAAGCAACTCGTGCACGTGGGTAATTTTGAATGGCTAGCAAACAAGGATATTATGTGCCGTGCGCCTGAGTTTAATTTCGCGTAATTCCCGCCGATTTGGAATCCTTCTAGCAGCAAGAACTTTTGGAGCGTTACTGTCGCCGGTAGAGGGCACGTCGGAGAAAGTAGTTAAGGGCTGTGGCGACCTGGAGAAATGAAGAGTGTGACACGGGCGGCGAAGAGCGCAAGTGAGGCGGCGTGTTGTGACCAAGCGTCTACCTTGGCTAAGTGGCAGGATTTGTGCCTTTGTTCACTGAGGGTTTGGCGAGGCCGAGTTTTGGTAGCAGCCGTGAACATTACTCGTTAAAAGCTACTTCGGCAGGACGCACAGTATTCGGCGTGTCCTCTGCTATTGAAGCTGCAAGCAGTTTGTGTCAATTGTGGTGCGTGGTTGGAGTCCGGTCTGACCTTTGCAACTACTGGACGTGGTGACGTCTGCTGGATGATAATAGTGGTTTTCAGACTAAGAGTAATCTTCGTTGCATCCTTCTTTCGGCGCTCTCTAAGCAAGCGTTTGTCAATGGGCACTGGATTTTACGAGATATCACAGTGAACATCCGATTAGTGTGCGCGTCACTTGGTGTCGCGTGCTGGCTGTTCTGACTCCGTAACCTGGTTGCCCGTTGTTATATACATCGTGGTCCATTGATCGTGACCGGGCCAAATACCTCACGAAATAAGCGTCAAACGAGAAAACTACAGAGATCGAAACTTGTCTAGCTTGAAGGGTGAAACCAGATGGCGCCATGGTTGGCCCGCTAGATGGCGCTGCCATGGGTCAAACGGATATCAACTGCGTTTTTTAAAATAGGAACCCCCATTTTTTATTATATATGCGTGTAGGAAAATGAATGTTTTAGTTGGACCACTTTTTTCGCTTTGTGATAGAAAAAATGTTCAAATGTGTGTGAAATCTTATGGGACTTAACCGTTAAGCCTTCAGTCCCTAAGCTTACACACTACTTAACCTAAATTATCCAAAGGACAAACACACACACCCATGCCCGAGGGAGGACTCGAACCTCCGCCGGGACCAGCCGCACCGGCTTTGTGATAGATGGCGCTTTAATAGACACAAACATATGGCTCACAATTTTAGGCAAACAGTTGGTAACAGGTAGGTTTTTTAAACTAAAATACAGAACGTAGGTACGTTTGAACATTTTATTTCGGTTGTTCCAATGTGATACATGTACCTTTGTGAACATCATTTCTGAGGACGCATGCTGTTATAGCGTGATTACGTGTAAATACCGCATTAATGCAATAAATGCTGAAAATGATGCCCGTCAACTTGTTTTGTTCTATGTAGTTTTATCGTTTGATGCTTATTTCACGAGATGGCTCAAATGGTTCAAATGGCTCTGAGCACTATGGGACTTAACATCTGTGGTCATTAGTCCCCTAGAACTTAGAACTACTTAAACCTAACTAACCTAAGGACATCACACACATCCATGCCCGAGGCAGGATTCGAACCTGCGACCGGAGCGGTCACGTGGTTCCAGACTGAAGCGCCTAGACCGCACGGCAACACCGGGCGGCTATTTCATGAGATATTTGACCCGGTCACTATCAGTGGACCACCCTGTATATAACTGTTATTTATGAAGATTTTGCCTGGTACTACTTGAGTTCAGTTCTATCATTGTGTGTGGCCTTTTGGCTGTCACTATTCCAAACTGATTTCAGAATCTACGACTATAGAATGCAGATGTAATTCTTCTGACTTTATAGTCAGTAAAAATTCTTTAATCTAGCTATCTCATTTCTGGGGCATGTCTATAGGTACCTGTTGGTTGGTATCAGGAGCTCGAGCTATTTACTAAATTGTTTGCATCTACAAGGAAAAAAAAACTAAGGAAACATTTTATTCCTCAATAGACAAATCAAAGTTTCCTGCGTAACGTTCGTACTTTTCTGTATTTGTAGTATGTTTAATTTTTACTAAATAATTAACGAGTTTTCTCTGTGTTACAGGATAGGTGGTCTAGTTAAAGATGCTTATATACCGTGATTGAAATCTTTAATGAAGGTTTCTAGTACTGTGGTTGCGGCAACCGCCGTCCTATGTTAGTACGGAAGGAGGAATTATTGCTGCTGGCGTTGCCTCTGCCAACGCCTCTATCATCATAAATTTGGACCACTTTTGTCAGTCATTTTGGCTACTTCGAAGGCAATGGCGTTTTGATAATTACTGCCAATAGCCATCGTTGATATTTGTGACATATTCATTTGATCCTATGTTTTGCTGTTTGTAACGTAAATGTATTTTTACTTCATTTAATATTCTTTACTATAAGGAAATCATTTTATACTGTTGCCGTTTTGAGGTGCTTCCTATCAGAAGGGTTATTGAAATTTAGTCTTTTCAGTTCTGGAGGCAATTTATTAACGTTTTTTTGGATTTTTGATTTTTAAAAAGAAATCAATTAGTATTTTTAGAAACGTTAATAAATTCGTTACGGCTCATTGCCTTTCCACTCAACACCAGCTCCCTACTGCATTTCAGTTTCGTAGGATTTTACGCACCGTGCTCATTGGTATGTCCATTGCTCGGGCAATTCTCCGTGCACTACACGTTTGCCCACCACCACTCGTCTCCTCCTGCATTATGTGGCCACTGCTTCCACTGACGTCGAATCAATTCGTTTCCTCCCTCTACCCGGTTGCACACGAAAAGAACCCGTCTTCTCGAATTTCCGAATCATTTTCTCCAGACCAACGGCAGTCATCGGACCAACGCCTTTTTTCAAACCTTTCAGTCTCCGGAACTTCTGCAGAGCGACGTGTGCACAGTCATCATTCTTGCAATACAGCTTTACCAGCAGAGCGCAATCCTGCATTGAGACAGTCACGGCGAACGTCGCAGACGCGGAAGGAGGAAAGGCCGTGTACCCGGCGTGTTTATACCATCTTCAATAAATCGTGCACATGACAGGTGTTTTCATTTACGTATTCTGTCACGTACAGCGCCATCTATTGATGAACATTCACGCAATTTTCTTTCTTCTGCCATACGTTTCCCCCATCTCCGATAATATTCCGTTGTAATTTGACATCATTCGGACCAGTGGAGTTATTTCAACAGTGGTTTCAAAGTTTAACTTTGATTATAGTCACCCTGTACATACGTGCATAGTACTAGGTGCTGAAAGGTCTCTGTTGGATTCCTTTCTTATTAATTTCTTAAATCTGTTGTCATTTACGGCATACATTCCACTTCTAAATTTACTGTGGTGTTTCTGACTATCTGGGAGGAGACTGAGCAGTGAAACGTGTTACTTTTACACATAAACAAGAACGATCTGTCACACTGCTACACATTAAAACACAGTTTATATGTAATTCATGTCACACAGTCTCATACGGAACCTACATCCGCTTTCTTTTATATACTGTATATGATAAGATACTGACATTCCCCTTCCCTTCTGTGTGAAAGAATGAATGAGCAAATGTATTTCTAGTTGCATGCTTGATGGTAGCAGACAAGCCTGTCTGCTAGAGAACAGTAGGACCAACGTCGGAACAGGGAGCTACGCTTTCTAAAAGCAGAGAGGTTTCTATTCTTAGTATGGTCCTGTCCGTCTCTTGTCATGTTGGTATAGGAAGCTGCCTCTCAGGTCACTTCCGTTTGTATTTGTGAGCCACCCCTCAGCAGGGACCCACGGCAGTCTGTCCGCGGCGAGCGTCTGAAGTGGTAAGATCTCCGGCTAAGCGCGTGTCTGCTAAGTCCGTAGTGTAATTCGAGTGTGAAGTTCAGAATATCTTCCGGTAGTTGCTTTGTCACTACTTTGTGAGTAAAGTGGATCCACATGTTGATCAGTAACTCTAACTAAGATCATCAATCTTAAATGCGAATGTGCGTGAGATTATAACGTCTCGTCTTGACAATATTTTTTAATATAGCAACTTTTCTGTATGTTCAACCCACGTGGGGTGTGCTTTGTGAGACCACTACCACGTGCTTATACAATGTTTGGCCCATCAGGTTAACAGTAAGACGATAATAACCAGTTCGAGGTTTTTCTTTTGTAAATTGCGTTTCGATCTAATTTATTTTTGTGTAAACCAAGTTGACCACGTGAAGCATGTGGTGTAAGCATCAAAGTAGCCCTCAGCTATTCTTTTCGGGAAGATTTGACAGAGAGTTAGTATGAATTTAGTATACCAGTGTGTGGTAATTTCATGACGGACAGGATTGCGCTACGAACGTAGCTTCTTTGGGTGAAAATTGAATCTGTTGGTTGTGGTTAATTTCCTCTTGCATATGTTTCAACGTTCTTTGTGTGTTATTTTATGAATGCAGTCTCCCAATCTTGGCTCCCTATTTTATGTGTTCCGTAATATTACAAACTCACATTTTCACAATCCTAAATAAGGCACCAGTTTAGTTATGAATCAAGTTTGATATGCTGAAATTTTAACGGAACAATTATCAATGTTAAAATAAATGTCCAAATTTAAACTGATTTATTTCTTTTTATTTAAATTGTCTTTTTATATATATATCACCGGTTATCGTAAGATGAGTACTAAAAGATTATAATTAATGTTAGTCTGGTTGGGAATTTGGTAAACTAGACTGGATACCTGGTGAAACAGTTGCGCAGTAATGCAAGGTTAGCTTCCTCACATAGCTCACAGCTTTTATCCCACCTTTATGCTCTAGAATATCGGCACCGCAACCAGAACAAATTAAAGCAACAACATTACAGTGCACAATATTTAGTCCGTCGTCTGCCGCATTAAGACACAGTGTAACCTTCCTTTTTGTTTGAAGCAGACCCAGACCAAGATGTGAACGGAACTTCATAAACTGATATTTCTTGTGTCGCTTAATGCAATAAACGGTATCGATTGCAAAATTTTCGACCAGTACGCCAAAGTATGGCTAGTTACAGTAATTGCTAACATCTTATATTCCCCAGTTGTAGCCAGAGTTCTCCTTCCCCTGTAGTTCTGTGGTTAAAGCGGTGTATTAACTTTGCTTGTGCATTTGCAATAGTTTCTTCTTGTTGTTCCAATTGCATTTTATATTCCTTCTTTCTCTCAATTGTCTGTATCACATACTCCAGTCTTGCATTTCTCGACTTCTGAGTCTTCCACTTACAGTTTTCTTTCTCGTATACATAACACATTAACTGCATTTAGGCGATTATTAATCCATTAGACAAACTATAGGACGTTGTTAAACACCACACAGCAGCTGTCCCGTGAGTTATACGTTAACTGATACTACGTGGAAGTGATTGGCCACTGCAGGAGCAATGAGGACTCTCCTGCAGCGTTTTTGATCGGAGTTGTTAGATCACCTGTCTGTGTTCACATAAACCACTGGCTATGAAGACAATATTTTGTCTCAGACAACAAGCTGCAAATCAGCTTAGACAATTGGTAGAAAGCACAGGTGGCTGCCTTCTATGACAAGGGTACTGAAAGTTGGTACAATGCTACGATTAGTATTTCAGTCGGAGTGGTGACTGTATAAAGAAAGAGCTGGAAGGTGTAGCCAACTGTTGGAAATCAAACATTTATTATTTTCACTGTGGTTTTCGTTTCGCTACCTATGGGACCATACTTTCAGAATGGCCCTCGCAGAAATAAAACTAACAAAACTAGACTGGCCAATAGGCAACAAAAAGATGTAGAAAGCATATGGGAGCACCTGAAGATCAGTTTCAAGAAGTATCTTCCAAAGTCATAGGAAAATGAAAACGATCAAACAAAATTAGGTTCACCATAAAGTGCCAAGAGAATGTGCTGGAGAGAAGAAAAGCTTGGTTTCAAGAAAGGCTGATTTATATACATATATTACATCATGAATGGACGAAACTTTATGTTGTACGATGATACCTGCAGGAGAAACTGAAAACCTTAAGGGGAATCCTGGACTGACACAAGGGGACTCCATTTCAGCTATTGTATATAACCTTGTCTTAGAGAAAATAGACAAATAATTTAGTAAAACTAATCTACTTGGGACCCAAATGCAGGCGGTGAACGTTACTTGACTTGCCTACGCAGATTATGTAGCATAAGTAAGTACATCTACATCTACATTTATACTCCGCAAGGCACCCAACGGTGTGTGGCGGAGGGTACTTTACGTGCCACTGTCATTATCTCCTTTTTCTGTTCCAGTCGCGTACGTTTCGAGGGAAGAACGACTGTCTGAAAGCCTCCGTGCGCGCTCGAATCTCTCTAGTTTTACATTCGTGATTTCCTCGTGAGGTATAAGTAGGGGGAAGCAATATATTCGATACCTCATCCAGAAACGTATCCTCTCGAAACCTGGCGAGCAAGCTACACCGCGATGCAAAGCGCCTCTCTTGCAGAGTCTGCCACTTGAGTTTGCTAAACATCTCCGTATCGCTATCACGGTTACCAAATAACCCTGCGACGAAACGCGCCGCTCTTCTTTGGATCTTCTCTATCTCCTCCGTCAACCCGATCTGGTACGGATCCCACACTGATGAGAAATACTCAAGTATAGGTCGAACGAGTGTTTTGTAAGCCACCTCCTTTATTCGTGGATTACATTTTCTAAGGACTCTCCCAATGAATCTCAACCTGCTACCCGCCTTACCAACAATTAATTTTATATGATCATTCCACTTCAAATCGTTCCGCACGCATACTCCCAGATATTTTACAGAAGTAATTGCTACCAGTGTTTGTTCCGCTATCATATAATCATACAATAAAGGATCCTTCTTTCTATGTATTCGCAATACATTACATTTGTCTATGTTAAGGGTCAGTTGCCACTCCCTGCACCAAGTGACTATCCGCTGCAGATCTTCCTACATTTCGCTACAATTTTATAATGCTGCAACTTCTCTGTATACTACAGCATCATCCGCGAAAAGCCGCAAGGAACTTCCGACACTACCTACTAGGTCATTTATATACACTCCTGGAAATTGAAATAAAAACACCGTGAATTCATTGTCCCAGGAAGGGGAAACTTTATTGACACATTCCTGGGGTCAGATACATCACATGATCACACTGACAGAACCACAGGCACATAGACACAGGCAACAGAGCATGCACAATGTCGGCACTAGTACAGTGTATATCCACCTTTCGCTGCAATGCAGGCTGCTATTCTCCCATGGAGACGATCGTAGAGATGCTGGATGTAGTCCTGTGGAACGGCTTGCCATGCCATTTCCACCTGGCGCCTCAGTTGGACCAGCGTTCGTGCTGGACGTGCAGACCGCGTGAGACGACGCTTCATCCAGTCCCAAACATGCTCAATGGGGGACAGATCCGGAGATCTTGCTGGCCAGGGTAGTTGACTTACACCTTCTAGAGCACGTTGGGTGGCACGGGATACATGCGGACGTGCATTGTCCTGTTGGAACAGCAAGTTCCCTTGCCGGTCTAGGAATGGTAGAAAGATGGGTTAGATGTCGGTTTGGATGTACCGTGCACTATTCAGTGTCCCCTCGACGATCACCAGTGGTGTACGGCCAGTGTAGGAGATCGCTCCCCACACCATGATGCCGGGTGTTGGCCCTGTGTGCCTCGGTCGTATGCAGTCCTGATTGTGGCGCTCACCTGCACGGCGCCAAACACGCATACGACCATCATTGGCACCAAGGCAGAAGCGACTCTCATCGCTGAAGACGACACGTCTCCATTCGTCCCTCCATTCACGCCTGTCGCGACACCACTGGAGGCGGGCTGCACGATGTTGGGGCGTGAGCGGAAGACGGCCTAACGGTGTGCGGGACCGTAGCCCAGCTTCATGGAGACGGTTGCGAATGGTCCTCGCCGATACCCCAGGAGCAACAGTGTCCCTAATTTGCTGGGAAGTGGCGGTGCGGTCCCCTACGGCACTGCATAGGATCCTACGGTCTTGGCGTGCATCCGTGCGTCGCTGCGGTCCGGTCCCAGGTCGACGGGCACGTGCACCTTCCGCCGACCACTGGCGACAACATCGATGTACTGTGGAGACCTCACGCCCCACGTGTTGAGCAATTCGGCGGTACGTCCACCCGGCCTCCCGCATGCCCACTATACGCCCTCGCTCAAAGTCCGTCAACTGCACATACGGTTCACGTCCACGCTGTCGCGGCATGCTACCAGTGTTAAAGACTGCGATGGAGCTCCGTATGCCACGGCAAACTGGCTGACACTGACGGCGGCGGTGCACAAATGCTACGCAGCTAGCGCCATTCGACGGCCAACACCGCGGTTCCTGGTGTGTCCGCTGTGCCGTGCGTGTGATCATTGCTTGTACAGCCCTCTCGCAGTGTCCAAAGCAAGTATGGTGGGTCTGACACACCGGTGTCAATGTGTTCTTTTTTCCATTTCCAGGAGTGTATATTGTGAAAAGTAATGGTCCCATAACACTCCCCTGAGGCACGCCTGAGGTTACTTTAACGTCTGTAGAGGTCTCTCCATTGATAACAACATGCTGTGTTCCGTTTGCTAAAAATTCTTCAATCCAGCCACACAGCTGGTCTGATATTCCGTAGGCTCTTACTTCGTTTATCAGGCGACAGTGCGGAACTCTATCGAACGCCTTCTGGAAGTCAGGGAAAATTGCATATACCTGGCAACCTGTATCTAATATTTTCTGAGTCTCGTGAACAAATAAAGCGAGTTGGGTCTCACACGATCGCTGTTTCCGGAATCCCTGTTGATTCCTACAGAGTAGATTCTGGGTTTCCAAAAACGACATGATACGCGAGCAAAAAACATGTTCTAAAATTCTACAACAGATCGACGTCAGAGATATAGGTCTATAGTTTTGCGCATCTGCTCGGCGACCCTTCTTGAAGACTGGGACTACCTGTGCTCTTTTCCAATCATTTGGAACCTTCCGTTCTTCTAGAGACTTGCGGTACACGGCTGTTAGAAGGGGGGAAAGTTCTTTCGCGTACTCTGTGTAGAATCGAATTGGTATCCTGACAGGTCCAGTGGACTTTCCTCTGCTGAGTGATTCCAGTTGCTTTTCTATTCCTTGGACACTTATTTCTATGTCAACCATTTTTTCGTTTGTGCGAGGAATTAGAGAAGGAACTGCAGTGCGGACTTCTGTGAAACAGCTTTGAAAAAAGGTGTTTAGTATTTCAGCTTTACGCGTGTCATCCTCTGTTTCAATGCCATCATCACCCCGGAGTGTCTGGATATGCTGTTTCGAGCCACTTACTGATTTAACGTAAGACCAGAACTTCCTAGGATTTTCTGTCAAATTGGTAAATAGAATTTTACTTTCGAATTCACTGATCGCTTCACGCATAGCCCTCCTTACGCTAACTTTGACATCGGTTAGCTTCTGTTTGTCTGAGAGGTTTTGGCCGCGTTTAAATTTGCAGTGAAGCTGTCTTTGCTTTCGCAGTAGTTTCTAACTTCGTTGTTGAACCACGGTGGGTTTTTCATGTCACTCAGTTTTACTCGGCACGTACCTATCTAAAACGCATTTTACGATTGCCTTGAACTGTTTCCATAAACACTCAACATTGTCAGTGTCGGAACAGAAATTTTCGTTTTGATCTGTTAGGTAGTCTGAAATCTGCCTTCTATTACTCTTGCTAAACAGATAAACCTTCCTCCCTTTTTTTATATTCGGATTTACTTCCATATTCAGGGATGCTGCAACGGCCTTATGATCACTGATTCCCTGTTCTGCACTTACAGAGTTGAAAAGTTCGGGTCTGTTTGTTATCAGTAGGTCCAGTAGGTCCAAGATCTCCACGAGTCGGTTCTCTGTTTAATTGCTCGAGGTAATTTTCGGATAGTGCACTCAGTATAATGTCACTCGATGCTCTGTCCCTACCACCTGTCCTAAACATCTGAGTGTCCAAGTCTGTAATGGTAAATTGTAATCTCCACCCAAGACTATAACATGCTGAGAGAATTTAGGTGAAATGTATTCCAAATTTTCTCTCAGTGGTTCTGCCACTAATGCTGCTGAGTCGGGAGGTCGATAAAAGGAGCCAACTATTAACCTAGCTCGGTTGTTGAGTGTAACCTCCACCCATAATAATTCACAAGAACTATCCACTTCTACTTCACTACAGGATAAACTACTACTAACAGCGACAAACACGCCACCACCGGTTGCATGCAATCTATCCTTTCTAACCACCGTCTGTGCCTTTGTAAAAATTTCGGCAGAATTTACCTCTGGCTTCAGCCAGCTTTCCGTTGTTGTTGTTATGGTCTTCAGTTCTGAGACTGGTTTGATGCAGCTCTCCATGCTACTCTATCCTGTGCAAGCTTCTTCATCTCCCAGTACCTACTGCAACCTACATCCTTCTGAATCTGCTTAGTGTATTCATCTCTTGGTCTCCCCCTACGATTTTTACCCTCCACGCTACCCTCCAATACTAAATTGGTGATCCCTTGATGCCTCAGAACATGTCCTACCAACCGATCCCTTCTTCTGGTCAAGTTGTGCCACAAACTTCTCTTCTCCCCAATCCTATTCAATACTTCCTCATTAGTTATGTGATCTACCCATCTAATCTTCAGCATTCTTCTGTAGCACCACATTTCAAAAGCTTCTATTCTCTTCTTGTCCAAACTATTTACCGTCCATGTTTCACTTCCATACATGGCTACACTCCATACAAATACTTTCAGAAATGACTTCCTGACACTTAAATCTATACTCGATGTTAACAAATTTCTCTTCTTCAGAAACGCTTTCCTTGCCATTGCCAGTCTACATTTTATATCCTCTCTACTTCGACCATCATCAGTTATTTTGCTCCCCAAATAGCAAAACTCCTTTACTACTTTAAGTGTCTCATTTCCTAATCTAATACCCTCAACATCACCCGACTTAATTCGACTACATTCCATTATCCTCGTTTTGCTTTTGTTGATGTTCATCTTATATCCTCCCTTCAAGACACCATCCATTCCATTCAACTGCTCTTCCAAGTCCTCTGCTGTCTCTGACAGAATTACAATGTCATCGGCGAACCTCAACGTTTTTATTTCTTCTCCATGGATTTTAATACCTACTCCGAATTTTTCTTTTGTTTCCTTTACTGCTTGCTCAATATACAGATTGAATAGCATCGGGGAGAGGCTACAACCCTGTCTTACTCCCTTCTTAACCACTGCTTCCCTTTCATGTCCCTCGACTCTTATAACTGCCATCTGGTTTCTGTACAAATTGTAAATAGCCTTTCGCTCCCTGTATTTTACCCCTGCCACCTTTAGAATTTCAAAGAGAGTATTCCAGTCAACATTGTCAAAAGCTTTCTCTAAGTCTACAAATGCTAGAAACGTAGGTTTGCCTTTCCTTAATCTTTCTTCTAAGATAAGTCGTAAGGTCAGTATTGCCTCACGTGTTCCAACATTTCTACGGAATCCAAACTGATCTTTCCCGAGGTCGGCTTCTACCAGTTTTTCCATTCGTCTGAAAATAATTCGTGTTAGTATTTTGCAGCTGTGGCTTATTAAACTGATTGTTCGGTAATTTTCACATCTGTCAACACCTGCTTTCTTTGGGATTGGAATTATTATATTCTTCTTGAAGTCTGAGGGTATTTCGCCTGTTTCATACATCTTGCTCACCAGATGGTAGAGTTTTGTCAGGACTGGCTCTCCCAAGGCCGTCAGTAGTTCCAATGGAATGTTGTCTACTCCGGGGGCCTTGTTTCGTCTCAGGTCTTTCAGTGCTCTGTCAAACTCTTCACGCAGTATCGTATCTCCCATTTCGTCTTCATCTACATCCTCTTCCATTTCCATAATATTGTCCTCAAGTTCATCGCCCTTGTATAGACCCTCTATATACTCCTTCCACCTTTCTGCTTTCCCTTCTTTGCTTAGAACTGGGTTTCCATCTGAGCTCTTGATGTTCATACAAGTGGTTCTCTTATCTCCAAAGGTCTCTTTAATTTTTCTGTAGGCAGTATCTATCTTACCCCTAGTGAGATAAGCCTCTACATCCTTACATTTGTCCTCTAGCCATCCCTGCTTAGCCATTTTGCACTTCCTGTCGATCTCATTTTTGAGACGTTTGTATTCCTTTTTGCCTGCTTCACTTACTGCATTTTTATATTTTCTCCTTTCATCAATTAAATTCAATATTTCTTCTGTTACCCAAGGATTTCTACTAGCCCTCGTCTTTTTACCTACTTGATCCTCTGCTGCCTTCACTACTTCATCCCTCAGAGCTACCCATTCTTCTTCTACTGTATTTCTTTCCTCCATTCCTGTCAATTGTTCCCTTATGCTCTCCCTGAAACTCTGTACAACCTCTGGTTCTTTCAGTTTATCCAGGTCCCATCTCCTTAAATTCCCACCTTTTTGCAGTTTCTTCAGTTTTAATCTACAGGTCATAACCAATAGATTGTGGTCAGAGTCCACATCTGCCCCTGGAAATGTCTTACAATTTAAAACCTGGTTCCTAAATCTCTGTCTTACCATTATATAATCTATCTGATACCTTTTAGTATCTCCAGGGTTCTTCCATGTATACAACCTTCTATCATGATTCTTAAACCAAGTGTTAGCTATGATTAAGTTGTGCTCTGTGCAAAATTCTACCAGGCGGCTCCCTCTTTCATTTCTTAGCCCCAATCCATATTCACCTACTACGTTTCCTTCTCTCCCTTTTCCTACACTCGAATTCCAGTCACCCATGACTATTAAATTTTCGTCTCCCTTCACTATCTGAATAATTTCTTTTATTTCATCATACATTTCTTCAATTTCTTCGTCATCTGCAGAGCTAGTTGGCATATAAACTTGTACTACTGTAGTAGGTGTGGGCTTCGTATCTATCTTGGCCACAATAATGCGTTCACTATGCTGTTTGTAGTAGCTTACCCGCACTCCTATTTTCCTATTCATTATTAAACCTACTCCTGCATTACTCCTATTTGACTTTGTGTTTATAACCCTGTAGTCACCTGACCAAAAGTCTTGTTCCTCCTGCCACCGAACTTCACTAATTCCCACTATATCTAACTTTAACCTATCCATTTCCCTTTTTAAATTTTCTAATCTACCTGCCCGATTAAGGGATCTGACATTCCACGCTCCGATCCGTAGAACGCCAGTTTTCCTTCTCCTGATAACGACATCCTCTTGAGTAGTCCCCGCCCGGAGATCCGAATGGGGGACTATTTTACCTCCGGAATATTTTACCCAAGAGGACGCCATCATCATTTAATCATACGGTAAAGCTGCATGCCCTCGGGAAAAATTACGGCCGTAGTTCCCCTTGCTTTCAGCTTTCCGTACCTATAACGATTTCAGCTTCGGTGCTTTCTATCAGCGCTTGAAGTTCCGGTACTTTACCAATGCAGCTTCGACAGTTTACAATTGCAATACCGATTGCTGCTTGGCCCCCGCATGTCCTGACTTTGCCCCGCACCCTTTGAGGCTGCTGCCCTTTCTGTACTTGCCCGAGGCCATCTAACCTAAAAAACCGCCCAGTCCACGCCACACAACCCCTGATACCCGTGTAGCCACTTGCTGCGTGTAGTAGACTCCTGACCTATCCAGCAGAACCCGAAGCCCCACCACCCTATGGCGCAAGTCGAGGAATCTGTAGCCCACACGGTCGCAGAACCGTCTCAGCCTCTGATTCAGACCCTCCACTCGGCTCTGTACCAAAGGTCCGCAGTCAGTCCTGTCGACGATGCTGCAGATGGTGAGCTCTGCTTTCATCCCGCTAGCGAGACTGGCAGTCTTCACCAAATCAGATAGCCGCTGGAAGCCAGAGAGGATTTCCTCCGATCCATAGCGACACACATTATTGGTGCCGACATGAGCGACCACCTGCAGATGGGTGCACCCTCTACCCTTCATGGCATCCGGAAGGACATCTGGAATGACTCCCCCCGGTATGCACATGGAGTGCATATTGGTTTTCTTCCCCTCTCTTGCTGCCATATCCCTAAGGGGCCCCATTACGCGCCTGACGTTGGAGCTCCCAACTACCAGTAAGCCCACCCTCTGCGACCGCCCTGATCTTGCAGACTGAGGGGCAACCTCTGGAACAGGACAAGCAGCCATTTCCGGCCGAAGATCAGTATCAGCCTGAGACAGAGCCTGAAACCGGTTCGTCAGACAAACTGGAGAGGCCTTCTGTTCAGCCCTCCGGAATGTCTTTCGCCCCCTGCCACACCTCGAGACGACCTCCCACTCTACTACAAGTGAAGGATCAGCCTCAATGTGGGCAGTATCCCGGGCAGCCACAGTCGTAGTCCGATCGGGGGATGCGTGGGACGAGCTGGCCGTCCCCGACAAACCCCCATCCGGACCCCCACAGTGATGCCCATTGGCAACAGCCTCAAGCTGTGTGATCGAAGCCAACACTGGCTGAAGCTGGGAGCGAAGCGATGCCAACTCAGCCTGCATCCGAACACAGCAGTTGCAGTCCTTATCCATGGTAAAAACTGTTGTGCAAAGAACGTCTGAACTAATCTACAGAGAGCACAAACAAATCGACACAAAATTTAAACGTTTATTAAAATGCAAGATTGCCTAGTAAATGCAGTAATGCTGCTACTTGCGCACTGCTGACACACTGCTCGGCGGCGGAAGGACACTACGCGATTTTACACTATTCAGGTACTAAAACGAGATGCTACAACTCTCAAATACTATAATACGCCCGAAATTTAGAATTAAACAATGAAAATACCAAAAACACGCAAAGAAATTAAGAATTAAACTATGTAATAAATAAGTGAGCTAAGAGTATACGACTTGCTGCTGCAGCTGCTTATCGAACGGCGGCAGGGAGCACACAGGCTGTGACCAACCGACACTGGCCGTTCAAAATAAAAAGTAGTTCCGAAACAGAATTAATCAGAGTGATGTAAAATTATTACAAAAACGCTGAGAAAAGACGATTACGTGTTAATGAAAGAAATACTGATTATGTGGTCATAAGTAAGAAAATCCAACGTGAAGCATCTTTAGCTGTGGATGGATTCAGTTTCAAGGCAGCTGGCCGCTTAAAATACCAACAGAGTCTTTTTAAGAACAACAATAGAATATATTTGGAAGCCGATGCCCGTCTGGTAACAGTTAACAAAACGCATTTTAGTTTTATGAAAATCTTAGAGAAAAGGTCACTTGACATTAACTTTCAAATTCGATTGTATCAATCTACTATCATACCGGGAACATTATACGGATGTGAAGCATTAATGTTTGGAAAGAAAGATGAAGAAAAACTGTTAATATTTGAAAGAGAAATACCAAAAAGATTTTTTGGACCGGTCTATGATGAAACTAACAGGGAATGCAGGATAAGTAAAAACGAAAAATTAAGAGAGCTGTACAAACGCTGTGGTATTGTCGAAGAGGTTGAACTAGGCATACCATATAGCGAGAATGACGGGAAACAGACTATCTAAAATAGCATTCGGCAGGACAGTAGATGGAACAAGTGGACGACGAAGGCCCAAAATAGCGTGGAGAGATAACATCCGGGAGGACGTAGCTAGGATGAACGTTAACACCGTATGAACACTGACCAGGAATATGGTCGATACTGCCCTTGCCACATATAAAACAACATAAAGCAAATGCTGCAAGCAGGCCGGAGTAACCGAGCGGTTCTAGGCGCTACAGTCTGGAACCGCGCGACCGCTAGGGTTGCAGGTTCGAATCCTGCCTCGGGCATGGATGAGTGTGATGTCCTTAGGTTAGTTAGGTTTAAGTAGTTCTAAGTTATAGGGGACTGATGACCTCAGATGTTAAGTCCCATAGTGCTCAGAGCCATTTGAAACATTTTTTGAAATGCTATAAGATGTGCTACATCAGT
Source organism: Schistocerca cancellata (assembly GCF_023864275.1). Classification (NCBI taxonomy): domain Eukaryota; kingdom Metazoa; phylum Arthropoda; class Insecta; order Orthoptera; family Acrididae; genus Schistocerca; species Schistocerca cancellata. Next base: position 150,955,017 of record NC_064629.1, read on the forward strand.
GTCTCGAATTCCTCGTCCAATAATTAAAACTATATACAGGTAGATAATAGTTGGCATTTTGGTATTGTGACAAAAAGATGTTCCTCTTTCTGCGATAATATAACACTTGTATAGTGCTAAAGACGTAGGTTTGCTCATGGCAGTAGACAGATTGTTTATTCCTGACAAGACAAGGATTGCAAAATTACTTAGTCAATACTTCTAAAATAGTACCCTATTTTTAGGTTCAGTCGTACTCAACTCGCCTATAGGACTAACATTTTTGTATAATTCACACACACACATCGTAATGTCAAAGCATGTTACGTTATTATTAACAACCATCCTTTCTTTTGCGAAATATGCTGTGACGGCAGACACAGTGCAGTGTCAAAGACACCATCTCGCCATTTTTTCTTTTTAACTCTCTTTCTCACGACAGTGCACTTGGATGTCAGCGATTCAGCGCTCATCCATGCACAGCACTTCTATAATTCTAAACCAAAAAATAAAAAAAGAAAGCGACGGACCGCGAAGGAATTATCCGAATGAGAAGAAATCGGTAGACGATGTAAATGTACAGCCAAACAAAATGATTGCAGTTTCAGAAAAACTGGATGATTTATTCAACAGAAAGAACTTCATAAACTGAACAAGTCAATACTGCGTTGGTCCACCTCTGGTCCTTATGCAAATAGTTATTTGACTTGGCATTGATTGAAGAGTTGTTGGATGTCATTCTGAGCGATATAGTGTCAAATTCTGTACAATTGTCGCGTTAGATCGTCAAAATCTCGAACTACACTACTGGCTATTAAAATTGCTACACCACGAAGATGAAGTGCTACAGCCGCGAAATTTGACCGACAGGAAGAAGATGCTGTGATATGCAAATGATTAGCTTTTCAGAGCATTCACACAAGGTTGGCGCCGGTGGCGACACCTACAACGAGCTGACATGAGGAAAGTTTCCAACCGATTTCTCATACACAAACAGCAGTTGGCCAGCTTTGCCTGATGAAACATTGTTGTGATGCCTCGTGTAAGGCGGAGAAATGCATACCATCACGTTTCCGACTTTGATAAAGGTCGGATTGTAGCCTATCGCGATTGCGGTTTATCGTATCGCGACATTGCTGCTGGCGTTGGTCGAGATCCAATGACTGTTAGCAGAATATGGAATCGGTGGGTTCAGGAGGGTAATACGGAACGTCGCGCTGGATCCTAACGGCCTCTGTCACGAGCAGTCGAGATGACAGGCATCTTATCCGCACGGCTGTAACGGATCGTGTAGCCACGTGTCTCTCCCGGAGTCAACAGATGGGGACGTTTGCAAGACAACAACCATCTGCACGAACAGTTATACGACGTTTTCAGCAGCATGGACTATCAGCTCGGAGACCATGACTGCGGTTAACCTTGACGCTGCGTCACAGACAGGAGTGCCTGCGATGGTGCTCTCAACGACGAACCTGGGAGCACGAATGGTAAAACGTCATTTTTTCGTATGAATCCAGGTTCTGTTTACATCATCACGATGGTCGCATCCGTATTTGGCGATATCGCGGTGAACGCACATTGGAAGCGTGTATTCGTCATCGCCATACTGGCGTATCACCCGGCGTGATGGTATTGGTTGCCAGCAACAGCTGAGTTCAACATCTAAGTTGCGGTGCAGAAAATGGCCCAGAGATCACTAGTGTGTGTGTGTGTGTGTGTGTGTGTGTGTGTGTGTGTGTGTGTGTGCGCGTGTGTGTGTGTGTGTGTGTGTGTGTGTGTAGTGAGTGAAGTGTCATGAAACAGCGTGTGTATAGTGGCTGCAGTGAATGATAGTAAGATATGAGTGAACGGTGTGGAATTACATTATTTAATAAGTTATTTGTAAAAAAAAGTATTTACACAAGCAGTAAATTTAATTATTATGTCTAACTAGAAGTCTGTAAATATATGAGTATACGAATGAGTTATTTTTGAATTGGTCTATACTTGTAAATACTCTGACATGTCCTATATCCTTATAAAAAGAGATCTACGGATGAATAAAGCTACTGCTACTACTACTACTACAAGTGGACAGAATTTGGTACTATATCCTTCAGGAGGACATCCAACACCTCTGTTCACCAGTGTCAAGCCGAATAACTGCTTGCATAACGGCCTCGTAATAATTTGTTTGCCTAAACATGTACATTACATCTGCCGACTTTCGTGCTATTCGGATAATTCCTTTGTGGTGCGTCGTTGTTGACTTGCTCAGTTTGTGATGGACTTACCCTTGATTAAATCATCCAATTGGTAATCATTTCATTTTCTGGATATATTTGCAATCTGCCAATTCTTTTTTGGCTGGTATATCCGCATTTTGGTCTGTCCTACCAATTTTACCGATTTCCGATCCGTGTCCTATCCAGTTGCTAATCTTCCAGCCACGAATTTCCGGATGCTGTACCACTCGATTAACATTTTTACAGACTGTGCTGTGACATCATTATTTTAAAGTGTCGAAGTATCTTACCACGGTGTATGTATTTGCGGCGTAACTGTGGCGTATGCGTGGCGTAATTTCGGTGTAATTGTGGTGTACGTACCGTAATTGTGGTGTAATTGAGACGTACGTTGCGTATACACGGCCTCGCGACGCCAATTTGCCAATTATACAGCCGGTTTACCGATTTCCAGATTTGTCGTCCCACCAATTAATCAGTTATACAGCTAATTTAGCAATTTCTGGTTTCGGTGTCTAACCAAATTACCGATTGTACAACCAATACTACCCATTTCCTATCAATTCAAAAACATGATACAGCTGATAGTTACAATACCGCTGCTGCAAGGTCAACTCCTAGCACTTTATAAACTGCATGTGTATGTGGTGTTATTCGTTGATTCGATTGAAAAAATGTATAGGACATATTTATTTACACGCACAAAAATGTAGTCACCCCAATAAGCACGCACAGATGAATCGTTAAGCCTTTACGAGTCACTTGCTAAACGTTTCAAGCGGACATTGTATAAAACCACGGGAAAATGTAAGGACGTGATACAATGACAAAAAGTAGAAATCATGTTTGGCCGTACACATGGCCATTCGGAATGTGAAGTTGTTTGATTTGTCGGTGCTTCGCAGCGGGCTATTAAACGTTTCTAGAAACAGTGGTATAACACACGTTGCCACGAAACATAACCTAAGATTTTTGATTGGAAAAAGATCCTGACAGTGGGACCGGAGACGCGTTTGACGGTTTGTGAATCAAAATCTGTTCCAAACCTGACAGATATTGCTGGTGGCAGTGAATGATTGTCAATCGACACTTGTTAATGAGAGAAAATTGCAATGGACATTTGGTGTCGGTCACCTCGCAAGAGGCCATTGCACGACAAGTACATAAAATGCGTTCAAAATGTCGAACCTGGACAGTAGGTGACTAGCGAAACGCAACGTGGCCTTACGAATCACATTTTTGCTCACTTTCAAATTATGCTCGTCGTCGAGTGCACCGAACGCCAAATGAAGCATTTCAACCTGAACGCCAGGTTCCAGCCTAAGATGGATCTTTGATGATTTGGGTGTGTTTTACTATATCATAGGCAACGGTCTTGCCACAGTGGATTCATGGGTTCCCCTGAGATCACCGAGGTTAAGCACTGCAGGGCGTGGTCGGCACTTGGATGGGTGACCATCCGGGCTGCGATGCGCTGTTGCCATTTTTCGGGGTGCACTCAGCCTCGTGATGCCAATTGAGGAGCTACTCGACCCAATAGTAGCGGCTTAGGTCACGAATACCATCATAACGACCGGGAGAGCGGTGTGCTGACCCACGCCCCTCCTATCTGCATCCTCCTCTGAGGATGGCACGGCGGTCGGATGGTCCCGGTAGGCCACTCATGGCCTTAAGACGGAGTGCTTTTTTTACTTTATCGTGAATTGGGACTGCTCACTGAGGTGAGCTGCATTTTTATTTAGCCATTATGAATGATAAAGAGATGCCTCTCACTTAATATCTGCATGATGAATACTCTACTGATGACCTATTTTTGAAGACAACAACAAAGTTCATCGGACTGTAAAAATATGTGACTCGTTTTCGGATAACTCCCTCAGGTTATTACATCTTGATTAGCCTGCAAAAGTACCTAACTTAAACTCCATGGAATATACGTGGGACATGTTGGAACAGCGATTGTCTTAACCTAGATGTGACGTACCTGCATAAACTTGCGGACTCACTGCCTAACCGAATCCAGGAGGTTATCAAGTCCAGGAGTAGAACTACACGGTGTTAAATGGTGCGTGTAATAACTTCTCCAGGGGAGATTAATTTTTTGTCTGGTGAGTTTTTATAACCGACAGTTACAGCCATAGCCACTCACTGTCATGTTGTATCCCTCCTGATTGCTTGTCACACCAAATAAACAGTCATGGATTGATGTAGAAGGTTGTTACTGTGGCTAAAATAAAAGTAGGTCGTGGAACACCTCCGAGTCCTGTTTCAGCAGTTCTGCCAGCAATGGATTTGGGGCTCTTTTTGATGCAGACGATTGCTACTGCGGTTGTCCCACTGCATAGTCGAACAACAACAGGTCCGATAAGGGGGCAAGACATCCTGCGGACAGTGGCTGGCGCTGCTGGGGCAATAGCTCGTCACGGAACAAATCCATATCCTGGCCCAGCACCTAAGTTTAGCACATTAAATATACAGGGTTATTCACAAAGATATGCAAATATTTTAATGTGTTATTCTACAGGTAAAACTACAGAAACAAGATCATATAAACGTAGGTCCTCCAATGTTCACTTACGAAGTTACGGCTAATAAAAGATTTTACCTGAAATCTAGCAACTTCGTCAATATGAGGCCATGGCAAAACTGTACGAGGTTAAAGTAAAGCACGATTTCTATTTATTTTGTTGTTAATGGTCTGGTGAATCTAATAAAACTTGTCCCAGACGTGTATCTGCCGTAATTTTCATCCACAGAAGCAAAGATTATTATACAAGTAAATTTGTTTACTTTCCATTACGAATGTAGAGACATTTATGTCACTGTGGCAACCGTTAGTGAGTTGCTTCAGTCGTTTCCTAACCTTGAAACGAGTTGGGTTTCTGTATTGTTCAGTGAAATAACATAATAACAACACTGTATTTAAGTTAAACAGCATAGTAACTGTTGCAGTTTGTAGATTATTTATGAAATAGAGATTCTTTTCAAATTTACGACCAAGGAATAAGTCGATATGGTGTTTATTTATGGCAAATGTGATGCTAACGCTAAGGCTGCAATTAACGAATATCGCATACGTTATCGAATTCGGAGGATTCCGAATGCGCGAACCACTAGCGGAGTATTTCGAATGTTACTGGAGACAGGTTCTCTACCTAGCGCTTTACTTTAACCTCGTACAGTTTTATGATGGCTTCATATTAGCGAGGTTGCTAAATTTCAGGCAAAATCTTTTATTAACCGTATCTCCGTAACTAAACATTTGCGTACCTATGTTTATATGAACTTCTTTCTTTAGTTTTACTTGTAGAATAACTTATTAAAATACTTGCGTATCTTCGTGAATCATCCTGTATAGTCCCTACAGACAATGGCGTAATGTTATTAATTTATCACACTAAGTCAGCACGTCTATAAAATACACATGCAGTAGTAATCTAAGTTGTGCGTGGAAGTAGTACAAAATTAATAAGTGATGGTACTGATCCCCCATGGTACACAAAACGGATCAGATCGTTGTTGCAGAAGGAACGAAAAAAGCATGCCAAATTTGAAAGGACACAAAATCCCCAAGATTGGCAAAGTTTTACAGAAGTTCGAAATATTGCGCTTACTGCAATGCGAGATGCTTTTAATAATTTCCACAACGGAATTCTGTCTCGAAATCTGGCAGAAAACCCAAAGACATTCTGGTCATACATAAAGCACACCAGCGGCAAGACGCAATCAATACCTTCACTGCGCGATAACAACGGTGAAGTCACTGATGACAGTGCCACTAAAGCAGAGTTATCAAACACGGTTTTCCGAAACTCCTTCACCAAAGAAGTCGAAGTAAATATGCCTGAATTCCAATCAAGAACAACTGCCAAGACGAGAAACATAGAAGTGCATGTCTTCGGTGTAACAAAGCAGCTTAAATAACTTAATAAAGGCAATGCCCCCGGTCCAGATTGTATACCAGTCAGGTTCTTCCCAGAGTATGCTGATAAAATAGCTCCATATTTAGCAATTATATACAAACACTCGCTCACAGAAAGATCCGTACCTAAAAACTGGAAACTTGCTCGTCACACCAATACCCAAAAAGAGAAGTACGAGTAATCCGCTGACTATATACTGTATTCGAACATTATGAAGTACCTCGAAGAAAACGATTTATTGACATATAGTCACCACGGATTCAAAAAATATCGTTCTTGTGAAACACAACTAGCTCTTTATACTCATGAAATAATTAGTGCTATCGACAGGGGATGTCAAATTGATTCCATGTTTTTAGATTTTCAGAAGACTTTCGACACCGTTCCTCACAAGCGTCTTGTAACCAAACTGCGTGCCTACGGAGTATCGCCACAGTTGTGCGACTGGATTCGTGAATTCCTGTCAGAAAGGTCACAGTTCGTAGTAATAAGCGGAAAGTCATCGAGTAAAACAGAAGTAATATCCGGCGTTCCCAAGGATGTGTTAAAGGCCCTCTATTGTTCCTGATCTATATTAACTACATAGGAGAAAATCTGAGTAGCCGCCTTAGACTGTTTGCAGATGATGCTGTCATTTACCGTCTTGTAAAGTCATCAGATGATCAAAACGACTTACAAAATGATTTAGATACGATATTTGTATGGTACGAAAAGTGGCAATTGACGCTGAATAAAGAAAAGTGTGAAGTTATTCACATGATTAGTAAAAGAAATCAGCTAAACTTCGATTACGCTATAAGTCACACAAATCTGAAGGCTGTAAATTCAACTAAATACTTAGGGATCATAATTATAAATAACCTAAATTGGAACCATCTCATAGATAATATTGTGGGTAGAGCAAACCAAAGCCTGCGATTCGTTGGCAGAAAACTTAGAAGGTGCAACAAGTGTACTAAAGAGACTGCTTGCAACACTCTTGTCCGCTCTGTTCTGGAGTATTGCTGTGCGGTGTGGGATCCGCATCAGGTGGGACTGACGGATGTCATCGAAAAAACTCAAAGAAGGGCGGCTGGTTTTGTACTACCGCGAAATGGGGAGATAGTGTCACTGATATGATACGTGAATTGGAGTGGCAGTCATTAAAACAAAGGCGTTTTTCGTTGCGACGGGATCTTCTCATGAAATTTCAATCACCAGTTTTCTCCTCCGATCGCGAAAACATTCTGTTGGCATCCACCTACATAGGAAGAAATGATCATGACGATAAAATAAGAGAAGTCAGGGCTCGCACAGAAAAATGTAAGTGCTCGTTTTTTCCGCATGCCGTTCGAGAGTGGAACGGTAGAGAGACAGCTTGAAGGTGGTCATTCAACCCTCTGCCAAGCACTTCATTGTGAATAGCAGAGTAATCACGTAGATGTAGATGTAGAGACGATTTATGAGTCAACGGGACATTGGATTTCTACATACATCAAAAAAAGTTTTGCATCACCCCGGTTTCAAGAACTCCTGAAGATAGACGTTGACTGTGGATATTGTATCACAGACACAGTCCCTTTGTTCAGAGATGTCACTAAATCCGCTCAAAGATGTAAACAACCATGCATGAGCAGCGCCTATTAGACGGAGGGGGTCCGTCAGTAGATCAGTTCCAGTCATTCTACCAGGAAGGAGGTACACGGCTCGTGTTGTCTGTAGTTCAACCATGCCTAGAAGGTCAGTACCGCGGTTCGAGCGCGTCCGCATTGTTACTGTGTGCCAGGAAGGGCTCTCAACAAGGGAAGTGTCCAGTCGTCTCAAAGTGAACCAAAGCGATGTTGTTCAGACACGGAGGAGACACAGAGAGACAGGAACTGTCGATGACATGCCTCGCTCAGGCCATCCAAGGGCTACTACTGCAATGGATGACCACTACTTACGGATTATGGCACGGAGGAACACTGACAGCATCGTCACTACGTCGAATACTGCTTTTCGTGCAGCCACAGAACGTCGTGTTACAACTCAAACTGTGCGCAATAGGCTGCATGATGCGCAACTTCATTCCCGACGCCCATGGCGAGGTCCATCTTTGCAACCACGACACCATGTAGCGCGGTACAGATGAGCCCAACAACATGCTGAAGGGACCGCTCAGGACTGGCATCACGTTCGCTTCACCGATGAGTGGCGCATATGTCTTCAATTAGATAATCGTCGGAGACGTGTTTGGAGACAACCTGGTCAGGCTGAACGCCTTAGACGCACTGTCCGGCGAGTGCTGCAAGGTAGAGGTTCCCTGCTGTTTTGGGGTGGCAGTATGTGGGGCCGACGTACGCCACTCTTGGTCATGGAAGGTGCCGTAACGGCTGTAAGATACGTGAATGCCATCCTCCGACCGACAGTGCAACCATATCGGCAGCATATTGGCGAATGACTCGTCTTTATGGATGACAATTCGCGCCCCCATCTTGCACGTCTTGGGGATGACTTCCTTCGGGATAATGACGTCGCTCCACTGGAGTGGCTAGATTGAAAAGAGCTGTTTATGGACGACGTGACCCACCAATCATGCTGAGGGATCTTCGCCAAATCGCCGTGAGACAATCTGGACCAACAGTGCCTTGGTGAACTTGTGGATAGTATGCCACGTCGAATACAGGCATGCAACAATGCAAGTGGACGTGCTACTGGGTATTAGAGGTAACGGTGTGTGCAGAAATCTGGACCACCACCTCCGAAGGTATCGCTGTATGATGGTACAACATGCACGTGTTGTTTTCATGAGCAATAAAATGGGTGGAAATGATGTTTATGTTGATCTCTATGCCAATTTTCCGTACAGTTTCCGGAACTCTCGGACAGAGATGATGCAAAACTTTTTTTTGATGTGTGTATATTTCAACATTATTAGGAAATGAAGCATTACTCAAGAATGCTTTTAGAGTGCAATGTTTTTGACAAGTGTGTCGTTGTTTTAGTGTGGGAAAAGAATGAGGTACGCAAAAGCAAAAAAATGTTGTTTAAAAATATTTCGGGCTGGTCAATCAAATAGAAAGCACATGAGAAGGGAATTTTGTAGAAAATCACGCGAGAGGAGATGAATATTCTTAATGTGGCATAATTTGTTGCTTGACTTGAAGTCATGCACTTCATTACCTCATATGGAGATCACTCACTACCTTTATCTAGGGTCTTAAGCGAAGATCATGAACCAGTGGTTTACTGATAAATCCTGATCCGGGTGCAGTCTCCTCAACCTGCCTAAAAACATCTGCTGCCAAGACATGATGTTATCTGTCGTACACTACGTGTATGATAGGGGTTTCCTGACATCAACTCATTGGCTATCCAGTGTCCAGTAACGGAATACATTAATTCACACGAGTGCAATGTTCCAGTTCTCCACTAATGAGGGAGGATGGTCCTTTGACAATGCCAGCCCCCTGTACTGGCAAAACGTCAAGAAACGCACTAATCGTACGTCGGTCGAGGAACCCGAGACAGAAGGCAACAGGCAACACGTTATGAAGATGAAATGATAATTAAATCAAGACCCTACGCTGCCGACAGGCGTTCATGTACATCAACGCGGACAGTTGAAAATGTGTGCCCCGACCGGGACTCAAACCCGAGACCTCCTAGTTACATGGCAGACGCCATATCCATCTGAGCCACCGAGGGTACATGTGACAGAGCGACTGCAGGGACTTATCCCTTGCACGCTCCCCGTGAGACCAACATTCCCAACGTAATGTCCACAGACTACATTCGTAGTGCCCCCTGCCCATTACATTCATTACTCGAGGCAAACAATCTTACCGAGTCCCCTAAGAGTTCGGGCAATACGTGTGCAACCGCACAGAAGGAAGTCAATGGCCAGTTAGCCTGAACTATATATGAAGATGTCTTTTACGAAGAAATTTGTATCGGGTGAAACATAGACCATAAATGTCGCAGACAAGAAGAGAGTAGAAACTTTTGAAATGTGGCGTTGCAGAATAATGCTGAAGACTAGATTGGTAAGTCGAATGACTAATGAGGAGTCATTGAATAGAACTGTGGAAAACTAATTTTATGGCACACCCTGAAAAAAAAATGTATCGGTTTGATATGACACGTCCTGAGACATCAAGGAGTGGTCAGTTTGGTGATGGATAGACGGGTGTGTGTGTGTGTGTGTGTGTGTGTGTGTGTGTGTGTGTGTGTGTGCGTGCGTGTGTGTGTGTGTGTGTGTGTGTGTGCTTTAGGGGGGGAGGGGGCTAAACATTGTGTAGAGGAAAACCAAGGCTCCAATACTGTAAGCACGTTTACACGCATATATGTAGCACTCGTTGTGTGGAGCAGAAGAGGCTTGCACAGGATTGAGTAGCTTGGAGAGCTGCATCAAATCAGTCTTCTGACTAAGAACAACAACAAAAACAACAACAACTGTTTAGACACACTCTGTTGTTGCACCTAATCTTTTCTTTCCTACTGACTGCAAAAGACGCACTCGAGGTTGCTGTTTACCATTCGAGAATGCAAAAAATAAATTCAACACCACTTTAATTACATTCACAAGAAAGTAAGAATAATTTAATGCAGACTATAAATAATTGCTTCCCCAGAGACGTAACAAAAGCGTCACTACCACCTTCTTTTGGATGGCTGAAGGCGAATTCGAACCCCAGTTTTGTGGAATGGAAGTCCAGTACCTCAATCACTACGCCATGTTTCTCGGTTATGTTGCTATAAGATGTGATGTCACATGCCATAACGGTTTTGTACATAGTTGTAAAACAACAGTAGGCTACCGTAGACTATCACAAGTAAGCGTAGACTAGGTGGTGCTCCTAGTAACCTTGGTCGCTTAAGATAGTAACTGCGTTACCTTTACTTTAGGTGTGTTGCATACCTATCGGGAGTCGCCTCATTTCGATATCTTTGCGTATGAGATCAGTGTCTTAAGAGACTCCCCGAGTAATAGGAAACGATGAACTGTCTAGAGAATAAGTGAGGGTTTATAAAGGGCAGCGTAACCTGCAGAACGGTTTTATTCTATATAGTTATCTTCCTGTATTTTACTTGAAAATAAACGGTATTTATGGCAAAATAGAAATTTTCAACGATTAATTCTGGTTTTATTTTAAAAGTTTTGATCCGATACATGATATAGGAGGGCTGTTGAAGTAAAAACAGAAAAAGACTACAGAAAATTTCCTAAAAATTGATAAATTTCAGAAAATACCGTAAAACAAAAAATATCAAATATTGCCTCATTAATTCGTCGAGATTATATGAAACACGTCTCTGTTCTTTATAAACAACTGTCACACTTGTCAGTAACAACAGAACCAACTTGCCTTTGATCATGATGATGAATGTTCTATAGAGTACAAAATAACAACAATAATTACATAAATTTTTTTATGTTCGTGCATGTGTACTGTACAACTATCAAAAGCGCAGAAGTTACTTGAGCAGCTAACTATTATCAATTATAAAATGTTTTGTAAAGATATAAACTCTGGCTCTGATCACTATGGGACTTAACATCTGAGGTCATCAGTCCCCTAGAACGTAGAACTAGTTAAACCTAACTAACCTAAGGACATCACATACATCTGTAGCGGTCGCGCGGTTCCAGACTGGAGCGCCTAGAACCGCTCGGCCACACCGGCTGGCAACACCGAATGATATGAGGTTCTAATTTTGTGGAAAACAAACAAACAAACAAAAAACAAAGCTCACACATTTGATAAATTTCACACATTTATTTCTGTTTCTTTTCCTACCAGTGCTACCAATGTTATCCACAATCCTACCATTGTTGTATTCACGTACTGCAGCCTATATTAAAGAACCCGACAATGCTTCACAATCGCTAAATGTATGTCGAAACTGGTGGTGTAGAGCAACTCCGTGAATTGCATTTTCTTTCCAGTTAGAAATAATGAACCCATGTTTCACCACCTGTGACGGTGTTCGACAAAAAATTGTCACGATGAATATCCTAACGCGCAATTAACTCCACTAGCGCTGTCCTTCATTGCTCTTTATTGTCTTCTGTTAGCCGGCTAGGAAACCTGTAGGCACACACCTTTGAATATCCCAACTGGTGGACGAGTGTGTTAGCACTACCAAGAGAGACATCCAGTTGTGCAGCGAGGTATTTGATTGTGATCCGTCGATCATCTTGAATGAAAGTGTCTGCACATTCAAACACTGTTGGAGTTACAGCTGTGTGCAGACGGCCAGCATGCACGAGACTGGACAGGTTTGCGCTACCTAGTTGCGATGATGGTAGACGCCTTGCCCAGCGACTCATTGTGCTTTTGTTCACTGCCAGGTCTTTATAGAAATTCTGTAACTGCCCATGAATATGTGATGCTCTGTTCTTCTGGCAAAAGAAAGGCAATGACAGCTCTCTGGTGTGAACACACTTACATTAGAGACACCATTTTTGAAGGCCATGTAAGTAGTGGGATAAAGCCTATTGTACGCCACTTTGTTAGTGCAGGTTGCATACATTCAGGGCCAACTTGATTTGTTTGTAACCCCTTCCCCCTCCTCTTAACTTATTGCTCTGCTAAGTGAATTATAACCCTCTGGGATTGATTTATCAACCAATGGGGATAACATGTCCTTCTGAGAAAACTCCTACCCATCCCCTCCTCCACCTCCCCCTTTCTGGGAACCACCAACCCTAGTCACTCCCTTTCACTGATACAAGAACACTTTCAGGTTTGAGTTATTCAAATAACCCCTTCCCACTCTATCAATCTGATTGACTAATTAATTAAATTGATCAATTAATTTACACATCCCCCCTGGTAAATCCCCAGCCCTGTCCTCTCGCTCCCCTCCTGGAAATTGGCGAGTCTGTATTGGAAAGGAGGGATCTCACAACAGCAAATTCAATTACACAGCAAAGGGTATACTGTCTATTTACAAAATTCAATTTGAAGTGGTTGGATATCTTTTGCCCATCATTCCCTACTGTATTGGAAGATGAAGGTCTTGTAAAATCCATCGAAAAGAATTAATTAAATCGATCGCTTTGTTTATTCCGATTGCACAAGGAATGCCGTCATGAAACGTGCATCCCCCATAATTGCAGTGTTAAGAATCTTTCGCATTGGCCGCAGGGCATTGCTCGCCCACGCCCCCTGACTGCTTCGCTGTGCCAGCTGCTTCGCATATTCTCACACTACACCCATTTGGGTCCTGCAACCACTGTCGGCTGCGACACAGAGAGCCGGCTGTTGCGAAACGCAGAGCGGATATCATGCTAATCCCTGAACAAAGCATCAGGTGGTGGAGACTCTTTGGTATTGATAACTGAGAAACTCACAAGCCTCCCCCTGTGGGACAGCAGTGCACATGAGTACACCTTCCAAGGTAAATGCCTGACTGGGGATCGATCCAGAAATATTGCTGAAGCCAATAAATTGACTAACTAATTATCTGGCCACATGATCGTGATGTAAGGGGTATAAGGCGGGCGCAGTAGTTCACCAGTCCCAGTCACACTGTCTCCAGAAGAAGAAGAAACATGAATCATCAATAGCAGCATTTGAGATCTTCATCTGCCTCTCCATCACAGAGGAAGCGTAAAGTAAGTTACTCATAGCATCTCGTTGCTACCTTTACCGCATGTAACAGTTCCTCCTCCTCTTCTTTGTCAAGTTTCCTTTCTTGGTTCAACTCCATGTTATTGTCTGAGGATGCTTATTGTTTCTTCCTCTTCTTCTTCTTCTTCTTCTTCTTCTTCGTTCAGCAGTCTCTGGCGTGTCTGTACCAGCAACAGCTACCATCGAGTTGTCATGACTTGCAGCGAACTCTGGCCTGTCAGAACTAGCAGCGATAGCAGCACTATGGGATCCTGCAGCACACCTGAGCAGGACAACGAGTTGCTATTATCCATCCTACTCATTGACTTAGACACCCAGCAAGTCCCTGACTCTCAAAAGAACTCTGCTGGGGGCCCTACACCATATATTACAGGTCAGTACGGGTCTCTGACATATGCACTATAATACAATATTCTGGTGTTAAGGCCAGGGCAGAGTGTTGATGTGGTGGATGAGAAGCTACCGAATCCATCCATTGCTCTACTGCTTTTCACCTCAATTTTTAATTTAACAGCTAGTGGTTCAAAGCGCTTAAATAATGGCATAGAAGCAACAGTGGAAAGTGTTGTGTTAGAGATTGAAAATGCATTGAGAAGTGTTAAAGTGCAGTTTACAGAGTTGTAATGAGAGGACCTGTGTCATGCAGCTCGTACATCAGCCAACAGATAGCCTCCGAGTATAGCTCTGGACGTTTACTGTGCTCGTCTGACGCTATCTATAACATCATTCTGCTATGGCGTGACACTCATGTTGAGATCTGGAGGTCGATCCATTTACCTGCAACACTCCAGCGTTACGAAATTGTTCAGCAAATGGATGGTGCTATCCCCTGTGCTGGAAAGACTGAACCGTGGACTCCCGTGTATTCAAACTGTGTATAAAGACAATGTGAACTATCTCCTTGCACACAGTGCATAAACACGGTGTCAAAAGAAGAAGCTAAAGGAACACCTATCAGTTTGAGAGAAACACATGCTGAAATTACTGCTTACAAGAAACTGTTATGCGGAAAATACTGTAAAACAATTAATCAGTTGTTTTTGTTGTTGATGTAATGCAGCCTATGTATCATTGCTAAAATGTAAATAAAATATATATAATCGCAAATATTTGTTGTTTTTTCGTATTTAAGTACCCTGTCATTACACAACGCAATGTGTAGCCATTGTAGCTCAGTTAGCAAGATGATTGCGCTATAGTGGTTATGTATATTATCATTATTATTATTATTACATGAGATCATTTTATATAAAAGCCCATTGCACACCAAAACCTGACGTAGACGCTATCTTGGCCAGGTAGGCGCAGAAGAAGACTGGAAGAAGAAAAAGAAGAAGAAGAAGAAGAATGCGGTACTCCACTCTATAATGTAAGAACGATTAATGTATGTCCATCTAGCTGTGGCAAGACAAATGTCCTCATGTCACAACTAACACACCCAGATGGAGTCCGCTTTGAGCACATACGTGTATTTTCAAAAAGGCTATTTCAACCCAAGTACCAGCAACTGCATAGAGTTGATGGTGTAACATAAACGACATTCAGTCAAAGCAGTCAAATTCCCAGACCAGAAAAAAAAGAAACTCAAACACCGTGTTTGTATTTAACGATGTAGGTGTGGGAAACCAAGATCAAATTCTACGATATTTCTGTTCTGGTCGTCATATGGGTATTGACATATTTTATTTGAGTCAGACATATTCCAGAATACTGAAACAGTTGATGAGGGATAATGCAAATCTCATTATAGCTTTCAGACAGGACAATTTGAATCTAAAACACATTTACCAGGCATGTAGTAATTGACATATCATTCGTGATTCTGTAAAGATGTGTGCAGATTGCTGGAATCACAAACAGAAAGGGTTTGTTGTTATTGATAAATCAATCAAACTGAATGATGGTACCTACAGACGGAACTTCCAGGAGTTTCTATGTTTACACACAGCTACGAAGAAAGTGATGAGTGTGACAGTATACATCACACCATGTACAAGTTCGCACGTATCTCAGGCACTCTGCCTGGGGGGATAGGTGTGCATAGACAGAGAATGCGTCTGAACATAGAGCGAAAACTTCAGTCTCTGGAACGTAAAGTTAAGGAACTAGAAACGTATGCCCGGACCCTTCTGAGACTGATCAACGAATTAGATACTAGGGTTAAGAAACTAGAGAGGTACACCAGTATCATTCTGAGATAGAAAGTAGTCGACTTAGATGCAAAAGTTGATGGAATTAAAAAGAAAGCAAGTGACTTAACTGTAAAGGTTGAGCGAAATGTATGTAAGTTACACCTTGTGAAGCAGACCGCTTAGTATATAGCAAGATATTTACTAAGTATAATACCACAACCATAGGTGGAAGCACAAGCGGCCTAAGACTCTAGTAGCTAGGGCCTAACCACGTATAGCAATCTAACACACACCCACAAGCGACAACATCGGCAAGCCCCCGCACATCAGCAACATTGACTGCATTTGGCAGCTGCCATTAAAGCCGACCAACAGGCTACAGCAGGGAGACCGACAAGCTAGCGCACTAACGCACAAAGAAACCGCAAACACTACTCTGCACTGTGAATCCGGTATATGACCTATCGGACACAAAACGATGATGAATCTAACTGTTACAGGCACGCTGACGCTGAGCGAGAAACCAACACCGGCACCCAGCAGCAGCCACCGAGTAACACCAGCGCACAACATCAAAGGTCTCGACCCACATGATACCCACTACTAACAAATACTACCCTCGCACGACCTGTCGCAGGCAGCAAGAAAAAAATGGTTCAAATGGTTCTGAACACTATGGGACTTAACATCTGAGGTCATCAGTCCCCTAGAACGTAGAATTACTTAAACCAAACTAACCTAATGACATCACACACATCCATGCCCGAGGCAGGATTCGAACCTGCGACCGTAGCAGTCGCGCGATTCCGGACCGTAGCGCCTAGAACCGCTCGGCCACCAAAGCCACTGCTCCTACAATCAGACCCAACTGGTGCAGAGGTTTTCTTACCTTGGCTCGTGCCTTGGCACTTTTTCCCCTCTGTCTTTCAAACCGCTACCGTTCGTTCAACTTTCGATCCAATTTGTCTCCAGATGAGCGCGTATTAATGGTTAACCTCAACCAGACGTACGCAAACATCGCAGTACCCACATCCTGCGAGACCTCACTTGAGTGAAAACTAACCCTGATCAGAGATGGCAGTAGACCTTTTGTGTTGGCCATCATGCCGATGTGGGCGTGGAGGGGCTCAGCCTTCAAAGAACAAAAAAAAACAAAAAACAAAAAACAAAAAAATCAGAAGACCATCACTGCACGGGAGGCCGTTCGAGAGAAGTTACGATTGCTGAGGTTTGGACATTTGGATCGATAGCAGACACTGCGAGAAACTCTTAAACCAGTTACTGAATCTCTCGATAAACTCTCTGCGAAATGATACAGTGACGATGTTGATGATATTGCCTGTTTCATTACCGTTGCAGTGATGTTAGAAGAGAGAAAATATTCAGTGTCAGTCGTGAAAAACCATACATGTTGGGCACGCAGCCTACAACTTTAAATCAAAAAACAGTACACATAGGGGATAACGAATTTCATAGAACGCCAGGTCTACTGAACCTCATTTTCCTAAAACCCTCAAAAAGAGTAAAATTTTCATACAAAGATATGGATATGTATGATGAAATACAATTGACCGATGTACACAGGAAAGCAGGAAACCAACGCAGTGCGAAATTCTGTGACATTATAAAACCATTGTTATTAGACGATCGCTATAGCAGTGTTGATGGTATTGACATCCAGAACAAATGAAATGAAATGAGCGTTTGGCGTCATTGGCCGGGAGGCCCCTTGCGGGGCGGGTCCGGCCGCCCTGGTGCAGGTCTTATTACATTCGACGCCACGCTGGGCGACCTGCGTGCCGTATGGGGATGAAATGATGATTAAGACAACACAACACCCAGTCCCTGAGCGGAGAAAAACTCCGACCCAGCCGGGAATCGAACCCAGGCCCGTAGGGCGGCAATCCGTCACGATGACCACTCAACTATCGGGGTGGACATAGCCAGCACAAAAGAGTCAGGAATCAGTCTCCTCAGTATATGTACTACGACGATCCCAATGAGATCAGAGCTTAGAGATAGAGATATAAGCGAATGAGTATAAAGACAGTAGTTCGAGAACTGCAAAAACCAGTACGCGAAAAATATCTTCGTAGACATGTTAACGATTAAAGGTTTGGATGACTTATAGTAGGCTGCGGGAATGAAACTTCCTGGCAGATTAAAACTGTGTGCCGGACCGAGACTCGAACTCGGGATCCTTGGCTTTCGCGGGCAAGTGCTCTACCAACTGAGCTACCCAAGCACGACTCACGCCCCGTCCTCACAGCTTTACTTCTGCCAGTACCTCGCCTCCTACCTTCCAAACTTTACAGAAGCTCTTCTGCGAACCTTGCAGAACTAGCACTCCTGAAAGAAAGGATATTGCGGAGCATTGGCTTAGCCACAGCCTGGGGGATGTTTCCAGAATGAGATTTTCACTCTGCAGCGGAGTGTGCGCTGATATGAAACTTCCTGGCAGATTAAAACTGTGTGAAGGACCGAGACTCGAACTCGGGACCTTTGCCTTTCGCGGGCAAGTTCTCTACCAACTGAGCTACCCAAGCCCCACTCACGCCCTGTCCTCACAGCTTTACTTCTGCCAGTACCTCACCTCCTACCTTCCAAACTTCACAGAAGCTCTTCTGCGTAACTTGCAGAACTAGCACTCCTGAAAGAAAGGATATTGCGGAGGCATGGCTTAGCCACAGCCTGGGGGATGTTTCCAGAATGAGATTTTCACTCTGCAGGGTTTAATTACTGTGAATCTGGAAAAAAGCTTCAGAAAAGTTTGACTCGTGGTGAAAAGGAGGTTCATCTGCTTGACGAGGCGTCTTTGGAAAATGACATTGCATACGCAGAACATAAAGATCTTCAAGGACGTCATGCCGCAGATCGAATTTTAGCTGACGAAGCCAAGGAAATACGTGCAAGAAAGGATATTGGTACAGGACAGCGCATTGCAGCATTTGTAGTTGATAATTTTATCACGTATGGTTTTAAGTTGGGCTTAGGGGTGATGAATTTCAAGCAAGTTATGACTGTTGAACGTCATGCACTGAAGAAGAAGAAGAAGAAGAAAAAGAAAAAAATCAAGTAGAAGAAGGGGTGTTTAAAAAACTGTATCTGAAAGTGACCTGAATGATAAAGAACCGGTTAAAGCACCCAGCGTTCTGGTGATACCAAAGAAATCAGGTGAAATTATCCCCTTTCTCGTTCTTGCACTCGCAGGTCTCTCAGCGATGGGTTCACTGGTTGGTGGTGCTGTGGCTATTGCCAGAATAGTGAAGAACGCACAGAACTCTGAGTAGTAGCTAGAGAAAGCAAGAAGCCATAACCATATGATGGAAGCAGCAGGCATCGGAAAGAGACTATACCTGAAACTATACAAGAAAGTACTAGGTCTATTCATAAATAAAAAGTCCATTAGCTATTCTACCTGACAGACCACTTACAAATACAGATCTTCTCAATTTGTCGCGAAAAAATTCAGCATTCTAAGATTCCGCGGTGTGTTCATGTGAGGTACATTACCGAAAACTATGTGGAAATCCGGAGAATATGGAACTCTAAATTTAGATGTTTCTGGGGTACCAAGAACCCACTCGGTGGTGCATGATAATAAAAATACACATAACGTCTAATATTTCGGCTCATTTGGGGACTGGCATCCGCTAGAAGAGTTACAACGATGCTTCACCGACTGAAGACGTTTGTTCTACAATTTTCATAGCTACCAAGACGTTAACACGTACTTATGTGGGCATCTGTGCATAATGCACCGTCTAACGTTTACCAAGAAGCATATATAGGGTGGTCCATTGATAGTGACTGGGCCAAATATCTCACGAAATAAGCGTCAAACGGAAAAACTACAAAGAACGAAACTTGTCTAGCTTGAAGGGGGAAACCAGATGGCAATATGGTTGGACCGCTAGATGGCGCTGCCATAGGTCAAACGGATATCAACTGCGGGTTTTTAAATAGGAACCCCCATTTTTATTACATATTCGTGTTGTACGTAAAGAAATATGAAAGTTTTAGTTGGACCACTTTTTTAGCTTTGTGATAGATGGCGCTGTAATAGTCACAAACATATGGCTCACAATTTTAGACGAACAGTTGCTAACAGGTAGGGTTTTTAAATTAAAATTCAGAACGTAGGTACGTTTGACCATTTTATTTCGGTTGTTCCAATGTAATACATGTACCTTTGTGAACTTACCATTTCTGAGAATGCATGCTGTTACAGCGTGATTACCTGTAAATACCACATTAATGCAATAAATGCTCAAAATCAGGCTGTTCCAGCTGGTCGGCTCCGGTGTGAGCCGCGGAGTGCTCCCTGCTCCAGGGAGCCGCGTCGCTCGCTGTGGCCACTCGAGTGGGCCGGCACGCCGGCGCGTGGCACGGCTGCCTGAGGCAGGCGGCAAGGCAAGCGTTTTGATGTGCCAGCTGCGTCTTACAAGATCGACAACCTCATACTCTTAGCTGATAAGACGTGATGACATGCTACACCAGGAAATACGATGTTCGGGAAATAAATAAGAAACAACTGTTTTACAAGAAATTGCATACTAAATTTATTGGGCCTCTGTAGCTTGATACTTTCTTTTCATTACAAGATCGGAAATATCAGGTGTCAAAGTGTTCGCAGCGTTAATGCGGAGGATGAGCTTCATTGTTACATCCTGAAGAAACGATCGTTCCTTACTATTTACTCTTTTCATTGCTGAGTAAAGCTGCTCACAACAATACGTGCCAACATGCACATGATCTGAGTGGCATTGTTGTGAAGCTTGGGAAATGTTTTTTGCTGTAATGAACGATACCATCGTGACAGATCCGACGTGTTGTAGTACCTCTCTTTCAACAAAGTTGAACTTTGCAAATCAATAATCTCTAATTGAAGTGACACTGACAAGCATCGGGGGAAACTGAAAAACCAGTGCTGAACACCTTAAGTTCCATTTCCAAACTAGTGAGGTCTCGGAATCGTGTTTCAAACGACGTGATGAGCTGCTTTAACTTTGCTTGGTAATCGCCGAAAGTAGTACCTTCAGGTATTTTTAAAGAAGCAAGACGATTGAAGAACGTTAAATGTTCATTACTCATCTGCCTCTCAAATAAACGTAACTTTTCCATGAACGCTTCGATCTCGACGTGCATGACAACGATTAGCTGCCCTTTGCCCTGCAATGACAGATTTAATTTATTCAGATGCATAGTTATGTCAGATAGGAACGCCAGGTCAGATATCCATTTTATATCTTTCAGACAACGCATTTCTTCCCCTTTCATTTCGAGAAAATGGGATATTTCCTCACGAATGGCAAAGAAAACATCAAGAACTTTTCCCTGACTTAGCCAACGAACTGCACTGTGGTAAGGTATATCCCCATACTCCGCTTCCATATCTTTCAGGAATCATTTGAATTGGTGATGATTCATACCGTGACGCCGCACAAAATTCACGCATTTCACGACATCTTTCATTACGCCACCTATCCCTACTGTTTTAGCACACAGTGCCTCTTGGTGAACTGAATAAAACAATGAAGAGTCAAAATGTCTTTCCCGAATTCATCCCTGAGTTTATTTTTCAAACGAGAAGCAAATCCTTGGTGACGCCCAATCATTTGTGGTGCACCGTATGTCGCTACAGAATGGAGCTTATCCCACGGCAAATTCATATTGTCCACTGATTCACAAACAGCTTCAAAAATGTCACGTCCTGTTGCGGTGTCATCGAGTGGTACCACATCCAAGAGTTCTTCAGTTACTTTCAGCTCCATGTCGACACCACGCACAAAGACTGCAAGCTGAGCACAGTCCGATATGTCGGTGCTTTCGTCAAGCGCTAGCGAAAATTCAACAAAGCTCTCCGCCTTTTTCCTGATCTGTGTTTCATAATCCGCTGCCATGTCCAGGATTCGACGAGACATTGTCTGCTTCGACAGGCAAACCCCATCGATTGCCTGCACCTCCCTTGGAAACAAACATTCTGCAACTGCTACCATGCACGATTTTACGAGTTGTCCCACCGAAAACGGCTTGCCGCTCGTCGCAATGATATGAGCGACCCTGCAGCTTGCTCGAACTGCAGATTCAGTAGTGTTTTCTCCGCTCTCATTCACCTGAAAATAATACACGCATTACAGAACACGAACTATGTTGCATATTTTGATACTTTCCGTATTACGAGACCGTTTTTAAACTTACGTCTCCTGGTATGTCGTTATTAAGGCTGGCTACAAGTTCTCTGCGTGAAACGCCTTCTACCTGATCGTAGTGCGCTGCGTGAAGACGCGTATAATGTCGTTGTATATTGTACCTCTTCGCAGAATTAAATACTTTATGACATACAAGACACTGCCGACGACCATCCCTCTCAATGAATAGAAAGGTATCCTCCAATAGAAGTACAGGGCTCCCGCGGCTAGTCATAGCTGTCATTGAACACGGATTATTGCGTCAGTTGCGGCTGTATGCGGCCAGGGGGCAGCGAGTTCGCTTTCCCCCTCCACGCGGGCTCCGAGCTGCCGCAGTGAGCGCTCCGGAGCGCTCCGGCTCCCTGGAGCTCGGTTGGAACAGCCTGCTCAAAATAATGTCCGTCAACCTCAATGCATTTGGCAATACTTGTAACGACATTCTTCTCAACAGCGAGTAGTTCGCCTACCGTAATGTTCGCACATGCATTGACAATGCGCTGACGCATGTTTTCAGGCGTTTTCGGTGAATCACGATAGCAAGATTTCTTCAACTTTCCCCACAGACAGAAATCCGGCGACGTCAGATCCGGTGAACGTGTGATCCATGGTATGGTGCTTCGACAACCAATCCACCTGTCACGAAATATGCTATTCAATACCGCTTAAACCGCACGCAAGCTATATGCCGGAATCCATCATGTTGGAAGTACATCGCCATTCTGTCGTGCTGTGAAACATCTTGTAGTAACATCGGCAGAACATTACGTAGGAAATCAGCATACATTGCACACCATTTAGATTGACATCGATAAAATGGGGGCCAATTATCCTTCCTCCCATAATGCCTCACCATACATTAACCCGCCAAGGTCGCTGATGTTCCACTTCTCGCAGCCATCGTGCATTTTCCGTTACCCAATAGTGCATATTATGCTAATTTACGTTACCGCTGTTGGTGAATGACGCTTCGTCGCTAAATAGAACGCGTGCAAAAAATCTGTCATCGTCCCGTAATTTCTCTTGTGCCCAGTGGCAGAACTGTACACGACGTTCAAAGTCGTCGCCATGCAATTCCTGGTGCACAGAAATATAGTACGGGTGCAATCGATGTTGATTTAGCATTCTCAACACCGACTTTTTTGAGATTCCGATTCTCGCGTAATTTGTCTGCTACTGATATGCGGATTAGCCCCGACAGCAGCCAAAACACCTACTTGGGCATCATCATTTGTTGCAAGTCACGGTTAACGTTTCACATGCGGCTGAACACGTCCTGTTTCCTTAAATAACATAACTATCCTGCGAACGGTCCGGACACATGGATGATGTCGTCCAGGATACCGAGCAGCATACACAGCACACGCCCGTTGGGCATTTTGATCACAATAGCCATACATCAACACGATGCCGACCTTTTCCACAATTGGTAAACGGTCCATTTTAACACGGGTAATGTATCACGAAGCAAATACCGTCCGCACTGGCAAAATGTTACATGATACCACGTACTTATATGTTTGTGACTATTACAGCGCCATCTATGTCAAAGCGAAAAAAGTGGTCCAACTAAAACATTCATATTTCTTTACGTACTACACGAATATGTAATAAAAAATGGGGGTTCTTATTTCAAAAAATGCAGTTGATATCCGTTTGACCTATGGCAGCGCCATTTAGCGGTCCAACCATAGTGCCATCTGGTTTCCCCCTTCAAGCGAGACGAGTTTCGTTCTTTGTAGTTTTTTCGTTTGAATCTTATTTCGTGAGACATTTGTCCTGGTCACTATCAATGGACCACCCTGTATACAAGGATATGCATTAGGCATCCACCCATCAGTCAAGGATGAGATGCTATGTCTTATACTCTGACTTCAAAACAACGATTTTGAGTATACACGCGAATTAGTTCCCACAGGTTGATTTAAGCAACGAGGATTGTAGTATTGCGCAGAAGGGGCTGGAGACTTACAACAGCATTCCGAATATAGCAGAGGCTAATAATAAACTTCATCTGGAAATTAGTGGTGGAAAATAAATTTTGTAAATAGAACCTAGTGCCTACGATATTGACGATATAAACGAAGTTTTAAAATGGTCTGGAAAAGCGATTTCCTTACATGAAAACATGAATACACTTAAATCTGAAATAAAGACAAGGAGTGCAATGATTTACTTTAACCTGAAAGAATCAATAAGATGACTACTGGGTTTCACAAAAGAGCAGGTTTTGCAGAAGAATCCTTATAAATTATAAAGATCCGACCAGTCAGTGGATATATTCTCTGTCAATACAATCCATGTCGAATGTAATATCGCAGAAAACTCTTATCTCAACATCAGATTGATTCATACAATTTATGGATTCTTCCCATAAGTGTGAATACGGTATAAGATCGTTGAGACCCCTAAAAACCCTATTTACCTCCCAGTAACAGTTCAGGCTTTGAACTACACTACTGGCCATTCAAATTGCTACACCAAAAAGAAAGCAGATGATAAACGGATATTCATTGGACAAATGTATTATACTAGAACTGACATGTGATTACATTTTCACGCAATTTGGGTGCATAGATCCTGAGAAATCAGTACCCAGAACAACCATCTCTGGCCGTAATAACGGCCTTGATACGCCTGGGCATTGAGTTAAACAGAGCTTGGATGGCTTGTACAGGTACAGCTGCCCATACAGCTTCAACACGACACCACAGTTCATCAAGAGTAGTGACTGGCGTATTGTGACGAGCCAGTTGCTCGGACCGGCCGGTGTGGCCGAGCGGTTCTAGGCGTTTCAGTCTGGAACCGCGCGACCCCTTAGGTCGTAGGTTCGAATCCTGCCTCGGGCATGGATGTGTGTGTCCTTAGGTTAGTTAGGTTTAAGTAGTTCTAAGTTCTAGGGGACTGATGACCTGAGAAGTTAAGTCCCATAGTGCTCAGAGCCATTTGAACCATTTTTGAACCAGTTGCTTGGCCACCATTGACCAGACGTTTCCAGTTGGTGAGAGATCTGGAGAATCTGTGTCCAGAAATGCCCATACAGGACCTGAAACATGCGGTCGTACATTATCCTGCTGAAATGTAGGGTTTCGCAGGAATAGAATGAAGGGTAGAGCCACGGGTCGTAACACATCTGAAATTTAACGTCCACTGTTCAAAGTGCCACCCCATACCATGACACCGGGTGATACGCTAGTATGGCGATGACGAATACATGCTTCCAATGTGCGTTCACCGCGATGACGCCAAACACGGATGCAACCATCATGATGCTGTAAACAGAACCTGAATTCATCCGAAAAAATGACGTTTTGCCATTCGTGCACCCAGGTTCGTCGCTAAGTACACCATCGCAGGTGCTCCTGTCTGTGATGCAGCGTCAAGGGTAGCCGCAGCCACGGTCTCCGAGCTGATAGCCCATGCTGCTGCAAACGTCGTCGAACTGTTCGTACAGATGGTTGTTGTCTTGCAAACGTCCCCATCTGTTGACTCAGGGATCGAGACTTGGCTGCACGATCCGTTACAGCCATGCGGACAAGATGCCTGTCATCTCGACTGCTAGTGATACGAGGCCGTTGGGATCCAGCACGGCGTTCCGTATTACCCTCCTGAACCCACCGATTCCATATTCCGCTAACAGTCATTGGATCTCGACCAACGCGAGCAGCAATGTCGCGATACGGTAAACCGCAATCGCGATAGGCTACAATCTGACCTTTATCAATGTGGGAAACGTGATGGTACGCATTTCTCCTCCTTACACGAGGCATCACAACAACGTTTCAGCAGGCAATGCCGGTCAACTGCTGTCTGTGTATGAGAAATCGGTTGGAAACTTTCCTCATGTTAGCACGTTGTATGTGTCGCCAACGACGCCAACTTTGTGTGAATGCTCTGAAAAGCTAATCATTTGCATATGACAGCATCTTCTTCCTGTCGATTAAATTTCGCGTCTGTAGCACGTCATCTTCGTGGTGCAGCAATTTTAATGGCCAGTAGTGTATTTGGACCAGGATAATCATGTTGTCGTTTTTCGTGGCAAGGAAATCACCGTATAGCTACATCTAAGGCAGAACCAGTACAGATCTTGAACGTGCAGAGACCCAGAGGCTTTGGCGTCCTGCAACCAGCTGGGACCCTTTGGAGGCCGAATCGACAGCCTTTAGCTTGCCGGCCTGGAAGCGTTGGCGGTGAGCTTCAATCGGTATGGTACTGCCGTGCCCCTGTATGGTCAACGAAGACAGGATGGGCATAAGGTATAAAACCACAGTGCACGAGGTGCAGCACTACACTTGACAACAGAGCAGCATGGTGATGAGACATGCAAACTATGAGTTTCTCAAACCAGTGGATCTGAAGCTGCGCATTGACGTCGTCCGATATAAATAGCCCGCTGGAATATGACTAGAGTATTATGCGCCAGGAATACTTCTCATGTAAACCTTATGCATCAACCACATTTATCAAGATCGATGAAATCAGGATTGACGTCCAACGCCAAGACGCTTTTACCCACCCATGCGTATCTTGAGGGATCGTTGACGAAAATGAATGGTAATGCTACAACAGCATCGAACCTTATACAAATGCTTTAGCGTTCCTGTTTTGAGATATACGATATGAACTTTACGGGGTCGAGATTGACTGTACAAGCAATGTAGGCATAACATCAACTCATAAAACGTTTGTCTCTGCTTCTCCCTCGGATTTCAAAGATTTAGAAAATCCAGGTTGTTCCATTGACGAGCCAGTGGCTAGAACAGTGGAAGAGTACAAGAGATTTACTGCGTGTTTACCTTTAAAATTGCTTTGAGGACATGCGACGAATTGTTCTGAATTTTAAAGACGAACTTATTCTGGTATAGAGTGCATCGGATGACAACTTATACATTCAAGGAGCCCAAGAGGAAAATGAGATCGCCATCAATAAAATAATATGGAAAATGCCACACATCACAGTATCGGATGACCAGCAATTGAAGCTTTGAAAAGTTCTGAATGCCTGTGTATTTCTACAGCTATCTTTCCTTTCACGCGAGGTTTCAGAGTACCCAGTGTTACCGACAGCAAGCAGACAAACATGTTCTATTAAAACATACTCTCAGCTGTAGATGCACAGTTTCATCATACTTGCTTTTCAGACCAGTAGAAGAGAGAATATAGCGAATGAGTCCATCAAATTTGATAATCGCAGGTTAACGCCAATGTCTACCTGAACTCTGAATTCTACCCGTATGATAATTTACACCTGATGTCGGATGAAAATGTATGCAGTCTAGCACATGAGATATTCTGTGCTTCATACTATGAGGAGGAAGGATGTCCACTCAGTCCATGGACCTTCAAGGAGCTGGCGCCAGTCATCGTAACAGACTTCTCAAAACAGAACGAGATAATTAAGTCTAGAGCTATAGATGTACAAACTGAGTTTGCATCTACCACAAATTTCCTGCAACACTGCAGCACACTGAATACAGTAGTATATGACTGTGAAGGCTATAAATGTGCTAGGTCTCTCTGGTATAGCAACGACTGCACTGTGAAGTCTCTCTGATGTTGAAAATGTGTGAACTACTAAAGTTCACTCTCCATCGTCTGAACTGTCAAACCTTATGATACATGTGTATGATGGAATAAAACATATTACGACTTGTAAAAGCAAATAATTATTTATTATTATATACTTTTGATACAACTTCTGAACACTGTTAATATACATTTGGTACTTTGCGAACGGTGGGAAACAAATCACCATCATTAAGAAAAAAATTATACTGAAGAGCCAAAGAAACTGGTACACCTGCCTTATATTGTGTAGGGCCTCCAACAGCATGCAGAAGTGCCGCAACACGACGATGCATAAATTCGACTAATGTCTGAAGTAATGCTGGAGGGAACTGACACCATGAATCCTGCAAGTCTGTCCACAAATCAATAAGAGTACAAAGGGGTGGAGATCTCCTTTGAACAGCACGTTGCAAGGCATCCCAGATATGCTCAATAATGCTCATGTCTGGGGAGTTTGGTGGCCAGGGGAAGTGTTTAAACTCAGAATAGTGTTCTTGAAGCTACTCTGTAGCCATTATGGACGTATGGAGCGTCGCACTGTACTGCTGGAATTGCCCGAGTCCGTCGGAATGGACAATGGACATGAATGGATGCAGGTGATCAGACAGGATGCTTACTTACGTGTCACCTGTCACAGTCGTATCTCGACGTATCAGGGGTCCCATATCACTCTAGCTGCACACGCTGCACAACATACAGAGCCTTCACCAGCTTAAAAAATGCCCTGCTAACATGCAAGGTTCATGGATTCATGAGGCTGTCTCCATACCCGTACACGTCCATCCACTTGATACAATTTGAAATGAAACCCCTCCGACCAGGCAACATGTTTCCAGTCATCAACAGTCCAATGTCGGTGTTGACGGGCCCAGACGAGGCGTAAAGCTTTGTGTCGTGCAGTCATCAAGGGTAAACGAGAGGACCTTCGGCTCCGAGAGCCCATATCGATGATGTTTCCTTGAATGGTTCGCACGCTGACACTTGTTGATGCCCCAGCATTCAAATATGCAGCAATTTGTGGAAGGGTTGCACTTCTGTCACGTTGATCGATTCTCTTCAGTCGTCGTTGGTCCCGTTCTTGCAGGATCTTTTTCCGGCCGCAGCGATGTCGGAGATTTAATGTTTTACCACATTCCTGATATTCACGCTACACTCGTGAAATCGTCGTACGGGAAAATCCTTACTTCATCGCTACCTCGGAGACGGTATGTCCCATCACTCCTGCGCCGACTATAACACCACGTTCAGACTCCCTGAGATCTTGATAACTTGCCATTGTAGCAGCAGTAACCGATCTAACAACTGCGCCAGACACTTGTTGTCTTATATAGCTGTTGCCGACCGCAGCGATATACTGCTGCTGCCACAGATATTGATGCCTCGAGGGAGTTGATTGTTCTCGGTTGTCATGCAATATCCGATGTATTTCAGTTTGCTGCAGTTGATCCTACCCGATATCACTGAACTGTATTGTTGTATCCTGCTGGAAATTGTCTATTTCCTCTATAAGTCTGAAGTCTGTCTCAAGTGGCAGACGAACATTAACACGCTTTGGTCCATTGTAAAGTAAATTTAAGCATTTAGTTGTGGAGAACCAGTGTCACTTGTACTCGGCAATATGGATCGCTATGGAGTGACTCAATCTGTGGTAGAGATATCTTAACCAATCTTGGATTACGTTGTCAAGTTTATGTTGGAACATATAGGTCCCGACTTCTGGCCGGTGTTAAATACAGGATACACTGTGGAATGGTGTCTGACGGAGCTTTTTTTTTTTTTTTTTTTGTTGAAGTGTTATAGACATGGATGTAACAGACTATTACTTTCGTAAGATGTCACTATTTCGTCACATACTTTTACCATCGCTGACGGTCATTTTATAGAGATGATATGAACATACAATAATTTTTGAACCGTAATCGAACGTGACTTCCGTAAGAAGTTGACGTTATACACCTCTGGAAACATATAAATGATTTGTGCCAGAGAGAATCAATGTTGTTTCTGGTGTCCAAGTTGGTAGTTTCATCCTCTTAAAGTTTGCGACCATAGTGTGTGGAATTTGCTACCTGACTGTATGTTTAAGGACTGTTAGATATCGTTAAATCACCATCAGCATGTTCGCACTTTGTGTGTGGGGGGGAAGAGCGAGAGAGAGAGAGAGAGAGAGAGAGAGAGAGAGAGAGAGACAGACAGACAGACACACACACACACACACACACACACACACTACACACACACACACACAGAGAGAGAGAGAGAGAGAGAGAGAGAGAGAGAGAGAGAGATTGTGAAATCAAGTGTTCTGTTCATAATGCACTATTTCGAAGCGAAATGCTGTATTTTTAAAAGCGCAGTACTACACCTGTAGGGGAGCTTCTCTCCTTGCGTAACTCATAATCGACGCTTTTATGTATACCGATATGTTACACAACTGACATTAAATCTCATATGTTTCCTGACGTCTGTAAAAACGATATTGCTTTGTTTGCGGAATTTTAACGTCCGCCTTATACATCCAATGGAAACGTCTGATGTCATTATTCTTCGCATGAAGCATGTGAAACCACGGAGTAACGATACTTAAGCGAGGTCATTAAGTGACATGTGGATCGCTCTGCCGTCTGCCTGAAATGTGAGTTCTGTAAAGTTTTCCATTAATGTTTAGCGAAACAAACTCCACACGGTTATGAACTCCCTTCTAATCGGTAGAATCTATGTGCCATATTCTCGCACAGTCATGACCGAACAGATATGAAATTACGATCTTGCATGTTTTCGAACTACCCCGAAAATTTGACGTAGTGTCTGCTATATAACCCCTTTAAAAACATACCCTATCATCAAACAGAAGTCCTACCTCCTGCCAAACTATTATGATCGCGGAAACCTTCCGCAGTTACAGCGGCAAAGTTATTTGACTTCGTAACATACAACTCTTATTGTAAAATAATACACACCACAAGATGGATCTATGTTTTGCGCGATAAACTCGAAATGCGTCAATGTAACTGCAGGACTACACTGAGCTTGGGGTATGTTTTAGAAGGCGACAGGCGACTATGCATTACCGCCCTAATAGTAATCACTTTAAATAGTAAACCTCTCACTTGATTACTTACCCCATGTGTCTGCTAGATTGATTTTGCCCTTTGGCTGTATTTGTTGTTGATAGCCTGTATTAGAGATTATAACATTTATGAGAATCGAAATGAACTTGAACGCTGAACTACACTCCTGGAAATTGAAATAAGAACACCGTGAATTCATTGTCCCAGGAAGGGGAAACTTTATTGACACATTCCTGGGGTCAGATACATCACATGATCACACTGACAGAACCACAGGCACATAGACACAGGCAACAGAGCATGCACAATGTCGGCACTAGTACAGTGTATATCCACCTTTCGCAGCAATGCAGGCTGCTATTCTCCCATGGAGACGATCGTAGAGATGCTGGATGTAGTCCTGTGGAACGGCTTGCCATGCCATTTCCACCTGGCGCCTCAGTTGGACCAGCGTTCGTGCTGGACGTGCAGACCGCGTGAGACGACGCTTCATCCAGTCCCAAACATGCTCAATGGGGGACAGATCCGGAGATCTTGCTGGCCAGGGTAGTTGACTTACACCTTCTAGAGCACGTTGGGTGGCACGGGATACATGCGGACGTGCATTGTCCTGTTGGAACAGCAAGTTCCCTTGCCGGTCTAGGAATGGTAGAACGATGGGTTCGATGACGATTTGGATGTACCGTGCACTATTCAGTGTCCCCTCGACGATCACCAGTGGTGTACGGCCAGTGTAGGAGATCGCTCCCCACACCATGATGCCGGGTGTTGGCCCTGTGTGCCTCGGTCGTATGCAGTCCTGATTGTGGCGCTCACCTGCACGGCGCCAAACACGCATACGACCATCATTGGCACCAAGGCAGAAGCGACTCTCATCGCTGAAGACGACACGTCTCCATTCGTCCCTCCATTCACGCCTGTCGCGACACCACTGGAGGCGGGCTGCACGATGTTGGGGCGTGAGCGGAAGACGGCCTAACGGTGTGCGGGACCGTAGCCCAGCTTCATGGAGACGGTTGCGAATGGTCCTCGCCGATACCCCAGGAGCAACAGTGTCCCTAATTTGCTGGGAAGTGGCGGTGCGGTCCCCTACGGCACTGCGTAGGATCCTACGGTCTTGGCGTGCATCCGTGCGTCGCTGCGGTCCGGTCCCAGGTCGACGGGCACGTGCACCTTCCGCCGACCACTGGCGACAACATCGATGTACTGTGGAGACCTCACGCCCCACGTGTTGAGCAATTCGGCGGTACGTCCACCCGGCCTCCCGCATGCCCACTATACGCCCTCGCTCAAAGTCCGTCAACTGCACATACGGTTCACGTCCACGCTGTCGCGGCATGCTACCAGTGTTAAAGACTGCGATGGAGCTCCGTATGCCACGGCAAACTGGCTGACACTGACGGCGGCGGTGCACAAATGCTGCGCAGCTAGCGCCATTCGACGGCCAACACCGCGGTTCCTGGTGTGTCCGCTGTGCCGTGCGTGTGATCATTGCTTGTACAGCCCTCTCGCAGTGTCCGGAGCAAGTATGGTGGGTCTGACACACCGGTGTCAATGTGTTCTTTTTTTCCATTTCCAGGAGTGTAATTATGAAATGGTGACCCTGTCGTTATTTTAGACAATTGTTGATGAGTGAGTAATGTATCAACAATGGATTGATTTTTATGACAGTCATGGCACATGTTTATTGATTGAAAATATTACCAAAACAAATACATATTAAGCTTGATGACAAACCTAAACATGAACTGATGGCAGCACAAATATGCAACAAGCAGTTAACACTCCCATATGTGACGGCTGGTTTGCAAAGATTACGATCTGTCTAATTGATCTATTTACTCTGGCTCAAATAAGTATAATGGAAGCTGAGAAGATCCAACACTGAGTAGACTTGTATGAAGTTATTCCAAACGGAAGTTATACTACGTTTGTGCAGCTGAAACAAGTGGCAAGATTATGATCATGTTTGCCCTAACAGTCCGGAGCAGAAGTACAATACCCCTTTTCTCGATGTGCGACATTGTCTCAGGTGAAAGTCATGGTTTAAGCGTCTGCAGAGAGCGACATGAGGCGCCTGTGATTCGCTATCGAGGGCACGAAATATGCAAAGTTGTGGCTGGCGATGAGTTAGACAGATCGCAGTTACTCTCCAAAAATAAGATTGCCTTGGCACAGCGAGTTGTTCAAGGTGACTGAGGTCTAAACTGTCACTACAACTAAGTCCTCACCACAGGCTCCCCACTCAAGACCAGTCTTAGTGTGAAGCTATGCTTAGGACAAGTGTCCTAAGTGCAACCCACTCATAACAAAAGTCAAGACCAGAATCCTTTCCAGACTTGAGTCTGAATTAGAAAGCCCACTCCAGACTGGAGTCTAAATCGGAAGACCTAGTTTCTTTACTCCTCATTTTCCACCACATCTCCGAAAATTCCATAAAAACACTTCTGTAACCACCTCCCTCCCCCCTCCCGACAAGGGTTTCATGCCGATCACAAGACTTCACAAGCTCCAGGGCTGTCCTCTAATTCGTCTGCTCTGCTCTTTGGGCATACTAATCACAGTTAACAATATTCTTCTCTTTTCTGGAGAAGTAGCCAATTCCTGACTCTCAAATTCCTGGTCAGAGAGATGGAGTTGTTGTGCACCTGACTTGTTTTTTCCCCACAGCCACTTTAGTTTTTGAGTTTCCATATAGCTCTGAAGTGAAGAACACATTTTTTATGGGGATCGTTATCTGCATGGCCCAAACGTTACCGGGTGTCCAACCAGGGGCCTCAGCTAAAGTAAGAGAAGTATTTTTGTGACCCAGCATATATCATTTGAGACCCACCATAAATATTGCGTTCCTTGTAAAACTGTTTTGAAGGTCTGAGGCTTTCCAAAAAATTCTGCAGGCTGCTGGACGATACCAGGTGACAGCCCCCTCGATAGCGCTTGGTTCAAGGTGAACGTTCTAATAACCCTACCACAACAAAGGTAAAAATTTAATAAAGATTGTGGTGTTGCTCACGCTGCTAAATACTGTGTTTTCGGGCAACAACAAAGTTATTATGTGTCAGGTGTCATTAGAGCACAGTTAATAAAGTCATTTCATGTAATAATGAATAAACTAGGCACTCATCTTTTCGTGTTTCCCACGTTGGTCTCGTTGTAAAATCATGGCTCAATCGTCGAAAATGTAGGTGGTGATGATTCCAAGATCAGATGCAAGGAGGCCTAGGTTTTATTATGCGATATTCAAAAGTTTTATAGATGTGTTTCACAAACCATTCTTGAAGATTAAACCTTTCAAAGTTAGCACATTGGTGATGTAAAAAATAATCAGCACTCCGAATTTAAGTTACACTTCCCTTTTATTGCTTTTGTTGCAATATCGCGTAACACACAAAATATCACTTCACAATACAAAACATACTTGAAAACATGTTCCTCGCTGTTAAAGTTCACATTTTATAAGTTGACTACGTTATGCGTCTTTCCAACATGACGTCCAAGACTTGGCTTTCTGAAGGTCCGACTCTCTAACTACTAACTAATAATCGCTTACGCGCCCAAAAATCAGAGCTACAAGTACGTCAAAGATCAGAGTGACAACAAAAAGAATACACACAAGAATAATATCATTGCAATATAAACATATCGATGAATCAAGATACTTCTACATTAATGAAATCAAATCTGAATGTTGTCTCAGAAATATGTTAACTATTCTACAGAAACACAGTAGAATATTGCTGGTATCGAGAGGTTCAGTTGAGGTGCCGTAATGGTTACGTAATTCAAGTACCATTACAACATGGAAACTCGCGAATTTTTTTGGCCACCATCCGTGTTCATAAAGGGTGTTTACAACACTGGTATAATGCATTGGCTGTGTAACCTAGATTTCTCTCACATCCCCTGCCCCTGCTGTGGCAAGAGGCACCTTACAGGCATGTCCAGGCCGTTTTTTCGCCTCTTCGACCAAACGCATTGTCAGCACAATGGTGTGAGAAATTCTTGGGCCCAGCTTTTTGTTCCCAGTAAGTGTTTCCAGATATTCCTTCTCTAATAGTTCCACATGGCTTTCAAGCCCCAAAGACTTAATGTTAAATGACGAAAGTGCCTGCTTGTTCTCAACTCCAGAAAAATACTATTCGAAGGAGAGCCGCCATAAAGATCCCACATGCATTAACAGTGTACATAATCCCATCCATGAGGGTTCATGCTGATAATTTCCTGTCACCTCACAAAAACAGCGGCGAAGTGTCGTGACATGGAAGCAATGAGGCTCTGGTGAACCATTGGAGGGAGTTGACACCACATCTCCACACATAAGTCACCTAATTCCAGTAAATTCCGGGGAGAGGGTCGATGAGCTCTGGCGCCGCGTTCAATCACTTCCCAGATGTGTTCGATCGGGTTCAGATTTGGCGAGTTGGGGGGCGAGCACATCAGTTGTAACTCGCCACTGTGTTCCTTAAATCACTGCATCACACTCCTGGCATTGTGACATGGCGCATTATGTTGCTGTAAAATGCCACTGCCATCGGGAAACATAATATCATGAGGGAGTGTACGTGGTTTGCGACCAGTGTATGTTACTCCTTGGCCATCATCGTGCCTTGTACGAGTACCACTGGACCCATGGATGCCCACATGAATGTTCACCAGAGCATAATGGAGTCGCCGCTAGTTTGTCTCTGTCCTGCAGTACAGTTGTCAACGAGCTTTTCCTCTAGAAGCCGACGGATTGGCGCCATCCCATCGGCATGATAAAGAAGGTATCAGGATTCATCAGACCATGCCGTGATCTGCCACTGGGCCAATGTCCACTGCCGACGGTCATGTGCCCATTTCAATCTCATCTGCCAATGTCATGGCGTTAAAATTGGTACATACATGGGTCGTCATAGGCTGTGGAGGCCCATTGTTAGGAATATTAGGTGAAATGTGTGTTCACACACTTTTACTCTGTCCACCATTAACTTTTGATATTAGTTCCACCACAGTTTACCACCTGTCCTGTTTTACCAGTCTGCCCAGCCTAAAGGTCTGACATTTGTAGTAAGGAGTGGCTGCCCAACCCCACAATGTCTGGACGTGGTTTCACCTTGATTCCGCCATGTGTTGAAGACATTCATCACAGAACTCTTCGAACACCCGACAAGCAGTGCCGTTTCTGAAAGCATCTGCCATCGGTCAAACTCAGATAGATTTTGCACCTACCCGATTCTACACACAGACAGCATACTCACTGATACTATATGCAATATGCGTGTGTCTGACTAGAAGTCATTCCTCGCCAGGTGACGCTGCTATCGCTTGAATGGGTTTATATCGACAGTAGGTCGGTGGTCATAATGTTCTGGCTGATCAGTGTAAGTTTATAAGTTTTGCTATCCTGTGATGTCAGTTGTGTTACTGATAGTAAATAGATTTATGTTTGTGGTCAATTTTACAAGTATAGCACTTTAACATTTGTTTTTCTTTAGAGCCACCACAGAAGTGTTTGGAATTGGATTATTTATACCCCATTTGCCGTAAGGTTATCGAATCTATACAGGGTGAGTCACCTAACATTACCGCTAGATATATTTCGTAAACCACATCAAATACTGACGACTCTATTCCACAGACCGAACGTGAGGAGAGGGGTTAGTGTTATTGGTTAACACAAACCATAAAAAAATGCACGGAAGTATGTTTTTTAACACAAACCTACGTTTTTTTAAAATGGAACCCCGTTAGTTTTGTTAGCACATCTGAACATATAAACAAATACATAATCAGTGCCGTTTGTTGCATTGTAAAATGTTAATTACATCCGGAGATATTGTAACCTAAAGTTGACGCTTGAGTACCACACCTCTGCTGTTCGATCGTGTGTATCGGAGAGCACCGAATTACGTAGGGATCCAAAGGGAACGGTGATGGACCGTAGGTACAGAAGAGACTGGAACATCACATTACGTTCACATGCTAACACCTTCTTATTGGTCTTTTTCAATGACGCACATGTACATTACCATGAGGGGTGAGGTACACGTTCGACGGGCGTTTCATAGGTCGTGGAGGACGCATTAATTGGCCAGCCCGTTCTCCTGATCTTACACCTCTGGACTTCTTTCTGTGGGGTACGTTAAAGGAGAATGTGTACCGTGATGTGCCTACAACCCCAGAGGATATGAAACAGCGTATTGTGGCAGCCTGCGGCGACATTACACCAGATGTACTGCTGCGTGTACGACATTCATTACGCCAGAGATTGCAATTGTGTGCAGCAAATGATGGCCACCACATTGAACATCTATTGGCCTGAAATGTCGGGACACCCTCTATTCCACTCCGTAATTGAAAACGGAAAACACGTGTGTACGTGTACCTCACCCCTCATGGTAATGTACATGTGCGTCAGTGAAAAAGACCAATAAAAAGGTGTTAGCATGTGGACGTAATGTGCTGTTCCAGTCTCTTCTGTACCTAAGGTCCACCACCGTTCCCTTTGGATCCCTACGTAATTCGGTGCTCTCCGATACACACGATCGAACAGCGGAGGAGTGGTACTCAAGCGTCAACTTTAGGTTACACTATCTCCGGATGTAATTAACATTTTACAATGCAACAAACGGAACTGATTACGTATTTGTTTATATGTTCAGATGTGCTAACAAAACTAACGGGGTTCCATTTAAAAAAACGTAGGTTTGTGTTAAAAAACATACTTCCGTGCATTTTTTTATGGTTTGTATTAACCAATTACACTAGCCCCTCTCCTCACGTTCGGTCTGTGGAATCGATTCGTCAGTATTTGATGTGGTTTACGATATACATCCAGCGGTAACGTTAGGTGACTCACCCTGTATATGGGGCTGGCGTCACTCACCACCCAGAGCTGTCACTGATGGACAGTGGGTTGACCACCAACTGCCCAACTCTTTATGTCTTATGCGACTCATTGAACTTGGTGGTTAACAGCTCTCCCCACCCTTCTGGAACATCAGTGGTGCTCTCGCTGAAAAGGTATTTGTTTATAAAAAGGAATACAACTGTTTGTAATAAACGGTGTACGGTTTGGACTTCAACTTACAGCAAACTTAATGAAAACATCATTCTACAGCTGATGTGAAACTTAGTGGCAGATTAAAACCGTGTGCTCGCCTGAAGACTCCTCACAGATCAAACATGCCTCGGCGATTGCCACAGCTGACCTTTCATTTTCACGCTTAAGCTGACGATGTGATGCTGCTGGTACGGACGGGCGACGACGTACGTACAGCTTTGGCATGGATACAGCGATACTGGATGGCGGCGGGAAGCGTGCTTAATCTACAGAATTCTCGCTGCGTGAATGTCGGTTGGGGATTACGACCGGGGGAGGAAGGCCCACTCGTGTTAGTTAACACCATCAAATGTTTAAGTGTCACGTTCCACTCAGATGTGCAGCGGACAGCAGCGGATAACTACCGACGCATATTAAGGCCGATGCGGTGCTGTTACAGAAATTGAGAGCGTTGGATATAATTCAAAGCGTGGCCTATGTTAACGTGTACCTAGCAGCGAGACTCACTCTCGTAGCGCATGTCCTGCCTTTAACCCTTTCGTGGGAGAAATTATTGAGCAGTTTTTTTAATGAATGGAGAGCAGATAGTAGTTAACAGATAGGTATATTTATCATACAGAATATAAAATTTGCTCCAACTGTGAAAGTGAGGTCACACAACAAGGTGGGAAGTATTCTTCCCACTGCCCTTACTTGGAGTTAAACGACAAAAACAACTTTTTCAATACATGTAATATTTATTTGATAAATTTACTTCTCTTGTTACAATGATTGTTCACAATTACTTGCCATGAAATTTTTTGAAACATGGGTCTATGCAATGTGGTATTTGACAATATGTACAAACACAGAGAGTGCTCTTTTCCGCAGCATTGGTACTAAAATGACGGCACGTCCAGTACGTTTCTCCTAATATGAGTTGATGCTCCCCTACAGCCACATGACGGAAATCTTCAGGTACTTTACCCCTTTTCGCCAGAAAGACAGGTTTTTGTCCACGCCTTTTTTGAGATGAGAAGCCAGCGATCAATTGTCTGGCTAGATGGATCCTGTATGTGAGCTGATAATGCTGTCCACTTTCTCTTTTACTTATTTTCCACAGGATAAAACTGTTCACTGCAGCAACGTCCACCAGGAAATAAAATATTCAGTGCCACCATTTTACAGAACGTCTGCCAGTAGCATACCTTTCTCGTAATTGATCAAACTTATCGACACCACCCATTTTTTTTTGTATTCTGCCACAACTTCAGGACAAGAAATCTCTGTACTAGTACCATCCTTGTTTTTCCTTTTCACTGTTGCTGTTTCTCATGGGTCATGAATTGAGGACAGGAAAGTGACTGAACGGTTATCCATCCATTTTACTGCAAAATGACTCCTTTTGTTTCAAACTGGAATTCTCCTCGTTCCAATTTTACGTTATCCTTCATAAGTTTGGGTAAATCAAAAGTATTTAGGTTATACTATAGCTTTGAGGAAAAAATCTCAAAATGTCACGCAAACAGCACTGATAGGCTCCTCTACAGAGCAACATTCAGCTATACAATGCCTCTGCGCGAAGGTACAGCAAAAACGGCGGGAACATCCGATTGGAAGAAGTACCCTATACTTGCCCGCGAAAGGCAAAGGTCCCGAGTTCGAGTCTCAATCGGGCACACAGTTTTAATCTGCCAGGAAGTTTCATATCAGCGCACACTCCGCTGCAGAGTGAAAATCTCATTCTGGAAACATCCCCCAGGCTGTGGCTAAGCCATGTCTCCGCAGTATCCTTTCTTTCAGGAGTGCTAGTTCTGCAAGGTTCGCAGGAGAGCTTCTGTAAAGTTTGGAAGGTAGGAGACGAGATACTGGCAGAAGTAAAGCTGTGAGTACCAGGCGTGAGTCGTGCTTCGGTAGCTCAGTTGGTAGAGCACTTGCCCGCGAAAGGCAAAGGTCCCGAGTTCGAGTCTCGGTCGGGCACACAGTTTTAATCTGCCAGGAAGTTTCATATCAGCGCACACTCCGCTGCAGAGTGAAAATCTCATTCTAGTACCCTATACTGTTCACTAGGTGGTAACACCGTACAGAGGTGGGAACTGTGAATCCCACGGGACTAGGAGCGAGTTCATTGTACTGGGAAGCATGTTTCCCACCGCTTACGAAATGGTTAACGTGCGCGGTGGCAACGCGGAACTTTCGGAACTTACGTGAGTGTGGGACACCTGTTTAAGATCCAATACAGAACGCTTACGCTACCACCTGGAGAGGGTGGACTTGATCTGGTGAACGTATATGAAAAGGCGCGGGCGTTATTCGTCAGTACGGTTTTTCGACAATGGCGCGGTCAATTTCGCAGTATCTCGGGTGCGTTGGCCGATGCACTGACGCCCACTTCAATGGTGCCCCTAGTTAATGTGGGCCATATTTCACCGAGGATGTCACATTCCAAATCTTTCTTTTTGGAGCTTAGCTATGTCAGAGAAGCCTTCTCAACAACATGACTACCGAGGACGCGAGATGTGTACCAAATATTATTGCGCCGGTGCCCCAGAGGCTCAGACGATTCTGCGGAGATCTGGGGTGCAAATTTCTCGACCTCCGCTATCGAGTGGAGAAATGTAGGGTCCCCCTGAATAGGTCAGGCGTGCGGCTACAAGGGTAGCAGAGTACGTGTGGAGTGCACATATGGGTTTTTTAGGTTAGAGAATTCCCTCCCTAGGCCCGACAAGACGCCTCCTGAGACGTGACAAGGTAGTAGTAGGCAAAACGCAACAGGGAATAACAATATTAATGTGCTAATAGGAAACTGGAGGAGCGTCTACAGAAAGAACCAGAACTGCTCTCATTAATAAACGGTCACAATGCCAGCGTAGTACTAGGCACAGGAAGTTGGCTGAAACCAGATGTAAACAGTAATGAAATTATAAACTCAGATTTGAATGTATACCGCAGAGGCAGGCTGGACAGTGAAAGGGGAGGCGTGTTTATAGCGATAAAAATGCAATAGTATCGAAGGAAATTGACGTATATCCGAAATGAGAAATAATTTGGGTGAAGGTTAAAGCAGGCTCAAACATCGTAATTGGATGTCTCTATAGGCTCCCTGGCTCGGCAGCTGTTGTGGCAGAGCACCTGAAGGAAAATTTGGAAAATATTTCGAGTAGATTTCCCGACCATGTTATAGTTCTGGGTGGAGATTTTAATTTGTCGGATATAGACTGGGACACTCAAACGTTTATAACGGGTGGCAGGGACAAAGAATCCAGTGGAATTTTTTTAGTGCATTATGTGAAAGATACCTTTAGCAGTTAAACAGAGAACCGACTCGTGGCGATAACATATTAGACCTTCTGGTGACAAACAGACCCGAACTATTTGAAACAGTTAATGCAGAACAGGGAATCAGCGATCATAAAGCGGTTACTGCATCGATTATTTCAGGCGTAAATAGAAATATTAAAAAAGGTAGGAAGATTTTTCTGTTTAGGAAGAGTGACAAGAAGCAGATTTCAGAGTACTTGACGGCTCAACACAAAAGTTTTGTCTCAAGTACAGATAGTGTTGAGGATCAGTGGACAAAGTTCAAAACCATCGTACAGTATGCATTAGATAAGTATGTACGTAGGAAGATCGTAAGAGATGGAAAAGAGCCACCGTGGTACAACAACCGAGTTAGAAAACTGCTGCGGTAGCAAAGGGAACTTTACAGCAAACATAAACATAGCGAAAGCCTTGCAGACAAACAAAAATTACGCGAAGCGAAATGTAGTGTGAGGAGGGCTATGCGAGAGGAATCAATGAATTCGAAAGTAAAGTTCTATGTACTGACTTGGCAGAAAATCCTATGAAATTTTGGTCTTATGTCAAAGCGGTAGGTGGATCAAAATGGACACTCTGTGACCAAAATGGTACTGAAACAGAGGATGAAAGACTAAAGGCCGAAATACTAAATGTTTTTTTTAAAGCTGTTTCACAGAGGAAGACTGCATTGTAGTTCCTTCTCTAGATTGTCGCACAAATATCGAAATAGATGACAGAGGGATAGAAAAACAATTAAAATCGCTCAAAAGAGGAAAGGCCGCTGGACCTGATGGGATACCAGTTCGATTTTACACAGAGTACGCGAAGGAACTTGCCCCCGTTACTGCAGTGGTGTACCTTAGGTCTGTAGAAGAGCATAGCGTTCCAAAGGATTGGAAAAGGGCACAGGTCATCCTAGTTTTCAAGAAGGGACGTCGAACAGATGTGCAGAGCTATAGACCTATATCTCTAACGTCGATCAGTTGTAGAATTTTGGAACACGTATTATGTTCGAGTATAATGACTTTTCTAGAGACTAGAAATATACTCTGTAGGAATCAGCATGGGTTTCGAAAACGACGGTCGTGTGAAACCCAGCTCGTGCTATTCGTCCACGAGACTCAGAGGGCCATAGACACGGGTTCCCAGGTAGATGCCGTGTTTCTTGACTTCCGCAAGGCGTTCGATACAGTTCTCCATAGTCGTTTAATGAACAAAGTAAGAGCATATGGACTATCAGACCAATTGTGTGTTTGGATTGAAGAGTTCCTAGATTACAGAAAGCAGCATGTCATTCACAATGGAGAGAATTCTTCCGAAGTAAGAGTGATTTCAGGTGTGCCGCAAGGGAGTGTCGTAGGACCGTTGCTATTACCAATATACATAAATGACCTTGTTGATAACATCGCAAGTTCACTGAGGCTTTTTGCGGATGATGCTGTAGTATATCGAGAGGTTGTAAAAATGGAAAATTGTACTGAAATGCAGGAGGATTTGCAACGAATTGACGCATGGTGCAGGGAATGGCAATTGAATCTCAATGTAGACAAGTGTAATGTGCTGCGAATACATAGGAAGAAAGAACCTTTATCATTTAGCTAAAATATAGCAGGTCAGCAACTGGAAGCAGTTAATTCCATAAATTATCTGGGAGAAAGCATTAGGAGTGATTTAAAATGTAATAATCATATAAAGTTCATCGTCGGTAAAGTAGATGCCAGACTGAGATTCATTGGAAGAATCCTTAGTAAATGCAATCCGAAAACAAAGGAAGTACCTTACAGTACACTTGTGCACCCACTGCTTTAATATTGCTCTCCAGTGTGGGATATGTACCAGATAGGGTTGATAGAAGAGATAGAGAAGATCCAACGGAGAGCAGCGCGCTTCGTTGCAGGATCATTTAGTAATCGGGAAAGCGTTACAGAGATGATAGATAAACACCAGTGGAAGACTGTGCAGGAGAGACGCTCAGTAGGTCGGTACGGGGTTTTGTTGAAGTTTCGAGAACATACCTTCACCGAGGAGTCGAGCAGTATATTGCTCTCTCCTATGTATATCTCGCGAAGAGACCATGAGGATAAAATCAAAGAGATTAGAGCCCACACAGAGGCATACCGACAATCTTTCTTTCCACGAACAATACGAGACTGGAATAGAAGGGAGAGCCGATAGAGGTACTCAAAGTACCCTCCACCACATACCGTCAGGTGGCTTGCGGACTATGGATGTAGATGTAGATGTAGAATACCCTGGAAAAGAAGTACCCAGAGAAGAACTGGCGACGGATATGGCGCATTATACGGAACGTTTACCTCCCAATGTCGGTACGCTCAACATAGTATGTGGTGGTAAATAGGAAGTTCGCAACGAACCAACGGCGGCGTGTGATTCATTTGGCTGACACTCCATTATGTTTAAGCTGTGCAACAGCGGACACTGAAGGACATCGTTTAGCATGTAGTGGGGCGGCTCCAGTGTGGTACATGACACGACAGATATTGGCGGTCCTGTTACCCACCACCCCTCACACAATTTCATCGGACACGTTCCTTTTTCCCCAAGAATCTTATTTTACGGTCCACAAAACAAATGCAGTGACATGGGTACGGTGAATGGTTGTGGACTACGTCTACAACGAATCAGAAAAGGACAACATGGATTTTTGGCGTTTTCTCCTGGATGGACACGCGAAGCTGCAGCAGCATAAGAAATATAGGGAAGACTTCGCTAATCACCTGCGGCGGATATTTACCGACCCGCCGGCCAGATGGGGTGTGACGGGTGAGAGATGAGATAGACGAAGTAAGCCGAGACGGACACCGATCACACTTAAGGGAAACTTAGTTATTTTGGAGAATG
The DNA here is from genome assembly GCF_023864275.1 of Schistocerca cancellata. Classification (NCBI taxonomy): domain Eukaryota; kingdom Metazoa; phylum Arthropoda; class Insecta; order Orthoptera; family Acrididae; genus Schistocerca; species Schistocerca cancellata. The sequence continues at coordinate 150,998,887 of NC_064629.1, forward strand.
GGTTGAAATTGCTCTATGACCGTCTGGTGGTGATCAGATGAATTTCATTTCATTGCTAGAGGAGCATGTTTCTTTTGTATCTGTACTGTTAGCGATGTCGTCAAGTCATTTCCATTTGGACATATCCAATATTATTCATTTCCTTACTTAATTTATTTGTAATTAGCCACTATTTGTCAAAAAATGGACAGTATAGAAAAAAATAAAAAAAATATAGTGCAATGGTAAAAAAAATTTGGTAGAGCAGCTGCCCGCGAAAGGCGAAAATCCCGAGTTCGAGTCTCGGTCCGACACACAGTTTTAATCTGCCGAGAAGTTTCATGTCAGTGCACACTCCGCTGCAGAGTTAAAATTTCATTGTGGAAACTTCTCGGATCGCTCTGTCAAAATGCATCAGTTCTTGAAAATAAAAGAATTGACGGTTACAGTATAAAAGAAGTTTACATTGTCTCGTTTCGGTCATTATTTTTTTCCGTTTACCTCCATTCACTTCAAGCACCTACGTCATTTAAATAAAGAAGTCATTAAAGTCATTAGTTATGTGTGAGTTAATACATCTAATTGTAATATTTATGAAAAATGCATATACTGCATAGAAAGAAATGAGTTTCATTGCAAAAAAACATTCTCAATTAGGTACTAATCGTTTATAAAAGATTGTTAATCGATATTTTATAATTATTTACAAACTAAAGATCAATTGTTTTCTATCTTTTTGTATTTTAGGCTTCACGTAATGCTCATACAACATGAAACTTTGTTTAAAAATTTGAATGTACCTGGAAGCGAACGGAGCCCCCCTTCCCCCCCCCCCCCCCACCTTTCACACTCACACACACACATACAACGAACAAGTGCCCTACCAGAGAGCCACACTCTTTGTAAAAATAAAATCTACTTTACTTTAGCTTATAAAAACCGATAGGAAAACTTGGAAGTCGGTTTTCGCGTGAATTTTTGAGAGTTGTATCAAAATGCTTTCGGAAGAGATATAATTTGATTTTGAACTTCACGTGTCATAGATACTAAAAGTTACAAAAATCAGACTGTCATTTTGTCCCATTGTGAGACAGAAACAAGTAATGTGGTCGCATGTGCTGGCACAATTTAACTATACTGCTGGTAAGTCTGATTCAAGTTTAAAAAAGTTTCTGGGTTCGTCTTAGAATACGGTACACGATGATTTGAATCTATCTCAGTTCATCAAATCGTGTCGTCAGCTTAATACCGTACGCCTATAAAACACTGGTCATCTCGCGAAAACCGGGCTTAAGCGCAGTCAGATTTAACTGCAGGAAGAACCTCGTTTAACTCTGATCAAGGTCGGTGCACGAGAATTTTGCGGTTGACAGGCTTAAATGCTGACTTTACGGTGGTCAACTTTTATTCGAGGTTGGTGCACTCGGTCGTAGGTTCCAAAATGGTCAGGTATGCCCGTCGCTGGTGTAGCCCAAATTTTCAATGGGATTTAAATCCGGTCAGTGGTCCTACTGCAACTGGATCGCACCATTGGGATAGAACATCCTCACACTTAGCACCATAGCATGTTGGTGATGTTCACACACTGATCCGCGGTGGTATGACCATAAATTCGAAGAAGTATCGCTTCCATATCTGATGAAATCCACTCCCAGCACGAGACTCAGATGTGGCCAACACGTGAATGTTTCGCCACGCTCTGTGGGTCGTAAACTGCTTCTCGCGGTTTGTAGACCATCACCACACCCCCGTTCACTGAACTAAATAAAACTCATCTGGAAAAATGAGGTAGTTTCAGTCACGTTCTACATTCAATTCAGCGAGAAGGTCTCTTCGTTAGTAGTTCTGTGAGTTCTAAGGCGAGCATCAGATAAGCAGTTGCGAACGCTAGCGAGCATCCCGAAAAATTGGTCTCATTCTTGAGTTAGAAGGCGTTTAAAAACGGACGATCCATATAGGTGTCAAGTAAGACGTTGTATTGCTGAACGTCGACACCTTTCGTAAGCCCAACATTCGAAGCGGGCCACTTACCCCTGTCTCGCACCACCGCTGTATCCACTTCTGTGCACAGCGAGGCTAAGCGCTGCACCTAGCTGCCGCTTCACGCGCAGTGAAACTTATACTGGCTTGCGTATGCTGAGACATTCTCGCAATAAATGACTGTCGTCATATGCTGTGGCACAGTATCATGTTAGGCACTTCTCGGCTATGTTAGTGGAAAGAAAAAAAATACGGTATCGGTTGGACTTGACTCCGACTAATTCAGTACAATTCGAAAGCCTAAAATGCTTTCACGCGACTACCATGTTTTACTACAGGGATTGGTTATTGGTTGTATATTCAACGCTGTGGCATCTCGGAGGTTTAAAAAGAAAAAAAGTAAATGTTACAATGTATATACTACACAATATACGACAATTATACGCAATCACAGATAATAAAAAAATCTTATAAGAGAAATCGTTATAATAAGAAAGGAACAAATAACGTACTAAAAGTATGTTACATGTGGTGTTGGCGCCGTTGCCATTGTGTATTCCGTTTCGACTAGTGCGACCTGTACGCAATCGAAGCTACCCGAGCTTCTCAAGACATGCGAACAGTTTCATTTTTTTCAAGAATTGATGCTGTACCGCCAAACACAATGTTATGCAAAGAGCCTAAGCGCTAGGGGAGTGAGAGTCTACTTTCGGAAGGAAACCTTTTAATTGCAAGGACTGAGAACAGCATTTCAGTTTCATTTTACGTATGCGAGTGCTACAGCATGCCAATAATGTGATGTTATCCTGTACGATTAATTTTTGTGTTTCTTTTTTTCTTTGCGCGCGAGTGTGCTTGTGCCTGTGTGTGTGTGTGTGTGTGTGGACCGTAAGAAGGCTATTTCCAAATTAATGAGTGCATTTTTCAGTATTTTATATATAGTGAGCTGATTTCTCATTCACAATTCTTACAGCGAGAATTTTACCCTATTGTTACGGTAAATGAACCTGAGATCTCCTAGACGATTCAGAACACTCCCTCGATGTTTCAGCTGTGGAATTGTTGGACTGTCTCTGAAGGCCGTCACTCCGAGCACTAAATTTAGTGAATATTATACTAAGATAAAATTAAAAAATTTTTCATAGTACACTCCTGGAAATGGAAAAAAGAACACATTGACACCGGTGTGTCAGACCCACCATACTTGCTCCGGACACTGCGAGAGGTCTGTACAAGCAATGATCACACGCACGGCACAGCGGACACACCAGGAACCGCGGTATTGGCCGTCGAATGGCGCTAGCTGCGCAGCATTTGTGCACTGCCGCCGTCAGTGTCAGCCAGTTTGCCGTGTCATACGGAGCTCCATCGCAGTCTTTAACACTGGTAGCATGCCGCGACAGCGTGGACGTGAACCGTATGTGCAGTTGACGGACTTTGAGCGAGGGCGTATAGTGGGCATGCGGGAGGCCGGGTGGACGTACCGCCGAATTGCTCAACACGTGGGGCGTGAGGTCTCCACAGTACATCCATGTTGTCGCCAGTGGTCGGCGGAAGGTGCACGTGCCCGTCGACCTGGGACCGGACCGCAGTGACGCACGGATGAACGCCAAGACCGTAGGATCCTACGCAGTGCCGTAGGGGACCGCACCGCCACTTCCCAGCAAATTAGGGACACTGTTGCTCCTGGGGTATCGGCGAGGACCATTCGCAACCATCTCCATGAAGCTGGGCTATGGTCCCGCACACCGTTAGGCCGTCTTCCGCTCACGCCCCAACATCGTGCAGCCCGCCTCCAGTGGTGTCGCGACAGGCGTGAATGGAGGGACGAATGGAGACGTGTCGTCTTCAGCGATGAGAGTCGCTTCTGCCTTGGTGCCAATGATGGTTGTATGCGTGTTTGGCGCCTTGCAGGTGAGCGCCACAATCAGGACTGCATACGACCGAGGCACACAGGGCCAACACCCGGCATCATGGTGTGGGGAGCGATCTCCTACACTGGCCGTACATCACTGGTGATCGTCGAGGGGACACTGAATAGTGCACGGTACATCCAAACCGTCATCGAACCCATCGTTCTACCATTCCTAGACCAGCAAGGGAACTTGCTGTTCCAACAGGACAATGCACGTCCGCACGTATCCCGTGCCACCCAACGTGCTCTAGAAGGTGTAAGTCAACTACCCTGGCCAGCAAGATCTCCGGATCTGTCCCCCATTGAGCATGTTTGGGACTGGATGAAGCGTCGTCTCACGCGGTCTGCACGTCCAGCACGAACGCTGGTCCAACTGAGGCGCCAGGTGGAAATGGCATGGCAAGCCGTTCCACAGGACTACATCCAGCATCTCTACGATCGTCTCCATGGGAGAATAGCAGCCTGCATTGCTGCGAAAGGTGGATATACACTGTACTAGTGCCGACATTGTGCATGCTCCGTTGCCTGTGTCTATGTGCCTGTGGTTCTGTCAGTGTGATCATGTGATGTATCTGACCCCAGGAATGTGTCAATAAAGTTTCCCCTTCCTGGGACAATGAATTCACGGTGTTCTTATTTCAATTTCCAGGAGTGTAGTATTGAACATATAATCTTAGAGTGTTCCTTGGTGGTCGCCTTGTCAATAACTTTTCCCTCTTCCAGACGAATCTGTGATTAGCTTCCAGCTATTATGATTTAGACTCTCTGTGCTTTCACTTAAGGCCGATACTTTTGAAAAGGACACGGGCTATTTCCTTCACCATCTTTATCCAATCTGACCCTGACCTCTGGCTCTTCCGACCACATTGTTGAGATAATCTCCCTTTCTTCTGAAGAACAAAAAAAAACTTTCCCAAAAACTTGTTTAAGTTGTTAACTAACAAAATGTATACATCAGGTGCATGAAATGGTAGAGTCTTCTTGAGTGTGTTTACAAGGGAAGCGATCCGTCAATAACATGGAAGCCGCAAACTCCACACTCACAGAATGGCGAAGCAGTTTGTTGACATGCATTAAAAGCAAATGGGGTATTTCTTGATTACCTGCATTAAGTTCCAAGTATTATTTAGTATTTAAGCCAGTCTCCCGTTTCTATTAATGAAAAGATCTGTATGACGAAGCATTAGACGTTTTGTATAAACAGTGATGTCACGATTCTGCTTCCATCTCCGCCGTCCTGGTTATTTCTTACATATTCCTAGATGTCTCTAAAAACACGACATGAATACTGGCGGAATTCGTCGAAGAAGCCCACAACTGATTGTTTTCTCGATTGGGGAATTTGTGCAGAGTTTTCGAAAATCAAGTCGTTGATGCCGAGGTATACTTAAGGATCAAAAGAAGAGAAAGGGATTCATGTTAGAACACGGAAATCTGATGCAGAGATGGACTCATATTCCCTTTTTATATGTTGTCTGTGTTCCTATTTATAAAACTGTTAGTACTGTGTTTCTGAGATGGAAATCCAATAAAGTATTTGCCTAGACGAGTCTGGAAAACTACCTAAAACCACTTCTCAGGATGTATGCTGTAACATACCACTGGTTGTTATCCGGGATATCGAAATTAGTGATATGGATCTGTAATTTAGAGGATTACTCCTACTACTTGAATATTGGAGTGACCTGTGGAACTTTCCACTCTTTGGGTACCGATCTTTCTTCGAGCGAACAGTTGTATATGGTTGTTAAGTATGGAGCTATTCTATCAGCATACTCTGAATGAAACCTAACTGGTATACAGTCTGGAGCGGAAGACTTGCTTTTGTTAAGAGATTTAAGTTGCTTCACTACTGCGAAGATATTACACTAATGCTCATAAATTAAGGATAATGCTGATACATGGTGAAACAACGCTCTGGTAGGCGGTTTGCGTGTTTAAATCACCTCGAGGTATGACCATGCGGTGCATTTGACCTGCGGTCGTCGCAGATGGCGCTGGAAGCAGTGCACATACACAGGGGTGTGTTGGTGAATGTCAGGGTACGGTGCAGCAAGTAAGTGTGCAGATATTTTCAGACGTGCTAAAGGTGACTGTGTGTTGAAAATGGCTCAAAGAACACATATTGATGACGTTATGAGGGGTAGAATTCTAGGGCGACTGGAGGCTGGTCAAACACAGCAGGTCGTAGCACGGGCACTTCGTGTGCCACAAAGTGTGATCTCAAGATTATGGTAACGATTCCAGCAGACAGGAAACGTGTCCAGGAGCTACAGTGCGGGACGTCCACAGTGTACAACACCACAAGAAGACCGATATCTCACCATCAGTGCCCGCAGACGGCCATGGAGTACTGCAGGTAGCCTTGCTCGGGACTTTACCGCAGCCACTGGAACAATTGTCTCCAGACAGTCTACAGCCGACTGAACAGACATGGTTTATTCGCCCAGAGACCTTCAAGGTGCATTCCACAGACCCCTGGTCACAGGAGAGCCAGTAAAGCCTGGTGTCAAGAACACAGTACATGGTCATTGGAACAGTGGTCCCAGGTTATGTTCACGGACGAGTCCAGGTGTTGTCTGAACAGTGATTCTCGCCGGGTTTTCATCTGGTGTGAACCAGGAACTAGATACCAACCTCTTAATGTCCTTGAAAGGGACCCGTATGGAGGTCGTGGTTTGATGGTTGGGGTGGGATTCTGATTGGTGCACATACACCCCTGCATGTCTTTGACAGAGGAACTATAACAGGTCAGGTGTATCCGGACGTCATTTTGCACCAGTATGTCCGCCTTCCCAGGGGTGCAGTGGGTCCCACCTTCCTCCTAATGGATGATAACGCACGGCCCCACCGAGCTGCCATCGTGGAGGAGTACCTTGAAACAAAAGATATCAGGTGAATGGAGTGCCCTGCCTGTTCTCCAGACCTAAATCCCATCGAGCACGTCTGGGATGCTCTCGGTCGACGTATCGCTGCACGCGTTCAAACCCCTACGACACTTCAGGAGCTCCGACAGGCATTTGTGCAAGAATGGGACGCTATACCCCAGCAGCTGCTCGACCACCTCATCCAGAGTATGCCAACCCGTTGTGCGGCCTGTGTACGTGTGCATGGTGATCATATCACTCCCACGCCCGGGTTCCCGGGTTCGATTCCCGGCGGTGTCAGGGATTTTCTCTGCCTCGTGATGGCTGGGTGTTGTGTGCTGTCCTTAGGTTAGTTAGATTTAAGTAGTTCTAAGTTCTAGGGGACTGATGACCGTAACAGTTAAGTCCCATAGTGCTCAGAGCCATTTGAACCATTTTGATCATATCACATATTGAAGTCGGGGTACATGCGCAGGAAACAGTGGCGTTTTGTAGCACATGTGTTTCGGGAAAGTTTTCTCAACTTATCACCAATACCGTGGACTTACAGATCCGTGTCGTGTGTGTTCCCTATGTGCCTATGCTACTAGCGCCAGTTTTGCGTGGTACCACGTTGTGTGGCACCACATTCTGCAGTTATCCTTAATTTATGAGCATGAGTGTACTTCTACGTCACTCATGTCGGCAGCTGTTCTTGATTAGAATTCTGGAATATTTACTTCGTTTTCTTTGGTGAATGATTCACGGAAGGCTGTGTTTAGCAACTCTGCTTTGGGAGCACTGTCGTCGATAGTATTTCCATTGCTATCGCGAAGAGGAGGCATTTACCAGTCGCATTAATGTGGCCATCGCATATGTTACCTGCAATAACCACTCTCGGACGGCAGGTGGTAAAACTAGCCGTGGAGAGTATATAATGCATGTCGGGGTGACGCGGATAACAGTGCAGTCGTTTTCCTAATGAGGAAAAACAGCGATTTACCTGACGTGCAAAAGGGCATGATTATTGACCTTCGCTCCTAAGGTGGAAGCATTACCAAAGCCGCTAAATTTGTAAACTGTTCATGTACTGCCGTGGTTAAAATACACCGTGCATGAGAAAATGGCGCTATCCAAAACGGGCACCTAGTTAACAGTGAAGCACTGCTGGCCGTAGATGACAGGGGCGATTGAACGCAGCGCAGGTGTGTAATGGCGAACAGAAGTGCAGCTGTTGAGCAGGTGTCCGCACAGATCAACCAAGGGGCTACAAAAACTGTTTCCTCAATGACCATCCAGCGAATATTGCTGCATATGGGCTTCCGCAACAGGCGCCTCGTTTATGAAACCATGCTGACAGATGTGATTCTTGAGTTCCCTCTGAGCAGCCATAGCGTACGGATCTCCGAGCCGGCACGTTCACAGGAGCTCAGTCCGTCAGTTCACCTGATGATGGCGACATGTTTGATCGCCGAAATATTGTGCCCGTTGGACACTATAGACCGGCAGCATACCCGTGGATATTTTGATCATGCTGACAGATGTTCATCGCCAACGAACACAACTAGATGTCCACTGACTGGCAACAGGTGGCCTTTTTATTCGAATCACGTGCTATGCCCCATCGGACAGATGGTTGTTGGCGTGCACGAAGTGAAACGCTTGAAAGCAAACAACCTGCAACTATCGTCGGAAGTGTCCACGCTGGAGGAGGGACCTTCGTGATCTGTGGAATGTTTCCGCATAGCCCTGGGTGATCTCGTCAATGAGGAAAGTACAATAGATCAACACATGTACAGATCTATCCTTGTGGACTCTTGACACCAAAGTTCTCGGATTTAAACCTAATCGAAAACGCGTGGCACCACCTCGATTGTACTGTTCGCACGATGGATCCTCAACAGAGAAATATAGCGCAGCTGGCTACGTCGTTGGAGTCGGAATGGCTCCACGTTCCTATCGGTACCTCACAGAACCTCATTGACTCTCTTCCTGCACATTTGTCAGCGGTCCGATCTGCGAGAGTTGGTTAATCAGGCTTCTGACAGGCGGTCACATTAACGTGACTGGACAGTGTATATACAGGGAGTTTATAAATGAATATCGGGGTTTTAACACTTTATGATATATATTACACTAAACTTACAGTTATAAATGGATGTCAAATGGAAGAGCAACTCAAACAGTTGTGTTTAGCACCAGTGCGCATGCGCAGCGCGCAATATTTCCGCCGCAATCCGCTAGAACCCGGCGGAAAGTTTATGGCAGGGCTTCACAACATACGTGCTCGCGGAGCAAGCTGTGAGCAGCAAGGCTCGAGCACGGAGCAGCGCGAGTACCCTACCCCCACTACCGGACCAGAGCGGAGAGTGGGGAAAGTCACCTGGGGCACACAACAGCTACCGCCAGTCAATGTAAATCCGCGGCCACCTGCAGGGATATCACTCACGAATTATTACTGTGACAAATGAAACAAATAAAGGAGAATATAAACATGCCACATAATTTTATTAGCTTAGTGTATGCCTCTACATCCACATTAATTTGTGAACTGTTACACAATAGAAGGTGTCACTCAAGTGTGGGATTCTCGGTTATCTTGTACTTTTTGCCCTTAACAACTGCGTCTATGTTCGGAGTAATTGTTCTTGTGCATTTTAGGCACAGCGTGCAGTTTAAATTTCGATAAGACGATGCGTTTCTCAGGCGCGTCTTGTTACATTTCATTGCAGAGAACAGTTGTTCACAAACATACGTGGAACCGAACATTGATATTATTGTAGCCGCCAGTTTGTGCAAACGAGGAAATATATCCTGAGGAAAGTGTCTGTAGAATTCCAAAATGTTTTTCTTGTTCTGAAATTTGTCTCTGTATTCTCTGTCACACTGCAGGTCAATAATTTCTTGCTGCAGCTCAGGATGAATCTCTTAAATATTCGCTGAATATGGAGAGAACAGATCAAAATCACTGTCTAGTGCTGTCAGATCTTGAAAGCGCTGATCAGCTAAACTATGTGAATAACGTTCACAGTATTTGTGAACATCTTGCATGGATGATAATTTAGGAAAATGAGCTAGGTTTCCTGTTTCCAGCTGACCCACCCAAAGTGTCAATTTCATTTTAAAAGCTCGTATTCGATCTATGAAATGAGCAATTAGCAGATCTTTACCTTGTAGTAAAATGTTCAAAGCATTCAGATGGCTAGTTAAATCTGCTAAGAACGCGAGATCACATTCAAACGTGCGCGCGCTTTTCCCCTCCCTCCCCTCCCTCCCTCCTCCGCGACCTTGCACCTGCTCGCGAGCACGTGCCTGAGCAGACGCGAGTACTCGCGCTCAAAACCGGCCAGTTGTTAAGCCCTGGTTTATGGGTCTTTCTTTTTTGGTGAACCTACTGTAACTGGCTCTTTTTACCTTGATACACTAGAGCAATGACTCTTCCCTCAACTGGAAGAAGATGAGCCAGTGAACTTCATTTTCCAGCAAGATGGTGCGCGACATCAGTGGCATAGCGAAGTACGCGATTGAACTTCACTGTACCAATGGCCGCAAGGGGCCCAATGACAGGGCTTGCTTTGCATGGCCTCCACGTTCACCCGACCTAACGCCATGCGATTTTTTCCTTTGGGGTTTCATCAAGGATCGTGTGTACGTGCCTCCGCTACCAGCAGACCTCCCTGAATTAAGAAACCGAATTGAAGCAGCTGTTGCTACGAGGCATGTTTTTTAAATAAGTACCGTTTTGAAATTTAAAAAAGACGTGCTAAGATATCTCAATAATTTTATTTTTACGTGAAAGCCTGTACCTTATTCTACCTTTCAACATAATTTCCATCAATATTGAGGCACTTGTCATAACGTTGCACCAGTTTTTGAATACCTTCCTCATAGAAGTCTGCCGCCTGACTTGTTAACCACTGCATCACCATTGTTTTGACTTCGTCATCGTCTTGAAGACGCTGACCCCCCAGGTGTTTCTTCAAGTGCAGGAACAGATGGTAGTCACTGGGCGCAAGATCGGGGCTGTAGTAAGGATAATCTAGAGTTTCCCATCGAAAAGATGTGATGAGATCTTTGGTCTGATTCGCCACATGCGGACGGGCATTGTCTTGCAGCAAAACGATGCCCTTGCTCAACTTCCATGGACTGTTGCTTTGATTCTGGTGTGACGAAGGCTACCCATGTTTCATCGCCCGCAACAATTTGGCTTATGAAATCATCGCCGTCGTTGTGGTACCGCTCAAGGAAAGTCAATGAACTGTCTAAACGTTTGGTTTTGTGCACATTCATCAACATTTTCGGTACCAAAAGTGCGCACAATTTTCGGTAATTCAAGTGCTCGGTCACAATGCCATACAAAACAATAGGAGAAACGTTAGGAAAGTCATCCCGCAAGTAGGAAATCGCTAAGCATCTATTTTCTCTCACCTTATTGTCCGCTTTCTGCACCAAACTTTCATTAACGACCGGAGTCCCACTCCGTTGTACATCATGCACATTTGTGCGTCTATCTTTAAATTCTCTCACCCACTTTCTTACATTCCATCACTCTTAATGTTTTCTCCGTAAACTGCACAGATCTCACGATTAATATCGATATCTTTTAGTCCTTTAGCACTAAGAAATCTTATAACAGCCCGTATTTAACAGTCGGCGGGACTCACGATTATAGGAGGCATCTTAAACACACAGTACACAAAGGAAACAAGGAATAATGAGACTGCAATGGCGTCATGTAAAAATACAATTATTGAGATATCTTAGCACGTCATTTTTTAATTTCAAAACGATACATACTTAAAAAACACGCCTCGTACAATCACTGAAGGCACACTTATCAACGTTTGGGAAGAACTCGGCTGTAGATTTGATAGGTGCCGTGTGACAAATGATGTTGACATTGAACATTTATAACGTTCTTGGTAAAACTGTTTGAGTTCCTCTTTTATTTGACATATCATTTATAATTGTAAGTTTAATATAATAAATATTATAAAACCCAGATATTCATTTATAAACACCCTGTATTACGAAGGCGATGTTCTTCTGCTTGGAGATTCAAATCTTGAAACTGTAGGATGAATATCCCTACGTGTTGTAACATTATCTGTTTGTGTCTACTGGCAATATAACGATTTTAATTCATTTCTGTCGGTGTCATGTGAAAACTATTTGTATAACTACTTTTCTGTTTCGGCCACTTGTGTATGCCACCCTGTTTGGCCGCCATTTTGTTACATTACGTGTATTAACTTCGCGATGTTCGCCTCGATAGCCGCGCTGTGACTGCGCGAGATTGCTGCTAACCGAAGGGGAACGGGTTCGATTCCTGACCGGGTCGGAGATTATCTCCGCTCGGGGACCGGGTGCTGCGTCGTCTTTACGTTCTCATCGCCGGAACTGCCAAGATAATCATTTCTAAAACTGTATCGTACCGTCTTTCCGTAGCAGACATGGCTGAATTGGCACGACCCGAAAGCCAATAAACTGACTTAAAAAAACTTCATGACTCACAAGCACTGTGATGAATAGCTGCTCATCTGTTGAACTTCCAGTGAACTATATTAATAATAAGCAGTCCTCCTCTGCGTGCTGTTTGGCTGCAGTTACTGAGAAGGCAGCTCAACGTGTGCTGCGTTGTTGACTGCTGTTTATGAAGTATTGGGCTACGTAAACTCGCTTACCATTACTATTTTATGCATAAAGGACAATCAGAGTTTGAAGTTTCGCTTGATGGCGAACGTCAAATGGGAGAGAGTCCCATTGAACAGCTAGATGCTATAAGAAGAAGACTAACACATGTAAAAAGCAATCCATTTCCCATACGAACTGACACACTGCTAAAAACGATTAGGTGTACACGACTTTGGGCACCTGCCATACTTCATTTAGCAATAATTGAGGACTGTGTGTGTTACATATTACATTTTTATGTTTCACAAATTAATTACGTAACAAAACATCACTAAAATCTCGATCGTTTACATAAAGAGAACTGAGATGTCCGACAGGTATCGAAACAAAGTGGAAACAATCATTTATTCCGACAACCCGGGTGCTTTTTATTGGACTTCGAGAGCTTCAGTAACGTTTATGCCCTCCGTGAGGGTTTATCACTTGCCTGAAACCTGCGTGGCAGGCTCCGTGTAAGACTACAGGGCTCGCCCTATGGTATCCGTTCCCATTCTTCACGGAGAGTCCATGAGAGCTCCTGGAAAGACTGCAGTGGAGCAGGACCACCACGAACACGTCTGTCAAGCATGTCCCATATTTGCACGGTGGGGTTTAGGTCGGGACACACCGCTGGCCAATCCATTACTTCAATGTCCAGGCTTCGCAAGATATCCATGCTGACACCCGCCATATGGGCCTCAGCATTAGAAGGAATTCAGGGTCACCGCGGTATGCAGCAGCCACCACATGGTACAGCAGGATTTGTTCGATGTACTGCCACGTTATAAATAGACCACAGGCCATGAAAATCTTGGTGTGACCGTCAACATTGAAGCCTCCCCACAAGATCACAGGACTTTGGAAATCTCTCGATTTCCTGGACAAAATTTCGGAGATACCTTCACCACGGGTCTCCGTACACGAGCACGGCCATCAGCTTGCGTTAGAGGATATCTGGACTCGTCTGTGACTAACACATTTCTCCAGTGATGAAGTTGCCAGTTGAAATGGGAACGGAAAAACTGAAGGTGAGCTGCAAGATGTTGTCGAGTCAAGTGGTGTTCTCGAACACGACGTTTGGGTCGCAAGGTCCTTCCTCATAAACCTATTCATCATAGTCTGATCGGACACAGGGCTCCATTGACCCTTCTGAGATCGTCTTGCAGCGCTCAGGTGGTATTCGTATGACGCCGCAACGCAGAGACGGCCAGATATCGGTCTTCACATGGGGTTATAATGCGTCGGCGACCGTGCCCAATTAACCTTGTGTACTGACCTGTCTCCCAGTAACGTATTCACAACCTATAGATGACACATGGAGAGGAATTGACATCTGCGTCAACGCGACCGACAGTCCATCCTTTTTTGATCAAACAGACTGCCCTAGCAACTTTCACTGCATTAAGATATCGCATTGCATGTTCTTGATTCAATACAAAGTCATCAAATGACAACTGCGATCTGTGTACCTCGTTGGAAAACTCTTTTAAACCGGTACTCACTGTCTTCTGAGGGGTCATCTGACATTGTAATACCTAACACAGGCAATAGGTGACGAATGATTTTAATTGTTGCCTACATTGAAAGCGAAGACCTCAAGCCTTGCAATAAGAGCACAGGTACCTCTTGTATCAAACTAGATTTAACGTACAGGACCTTGATACACTTGTCCACCTAATTCAATTGAACAATGCATGTTCACTGCATAAAGTGAAAATATTACAGGGTTATTACAAATGATTGAAGCGATTTCACAGCTCTACAATAACTTTATTATTTGAGATATTTTCACAATGCTTTGCACACACACACAAAAACTCAAAAAGTTTTTTTAGGCATTCACAAATGTTCGATATGTTCCCCTTTAGTGATTCGGCAGACATCAAGCCGATAATCAAGTTCCTCCCACACTCGGCGCAGCATGTCCCCATCAATGAGTTCGAAAGCATCGTTGATGCGAGCTCGCAGTTCTGGCACGTTTCTTGGTAGAGGAGGTTTAAACACTGAATCTTTCACATAACCCCACAGAAAGAAATCGCATGGGGTTAAGTCGGGAGAGCGTGGAGACCATGACATGAATTGCTGATCATGATCTCCACCACGACCGATCCATCGGTTTTCCAATCTCCTGTTTAAGAAATGTCGAACATCATGATGGAAGTGCGGTGGAACACCATCCTGTTGAAAGATGAAGTCGGCGCTGTCGGTCTCCAGTTCTGGCATGAGCCAATTTTCCGCGGGCTACACGTGAAACTTGCCCGCACGCGTTCAACCGTTTCTTCGCTCACTGCAGGCCGACCCGTTGATTTCCCCTTACAAAGGCATCCAGAAGCTTTAAACTGCGCATACCATCGCCGAATGGAGTTAGCAGTTGGTGGATCTTTGTTGAACTTCGTCCTGAAGTGTCGTTGAACTGTTATGACTTACTGATGTGAGTGCATTTCAAACACGACATACGCTTTCTCGGCTCCTGTCGCCATTTTGTCTCACTGCGCTCTCGAGCGCTCTGACGGCAGAAACCTGAAGTGCGGCTTCAGCCGAACAAAACTTTATTAGTTTTTCTACGTATCTGTTGTGTGTCGGGGCCATATGTCAATGAATGGAGCTACAGTGAATTTATGAAATCGCTTCAATCATTTGTAATAGCCCTGTAGATATGCAGGCCCATATCTTTCCGAGGCGCTAAATTTATGAAAGTATATGTGTTGTGCGACTATTTTCTGTTCAAATCATGAGTCAGATGGCGCTTGTAATTTGTTTCTGGGCCATTGAAATTATTCATTTTGCATATCCTGAAAGAGTCAGGACTATTTTGAGGGTAGTCTACGCTTTTCTAAACGCATAAAAAACTTCCAAAATGAATAAATGAATTTAAAGATGGTCGTCCGTGGACTGCGTATTCGACTCATTACGGATGCCCGACTAATGTTTCTTCTGGAGAAGTTGAAATAAATCTCGTGATACGATAAAAGAGTGTCATCTTAAGGTTCGTGAAACTATAAAAATGATGAATATCTTATATGATAGGGTACGTGACATCATTTATGAGAAAAAGTCGATAACAAGCTCATAAGTAGACGAGCTCGTACAGAGAAAGGTTTCGGACGAACGTTTTCTGCCGGCCAGTGTGGCCGAGTGGTTCTAGGCGCTTCAGTCTAGAACCGCGCGACCGCTACGGTCGCAAGTTTGAATCCTGCTTCGGGCATGGATTTGTAGATGTTCTTAGGTTTGTAGAGTTAATTAGTTCTAAGTTCTAGGGGACTGATGACCTCAGATGTTAAGTCCCATAGTGCTCAGAGCCATTTGAACCATTTTTGAACGTTTTCAAGAGAACCATCCCAACATCTGAGCTATTCAGTTAAGGAGAATCATGCAAAACTTGTATCTGGATGACTGTAAAAGAATTCGAAGGAAGGACGTAAGATCAGGGTTTAACGTCCCGTCGACATCGATGTCATAATAGACGGAGGAATCTGAACAATGCCCTTTACGAATGTCAGTCAAGTGCCATTCCACTCAACCTGCTTGGTGTAATGATGTGTGAGAGCGCCATGTGTTCCATGGCCAAACACTCTCGAGCAGTAAGATATAAAAACGTGATTGTAAAGTAGATAATGTACATGGTGGCAGCCATTCAAGGTATATTTTAGGGAACTGGTTGAGAAAATTTATTTCAAAGGCCCAGTCAAATCTTTACAAGTTAACTTCCAGAGTATTTGCCGGCCGCGGTGGCCGTGCGGATCTGGCGCTGCAGTCCGGAACTTGGGCACTGCTACGGTCGCAGGTTCGAATCCTGCCTCGGGCATGGGCGTGTGTGATGTCCTTAGGTTAGTTAGGTTTAAGTAGTTCTAAGTTCTAGGGGACTTATGACCTCAGATGTTGAGTCCCATAGTGCTCAGAGCCATTTGAACCATTTTTTGACCTCCCAGAGCAACTTACGCTGTGCCTACGTGACACAAGTAGCCTGTCTTTCAAAACCAAGGCAGTTCTTTCCAAATAAAGCTGCTGACAAGACCTCAGACCTCTGCTGAAACTGCTACCGAATTCACGCCACTGGTTTTAGCCAATAGCGTGCACGAGATACCGATCACGTGTGTGGACACTGGAGTGTTCTGCGGTGCGGAACACAGTTGCTTTCTCTCTTGCAATCCAGACCTTGAGCAAAACAGACGTCTTTTCGGAAGGCAGTGCCACTGGCTCTGCTTTTGATGACCAGCCACAAACGTACAATACTGGCCATTAAAATTGCTACACTCAGAAGAATGCAGATGATAAACGGGTATTCATTGGACAATTATTTTATACTAGTACTGACATGCGATTACATTTTCACGCAGTTTGGTTGCATAGATCCTGAAAAATCAGTACCCAGAACAACCACCTCTGGCCGTAATAACGGCCTTGATATGCCTGGGCATTGAGTCAAACAGAGCTTGGATGGCGTGTACAGGTACAGCTGCACATGCAGATTCAACACGATACCACAGTTCATCAAGAGTAGTGACTGGCGTATTGTGACGAGCCAGTTGCTCGGCCACCATTGACCAAGCTTTTTCAATTGGTGAGAGATCTGGAGAATGTGCTGGCCAGGGCAGCAGTCGAACATTTTCTGTATCCAGAAAGGCCCGTACAGAACCTACAGCATGCGGTCGTGCATTATCCTGCTGAAATGTAGGGATCCGCAAGGATCGAATGAAGGGTAGAGCCACGGGCCGTAACACATCTGAAATGTAACGTCCACTGTTCAAAGTGCCGTCAATGTGAACAAGAGGTGACCGAAACGTGTAACCAATGGCACCCCATACCATCACGCCGGGTAATACGTCAGTATGGCGATGACGACTACACGCTTCCAATGTGCGTTCACAGCGATGTCGCTAAACACGGATGCGACCCTCATGATGCTGTAAACAGAACCTGGATTCATCCGAAAAAATGACGTTTTGCCATTCGTGCACCCAGGCACGTCGTTGAGTATACCATCGCTGGCGCTCCGGTCTCTGAGGCAACGTCAGGGGTAACCGCAGCCATGATCTCCGAGCTGATAGGCCATGCTGCTGCAGACGTTGTCTAACTGTTCGTGCAGATGGTTGTTGTCTTGCAAACGTCCCCATCTGTTGACTCATGGATCGATACGTGGCTGCACGATCCGTTACAGCCATGCGGATAAGATACGTGTCATCTCGACTGCTAGTGATACGAGGCCGTTGGGATCCAGCACGGCGTTCCGTATTCCCCTCCTGAACCCAGCGATTCCATATTCTGCTAACAGTCATTGGATCTCGACCAAAGCGAGCAGCAATGTCGCGATACTATAAACCGCAATCGAGATAGGCTACAATATGATCTTTATCGAAGTCGGAAACGCGATTGTACGCATTTCTCCTCCTTACATGAGGCATCACAACAACGTTTCAGCAGGCAACGCCGGTCAACTGCTGTTTGTGTATGAGAAATCGGTTTGAAACTTTCCTCATATCAGCACGTTGTAGGTGTCGCCACCGGCGCCAACCTTGTGTGAATGCTCTGAAAAGCTAATCATTTGCATACCACAGCATCTTCTTTCTGTCGGTTAAATTTAGCGTCTGTAGAACGTCATTTTCGTGTTGTAGCAGTTTTAATGGCCAGTAGTGTAGTTATTCGACCTCCTAGACTGGCCTAAAACTGTTAACTTCCTACCCTAGGCGCGCCCCTTGTACATCGTACATTGAAATACATCCTCCTTATTGTACCTAATTTCCTGTTTTGTTATTTAACTGCAGCCCTGGATGCCCACTATCAAATCCTGGCCGCTCGACGTCCTGCACACTGCCGCCACGAGGCATATGCAACAACCGCCGCCCCCCTTTCCCAAACCCTGTATACATTTACAATAATGTCTGGCTTACACAAAACAAATACCTACAATTACATTGCAAAGCCATAGTCAAATTGATTGTTGACGATGAAATTGCACCGAAAAAGTGGAAACCGTTTTGTAGGAGACAACTGCGAAGTCAACCCATTTTCTTACTGCTTCCCGTTAGATCACCGAAGTTATGCGCTGTCGGGCTAGCACTTGGTTGGGTCTCGGAAACTGAGATACGGCCTGGTGGGCGGTGTGCTGACGACATGCTTCTCCATATCCGCATCCGGTAACGCCTGTGGGCTGAGGATGGCACGGCGGCCGTTGGGTTCCTCATGATCTGTTCGGTTGGGGTTTAGTTTGGATCGTTTCCATAGGGATTGAGTTACATGGTGCAGTGGTTGATAGACAGCACTCATACTCGAGAGGAGCGGTTTTCGTACATGTGGCCAACCATATTAATTTAGGTTTTCCTTTATTTCAATGATTCTCTCAAAGCTGCTGCTGTGATTGAAAAGAATGTGACCGACTATCTTGCTCAAGAATATCTTATATAAACGTGAGCCTCATCCCTAATGACCAAATCGCGAACAGTAGTTTCAGCTGCAAATTTCCGTACTTTAAGGATTTTTAATTCCATAACAGTCACGGATATCAACAATAATCAATATCGATAATATGAGATGCATTCCATTGCTACTGAATCAGAAATGACAAAACTTAGCACATGAAATAGTACTCTAGCACCAGAACAACGCTTTCGTCCATACATCGACTATTTTGATGGCAGAAGTGCACGAGAAGGGCTTTAAATTAGTCCCCTACTCATCTTATTATCTACACTCCTGGAAATTGAAATAAGAACACCGTGAATTCATTGTCCCAGGAAGGGGAAACTTTATTGACACATTCCTGGGGTCAGATACATCACATGATCACACTGACAGAACCACAGGCACATTGACACAGGCAACAGAGCATGCACAATGTCGGCACTAGTACAGTGTATATCCACCTTTCGCAGCAATGCAGGCTGATGCTGGATGTAGTCCTGTGGAACGGCTTGCCATGCCATTTCCACCTGGCGCCTCAGTTGGACCAGCGTTCGTGCTGGACGTGCAGACCGCGTGAGACGACGCTTCATCCAGTCCCAAACATGCTCAATGGGGGACAGATCCGGAGATCTTGCTGGCCAGGGTAGTTGACTTACACCTTCTAGAGCACGTTGGATGGCACGGGATACATGCGGACATGCATTGTCCTGTTGGAACAGCAAGTTCCCTTGCCGGTCTAGGAATGGTAGAACGATGGGTTCGATGACGGTTTGGATGTACCGTGCACTATTCAGTGTCCCCTCGACGATCACCAGTGGTGTACGGCCAGTGTAGGAGATCGCTCCCCACGCCATGATGCCGGGTGTTGGCCCTGTGTGCCTCGGTCGTATGCAGTCCTGATTGTGGCGCTCACCTGCACGGCGCCAAACACGCATACGACCATCATTGGCACCAAGGCAGAAGCGACTCTCATCGCTGAAGACGACACGTCTCCATTCGTCCCTCCATTCACACCTGTCGCGACACCACTGGAGGCGGGCTGCA
The DNA here is from genome assembly GCF_023864275.1 of Schistocerca cancellata. Lineage (NCBI taxonomy): Eukaryota > Metazoa > Arthropoda > Insecta > Orthoptera > Acrididae > Schistocerca > Schistocerca cancellata. The sequence goes on from NC_064629.1 coordinate 151,018,723, forward strand.
CGATGTTGGGGCGTGAGCGGAAGACGGCCTAACGGTGTGCGGGACCGTAGCCCAGCTTCATGGAGACGGTTGCGAATGGTCCTCGCCGATACCCCAGGAGCAACAGTGTCCCTAATTTGCTGGGAAGTGGCGGTGCGGTCCCCTACGGCACTGCGTAGGATCCTACGGTCTTGGCGTGCATCCGTGCGTCGCTGCGGTCCGGTCCCAGGTCGACGGGCACGTGCACCTTCCGCCGACCACTGGCGACAACATCGATGTACTGTGGAGACCTCACGCCCCACGTGTTGAGCAATTCGGCGGTACGTCCACCCGGCCTCCCGCATGCCCACTATACGCCCTCGCTCAAAGTCCGTCAACTGCACATACGGTTCACGTCCACGCTGTCGCGGCATGCTACCAGTGTTAAAGACTGCGATGGAGCTCCGTATGCCACGGCAAACTGGCTGACACTGACGGCGGCGGTGCACAAATGCTGCGCAGCTAGCGCCATTCGACGGCCAACACCGCGGTTCCTGGTGTGTCCGCTGTGCCGTGCGTGTGATCATTGCTTGTACAGCCCTCTCGCAGTGTCCGCAGCAAGTATGGTCGGTCTGACACACCGGTGTCAATGTGTTCTTTTTTCCATTTCCAGGAGTGTACTTGATTTTAACATTTACTAAATTCCAAAAATTGGCTTTAGAGAAGAAATACTCGTCGTGTTTGAAGTACCACTTTTAAACTTCCGTTGGTTTAATTGCTAGACCGCGTGATTGTGGGCGCGAATGGGCTGGAAACAAATAGCCCAGTGCTTACATACACATAATTCCGAAGAAATACAAGTAGGAGAAGTCGTCCTCTCAGTAAGGAGTGTGTTACAGGGACAAACGAGTCACTGCTATGAAGTTCATCATCAACCTTATAAAACACATTGCTTGACTATAGCTCTGTTTTCGTCTTCATAGGAAACACTGTATGCGTCTGTGTTGTGATATATCGATCGCAATGTACCGCTACATACGTTGTCAGAACGCTCTTTTTAATGACTCCCACTACAATGGCAAACATGACATAAGTTTCTGCATATTTGTCTCAGAACGTTTCTTTCCTAGTACAATCGACTTTACAAAATACCACTGTGCTGATAAACGCTGCAATCGTTCCTCTCAGAAGCAACAGACTTCGATATTTCTGACATCGGATTTGTCATCGACAACATTGTGCTGTCGGAACTCTAACGATATGTGAGAGTCGGATTTGTGGTAGAATCTTAACGTCCAACGTCTGCTGATATTATTGTAATCTGACAGCAATCGGTTTCATGTTCTGAACAGATAAAGCTACTAATCAGACTTTGAAGACTGAAACGCCGCTCAGTTGATTTGTTTTAGAACTATTATAGCCGGCCGGTGTTGCCGAATGCTTCTAAGTGCTACAGCCTGGAACCGCGCGACCACTACGGTCGCAGGTTCGAATCCTACCTCGGGCATGGGTGTGTGTGATGTTCTTAGGTTAATTAAGTTTAAGTAGTTCTAAGTTCTAGGGGACTGATGACCTCAGAAGTTAAGTCCCATAGTGCTCAGGGCCATTTTTATTAACTATTATATCATAGTAGCAACAGAAGCTACTATCGCTCCATTTGAAAAAGCGAAGTTGATACCGATGTCACTGTGAGCAATGTAGCTACGAAAAGACACTATACATAATTTAGAGCAGACTTTTCAAAATTAATTTGTGTGAAACCAAAGTTACTGTATCATAAACTTAAAATACTTGAGATGAACTGCTTGGCTGAAAGCCCTGTACATGCCACACTTGTGATCTCGTGTTAGGGTAGGATGAAGATATCTGTGATGTAAACAAGTGTTACGCAGAAGAGGAAACAATTTTTTTTATTGGCGGAATAAAACTAATGGGTTCTTAAATTTCTTCTTTTTTTAAATTTGTTTCTGTTCTTTAAGTATTTAATAGAAGAAAACGTAGTCCGTAGTAGCATGTAACGTACTAGTACATTGTTACAGCCTACCGCAGACCATGTTTTATTCTATGAACTATTGTCTTTCCTCCCCTCAACAAATGTACTATTATTAATGGAGACTGTATTAACAGATATATCAGGTTTTTTAAGGTTACTAACATTCTATCAATTTTATCCACCTGGATTTCAATATCAGAGGGGAGTGGAGCTTTACAACACATGATATTTCTCCTTTCATACCTTCCACTGAAGCTTGTTGTGTCTTTCTGTGTCACTCTCACGCTGGCCAGACAAACGCGTGTCAGTGCCACAGTAATTCTTCTAATCTTATATATCTCTTCCATTAAAACAAGTTACTAAGTGTTTCAAACAGATAAACATCGGACCATGGATGAATTACTCTTCCTTAGAATTTTCCCTTGAATATCAGTCAGTATTTATGTTATCCGTTTTGTTTGGAGAACACCTGTGCACATAAATTATACTGTAGGAAATACTGCAACCAACCACAAGTATGTGTCTTGTAATTGGTGGCTGGTTCCACTGTTTCTTACAGTGGAATATAATTTGGTAAATTACATGGTTTCTTTTAGGTTCGTTTTCTGAATCAGGAGACATGTCTCACATTTTTGAGAATCTGACAATCCTGTCCAATGTTTGAGCCTTTTACAGGCAGGCGAACAACAAGTTATTGTGCTCCCAAGTTTACGGGTTGTGGTCTCCCGCAACTGTCCACTTAATTTCTTTTTTTTAAATTACTTTTTAATACGTACCAAATCAATATTTGGTCAACATCTTGATGGATACAATCATTCTGAGAGTTGCATTTCTAACAATTTGAAAATATTACATACTGTGCCAAAAGGACAACTGCTAAATACTTTAGAAGAAATTGAAATCTTTTCACTTCACAAAAGTAATCCATTATCTGTTTAAAACGAACAACTTCAGTTCAAAGACAAACATTTCTTTGAGCTTTTCGATGATCTGCTTTAGAATGTTTACTCTTCCGTCCTTTGTTTTTTAAAACTTTTTTAAATTATTAAGACTTTTAGGAAATATTTTATCTTTACATTGTAATTTTATTTTACCAGACATTATTTTATGACTGACTATCTGCTTTAGAATTTTTGCTTTTATGCTTTTAGACTGCATATTGCTAATTCACATCCTTTTATTTTTGACACTATGGCTCATAATATTATAATTTTAAATTCCTACCATTTTCATTTATTTTATTTGTTTATAAGACTGGCATATAACTTAAAGAATAGCAATGTCTTTCGAAAATTGTCACATGTAATTTACATACCAACTTCATAGACAATATTTCATATATATGGACAACTACTTCGTATCGTATTTGTGCAGCATGTAGTATACATGTCAGCTAAAGATTATTGCAGCCTACTCATTGAAAATCGTTTCAATAAAGACATGTTGCTGCTCAATAATACATCGTCTGACGTGACAGTCTTTGCCATTCCACTTTCGCAACAACTTCGTTAGAAAGAAGCCTGCTGCCACACCTTTGCACTGGCGTTTGTCCTCACCATGGCAACCACTAGTTCGCCTATCGACTTTACAACTTCAGTGGAAAGAAGCCTGCTGCCTCATCTTTGGAACGGCGTCCAACTTCACCATGGCAACCAGTGGTTCCAAATGGTTCACTAACAGGCCTTGAGAGGGCAACCCATGTACTGCCAAACCGAAGTTCATTTATCCTACATATTTAAATATTTTTAACGCTTCTTAATTGACAATAGCTGTTTAATAAGCTAAGTTTAGTGTGTATTTATTTTTAATTCTTGACAATGTTCTTTTAACTAAGAAATTTTAAATTGTAATTCGACTTATAACTCATTGGTTAGTAATGATATCATGCCGTCAGAAGTGGGTGGAGCCTCCATTATATATAGTAAGACGTGCACTGGTTTCTCCAGTGCACAAAAGCCAAGACCAAAAAACCACCCACCATGTAACCCCTATTACCACCACACCATTTCAGAAGGAGAAGCGCATAAGCGCTAGAACTTCGTTTACTGAAGAGGGTCCATCCCTCAGCCCTGTGCGAAGTGAAGTGGTTTCTCCAGTAGTGATTCTCCAACAGAAAGAGGTTCCTACTCAATGGTAATTCATCGTTTTATAGCTTTATAACTTTATGTATTTTCTTTAATGTACGTAGTCCTCTAATTAATGCTTTGTATACAACTTGTAGGTCTGAAGATGACCACAGTAGTGGTCGAAACCGGTCACCTTGATAAATAAATAGTGATCAAGACTGTTTTTAATAGTAAATCTTTTTTTTAATTACATATTTCTCCTAGTTTATCCTTCGTCTTTTCTTTAGATGTAGCCTCAGAAAGTCAATGCGTTGCATTAATGCCACCTATTCACGGTGCTGATACACTCTGACTTGCGTAACGACAGTTTTATATAGCACAGAGGATATGCTGCGTGCAAAATAAACCAACAGGTCTTTATACCAGAAACACTTCAAAATCGTACTACTAACGCTTTTGCATATTTTCTTACGCCCAGATGCTGGAATGAGCGGGATGGAGAATTTTTTTAAAATAAATCCGGTGTTATCAGCCTTTATAGCAGCATCCTGCTCATCGGCACTAGTGTGTTTACGCGGGCCAGGCTGCATTGCGCGCCGGAGCGTTTGTGGAAATTGATGCGTGCTTACGGCTACTCTGCACACATATCTCTGTGAAATTCCTCGAATATTTTCCTCTGTTAGTTTCAATCACTTCTACAGAGCCGCTTCGATCAACATAGAATTTCAAAGGCTTTTTTTCGGAAGTGGTGTACGCTCTATAAAATTTACACAAACCGTACAACTTAAAACGGCAGATATTCAGTGGGTGCTTAAAATAGTGGCGCTGGTCAGTAAAAACAGTATCTGGATAATATATTTTTTACTGCTGTTGCTTTGGAATTCTACAAAATTTGGTACACCTTTCAGTATTGTATGAAAACTAAACCTGGAATAAATACATCGAGTGCATGTTTGAAAGGCCCATGCGACGGTTCGTTTCTTACCAAAACATGTAATTTATTTTGTGAGACACAGAAAAGAAATTGGGTCAGCATTTAGTGTTTCCCACATTCAACTCCTGTGGCGCTTTACAGACAAATCTTAAATTCCCTGTGAGATACATAGCACAGGCCATAGCGGTTGGTCACATTTCTCCTTCGTACAGAGGCCTATCGAAGTTACGCACAGTCTGAGTGCGCGACTACCGTACATTATGTAGGTACCGTTGTTTCTTTGATGATTACTCCCGCACTTATTTGAACTCAAATGCAGCACTCCCACACTCAGGAAGCACCTCCATCCTCTCATTTATAAACCATCTGTAATCCCCATCTGATGGCAGTTTTGCCTCGTAATCTAATGAAATTGTGGGTGTTTGAAATGATTTAATTTATCAATAATCGTACTAAATGTCAATACCTAGCCAAATTTAATGCCACTAAAGAGTAGCCATATATTTTCGGTTCGTATTTTCATGTTAACGAAGTGTTTCGGATGTGTGAGAAAGAATACGTATGAGCTGAACAGTAAAATAGTTTCATTGCGTTTGTTACGTTGCAGCCGCGCGGGATTAGCCGAGCGGTCTTGGGCGCTGCACTCATGGACTGCGCGGCTGGTCGCGGCGGAGGTTCGAGTCCTCCCTCGGGCATAGGTGTTTGTCTTCGTCCTTAGGATAATTTAGGTTAAGTAGTGTGTAAGCTTAGGAACTGATGACCTTAGCAGTTAAGTCCCATAAGATTTCACACACACTTGAACATTTTTTTGTTACGTTCCTTATGGAATTTTACTACTCTCTCCTTGCGTTGGAAGACTTTCAACGGCCTATTGTTGTAATAGATTTGTTATACACGCGAGTTTGTTATTATAGATGTGAAAAGCCGTCACCTCTTGTAGTTTTTCTGAAATTCATTAACTTTGCGTCTTCAGAGATGTCTTTTCAATGCAGTGGAAGCACTCGGAATGGGCCTCCTACAGAAATGGCGGATGCAGCGATGTGATGGCGATATTTGGATTAAATTTTTGACTACTTGGCTTGTACTCACGAAGATGTAGTTAACTTTTTCAGGGGACGTCATTCCATGATTCCTTTGGTTTTAATCACATCACAGTTCACTTTACACTTAATACGTTGCACAAAATATTAAAACAGTTCTGCAGTTGTGGGTAAGTGACACATTAGTTACTGCCAACTGACCGCACTATGGAGTGGTACGAGACTATGCCAACACAAACAAAATTTTTAATGATATTTCTCAGTAACTGTCAAGGGCCACTAGCTACCCGACCGTCTCCTGTGGACCCAGCTCCGAACTGCTTTCAGAATGCGATAGTTAACATACACTATGTGATCAAAAGTATCCGGACACCTGACAGAAAATGACTTACAAGTTCGTGGCGCCCTCCAGCGGTAATGCTGGATTTCAGTATGGTGTAGGCCTATCCTTAGCCTTGATGACAGCTTCCATTCTCGCGGGTATACGTTCAATCAGGTGCTGGAAGGTTTGTTGGGGAATGAAGCCCACTCTTCACGGAGTGCTGCACTCGGTCGGTGATGCCTGGCACGAAAAACATCCCAAAGATGTTCTATAGGATTCACGTCAGGACTCTGTACAGACCAATCCATTACAGGGATGTTACTATCGTGTAACAACTCCGCCAAAGGCCGTACATTATGAACAGGTCTTCGATCGTGTTGAAAGATGCAATCACCGTCACCGTATTTCTCTTCAATAGTGGGAAGCAAGAAGGTGCTTAAGAAATCAATGTATGCCTGTGCTGTGATAGTGCCACGCGAAACAACAAGGCGTGCAAGCCCCCTCCATGAAAAACACGACCACACCATAACACCAACGCCTCCGAATTTTACTGTTGGCACTACACACGCTGGCAGATGACGTTCACCGGTCATTCGCCATACCCACACCCTGCCATCGGATCGCCACATTGTGTGATTCGCCACTCCACACAACCTTTTTCCACTCTTCAATCATCCAATGTTTACGCTCCTTACACAAACAGAGGCATAGTTTGGCATTTACCGGCGTGATGTGTGGCTTATGAGCAGCCGCTGGACCATGAAATCCAAGTTTCCTCACCTCCCGCCTGACTGTTATAGTACTTGCAGTGAATCCTAATGCAGTTTGGAATTCCTGTGTGATGACCTGGATAGGTGTTTGCCTATTACACATTACGACTCTCTCCTACTGTCGGCGATATCTGTCAGTCAACAGACGCGGTCGGCCTGTACGTTTTTGCGCTGAGGGATGTTTAGCAGTGTGGAAATCTCGCATACAGACGTGTGACACAAGTGACACCCAATCACCTGACCACGTTCGAAGTCCGTGAGTTCCGCGGAGCGCCCCATTCAGCTCTCTCAGGATGTCTAATGACTACTGAGGTCGCTGATGCACCTAATATGAAAAACGCATTTTTTGGAGGGTGTCCGGATACTTTTGATCACATAGTGTAGCTGTCAATAGCCACCAGCGACAGGTCTGCTAACTCTGGTGCCCGTTACCACTAATACCACCAGCCCTAACCTTCGAGTTCCTAGCGGCACAAGAGAGCCTCTGTGTCGCTCGTTTCTGCCAATCACAGCCACAAAAATTTTGTTTTACTACATATACCGCAGCGTAGCTCAGCCAGTAGCAAGGAGCCATGTCACGCAATTGCTACTCTGAGACCTCCACGTCATTCCGACTCCATATTGTCCTGCTATGCAGACAATAGGCTTTTCTCGGAATTGGTCAGTATCTTATTTATGTAGTTTTAGATACGTTTATATGACATAAATGTCACACATTCTGCCGCGTGGGGTAGCCATGTGGTTTAGGACGTCTTGTCACAGTCCGCGCGGCTCCCCCCGTCGGAGGTTCGAGTCCTCCCTCGGGCATGGGTGTGTGTGTTGTCCTTAGCGTAAGTCAGTTTAAGTTAGATTAAGTAGGGTGTAAACTTAAGGACCGATGACCTCAGCAGTTTGGTACCATAAGATCTTACCGAAAATTTCCAATTGTTACACATTCTTTTCCTTAACTGTTTTTTCTAAATGGTAAATTGTCAGAGGCAATGATTAATTTGAAAAAAAAAAAATCAAGAAGGAAGCAAGAAACTCCCTTGCTTATCTGTCTTGTTTCCAATTCTGGACTGACCTAAAACATAATCCTAATCTATTACTAATAGTGCTTACTTATTATTTAGATTCCACTTATCTTTTATTACCTGAATTTCTGGGAGTATTTTTCCTCCAACTCTCTCAAACATTTTTAATGGTTCTTAATCTAGTATTTTAATTTTACTTGTGAAATTCACTACCTAATATTGAATGTTTATAACTGAGCACATCACTGTCTCTATTAACGACATTTATCAATATCAGGCGTTTTGCCGCTTATTAATTATAATTTAACGTACATCAACGTTGCATCCATCTTTCAACACAGTCCTTAAACTTGACTGAACAGTGTTGATGGAAGGCTGCTATCGGTTATTTGCAGTCTAGGAATATTGCTTTTGAGATTTTGCCCTCGATCGCTGATTCATTGTGGTAAAGCAGCTCTCTTCATCTCCTACTGTTGTTTCTCTCTTACATCAGTCAGGTAATTAAATGTAACAGGCAATTTTTATTAATTCGTAACAAGCAATTGCTTCCCAGTCCTGTAAGAGAAATATATATTCTTTAACTATTCAAATTGATGCACATTTCCTATTATTAACGATGTCCTTATACGTCATTCCCTTTGTGTAGTGTAACGACGTACGTTTTGTATAAATGATCTTCTTTTGACATATGACCATGTGCAGACTTCGTCACCTACGTCAGTTACAAAACACTTCAAAATTATTTAAATTCTTTTTAAAATTTTCTCTGAATTGTTCTTGAACGAAACTGTAATTAAGACATCATCATTTGAGTCGTATTCGCAGAATCACGTCACTCAGTCCAATTGGTTTGCGCAAACTTTTTTCAATTTAGATGTCGTTTGTTTCTTCTCAGAAATTATATTAATGCAAGTTATCTGCTTTAATAAATATTAAAACCACACTGAATAAACTTTTAAGACTCAAACTCACGATGAACGTTGTCAAAAATTAATAATCTTGTCAAATAAATCAGTAATACTTCTTCCTTAATATAATTGTTCATAAATAAATTCTCGGAACACGTATTTCAACTTTTGTAGTATACACTAGTTTATTATCTTCATATATACTACATATAGACGTGAACATGAGCCTTGACAAGATAGGACTGAACATTTACAACACGATTAAACTTTCTAGGACGTCATTTTTGTAGAAACATTACAAATTCTTATTTTTTCAGTTTTTAGAAGCACGACGCAACAACTCGGTTTCAGGATCTTCTGTTGCTCTTTGGCTGTCGACCCGCGACGTACAGTGGCCAGCAATTTTGTCTCTGGTCCCGGCAGTGAAGATACTGTCTCCGTTCGTTGCGCCGCCGTATCCGTACATGAAACATAAAAATAAATACAAAACTTTAGATAATTCACAAACATTACAAATATTACAAAATACATAAACAAAATACTAAATTAAACTTATATTCACCTGCAAACTGGGCTGACACTGGTGGATGGGTGACGCTTCAATTTCGCGTCCCACTACATTTGGTGTCATTACCCTTCACTAGCTGTCCTCTCCAGCCTGGAGGCCAACAGTTCTCCTGACCCTCATACTTTTTCCACGTCTCGCCTGTCTCGGCTAGGTTGCGCGGGGGCAGGGCTGAACACCCTGCTATGAACTTAGTTTGCGCTTATCGAGTTAAACTCCATTAGATCACTTGATTCCATCTTTCCAAACACAGAGAGCTCGTGTTCTTCCTTGCCAATTAATCAGTATCAACAGTGTTGGGAGATTACAAAAATTTCAGGCATTACCTCTCACCTCGAACAATGCAGTGACCGACGGCCTTCGCATAACGACCGAGGGCAGCGACATTTGCGTAGAGTTCTAATGGCTAACAGACAAGCAACACTGTGTGAAATAGCCGCAGAAGTCAGCGTAGGACGTACGACGAACGTATCCGTTAGGACTGTGGCAGCAGATGACCAACGCGAGTGCCTTTGCTAACAAGACGACATCTCCATGAGCAAAGTTCGCGTCTGCCTCCTGAAATGACAAATGTTGGCCAGTAAGGTCCTATATTATGAAAATGTACGTCGTTTGATACCGAAAATTCTGTATTTCTTCTCCTTGAAGTTGAAAGAAGAGAATTATGATCCTTTTTGGGACTTGCTCGGTTTTTCGACATTTGCTTTCCAAGAGTAGTTCTATCTTTGAAAGCAGTCAATGAAAGAGTCCCTTTTACGTCACAGTATGAAATATAGGAATTCACAAGGTTCATTTCCACTACTGCATAAAACAGTCTGTATCAATACATTTTCGCCTTTCTGTCTGTTTCATAAAGAGACGTCACCACGTCACCTTTATTTATGCCACCTAAGTGTTCATCTTGTACAACTGTCAATACCCCGACTTCAATCTTTGTTCCATCTTTCTGAGTTATAGATATACTGCATGCTTCATTTTCATAATAGTTTGAAAGAAAGCGAACTACACGATTGTCCATCCATATTCTGTGAAGTACCTGAAGAGGTACAGTTTGAACATTTTCATGTCTGCATCTGCCTAGAGTTTTTGCTTTATTATTCTGCGGAGTATTACGCATCATGCCATCTCTCCTGTCATCACTACATCAGATGCTGTATCAATATGATGTGAAAAATTTTCTATTTCAGTGTGAATCCCTTCGTCTCAAAGACTTTTGTAACAGGCAGCCGTGCGGTTCTAGGCGCTACAGTCTGGAACCGCGTGACCGCTACGGTCGCAGGTTCGAATCCTGCCTCGGGCATGGATGTGTGTGATGTCCTTAGGTTAGTTAGGTTTAAGTAGTTCTAAGTTCTAGGGGACAGATGACCACAGCAGTTAAGTCCCATAGTGCGCAGAGCCATTTGAACCATTTTTTTGTAACAGGTAGCCATAGCCTGAAACAAAAAAGATCTTACTAAGTTCACTTATGTTTTATAAGTCGCGCATTATTTGTATCGTTTTCTTATAAACTGAACTGTCGTATTGTCCATTGCAAGGATGTGTTTTTATTTACAAAAAGTGGTGAAACCACAAAAATCTGTAAACGTCAGAGCAAAGCAAATAATTGTCAATGTAACCTCAACTTGTAAAGTTACTGCCATAGACCTGACGCAACTGCTAAATCCCAACCATATTTTTCGTTATAATTGAATATTAGAAGCGTAGTGTACTTATGTTTTTATCAAAATTAACATTAGTATGTATAAAGGTAACGACATAGAAATTATCGCTCACCTCAGTTGACATATGAATATTACTTTTATTTATATAACCTTGCAGCTTTGTTTCAAATGCCAAACAGCCATTTGCATTACAGCCGTTCACGTTTCATGTTGATGTATAGCCTACGCAATGGGGTGCAGGCTGTACTGACATCCTGATAGTTAACACAAACTGGACCGAAAACGGATTTTTGAGTTGCATAATTACACACAGAATCTGCCAGGGCTCATAGGTTCCGCCTGTAACTCAAGGGTTAAGCGGTAATAGCTGACAACCTTACCGTTTTATACGACGCAGACGCAAGGCTATCTGCGAAGGCTGCGTGTGTCGGCTGGTTCGTTTCCCAGTGTTCGCCACCTGCTGTGGATCATCCGCCTCGGTCCTGCGATGTCGGGACGCCTGCACCAAATGAGCCACAAATGTCGTAATCCGCTACTGCACACGCGTCTGCATTCTGACCGCGTCGTCTGTCTTGAATAGAAGTCGTAACGAAGTCTCGCAATCCTCTGCTCTTGATTTCAGTCTCTTATTTGGCATCCTACGTCACAGTTCTTTTCATTACACACGCCTTATCTGCCGTTACGACATCATAAGCTGTCACTCATTGTCACAGAACACTGAGTAAATTTTTTCAAAGGTAATTATCACGGTTTTTTCACTATTGTTCGCTGTTATCTATCCTGCGCTGTGTTCTTTATGACTACCTCTCCTTGTCACTGTTCTGCTGATTGCTTCTGTCAGATATTCGCTATTCAACTCAACTATTCACTCTTGCAGCCTAAATCCATCCATATTCATCCCCGGCAGGTTTGCCGTATGCAACGTTTTCCTTGCGTTGACTGTACATGCCCCGACCTCTAGCTGTAATAGTGTGATCGGACACGGAAGGTTGTCATTGGAGATATGCAAATCCGTCACCTCTCGCAGTTTTTCTAAAATTCAGATGGTTCAAATGGCTCTGAGCACTATGGGACTCAACATCTTAGGTCATAAGTCCCCTAGAACTTAGAACTACTTAAACCTAACTAACCTAAGGACATCACACACACCCATGCCCGAGGCAGGATTCGAACCTGCGACCGAAGCAGTCCCGCGGTTCCGGACTGCAGCGCCAGAACCGCTAGACCACCGCGGCCGGCCTTTCTAAAATTCACTAACCACGCGTCTTCAGAGCTGTGTCTTCACTGCATTCGAAGCACTCGGTCGGGGGCTAGTACACAAGTGGTAGATGTGGCGCTGAAATGGTGATACATGGAGCAAATCCTTAACTACACTGTTGTCCAAAATTAAAGCAACAAAGCACTGTTTCCCTGACCTGTGTACAATTCATGACATAATCACACAAACTGTCAACAGATGTCCGTACGGTCGTGTCCTGTACGGAAGATGGCATTCTGGTCTACGGACAAACACGTCAGTGATGTCGTCAGGGCACCGATCAAACGGGATAGTGTTTGCCGGGTAGTCCCACATCCGCAATCGCTGTGTAAACAGTCACAAACGGTGCAGTATGGCACAGAGAACACGTCTACTAGGCTCTCTGTGGTGGAAGGTCATAGAATAATTGAAGCATGACAGTCGGAAACTGATGTGGCCCAATGACTTTATGTGAATCGTTGTGTTGTTTCTCGGACTGGGCAACAGTTTATAGACATCGAAACTGTATCCTGAAGACCAGGGCGGGGCCACCTACATGTAACAGAAAGAGAGAACCGTTATTTGGCTGTAAGGGCACGACGATACCAGCACGGCAACTGGCATCTGACTTCGCAGCAACTACTGGACTTGTTGTATCGAGGCAAAAGGTGTAGGTTGGTTGGTTTTGGGGAAGGAGACCAGACAGCGTGGTCATCTGTCTCATCGGATTATGGAAGGATGGAGAAGGAAGTCGGCGGTGCCCTTTCAGAGGAACCATCCCGGCATTTGCCTGGAGTGATTTAGGGAAATCACGGAAAACCTAAATCAGGATGGCCGGACGCGGGATTGAACCGTCGTCCTCCCGAATGCGAGTCCAGTGACTAACCACTGCGCCACCTCGCTCGGTGCAAAAGGTGTACAGAAGGCTTCGGCAATATGGGCTTAACTGTCGAAGATATGCTGTATGCGTACCTCAGACTCGTCTTCACAGAAGGGAACGTCTAGAGTAGAGGCGTCAACGTGCCACATGGACAGTCGAACCATGGGCCAAAGTTCTTTTGGCAGATGAGTCCCAATTTGGTGTGAACAGTGATTCTCGGCGGATTCGCGTCTGGAGGGAATGTGGAATACGATTTAGGGACCCATCCATTGTGGGGAGAGACTTATGTCGAGGATGATCCCTAATGGTGTGGGCACGGATTATGTTGATCACTCGAACACCTCTTCATGAAATTGTTTGGTTAAATCGGAAGGTTTATCTGCTGTCAGGCCTCGTGACGAGATCTTGGGACCTCATGTGCGGTTGTTGCGAGGTTCTGTGGTTGATATTTTCTTGGAAACAGAAGATTACTGTATGCATGGCGTGGCCTGCTCGCTCTCCCGATTTGAATTCCATGGAGCACGTCTGGAATGCACTAGGGACACGGGTTGCGTCACTCGGCATCCACCAACCACTCTCCAACACTTGCGAGAAGCTCTGCAGGAAGAATGGGCGTTATTGCCTCAACTTAAGATTAATGACATCATTCACAGCATGCCACGTCTTTTGTGAGGTCTATATTGTTGCCAGAGGTGGTCACACCCTATATTGAGGGGATTAACCAGTTGTCGAAACATCTGTGTAAATCCGTTAATTGGAAGAAATGAAGAACATTTTTGTCTACCGTTATGGATGTTACATTTATTTACGTTCTTTATGCTTTGTATTGATTCTACTCCATTATCACCTGATTACAATGTTTTGTGGCAAAATACACGCAACCTTGCAAAGTTTCGGTTTTTTGCTTTAATTTTGGACACCTGTGTATTACAATACAAAAAATCATTTTAACGCAAAAGAAAAAACTCAAAATAAATCACAATAAGAAAACATGTTTACGTAATTCCGTATAACAGTAAAGTGAAATCAAGACTAGTTTATTGTGTTAGAAACAATACGAAAAAGTACTAGATTGTTGTAAGACGAACATATACAGGGTGAGTCACCTAACATTACCGCTGGATATATTTCGTAAACCACATCAAATACTGACGAATCGATTCCACAGACCGAACGTGAGGAGAGGGGCTAGTGTAATTGGTTAACACAAACCATAAAAAAATGCACGGAAGTATGTTTTTTAACACAAACCTACGTTTTTTTTTAAAATGGAACCCCGTTAGTTTTGTTAGCACATCTGAACATATAAACAAGTACGTAATCAGCGCCGTTTGTTGCATTGTAAAATGTTAATTACATCCGGAGATATTGTAACCTAAAGTTGACGCTTGAGTACCACTCCTCCGCTGTTCGATCCTGTGTATCGGAGAGCACCGAATTACGTATGGATCCAAATGGAACGGTGATGGACCTTAGGTACAGAAGAGACTGGAACAGCACATTACGTCCACATGCTAATACCTTTTTATTGGTATTTTTCACTAACGCACATGTACATTACCATGAGGGGTGAGGTACACGTGCACACGTGGTTTCCGTTTTCAATTACGGAGTGGAATAGAGTGTGTCCCGACATGTCAGGCAAATAGATGTTCAATGTGGGGCCATCATTTGCTGCACACAATTGCAATCTCTGGCGTAATGAATGTCGTACACGCCGCAGTACATCTGGTGTAATGTCGCCGCAGGCTGCCACAATACGTTGTTTCATATCCTCTGGGGTTGTAGGCACATCACGGTACACGTTCTCCTTTAACGTACCCCACAGAAAGAAGTCCAGAGGTGTAAGATCAGGAGAACAGGTTGGTCAATTTATGCGTCCTCCACGTCCTATGAAACGCCCGTCGAACGTGTACCTCACCCGTCATGGTAATGTACATGTGCGTCAGTGAAAAAGATCAATAAAAAGGTGTTAGCATGTGGACGTAATGTGATGTTCCAGTCTCTTCTGTACCTAAGGTCCATCACCGTTCCCTTTGGATCCCTACGTAATTCGGTGCTCTCCCATACACACGATCGAACAGCGGAGGAGTGGTACTCAAGCGTCAGCTTTAGGTTACAATATCTCCGGATGTAATTAACATTTTACAATGCAACAAACGGCGCTGATTACGTATTTGTTTATATGTTCAGATGTGCTAACAAAACTAACGGGGTTCCATTTTAAAAAAAACGTAGGTTTGTGTTAAAAAAAATACTTCCGTGCATTTTTTTATGGTTTGTGTTAACCAATTACACTAGCCCCTCTCCTCACGTTCGGTCTGTGGAATCGATTCGTCAGTATTTGATGTGGTTTACGAAATGTATCCAGCGGTAACGTTAGGTGATTCACGCTGTATATTTTTAAAAAATTATCAGCATATAATCAACATCACATATGAATTGGTACAGAGTTTTTGACAAATGTCCAATATTCACTCAACTTCTCCTCTCCACATTCTTTGCACACCATTGAACGACAGGTTTGGCAAACTGGCCAACTGCAGCAGCTTCAAAACTGGTTGTTCTTTTACTCACTGGCACGGGGACACACCAATACCTCTTCGAATCCAGAATGGGTTATTGTGATTCTTGGAGAGGTTTCTTCAAAGCTACTGAGATTGTTATTCTTAATTCATTCTGTAGTCTGCCACTGATCAACCTCTCTTTGAGATAGGGTCCAGTTCGCTACGCGCCCAGTGTTTTGATGAAGTCAAAAAGGGAAAGGGGTATGTACGTCTTGCAGGACGTTTGTATTACGTGTCAGTTAACTCGTATTATGTTCAGAATTGCATAAAACATAGCAAGAGGTCATTTGCATGTTCGTCTTCTTGTGCTGCAGGTAGCACACTTCCGGACAAGAAGGTCTACTCCACCTTTTGTTGTATTGTAAAAGGAAATTATTTCTCGTTTTACTGTTTTGGGATCTGTGCTTTTTGGGTGATGCACACGGGAAATCAAAATGATAGATTTTTTTAGGGACATATGATATCAATCTTTTGTCATTTGTGAAGCCTTAATGTGTTGAACCTTCTACACGTCCCTTGCATGGATATAAATCAGGTGGGATTTCCTTTTTGTTTTTCCTCGATGTACCAACGCAGGTGAACGTCCGTTCATTCAGCTCCGAATCTAATTCAGTGAAGCCAAAGTAGCTGTTAGCAGTAACGTTACAGTTTGTACCGTGACTGGGCTTTGCTGGTCTTAGGGCAGATTGAGTAGTCTTCTGAAAGTTTTTTTTTTTCTGGTATCAATCCAGCGCCATCACTGTCTTTTCCATTGCGTACATAGGCATTCAGAAGGTAGTTAGTAAGAGTGTCAGCTAAAAATCATTATTTTCAGCCTATATTTCGATGGTTTACTAGTCATATATACTCTAAATGCGCATCTCCCACGAAAACCAACCAGCATTTCATCCACGCATGCAAGAGAAGATATATTATAACATGCCTGAGAATTGTGAGCCATCTTATCAAAAGTCCAAGAAATCGCTGCTGCACGCTCGTGGCGGCCGCTGTGGCCGAGCGTTCTAGGCGCTCCAGGCCGGAACCGCGCTGCTGCTACGGTCGCAAGTTCGAATCCTGCCTCGGGCATGGCTGTGTGTGATGTCCTTAGGTTAGTTAGGTTTAAGTAGTTCTAAGTCTCGGGGACTGATGACCTCAGATGTTAAGTCCCATAGTGCTTAGAGCCATTTGAACCATTTTTTTGCACGCTCGTTTTTGTTGCTGTCATTTCTGCCAGTTACATCATCAAATCTTAGGCTGTAAAGCAATATCAGCACTTCGATGATAATCTGGCGCGGAAAATATCTCTTACAGTGCAGTTAGATTTTCATGATTATATTTGAAAGTGGCACAAAAATATAATAATCCAAATAGTGCTCTAAGTTCATTGACATTCATGTCTCGTAGTTCCGTGCGGTGTTGATGAGAAAATTTTGATCGGTATGAAGAAATTTGGTATGAATCACAATTTCTTCTCACATATCTTTGCGGCTGGTCCCGACGGAGGTTCGAGTCCTCCCTCGGGCATGGTTGTGTGTGTTCGTCCTTAGGATAATTTAGGTTAAGTAGAGTGTAAGCTTAGGGACTGATGACCTTAGCAGTTAAGTCCCATAAGATTTCACACACAGTTGAACAGTTTTGAACGTATCTTTGGTAAACAACACACGCTTCCAGGGGACTGCATCGGTGTCGCAGTATGCTTGCAGGGCCTTTCAGTGTAGGAACTTTTACGATCCGGTTGTGGGCTGGTATTGTCACACTCCCTTGAGGTTCGAGAGCGACCCACTTATACATATTTCTGCCATAGAAACTAGATGATTCCAAGCTATGTTTTTTTTCTCTCTACATTATCTGATTCACTAGAGTCACGGCTTCGCTGCCATGTTCACTACTGTAAGAAAGATAATTTTCATCTTCGAGATGATTGGCATCACTAACCTTTCCTTCTTCTTGTAGTTCTCCCAGCGTTTTTCTCACAAAGTCTGGAAAAATTGGATCAAGCATTGTCATACGTGAATAACAGCTCGAAGCCATAGTAACACCGAAAATAAAAGAAAACACTAACTAAACTTAAAAAATAAAATGATATTTAGTTGATAAGTAAATTTTGAACAGAAAACAGAAACACGTACGGTATCTTGGGGACAATAGAGGCACGACCCAAACTTTACAGCTGTGCACTGAGAAAGCGAACGACTCATCAATGCTGCTGGTTTGTCTGCAGGTTGGTTGCAACTGCCGACAAGGTTGTTGGACCGCCAACAGTAGAAAGCTAATAGAGGAAATGGCAGAGATGTACAGTTTCACTGGTATCGAAAGAGACCCGACCCCTCCATTTGACAGTTAATATGGTGCACAAAATATGAATAAAATTCCATAATTTTGGGCAGAGGATATTTAAATTACTTCCAACGCACATACGCGACGTCACTATGGACCGGCCTTCGGCTATGCAATCATAAACACTATTTTTAATGATATTTCTCAACAAATGACGAGGGCCATCACCTATTCGACCATCTATTGTGGCACCAGCTCCAGAACTACTTTTATAATGCGATAATTAACATAGCTGGCGAGAGCCACCACCTGTAGGACTATTCACTATGCCCTCGTCACCAGACTGATACTATAAACCATAGCGTCACAGTTCCTGCCGTCACAGGGGAGCCTCTACATCATTCGTTTCAGCTAATCCCACCAACGAAAGTTTTGTACTGCTATACACAAGGTAATTCAGCTGCCACAACCTCTGGGCTTTATGCAGTCCGCAACACTTTCAAATATCATGGGGAACATTTTCACATTCACTGACTCATTATGCGCAAACTGTAAGAGGCGTTCAAAAAGAAACGAGCTGGAGTCTGGAATAAGCAAACCGGTGACAGGAAGGTAATAACGTGGCGTGTGTAACGAGATGTGGTTTCGACTTTCGACCAGTGCGTGGAAGTTCGCTGCCCGTCGCTAGAGGGCACGCGTGTACGTCACGTGACTATACAGAGCTCTAGCAGCAGCACGCTTCAATCGTCCAACGCTGCCAGTCGCATTGCAAACAGTGACAAGGAGGCAACAAAAGAAGAGCAAAGAGGTGTTGTTCGTTTTCTGACAGCGGAAGGAGTGGAGGAATGGATATTCATAGACGAATGTCACAAGTATACGGCGAACACTGCATGACCCTTGCAAGGGTCAAGGCGTGGCACAAGCGCTTCATGGAAGACGGGTGTCGTTAGCCGATGATACACGGTCTGGTGTACCACACTGCATTACCAATGACAACGTCCTGCTGGTGGATGCACTCATTACCCAGGACCGCCGAGTGACAGTCGAAGCCAAAGTCCCCTTAAAAAAGCTCTGAGGGGCAAACGATTCACTTCGAACGACGACGTCCAGCTGTACGTGCGGAACTGGTTAACATCACAGCCCCAGGAATTTTATGAGACAGCCATTCACCACCCTTGTGACACAGTGGGACGAATGTCTCAACAGCCAGGGTCAATACTTCCAACATACAGGTACTGGTTTCTGTAATTATACTTACGGCTCGTTTCTTTTTGATCGCCCCTTATATTAGTCCCACAAAAAATGGACATTTTTGTAGGGAATTTGATGTAGTTAAATTTTGTATCAGGATACGTTTCCGCTGGAGTCCACTTTTTTCCGGTTATTCAAGAGAAACGCGTTTGAAGTTCATTTTTGTGCGTTTTTAATTCGAAAACTGTGGCTTCTAGCGAAAACGGCTCCCAGTACAAAATTTAACTACATTAAATTTCTTAAAAAAAACTGTTCACTTTTTGTCTAGGACTAACATTTCGCAAGCAATGGAATATGAAAATCTTGTGCACGATATCTGAAGTTTCTGCGGTTTGCATAAAACCCAGAAGTGAGGCCAGCTGAACCACCGTGTATACCGCAGCCTAGTCAGCTAATAGAAAGCTTCTGTCGTGGGTCACGCTGTGATGCCAGACCTCATCACGCAGATGCCATGCTGGAAACTTTACAGTTCTGACGCCATATTGTCCCACTACGCAGACACGAGGCTTTGTTCAACAGTGTGCAATCTTATGAAGTTTTAAATACCTGTTATATAACATAAAAGTTACAGTTTCCTTCAGTTTTTATTAACATATTTAAATGACTTTATTCCGAAGAAAAAGTGTTTAGGTCAACTCGTCCATATATAGTCAATTATACCTTTAACAGTTAGACTGATGTGTAGGAACAGGAATATACTGGGATTACAGTTTTTTAAATACTTGATGAATAAATTAAAGAGGCACACAGAGTACCAGTTCTACGACCTAAACCCGCAAGAGAGGTTCGTGCTGTACAATGAGGTGACATCATATACCTTCTTTTGCCTGTTGTAGTGTAGGAAGAGTGTCATTGACTCAACAAGCCATTGGAAGTTTCCTGCAAAAGTACTGAGCCATGTTACCGCTAAAGCCATCCATAATTGGGAAAGGGTTGCCAGTGGTGCAATTTTTGCAAGAACTGACCTCTCAATTATGTCCCATAAATGTTCGAAGGGGGTTTATGCCCAACGACCTGGGTGGCCAAACCATTTGTTAGAATAGTCCAGAATGTTCTTCACATCATTTTCGAACGATTATGGGCCAGTAACATGGTCCATTGTCATCCATAAATATTCCATCGTTTTTCGGGAACCTGAAGTCCACAAATGGCTGAAAATGGTCTCCAAGAAGCCGAATATAACCATTGACAATGATCGGTTGAGTTGGACCAGAGGGCCCAGTCGATTCCATGTAAACACAGCCAACACCATTATGAAGTCAGCACCAGCTTGCACTGTGACAACTTGGGTCCATGGCTTCGTGTGATCTGCGCCACACTGAAACCCTACTGTCAGCATTTACCAACTGAAATCGGGACTCATCTGTCTACGCCACTGTTTTACTTTTGTTAGGGTGCAACCGATATACGGTAGTGACGAGCCCAAGAGAGGCGCAGCAGGTGCTATCGTCCTGTCAGCAAAGGCACTCGCGTCGGTCATCTGCTACCATAGCACAACACCAAATCTCGCCGCACTGTCCTAAGGGTACGTTCGTCTTACATCCCACATTGATTTCTCCGGTTACTTCACGCAGTGTTGCTTGTCTGTTAGCACTGTCAACATTACGCAAATTCCGCTGCTCTCGTTCGTTAAGTGAAGGCCGTTGGCCACAGCGTTATCCGTGGTGGGAGGTAATGCCTGAAATTTGGTATACTCGGCACACTCTTAACACTTAGATCTTGGAATAGTGGATTCCCTAACGATTTCCGAAATGGAATGACCAGCTACCATTCCGCGACTGTTAATGCCCTTCGTACGGCCGTAATCACGACGGAAACTTCCTCAGATGAATCACCTGAGCGCAAATGACAGCTCCGCTAATGCACTGCCCTTTCATACCTCATGTCGCTATACTACCGCCACCTATACAGGGTTATTACAAATGATTGAAGCGATTTCACAGCTCTGCAATAACTTTATTATTTGAGATATTTTCACAATGCTTTGCACACACATACAAAAACTCAAAAAGTTTTTTTAGGCATTCACAAATGTTCGATATGTGCCCCTTTAGTGATTCGGCAGACATCAAGCCGATAATCAAGTTCCTCCCACACTCGGCGCAGCATGTCCCCATCAATGAGTTCGAAAGCATCGTTGATGCGAGCTCGCAGATCTGGCACGTTTCTTGGTAGGGGAGGTTTAAACACTGAATCTTTCACATAACCCCACAGAAAGAAATCGCATGGGGTTAAGTCGGGAGAGCGTGGAGGCCATGACATGAATTGCTGATCATGATCTCCACCACGACCGATCCATCGGTTTTCCAATCTCCTGTTTAAGAAATGCCAAACATCATGATGGAACTGCGGTGGAGCACCATCCTGTTGAAAGATGAAGTCGGCGCTGTCGGTCTCCAGTTCTGGCATGAGCCAATTTTTCGCGGGCTACGCGTGAAACTTGCCCACACGCGTTCAACCGTTTCTTCGCTCACTGCAGGCCGACCCGTTGATTTCCCCTTACAGAGGCATCCAGAAGCTTTAAACTGCGCATAACATCGCCGAATGGAGTTAGCAGTTGGTGGATCTTTGTTGAACTTCGTCCTGAAGTGTCGTTGCACTGTTATGACTGACTGATGTGAGTGCATTTCAAGCACGACATACGCTTTCTCGGCTCCTGTCGCCATTTTGTCTCACTGCGCTCTCGAGCGCTCTGGCGGCAGAAACCTGAAGTGCGGCTTCAGCCGAACAAAACTTTATGAGTTTTTCTACGTATCTGTAGCGTGTCGTGACCATAAGTCAATGAATGGAGCTACAGTGAATTTATGAAATCGCTTCAGTCATTTGTAATAGCCCTGTATATGTGCATATCTCTATCCCACGACTTTTGTCACCTCAGTATGTGTCATGTAGACGGAGGCTCTCAAGCAAAGCAGAGATCCGTGTTGGGGTAATCGGTATCTACCCTGTTGGGCCAATCGGTACCTACGGACTGACGTGTCTTCCTCTGCCAACGGCGTCACTGGATGCGGTATGGAGGGGCGTGTGGTCAGCACACTGCTCTCCTGTCCATTGTCAGCTTTCGCGATTTTGGAGCCGCTACTTCTCACTCAAATAGCTTCTCAGTTCCCCGTACGAGGCCGAATGCAACCGTGTGGAGTCCTTCCACTAAGGAAAAGTCCCTGGCAGTACCCTGACGAACCCGGATTCAAGACAAGCACGCTGAACACTGAGCTACGTAAGTGGGCAGATGGTAACTCCGATCAACTGATAGTCAGCTACTGCCAAAGAAGAAGCGATTCACCAGACTTGGAAATGTCTACATTTTTCCACACTACGCAACGAACTGCATACATTACCAGACTTACGAAAATCCCCATACAGTCCAGCTGATGCGCTGTGTAGCTCACTTATGCAGTGAGAAAGGGGGGGGGGGGGAGCGAGAAGAGTGAGACAGCATATCTACGACAGTCTTCTAACCTAGGTGATTAGCCAGCTGACAAAAACATGGAAACTAACGGTACACTTACCCTAGATGTTTGGCCTCTGGGAAAGGAATTCATCGTTAACATATCAGATAACTTCAGGGACGCCACTACAGACAGCTTACTTGAAATAGCACAAATCGAACGATTTTCAGTTGGTCATCAAATAAGTAGAATTAGATTTGTCAACTACATGAAAATAAGATGTTCACATACTTAGTCGTAATAAGTTGGGCCGGGGAAACCACTGGTCTCCGGAACTACTTTATTAGGATTATTCCCTTATTTCAGTGGCCTCTACTCTCCTCCTTCTTTGTACTTACATTAGTCAAACACTTGGTATACTTCCCAATCCAGTACGCACTGCATGACGTGATTGGCGGTACACCAGAATCTCTTCGGATTTTCTGCCAGGTTTCGAGATAAAGTTTCGTTGTGGAAACCATTATAATCATCTCGCATTAATGTCCACGCTAAATTTCGAGCTTCTGTAAAGGATCGCCAGTCTTGTAGATTTTGCATTCGTTTGAATTTGGCGTGCTTTTTCCGTTGCTTCTGAAACAGAGTTCTGACCTGTTCTGTGCACCAAGGAAGATTAACTCTGTCCTTTGTTAATTTACTTGGTATAATTCTTTAAACTGCTGTCGATACTATTTTCTTGAATTTAAGCCACATTTAGTCTACACTAACACTGTTAATTTAGAAAGACTGTAGATTGTCTCCCAGTAAGGCGTCAAGTGAATTTTAACTGCTTTTTTGAATAGATATGTTTTTCGTTTATTTCTGGAGGATTTTGGGTTACAATATTTTCTCACTACAACCCTGTGTTCACTATTCCCTGTATCCGTTTCAATGCTCGTTATCAGCTCAGGATTATTTGTTGCTAAGAGGTCAAGTTTTTCTTTCACAACCGTTTACTATTCAGATGGGCTCATAAACTAACTTCTCGAAAGAATTTTCAGAGAATGCTCTTAGCACAATTTCGGGTGATGCTTTATCCTTATCTCTGTGTTTAAACATTTAGTTTCGCCAACATGTCGAGGGTAAATTAAAGTCACCACCAACAATAACTGTATCAGTCGTGTATTTGTTTGAAATCAAACTCAAGTTTTCTTTGGTCCTTTCAGCAATTGCATCATCTGAGTTGGTAGATCGGTAAAAGGATCCAATTATTATTTTATTCCGATTGTCAACTGCCCATACTAACTCACATGAACTGTCTGTTTCAGTTTAGCTACTAGATAAAACTACTTCTAACAGCAACAAACACACCTCAACCAACTACGTTTAGTCTATCCTTTCGGAAGACCGTTAAGTTCTTCGCAAAAATTTCAGCTGAACTAATCTCCGGCTTTAGCCAGCTCCTTTTGAGCATCAGTACTTTCTATTAGCGCTATCAGCTCTGATACTTTCTCAACACAGTTACGACAATTTTTAACGATGGTTCCTGTATCTATGTTCTTCCTATGTTCGACCTGCACCCTTTGAGACTGAAGCCCTTTTTGTATTTCCCCGAGACCCTCTAACCTAAAAAACCGCCGCGTCCACGCTACACAGCCCCTGCTACCCTTGCAGCCGCCTCCTACGTGTAGTAGACTCCTGACCTACTCAGCAGAGCCGGAAACCCAACCACCGTATGGCGCAAGTCGAGGAATCTGCAGCCTACACGGTCGCAGAACCATCTGAGCCTCTGATTCAGACACTCCATTCAGCTCTATGCAAAAGGTCCGCAATCGGTCCTGTCGGCTATGCTGCAAATGGTAAGGTGTGCTTTCATCTCGCAAGCAAGACTGGAGGCCTTTACCATTTATGTTAGCCGCTTGAAACCAGAGAGAATCTCTTCTGATCCAAAGTGACACACGCCATTGCTACCGACGTGAGCCAACACCTGCCGTTGGCTGCACTCTGTGCTCTTTATGGTATCCGCGAGGACCCTTTCCACGTCTGGAATGACTCCACCCAGTAGCACATCGGCTTTCTTCCCCCCCCCCCCCTTCCCCCCCGCCAGCATGGCAGCCATGTACCTAAGGAGCCCCATAACGCGTCTAGCAGTCTAACATTGGAGCTCACAACTACTAATAATCCCACCTTCCGTGACTGCCCGGATCTTGCAGGCTGAGAGAGTCCCTCTGAAACAAAAAAAGCGAGTAAATCTCGCAGAAGGACAGTGTCAGCCTCTGAAGGCACCTGGAACCTGTCTGTCAGACTAAGCGGGAAGGCCTTACGTGCGGAGGCCCCATGAGAAGTCTTTCACCGCCTGCCACGCCCTGGGGCGACCTCCCACCTGACTTTGGGCGAAAGGTCAATCTCAGTTCGAGCAGTAACTGAGCTGGTCACCAGTCCTGGAAGAACCGCGGTCTCGGACGTGCTGGACGTCCGTTGGAACCGCATTGCCGGCCCACAACAGTGACGCCCATTCACAGCAACTTCAAGCTGTCTAACCGAAGCCATCACTGCCTGGAACTGAGAGTGAAGTTGTACCAACTCGGCTCGTATCCGCACACAGCAATCACAGTCCCTACCCATACTAAAAACCGTGGAAAACTACACTACACAGACAAACAAGGATAATCGACATGCGCTACGAAACTCTACCACGGATACGGAGGAAAATGCAAGAGCTGTGTCTAATGGTTCAAATGGCGCTGAGAACTATGGGACTTAACTGCTGTGTTCATCAGTTCCCTAGAACTTAGAACTCTGACTAACCTAAATAAACTAAGGAATCACACACATCCATGCCCGAGGCACGATTCGAACCTGCGACCGTAGCGGTCACGCAGTTCCAGACTGGAGCGCCTAGAACCACACGGTCACTCCGGCCGGCAGCTGTGGCTAATAGCCAGCCGGAGTGGCCGAGCAGTTAAAGGCGCTACAGTCTGGAACCGCACGACCGCTACGCTCGCAGGTTCGAATCCTGCCTCGGGCATGGATGTGTGTGATGTCCTTAGGTTAGTTAGGTTTGAGTAGTTCTAAGTTCTAGGGTACTGATGACCATAGATGTTAAGTCCCATAGTGCTCAGAGCCATTTGAACCCTTTGAGCCAGGAACTTGTAGTATGTCACAAAATACACTACGTGATCAAAAGTATCCGGACACTTGGCTGAAAATGACTTACAATTTCGTGGCGCCCTCCATCGGCAATGATGGAATTCAATATGGTGTTGGCTCACCATTAGCCTTGATGAAAGCTTCCACTCTCGCGGGCATACGTTCAGCCAGGTGCTGTAAGGTTTCTTGGGGGAATGGCAGCCCATTCTTCTCGAAGTGCTGCAATGAGGAGAGGAATCGATATTGGTCGGTGACGCCTGGCACGAAGTGGGCGTTCAAAATCATCCCAAAGGTGTTCTATAGGATTCAGGTCATGACTCTGTGTAGGCCAGTCCATTACAGGGATTTATTGTCGTGTAACCACTCCGCCACAGACCGTCCATTATTAACAGGTGCTCGATTGTGTTGAAAGATGCAATCACCATCCCCGTATTTCTCTTCGATAGTGGGAAGCAAGAAGGTTCTTATAACATCAGTGTAGGCTTGTGCCCTGATAGTGCCACGCAAAACAACAAAGGGTGCAAGATCACCTCCATGGAAAACACCACCACACCATAACACCACCGCCTCCGAATTTCACTGTTGGCACTACACACCCTGGCAGCTGACGTTTACCGGGCATACCCACACCCTTCCATCGTATCACCACATTGTGTACCGTGATTCGTCTCTCAACACAATGTTTTTCCACAGTTCAGTCGTCCAGTTTTTACGTTCCTTACACCAAGAGAGGTGTCGTTTGGCATTTACCGGCGTGATGTGTGATATATGAGCAGCCGCTGGACCATGAAATCCATGTTTTCTCACCTCCCACCTAACTGTCATAGTACTTGCAGTGGATCCTGATACAGTTTGTAACTCCTGCGTGATGGTGTCGATAGATGTCTGCCTATTACACATTACGACCCTCTTCAACTGTCAGCAGTCTCTGTCGGTCAACAGATGAGTTGGGCCTGTACGCTTTTGTGCTGTACGTGTCCCTTCACGCTTCCACTTCACTACCACATCGGAAACAGTGGACCTAGGGATGTTTAGGAGTTTGGAAATCTCGGGTACAAACATATATCACAAGTGACACCCAATCACCTGACCACGTTCAAAGTCCGTGAGTTCCAGAGGCCACCCGCTTCTGATCACTTACGATGGCTAATAACTACTGAGGTCGCTGATATAGAGTACTGGGCAGTACGTGGCAACACAGAGCACCTAATGTGAAAAACGAATGTTTTTATGGGTGTCTGGATACTTTTGATCACATAGCGTAGGTTTCCTTTCCGATGCAAACAAAAACACGAGAACTGTGTCTATTAAATATTAAATTAACACACAGAAACTCAAGAAACTTCTAAGATTATCTTCTTGTTCGCCATAAGTTGTTAAAATGTTTGTAACAATCTGAGTAGAGCAATTCACTCGCCATTTAACATTTAGAACCACAGCTTGATCTTCTGGGCTTCAACTGGCTATAGAGATGCCTTCATTGCGATATCAGCGGACAGAAATTAATATCTTGACGCAGTATGAGACAAACTCGTACATCGCTTTGCAGTGTAATTTCTTTCTGTTTTATACATCACAAGCATACTGTGTGGATAAAATTTGACGCTTCTCTATAGTTGGTACAATTTCTAGTCCTGCGACGATGCTAATACGTCGTGTGTCACATCTTTAAGAAATTGCAGGCCGTCAAGGAATGTGAGTTTTGATGTGTCTCGACATACTGACATGAAAATTACTCCTGCTATGAGTCAAATGCGTGTATATAAAGGGTGAGAGGAAATCATTTTTATCTCAGGCATCTAATCCGTTGTCAGTTTGTGTTCACGGAGAAATATGTACGACCTTGATTTTGAAATTTGTCTTATGTTAGACATTTTCGTTCCATGCGTTTATCGATGAGCACTTGTCTGTCTCAGAGAACCTTAGTCACTTATCGGTGTGCTAGAGTAGCTCTCTATGGATGGGAACTTTAAGGCATGTCTTAAGCAAGTCGGCAAAACTCGGAGGTGAGACAACTAATAGAAATGCTCGGCGGGCAGAATCGTTTAGCGAGGATTGCATGATCAGTGGACAAAGCAAGACACTGTTCTTCCTCTTGGTGCTGTGGGAACGAGTCAGTCTGTTTAGTATAAGAATTTTCTCTTAGGATAAGGAAATTGGGACGATGAAGCGACGTCTGCGTGTATTACGGAGAACTGGTTGCTTGTTTGCAATGTATACGCGTAGTTGCGCTTAGGGGAGCACGAGATAGTCTGCTGTCGCATTCAAAGCGAGCTTTATCATTTCAGGTTCACAGTTTCGAAGGAACACATAATAATAAATATTCAATCTACATTCAGTCATCTGAACTTACAATTTGATTATTTCACTGCTTTTCCACTCATTAAAATCATCATGGGCATTTATATCAATATATGACGATTTATCTTTTGTGTATGTATGTTCAAGTAAGATCACATTGCCCATTGATGAGCACTAGAATGTGGATCATGATATGTTGAATTCATTTTCTGAAGAATATATACTCAGTATCCATGTAAATCTTAAGGAAACATTTTCCACTCCTCTGATCTTTATTCAAATCTTTACATGATTTCACGTAAGGGGATTTGGAACGCCCCATCCCGACAATGTTAAAGTTAGTGGCTTGACTTCCCTGTATTTCAGGAACCGCTGCAGTCATTGACATGAAACTTTTACAGGACATTAAACTGTATGTTCTGAGTCTACTGAACTATAATAATTGCATTTCTGCCACTGCTTTCGGAAATACAATTTTTAATTACACAGTTAAAGTTTTGTGTACTTTTTTTGTTCGTTATCCTAAATAATTTTAATTGTACATAACATTATGTTCTTCGTTTAGTTGAGTAGACTCAGTATATGTATGTTATTACTCCCGGAAAATTTGAATACTTTACTCGAAGTCGTTTCTGAGATTTAGGGAAAAATGCAACAGAAAATTTAAATTTTCAGGAACGGCTTCTAAAGTTTCAAAGGACTGTAACTCACTTAATATATGAACTGAATATATGATTATTTTTTTTAGTTTTAGTCACTCAGAATCACCCTGCACCATACTGTATATCATCCTCTTGATCTTCTTCCAAGTTTCTTCTTCTTTCTGGACTCCTTAGTGGCCAACTGTGCTGCATACTCTGCTTATCAATGTGAACCTTGCCCATCCGTTCAAGTTCTCTGATGCAACTTGCTCCAGGATTAATTCCCATATTCTGCAGCACTTTCACCGTGCTAATGTTGCCATCATTAAAAGCAATAACAGCATCACTGACTGCCCACTTAAGTGTCTTCATTCCAATAAAAACATTTTTTGGTAAGCGAGCCCATATAAGATTATTGAACGACTCGTTGGGATTTTGAGTATGACCATGCAGACACTTCTTCAGTAATTCAGGATTTGGCAGGTGTCTGTAAATAGGTTTTATAATATCCATGACGGCTGCTGGGATGGAATGTTTATGGCTGTGTGAACTGTTTGAGTACTGGACATTGCGGTAATTGCACCATGAGTCAGGTCTAGGAGGGCAAAGGTGGTGTACTGGTTTTTTATCAGTTGACAATCTGTAGAAGACCCTTCTGGTTTTACCATCAAAAAGTTTCTTGTCTCTCAAACTTTGTTTCAACTTTCTCAACCTGGTGCCCTTCCTCTTCTGGACATAACCAACACTGTTAACCTTTATAACACAGCAATCCACAGCCTTCTATTTAAAAAAAGTACCGATTTTATTAGATCTTGAAGTAATGCACGTACAAATTTTAACATTTTCAACCGGTGTAGATTATATTAAAAAAAACGTATTTCCCATGTGACTTTATAAGTGATTATAAATAATTTGATTCGGAAAAATGCAAATTTTATAATGATTTAAAAATGTGAAAAAAGAAATTTCCCATCTAACTCCCCCTAAGAATTACGTTCGCGAGAAAATTACGTTTTGCTTTCACTGTATTTCAAGCAACGACAAAACAAACACCCGTCAGCTGTCTTATATTTTCAGCTAACCACGTATGCTCGTGTCGCAGTGGAACATCAAGGCGCGACGTTGCAGCGACGGAGATCTTGATATTCACAGTAGCTCACTTTTTTCGAAATTTATTATTTGATGGGTCTGTCTCCATAGTTGAGTGGTCAGTGTAGATAGCTACCATGCTGAGGTCCCGGGATCGATTCCCGGTATTACCAAGGATTTTTTCTTGACGGGCTGACTGGATCGGATAGCCTCGTGATGCCACTTAACGAGCTATATATGACGGTAGTATCTGTTCCCGAAAGAACAGTTACCGTGGATGACCATGCAGCTTTGCTAGAAATGAAATGATAATTAAATGAACACCCCAGCTGCAAACAGGCGTTGATGTACTTCATTGGGGACATGTTGAAAATGTGTGCCCTGACCGGAACTCGAACCCGGGATCTCCTGCTTACATGGCAGACGCTCTATCCATCTGAGCCATCATGGGCACAGAGGATAGTGCGTCTGCAGGGACTTATCCCTTGCACGCTCCCCGTGAGATCCACAATCCCAACATGTCCACACAAGTACATTCGTAGTGCGCCTAATAGATGTTTGCCCATCGTACTCATTACTCGTGGCAGATTAATCTACCAAGTCCCGTACGAGTTCGGACATAGCGTGTGCGTTCGCACAAGAAGGTCAAGGACGCACTATCCTCTGTGCCCACTGTGGCTCAGATGGATAGAGCGTCTGCCATGTAAGCAGGAGATCCCGGGTTCGAGTCCCGGTCGGGGCACACATTTTCAACATGTCCCCAATGAAGTACATCAACGCCTGTTTGCAGCTAGGGTGTTCATTTAATTATTTCATTTCTAGCAAAGCTGCATGGTCATCCACGGTAACTGTTCTTTCGGGAACAGATACTACCGTCATATATAGTTAAAATATGGCTTCCCGGCCATTGACCTTCTTGTGCGAACGCACACGCTATGCCCGAACTCGTACGGGACTTGGTAGATTAATCTGCCACGAGTAATGAGTACGATGGGCAAACATCTATTAGGCGCACTACGAATGTACTGGTGTGGACATGTTGGGATTGTGGATCTCACGGGGAGCGTGCAAGGGATAAGTCGCTGCAGACGCACTATCCTCTGTGCCCACGGTGGCTCAAATGGACAGTCTGCCTTCGGCAGTGACACAGTGTGGACCGTGTTGCCTGCCGGCCGCGCTGTGGTGCGCGCGCCTGTTTGTTTACGCCGGAGCAGCTTCGCGTGTGCGGTGTTGTGAGTCTAGAACGAGATGGCACACTCGTACAGAAAAACGACCTTGAAGTTCAGTTTTGCGAACGACTATACACGACCAAAGGCACACGAGATCGAACGTTTCTTAAGAGAAGAGGTAAAAATCGATCCACAGGAAATCGTGGGAATCAATTTATCGATCGTTTCAAGCGTCGTCTGTGTCAAGCTTGTTGACGAGGCTGCTTGCGAAAGACTTCTACAACGATCACCGAACGGGTATCGTTTCTGTCATGCCGACGGGAATGTTGGTGTGGTTACGGTCGATCACGCGGGAATGGGGATCCGCACTATTCGAGTCCTCGAACTTCCGATTGAGGTCCCGTCTGAACTTGTTACCGACGCCTTTCGACCATACGGTACAGTTCTATCCCATGTGGCCAAAAAATGGACGAGTTTTACCACGTACCCCGTTTTAAATGGGGTGAGACAAATACGGATAGAACTGCGAAAGCACGTCCCCTCTTATTTGTACATAGGAGGTTGTCGAGCAATTATAATCTATGATGGGCAACCTCGCACTTGCTCGGGGTGCGGGAAAGAAGGTCACGTCCGCTCGGAATGCCTCCAGCGACGTTTAGTGCAAACCCCACGGGATGACGTTCAGACACCACAACAGATGACTGTCTTACCGTTGACCTATGTGGAAGCCCTGAGAGGCGACGTGAGGGAGATTTCCGATGGGCACCAGCAGCTGCCCCCTATAGAGAACATGGACACCAACGTACTGGAACTCCGGCTACCGGTTCCACCACAGCAGACACAGGACACCACACAAGAGATGCAGCTGACGGCCGCTCCAGGCTCATCCGTGGTGGCTGCCAGTGCTTCCACCGAGAGCGTGATAGGCCAGGCCCCAGACGGAGGATACACAACCCAAACAGCCGATGCGAAAGCAAGGCAACGGAAACAGCGTTCGCCGAAGAGAAGAAAGAAGCGTCGACTGACTTCTGCTGACGATAGCCATAGTCCCGAGGGTACAGTGGACGACAACGACAGTATCTACCTGAGACCTGTGGATTCAACAGATACCGAGATGACGGTGCAGGAATTACACAGCGACGATAACTTGAATTCTCCTTCTGGTGACCGGAAGGCAGAAGTGGAGATGACAATTGTCCAACATCAGAGCGGTGACGACGTTGCCTCCCATCCTTCGACCAGTTCCGGAAATATGCTGGGGGACTGTGCGCAAGAAATGGACCAACAGGATCAAAATGAAAATACGAATGCGACGATTGAGGATAGTCCTGGCCAGAGACCGGGAGGGGTCGGGAAATGTTGAACAACTTAGTGTGGTGAGGAGCGCCGGGGGTGCCGATAGACGCTTAATGACACCGCCCTCCAACTGATGAACACACGCCAGGCGTACCGCCTTGCAACGATAAACATTAATGGCATTCGGACACCGCTTAAAATTCAAATGCTGAAAGATATGTTGCCCGCTGCGGACGTGGATATTGTACTCCTACAAGAAGTGCGTTTCACATCGCCGCCAGAGTTCTATGGCTACGAGGCACATTATTCAGTACACGATGAAAGTGGATGCGGTGTGGCGATTCTCACCAGGGAAGGAATAGGACTGGAGGACGCCATGTCTCTCCCTTCGGCACGTGGCATAGCGATCACTGTCGACGGCGTTCGTTTCATCAATTTATACACGCCATCTGGCTCCACAAAACGAAGAGAAAGGTCGACATTTTACACCGAAGAGATAGCACCGTTGTTCGCTGGACACTATGATAACTATATAGTGGGCGGCGACTTTAATTGTGTCGTCGACAAAAAGGACCAAGTACCTCATTACGTGCCATGCATGGAACTGCGTGCGTTGATTACCGAAATGGCGCTTCTGGATACCTGGGAAGTGCAGCATGGCGACAGACCGGGTTACACGTTTGTAACGGGGCACTCGGCGAGTAGACTTGATAGAGTGTATGTTACACGAGCTCTACGGACGGCGATACTGGATGCCGAAATCTGGCCAGCGGCTTTTACGGATCATATGGCGTACGTCTGTACGATTTCACTAACGGGTCAGAAGATATGGCAGAGTAAGGGTCCCTGGAAAATGAACTGTGCACTTTTACGTGACGCTGCATGTCACCGGTCGATAGAGGCGGCATGGGAGACCTGCGTTCGCCGCCAACGAGCATACACCTCAGTTCTCCAGTGGTGGATCCAATGCGCAAAACCAACGTTACGGAGAACGTTGATACGATACGGGCAGGACAAATCGCAGTGGAACCGCACGACGGCTGATTTTTATTTTACAGGCCTGAGGGAGCTGATGACCCAACAACCATCGCCGGAAAGGCACACGGCCATGCGCAGGCTAAAAGCCAAGTTATTACAGCTGACGAGACTAAGAATGGAAGGTATAATGGTCCGGGCGAGATTGGCGGACACAGTAACTGCCGAAACCCTCTCCATGCACCACGTAGTACGTGAACGCCAACGACGACGCAGGACATTGATCAGGGAACTAATCTCTGAAACTGGCCAGCAAGTTATGCACCAGCGTGATATTGCTCATGTGTTTACTGACTATTTCCGCCAGTTATATGGACCTGTACAAGTGAACCACGAGACACTACATGATGTCATCTCGGAAATGCCAGATAGAGGACCACCACTGGATGCAGAGACTTTCATCACAGCGATAACAGAGGACGAGCTGACAGATGCAATTGCCAGGGGGGCTCCGAACAAGTCCCCAGGACAGGAGGGCTTCCCAATTGAATTTTACCGCGCCTTTGCACACCTCCAAACCACGCGGTGGCAGAAGGCCAGGAGATTATAGACCACTCACTCTCTTGAACTGCGACTATAAGATTTTCCCGCGCATCCTTGGGGCCCGCCTACGGTCTTCAATTTTTGATAGACTCCTCATAGATCAAACTTGCCTCGGTGGTAAGAGTAACGTACATACGGCGCTCGGTGACTACCGAGATATCATCGCATTAGCAGCGGCATGCCGAGTGCGTGGGGCACTAGTCGCTATTGACTTCGATCATGCGTTCGACAGAGTGGATCATATCTTTTTGCATGCGGTGATGGGCAGATTGGGAATCCCACAGGCCTTCATTCTAGTGATCATGCGACTGTTACACGGCGTGCGATCAAAGGTCTCGGTGAATGGACGGGGCACTGACTGCATTGTTATTTCAAGGTCAGTTCGTCAAGGTTGCCCCCTTTCGATATTTTTGTATGCAATGGCTTTGGAACCCTGTCTGTATGGTCTCCGAAGACGGTTGGAGGGAGTGCCGTTGCCACAACTGACCTTTCATTGCCGCGCTTATGCTGACGATGTGATGCTGGTGGCAAGGACAGGCGACGAAGTACGTACGGCGTTGGCATGGATACAGCGATACGGGATGGCGGCAAGAAGCGTGCTTAATCTACAGAAATCGCGCTGCATGAATGTCGGTCGAGGATTACAACCGGGGGAGGAAGGCCCGCTCATGTCAGTTAAGACCATCAAATGTCTAGGTGTTACATTCCACACGGATGTGCAGCGGACAGCAGCGGATAACTACCGACGCATATTGAAGCTGATGCGGACAATGGTGATGTTACAGAAATTAAGAGCGTTGGATATGATTCAGAGGGTGACCTATGTTAACGTATACCTAGCGCCGAGACTCACTCACGTGGCGCATGTCCTGCCTTTAACGCGCACAATGGCATCACGGATACAAGCAACTTTCGGAACCTACGTGAGTGTGGGACACCTGTTTAAGATCCAATACACAACGCTTACGCTACCACCTGGAGAGGGTGGACTCGGTCTAGTGATCGTATATGAAAAGGCACGGGCGTTATTCGTCAGTACGATTTTCCGACAGTGGCGCGGTCAATTTCGCAATATCTCGGGTGCGTTGGCCGATGTACTAGCGCCCACTTCAATGCTGCCCCCAGTCAATGTGGGACATATTTCACCGAAGCTGTCACATTTCAGGTCTTTTTTTTTTTTTGGAGCTTAGCTATGTCAGAGATTCCTTCCCAACAACACGACTACCGACGACGCGAGATGTATACCAACTCTTACTGCGCCGGTGCCCCAGGAATACCCTGGAAAAGAAGTACCCAGACAAGAACTGGCGACAGATATGGCGCGTTATACGGAACGTTTACCTCCCAACGTCGGTACGCTCAACATGGTATGTGGTGGTAAATAGGAAGTTCGCAACGAATCAACGGCGGCACGCGATTCATTTGGCATTTAGGCTGCGCAACAGTGGACACTGATGAACATCGTTTAGCATGTAGTGGGTCGGCTCCAGTGTGGCACTTAGCACAACAGATACTGGCGTTCCTGTTACGCTCTACCCCTCACACAATTTCGTCAGACACACTTTTTTTCCCCCAAGAATCTTATTTTCCGGTCCAAAAAACCAATGCAGTGACGTGGGTACGGGGAATGGTGGTGGGCTACGTGTATAACGAATCGGAAAAGGATAAAATTGATTTTTGGCATTTTCTCCTGGATGGACACACGAAGTTGCAACAGCATAAGAGGTATGGGCTAATTACTTCGCTAATTACTTGCGACTTACATTTACCGACCCGCCGGCCAGATGGGGTGTGACGGGTGAGAGATGGGATAGACGAAGAAGACGAGATAGACATCGATCACACTTACAGACCCTTAGTTAATTTCGAGAAGACGACCCAGTCTTACACCAACGTCTGGGGAACGAGTCGATAGATGGCTCTCTTGCTCTATCGAACGTCGGGTTGTGAGCAGGTGTCGCCCCCGACACGAATTTCATTTCATTGCTACAGAAGCATGTTTCTTTTGTATCTGTACTATCCGCAATGTCTTCCTGTCTTTCATTTGGGCATTTTCAGTTTTCTTCATTTCCTTAATTAATTAATTTTCTAATTAGCCACTATTTGTCAACATATGGACATTGTAGACACTATTTATGCGGTAGTACGACAAAATGTATGTCAGCAAAGGTGGTAAGCCTGACATTGCAAAAAAAAAGAAAAAAATTAAAAAAGTAAAAAGGACAGAGCGTCTGCCATGTAAGCAGCAGGAGATCCCGGGTTCGAGTCCCGGTCGGGGCACACATTTTCAACATGTCCCCAATGAAGTACATCAACGCCTGTTTGCAGCTAGGGTGTTCATTTAATTATCATTTCACTTAACGAGCTACCTGCTAAGAGGTAGCGACTGCAAGGTCTAAACGTCGGAAAGATTTGTGTTCATCCCATGCCCCTCCACATGGTAGAGGATGACTCAGCAGCTGGTGACATCGTGTACTGTTGGGAGTGGTATCGGCCGCTATCCGGTCGACTGCACTTTCAAATACGCGCGCCGCCAGTTACGCCGCCGTGTTTCCTACAGCCGCCACCACGGCACGAGCGCGCTGCGACGAACGATTACGCCGCTGCTAATGAGAAGCAAGCATCCCCTCTCCGGAGCTCCAGCGGCGGGTATGCGTAAGTCTGAACATTCGTGCACTGAGCTATTTTGTGTGTTTGATCGTTGAACAAAAGTTACAGACTTTCAGAGTGGGCAGGGCGTGTGATTTACTGAATAGTTATTGTAATGAAGACAGGCTGATTTGTAAATCTGCAGTATCTGTATATGTTTCACCTTCAAAGCTAATGTTAGCAACTGACGTTGCAACGACAGCGACAAAGTTATGTATTAATTTTTACTACTTGATATTAGATGCAGAATGAATTAATATCTGAATTCTGAATTCTCTGTTCATGAGTGGCGTTTGTTCCCCTCTCCTGTATCCAACAAAGAGCCACAGAGCGAGCAAGGAATTTGTAATATACTGGGGTGGGCGTATTTGAAAGTGCGGCTAATTTAGCGTCCGGTATCGCATTGAGAGCCTGATCGCGGAGTTTCATTTCATTTCATTAGGTGTTGTAGCATACAGGGTGCAAAGGCATTTACTCTGCTCGAATTACACCTAAAGGTATAATTCATTGGCACAGATAGTCAGCACCTACATCAGATCTGTCGTAAAGATTATTGTTTCAGGTATATCTTGATTTAGCTTATGTTAATTATTCTGTGGGTCAGCTTCTAACACCAATATCGATTAGAAATAGGTTTATATTGTGTAACTATATGTCTGAAGTGTTTGTTCTTTGTTAATTAAGGTCATTGATTTGTGACAAGAAATTTAAAGTTTACAATTTATGTATGGTAAAAACTAAATGATGTTTAAAATAATGAAATTTTATAATATATGCATGTGCACAAAGAAATATTTGTATATTAGAAGCTGGTTCATGCTTAGTGAACTTGTATTGTGAAATGTAAAAGCTGTAGGGATGCTCAAAAATGGTTCAAATGGCTCTAAGCTTAACATCTGAGGTCATCAGTCCCCTAGACTTAGAACTACTTAAACCTAACCTAAGGAAATCACACACATCCACGCCCGAGGCAGGACTCGAACCTGCGACCGTAGCAGCAGTGCGGTTCCGGACTGAAGCACCTAGAACAGTTTGTCCACAGCAGCCGGCTGGAGGGAAGCCCCTACGCAACGGAAGTGACTTGACGCAAGGTAAAAGGTGGTTTTGGCGGTCCATCTTGGTGTCTCCTTGCAGGGGACGGCACGCAGTCAGTGGCTTGTCATTGGACGATACACATCGAGGATGCCAAGGGAGGCATTTAGAAGCCGTTTTGCATGGAATTTTGCCTCTGACGTGGATTTGGCTGTTGCATGGTGCACTTGGCAATAAGGAATGGCTCAAATACGATAAAAATCCGTCGCCAAGAAGAAATTGTAAAGAGCATTCAACATCAAGAGCCGTGAGTAGAGTTAGCTGCCACGTCGCTTGCCACCACTATTTCGCCACTGCTATAGCATGGACTAGTTGTATGTGTGAGTGTTTTCAATAATAATCCAAATGCTATAGACCAGTGTTTTGAACCCTAACTTTATCCTAATCATGAACTGATGCAGGATCCCCTCCTAAGTGTGCAGAAAACCGAGTATCCTGTTTCTAACTAACTAGTGATTTGCTTCTGTGTATTAAATGTGCAAAAATTCAGTGCTAGAGTGTGTAAATGTTACTGTCTAAAATATCTGCTTCACAGGTGATGAAAGAGGCACTTATATGTAACGTAATTTAGCCTTGGCTGCTATCATGAATGAATTTTTTGAGGTTAATCGAGCTTAGTGTTGAGTAATTTGCTTTAAAGGATGAAAACATAAATTATTCCAAGTGGGGCTAAGAATTAATTTTAGTTGAACTGAACTTTGCTTCTGAAATAATCATAGAGTTGCCTATTTAGACAGAGTCAGTTTATGGGTCCCCACTACATTCTTCTCTTATTAAAAAGATAAATGGAATATTGACGCTAATATAGAAATCTGATGCATTTCCATAAATGAGAATATAAACAGTGTAATTGTAGTATTATTTAATTTTATCTGTGGTATTTGTATGTCAGTTAAGTCAGAAATCTTTTCATTTCCAACTTTAGATCACTGTTTCCTGCAGTAACATTTCAGCACTGAATCAAGTGATGATAGTAATTGTAACTGTTATTATTATGAGTATGGTATAATCTTGCTTTCTATGATTACTGGTTTGTGCATTAACTGTAACTGTAAGACATTGTGGTCTCCTGACGTTCATTGCTTACATATTCTGGACATCAAGACGCTTCATTCGAACCCAAACTCGATAAGATAAAGTCAATGTTGTACAAATTCATGTAAACGATATGCAAATAACAAGTAAATCGCCAGTGCGCACCGGGGTTCTGTACACACACACACATTCAAGACACGATGATCACAAAAGCTTTTAGTTCGGGAGAGGGAAACCGCACGCCAGGAGGCCGGTCCCTTCAGAGGACGAGTCAACCTATCAATGTTGACCAGCAACCACCCGTAGAGCAGACACCGTTTGCCCGAGTGAAAAAGAGAACGATCCTGTGTTCAGCTCAAACGCAAATTCCGCTACATTGTGTGAGAGCGCCCAGCCTACACATTCTTTACAAACATAGCACGCAGTAGCAGAGGTTTTCACAGGGAGACAGCAAACGCCGATGCTACAGATTTCCAGATTGGTCGCCTTAAACGAAATGTCATTCTCCTGTTTTAGAAGAGCAATGCTGATTGGCAGATGATATTCCTGACGCCTTGAGCTGAAGGAGTAATGGAACAGACCGAAAGATATACCGCTTTACGTCTGGCGAGGAGAGGGCCTGTTCCGTTGTCGCTCTTGGAGCGAGTACATGTAACGAGAGCGTGTGCGCTCGTACATGTACTCAAAGAGTGAGGAACAAGTCTCTCCTCAGTACTTCACTGGGAGAGCACCTCTGTCGAGAGTGAATCAGAGTGCGACTCTATATTGAGTCCTTGCCATTAAGCGTTATTCACTGTGATGGCTGCCACACTTATTGTGCTGTGTGAACACAGAGAGTTATAGTTAAACGCCTGTGAGCGAATTTTTAAGTAGCATTGCGGTGGACTGGTTATCTGACCGGTGCACCACGCCAATAGTTAGACTAGGGGCGAATAGGAGCCATTGACTTCAATAAGGCATAGGGAGAGTTTGATTGGCGAAGGTCAATCCAGATAGAATGAGAGTTATCTTATTTGTCAGCAGCGAGCGGCGCAGACAGCAGTCATTGAAGCTTACGGTATTGTGCACTACAGCTCTTGCGAGCCCCATATTTCCTCCACAACAGTACACGTCACTGCATTTCACACACGACAGCCTCGACCGTACCTAGCAACATTCTAACGGATAATTATTCAAATTGAGTAGGTGTGGCTCTCAGCCATTCTGCCAAGTCAGTAACAATCTTAAACTTTGTACAGAAATTTCATTAGCGAATCCTATCCTTAAGAGGTAAGTTCACATTCAGAGAAGAACCTGGAAATAACTTGTTCAGTTCATAACTAAAAATGCCATTGTGATTTCTCAGAATTTTAGCAAAAAAAAATAATAATTTTCGTTAGTTTCATGTTTTTCTTACACTAACTAGCACTACTCCAGTACCCAAGTATCCCACTAGTTACATTAGAAATTTTGTGAATTTTTGTGTCATTTCCTTACAGCGGATGACTCCAGAAGATATTTATTGCTGAAAGTTTTTCAGACATTTCTCTTTAGAACGTTAGGAGCGTCTGTCTGACTTCTGTAGTAGTGTGGGGGTGGAAATTGCATCTTGCAGCAGCCACAAGGTAAAGGGTACATCTCAGATACATCCGTTGCGCAGAATGATAGAATAGCACCCACATGTTCACCACAGATACTGCTACCCACAACTTAGATCGCCCTGTATTGGTGTGTATCCACTGTGCTATTCAAAGGGAGTCTTAATCAAAGTCACTACGACAACTAATAACTTATTCAATTTCCTGAAACATAATGTTTCAAATTAATATGCCTAATTAGGCTGGTGAACGTTTATTGTTTCATTCGTATGAACCTTTCTACTTTTATTAGCCCCAAAGTAAAGCCTGTTTAGTTTTTCTATTAATTGCATTATATACCAAATTACTGTCCGATACCCTTTTTTCCATTAGACAAACGGTCAAAACTCAAAATCCTCCCAGAGGGTAACACTAGTTTGTGTTAGTGTTATAAGCTTCCATATAAAGGGCAATCTTTCAGGAAACAGAAAACACAGGTCAAAGTCTCTTACGAACTCCTGTGTTCAAGAATAAGGTAACGGCAGGCTTTCAATTTGTTTTCGGTATTTTATCATTTTACTTAGGCTAATTCCACAGCACAGTTATTTTATGAGAATTTCTGTCGTATATGAAGTGAATGTTAATCGAACTGCCATTACGGGTCATCTCTGAATGAGTAGACGTGTATCTCCTATACAGGACACATACAGGGTGCCCAACTAAGGAGTCCCTAATTTCAGAATTAGATATCTCGAAAATTAAGATCGGTAGACGAGTGCAACCAACCGTATATTATGAAAGCTGTAAAAATGTTATACAGAAGCTTCGAAATAGTTCGAAAAGCTGTTAACAGATGGCACTGTAATCGCAATACGTAATACGTGTCTATAAACAGTGCACAGCAGCTCAGAGCCTCCCGTTCTACGGCTAAAACGTGAAAGAAGGTTAGTTTACCGGAGGAAGAAGTTGAGATCACGTACTCTATTAAACAACGTGTTTGTCTAGAACTGGTTAGAACAAAGCAATTCGGAAACAGTACGCTATTTTTAAATACGATTTAATGTTCCAAAAGGACACAATGCGAAAACAACACGCAAGCTCTTCACCAAATTCCAAAGGGCAGGCAGGGTGAGTGATGATCTAGCAGGGAATGTTGGCCCAAGGCAGACTGTAGTTACCCAGGGAAATGTCGCCACAGTCCCTGGAATTATTCAGCAATATCCCAGGACATACGTCCAAGGAATTGTAGCAGACTGGTTTGAAGCGTTCCATCACACAGAAAACACTGAGACTGGGCCTACACATTTTCCCATTCAAAATCCAAAGCCACCAGCCGCCTGGATAGTACGAGCTGTGCGGCAAGGACTGACATTGCGAACCAGATTCTGACAATTAATGATAATGAAGGATTTGATATTGGCCGCATCTGGTTCACAGATGAAGCACACTTCCACATGAATGGAGTCCTGAATAAACAGAACTGGCGATTTTGGTTCAAATGGCTCTGAGCACTATGGGACTTAACATCTCAGGTCATCAGTCCCCTAGAACTTAGAACTACTTAAACCTAACTAACCTAAGGACATCACACACATCCATGCCCGAGGCAGGATTCGAACCCGCGAACGTAGCGGTCGCACGGTTCCAGACTGAAGCTCCTAGAACCGCTCGGCCACCACCGGCCGGCGGCGATTTTGGGGTTCCAAATATCCACATTTGTATGAAGGGTAGCCACTGTATTCTCCCATGATTACTGTTTGGGCCGGGGTATTCAGTGGATGCATAATCGGCCCTTTTTTATGCGAGAAGCGATCACTAGTCACCGTTAAGTTGCAATTTTGGAACAGTCTGCCGCCAAACAGCTGTCGTTGGAATATCGCAAAGGCACCGAGTGGTTCATGCAAGATGGAGCCCTATCACATCACAATGTGAATACGTGCAGAGATGGATTGGCCTCCACATTCTAACTTCTTGTGACTACTTATTGTGGACGTACTGAAATACACTGTCTGTCGACACCATCCTGCCACACAGGACGATCCTGAATCGGTGATATGTGTGGCATCTGAAACCATTTCCGTTGAGACACTGCAGGACGTGATGGTAAATTTCACTATTCGTTTACGCTACCTCTCTACAGCAAATAGTGGAAATTTCCAAAGGATTGTGATGGAATTGCCAAGACTGCTTGGAGAGGACAACTTCATTATGCGCACTGATACTATACAAGCTGCACAGCTTATCACACCATCTGTTACCAGCTTTCCGAACTATTTAGGAACTTGTGTATAACTCCTGTACAAAATTCTTAAAGCTTTCACAATAAACTTACCTTCTGATGCACTCGTCTATCGATCTTAGTTTTCGAGATATTAAATTTTGAAATCAGGGGCTTCTTCGCTCGACACCCTGTATCTTCATAGCATACACTTTTTTTCTCCACTCATATCAAAAACGTCTTGTGCTACCCTCATGCCTTCGAGAGTCTGTATTTTCATGATTGGAAACGTGTTTCTCATTTCTCTAGTGATCAGAGGAAATCACTACTTACAGCCATCCTCCAACGTATTGTCCAAGCCCTAGAGTCAACATTTCGACGATGAGTTCGTCTTCCAAGACGATAATGCACGAGCACATGCTGCATTTTCGGTGAGCAGAAATTCATCGAAAGGACTCGTCTGTTACACATGCTGCCTGGAACCCGATTGAGCATGTTTGGGATTAATTGAAATTTGAATTCTGTTATCGCAGTAGTCGTCCTCATAAACTGTTTATTAGATGACTCCGTCATGTGATGCAGTTTTTACCTGACGCTGTTGCAACTAAATGCAACGTACTTAATTTGCAACTGTATTCAATACTTCATTAATATTTTTGTTCTTATTACTATTGAAAATCCTGCAACGACACTGAAACGATTTGAGAAAGGGAGTGGAGGGGAATCAGACGTCATCTTATTAGATAAACCAATTCGGTATCCGCCTGGGGAAACAGACAAACCACAAACATTTGAATCCAATTGGTCGGACAGCGATTTGAGCCCATTTCTGTCAAATATTAATTCAGTTCCGTAAATGTTGCGTCACTGTACGATATTTTTTGCGCGCCCACTTAATTAAACTAATCCAGCGCTCAAGGCTAGACTAGGCCGCAACGTCGCCTAGCCCGTGTTTCATTTTCTGTTCTAAGCCGTCATTGCTGTGGTAGTATTGGTGAGTGCGTGGTTTGCACGTCAGTCTCCCAGCCATTGATATCAGCTTTCAAAACTGTCACTTCATCTCCTTCGAGCTGTATTTGAGTTTAGCTCAAGAGGTTGAACGGAATCCTTTCAGCAAGATCAAATATTTGTCCGTAATATGCTTTGATACATTACGCACCATGTTTTGTTAATTAAATACGTTCTACGTGACTCCTGTTGACCGGATTCTCCGTATTACGGCTTTATAGCTGCAACTGCCGCATACTTCATTAACTAAAATCGTCGAAAAGGCAATGTAACG
The DNA here is from genome assembly GCF_023864275.1 of Schistocerca cancellata. NCBI lineage: Eukaryota > Metazoa > Arthropoda > Insecta > Orthoptera > Acrididae > Schistocerca > Schistocerca cancellata. Next base: position 151,062,565 of record NC_064629.1, read on the forward strand.
GAACACATTCCTCCTGTATCATTTTGACTCGAATACGAAATACATGTTCAGTGCCGCAGGTATATCGTCACTATATTAGTTTATTTTCAACGCTACATTAATATTACCATCAAAGGGCTGCCACAACAGAATCCGTATGTGCTAGATACTGTCGGCCGGAGTGGCCGTGCGGTTCTAGGCGCTACAGCCTGGAGCCAGGTGGCCGCTACGGTTGCAGGTTCGAATCCTGCCTCGGGCATGGATGTGTGTGATGTCCTTAGGTTAGTTAGGTTTAATTAGTTCTAAGTTCTAGGCGACTGATGACCTCAGAAGTTAAGTCGCAAAGTGCTCAGAGCCATTTTTTTGCTAGATACTCTAGTAACTAAACTAACTAGCTTCTCCGAAGTATGAGTTCAGTGATGTGATAATTATGCCACCGCACTCGATTATTACGTTTTCTACAAAGTTCCATGAATACTGACATCAAACAGGTGCCATAAACGAATACATTACTCTTAATACCTGTTGTCGGGTCGGCATATAACTCACGTCTCTGTAATACAAAAATGGAAGGAAAGTTAAAAATTAGCGTCTTGTCGACTCCGAGGGAAGGAAGATTAGGGTTTAATGCTCTTTTGACTACAAGATCGCCGGCCGGTGTGGCCGAGCGGTTCTAGGCGCATCAGTCCGGAATCGCGTGACCGCTACGGTCGCAGGTTCGAATCCTGCCTCGGGCATGAATGTGTGTGATGTCCTTAGGTTAGTTAGGTTTAAGTAGTTCTAAGTTCTAGGGGACTGATGACCTCAGATGTTGAGTCCCATAGTGCTCAGAGCCATTTGAACCATTTGAACTACGAGATCATTAGAGTGTGAACGCAAGCTCGGGTCGGAGAAAGATGGGGATGTAAATCGACCACTCACTTTTAAAGAAACCATCGCATCACTTTCCTTAAGCATTTCAGCGAAATCGTGGGAAACCTAAATTTGGATGGCTGGATAGGAATTTGAACAGTCAATCCCCGAATTCTATTTCAGATTGTTTTATCCCCTGTTTCGGTTTGTCACTGGAGACGGCGCTTCAGTTCAGTTGGTCAAGGATGAGGAAGACAATCTGGTTTTGTTGAAGAAACAATCCTCACATTCACATTAAGTAAATTAGGGAGGTCACGCTAAATGGCATTTCGGTGCTTTAGGTGTACCCGTTCCCGTAGCCGAGGTCACTAACGCACACCTGTGCGCTGGCGCTTGACTCGAAGGTAAGCCGGTTCGAATCCTGGTAGTGGGTGAAATTGCCACCGCCCGTATTTGGCCCACAAGAGGAGGAGAGGTGGTGACGTTAGTGACGTTACGTTCCTGATCATCAGTCTTTGTGTCAATGACCTGGATTAAATTCCAAACCTCTTCGCAGTGTCCCATGATGTGAAGGGCATAGGTAGCTGTTGACTGTGATCCGTCCATTAGATGGGAACTTTAATCTCCGCAGCGCCTTAGGTGCTATTCGAGAAAGTAGCCTATATCCTGGTACCAGGTCTACGTCTACATCTACATCTAAATCTACATAGGCACTCCGCAGGTCACCGTACGGTGCATGACGGAGGGTACCATGTACCATGTAATTCCTTCTCCTGTTCCACTCGCAAATAGAATGAGGCAAAAACGACTATCTATATGCCTCTGTATGAGCCCTAATTTCTTGTATCTTATCTTCTCGGTCCTTAATCGCAATGTATGTTGGTATCAGTATGGCTCAAATGGCTCTGAGCACTATGGGACTCAACTTCTCAGGTCATTAGTCCCCTAGAACTTAGAACTAGTTAAACCTAACTAACCTAAGGACATCACGCACATCCATGCCCGAGGCAGGATTCGAACCTGCGACCGTAGCGGTCTCGCGGTTCCAGACTGCAGCGCCTAGAACCGCACGGCCACTTCGGCCGGCTGGTATCGGTAGAATCGTTCGACAGTCATCTTAAAATACCGGTTATCTAAACTTTCTCAACAGTGTTTCTCGATAAGAACGTCGCCTTCCCTCCAGGGATTCCCATTTGAGTTCCCGAAGCATCTCTGTAACACTCGCTTGTTGTTCGAACCTACCGGTAACAAATCTAGCAGCTCGCCTCTGAATTGCTTCTATGTCTTCCTTCAATCCGACTTGGTACGGATCCCAAATACTGGAGCAGTACTCAAGAATAGGTCGCACGAGCGTCCTTGCGGTCTCCTTTACATATGAACCACATTTTCCTAAAATTCTCCCAATACACCAGAGTCGACCATTCGCCTTCCCTAGCACAGTTCTCACATGCTCGTTCCATTTCATATCGCTTTGCAACGTTACGCCCAGACTGCGTCAAACAGGACATTACTAATACTATAACCAAACATTACAGGTCTGTTAGTACTAACCATCCACATTAACTTACATTTTTCCAGATTAACACCTAGCTGCCATTCATCACACCAATTAGAATTTTGTCTAAGTCGTCTTGTATCTTCCTACAGTCACTCAACTTCGACACTTTACCGTACACCAAAGCATCATTAGCAAACAACCGCAGATTGCTGCCGACCCTGTCCAACAAATCCGTTACGGCATAAAATTAAGTGCAGGCACGCCAGACGGGAACGACAGGGAAGAGAATGCAGTGAGAAGAAGTCAGCCAACGGCACACTGACCGACCGAGCTCCCTCCAGGACGACAACGCGACAGCAGCGGCTCCTGTGTAAAGAGGGCATCAGCGCCGAGTCCAACTGGTGATGCCCCAGTTCAATAGCAGCTTCAAGATTAGCGACTGCTATAGAAGCTTCAACGCTGGTCACTTCGCTTGCACTCTATGTAGCACAACCTTGGGATTTTCTATACTGCAGAATATTGATTATTTTGTATGAAGCCCTATGCTTGCGACACATCTGTGTAATCGCTAAAGTTAAGTATTGTACAGGGTGCATCAAAAAATGTATACACACTTTGAACTGTCATAGACAATTTATTTTCCGTCCTACAAGGTTAAATATCTGTGCGAAAGTAATGTTATGTTTCTTCAACAGGTGGCAGCAGTGGCAAGGAAGTAACTGCAACATGGCGGACGTGCGTTTGAGCTTTGAAGCGTGGAATCAGATGATTAAGTGGTACTGGAAGTTTGAGAATGTAGCTGCGGTTCGAAGACAGTGGAGAAGTGAGTATGGTACAGAACCACCTTCAAGGTTAACAGTTACACGTCTACGAGACAAATTCGAAATTCATGGAACAGTGTGTGACGTGCATAAAGGTCGATCAGGGCGACCTCGTACAGCTACAAGTGATGATTCCACAACTGCAGTCTTGGAACTGTTTCAGCGTTCGCCTCAAAAATCTTCAAGGCAAGCGGCACGTGAGAGTAATGTATGTGCTAGTAGTGTGCTACGCATTGTGAAGAAAGGCAAGTTTCGTGTGTACATTCCAAGGCTGGTGCAACAGCTAAGTGACGACGATCCAGATCGAAGGTTAGAATTTTGTGAATCGGTTCAGGAGATGGTGAGACGTGAACTGCGATTTATGGGTAGCATAATTTGGTCGGATGAAGCCCAATTCAAACTCAATTGAACTGTCAGTAAGCACAATTGTGTGTACTGGGCTGAAGATAATCCTCACATTACAGTTGAAAAGGCTGTAAATTTGCCTGGTGTAAATGTGTGGTGTGTTTTGTCTGCATGGGGACTCATTGGGCCTTTCCGCTTTGAAGGTACTGTTACTGGAGAAACGTACCTAACAATGTTTGCTGACTCCATATTCCCTGCCATTCGTTCATTATACGGTAATGATGAGTTTTATTTCCAACAAGATGGCGCCCTGCCGCACTATCACAGGGATGTAAGCACACCTGGATCACAATGTGCCAGGCCAGTGGATAGGATGCAGGGGATCAATCGAGTTTCCTGCACGCTCTCCAGACCTCACATCGCTGGATTTCTTCTTATGGGGCACAGTAAAAGATGAAGTGTACAAACGTAAACCACGTAACCTGGACAAACTTTGGAATGAGATTCAGGCGGTGTGCGCAGAAATCTCACTGGACACTTTGGTACGATGTACGGAATCAGTGGTGACTCGTACTCAGAAATGTATTGATGCTGAAGGCCACCAGTTTGAACATTAATCACATTTGCAAAGTAAATTTATTTTTCTAATTGGACTTTAAGCTTTGCATTTCCAGAAATTTAACATTGTAGAACGGGAAATAAATTTTCTATGACGCTTCAAAGTGTGTATACACTTTTTTTGACGCACCCTGTATTTTTCTTATCGTAATAAAACTCATTAACACAACTTCTTTGATTGTTTGTCTAGCGAACCGAGTATGCAGGCTTCCTAGACACTATAAAATGATTTATGAACACAGAGAATAAAAGTTGTCGTACCATAGTTTCCTGGGGCACTCCTGACGACACACTTGTCTCTGACGAACACTCGCCGGCGAGGACAACATACTGCGTTCCACTACTCATGAAGTCTTAGAGCTACTCACGTATCTGTGAACTTACTCCATATGCTCGTACCTTCGTTAACAGCCTACATTGGGGCCCCGTGACAAATGCTTTCCGGAAATCTAGAAATATGGAATCAGCCTGTTGCCCTTCATCCATACTTCGCAGTATATCACGTGAGAAAAGGGCAAGCTGAGTTTCGCAGGAGTGATGCTTTCTAAAACCATGCTGATTCATGGACAAACGGTTCACAGTCCCAAGAAAGTTGGTTAAATTTGAACTGAGAATATTTTCAAGGATTCTGCAGCAAACCGAAGTTAGGGATATCGGTCTGTAATTTTGCAGATCAGTTCTTTTAGACTTCTTACATACAGGAGACACCTATGCTTTTCTCCAGTTGCTTGGAACTTTTTGCTGGGAGAGAGATTCACGATAAATGCGAGATAGGTAAGGGGTCAGTGAAGTAGAGTACTCTTTGTAAAACCGAATTGAGATTCCATCCGGACCTGGTGATTTATCTGCTTTCAAATCTTTCAGCGTGATTCACAACAAATGCGAGATAGGTAAGGGGTCAATGAAGCAGAGTACTCTTTGTAAAAGCGAATTCGGATTCCATCCGGACCTGGTGATTTATTTGCTTTCAAATCTTTCAGATTCTCTACGCCAGGGATGCCTATTACTACGTCGTCCGTACGGGACTCTGTTTGACGGTCAATTGACGGTATGTTTGTACGATTCTCCGGCGTGAAAGATTTCTTGAACGTGAAATTTAAAACTTCGGCTTCCGTTTAGCTACCTTCAACTACCACACCAGACTGGCCAACAAGGGACTGAATGGAAGCCTTAGACCCGTTTAGCGAGTTAACATATGACCAGAATTTTTTCGGGTTCTCCAACAGATCTTTTGCTAAGGTGTGACGGTAGTAGTTGTTCTATGCTCCGCACACATCTTTTCACAGACGCACGAAGCTCTACTAACCTTTGCGTGTCGTTATTTGTGCGTTCTCTTTTGGACCGTGAGTGCAACACCCTCTGCTTAATCAGCATATTCCGAATTTCGTTATGGAATCACGATGGGTCTTTTCCATCCTTTATCCACTTACTAGACACGTAACTCTTCAGACCACGATTTCCAATATGGTTAAACTTTCCCATAATTCCTCTAGGACCATCTTAACAGGAACTAAGTGATGTCAGTTCGCTGTCTAAGTGAGATGCTAAAAACTGCTGATTGCTTGACCCTCTCCCCTCTCTCATCATCATTATACGTGACAAGCATAACACTACAATATATACACATCCATTACAATCGCCTATACTCGACAGATACGAGTACGACTCAACTCTCACATATCCGAAAGAAAAGAAGCCAGCGTGCGCAGAGGAAGAACACCCGTTCCGCCAGGTGGCTGAAACCACCCTGTGAAATTTCCCACCCAACAATGTCATCCGACATTTACATTTTAATGCCACAAGTACTGCAAACTCCACTCCTGAATTAATTTATATATCGAATTTTACAGATATGAACGTCGAAGAGAGGCTAGAACCGGAAACTTGTATCCTAAACCCTATTAGCCGACTCAGGATTTGCATATGTTTCTACGAAAAACTAAAAAAAGGGTAAAGGTGGATGTTTAACGTCTCCTCCATACTTTCCCAGAATTCTCTAAATAACCAAATAAACCGAAGCTGAATATGCTCTGTCCCTACAACCGACATTATGTGCTAGTTATATTTCATACGGCTTTGCACGTTACGACCATATACAGGGTGTAAATTTTAAGTAGACAAACCAGAATAACTCGAAAAATAAGCTTCACACGAAAAAATGTGTAGAATCCAAAGATGATTATTTTCGAGGGGGCAAAAATTTCAAATGGGAACCCCCATTTTTCATTGCAGAATCATATACTACAAAACAAAAAACAAAAATAAATAAATAAAAACTACGTACATTTTGTCTTAAACATTTCTTTTGGTTCTTGGTAGTTGGCGCTGTAATTCAAGAAAATCCATGTTCTTATTTTTGCCTGGAAAATGGTTACGGATAAATAAAAAATACTTATTTACTTCGTAAATTTTGATTCGCTAAAACTAAAACTCTCCCTCTCTCCCCATAGGGTAGGGTTTGAGAGAGAGGAATTAGAGTTTTACAAATGTTGACCCAAATATTAATTTTTTCCGCAGATTCGGATAAGTTTTGTTTGTTTCGTGGTCATGAGGCCAAACAACTTTTAATTATCAAACAAATCATCTGAATAGCTAACTGACTAACCAAACATCCTACTTACTAACGAGTGAACTCATTAACTCACAGAGTAAACAAGATAAAAGACTAACTGAGGAAAAGACTAACCCAAATATTTGGGTCAACATTTGTAAAACTCTAATTCCTCTCTCTCACACACCACCCTATGTGGAGAGAGGGAGAGTTTTAGTTTTAGCGAATCAAAATCTACGAAGTAAATAAGTATTTTTTATTTATCCGTAACCATTTTCCTCACAAAATGAGAATATGGATTTTCTTGAATTACAGCCCCAGCTACCAAGAATCAAAACAAATGTTTAAGACAAAATGTACATACTTTCTTATGTAGAAGGTGATTCTGCAAACAAAAAAAATCAGGGATTCCCATTCCAAATTTTAAAGTTGCCTCCTGCCCCCACCCCCAAGGGGCTGGTATGGCGGGCTAATTATGGCACCAGCAGATGTCCCCCTCGAAAATAATCAACTTGGGATTCTACATATTTTTTCATGTGAAGCTTATTTTTCGTGTTATTCTGGTTTGTCAGCTTACAATTTAATCCCTTTATAACAGGCAGAAAAATGAAAACGAGACAGATGGAAAAATTTAGTAAACTGTTTATTATTACAGAACTGTTAATTCATTTATCGCACAGTGAAACAAGACAGTCAATGCCTTCATGGGAAAATGTTTGCGGTTGCCTACGGATCCTAAGCAAATCGATGTTCACGAATATTTTCCTTCAGGGCTCCAAAAGTATGGAAATCGCATATGGAGAGATCGAGACTGTATAGAGTGTGTGCATGGGCTTCCCAGCGAAACTTCTGCCGCTTAGTCGAAAAAACCTTGGCAACATGCGGGAGGGGCTATTTCCACATTTCCATAATTTTGGAGGCCTGAAAAGAAAACATTCGCTCGTCAATTTGCTTCGGACGAAGAGGTGCATGTCTGGGTACCGTCATGGATCCTTAGGCAAGCGCAAACATTTTTCCATGAAGGCATTGACCGTCTTGTCTCACAGTGGGATAAATGTATTACTTATTATAGTGATTACTTTTGAAAAAAAGAATAGTTCACAGAGTTTTTTCTATCTGTCTCGTTTTCATTTGACTGCCTCTCATATTTAATCAGCGTGACTGTCTGAAGCAGTACACAAATCATACTGTATTCGAACATTACAGTATCATTTTCGCACTCATCAGCAGTAGCTTACATTCATCTACATTTAGAGCAGATCGCCATTTGTCACTCCATATAGCAATTCTTTCTAAGTCATCCTGTGTCGACATATAGTCACTCAACGACGAGACAGTCCTGTACACTACAGCGTCATCAGTAAGTAGTCCCAGTTTGCTACTCAGTCTATTCATCATACAGTTTATGTACATATCGAACAGGAGAGTTCTTATCACACTTTCCTAGGGTATAATGTCATTGTCTCTAATGAACACTCGCCGTGAAGGACAGCGTTATGGAATCTACTATTTAAAAAATCTTCGAGCCACTCTCACATCTAAAAACCTATTCCGTATGGTCGGACCATCGATAACAGTCAGTCTGTATTAGGGACCTATGTCAATTGATTAATTGGCTGTGAGAGTATTAACCCCACCTAATATGACCTAGATTGGTCAAAACTTTTTCTCGCTAGTTTTCGACTGTTCTAAAGAGTACTACGTGACTTAAGCATGGTTGTGCATACACTGAAGGTGATCATGACGATTATGAGCTCTCAAGACATTGATAGGTGTCATTTGAGTATTAATCGATTGTACAGTAATGTCATATCTTTGCTCTCGAGCTGTTACATGTGAGCGAGCAGCGATGTTGTAAGTTGTATCGCAGGGTTAGGTTATCATCTTTGGTGTATGTGCAGACGGAGCAGCAGATAGTGGTTAGCTGTGTTAAAGTGAGGAACCAGTTGTTATTGTTATGTTTCAAATGTAAAGTCTCAATTTATCGATGTGTTTAATTAAGATGATTATGTAATGGTAACTGATCTGAGAAAGAGGAAGTGTAACAGAATCTGTTATTTATATGAACAGGAATTATAAGGTAATTTTTTGAAGTCACTCTTTTATTACTGTAGCGTCATTTTTCACCTACCTTTCTCTTACAATTTGTAACTGATCATGATTTTTTCAAAAGTAAAAAAGGAACCAAGTGTGTTCCAAAAATACTTCGATTTTCAACTAACAGAGAACTGTTTGCACCTCACGAGTGTCTCTTTGCAGATACAGTAATTTGCAGTTTTAGCGTAGCAGAGCGCTAGATAGAACAGTATTGCAACACGTTATCCATATTTGCGCAGAATAGAGGTAAGGACTAATTATTTTGATGTTTTTTTTTTTCAATCAGGGTCAACTTTTGTCAAACAGAGACAGTTAGATTTTTCTGTGTTGTGCATCAGTTTTAGTTCTGGGATCTGGGATCAATTTTGGAAAACTAATTATCGTGGGTTTTATGTCAAAGTTCATCATTCAGGCAGTATATACTGTTCAAAATTCTTGCAGTCACATTATTCACTTTACCAGTATTAAAGGCTTGCCTTCTCATTACGACAGTTCAATTTCCTATTACTTCTGCACAACTTTTATTATTCAAAACAGAATACGTCAGTCATATTTTTATTATTTAAAGAGAACTTTCAACGTCCATAAACCACTGCTACCAAAGAGCTTTGAGAAATAGTTCACTATGGCATACTCATTGATCAACTTCTGAAGGCACATAAACTAGCTATTGACATTGACAATATCTCGACTGCCCCTGTAAAACTCATTCTACCTGAATAACTGTGTGCCACAAAGCTTTTCAGTTGATGGGAGCCACCTTAGTTATTCGTACTCAACAAACACATTATTTTGTGTGTGTTTTATTTTTATGTGAAGGGGCGGAATCACAAGGCGTAGCGCTCACAGGGTATCTTCACAAGGCCAGAGTGATAATGAGAGACTATTTTGCTTCAACTCAACATAAGCTGAAGTATGTTGTGCGTGAGAAACCTCCATATCTGGCAGAGAAGAAAGTATCGTCCCATCACGATAAAGCGCCCTCACATAAATCGTGAATCGTTGTTGCAAGACTGAGTGACCACTGCTTCGAAATGCTTTCATATTTTTCAAAAGTGTGGAGTGTGGCCATGAACGATTAATTTTTATATACTAATCAAAGGAAGTTGTTTGTAGGACTAAAATAAAGCACCATGTAGCGATGTTGAAGCTCAGATGGAGACTCATATTTTTCACAGTTGAACGGCTTTTACTTTACTGGGAGTATTAAATAGTAGAAAATCGTTAGGCTTCCCTATCTTATATACAATGTTTCACCGTATATACTTCTCCTTAATCTTCTTGAACCTGCTCTACGAAAAACGAATTCACTACATCAACAACTCCGGCCATCTACAAAACTACCGTGTTTCATTATCGTTGATGGTGATGAGATACTAGAATCAACTACATTCGTAACTACACCTGTTCTCTGGAATAGCTTTGGAACCATATTCTTCGACGTACGAAAAGCTAAGTAAGATTAGAATTTTACCCTTACAGGGGAATATCGGGTAACGTAACGAAAATAATATTTTACCTGCCCTTAATATTTGTTGTTGAGATTAGATTCTTGGTATCTTCTTGTTACCACTACCTACTTCAAAGCAATACACTCTACGACACAAATAACGATGCAGCACGAAGGAATTATCCTAATGGGACGGAAATCGGTAGACGTGATGAAGCTGTACAGACAAAGATTTTCGAAAAATGTTATGATATATTCAAGAGAAAGAGCTTCACAAAAGCAAGTCAATAACCCATTATTCCACTTATGGCCCTTATGCATGCAGTTATTCGGCTTGGCACTGCTTGATAGAGTTGTTGCATGTCTTCCAGAGGGATATCCTGCCAAATTATGTCCGATTGGCGTGTTAGATCGTCAAAATCAGGAGCTGGTTGGAGGGCCTTGCTCATATACATCCAAACATTGTCATTTGGGGAGAGATCAGGCGACACTGCTGGCCAATATAGCGTTTGGCAAGCAAGAAGACAAGCAATAGAAGCTCTCGACGTGGGCAAGCGGGCATTATCTTGTTGAAATATAAGCCCAAGATGGCTTGCCATGGAGGGCGACAAAACAGGTCGTAGAATCGTCGACGTACCGCTGTGATGTAAGGTTGCCACGGATAACAACCGAAGGGATGCTGCTATGAAATGAAATGGCACCTGACTGTCGGGCTGTATGACCGGCGGCAGTCAAGTCGGTATCCCCCCTCTGTCCGGGCCGCGTTCGCTGATCATCACGGCTCGGTTAGAAGCGGAACTCATAATGACGACAATTCATCTACAGTCATTGAGATTCCAGACTGTATGTGCCCGACACCACTGCAGACGGGCTGCGTGGTGTAGAGAGGTCAATGATAGCTGGCGCAAAAGGGAGCAATTAGTTCAGCCACCTTTCTTTGAACCGCCTATTAATGGCCCTTGTGCTCACTGAAGCACCAGTTACCGGTCGGATCGACGATAATGATGAATCTGGGGCTCTGAGTGGCTCTCTGATGATTGCTCTGTCCCCGCGTTCTGCCATCTCCTTAGGTCGACCGTTTACTTCTTGATAATGTGTTCACCCATTCCTGCCAACATTGTCGAGCAAGCACAATTACACGTCCTCTCTAAATGCTTACATATGCGTATACTGTTCACGTGCCTGTTCGTTAGGCATAAAAAACGGTTCAAATGGCTCTGAGCACTATGGGACTTAACATCTGTGGTCATCAGTCCCCTAGAGCTTAGAACTACTTAAACCTAACCAACCTAAGGACATCACACACATGCATGCCCGAGGCAGGATTCGAACCTGCGACCGTAGCGGTCACGCGGTTCCAGACTGAAGAGCCTAGAACCGCACGGCCACAACGGCCGGCCGTTAGGCATAGTTACTGTCACCTGAGCACACGCAGTGTGATTCACAACGACTTTATGTCTGATTCGACATGTATCCTGTTCACTATCCTTGCCAGCTGTGCTGTGGAATTGCGCTGCAGCATCACACATCCCTCCATCGGCTGTCAAAGTTCATATTTGAATTTTCCCTCGATACCTCTGTAAGGACTAAAACACGCCAGGTTACCCGAGAGCGCTAGTGGGCTGCTTCCTGGACTCGGATAGACGCCGGCCCCGGATCGAATCCGCTCAGCGGATTACCGACGAAGGTCGGTGTGCCACATAGCCTGTATGTGGGTTTTAGGCGGTTTTCCACATCCCATTAGGTGAATAAAGGGCTGGCACCCACGTCCCGCCTCAGTTACACGACTCGCAGCCGCCCGAATACATTCGCATTATTCCATGGATTATACTAGACACAGGCAGCCGGGGGGGGGGGGGGGGGTACAGGGTGGCGATCGGAAGGGTATCCGGCCACCCCTTAAATTAACCTTGCCAATTCCGACCCTAACCATGCCGACCCTGCGAAATATCGCGGTATGAAGGCACAAGCAAAAGAAGAAGAAGTTCTTTGTAAGGCCTAAAAATTTGCATTTCCTTGAATGTAGTCATTTTTGTCAATTTACTCCAATGCATGGGAACACAGTCTTGTATGATGTCGAAGCAAGACAATGGTTCACTCCAGCAACAACAGTTGTTCTTAATGTTCATGTCTTAGAAGATGACTTACAAATACACTTCCTGACAGAAAGAGTGAAGCATCCACAAGGTAAGAAGGAAGCGAAACAGAACTATACGTGTTGAGAGGGTCTGTGATGTTACTGCAGTGATAAGAAAATCGAGTCAAATTTACAGAAAATTTGGTAGTATGATCCATCTTATCAACACGACAGTGCACCTTCTTCCCTGGGTGCATGGACCGATTCGGTGGGGAGGGGTGTCATACAGTCGTATATTTGTCCTGAGGCGAGGTGGCCCACAGCTGTTGTAAGTGGTCCTCGATATCCTGTATGCCGGCACTGGACTGGAGTTGATGCCCGAGCTGGTCCCACACACCATGTATTGGGGACAGATCTCAGGGTATTCCTGACCACAAGAGTACCTCAGCATTACGCGGACAGCTCATACAGAAAACTTCCGTATGTGGAGGAGCACTGTCCTGTTGAAAAATGGCACCACAATTCTACTCCAAAGAGGTGACAAATGTGGATGCAGGTTACCCGTGACGTACTGTTGTGCTGTCAGTGTTCCCACAATAACTACCAGCTGTGATCTGAAGTTATACCCAGTGACTCCCATACTAACACCAGGAGTAACACTGTTGCGCCTCTGCATTGGAGGAAATGGACTTCTCCCAAAGTCACCACCATATTCTCCTCCAATGGTTATCCAGCGTAGTAGAGAAGCACTGGTCGTCGCTGAACCCCTTTGACGTCAATAATCAACAGTCCATGCTTCCCGGTCACAGCACCCGTCTAGACACAGCCGTTTTGTAGTGGTGTTGCTGGCAGCATATGTGTAGGACGGTAGTTCCCTAGTTCGGCTACTGCCAGTCTCTGACCAATGGTGCGGGATGGCACACAGTGTTGCAGAAGGTCCATTATTTGTTCTCAAACGGCAGGTGCAGATGTGAAGGCGTTACGAAGTACCTGATGCTGTGACGGCGATCCCCCTCGTTGTGGTCAGACATGGTCTATTGGAACGTTGATGACGAGCATGCATGTCTTTACGTTTCCATGCTGTTCAAAATCGGGGGACCAACCGGCGAAAGGGAGATCCACAACGAGGCCAATTTCAAACTCCGTCAGGTGCTGACAACGCTATTTCTCACGAGTAAACGGCTTCTCCGTGTCGTTGACAGATATCTCTCAACACCCGACACTGTTCGGGCCCGTTGTATACTCCACCAGGCCTGGTAACAACAATAACGCACTCTACATGAACATGTCCGAAAGAAGAGATACCATATTGATATAGTTAAGGCTTATCAGCTATTGCCCTTCTTCTTCTGTGCTGGATGCCCACGCATTGCCCGAACTCTTACGGGACTCGGTAAGGTTGTCTGCCTCGAGTAATGAGTGTAATGAGCAGGGGCACTACGAATGTAGTGTGTGGACATTAAGTTGGGAATGTGGGTCTCACGGGGAGCGTGCAGGGGATAAATCCCTGCAGTCGCACTACCCTTTGTGCCCTCGGTGGCTCAAATGGGTAGAGAGTCTGCCATGTAAGCAGGAGATCCCGGGTTCGAGCCCCGGTCGGGGCACACATTTCAACTCTTCCCGTTGATGTATATCAACTCCTGTCGACAGCTTAGGGTCTTGATTTCATCATCATTTCATCACGCACTGTGCTAGCCGTCCTTCTGTTACAGAGAAGTGCAATCGTATTAATTTACATACCGTCCGATGGCGCATAAGTGTACAAAATTGCATTGACATCTGACCTTGTCTCCTTGGTGTATGACCTGCTTGCCAGACAGTGTATATAGTGGCAGGAAAGAAACAAAAACTTGTAGATGCGCCAAAAATGTTGTTCTAATACGAATAGTTTCTTTACTTCACTGAAGGTAGGTGTGAGTCACTGAAACTGGAAGCTACGTCTATAGAACGGGAGCAATGGCACTCAGCCTAAATCTTCCAACACAATCCTTCAGTTACATAAGGCGAGTTTGCTCTCGCTTGATATTCTACAACTTCCACAACAACGCCAATCATTCCTTACTTTCTCCACGTCTGCCTCTTCGTATGCCTTTCGTATGATCCTACCAGTCTGTTGATCTGTATAGAACATTTAGAAACTGAAATTTCAGTAACAACGAAATAAAAATACTACCAATAAATTTAAAAAAAGGATGCGATTAACACTCGCTGGGCAACGTTAACTAATTTGGAAACTAGTTGAGGAGGAACTTGAAAACCGTCATCGTACCATTCGTCCAAATCATCTGCGTAATAGACTCCACAGTTTCCGATACAAACAACATTCTACTACATCAACTTATCAGGAAAAACAAAACAGTACGTTAGCGTATGTAATTTGAGCAGTACTTCACGAATATAGCGTGAAGAACTGAAGATACATCACATACACTTTCGCTCGCGAAGTAATTCGGTAAATGTTCATGAGTTTGGTTCCTAAAAACATTTTTGCTTATGGCGAAATATACGAACGGCAGAAGTAACATTAATATTTCACACGTTGGGTTGGCTGCTAGACGTATTTGTTGATGTAGGCACAGTTCCTCCATCCAACGTCGTTTTCAGGGATTATCAAACAAGTCATTTTTCCCTCTTCGTCATCTTACTGGACTTGCAAATACTGCTCCTATAGATAAGACATAATGGAGGTGAGCTACTACATTATATGTGTCATGTAATACAATGTCAAGTGATGAGTTTGCTAGTACTAACCCTGTTAATCCACCATTTGTAAATAGGAAAACAAACCCTAGAGCTTTTTTGCCCACACACTAATTTAACTGACATGGACTTACTGAAGGTAGCATCATGGGGTCTTTGATTAACCGTGGAAAAGGTAGATCAGGATGGAACGACTAGAATTTGTATCTCGAGTACCAGTCCGGTATCTTAGCCATTCCACCTTCTCATTAGGCACGGAAAACGTTTTCAGAGACATTACTAATACGCCAGTTATGTGATTTTACGTTTTCCAGGCGTATGATGATTTTTGAAATGTTCTCAATTATTCACCCAGGAGGCGTCATCTACCAGTTGAACATTGCCACCTGACTGAATACCCGAAAACGTTTCAAAATGCGGCTCCTCGTTCAGTCATTAGCTTAAGCACCAGGTATCAGCAATGGGAAGTGCCTATCACTGTCTGTAGGGTGCTTTATAATTTATATCCGAGAATATTTCAAAATGAATCAATTCGTTCAACCATTAGCCTAAGTAAAACGTTTCGGCGATACTGTTCGAACATTCTGTATAAGGAATATTTTATAATTAATAGTTGAAACTAACATGTACGCAAGCATATGATAACAGAAGTAAAAATATTTCAGTAAACATGGATCCGTAAACAAGCCATCTGCGAACTAACTGTGTACACTTCAAATATACCAGAGCTACTTTTTTCAACTTTCAATCGGTCTCAAAGTTAAAAATACAGTGAAAATCCTGTTAAACTTTGCGCAGATGTGTTGCTCACTATCTCTAGTATGTCCGCCGATCGCGTCACTTCGCACTTTATGGTTCTGAGCACACAGTGAGCCCATACCGATGCCTAGAAAATAGTATCTCGCTCCAAGTGTGAAGTCCTCCCGAGGGATTTCATGCAGTCCACGTAACGTAACTGTGGTGTTATCTTCTTACATGACAACACTCGGCAACACACTACAGGGGCAAAAAAAATCTCTCCCAGAGTTTTCGATGGGAAATGTTTGATCACCCATCATGTAGACCGGATTTGGCTCCCTCTGATTTTCATTTCTTTGCTCACATAAACCGTTGGATACAACAGCATTTTGGCACGGACAACGAGCTCCAGAAATCTCCCAGCTGCCTTCTATGACGCAGATACCGGAAGTTTGGGATCACGCAGCAGTTGGAGCTGCGACTGGTTAGAGAAGTAGCTGGAAAGTGTGGCTAAATGTTGCAAATAAAACATTTTTGATTTTCACTGTGGTTTCCATTTCACGACCGACTGTAATTAAAAAAAAAGTAGTCCTCGTATTTGAATTAAGGGCAACAACACTTCAGATTAAAGTTAATGGTAGCTAGTAACCACTCATTGTAATTTATCACGCAAACAGCTCTTTCGTGGAGCATGCGTACTTGAACATTTTTGTTCCTATTGATGTAAACTATCAGCTGCGTCAGTTTTGGCTGCAAACGTCTAATATACCCTGCATATTCCTCCTTAATATTATTGCTAGGACATTACTTCATATTGAAGTCAGTGATAGCTCATAACCAGGCATTAGCAGTTATCTCGTACACAGCTCCATCGTGGACTCATGTTTATCGTATACTTTGGCCCGTGCCAGTTTTCGCTATTAATTATGATATAACCTACATATTCCTCCTTCATCACTTTAATAGGAAAATACGTGAGGCAGCGGTGGCACGTAACCACGCATTCGCAGTTATCTCCGAGCGGCTCAGTTGTGGCTCCATGTTTCCTGCAAAGTTTTTGCTTGTACAGGCACATACCGGCCTCGACATTAGATCGCCGCGCGGGGTAGCTATGCGCTCTAGGGCGCCTTATAGCGGTTCGAGCGGCTCCCCCCCCCCCCCCCCCCCCCCCCCCGCCGGTCGGAGGTTGACGTCCTCTCTCGGGCATTGGTGTGTGTGTTGTCCATAGCGCGTAAGCTAGTTTAAGTTAGATTAAGTAGTGCGTAAGCCTAGGGACCGATGACTTCAGCAGTTTGGTACCATGGTCCTTACCACAAATTTCCAAATTTACACTATGTCGCCCGCATCTCGTGGTCGTGCGGTAGCGTTCTCGCTTCCCACGCCCGGGTTCCCGGGTTCGATTCCCGGCGGGGTCAGGGATTTTCTCTGTCTCGTGATGGCTGGGTGTTGTGTGCTGTCCTTAGGTTAGTTAGGTTTAAGTAGTTCTAAGTTATAGGGGACTGATGACCATCGATGTTGAGTCCCATAGTGCTCAGAGCCATTTGAACCATGTCGACCAGAGTGGAAGCAGTTAAATATTATGACATAAAAGTCACTGCTGGAGATTTCCGGCTGTATCAAGAGACAGACAGGGTAGTCTTAAAGAGTTTTCTATCAACTTACAGTTACATTTTCTTACGTTTCTTTATTTTATGTTTTGCGTATAGTACGATGCAAGAAACCGTAATTTACCTCATTTAATTGCTTGGTTAAGGTAGCGCTGTACGTAGACGAATTTTTTTGTAAATAATAGCTACATTTTGTTTCAAAAAATGTATGTGAAATCTTATAGGGCTTAACTGCTAAGGTTATCAGTCTCTAAGCTTACACACTACTTAACCTAAATTATCCCAAGGACAAACACACACACACACACACACACACACGCATGCCCGAGGCAGGACTCGAACCTCCGCCGTAACCAGCCGCACAGTCCATGACTGCAGCGCCTAGACCGCTCGGCTAATCCTGTTGTTTAAAATTGTACTTTATTCAGCACTACTAGTTCCAGGCATGGTTAAATTTCAAGTTCAGCTACAGGGTGATCAGAAACAGTCTGAAAGCTTGTAGGGTAGTTGTAGGGTAGATTGTGCTTGGAATTGGCTGTTAAGAAAAAAAATTGGACACGTTGCGCCGTTTGCGAGTATGTAAGCACTTAAGTTAGGCAATCAGGCCGTTGCGAGCGCAAATTCAAGCGACCTGCCAGATACAATTAGTGGCAGAGTTTCTCATAGTGTAGGTGATAGTGCACCAGACCGGCCAGGCTTTGGCTCGGGTGTAATCCTTACTACCATCCCATGTCCAGTTTTTGCCTCGCTCTCTTGCTCGATTTTAGGAAACCTAACGAAGAACACTTATGGCGACACCGCCTCTCTTGGACCGCTTGAATTTACGCACGCAACGGCCTGATCGGTTAACTCCAATGCTAATTAATTCGGAAACGGCGCAACGTACTGAATTTTCGTCATAACAGATATTTCTCAGCACATCCTACCTTGAAACACAATTCTCAGCCAGTTTCTGAGCACACTCTATAACAGCTATGGATACGTCGTCCCCACCTCGTCATACAAAATCGCGTATATGACGAGACGAGGATAATGTATCCACAACTGTTATAGGTGCACTTGAAAATGAGCCATGCTCGCAACTAGGTTTTGAATAAAGTACGATTTTAAAATACAGCCCGGTAGAATGGTATCTATCCTCAAATTTATTGAGGCTGTGGTGCCTACCCAGAAGGACATGACTTTTGGTTAGGCTCAATGTAGAAACAGTCACCTTCTGTCAGTGGTTAGTAACCGGTAGTCCGCCCGCCTCCTTGTAGCAGAGACTGCTTTGTACAAGCTAAAGGGCGAAATATACGCGGAGTTGACAGAAGTCATGGGACAGCGATATAGCGATATATACGTATACAGATGCCGGTAATTCCGCGTACGCAAGATATAAAAGGGTAGTTCACAGGCGGAGCTGTGACTTTCACTCAGATTATTCATGTCAAAGTACGTCCGACGTGATTATGGCCACATGAAGGTAATTAACAAACTTCAACGTGGAATGGTAGTTGGAGCTAAATGCATGGGACAGTTAATTTCGGAAATCGTTAGGGAATACAATATTCCGAGATCCAGTGCCAAGAGTGCGCCGAGAATACTAAATTTCAGGCATTACCACTCATCACGGACAACGCAGTCGCCAGTGTCTTCACTTAACGATCGATGGCAGCTGCGTTTGTGCAGGGTTGTCAGTGCTAACAGACATGCAACACCGCGTAAAATAATGACAGAAATCACAGTTAAGACAGAGCGGCGAAATTTGGCGTTAATCGGCTATGGTAGCAGACTACCGACGCAAGTGCGTTTGCCAACATCATGACAGCGTCTGCAGCGCCTTTTCTGGGATCGCAACCATATCGGTTGTACCCCAGACGATTGGAAAACCGTGGAGTGTTCAGATGAGTCCCGGATTCAGTTGGTAAGAACTGATGTTAGGTTTAGAGAGTGGCACAGACCCCTCGAAACCGTGGTTCCAAGTTGTCAAAATGGTTCAAATGGCACTGAGTACTACGGGACTTAGCATCTGAGGTCATCAGTCACTTAGAACTACTTAAACCTAACAAACCTAAGGACACCGCACACATCCAATGCCCGAGGCAGGATTAGAGCCTGTGGCCGTAGCGGTCGCGTGGTTCCAAACTGAAGCGCCTAGAACCGCTCGGCCACACCAGCCGGCCAAGTTGTCAACAAAGCACTCTGCAAGCTGCTGCTGGCTCCATAACTGTGTAAACTGTCTTTACATGGAATGGAATGGATCCTCTGGTCCAGCTGCACCGATCATTGACAGAAATATGTTCAGTTACTTGGACTTAATTTTCCCAAACGAGGATGTCATGCCACCGGGCCATAATCGATCGCGACTGATTTGAAGAACATTCCGCAGAATTCGAGAGAATGATTTGGCCACCCATATCATGCGACACAAAAGCAAACGAACATTTATGGGGCATTAGCGAGAGGTCAGTTAGTGTACAAAATCCTGCGTCGGCAACACTCCGCAATTATGGACGGTTATAGAGCCAGCACTGCTCAACAATTCTGCAGGGGACATCCAACGACATGTGCAGTCCACGCCACGTAGAGTTGCTGAACTACGCCGGGCAAAAGGGGGTGCGACATGGTGTCCCATGACTTTTGTCAGCTCAGTGTAAAATTTGCAATAATAGTTGTAAATAGACAAAGAATGAAGTAGCTCAGCGTAGCATGTAGTAAGAACATTTTTAGATCAATAGTTGTGGGCCAAAATTATCAAGTTGGATATTGTATACCACCAATGAGATTCACTATTCAATTTATACATTAATGATTTACCAACCACAATATCAACAAAATTCATCTAAGCTGATGACATTGCACTGGTAGCACAGAGCAGTAATTTCAAAGATGGTGAACGAATTCTTACGGAGGATCTGGAGAAGATGTCAGCTTTCTTTAAGACCTGAAGATTGATCCTAAGCACATCAAAAACTGAAATCTCTTGTTTCCATCTAGCGAATCGTGCTGCGAAATACAAACCTGCTCAATGGACAAACGTTGAGATACAATACTTTCCTAAAATGTCTCGGAATCACTCCAGATAGAACCCTGAGCTACAAAGATCACATCACCAAGCTTTCTGATAAAGCTGCTGCAACGAACCTCTGCTGACTGTCTGCGTTAAACTGGCATCAGTCTTGTGTACTCTGCTGCCGAGTACTGTGCACCTGTCTGGTTGGAAAGTGTACATGTGAAGAAGGTAGACACAAAACTTAACGACACAATGTGCTGCATTACTGGTTCCATCAAATCAACCCCTTGCCACTGGTTGCCGGCCGCGGTGGTCTAGTGGTTCTAGGCGCGCAGTCGGGGAACCGCGGGACTGCTACGGTCGCAGGTTCGAATCCTGCCTCGGGCATGGATGTGTGTGGTGTCCTTAGGTTAGTTAGGTTTAAGTAGTTCTAAGTTCTAGGGGACTGATAACCACAGATGTTAAGTCCCATAGTGCTCAGAGCCATTTGAGCCAACTGTCCACTTCATTCATACCCTGGAATTCCCGATGACTTGTTCACTCTCACAGCCAGCTTAATTAACTGGTTGAAAAACACGGACTTTAAGGTTTAATCTTGTCTTATATCATATGTACCGAGTGATCAAAAAGTTAGTATAAATTTGAAAACTGAATAAATCACGGAATAATGTAGATAGAGATGTACAAATGGAGACACATGCCTGGAATGACATGGGGTTTTATTATTCATCTGATCAGAATAGCAATAATTAGCAAAACAAAGTAAGACAAAGCATAGATGTTCTTTACAGGAAATGTTCAATATGTCCACCATCATTCCTCAACAATAGCTGTAGTCGAGGAATAATGTTGTGAACAGCACTGTAATGCATGTCCGCGGTTATGGTGAGTCATTGGTGTCAGATGTCGTCTTTCAGCATACCTAGAGATGTCGGTCGATCACGATACACTTGCGACTTCAGGTAACCCCAAAGCCAATAATCGCACGGACTGAGGTCTGGGGACCTGGGAGGCCAAGCATGACGAAAGTGGCGGCTGAGCACACGATCATAACCAAACGACGCGCGCAAGAGATCTTTCACGCGTCTAGCAATATGGGGTGGAGCGCCATCCTGCATTTTGGTTCTAATAAACCTCATGTCATTCCAAGCATGTGTGTCAATTTTTACCTCTCTGTCTACATTATTCCGTGATTTATTAAGTTTTCAAATTTATATTGACTTTTTGATCACCCGGTATATTGTATAAAATCATTTGCACTATATCAACTATATATTGTATAAAATCACCATTGTTGTGGTCTTCAGTCCTGAGACTGGTCTGATGCAGCTCTCCATGCTACTCTATCCTGTGCAAGCTTCTTCATCTCCCAGTACCAACTGCAGCCTACATCCTTCTGAATCTGCTTAGTGTATTCATCTCTTGGTCTTCCTCTACCATTTTTACCTTCCACGCTGCCCTCCAATGCTAAATTGGTGATCCCTCGATGTATCAGAACATGTCCTACCAAACGATCCCTTCTTGTAGTCAAGTTGTGCCACAAGCTCCTCTTCTCCCCAATTCTATTCAATACCTCCGCATTAGTTATGTGATCTACCCATCTAATCTTCAGCATTCTTCTGTAGCACCAGATTTCGAAAGCTTCTATTTTCTTCTTGTTTAAATTATTTATCGTCCACGTTTCACTTCCATACATGGCTACACTCCATACAAATACTTTCAGAAACGACTTCCTCACATTTATATCTACACTCGATGTTAACAAATTTTTCTTCCTCAGAAACGCTTTCCTTGCCATTGCCAGTCTACATTTTATATCCTCTCTACTTCGACCATCGTCAGTTATTTTGCTCCCCATACAGCAAAACTCCTTTACTGCTTTAAGTGTCTCGTTTCCTAATCTAATTCCCTCAGCATCACCCGACTTAATTCGACTACATTCCATTATCCTCGTTTTGCTTTTGTTGATGTTCATCTGATATCCTCCTTTCAAGACACTGGCCAGCCATGTATGGAAGTGAAACATGGACGATAAATAGTTTGGACAAGAAGAGAATAGAAGCTTTCGAAATGTGGTGCTACAGAATAATGCTGAAGATTAGATGGGTAGATCACATAACTAATGAGGAGGTATTGAATAGAATTGGGGAGAAGTGGAGTTTGTGGCACAACCTGACAAGAAGAAGGGACCGGTTGGTAGGGCATGTTCTGAGGCATCAAGGGATCACAAATTTAGCATTGGAGGGCAGCGCGGAGGGTCAAACTCGTAGAGGGAGACCAAGAGATGGATACACCAAGCAGATTCAGAAGGATGTAGGTTGTAGTAAGTACTGGGAGATGAAGAAGCTTGCGCAGGATAGAGTAGCATGGAGAGCTGCATCAAACCTGTCTCAGGACTGAGAGCGGTTCTGGGCGCTAAAGTCTGGAACCGCGCGACCGCTACGGTCGCAGGTTCGAATCCTGCCTCGGGCATGGATGTGTGTGATGTCCTTAGGTTAGTTAGGGTTAAGTAGTTCTAAGTTCTAGGGGACTTATGACCTCAGAAGTTGAGTCCCATAGTGCTCAGACCCAGCCATAGTCTCATGACTGAAGACCACAACAACAACGAAATGATTAAATAAATCAAGTTAGATGTGTAAAAAGAAGAAACTTCGGTACATCCGGTATATTCGTGCATAATCGTCTCGGCCGAACAAGGATTGGAAGGTAGTTCCCCAAAATACGGGTCCATTGCCGCATTACTGCGCTAAAACACTCGCCCATTAGTGAGACCACACCGTTTCACTAATGTCGACGTCGAAAAGGTCCCAGAACCGCGGAAGTTCCTCCGGTTTCGGGACGCGGCGAGCAGCGGCCCGGGGGATCGCACCGGGATCGCGCTAGATCGGAGGTGCGCGCGAGAGGTTTCGGCGGGTGGGCGCGCAGGGTGTGGCCGGGCCCATAATTACGAATTCGTTTGGACCCGCGAGTCGGCTGTGCCGTCGGCAACGGCAGCGGCAGCGGCGGCAGTGGGGGCCGCAGCTTTAAGACTGTGCGCGGCGCGGCGCTGGTCTTGGAGGCAATCGATGAAGGCGGCGGAGCGGCGAGCGCCGGCCGCCCTCAGTTGCTTGCTCGCAGGCGCCGCAGCAGCAGCAGCAGCAGCAGCAGCAGCGGCCGCCGCGGCCACTCGCAGCATGGCGACGCTGCGCGCGCTGTGCCTCTGCCTCTGCCTCTGCCTACACGCAGGTAAGGCCCGGGCTGCGCCGCCGCGCCGCCGCCACGCCGGCAACCCGCGCGCGCCCGCGCTCGCGCCGCGCCGCTCGCCCGCATAACTGCGCTTGCTCGCAACAGGTTCTTTTTCTGCCATCTCACATCCAGTCGATGCACCGCTTACTCGCCGCTGCTCGTAATTTCTCTCACCCGCGTCTACATTTCGCCACACGATCTCCTGCACCGTGTACGGCTGCACACGCCTGCTACCAGCAGTATCGTTTGCCCCTTCCTCTTCCATTCTCGGACGCCGGCGAGAAAAATTACGGCAACGTGCTTCTGCACGTGCAGTAGATTCCCCGTCACTGTTCTCGCGTTACATGTATGTAACGATCGGCTAATATATTTACAGATTCTTCAGTAAAGAGAGACACAATGTTTGTAACTTATGCGTGATGTCCGCTGCCCTTTTTTGTAAAGAAACCCAACTCTTACTCAGAAACTATTACTGGTATCATGTATCACTGAGCGTTTTTACGCACAGATAACCGGTATGCATCTATAGCGTAGACGTCTGGAGAAAGAAGATCCTCAGATAAAAAAATACAGACAAAATTTTGCCTCAAATCCTTACCGACCAATAGTTTACGTACTCTGCAAAGAGCTCTTCACAGCAGTCTTCTTTCGTGTTGTCCTCTCCGTCAGGTTTACAAATGACAATCCTTTATCACTAGCACTAAATCGTAAATTTCGTTGCCAGCGTGAACATTTGTCACCTTATCAGCATAGTGTATGGCTGCACATAACTGAGACCACCAAAATCATTCGCCTCTTCATCCTCTCTCCGTGGATGGTGTGCGGGAAAAAAATATTGGCAACGCGCTTTTGCACGTGCAGTAGTTTATCCGATTTTATTGTAGCGGTTCTTGCGCGATATGAACAAAACGAAGGGGTAATATCTTTGTAAATAATGAAAAAACTACAACACAATCCTTGCACGATATATATTTAACGAGGAAGACAGATACTCGTAATCTACACGCAACGCCTTTCTTGTAAGGAAATCTACACTCTTATTTAGATAATGATTACAGATTTTGTGTATCTCTGAGCGTGTCTGCTTTCAAATAAACCGTATCTATTTATAGCGTAGAATGCTGAATAAAGAAACGCTGTCACAATAAAATAGACTGAGATGGTTATGCTCCAAACTCCTTCCAGATAATAGTTTAAATATTCAGCAGCTGTCCATATCAATATCTGATTTCAAGCTGACAATGCTTCATCACCTGCCATCCATGTTAACCAGTAGCCCCGTTTACTAAGCGCTACTCGTAGTTTCCCTTAGGCACGTCTGCATTTCTATTACCCAATCTCTTCCATGGTTTCTGGCTGTACATAACTCCGATATCGTTTGCTGCTTCCTTTTCTATTCGTGGATTCTGTGCACAAAGTAGACTAACAACACGCTTCGCATGTGCAGCATTTTCTCCGGCTTTATCACTACGGACATTTCACGATATGTATTTAGCGGCCGGGTGATACGTTTACAAATTAACAGGTTTGTTGGTATGCACATATTCCACAGCAAGCATAAATTATTCTATTTTTCGGAATGTTGGATTAATAACGGAACATCAACTCTGTTAACCAGTTTGATGTAGAAAACAGCCAATGTTGCGAAATGCAGTTATTATTTAGTTGATGACCGGTTTCGGGTATTAGGACCCATTCTCAAACCATCCAAATAGAAAAAAAATGGTGTACTCCGCGAAAGCACGCAAAACATGTTAATACTGCACATACATGAGTCTAAGTAAAGTTTTACGGTGACCATTGGTAGGACAAACATATATGTTTGTCCTGCCGGTGGTAACTGTAAAACTTCTCTTAGACCCAAGTATGTAGAGTGTTAACATGGTTTGTGTGCTATCACGGAATATACCATTTTTCCGTTTGTATGATCTGAGAACTAATTGTAATTCCAGAAAACAGTCATCAGGTAAATAAAAAGAACTTAATTTCGCAACTTTGACTGCTTCCTACATCAAAAAATATAATTACTTGTTTTATAAATGCTTGCAGTAAGTCAAAGGCGTTTGAATTCATAAAATGAATGTTTACAAATTATTCTACTTGTAATTTATGCTTGGTGTTCACTGTCTTATCTGTAATGATGTCCGTGATCTTATTAAAATATGCCTGCAGGTTTCATATATCACTGTGTGCACTTACGCACAAAAACGCGTATCTATTTGTATCATCGACTTCAGAAGAAAAACACTTCCACAGTAAAAAAATATGCACACGATTTTCACCCGGACTCCCATGGGATAACTTTTTATATAGTCTTCAGCAGAACTATTTGCAGTGCTCTTTTTACTGTGTTGACCTCTCCGTCCGATATCCAGATTACGAATCTTTGTCCTCTTGCTCATAGATTAACCAACGTTAACTCCCGATCGCAAGCATCGAAACATAATACCAATGAAATTTATGTTCAAAGTCGTTCTTCGAAAGAACGTTCTTGTACGTGACCATTACTCTCATCAGAAATGTGTTTACTTTCACATATCAACACAACGGACGGTGGCAAATATCGGTACCACCAGTATTATTCTTCCTTTCCTCTTGCATTCGTGGGTGTTTCGAAAAAATTGGTTTCCAATGCACGTGGAATTACTTCTCTGATATTATCGTTGAAGTCCTTTAACGATACGTGTATATTTACAGACTCTGTTGCCATGAATCAACGGACTTTCACTCTACATTGTGACAAAAAGGACAAAGTGTTCCTAATATGATCGTTCCACACGGCATTTCCTGAAAGAACACACGTTTGCAGCATCATTCGTCTCTCCATAAGGGGTTTCTCTTATCTACATCTACACGTATGGCATATCACTATCACTTGCTCCCCACCTCTTTCATTAACAGTGAATGTACGAGAAAAAGTATAGCTGATTTGCTTTTACATTTGTACCATTTCTGTAATTTTGTAGGTGTGGTCCTTATGGGGTACATTAGGTTTCCCAAGAAATCTGAGTATAAGGTTCAACACATCAAGATAGAGATTTTAGGCACAGGACAGAATGTAAAGTTCCAAGTATTTAGCAGTATGGTTAGCACCTGTAATGTTTTCATCCATGGAAATGAGAAAGAGACCAAAACTTTTAAACAGTAGTCGGCAATGTTTGAAATGAAGGACACAGAAATATAAAACTTGTCAATAGCCTAGCAAACCTTACCTTACAAGAACAAAAACATGTGCTAACGTGTAAACCAAGAGAACCAACTCAACACAGCGTGCAATACATACTCGGGACCTAAAGCGAGAGCGCGATCTCCCAGAAGTCTAAACCGTCATATTTAGCCCCTTTCTACATCTTTTCAAACGTTTCACAGTAACGTTAAATACAGATATAGCTGTGCGATCTCGAATATCGATAGAAATAGTAAATATCTGTGTCATAACAAAAGATGTATTTGTCTCACCTCCACAGTAGACGCAAATCTTTCAGCTATTAACCAGTCAGCAAGTTACATTCCTCTTTCTGTACCATCACTTGTCGAAGAACCTTCATTTTATTTCCTCAACCACTCGTGAAATGGTACGTGAATCTATGTTACGTTGAACGACTTCTATTCGCTACAGGGAGAAGTATGTTGAAAAACTCTTCTCTGTTGACAGGGATCAATAATTTTAAGAGGAACCCGTCGCCTTTCTTGAGGAGAACTCTACAGAGGTAGATAGATTTCAAAATTTAATAACCGTCGATAAAAACGAAATTTTTGTCTTCAACACATGATTATTTCGACAAAGCAGATTTATATACCAATACAATTTAAAAATTCTTAACCATAGTTCTCTGTTATCTGCGATATGCTTGGTACGGGGGCTTGAGAAAGGTCTGTGCAGATATAAATTACTCGACAAATTATCATAAATGAAACTGAACGCTGACAGAGAAAAGACAGTTTACATTTTACTATACGACGCTTTTTGAAAGCAGAATACTGTAAAAAGAACACCACTATCATGTTCAGAGATTTAAGAAAATTATAAAGAAATATGGATTGGATAACATCTCGACGCTTTCCGACCTGTTGGATAATGCCTCGTCAGCAGAACTGTCAAGTAGTAGCTTCATTCTCCTGAATTTGCCGTCAACTTCGGAACAACAAATCGGGCGCTAGTCACTAGCAGAAAAGATTTTCTTAAGCAACAATATGTGGCATCTGGAATTGAGCAGCAATAAAAGTTCCACCCAGACTGAATGTAGCGCAGGAACAGACCTCTGCAGACAAAACTCACTAAGTGTTTTGAAAAAAAGTATCTATATACTGAAGCAATAGTGAAGTTCTAATATAACTTTTTGAGCTACAAAATTTGCTCTCGTGCGCTAATAGACTAACCCACGATAGTAACTGCTCGCCACGTACACTATTGAAAGCTGAAGAAACAAGTTTCTTTCTGCCCAAATGCGTTTTTGGGGTGTTCAAAAAGTCTCTCCGCAGGGCCGTGTGATTGTTAGTCGCGCGTGCCATATGCCGCAGTGAATATACTGAAATGAAACTCAGTGAAATACAAGTTATTTATTTATTGAACATTCATTTTTACTGAGATAAACGAAACAGTGGAATGCTGGGAGAGTCCACTTGGAGGGAAGTAACCCAGGCAAGCGAACAATCATACGGCGCGCGCGGCAAACAATCATACGGCATTGCGGAGAGACTTTTTGAACACCCCATATATACAGTCTTTTACTGAGGAACTACCAACCAACTTAAGCTTCCTTGAATATTAATCCGTCCTTAGAGTTAATCTCAGCACTCTGGTAGACAGCATGAGATGGAGAAACATAGTGTTACATAAAGTGGTTCACAGAACACAATGCTGATGCATTTATACTTAATCATAGCATAACTGAGTCTAGTTTTTCAGCACTGAAACTCCTTCACAGGACTTAGTTTAATTGTGGGATAATTTCAGGTAAAATATTGCTGTCCCGCGCCTCTCCTTACCTCATTTATAGTTAGTTAGGAGAATACCAGTCTGTAATTGCATAGTGCGACGCTTTTCCTGTTTTCTGTATTAATGGCATCTTCAGAGGGAGCGATAAACTTGCAGCTGACAATTCCAGTGTGATAGCTGATGGTCTAGTAATTGCTGCATGTTGCATAAGAACCGCAGTCATTGTAGCTATCAAGCCTGATTTTTTAGCCTCATTACAATTCTGAAAAATACGAGTGGCATACAAATTCTCGCCTCGCAGTTGCCACGCCAGCGTCACTTCGAGAGCCACTGAGCTGGTCTCTATTTTCCCCTGACTCTTTCTTCTAATTGAGTGACAATAATAATAATAATAAGATGAATAGAAATAAGAATAAGGATAAGAGATCAGCAATTTACTTCGCTCTACAAGAGCGACAGTACATTTTTTGCGTACCTATTCACTACTAGCGATATCTCACGCCGTCTTATTTCTGTAAAGCATGGTTTTGTTATTACAAACAAGTTTGCAAAGTTGTCCACACAAGTCATGGTACAGTTAACGGCGTCAGTACGTCGACAACAAATGAAATGTGAAATGTGCAACTACCATACCGCGTATTTTCTCCAGATACATATGATTTAGAGACTACAAGACCCGACTAATGTTGCAGTAAATGCTATTGTATTTTACAAATATGAGAAGGGATAGTCAGAACCCGCACCATACCAGGCGGAATCGTGAAAACGCTTGAAAGCAAATATATTTTACTTTCACAAGTACTTTCCCGCAATCTGTAGGTTTCTGAGATTCGAAAGAATTGCGAGTTACACTGTGGGCGGTTTAGTGATCAACGAACTCGACTACGAATTTTGACAACATGGGTTTGTTTCTGAGTGTAGCCCATATATTTCTTTCCGTGTCGTTTTTCCTGGAAAATGATGGACGCAACATTCAAAAGAGAATTAATTTTTATGTACTCGCTCCTTACAAACTCACGTTACTAAATTCTGAGTTGGTACCCAAGTACCTACATCTGTGATAGATCTTTAAGTGAACGGCAGGAAAGTTACTTTCAATACAACTTCAGCATTACATAACTCCCCGCCTCCGCAAAAAAAATTTCGGAAAAATTTTGGTCAGTTTCTCTTCTCCGTTTCCTCTCAGAGGCTAATAACTTTAATAAGACAAAATAAAGAAAACTTAATGTGCAACTAGAATAGAATCCATGTCATCGAGGATGGTAAGCTCTTACGTTCACCACGCGGCTATCTCCTCATTCAACGCCAGATTCTCTCCGGAAGTGTATTTGGTGCAGCGGATCGAAAGCACTACGTCTTTGATTTATTGATAATTATTATATAGAGGATCTGCAGTTACATATGAAATTTGTGTTTTCTGTCAGTTCCAGCTGAAAAGGAAGGGATCCTACGTTGCACCATTTGGCTTCGATGCTTTCGGAAACAGAAGCGAGATGACCTAAACGTTTTTGTTTGAGTTACTTCTGAACGGCTCCCGCTAGTGCGTTAAAACTCGTCGAAATCTGCGGGTAGCGCGATCTGGCGTCCGCTTGTTAGCCCATACCATCTGTTCTCTGCTGCTTAGTTCGACAACTGCGTGCGAATTTTCCGCATCACAGTCCACCAGCGGTCCGCTTTGCAGTTCAGCAGAGTGGAAACGTCGGTCGTCGTACGCGGGCAGCGGCGACCTCGCGAGTATTGGTGTGTTCGCGCCCAGCGCCTCGACATTTCGCTCTGGCTTTGCGGCGGTAACGACTGTCGCGAGATGCCGCCTAATTGCATTTCTTTCAGAATGCACAGTCAGCGCCGAAAAGGAGCTTTCGGACCGACCGATGCGAAAGACACCGGCGAGTCTCCAGTTTAATATTTCCCCCGCCCTCTCCACCCCTCTCTACCCTCCGTCAAGCCTGTCGAATAGCAGCGTTCGCGGTTTCGGCAGAACGGTAGAGAAAGACCATATTAATTACTGCAAAGCCTGCCCCCTTCGTCGAGCAGGGAGATCCAGCAGTTTTCCCGTCCCTGCGCCAAAATTTTCTTCTTCCACACTGCCAGAAGTTTATACGCCGTTAGCGGACGGCGCTGCAAATTCGCCGTCTGTGTTAGCATTACTTTTTCCGCCACTGAACTTTGTTCCTCGACCGCAAAAAAGTCCTTCTATTTCGAACATACAGGATCCAAAAGCCAGGAAAAAGTGGTACCTGTTTGCGTGAATGATACGTGAGGTTCTGTTTGTTTCGAAGCGCCGGAAAGCGCAATTAAGCTAAGGTCACGTTCACTCGTTACAGTATACACGCAGAGTTTATATGGCGTACATGTGCGGAAGACATACAAGGACGAAAGAAGCCAGAGGTGGAAAGAGAGGAGGAAAATTTTCTTTCGCCTTCAAGCCACAGTTGGCCCCCGCGCTGCCGGCAACAGGTTTTCTTTCTAGCAGCCTAATTAAGATGCAATTGTCGGACGCGGATTCCACAAATATCGCTGTTTCAGACGCTCACACGTGGGCGTTTGAAGATTTTTTTCGCAGTGATGATGATAAACAGTTACATGTCTCTCCGAATTATTACGTTGAAACGTCCCCTTAGAAAAATTAATGAATTACTGTGCTGATAAACCTCTTACATTATTTGATTTTCAAACAGCTGAGCAGAACTGAACGTACTTAGACATTTCGCTCTTTACCTATTCTGATCAACACTAAACTGACACACAATATTTTTTAGCGCAACGCAATCTGACTTTCAAATAATCCCTACAAAAGAATGGCCTTGACTAACAATAACCTATTCTTTTCATGAATCACTTACCTCACAAAAATCTTCGTTACTCGAACTACTGCAACACAGCTAGCGCCAACACTGCCAGCTAAATAAAAGATTCTAACCACTGAAGGCACTAACTACTGATAGGCATAGTTAGCAAATGAAAGATTTTGATAGAGAACAAACAACGTATTTACCTTAATAGTGTTCAAAAGTCATAATATATATAGCAGTTGATGATATGCAGTCTTACAAATTTACTGTCTCTGATGGACACTTGTCCAGATCATCCGTTCTCAAAACTCCGCCATTTCTCTCCCCACATCCACCACTGCTGGTGGCTCACCTCCAACTGCGCAACGTTACGCGCTGTTCACATCCAGCTGCCCAACACTGCAATAGCAAACAACAATGCAAACCAGCCACAGACTGCACACAGCACAGCCAGTGATTTTCATACAGAGCGCTACGTGGCGTTACCAATAAAAGAAACCTAAACAGCCTACTTACAACGTCACACGACCGGTGGTATATTTAATCCTCTATTATGCTAGTGGAGCTGTGGATACAATTAGTCCTAAGAATACAGAACTAATTCATTATATGCATTTCATCTGGCCACGCATTCTATCACCTGCATATTGCTTAATACAGTTATTAACTACTAAACTATATTTCCTCCAGACACAAATGTTTCAATACATTACGTGCAATATCCATTCTGCAATAAATTTAAATTACTGCCTGAAAATCTCATCACATGCTGAAGAGTTCTGAAATTTTCTATACATAAGAACTAATAATAACGTATAACTTGTATCTCAACACGCAGTTAAAGTCTGCAGTACATGTTTAGAATTAGTCTATGCAGTGTAAACATCTTTTATTAAATATTGTTACGAAGATTCGGTCTAGTAGACTAGTTTTCATAAATAATATTATCGAAACAATAAACATGTGTCAGTCAAAGAAATGAAAATTAACAGGGTTTTGCATCAGGCGGAATAAAGATACCAATTTTCTCTGCATAGGAATGAGGAATCTAAACACAAACGGTCATGTCACAGAAAGCAAAATCGAAAAAAAAAACTTGGATTAGTAAATTGTGTGCAAACGTGAAAGCAATTACAGAACCGTTTCTATCTGTTTAATAGTGTGTCATTTTGAGAAGAAAGAGGAAAATACACTTTTTGTGCCAAGATCGTGTGGCAAAAATTGTCGGCTAAAATTTATAGAATTAACAGAAGCTTATCCAGTTCATTACATCCAAATTGCATGCTGCTTGTTGTCTGACTACTAGTATTGGTGCACTATTCCGGACAAGCTGTAGTGCATATTTTGACAGATATTTCGGCCACTCATCCAGTAAGGAGCTTTGAACAAGTTGTCCGTTAGAGCCTTCCAGATGAACACGTATTCCGACAAAACACTGTTTCAGTTATAAAAGGCTCTGCAAAAGCAAGACTCGATTTTGTATTCCGCTAATGAGTACAGGCAGCTGTGCTTCCATCCGCTGTACAAACTATTGCAATAAGCTGAGTGAAGTACCGAAAGAGTGCGTCAGTAGGTATTACGGAAACTGAGTACTGGCGACCACCCACACCTGCTGCTGCGGGCAGACGCGTGGAAATGTGAAATTTAATTCACTTCCGGGATAAATGCGGAACACAGCTTTTAAATCCGGAAACAGTGCATTTCCTATCACGAATGATGTTTGACCTACCGTGTATGTTCCGCTTCACAATTTTATCGAAGAGGATGTACCATAATCCGGAAGAGACTTAATTTTTTCGCGTTTTCCCTTGTAGGACTCTTATTAAATATGAACTCAATCTGCTAGTAACGAAGAACAGGTCAGTCAGATTCCCCGGCAATATATTCTTTCCGGTGCAGTCGTAAATAAGACCGAAGAAGCTAAAGTAAATCATAAGCTATAAATTAAACCTCAGAGAACGTGTGAATTAAAACCTAATGCTGTACTAAAAACGATTATCTCAATGCTAAATATAGAGTTTAGTTTGGACTTAACAATAGCCATATAAAATATTACCCTCTACGATAATGATGCGCAGGGGTGTAGCGTGCCAGAGCCCAGTAGGAATGTGAAAGCAGGGTCGAAGAAGTGGATAAATTGCTGAAAAATGAAGAAAAAACGAAAAACGTAAAATGCGAGATTCTTTTCTTAAACAGAATTTATCTCTCTGGCCTTCATTTCAGTCTACAAGTTTACTGAGTCTCATGTTTCTTTAGATGTCAAAGTGCTTAACGAAAGAAGAGTTCCACGAGGAATGTGAATTTACAAAATATGCTATCTAGAACCCGACAACGTATAATATAAAAGTAGCTACGCGTCAGACCTGTATGAATGATTCGATTATGACGATGTCAGATGACGACTCACTTAATGAAGCTGCATCTCAGTTGTAACAGTCACGTAATATTTAACGACGGAAAAAGTAATGATTACTTCGACTGACGATAGTATAGTTAAAACGTTGAGAAGGTCCGATTGCCGGTTATCATTTTCAGGTACTTGTCTCTATCACCGACATGTTGGAAGAGTTAGACCAAAATTAGTAGAATGAGTGGTTATTCGGAAATTCAAGTAAATAGCCATCAACAGTTCTGTGATCGAAAATGTGTCAACCAGCTCTGTAAATTACATTACGCTAAATAGCTTGGTAGCGGGGCAATCAGTACAAGTGACAAATGATTAAGTATTTAATGGAATAAGGCAAATATGCGGATAACTCATTCGCTGCACCGGTTCCATCCCAGTGTAATTAAAAGAGCGAAGTACATAATGAAATTGTGGAATATTAACGACAAACTTAATTCCTTTCTATCTTGTCGACCAGAAATTTTCGTTTTCACATAAGCCACTTTTTTATTCGTTTCTAAACAGACGTCATCCGCAGTAACAGTCACATACATCATTTTCTTATACAGGGTGAGTCACCTAACATTACCGCTGGATATATTTCGTAAACCACATCAAATACTGACGAATCGATTCCACAGACCGAACGTGAGGAGAGGGGCTAGTGTAATTGGTTAATACAAACCATAAAAAAATGCACGAAAGTATGTTTTTTAACACAAACCTACGTTTTTTTAAATGGAACCACGTTAGTTTTGTTAGCACATCTGAACATATAAACAAATACGTAATCACTGCCGTTTGTTGCATTGTAAAATGTTAATTACATCCGGAGATAAGTTGACGCTTGAGTACCACTCCTCCGCTGTTCGATCGTGTGTATCGGAGAGTACCGAATTACGTAGGGATCCAAACGGAACGGTGATGGACCTTAGGTACAGAAGAGACTGGAACAGCACATTACGTCCACATGCTAACACCTTTTTATTGGTCTTTTTCACTGACGCACATGTACATTACCATAAGGGGTGAGGTACACGTACACACGTGGTTTCCGTTTTCAATTACGGAGTGGAATAGAGTGTGTCCCGACATGTCAGGCCAATAGATGTTCAATGTGGTGGCCATCATTTGCTGCACACAATTGCAATCTCTGGCGTAATGAATGTCGTACACGCCGCAGTACATCTGGTGTAATGTCGCCGCAGGCTGCCACAATACGTTGTTTCATATCCTCTGGGGTTGTAGGCACATCACGGTACACATTCTCCTTTAACGTACCCCACAGAAAGAAGTCCAGAGGTGTAAGATCAGGAGAACAGGCTGGCCAATTTATGCGTCCTCCACGTCCTATGAAACGCCCGTCGAACATCCTGTCAAGGGTCAGCCTAGTGTTAATTGCAGAATGTGCAGGTGCACCATCATGCTGATACCACATACGTCGACGCGTTTCCAGTGGGACATTTTCGAGCAAAGTTGGCATATCATTCTGTAGAAACTCGATGTATGTTGCAGCTGTTTGTTACAACACGCAACTGAACGTCGGAGGTTTCAAGCGTCAAGTTTAGGTTACAATATCTCCGGATGTAATTAACATTTTACAATGCAACAAACGGCACTGATTACGTATTTGTTTATATGTTCAGATGTGCTAACAAAACTAACGTGGTTCCATTTAAAAAAACGTAGGTTTGTGTTAAAAAACATACTTCCGTGCATTTTTTTTATGGTTTGTGTTAAACAATTACACTAGCCCCTCTCCTCACGTTCGGTCTGTGGAATCGGTTCGTTAGTATTTGATGTGGCTTACGAAATATATCCAGCGGTAACGTTAGGTGGCTCACCCTGTATATATATATATATTCACTTATTCCATTACAGCGAAGTGTTAAAGGCCAACTATTGTTTCAGTTCCAAGAGGAAAAAGAGTGGACTTTTTTTGTCTGAATCATTCCAGATTTCGACTAACCCCGTTCCATTGCACAGTTGCATCCAAAACCCACAAACCATGATAAGAGCTCACGCTTCTGTGACCTATAAGGGTCAAGAGAATGTGAAGATAAGTAGGTTACAGTTTAACGTCTCTTCGACACTGAGATCTTCTGAGGCAAAATACTAGCGCAGTTGGACAAGGACGGGACAATAATCATGCCGGTATTTTGGTGATGTGGGAGAATCATGGAAGAAACTAAGTATAGATGTATGACAGTCAAGTGACTTGAGCACTTCATCTCCTGGCGCAGTTTATAAAGAGACGTGTATCATCTGTCTCCATATTCTGTAGTCACTATCCTGATCATTTATACAGATTTAAGTGACTTTGTAGTAAATATCTAAGGTGAAAACGAGAAAAGTAGAATCATGTTAGGTCGAACTTCCCCTCTGTTTTCTATTTATAGCGTACGATATAGATTTAGCACTAAATATACTTATCATGCCATAGTACCTTTATACAGGGTGTTACAAAAACGTACGGCTAAAACTTTCAGCAAACATTCCTCACACACAAATAAAGAAAAGATGTTATGTGGACATGTTTCCGGAAACGCTTAATTTCCATGTTAGAGCTCATTTTAGTTTCGTCAGTATGTTCTTCCACCTGCGCTCAGTGGAGCACGTTATCATGATTTCATACGGGATACTCTACCTGTGATGCTAGAACATGTGCCTTTACAAGTACGACACAACATGTGGTTCATGCACGATGGAGCTCCTGCACATTTCAGTCGAAGTGTTTGTACGCTTCTCAACAACAGATTCGGTGACCGATGGATTGGTAGAGGCGGACCAATTCCATGGCCTCCACGCTCTGTGACCGCATCCCTCTTGACTTTCATTTATGGGGGCGTTTGAAAGCTCTTGTCTACGCAACCCCGGTACCAAATGTAGAGACTCTTCGTGCTCTTATTGTGCACGGCTGTGATACAATACGCCATTCTCCAGGGCAGCATCAGCGCATCAGGGATTCCATGCGACGGAGGGTGGATGCTAACGGAGAACATTTTGAACATTTCCTGTAACAAAGTGTTTGAAGTCACGCTGGTACGTTCTTTTGCTGTGTGTTTCCATTCCATGATTAATGTGATTTGATGAGAAGTAATAAAATGAGCTCTAACATGGAAAGTAAGCGTTTCCGGACCCATGTCAACATAACATATTTTCTTTCTTTGTGTGTGAGGAATGTTTCCTGAAAGTTTGGCCGTACCTTTTTGTAACACCCTGTATACAGTGTGTTCGGGGTATAACTGCACATATTGTGATCATTGGTAGCTTACTATATACCGTCTTCAGTCTGTTAGTTGTGTTTTCTCTATGTATAACAGTCTTCTTGCAAACTTCACTAAATTTACTACCTGACTTTTCTGCATGGTTGTGACTGCACCACTAAGTGGTCTACGCCTGTCAGTATAGGCCAACCGTTTTGCGTCCATTCGTAGAAACTTCAACAACTGACTTTCTGCCGAGGGGAAACTAAGCAGCCGTGGGTAGTGGCCGCGTGGTTTGAGGCACCATGTCACGGATAGCGCGGCCCCTCCCGCCGGAGGTTCGAGTCCTCCCTCTAGCATGGGTGTGTGTGTTGTTGTTAGCATAATTTAGTTTAAATAGTGTGTAAGTCTAGGAACCGATGACCTCAGCAGTTTGGTCACTTAGGAATTCACACACATTTGAACATTTTTTTTTTTTTTTAATAAGCACCAATTGCTTGCTCTTGCCTAGAGTTGTAAAACTACCATAGGTTATAGACTATCACAAGTAAGCACAGACTACGATAGTTTCCCTAGTAGCTTCGGTCAGTTGCGGCCATAGCCAAGTTTCCTGTACTATGGGTTTGTTGAATACCTATCTGTAGTTGCCTTATAAAGATCGATTTCTTTACGTATGCGATCAGTATCTTACTAGGTTCACCTAAAAACAGGAAGCAATGAATCGTCTAGAAACTGAGGGAGGACATATAAAGGGCTGGCTAACTTACGAAACATTTCCTT
This sequence comes from Schistocerca cancellata, assembly GCF_023864275.1. NCBI lineage: Eukaryota > Metazoa > Arthropoda > Insecta > Orthoptera > Acrididae > Schistocerca > Schistocerca cancellata. Next base: position 151,100,221 of record NC_064629.1, read on the forward strand.
TGTACATAATATCCGCCTGTCTGTTACTTAAGAATAAACAGTATTTGCAGCAGAACTGAAATTGCCAATGTTTGATTCAGGTTTTATTGATATGTTGATTTATTGCATGAAACGGAGGGATGTTGCAGTTAAAAAGAGAAACCAGCACAGGTTTATCATACAGCGCTAGATAACGCCGTTTTCTCAACAAAAGCCGCGTGACCGCTACGGTCGCAGGTTCGAATCCTGCCTCGGGCATGGATGTGTGTGATGTCCTTAGGTTATTTAGGTTTAAGTAGTTCTAATTTCTAGGGGACTGATGACCTCAGAAGTTAAGTCCCATAGTGCTCAGAGCCATTTGAACCTCAACAAAAACGTAAAATAAAAAAAAACTGCAAAACAAAAATATGTAAAACATCGCATCAATACTTCTTAGAATTTATATAAAATATGTTTCTGTTATTCACAAACAACTTTCACATTTATCAGTAATAACAGGAAATTCTTGCCTTTGATCATGATGGAGAACGTTCTATTGAGTATAAAATAGCAACACTAATTATATAATTTTTTATGTTTGTGCATGTAAACTGTGCTTGCGTCAAAAATATTTGCTTTGGTTACATAAAAGCGCAGAAGTTACTGGATAAACTAATTTTCTTACTTGTAAAACATATCTTTCCCTATTAATTGTACCAATAACATTTCCTACATCATTTATGCAGTGTAGCATAACTACCGTATCGTAGTTTTGGTGGAGCGCATCTGTACTTTTGCCACATGTACTTCGATGAACCAACCAACCTAAACATATACTGCTCATAATAGCTATAATTATTATTCTGCAAATGACGTAAATGCTGATGTAACGTTTTCAGTACACTGTTATGTCACCAATAAAAATATCTGCACTTATATTGCTAATACTTTGCATATGCGGGAGACGTGGTGCACGCAGTAAAATATCCTGAAACACGAGTACAGCGGATTATCCCGCAGTTTACAGGCATCATTTCAACAATCTTGGCGAGAGAGAAGCTACTGGCGCATGGTGACTGGAGAAAAGAGTTGTCAGTATCTGCCGTTTCGTGAATCCGGGAACGCTGCAATGGAGCGAGACTGTTAGAAATTAAAACAGAAAGGATGGCACAGGAAACCCAGCCGGAACCGCATAGTATGAGTACAGCAGGCACAACCATTAATCCGGTTAGCGAAATGAATCTAATTCACCTTCCAGTTTTGGAAATTAGAGGTGAACAACGTTCGACCATTTTCGTAAGACCGCACCTTCACTGAATTCATACAGCAAGTTAGCGTAATTGGTCTGTGAGAGCTATGATTCACGATGACGCTTTACGCCTAAACCTGGAAATAAGAAGAAGAAAGAAGTTCGCGTAGGTAAAAGTGGAGAGCCAGGAAAAAACTGATTGTTTCCCGTTGAGAACTCAGTTTATATTGTTATTACGTTATAGGTGAGCGAAACTACGGAATTTGGCTCAAATGATTGGCGTAGCTTCTTGCTCTACACGATAGACAGAGCAAGTAATACAACGCTTTTCTTTCGGAACAAGTGGCTTTAATAAAAAATCAACACGGGTTTCAGTAACATCCTTCGTCGAATGCAAATTAGTACGCTGCACGTTATCTGTGAAATTACAGAAACTGTAAACACATGTGCGAGAAAAACTCGTCGTTTTTAGACTTCCGAAACAATTCGAGATTGATCTACACTGCTGGATGAGGAAAAACGTACTGGAACCTAGGAAGCGGGGTAAGTATAAAGGGCAGTCAAATTAATACGAGAAAGATGGAAAAAATAAGTAAACTGTTTATTACTTCAAAAGTAATCGTCGTGACTGCTAATACTTACTTCACTGTGAGACAACACGGTGATTGCCTTCATGGAAAAATGTTTGCATCTGTCTACAGAACCATGACCGTACACAGACGTGGACCTTCTCTGATGTTTCGCCAGCAGGAGTGGCATGTATTGTCTAAGACTCATCCTCTGTTGCTGGTGGCGGCAGTGCAGGCTGGATCTTCGACAATGTCAGCCACTAGTTCTGGCGAAATGCCAGAAAAATCATAAGCAAACGTCGATCGATGATTCAGAGACGAAAGCCGACATGCAGTTCGTCAAAAAGCCGTCACGAGAGCTTCAACAATTTTGTAATGCTTACACGATAAACAGGCGACAGAAGAACTTCATCCTCCCCACTAAAATTCAATAAATTTGTGAAACCATGAAAAGCAGTGGACTCCGCATGACGAGATAAACACAAGGAAAGAGGGAGGTTTATTTTGCGTGCAGTTCTCGCTTGTGCACGAGACCTGTCGCACGTGCAGTATCGGTAAACAGGCATAGCACTTACAAGGGGCAGCGCCTGCTTGTCATCACCGATTTCGTACAAGTTTTTGGTATACGCAGGGATCGGCCAGAAATAAAAGTGATACAAGTGGAAGCTCCAGATGACCAAGTGTTATAAAAATACCATTTTTGGATAGGGTTGGGCGAGCCGTGAGCTGCTTAGGTTAGCATAGTATCCAAGCAGCCGCTGGTGCAGAGAAAAGCGTACAGACTGGTAAATCGAGGATCGTGGGGTCGAGTTCCTATGCGCAAACATTTTTCCTTTTTTATTTTCAGTTTTTGCGTTACTTCCATCGAAAATAAACCAAAATAATTCTCAATCTATTATCTAAATTAACGTTTTAATAAAAAGCAGGAAAAGAAATTTAACATTGGGAATAAATTTCCAGTGCAACATTGCAACGCGTACACGAGAATTTCGTATACAAAATTAGATACCTTTATTATTCTGTAGTTGATGATTTATACGTGCTGGAGTGATATTCCTCATAACCACAGGGGGAGCATTTTGCACGCATTATAAACGCCTCATTTTTACAATTACTTAGAGCTTTTAATGTCTCGATAGAAAAAAAGACTACAGTCATAAAAGGTTCTCTCTCTTATTGCTCATTGTCGCGGCACACCACGCGTAAAGCGTCATATCACCAAATATTGGAAGTGGAATGTTTTTGATGCTGTCTTCTTGGGATGGGATTTCTTTTTCTCTCTCGTTGAGATAAGAGCAGGTTTGGGTTTTTTTGATCCAATTTTTTACCTGATGATAATAAAAAGAGACACTGCAGGTTTGTACTGGCGAGTGCATTTTGGAGGGGAATCGCTTTAATATACTTGTACATGTTGGCAGTCCTTCTTCAGCTTGAAACATGTCGTCCTCTAATTGTGGATTTGTCTGTCCTCCCCACTAACCCACGAGACAATTAACAGAAGAATTTTGCTCTCGTGCACGTAAAGCTTCAAGATGTCACCAAAAATTCTTTGTATAATGTTGTTAGTAAGTTTCCCGAAATTTGATGAAGTAATGGGAAAATTTTTGTAGTTTGGCACGTAATAATCAACCAAACTTTCTTTTGGCTTCCAATTTCATGCCTTTTACGAAAATATTAATAAATAAATTATACTGAGCATTATTTCTGTTTATTCATTATTTCTGTTTATTTGAAGTGTGAATAACAAAAATAAAAGAAAAATGAGATTTCCACATACGAACTCGATCCAGGGACGGCTTACCGTTTTGTTCTTCTCTTTCCACTGCGCCAACCGCTATCTGCAGAGTACGCTGCCACAAAAGGCTCCAGCTTCTCCCGATCTGCTTCAAATAATAATATATGTTTTCTTGCCGCTTGACCATCTGAAGCAGCCACTTCTGTCACTATCATTCGTGGCCAAGCCCCCCATATATCATAAATTTGGACGACATCGGTAATGATGAGTAGGCACGGTACCTTTATTAGTATATTTCAACAATCATACATGTTTGAAAAATTAGTAACGGTCTCCTATGCTACAGAAAGAGATTATTTGATTCTCTCTTCGACAGGACGTTAAAAGCCAAGATACAAAGGTATTGTGTCATAGTTTGAAAAGCGACGATATTGAGTTACCATTGCACTGTGTTTTCAGTTATTATTCTTTCTAAAAGAAATGGAAACTTCGCACTTACTATGAACTGACTCCCTCACAGTGCTGTGAGTACCTAAGTCATAACACAGAATAACGATAGCAGCTGGCAGTCGGGACGTCAGCATTGGATGACTTCACCATTCAAAAACTGTTATTTCCATAGTTAAGGAAAGTCTTCCTGAATCAGCAAATTTCTCCAGGTTCTGACGTATATTATAATCCTGGTTAAGAGTGCAATAATGCTGCCACGTTTGCTCAAATTACAGATATTTGGCAACTTCGGTGAGGAAATACAAAAGCTGGTGTTCTTGTGCTTTTATTAAGGTACGGCAAATGAAGGGAGAATCCAGGACGAACCAATAAAATTACTAGTTTCAGCCCATTTCGACCTTACAATGAACATGAAACTGCAATATAGCCATTTCCGGTTTTTGTTAATACCACGAAGATGACGTGCTACAGACGCGACATTTACCCGACAGGAAGAAGATGCTGTGATATGCAAATGATTAGCTTTTCAGGGCATTCACACAAGGTTGACGCCGGTGGCGACACATATAACGTGCTGACATGAGGAAAGTTTCCAACCAATTTCTCATACACAAACAGCGTTGCCTGGTGAAACGTTGTTGTGATGCCTCGTGTAAGTAGGACAAATGCCTACCATCACTTTTCCGACTTTGATAAAGGTCGGATTGTAGCCTATCGTGATTGCGATTTATCGTATCACGACATTGCTGCTCGCATTGGTCGAGATCCAATGACTGTTAGCAGAATATGGAATCGGTGGGTTCAGGAGGGTAATACGGAACGCCGTGCTGGATCCCAACGGCCTCCTATCACTAGCAGTCGAGATGACACGTATTTTATCCTCATGGCTGTAACGGATCGTGCAGCCACGTCACGATCCCTGAGTCAACACATGGGGACGTGTGCAAGACAACAAGCATCTGCACGAACAGTTCGACGACGTTTGCAGCAGCATGGACTATCAGCTCGGAGACCATAGCTGCGGTTACCCTTTACACTGTATCACAGACAGGAGCGCCTGCGATGGTGTACTCAATGACGAACCTGGCTGCACGAATCGCGAAACGTCTTTCTTTTTCAGATGTATCCAGGTTCTGTTTACAGCATCATGATGGTCGCATCCGTGTTTGGCGACATCGCGGTGAACACACATTGGAAGCGTGTATTCTTCATCGCCATACTGGTGTATCACCCGGTGTGATCGTATGGGGTGCCATTGGTTACACGTCTCGGTCACCTCTTGTTCACATTGACGGTACTTTGAACAGTGGACGTTACATTTCAGATGTGTTACGACTCGTTGTTCTATCCTTCATTCGATCCCTGCGAAACACTACATTTCAGCAGGATAATGCACGACCACATGTTTCAGGTCCTGTGCGGACCTTTCTGGATACAGAAGATGTTCGACTGCTACCTTGGCCAGCACATTCTCCAGATCTCTCAGCAATTGAAAACGTCTGGTCAATGGTGGCCGAGCATCTGGCTCGTCACAATACGCCAGTCACTACTCTTGATGAATTGTGGTATCGTGTAGAAGCTGTATGTGCAGCTATACCTGTACACGCCATTCAAGCTCTGTTTGACTCAATGCCCAGGCGTATCAAGGCCGTTATTACGGCTAGAGGTGGTTGTTCTGGGTACTGATTTCTCGGAATCTATGCACCCAAATTGCGTGATAATGTAATCACATGTCAGTTCTAGTATAATATATTTGTCCAATGAAACCCGTTCATCATCTGCATTTCTTGTTGGAGTAGCAATTTTAATGGCCAGTAGTGTATACACCAGAGAGCAAGTTCAACGTGTCACGTAACTGTCATGTCATCAGACCGTCTTGGCACTATATTCGAGTACTGGATGGGCTAAAGGCTCCGTATCAGCGCATTTATCTAGATAGGCTATGCATGCCCGACTCAATCGTGGAGGTCGCTCAGGCACTGAACTTCCCACGTGTCACCTCGAATTTGAGAAAACAGACACCCGCAGAATCAGTTGCTGTGGGCACTAACGTATTGATGACAGGGAACGCTGTCTACTGTCGCAACTAGATAAGTCATTATGGGCCCACCCACATGTTTCCAAGGTTATTTCGAGTACGCTGCAGACGTTTTGTTGGGAAGTTGTACACATCGTCCACACAGTCACGATCTAAGTGACGTCTATTATTTCGGAACCCTGAATACAGAATGTCGTGGCCCTCGATTTGCTTCGGACGAAGAGGTGCATGCCTGAGTACATTCACCGTTCCATAGGAAAGCTGCGCTCTACTAAAATTACGGTTCGGTAGATTTGGTCCAGTATGTTAATGACGTTGTAAATGGTAGGAGTCCCGGTAGTATTGTTAACATTGGCAGGCAAAAAAACTTTGAGCCGACGACCTGTCCTTGTTTTTGTTTGTTCGTTTGATTGTCAATTGTCTATTTTATGTCCCTACAAAATATAAATTGCATTTTATAAGCAATAAAAATTAGTTGATCGCGTAACATCTGCGCTTTTATGTAACCAAAGAATTACTTATGGAGCAAGTAAAGTTTACATGCACAAATATAGAAGAATGTATAAAATAATTCTTATTTCTGACTCAGTAGAGAGTTCTTCATCATGATCAAAAGCAAGAGTTGCCTATTATTATTGTTGAGTTTAAAAGTTGTTTATGAATAACAGAAAAATGTTTTGTATAAGCTTGACGAAGTATTGAACTGATGTTTGTTATGTCTTTGTTTTTTGTTTTCTATTTTTAGTTCAATATCCTTTCATTTCACGTTAGAAACTGACAATTTTCGAACAAAACCAGAATTAAAAATTGACAGTTGCCATTTTTCTATAAATATTGTTTCTTTTTAAGTAACAGACAGGAAAATAAATATGTAGAACAAAAATGGTCCGTAGGTTATGCAGCCCTTTTTGTACCCTTACACAGTTTCTAGACGACTTACCGTTTCCAGTTTTTAGGGGAATCTAGTAAGACATTGATCCCATACACAAACAAAGCGATGGAAATCAGGTAACGCCTAATAGGTGTGCAACACACCTGACGTACAGGTAACGCGGTTACGATCTTAACTGACCAATGCAACCAGGGAAAGTACCGTAACCTATGCTTACTTACGATAGTCTACAGTAGCCTACGGCAGCTCTACAACTTTACTCCATAGGCAACCGCAGACATTTTTCCACGAAGGTCACACAGTGGTATAAATGTATTAACAGTTGTGGTGATTTCTTTGAATTACTAAACAGTTTACTTACTTTTTTCAATCTGTCTCGAGTTTATTTGACTGCCCATATACGCTTAGAGGAAGATGCCATTCATCACACCAAAGTCATCCTCTACACTCCTATAGTCACTCAACGGGACACTTCCCCCCACACTACAGCGTCATCAGCAAACAGTTGCATACTGCTGCTCACTCGATCTCTCAGATGGTTTACTTATGTAGAGGACAAAAGGAGTCCTGTCGCACGTACCTGGAGCACTCCTAATGATACCCTTGTCAATAATGAACACTCGCTGTCCAGCACAACGCACTGGATTCTTTTAGTCTTGGAGGCAGTCACATATCTGGGAATCTATTCCGCATGTTAGGTAGGACCTTCGTTAACAGTTGCATATTCCAATGGCGATCATACAATGTGTTTAAAGAAGCAGTATAACGTCAAATACAAAACAAAGAATTAGACATATGAAACTATGATCTCTTCAAAATAAATATCAAGTTATTTTGATAAAAGAAGGGTCGTTGTAATAGAAGATACGGATTGAACGATCTCATGAGAGGTGGAGCATAAGCTTTGTATCGTCAAGTATGGCTAATGAAACCGGCAGTCTCCTTTTCAATGTGCATACGTCAATGTAAATTGGCATGGTTCAGAATGTTCAAATGAGTGTGAATTCCTAAGGGATCAAACTGCTGAAGTCATCGGTTCCTAGACATATACACTACTTAATCTAACTTAAAGTAACTTATGCTAAGACCAACACTCACACGCACGCATGCCCGAGGGAAGACTCGAACCTCCGGCAGGAGGGGCCGAAATTTGCATGGCAGGACGGTGATTTGAACCCCGCTGCGATCGAATGCAACCCCACCGTCTTAACGACGGCGCCACCTCACTCGTCCAAATGCCGTTCTAATTTGGATAAAACTGCGCATCAACTGATTTAATATTATTGTCGGTTGCTTCTGTAATGTTCGTAAAAGAGAGATGCGGGAAAGTTGTGTACTAACAGGAAGACATATGTACGTTAGGCGAGAAGTGCGTTCATTCACTTGGCGTGGGAACAAAGAGTTGGACTTAAATCACCAGGCTACAGGGTGTTTTTTTTTGTATCACGGTACAATTTTATGTTTCCTACAGTTTTTTTGAATGTCGTGAAATGCAGAGAGTTACGCACAAATGCTTTGCGATGGTGAAACATGTATTTCGTGTGGCTGGGAGTGGGAACGGAGGCGAGCGTCAAAAGTGATAACAAGTGCAGCACGAATTGCCCTTAACCTCGCGTACGCGCAGTTATTTTATTTTTATACGTTCGCAGCCGAACATGCTATTTTACTGCTTCTGGTAATTATATTTACTTTGCGTTAACCACGCTCAGAGATCGTCCACCCATCTACAGACGCAATATAATTACAGTATGCTCCTAAACCGTAAAATAAACTGCACATAGTTGCTCGGGAGTTATCCTTATTCCGGAACCCCATACAAATTCTTGTTATACATTTTAAGCTTCAAAAGCATCTTTAACTGCTCATCATCCAGAGGGAATATCAATACAACTTAGTACGAAACACAAACGCAGTAACTACAGTAGAAAGGGAAGAAAAGGATATCTTTCGGTGTCTTTTGGGTATTATCACCCACAACTTCTTGTTACCTATGGAGACTCACTGTTACGGAGGAATTTTTCTGTCGTGTTATTTGTTTATCTCAGTTCTTACAACTATGAGTGAACTGGTTAACGATTAGGAAAGACTCCTCACTTCTTTCATAGCTCTCCGTTCAATGGGAAATTTCTGCACTAGAGTGGTCGTCAACTTTCTACTTTGCGACACTAAATTGACAGTCCATTGTCGTTTTCATCTGACTGCTTTTACATACACGTACGCTAACACAAAAAGAAATAAGCTAATGCACAGTACACTGGATTTGCATTCTGGACAAGTGGGGTCCTAATCCCGGTGGGCTATCCTGATTTGGATTTACAACGGTTCTGCTAAATCGCTGAACGCGAGTACCGGCGCAGTTACTCACAGTCGATCTCCTTCCCATTCCCGTCTTATAAGAGTTTATGCTCAGTCTCTAATGACCCCATGATCGACAGGAGTTGAAACCCTAATATTCGTTTTCCTTTTTTATAGAAAGAGCAAGTGGCCTAAGGTCATCAGAACCAGCCAACGGTACACTATTTTGGGTAAGTTTTGTGTTTCACAAGAACGGGCTGACGTTATGTCGTCACAGGTGAATTCTGACAAAGCAAAAACAGCATTCAGATACTGTTCATTATCCTATTTATTAAGAAATGGTGACGTTGTCGATTCCGAACTTACATGCCCATCTAAAACCGGCTGTTCACGTTTAGTTAATATCATTTATACAGTGCTGACCTTATGAGGTTGTGCTTCATAGTGCGGACGATGCTTTAGGATGGTGCTACCCTGCACCAAGAGCAGATATTAGAAGCAAGGAATATTTTATGTATTCCTTTTACATCCCCAATGACGAGCTGGGAAAGTATAACCGTTTTTGTAAGTGGCTAAATGAATTATTTTATAACACTTACATCAAAGATCCTGTACTTTTCCTGCTAAACTGGTCTGCTGTTTGAAGTCTTCATATTACGCTGAGTATTAAGCTAAATTACACTTTTCTTGCTTTGAAAACTCACAAATCAATCCTTGTATACTGTGGACGTTTAAATACAAATACGACGATCGACAAAAGCAAAACAATCCCAGAGGACGCCTAAGTCAGAGGTGTTATGTGGTAGAAATAAACATCATGATAAGAAGTTGGCGAGATGTAAATGATACAGTTTCTGTTTAACATAAAAACATTTTCTAAGGATTCAGCACAATGGTATTGATATATTTGTTATATTACTTAGTGGTACGCTGCATGAGTTCTCAGATACTCGTCTCATTCTACTTTAGAGCGGGCGCTAAAGACCTTGCTGTCGTGTGCCCACACAAACCATATCATCATCATCATTATCATGCTGCATGAATCCTTTCTGCAAGTTCTCTTACTGTATCAGAAACATTATTTTAGGAATTAAGTTGAGAGGACACTTCAGCTGTACACATTATTTTTTTAAAAACAACTGGCTACGGGTTACATGACAAAGTTAGGAACACAGCAACTATATTGGAACTGGGAGTTAAAAGAGTTAGCGAACACATTAAGAGCTATAGAAACGTCCCAAGAATAATAATAATAAAAAACAGAATAATACAAATAATAGGGAACTCTCGACAGAGAGGGAAATAAACATTAGCTAGACCCAGAAAGAGGCAGGGTCGGCAGGAACGCAATTCCCTACGTTCAATAGAGGTACATAAAGATAGGACGTAACAAGCATCATAATGTGAAAAGGAAAGTACAGACGTAGAGCCAAAGGAAATAGGTTAATATTACGAACAATTTAACTGATGATTGTTCTACTAGGTATCCGGTAATGGTTCTTTACTACAATCAAAAAAGACTACAGGAACACGCTTTAGCCAATGGCTCATTGCTTGTGTAACTACAATCACGACAAATTATGAGATAAACTGTAATGCAAAATACATAGGGAGAACATCGTTTCATTTTAAAATTCCATCTACGTATTCTGCATCGCAGTCTTTCGAGGAATTCCCTATCGTTGACAAACAATTCGGCGTGCTGAGTGTGCGAATCTACTAACGAAGAGTTTATAGCTACCAATAATGTCTCCAGACGAAACGTCGGGTAGAAAAATATGCTTTAGCCCACGGCCTAATGCCCGTATAATTAAAACCGTCACCAAGGACCTAATAAACTGTAATAGAAAATACATAATTGGTGACCTACTGCCAGATTTTGTGCCTGAATTATTACGGACGAAATATTTTATATTCATTTCAACATTAGAAGTAACTATTATTATTTAAATGATACTCTGACATAAAAACAATATCCTTCGCTTTGATACAACTGACAGGGGTTGTATAATATACTAAAGAATTATTGCTGGATAACGCCCTTGCGACCGGCAAGATCATATATGAAAATCGTAATTAAGCGCCCTTTTTAGATCCTCACAAATACAAAACTGTTACATACTGTTACTATACTTTCATGGCTTCCACCTTCCATAACGCACCATTAGATAATCTGGTCATGTGGTCAAGGACGAGAGCGGGGGGGGGGGGGGGCGGAGGGGGGGGGGAAATCGACCTCTTGGCCTTTGTAACGATCATCTGGAATGTTTTAGGAAAGCAATGAAAAATCTGTAACAGGCTGCCCGATGGAGAAGTTGAAGCTTCTGACGACTTCGCTAACTCACCAATGATAATTCTACATCTATTCCAACATGTAATCAACGATCCTATCAGATAATGTTCTGAATGGGCACATAAACATTTCATTTAAGCTCTTAGTCCGATTCTGCACCGTAGTAATTTTTTGTCTACATTGAGTCAACTGGTTCAATTGGCCCTGAGCACTATGGGGCTTAACTGTTATGGTCATCAGTCCCCTAGAACTTAGAACTACTTAAACCTAATTAACCTAAGGACATCACACACATCCATGCCCGAGGCAGAATTCGAACCAGCGACCGTAGCGGTCGCGCGGTTCCAGACTGTAGCGCCTAGAACCGCTCGGCCACACCGGCCGGCTACATTGAGTCAGACAGTAACCATTTGCACATCAGTGATGACTGTATTCTGCCAAAGATCTGTGTGGAGGAAGCGAGCTCATAATACGGCTGTATGATCCAAGGTGCATTTAACGCTAAACGCAACAGTGTTTTGCTGTTCCTTACACCTAAATACGCAGCAGAAAACTGATTGAAGAAGCTAAATTCCTGAAATCATTTATAATTTACATAATCATTCCAGACTCCATTCATCACCTCGAAAACTTTCAACAAGTGTCCATACTGTAGAACCGAAAGACGTGGTACGGTAATTATTACATGCACTCTTATTTACGTAGAATGAGACTCAAATCCACACTATCCGATTTCCATTTACAGCAGGGTTTCTTAAATCGGTGCAGTTAAATACTTGGATGGTTCTTTACAATTTTCCATGCTTTCTTCCATCGCTCATTCTCCAGCCTAAAGTGCTTCGTCTCCAATGGGATCAATGTCCACGAGTCATGAAACTGTGACCTTCTTTTCTCCTACATTGTAAGGCTTCAGAGAATCGGAGCGGATATGCGAAATGTCTGCTCATACCATGAGCTATAGGGCCCTTATTAAGTCAGAGCAACTCTAGCACTCGCAAAGTACGTCGGCGATATGTGATACGCGTGCTTCGGAGAAACACGCTCGCTTTGTCTCCTGCAGAGCGGGAACGACTTCATTTTCCGACGCCAGTCGCGTCCTGGCTCGCTTTCTGTTACTCGGAACAATGTTATGCAGGATATCATCACGATTTCCTTACCGAGATATATCGTTACATGCTTTTCGCTGTTGCCTCGAGAGACACTCCACGCCACATCAAAGGCTCGCTCCAAAATCGACAGGCAACGCATCTCCTTCTTTATCTTTTTTTTCTCCTGCTTCCACTCCTTCCTTCTTGCTGCCCCCTCACCCCTCAACCACCGCCCACCTTTCCCTTTCTCCCCCTTTCTTCCGCACGACCTCGAAGAGTTTCATCGGCCGTGTTCACTCGAACTGTTGTTAGAAATGTTAGTTTGATTTGACTGCTGCTTAGATTGGAACGAAGAGTCTTCTATGTTTGGTCCTCGCGTGGTCTTCACGACGATCTTGCTCCAGTGTGAAACTGATAGCCATTTAAGCGCAGGACAATGTAGGGCTTCTCCCATTCTGGAGCAACCGTGCGAGGTCAAACGCTTGCGACAGCGCTTTCCCCTTCTAGCGGCGAACCTTAGAAGGGCAACGAAGACCATCTCGATTACACAGCTGGTAACCAATACCTCCTGCGCGTAAGGGTCGTTCGGAATCGTAACAGCTATAGTTTATTTTTTTTCAGAATATACAAATATGATGTCATTATACGACTAGTATAAGGAGGAAACAGCTGGAACGTACGTGGAAGTAATCAACAAAAGCTGAAGACAATATCTTCCTAGGTCAATTGAGTTGAAAATGGCTCTGAGCACTACAGGACTTAACTTCTGAGGTCATCAGTCCCCTAGAACTTAGAACTACTTAAACCTAACTAACCTGAGGACATCACACACATCCATGCCCGAGGCAGGATTCGAATCTGCGACCGTAGCAGTCGCGCGTTCCTGACTGAAGCGCCTAGAACCGCTCGGCCACTCCGGCCGGCTAAATTGATTTGAATTTACAGTTGCAGTGTTTCCATACTCGGTGATCTACAGACGGTGGCTTATAGTTAAGTAATGCACTTGCAGATGTGTGGTGCAATGTGTGCCTATGAATGAATTCTTTTGTACTTCAATTCGATTGCAATTAGTAAAAAGAATAAAAGCAGCTGGTAGGATATTAAAGACAATAAAAGCGGTGACGACGGATTGATAACTGAATTATTCAGTGCAATATTTTGACGGCTACTTTAGTCCTATTCGCACTGTGCTGCAACTGATGGTGCCCGACGCGACTGCCGTCTGGAATCTTTCCAGACAGAGTGACTCTATCGCAACGGGATATTCCAGTATATCTGCTAGGTTGTAATATTATTAAATAGCCTTATTTAATTCTATGTCTAATTAAAGTATTTGAAAATTCTGTATCCGATGACAATGAAATTAATGTTCGAGATTGCGTGATTGTGACGAATTATTATTAATGACGTTTAAGTAAGGATTAAGTATAAAACTATTGCACTTTTATAAAACCAGTAACAGGGTGGTGACTTTTAACTATTAGTATTAAAGGCTTGACAGACTGTCAACAAAACAAGTATCAATGGTCTCATGAATGTGTTCATATGACATTCAGGAGCCGCAGGATGTTGTGATATGGGAAGAAGCAACGATAAATGAAACAGATAACTATAAAATTTTCACATTGTTGTGTTGTTATTCCTTATTTCGATCAGGTTAATTTCTGTTTAATATAAGATATCTAAAGAAATAGTGCCTAAAAGCAACATGAACAATACAGTACCGTCTACTGGTAGTAAAATTTAATCTTTAAGACTTAAGACAATTGACATGGGTCTGATTAATACAGCAATACCGCTAGTTGTTTAACGACACTACGATATAATGGGAAAAGTTCTACAACCCAAATTGTTAAATAAATCGCAAATTACCATCAATATATAAACAAATACTCTTCTGAGGTCTGTAAATCACAAATTTCCTTGTCTCTCGTTGCATTACTTTTATAGCAGTTTGTTGAAGGTCGTAAAATGAGAGTTGGAAACGCTTTGCGAGGAATACAGCATACACTTTCCATTAAAGTAAACAGTTTCTCTCGGAAAGTAAAAGCGCTCATAATTAAAATGCTAGATTTTTTGTATGTTAAAATCATCGGGCGCGTAAATGAGAAATATACTTATTGTAAAGGAAACGGAAAAAGTAATAAAGGATTGAATGAAACACCAACAACTAGAACACAAGTAAGAGCAAACAGCTGATTCATTTTATAAGTTTTGAACTGCATGTGCATTAGTATGTTTTCTACATTATAAACTCACACGCCGTAGAAGGTGCCACTAAGTACTTACACATTTTGATGCCTTCAGGAGCAGACGGCACGTCGCTGGCGATTTTGATTCTGTAATAGAACAAGAGCGGCCATCTCAAGATGGGCAAAAGCGGTGATAGCAGTAAAATAAAGCTTCTTTTTGGCTGGCTTCGTTGTCCCTCAACAGCCCTAAACTGAATAACAGCCACTTGTTTCCACCAGAGAGGTAAAATAACATTGAAATACAAGATACATATCTTCTGTAAAATTCCAAATTTTTAGAAAGAAATTATTATTGAATGTGATTCAGCTTACATCTAATTATGACTATGACCAAGCGGGTACAAAGGGAATAATAAAGGAGAAGAAATTGGGTCGTTGGATTTAGAGATATTACCAAAGTTATTTTTACTTAAAAAGGGCCAGATGTATGTATAAATGTACGAAGAAATGAAAGCTTTATGTAACAGAGTACATTTATTGCAGCTCTATTCGCTCGAGCTACTTTCCATGTCTTTTGAGGTACCTGACTCCTATATTTTGACTTGATTATTCAATTTGTAGGATTTTTCTTTTGCAGTTTATAATGTTCTATTATCGCTTAAACGTTGTAAAATATTGTTTACTTACCAACAAGCCACTGTACTACGCCCAGCAACTGTTAATACCTCAGGTATTCATAGTGATGAAATACGTGTGGTCTGCGGCAAAAATTATTTATGAACGCCACTATTTTAAATTTTAATTAGGTGGGTTTTTCGCTACGATAATTAAACAATCAAATGTGAGTGTCAGCAAGTGATGTTCATAACATGTGCATGGTGCAAGTGTGTATTATATTTTCGTGCGCTTATGGCAGACATCACCCCAAATACTGCCGGCCTCTAAATAATCGCGAAGAATTACGGGTGAAATGACTTCGAGGCGATATCTTCATAACACGCACATGGACACAGGGTGGCTATCCTAAAAGTAGCCAGGCGCATTTTCTCCGGTGTTTCGGAAGATAATTACAATTTTGTTTTTGTAACCTGTAGCTGGAGTCGCCCCAAAAAAATACTGCTCATTATGTCTTTCCCGCGACGCCCACCGTCGATGGAAAGCGTCGGCTCGATTCCCGTTACAAACAAAATTATTTTGAAAGTAGAATTTTACATTTCCATTCGATATGGCGGTCCCAAAGTAGTCTAATGCGATATTCATTTACCGATATGTATTAACAAGGACAGTAAAACACAAGGAATAACGAGGACTCCAGCAGTAACAGCACCGCCCTGCACCAATCTGACTGCCACCGCCATGCAGAAGCGCTCTACTCAGTCGCTTCTGGGGTGTTGATTACTTTTCGTGTTTCACTGTTCCTGTTTATACATATCGGCAAAACTAATATCTCAATACACTAATCTGGTAGCGCTCTATCGAACGGACGCGTAAAATTTCGATTTAAAAATCATTTTGTTTGAAATGGGAAACAAACTGACGTATTCCGTTGACGCGGGGTGTGGTGTCACAGCCAGACACCACACTTGTTAGGTGGTAGCTTTAAATCGGCCGCGGTCCATTGGTACATGTCGGACCTGCGTGTCGCCACTGTCAGTAATTGCAGACCGAGCGCCACCACACGGCAGGTCTAGAGAGACGTACTAGCACTCGCCCCAGTTGTACGACGACTTTGCTAGCGACTACACTGACGAAGCCTTTCTCTCAATTGCCGAGAGACAGTTAGAATAGCCTTCAGCTAAGTCCATGGCTACGACCTAGCAAGGCGCCATTAGCCTTACAGTGCTTGTATTTAAAGAGTCTCATTTGTATCGTCAAGAGCGATGTACCACAATGATGGATTAAAGTTAAGTATTACAGCAGCTACGTACTTTTCTTTATAGCATTCATTACGTATCCTGTTTCAGACCTCAGCCAGCCTGCTTGAATTTAACGCGTGCATTTCGGCTACTTCCGAGTGGCGTGGCTGTCTTGATACGCCACAACACGGGGTGTCGTATGAAAGACGTGATGAGTAATATTTGTTTGGGCTGACACCAGCTGCACGCTGCAGGAAAGGAAACTGTAAATTCTGCCGAATCACCATAGAAAATGCATCTGACGTTTATTAGGAGAGACACTCTATACATTAAAAAAAATGTTCGTTCCATCACTATACCTAATAACATCTAACCTCGAATGTAGCACTACGTTTATCATCATTATTCTTAGTGTTTTCTACTGATGAAACAAGATTCGCTGTTGCGACACAAGTGCCTGGTGAAACATAAAAAAATAATTACTAGGCTCAATCGTAGGTAAAGCCACACTTCTGGCTTGCCGCCTGAGTCAGTTGCGTTTAAGCCACTGCTTGCCGACTGGCGCTCTCGTGTGGCATTCAACAGGCTCGTAAATCTTTGAACCTCGATTTCTCCAAACGCCTGCGAAGCCCATCGTACTAAAGCAGCATTTGTTACATCAAAGTTTGTACTACAATCGTGCGACAGATAATCGAAATCGGCAACGTGTTGGGCTGTTGAGTACATGCGTACCTTGAAGGCTAGAACCAATTCTTTGCTCGGCAAGGGCGTCGATCCAGTACCCGCCTGGCCCTGATCTGTCACGAAGACGTCATAGGACAAAGAACTGGCGCGCAGCATGCACGGACGGAAGGTGTACATCCAGGGTTCGGTTCTGCGGGGGAGGGGACGGGCGAGGGGGAACGTCTCGGGTCACAGCTGGTTATTGTCCCGTCCCCATCCTCAATTACTATTATTATTATTATTATTATTATTTGTTTACATTAGTGCTTAACGCATCAGCATAACTTCTAACAAATTGCAATTCAGATAAATACATCACTGCAAACCTTTAGTCCAAAAATTTTAGAAGTACTTGCGTTATGTTTTCAGAAACATAACAGAATAAAACGTTAGTAAAACAAGATAGACTGAAACGAAGACAATGATCAATTTGGCTTCAGAGCAGAGAAAGGAAGAGAGTAGCAATATTGACATTACATAGAATTTGGGAAGCAAGATGAGGAGTAAGGAGAAAACACATAATAGCATTTATTTACCTAGAAATAGCATTTGATATGATTGATTGGAAGTTATATTAAGCAACGCGCGAAGTATGGCAGGACAAACGATAGATTTTGAAAACAGTGCTGAACTGCATATTAAGGATACCAAGTAAGAAGGAAAAATCAAAAGGGGAGTAAGACAGGGATGCCTTGTATCGAAGAGGCAATAATAACAATGAAAGAAAAGACGACTTGAACCAAAATTTATTGTATTTGTATTTACTGCATCAACTTAAGGTCTTAAATCAAGAAATAACAAAACTAAAAGTAATTATCAAGAAGACTTAAGTCACAGTTATAGACCAGAAAGCAGGTGGAGCTAAGACTGACATAAAAATAGCCATTTCGCAACTCGAAAAAGTAACCGAACTTCACTATCTCGCTATCACTGTGAAGAAAAACAATGAAAGTCTCAAGGAAGTCAAGAGAAGAATAGCACTGGCGTAGAGTGCCTTCCTAAATAAGAAGAAGCTTCTAATGACCAAGCATGTAATTTTCCTCACTAAGGAAAGATATGTGAATATCTTTGTGTGGAATGTCCTGACAAACGGATGCGAGACATGGACGTTAGCAAAGCAGGAGAAAGCTCCCCTCGAAGCTGCGGAAATGTGGTTCAGGAAGGGAAGTTTAAGAACTAGCTAAGCTGATAGGAAAACGAATGAGATTCTTCTACAAATAATAGTAGAGAAGAAAGAACTACTGAAAGTTATTGGCCAACGCAAAGCAAAACTTACTGGATGCAATTACAAATGATATTCTATTATAAAACATTTTCGAAGGCAACACTGAGGGAAGAAAACGGAGGGATGACAGAGACTATCCTTTCTTAAAATACGAACAGCAATATCGGATGTTCGTCTACCACTACATACATACTTCAATGCCACTGCATTATGCGTGGCTGAGGGTTCATTGTACCACTACTAGTCATTTTTCCGGGCGGGAAGGAGCGCCAGTCCCCGGCACGTATCCGCCCGGCGGATTTGTGTCGAGGTCCGGTGAGCCGGCCAGTCTGTGGATGATTTTTAGGCGGTTTTCCATCTGCCTCGGCGAATGCGGGCTGGTTCTCCTTATTCCGCTTCAGCTACACTATGTCGGTGATTGCTGCGCAAACAAATTCTCCACGTACGCGTACACCACCATTACTCTACCACGCAAACATAGGGGTTACACTCGTCTGGTGTGAGACGTTCCCTGGGGGGTCCACCAGGGCCCGAACCGCACAATAACCCTGGGTTCGGCGTGGGGCGGCGGAGAGGTGAAGTGGACTGCGGTAGTCGTCATGGGGTTGTGGACCACTGCGGCTGCGACGGGGACGGAGCCTCTCCGTCGTTTCTAGGTCCCCGGTTAACAAATGGTTCAAATGGCTGTGAGCACTATGCGACTTAACTTCTGAGGTCATCAGTCGCCTAGAACTTAGAACTAATTAAACCTAACTAACCTAAGGACATCACACACATCCATGCCCGAGGCAGGATTCGAACCTGCGACCGTAGCGGTCGCTCGGTTCCAGACTGTAGCGCCTAGAACCGCACGGCCACTCCGGCCGGCCCCGGTTAACATAACATAACATAACATAACTAGTCATTTCCCATACTTTTCCATTCATAAACAGAGAAAGGAAAAAAACAACTGTCTGTATATCTCTGTACGTGTTCTAACTTCTCTTATCTTCATGGTCCTTACGAGAAATGTACGTTGGTGGCAGTAGGATCGTTCTGCAGTCAGCATCAATTGCCGGTTGTCTAAATTTTCTCAACAGCGTGCCATGAGAGGATCGTCTTCCCCTGAAGGATTCCCATTTGAGTTCACGATGCATCTCCGTAATACTCACGAGATGATCGAAACTACCGGTAACAAATCTGGCAGCTCGCCTTTGAATTGCTTGGGTGATTTCCTCTAATCCTACCTGGTAAGGATGCCAAACGCTCGAGCAGTACTCAAGAATGGGTCGCACTATTGTTCTTTACGCGGTCTCCTTTACAGATGAACCACACTTCTCTAAAGTTCGGTCAATAAACCGAAGTCGACCATTCGCCTTCCCTGTTACGTGGTCGTTCCATTTCATGTCACTTCATAATGTTACGTCTAGATATT
Organism: Schistocerca cancellata; assembly: GCF_023864275.1. Taxonomy (NCBI): domain Eukaryota; kingdom Metazoa; phylum Arthropoda; class Insecta; order Orthoptera; family Acrididae; genus Schistocerca; species Schistocerca cancellata. The sequence continues at coordinate 151,120,198 of NC_064629.1, forward strand.
TAATGGACGTGATTGTGTCAAGCAGTACACTGCTGAAGCTGTATTCGAACTTTACAAGATTGTTGTTCGTACTCACCAATATTAACATACATTCTTCTACATTTACAGCTATCTGCCATTCATTACACCAACTACAGTCACTCAACGACGACATCTTCCTACACGCCGTAGCGTCATTAACAAACAGCCGCAGATTGTAGGTCTCTCTGTCCGTCAGATCATTTAAGTGTATAGAGAGTAAGTGTAGTCCTGTTAAACTTCCCTTGGGAACAACTGACGATACCCATGTCTCTGATGAACAATCGCCTTTGTGGACAACGTACTGGGTTCTACTTCTTCGGAAGTCTCCGAGTGACCATTATGGGTTTTACTCCTTAGGAAGTCTTCGACCTACCGACATATCTGAGAACTTATTCCGTACTCTCGGAGCTTCGTTAACAGTCTGCAGTGGGGTACCGTGTCAAAAGCTTTCTGGAAACGTAGGAGCACGGAATCTGCCTGTTTCTCCCCATGCATGGCTCGTACGATACCATATAAGAAAAGGGCGAGCTGAGTTTCGGTCGAGCGATGCTTTCTAAAACCGTGCAGATTTTGGATAGGGTATTTTCTGCCTCAACGAAACTTATTATGCTCGAACTGGGCATATGTTCAAGAATTCTGCAGTAAACCGATGTTAAAGACATTGGCACGTAATTTTGCGAATGCATTCTGTTGTCCTTCTTGTATGCAGTAGTCACCTGCGGTTTTTTCAGTTACTGGAAACTTTGCGCTAAGTGAGGGACCATTGCCAAATTAATAAGTGGAGATGAAGAGGACTGCTGAAGAGAGGGACCTATGGTTGCAAAGGCTAGGCTTAGCATTTTGAAAGAAGAAGACACAGAAACAAACATTCACAACCACGACAACTTCATAATTTGTACGAAATAAAATCAATGTGTGCAATCACCATTGTCACTAATGCAATTACCTCCAAGATTGTTCAAAAATGTTCAGATGTGTGTGAAATCTTATGGGACTTAACTGCTAAGATCATCAGTCCCTAAGCTTACAAACTACCTAACCTAAATCATCCTAAGGACAAACACACACACCCATGCCCGAGGGAGGACTCGAACCTCCGCCGGGAGCAGCTGCACAGTCCATGACTGCAGCGTCTCAGACCGCTCGGCTAATCCCGCGAGGCTCCAAGATTGTGAAATGAGGTATGTACGTTACGCCTATGTGAGCATACGTCTACTACAGTCAGTCAGACAGCAAAAACATCCAGGTATGTAATTAAAAAGTTTCCTGTGTTAAACAAGGCTTGTAATTTTTTAGAATTTTTGCCGTTTTCGAGACTCTTCCTCTTTAAATTCTGTATTCTTCTATAGTTATCTGCATTTCCGGAAATTTATATACACTGACGGAGAAAAACCGCAACACCGAGAAGGAGTCGTGCGACATAAACTAAAGTTGGTAGACGTGTTTCTACATCTGAAAAATTTGAATTCAGATTTCGCACCATTCGCATAAGAGTGACGCTAGTAGTGCCACTACGAGGATGCAAATCGGGTTTGCTTTAAATACCCGCTGTACCGGTCGTGAGGGTTAGTTACCTTTGAGCTTGGACGTGGCACGTTGATGTTAGCCAAGAATGCCTTCAAGGCGGCAAAGACGCCAGTATCAACATCTCATTGATTCTGGACGAGGTCGTGTGATAGGGCTACGATACTGTAGAAAGGCTTCGCAGGAATGTAGCCACTGTATATGATTACTGGCAGCGGTAGTCACAGGAATGTACGATCACAAGAAGACCGGGTTCCGGACGATCACGTGGCACTACCGAACTGGAAGAGCATCGTACTCGGCGTATGGATGGCGATTTGTGCTGCATCTGCAGCAACACTACGAGCAGCAGATGGCAACGCAGTCATACAACGAACTGTTACAAATTAGTTACTTCAAGAACAGTTCCGAGCCAGACTCCCTGTAGTGTGCATTCCACTGACCCCAAACCATCACCATTTGCAGCTTCAGTGGTATGAAGAGAGAGCTCATTGGACAGTAGGATGTTTTCTGATAAAAGCGGGTTCTGTCTCGGTGATGGCCGTGTGTTTGCTAGAAGGGGAACACACTGGAACTACATGTGGAATTATGGTCTGGAGTGCAATTTCGTATGGCATCAGGAGCACTCTCGTAGTTATTCCATGTAGCCTGACGGCAAAATTGTACGTCATACAACCCAGTACGTTGTCCTCGATGGTGAGTCTTCATCGGAGGTGAGGGTATCATCTGGAGTGCCCCAGGGAAGTGTGGTAGGTCCGCTGTTGTTTTCTATCTACATAAATGATCTTTTGGATAGGGTGGATAGCAATGTGCGGCTGTTTGCATCTGATGCTGTGGTGTACGGGAAGGTGTCGTCGTTGAGTCACCGTAGGAGGATACAAGATGACTTGGACAGGATTTGTGATTGGTGTAAAGAATGGCGGCTAACTCTAAATATAGATAAATGTAAATTAATGCAGATGAATAGGAAAAAGAATCCCGTAATGTTTGAATACTCCATTAGTAGTGTAGCGCTTGACACAGTCACGTCGATTAAATATTTGGGCGTAACATTGCAGAGCGATATGAAGTGGGACAAGCATGTAATGGCAGTTGTGGGGAAGGCGGATGATCGTCTTCGGTTCATCGGTAGAATTTTGGGAAGATATGGTTCATCTGTAAAGGAGACCGCTTATAGAACGTTCGTGCGACCTATTCTTGAGTACTTCTCGATCATTTGGGATCCCTATCAGGTCGGATTGAGGGAGGACATAGAAGCAATTCAGAGGCGGGCTGCTAGATTTGTTACTGGAAGGTTTGATCATCACGCAAGTGTTACGGAAATGCTTCAGGAACTCAGGTGGGTGTCTCTAGAGGAAAGGAGGCGTTCTTTTCGTGAATCGCTACTGAGGAAATTTAGAGAACCAGCATTTGAGGCTGACTGCAGTATAATTTTACCACCGCCAACTTATATTTCGCGGAAAGACCACAAAGATAAGAGAGATTAGGGCTTGTACAGAGGCATATAGGCAGTCGTTTTTCCCTCGTTCTATTTGGGAGTGGAACAGGGAGAGAAGATGCTAGTTGTGGTACGAGGTACCCTCCGCCACGCACCGTATGGTGGATTGCGGAGTATGTATGTAGATGTAGATGTAGAACCTGGTGATTCGACCTGTTGTGTTGCCATTCATCTGCAGCATTCCAGGGTTTCTTTCCAACAGGATAACGCTCGCCCACATACCGCTGTTGTAACGCAACGTGCTGTACAGAGTGTCGACATGTTGCCTCTGCCTGCTCGATCACCAGAACTGTCTCCAATTGAACACATACAGGATATCATCGGACGACAACACCAACGTCAGCCACAAATAGCATTAACCGTCCCTTTATTGACCGACCAAGTACAGCAGTCATGTAAATATCCCACAAACTGATACCCGGCACCTGTACAACACAATGCATGCACGTCTGCATGTTTGCATTCAACATTCTGGCGCTTACACCGGTTTTTAATGTGCCAGCATTTAACATTTGCGGTGGCTTATCCCGCGCTTACATTAACCTGTGTTCTTAAGGTGTTACGAGGGTAATCCCAAAAGTAAGGTCTCCTATTTTTTCATAAGTACATAGATCTGTTTATTTCTAGAATGGATAACATCTCCGCGCGGGATTAGCCGAAAGGTCTAGGGCGCTGCAGCCAAGGACTCTGCGGCTGGTCCCGGCGGAGGTTCGCGTCCTCCCTCGGGCATGGGTGTGTGTGTTTGTCCTTAGGATAATTTAGGTGAAGTAGTGTGTAAGCTTAGGGACTGATGACCTTAGCAGTTAAGTCCCATAAGATGTCACACACATTTGAACTTTTTTGTTTTTTGTTTACATCAGTTTACAGCTTGAACATTTAGCTACTTTTCGACATAATCACCATTTCTGTCGATGCATTTTGTAGACGCTGTGGCAGTTTTTGTATGCTCATGTCGTACCAGCTCGTCGCCATGCTGTTCAGAAAGTTGTGAAACTCTTCTTTCACCTCGTCGTCGGAGCTGCATAGCTTTCCATCCAAATGTTCTTTCAACCTAGGGAACAGGTGATAGTCACTGGGCGCCAAGTCAGGACTATAGGGTGGGTGATTATGTTCCACTGAAACTGTTGCAGGAGAGCAACGGTTTGCCGACCGACGTGTGGGCGAGCGTTGTCATGGAGAATGTGGACGCCCTTGCACAAAATTTCTCTTCTCCGGTTCTGAATTACCCGTTTGAGTTTTATCGGAGTCTCACAGTACCTGTTAGCCTTAATTGTGGTCCCAGCGATTCAGCTACGACGACAGGGTGAAAGAGGAGGCGAATCCTGCCTCGGGCATGGTTCAAATGGCTCTGAGCACTACGGGACTTAATATCTGAGGTCATCAGTCCCCTAGAACTTGGAACTACTTAAAGCTAACTAACCTAAGGACAACACACACATCCATGCCCGAGGCAGGATTCGAACCTGCGACCGTAACGGTCGCGTGGTTCCAGACTGAAGCGCCTAGAACCGCTCGGCCACACCGGCTGGCCCTCGGGCATGGATGTGTGTGATGTCCTTAGGTTAGTTAGGTTTAAGTAGTTCTAAGTTGTAGGGGACTGATGACCTCAGAAGTTGAGTCCCACAGTGCTCAGAGCCATTTTTTTGAAAGACGAAGTTCATAACTTTCTGAACAGCATGGCAGCGAGCTCGTATGACATGGGCATACAGAAACTGCCACTGCGTCTACAAAAATGCATCGACGGAAATGATGATTATGTCGGAAAATAGCTAAATGGTTCAAATGGCTCTGAGCAGTATGGGACTTAACATCTGAGGTCATCAGTCCCCTAGAACTTAGAACTACTTAAACCTAACTAACCTAAAGACTTCACACACATCCATGCCCGAACCTGCGACCGTAGCGGTCGCGCGGTTCCAGACTGAAGCGCCTAGAACCGCTCGGCCACTCCGGCCGTCAAAATAGCTAAATGTTCAAGCTGTAAACTGATGTAAGCCATTGTAGAAATAAACAGGTCTTTGTATTTATAAAACATAGGAGACCTTACTTTTGGGATTACCCTCGTAAAAAATTAAATATTTTACCTAGACAAATTTATTCCCAAAATTTCGTTACTTTACATTAATTATTTTTGGTGTTGAGGTTTTTTTCCGTCGGTGTCTGTATAAATATAAACGCTTGTAGTAAAATGTCGTTCGACGGAGGAGAGATCCGCGTCTAATACAGAGAAGTAGTCCACGGTCTAATGTTGTAATGCGAACGAACTTGAGCCGTGTGGCTTACAGCACACAAATTACAGCGAAAACAAAGGTAACGTAATTTTGTTGCACGTGTTTTGTCGGAACTCGTGCAGGAGCAGTTTCAGAAGTCTTATCACATCAAAAAGTTGTAACACTGGCGAAAAATGGTGGTGTCAGCTGGAGGCTGGGAAAGCTTAGGTTGGCAGCGCCTCGGGCGGCGCGGACTGCCGGCGGCCCCTGGGGCACTCCCGGTTTGTGACAGTCGTTCCCAGAGGGGCGTAAACTCCGGCTCCCCGAGGGCCCGGCCGAATCTCGCCTTTGTCTCCCCGCTGTTGCCACGCACGCAGCCCCGCTCGCCAAGTGAGTAATGCACGGCCATAAGCTCCCGCGATGAAAATTAAGACGTTCGGCTGGCGGCCGGAAACGGCGGGGTCATTATTCGGGCGGAGAGGAATTTTCCTCTCGGCAGGAGGCGCGTCTTTTCTGCGGCGTATCGGCTACCGTTCGTGGGGATAATGGCGGCCGGCCGGAAGGGTGGGGGAGCGGTTCCCAGCGCACGGCTCAAATGATGGCAGCCGGGCTGCTAGCTGCGCCCCCGCGGGACGCCTTTGCGCCTTATCTCGTCCCCGAGACATCGCCAGTTCCTGGAACCGCTTCGGAAAAGCACTAGAATCGCAGCGCGGTATCCACACTGCACCGGAGAACTGAAACTAGCTGGCGTCGCATGCAGATAGTCGCATAATGGGGGCAGAATGATACGTTTCGCGGAAAGAAAAATCAAAAAGTCAAAATATCTTCTTAGATGGGTACCTCTGAGAATTCTGTCAAGGCGAGATGGCGCTGTGGTTATGCCACTGGCGACGTATTGGAGAAGAGCGAAGTTCAAGTTTCTTTCCAGACGTCCCGAGTTAGTTTTAACAACTGCGACGTTCAGATGAGTTGTAGTGCTCCGAGGGCCTACATTGGGTGGTGTATCGAATGCCGTACGTTTGCCACGCCGGAAATTTGCCACACTTGCCCCTTCGCCAGGTAGCGATCCCTCAGATAAGGGACGCCCTTCCTCGTACTTTTTCTGTCCGCTTTCAAACCGCCGTCTCCACATCTTACTCGATACAGCCAGTACGTAAGGGACCTTCTTCTTCGACATCTTGGCGAAATACAGAGCTTCTTTTCCGAAATAGAATTATTTATATCTTTTGGGAAACGAAAGCAAATGGTTCAAATGGCTCTGAGCACTATGCGACTTAACTTCTGAGGTCATCAGTCGCCTAGAACTTAGAACTAATTAAACCTAACTAACCTAAGGACATCACACTTATCCATGCCCGAGGCAGCATTCGAACCTGCGACCGTAGCGGTGCTCGGTTCCAGACTGTAGCGCCTAGAACCGCACGGCCACTACGGCCGGATAACGAAATCAATTCCGACGATTATGTCAGTATGTAATTAGTTCTACAAAGTATAAATATAGATGCCTCTGTCTGTACGGTAGCTTCCTTTCATGCGTACTGATTCCGATAGAAACAGTCCATCGGCAGGGGAGCAACAAGAAAGGAACGATGTAAAGTGAATGCGAATGTATGCTAATCATTTCTTTTTGATCATTGGATTTGTGCCTACTTTAATTACTACAACTGCATGCCCAAAAGACAATAAGGAAAGAAAAATGGGAATGGGAATGTTTGAAAAGAAGAACTACATACTCCATATTAATTTACTCTCTAAAATCCGATATCCCTTGTGGCGAAACATTAGTTAATAAAGTGTAGCGGTTCAACGTTCAAAACATGACTGAAAATACATTCACTAAATAGTGACAAGAACATCTATGATTGATATGTCACCGAAAGTCGATGTACAATTTTAAAATGTTAGAAATAAGGAAATGAAGTAATTCAGAATGCTGTGATTGTAAGGTAAGTTCTTGTTCTACATTGTTTAGCTCTGGTATTTACAGGGTCACAGAGAAAGCCTCCTAGGTTTCGGAGCGAAAAGCCGTAATTGTAATGATCTGCACTACAACAGAAAGCAGAAGCAACTTAAGGAAAAATAATGTAATGTGTGTTTCAGCTCACAAGCGACATTGAAGCAGATAGTTCCTGTGACTTAGTATGGGCAGAGGTTATATTCGACAACCGGAATAAATTAATTACTGGCTCCTTTTACCGACCCCCGGTCTCAGATGAAACAGTTGATGAACAGTTCAAAGAAAACTTGAGTCTCATCACAAATAGGTACGTTACTCATACAATTATAGTTGGCAGTGACTTCAATCTATCTTCGATATGCTGACAAAAATACATATTCAGACCCTGTTGTAGATAGAAAACAACTTCCGTAATTGTTCTAAATGCTTTTTTTTTTAGTGTTTTGAACAATTAGTTCACGAGGCCATTCAAATTGTAAATGGTTACGAAAACACACTTGACCTCTTAGCCACAAATAATCCTGAGCACCACGACGGATACAGGGATTAGTGAACACAGTCGTAGCGAGGCTCAGTTCCGTAACAAAGAAATTCACCAAAACTAAACGCAAAATATATCTATTTATAAAAGCAGATAAAAGTTCGGTTGACGTCTTTCTAAGAGACAATCTCCAGTCCTTCTAAACTATGTAAGTGAAGACCATGTGTGGCTTAAGTTCAAAGAAACAGTATCAACAGAACTAGAGAGATTCACACCAAATAAATTAATAAGACGCGGAACTGATCCCCCGTGGTACACAAAACACGACAGAAAGCTGCTGCAGGAGCACCGAAAAAGGCACGTATAGTTTAGATGAACGCAAAACCTCCAAGATTGGCGAAGTTTTACTGAGGCTCGAAATTTGGTGCGGATTTCAATGCGAGACGCATTTAATAGTTTCCACATCGAAAGTCTCTCTAGAAATGTGGTGGAAAATCCTAAGAGATTCTGGTCCTATGTTAAGCAAACCAGCGGAAAGGCTCAGTAAGTACGTTTACTGCGCGACAGCGATGTGGAGGAGGAGGGGGAGACAAGGGGCTCAACCCTTCGGAGCAGGTAAAATCGTGGCAAATGTCCGGCGTGGCGAATGTCCGTACACCCATTGGGTGGTGTATCGAGATCAGGTCGAGGTCAAGAAGTTGACGAACGGCATTCCAAGAAACGTGGATACGCCGACTCCGAGGGTAGATGCCTGGCTGACGCCCGAAGGCATTATTAATGACTATTATTACAGCAATATGTTTATTGTGCAACATTTATGATACGTTCAAAATGGTTCAGATGGCTCTGAGCACTATGGGACTCAACTGCTGTGGTCATAAGTCCCCTAGAACTTAGAACTACTTCAACCTAACTAACCTAAGGACATCACACACATCCATGCCCGAGGCAGGACTCGAACCTGCGACCGTAGCGGTCGTGCGGTTCCAGACTGTAGCGCCTTTAACCGCTCGGCCACTCCGGCCGGCCTGATATTTATGATACGTCTGTAGCATCTGTCAACATAGGAAAAAACAAGTGCGAATTTCCCTTTGGAAAAGGAGTAAATCAGGGCGATCCTATATCCCCGATGTTATTTATAGCAGCTCTCGACATGGCTATGTGCAAAATTATTTGGAACAACAGAGGAATAAGAATAAATGCTAAAAGGCTCACCAACCTGAGATTTGCTGACGATATAGTGCTTCTAGCTAACAGTAAGATGGAAATGCAGTCCCCTATAAAAGACCTATGATCGTTGTCAGGAAGTTAGAATTAAAATAAATCACTCTAAAACTAATGTTATGCATAGTAAGTGGATAGCTGCAGGACAAGTAACACTGAACGGCAACATCCTAAACAATGTTACAGAATACGTTTATCTGGGACAATTAATTGACACAAAAGAAGATTTGAAACCTGAAATTTTTCGTCGAATTAAACTGGGTTGGAGGGCTTACGGAAGGAATGCAACAGTTTTCAAATCTAACATGTCATTCTACTTAAAGAAGATAGTTTTCGATCAGTGTGTCCTACCGGTTTTAGCGTATGGATGTGAAACTTTGATTTTAAATGAATTTTTCGAAAGGAAACTTAGATCTGCTCAGAGAGCTATGGAAAGTTCAATGTTAGGTCTCACCATGAAAGACCTACAGAAAAGTGAATACATACGAGCAGTAACAAAAAATGGTTCAAATGGCTCTGAGCACTATGGGACTTAACATCTGAGGTCATCAGTCCCCGAGAACTTAGAACTACTTAAACCTACCTAATCTAAGGACATCACACACATCCATGCCCGAGGCACGATTCGAACCTGCGACCGTAGCGGTCGCGCGGTTCCAGACTGAAGCGCCTAGAACCGCTCAGAGCAATAACAGGAGTAAAAGATATTACAGAACGGGTTAAGACTCTAAGATGGCAGTGGGCAGGACATATTGCCCGAACGAAGGATGGAAGATGGGCAAAATCAGTTTTAGAATGGAGTTCCAGAGAGAAAGGAAGACCACCAGGGAGATAAGGAACTCAAAGTTACGGGCTTCAACTGGCACAAGACAGCAGCAGACAGAGATGCATCGAGACACCTCTTAAAAATGTTTTTAATAATTTAAAGAGGCTACATCTTGTAGTCCGGCTCCAGTAGCTGAGTGATGCCTTCACGGTAGCTCAGCGTGTTCGGACAGAGGGTAAACTACCCTCTGTAATAAAAAAACTGAGTGAATGTATCAACAAAGAAACTAAACGAGTTTCATCGGACATCCGCCCCGAACAAATTCAATGAACAATATAGAAGATATTGAGAACAAAAAAAAAAAAATAATTAAAGTGGTCAGCGCGACAGAATGTCAATTCTAAGGGCCCGGGTTCGATTCCCGGCTGGGTCGAAGATTTTCTCCGCTCAGGGACTGGGTTTTGTGTTGTCCTAATCATCATCATTTCATCTCTATCGACGCACAAGTCGCCGAAGTGGCGTCAAATCGAAAGACTTGCACCCAGCGAACGGTCTACCCGACGGGAGGCCCTAGTCACACGACATTTACATTTTATTTTACATCTTGTGTAGATTGAATTAGCTTAACAATAAATAAATAAATTACAACATTAAGCATTCGTTGTCCACAAAATATGGCAGTCGATATATCGACGTTCAGGCAGCCAGCACTGGCAGGTGCATTAGCTGTAAACGCTCGCCCGGTATGTGCTGACCATGGTGCGAACCCCAGCCACACCATCAGCAGCGACGTCGACGGCTTCAGCACACAGTATCGTTGTGCCATTATTCAACAGGACACTGCTCCTCGACACACAGATCGTGTCTCCACGAATCGTCTGCGTGTTGCTGAGATACTACTAGGTCCCCAGATCTCTCCTGGATGGACAGATGCCAACTCTGTCGCAGTGCCACTTTCCAGGATTTCAAAGACCAGTTACAGCAGTTGTTGGTCAGCTTGTCTCAGGAGAAGATACGTCGCCGTAATGACAGCCTTCCCCACCGAATCAGTGAATGCACCAGTGACAGAGGAGACGCTACGCCATACTGATAAGTGGGGTTTCACTCCTAAGTTCTTCGTAAATTTGACTCGATTTTATAATCACATACCGTCACAACCCATGAAGTTTCCTACTCCAGTTCTGTGTGCGTTACTATTTTCCTTTGAGGCTGTGTATGATCAATATCTCATCAAATGTATCCGGTCACCTATTAGAGGACATTAATATGAGGGTTGTCTACCCTGCGTATTTATGACGGCATGAACTCTGCTAGCGCCAATTTCAATGAAGTGTCTGATTGTCTGTGGAGGAGCGGCAATCTACTGAAAAATATTTCAACTGTTATTGAGGAGCCACTAATGACCGAAAGGGAGAAGCGTTTGCTGCCGGTCGAACTTACCAAAAGCCGACACGCTCAAGTGTATTTGCCACCGACATAGAAACTGATAACATTGGCTACGAGCGTCCCGTGTCCTATCGAAGCGTGTGCTGTGGCTGGCGTCCGGGTAATTAGGCGGTGACGGAAATTGAACAAACACGGGCAACACGGAAAATAAGAAAGCGAGACGTTAGTGCTCTGCTGGGGACTTACTGTCACCACGCAGACTATTAGACTCAGCTCTCTGTATCACATGAAACTGAACCTGAATAACAATAATATAATAACGTTGTTAAGATGAACAGATCTCTGACGTCGATCTGTTGTAGAATTTTAGAACATGTCTTTTGCTCGAGTATAATGTCGTTTTTGGAAACTCAGAATCTACTATGTAAGAATCAACATGGATTCCGGAAACAGCGATCGTGTGAAACCCAACTCGCTTTATTTGTTCATGAAACCCAGAAAATATTAGATACAGGCTCCCAGGTAGATGCCATTTTCCTTGACTTCCGGAAGGCGTTCGATACAGTTCCGCACTGTCGCCTGATAAACAAAGTAAGAGCCTACGGAATATCAGACCAGCTGTGTGGCTGGATTGAAGAGTTTTTAGCAAACAGAACACAGCATGTTGTTCTCAATGGAGAGACATCTACAGACGTTAAAGTAACCTCTGGCGTGCCGCAGGGGAGTGTTGTGGGACCATTGCTTTTCACAATATATATAAATGACCTAGTAGATAGTGTCGGAAGTTCCATGCGGCTTTTCGCGGATGATGCTGTAGTATACAGAGAAGTTGCAGCATTAGAAAATTGTAGCGAAATGCAGGAAGATCTGCAGCGGATAGGCACTTGGTGCAGGGAGTGGCAACTGACCCTTAACATAGACAAATGTAATGTATTGCGAATACATAGAAAGAAGGATCCTTTATTGTATGATTATATGATAGCGGAACAAACACTGGTAGCAGTTACTTCTGTAAAATATCTGGGAGTATGCGTGCGGAACGATTTGAAGTGGAATGATCATATAAAATTAATTGTTGGTAAGGCGGGTACCAGGTTGAGATTCATTGGGAGAGTCCTTAGAAAATGTAGTCCATCAACAAAGGAGGTGGCTTACAAAACACTCGTTCGACCTATACTTGAGTATTGCTCATCAGTGTGGGATCCGTACCAGATCGGGTTGACGGAGGAGATAGAGAAGATCCAAAGAAGAGCGGCGCGTTTCGTCACAGGGTTATTTGGTAACCGTGATAGCGTTACGGAGATGTTTAACAAACTCAAGTGGCAGACTCTGCAAGAGAGGCGCTCTGCATCGCGGTGTAGCTTGCTCGCCAGGTTTCGAGAGGGTGCGTTTCTGGATGAGGTATCGAATATATTGCTTCCCCCTACTTATACCTCCCGAGGAGATCACGAATGTAAAATTAGAGAGATTAGAGCGCGCACAGAGGCTTTCAGACAGTCGTTCTTCCCGCGAACCATACGCGATTGGAACAGGAAAGGGAGATAATGACAGTGGCACGTAAAGTGCCCTCCGCCACACACCGTTGGGTGGCTTGCGGAGTATAAATGTAGATGTAGATGTAGATGTACTGATTTTTGAATCATTAAAACTTATTTTTGAATCATTAAAACACAGTAGACATTAAATGGAGCAGATGACCTCCAAACAGACCAGCAGTGGGAGTAAACACGAATGTTGACTCAAAAAGCTGTAATAAGCTAGCCGGCCGGAGTGGCCGAACGGTTCTAGGCGCTACAGTCTGGAGCCACGCGACCGCTACGGTCGCAGGTTCGAATCCTGCCTCGGGGATGGATGTGTGTGATGTCCTTAGGTCAGTTAGCTTTAAGTAGTTCTAAGTTTTAGGGGACTGATGGCCACAGCAGTTAAGTCCCATAGTGCTCAGAGCCATTGTTGAAGTACGATCACATTCGCTGACAACGCTGACTAGGACGCCACCACGACAGGAGCGGCACCTATACGGAGAAAATATAAGCGGCGCTCCAGTTAGCCTCGGACACACTAGAAGACGAGCCGTGATCCAAACGATTTAGCCCCGGCTTGTGATCTATATTAATTGCTTGCATGGAGGTTGTAGAATATATCTAAGGACATTGATTATTTGCACGTCGCCAGTTGCTTGCGACACCTCTTTGTAAAAAGGCAATGTTTAGTATTGTCAGTTCAATTTACTGTAATAAGCCCCATTAATAAGATTTGCTTGAATGTTGTCTCGCTATCCGAGAAACCAGCTTCCTAAGCACCCTATATAAGACGATTGCACCATACACAACACCTAATACAAATACAAACAAATTTAGCACCTTATACCGTTTCAGCGTGATCAACCCTCATTCACAGTGGCAAAAGAGAAAAACAGAACGCCGTCAATGACTTGAGAGAGGACGATCATATGCACAGGGCATGTACATTAGTATGTTCTACCGAAATGACTAGAATTTGAATCATGTCTAGCCGGCCGGTGTGGCCGAGCGGTTCTAGGCGCTACAGTCTGGAACCGCAAGACCGCTACTGTCGCAGGTTCGAATCATGCCGCGGGCATGGATGCGTGTGATGTCCTTAGGTTAGTTAGGTTTACGTAGTTCTAAGTTCTAGGGGACTGATGACCTTAGCAGTTAAGTCCCATAGTGCTCAGAGCCATTTGAAACATTTTTTTTTTCTAAATCATGTCTGTCCGAGGGTTAAAGATCAACATCGATATCGCGGCGTAACACCACCTACCGGTAAATGTGCCTGCGGCACTCCTTGTGGCTAAAAACTGAAAGTAATGGATCAGTGTGACTTGAGCAGACGTGCAAGATGCCTCGCAGACTTCTGCGGTCGTGCGGTAGCGTTCTCGCTTCCCGCGCCCGGGTTCCCAGGTTCGTTTGCCGCCGGGGTCAGGGATTTTCTCTGCCTCGTGATGACTGGATGTTGTGTGATGTCCTTGGGTTAGTCCTTAGGTTAGTTAGGTTTAATTAGTTCTAAGTTCTGGGGGACTGATGATCATAGATGTTAAGTCCCATAGTGCTCAGAGCCATTTGAACCATAGACTTCTGCGCGAACCGAATTGTCAGATCAGTTAGTATGAAAGAGGGCGCATTAGTAGCATGAGAGAATGTGATGCATCCACCCGGGAAATTGCTGTTCGTGTGGGACGAAGTGTTTCGGCAGTGCAATGGGTGGGTGTGCTAAGGAAGGCCGTAGGACACGCCAAGATGGGTCAGGTCGCGCCAACCACACCACCTCCAGAGAAGGCCGACACCTATCCGAATGACATTGCAGGAGAGATGTGCGTCCACCTCGGCTCTGGCGCAACAGTGAAACACTGTAACACATCGTACACTATCAGGGGTGACAATCCGTCTCCGTTTATTACTGCATGGGTTAGGGGCGCGTCATCCCCTTCTCTGCCTATGTTTGAAGAAAGTGTACAAACATGCTAGGCGGCAATGGTGTACGGAACGACGTCACTGGGCCCAGGAATGGCATCAGGTAGTGTTTTCGGACGAATCAATATTCTGTTTGCTTGATAATGATGGCCGCATTTTGGTTCGCTGCAGACAGGGGGAGCGGCATCACAGTGGCTGCATTTGCACAAGACATACAGCGCCAACTCAAGGCTTTGGGTACAACCACAAATTACAGTTGGTGTGTGTTCAGGACACTTTGACCAGAGAGAACTATATGAATGACATCCTGCGACCCGTAACCGTATCCTTTCTGCAGAACACCCGAAACACCATTTTCCTGCAACACGATGCACGACAACATGTTGCTACACAAACACGTGTCTTCTTGGTGTCAGAGGATGCCAGCCTTTTGCCCTGGCCTGCCAGATCACCAGACGCGTAGCCAATCGAAAATGTGTGGGATATGGTGAAACGACGGTTGCAGCACTGTGGCCCAATGCCAACCACCACAGATGAACATTGGAACCAGGTGAACGCAGCCTGGATGGCTATATCACAGGACGCCGTTCGCGCCTTATACGCACCGATGCCATCACGCATGGAACAAGTGGTTCAAATGGCTCTGAGCACTATAGGACTTAACAGCTGTGGTTCCCTAGAACTTAGAACTACTTAAACCTAACTAACGTAAGGACATCACACACATCCATGCCCGAGGCAGGATTCGAACCTGCGACCGTAGCGGTCGCGCGGTTCCAGACTGAAGCGCCTAGAACCGCTCGGCCACCCTGGCCGGCATGGGACAAGTTATCAGGTCCCATGGTGGACCCTGTACCTACTAGGCAACATGCTGAACCGAGGTGACTGAAGTGCTAATCATTTCTGCAGAACATACTAGTGTACATGGCCTGTGAGTATGAACGTCCTATCTGTAGTCGTTCAAGGTGTTCTGTTTATTTCTAAACATGAGTGTATTTACCATTCGAAATCAAGGATGGAAACGCCTAACAGACACTGAAATTGAATTTCAGAAGAAAACTGCTGATTATAGTGTTCCAGACCATAACCAAAATGAAAACGGAGTCAAAGAGTTTTCGACAACACCTATAATAGATCGCGTCTACGAATACAGGCACAATAGGCTTCAGCACTCAGAACAACGGAACATTTCAGACTGCCACGACAAATTCTAAATTATTGATACACACTGAAGATATCAGTGGCTCAGCCATTCAGTAGGAAGAATGGAAACAATAACAAGCCACTAAGATTAATACTTGAAATCATAATGCTGTTGATAACTGAATAAAGTATATACGGTTTCATAATATGGCGTCCTTATTTGTATGTAGTTTTTCAGGCTTATACATTAATATTCACAAACTTCATAGGCTGTTTTGGAAGTTGTTGTTGTTGTGGTCTTCAGTCCTGAGACTGGTTTGATGCAGCTCTCCATGCTACTCTATCATGTGTAAGATTCTTCATCTCCCAGTACCTACTGCAGCCTACATCCTTCTGAATCTGCTTAGTGTATTCATCTCTTGGTCTCCCTCTACGGTTTTTACCCTCCACGCTGCCCTCCGATACTAAATTGGTGATCCTTCGATGTCTCAGAACATGTCCTACCAACCGATCCCTTCTTCTTGTCAAGTTGTGCCAAAAACTCCTCTTCCCCCTATTCTATTCAATACCTCCTCATTAGTTATGTGATCTACCCATCTAATCTTCAGCATTCTTCTGTAGCACCACATTTCGAAAGCTTCTATTCTCTTCTTGCCCAAACTATTTATCGTCCATGTTTCACTTCCATACATGGCTACACTCCATACAAATACTTTCAGAAACGTCTTCCTGACACTTAAATCTATACTCGATGTTAACAAATTTCTCTTCTTCAGAAACGCTTTCCTTGCCATTGCCAGTCTACATTTTATATCCTCTCTACTTCGACCGTCATCAGTTATTTTGCTCCCCAAATAGAAAAACTCATTTACTACTTTAAGTGTCTCGTTTCCTAATCTAATTCCCTCAGCATCACCCGACTTAATTCGACTACATTCCATTATCCTCGTTTTGCTTTTGTTGATGTTCATCTTATATCCTCCTTTCAAGACACCATCCATTCCGTTAAACTGCTCTTCCAAGTCCTTTGCTGTCTCTGACAGAACTACAATGCCATCGGCGAACCTCAAAGTTTTTATTTCTTCTTCATGGATTTTAATACCTACTAAAAAGTCAGCTATGTGTAGTCTCTTCCAGCAGCCAAGAACCGTAAAATGGACTCGTGTCTTTCTTCAGGAGGAACTGTTTCTATATTGATACTATTCTGCTTTCTAAAGAACACAATAACCAAAAGCAACAACATAATGAAGCTGTCATAGTTCATTCTAATATAATTGTGGAAATCGTCACTGTACAAGTCTTCCAGTAATGTCGTGTGGCTAAAAATGTTTCATATCAGTAACCATATTTTTGATCAATGTATTTTACGTCGGTGTACCTGCCAATGAGAACTGCGCATCGAAAACATATTCTTTTTCAACAGAATAGGAGACATGGTCCATGAGTGCTAGTTTTCTCTAAGCAAACTAAAAGTTAAGCGATTAAATTCGGCGATGTGCAAGACCATCTGGATGCCGCGTTTGACCTTGTCGCGTCGACGGACTCTGTCGCCTTTAGGGTGTTTTAGACTACGACCGTGTACCCGCAAATCAGCGAACACTACTAGTGAAGCGGTTGGCAGCGGAGCGGGAAAACATGACGCTACTGGAAACTGTGGCGGGTAACAACGGCCCGCGTCAAACTTCCGGAGAAGCTCAATCGACTTCTCCGTGCCGCGTGCGCCCAACATCCTCTATGTTTGCTAGCAGCTGCCGAAAGTACAATTATTTCAACTGTAAGTACTCAGGAAAACACACCGACACACGTCCAAACAAAATCCTTGCCCACCACTAAATAGCTTCCCTTACAGACGTAGTATGCTCACTTCTCTTTAGACTGTTAGTAAAACAATAACTGTGTAATGTTTTTCATGTTCTCAATGAATTTCTTGTAAGTGTAATAGCACATTTGTGGCATTTTAAATTAATTTATATTAATTTAGTACTTTCATTTCATCCGAAATGAAACTCCCTGTAGAAATCGATACGGATCCCACAACCATAGGGATACCCATAATGCTTCAAATAGCAGAAAAAAGTCAATAGCCGCTATCCGCAACATTCTGGCTCACCTTAACTCCGGAAAGCTTCCACGTCGTCACCTGGTAAACGAAATTCAAGTTTACGGAATATCAGTACAGGTATGCAGTTGGAATGAATATTTCTTAGCAAACAGAATTAAGTACCTCGTTCTTAATTACATTGAAGTGACAAAAGTCATGGGATAGCTATATGCGTATATACAGCTTGTGTACTCAAGGTGTAAATGGCCAGTGTATTGGCGAAGCTGTCGTTTTTATGTGAAAAGTTTTCCGAGATGACTGAGACCGAAAATTTACAGACTTTGAACGCGGAATCGTAGTTGGAGCTAGACACATGGGTCGTTTCAGTTCGGGAATCGCTAGGGAATTAAAATATTCTGAGATCAAGGGTGTCCCGAAGATACCAAATTTCAGTCATTACGTCTCACCACGGATAACGCAGTGACCGACGGCCGTTACTTAACGACCGAGAGCAGTAGCATTTGCGAACTAACGTATTGTAAGCTATTTCCTTTACTGAAGGACTGCATCGCTTCAGGATTCTAACAATAAATCGCAATCTAGAGTTCGCCTTACCCGTTACTTGTGTAATCTGTTCATTTCATTTAAGATCATTTCGAATAGTCACACCCAGATACTTGACGGATGTTACCGCTTCCAAAGACTGGGCATTTATTTTGTACTCGTACATTAATGGGGATTTTCACCTTGTTACACGCAGTAGGTTACTCTTACTAATATTGAGAGAGAACTGCCAGTTATTACACCACGCATCTATTTTCTGCAAATCCTCATTGATTTGTTCACAACTTTCGTGTGATACTACTTTCCTGTACACTACAGCATCATCGGCAAACAGTCTAATGCCGCTGTCAATACCATCAACCAGATCGTTTATGTAAATCGTAAAAAGCAGCGGACCTTTTACGCTGCCCTGGGGCACACCTGAAGCTACACATTTTTCTGTTGAAGTCACCCCTTTGAGGACGACATACTGCTCCCTGTCTGTTAGAAAACTATCTATCCAACCGCATATGTCATCGGATAGACCGTAAGCGCGCACTTTTTGGAGCAAGCGACAGTTCGGAAGTGAGTCGAACGCCTTTCGAAAGTTGAGACGCTCACGACAGCAGCACACCAATAGCCGATCAGCTTAGCCGTTTCTGAGGTGTTCTTTGGCTAGTGTCGGGCCTTTATAATCTGAACTTCGTCAAAGTTTTGTATATCAGTAGATTTCCACATTTTCCACCCTAATCGTCGCTAGAATGATTCCTCATTCCTTCCAGGTCAACTTATACAGGGCGCCTTGGAAATTTTGCGACAAATTTCGAGAGGTTGCAGAGGTTATCTTGAGAAACAAATTGAGGATAGGAACCCATGTCCGGAAACGTCATCCAACGACGCTCCAGAGCTCCGAAATTACAGGCGCCGGAGCCTGCCACTAGGCTACCCCTTCGGCGACAAACGAGAGTTTGTACGCCGACGGACCATAGGGGGAGCGTCTCGTAATGTCTCGATAGCGACTGACTGCCACAATCGCCATGGAGAAGATATAGGTAGGTGCTGCGTAGAAATGACTTGTCTCCTATGAAAAAATGGCTCTAAGCACTATGGGACTTAACATCTGAGGTCATCAGCCCCTAGACTTAGAACTACTTAAACCTAACTAACCTATGGACATCACACACATCCATGCCCGAGGCAGGATTCGAAACTGCGACCGTAACAGCAGCGCGGTTCCGGACTGAAGCGCCTAGAACCGCTAGGTCACAGCCTTCTCCTATGAGCGCGATGTTCTACTGCCTTGACGGATGACTCTTTCGGATACTGGTTTCCATCTGCAGCTTATTTTTCTCCTGGAATCCTCAAAAATCTCCAATTTTTTTTTTCGACTTGAAGGAGAAAAATACATTGCAGATGGAAACCCCTGTCTGAAACTTCATTCACAAAGGCAGCAGAGCATCGCATTTATACAAGACCTGTCTACCCAACAGTTAACTCTATCTACTCCACTGGCGATCGTGGCAGTTACTCACAATCACTGAATAATGAGCAATATTGCGAAACGTTCCGGCTCCGGTCCGTTGGCGTACAAAGTTACGCTTCGTAAGAAAAGGGTGGCCAAGGGACAGGTGCTGGCGCCCGTTACTTCGTCGTTCTTTAGCGTCGCTGGATGACGTTTCCGCACTCTGTTTCCTACGACTTGTTTCTGAAGACACCCTATACAACCCCTCGAAGCTTTTCAAAAACTTTCTGGTACACACTGTATACTTTCTCACGGAACCACGTGCCCCCGTCGGCACTTGGCGGCAGTCTTGCGGTGGGCAGTAGCCGTAATGTTTTGGCTCGTTATTCTGTGTGCTCTAAAAAATTCCGCGGAAATTGTTCAGCTCCTCTTTGTACCATTCAGTAATGACCGTATGATACAGATGTTAAGGCGTCACCAGCGCGTGGTAAAACCTATTTAAGTATGTCGCAGTATGCTAGCAATTGTGATTCGTTGCGGACGAAATCACAAAGCTACTTATCATATGAATTTCGCGCTATATTGTCTAAGTTGAAAACTGTAGTAATTTATACACTACTGGCCATTCAAATTGCTACACCAAGAAGAAATGCAGATGATACACGGGTATTAATTGGGCAAATACAATGCACTAGAACTGAGATCTGATTACGTTTTCACGCAATTTGGGTGCATAGATCCTGAGAAATCAGTACCCAGAACAGCCACCTCTGGTCATAATAACGGCCTTGATACGCCTGGGCATTGAGTCAAACAGACCTTGGATGGCGTCTACAGGTACAGCTGCCCATGCAGCTTCAACACGATACCACAGTTGCTCGGCCACCATTGACCAGACGTTTTCAATTGGTGAGATATCTGGAGAATGTGCTGGCCAAGGCATCAGTCGAACATTTTCTGTATCCAGAAAGGCCCTTACTCGACCTGCAACATGCGGTTGCATTATCCTGCTGAAATGTAGGGTTTCGCGAGGATCGAATGAAGGGTAGAGCCACGGGTCGTAACACATCTGAAATGTAACGTCCACTGTTCAAAGTGCCGTCAATGCGAACAAGAGGTGACCGAGACGTGTAACCAATGGTCTCCCATACCATCACACCGGGTGATACGCCAGTATGGCGATGACGAATATACGCTTCCAATGTGTGTTCACCGCGATGTCGCCAAACACGGGTGCGACCATCATGATGCTGTAAACAGAACCACGATTCATCCGAAAAAATGACGTTTTGCCTTTCGTGCACCCAGGTTCATCGTTGAGTACACCATCGCAGGCGCTACTGTCTGTGATGCAGCGTCAAGGGTAACCGTAGCCATGGTTTCCGAGTTGATAGTCCATGCTGCTGCAAACGTCGTCGTACTGTCCGTGCAGATGGTTTTTGTCTTGCAAAGGTCCCCATCTGTTGACTCAGGCTACACGATCCGTTACAGCCATGCGGATAAGATGCCTGGCATCTCGACTGCTAGTGATACGAGGTCGTTGGGATCCAGCATGGCGTTCCGTATTACCCTTCTGAAACCAGCGAGCCCATATTCTGCTAACAGTCATTGGATCTCGACCAGCGTGAGCAGCAATGTCGCGATACGATAAATCGCAATCGCGATAGGCTACAATCCGACCTCTATCAAAGTCGGAAAAGTGATGGTAGGCATTTGTCCTCCTTACACGAGGCATCACAACAACGTTTCACCAGGCAACGCCGGTCAACTGCTGTTTGTGTATGAGAAATCGGTTGGCAACTTTCCTGATGTCAGCACGTTGTAGGTATCGCAACCCGCGCGAACCTTGTGTGAATGCTCTGAAAAGCTAATCATTTGGATATCACAGCATCTTCTTCCTGTCGGTTAAATTTCGCGTCTGTAACACGTCATCTTCGTGGAGTAGCAATTTTAATGGCCAGTAGTGTAATAACTCTTTCGTGTTCTCCGTTCGTCTTATTTTTCCCTTTTGCTTACTTCGGTTGACAGTAGCAGGGGCTATGTAAATGTGGTGATAAATGACTTATCAGCCGGCGGGTTGTGTCTTTGACGGCAGCCTTGTTACTGGGCGGCAGCGTGGAACACGGCGCAGGTAGCGACCCATGTTTACGATTTCTGCTTCCGCCTGGCCTTCCGCGGAAGCAAGCCTGTTTTTATATGCAGAACGCGAGGGTGGCTGAAACAAGGCGTGCTCTTCCCTCACAAAGAAAAGCAGGAACATTGTCTCGCAGAGGCACCGGCCGCGCCTGTTTTCTTGTCCACGGTTCCACCGGTAACGCAAAGAAAAACTGAACCTGTACTCCTATCTCAGCACCATTCAGTAAACAGACTCTGCCGACAGTCTCAAGTGTTCGAAAATGATGGCTCATTGACGAGCGCTTCGGTGTGTAGATAACTAGAGATGAAATGTTTTTCCTTAAACAGTGTACTCAAAAATGATAATGGGATACTTTGCTGTGGAAAGATGGAAAGTATTACATTTTTGAAATAAGTTCTCCTTTCCGCTCTCTCTTCAAGTGTTGATTAGCTTCTGTTTGATCTCTTCACCTCGTTCTTGGGTAACCTTTGATGTTTCCGCTATTCGTCGATGACTCATTTTAATTTTTTGTAGTCTATTTTCAACGATCCTTGTGACATGCTGTCTCTGTTTCATTCTATATACATTGATCTCGTCATTTACGCTTCTCAAATCCTAATTCGTGTCTGACTGTTGTATTCCTTAACACGTCAGATAGTCTATACCCAGCTGCTCTTTTATAAAACCTCTTTTCCACAGCTTATACTCTTCGTTCATTTCCACCTCCTATTACCAACCAAATCTCTCCGCCATAATGCATAAATTTTACTGATATTGTTTTGTAGAACTTTCTTAGGGTTTCTTTCTTCACGTTTTTATTCAGTAGTCTATATTTGGTCCCATTAATCTGAATCTTTACTGAAGGGACCCGAGTTGGATCCCTGGCCGAATCGGAGATTTTCTCCACTCGGGGACAGGGTATTGTTCTTGTCCTTATCTTTGTACCGTCATTACTGACACGAAAATCGCATATCTGGCGTCACATGGCACGTCTTATGCAAAGCTGTGACTCGCAATTGATGAAAGTTCTTAGTTTTCGCAAGACGCTGTCCTACCGTATTTCCACTATTGAAGTGGCTGTAATGGCACGTCCCAAAAGCCAATGAATTAAAAAAATCTGAATCTTTCGATTTTTTTATATCTATATTTTTCGTTTACGGAGGAGATGGTATTCCCAAAGAGTTGAATTAATTTGTTCTCTCTTGACTCTTAAAAGCCATTGATTTTGTTTTTTGGGTAGAGATTGATAAGTTATAGCTCTTGGATGTTATATCTAATTTATGAATACGTAGAACAAAATGTTATGTTTAAATACATATTAGTGTATTCATAATTTATTCCTTGCAAAAACGCGATGGCGACAAAACTCATCTTTTAGTTTATTCCGTGATTGCTTGGAAATTTTCCTCACGAGGTTATTGAACTTACAAGACAATAGAAAACTACCTAAAACGCGTAACTCAAATGCCAGGTTGGTTCCATTGTAAACGACACTATAGACTTCCTTCTCCATTCATACACTAATCTAGCTTGTACACGATCTCAAATGATCTCCGCGTCAATGCAGCTTCAAATCCTGATCATTTTTTTACTTCCTACATACTACAGCACAATAAAATGGCCACTGGAGAACTTTGTAAATATCGGAACATCTAATTTTAAACTCTAAAGTTCATATCGTTTCCTGCAGTTCCTATCAGATTCCTGGCAAAGTAAAATTTCATCCATCATTAATAGTGTAACAAAAACACTGTACAATGGTACGAAAGAAAACAACAACTCACCATTTTCGTCTAAAGGGCCTTGTACGGTACGCCTCGAACACTTTTTATTAAACATTGTTCATCTAGGAGAGAACTGTCAGGTAACAACTCCGTATTAATGAAGGAAGTACCTATTAAAAGCGAACCGTTCTCTCTTGATAGATGTTATGAATTCCTTGCACGCTGTGAGGTTCTTTAGTGGATATAGGAGAGAGGAACAGATGCTGTTCATGAACACAAAATTCAGTTACAAATTTATTCTACAGCTAACATCAAATAGCAAAAATTATACATAACTTTGTTGTTGTATTTGAAACGTCACTTGCTAAGAGTAGATGTGAATGTAGAAACATACACAAATACAAAAAATTTATAAATCTGTCATTCTTGAATATAATGTCTATTCAGAAGATGTCGAGCCCTGGCCACTATGAAATTCTGTAAATGTTATTCAACTGGCAAAGACACAAAATGGTCTCAGTGCATGAATATCCGAACTTACGTACACCCGCCGCTGGAGCTCCGGAGAGGGGATATTGGCACCTCATTGGCAGCGGTGTAATCATTCGTGGCAGCGCGCTCGTGCCGCGGTGGCGGCTGTACGAAACGCGGCGGCGTAACTGGTGGTGCACGTATTTGAAAGTGCGACCGATCGGATGGTGGCCGATACTGCAGTAGGGAGATTACGATAGTTTCCCTCGACTTCTAGCCTCCGTAAAGCGCACTTTTACAGTGAAATGGTATCCTGAAGATGCAGCGTTTAAATTCACGCCCGGAAATCCTGATTAAGGCTTTTCATCATTGTCTAAATCACTTCAGACGAATGCCTGAATTTATATTTAACATTGTTCATCCAGGAAAGAATTTTTAGACAACAGCTCCGTGTTGATGAATTATATATTTACTCAGAGCGAATAGCGTTCTC
The DNA here is from genome assembly GCF_023864275.1 of Schistocerca cancellata. Lineage (NCBI taxonomy): Eukaryota > Metazoa > Arthropoda > Insecta > Orthoptera > Acrididae > Schistocerca > Schistocerca cancellata. Next base: position 151,144,686 of record NC_064629.1, read on the forward strand.
TCTTTGCAGGGAGATTACGACAGCGGTCCTCGTCATCCATTTCTGGCCTACTTAAAACGTAAATGCGCAATGAAATCCTACTCTAACGATGCACCGTTTAAATTCCTGTCCGGAAATCGTTATTATGGCTTTTAGCCATTGTCTAAGCCATTTCAGCCTAGCATTCCACGAAACTGTAACTTCACGTCGCAATAGCCGAGAAGCACCATCACAGCAGAAATTTCCGTTCCTGAGCGACCACCATAGTTCGATGTGCCATCCGCACTAGCCCAATAGAATTTACAGCATCGCTGAGCATTCCGAAATGAAATTGCTCCATATTTATGGCTATAGATTCGTGTTGAAAAATGGTTCAAATGGCTCTGAGCACTATGGGACTCAACTGCTGAGATCATAAGTCCCCTAGAACTTAGAAGTACTTAAACCTAACTAACCTAAGGACATCACACACATCCATGCCCGAGGCAGGATTCGAACCTGCGACCGTAGCGGTCGCGCGGTTCCAGACTGTAGCGCCTAGAACCGCTCGGCCACACCGGCCGGCAGATTCGTGTTGAGATCTGTGTTAGGATAAAAGCTTGGAATGTGCACATAACTCTGTCCATTTATTCTTACAGTGGTAGACACTTAAACACTGCAACATACACTGAATTGCGCGAAGTATATGACATTCTACATGACTAGCCTGCGTTATGGTGACAATTCCCTACAGTTTCCGAAGCTACATTTCAGTCTGCCAAGAAGCGATGGACTTTATGTGATACAAATTAACAGCCTACTGCTAAGGTTGTCACAAATCGTATATATTTCGCCGCCATGAAATCTTTCGTTGTTTGTTTTGTAAACAATAAATTGTTACTAACGTTGATTATGTCATGTAGTCAACTATTTAATAACAGGTCTTCCTAGAAACATTTAGCTAGGAAGCGATTCCACGAAGGGTTTTGCATACGATTGGTACTCCAAGCATTTGGTACCACAGACACACGCCTTTCGCGCTAAGCTTCTTCGAGATGGCGAATCCCCGCCGCAGCGTCGTGCTACAGTCTGGGCGAGTAAAGGTAATTCTATACAATCTCCGAACTACCAACAGCAACGTGTTGAAGAACCATGGATTACATTTCCTATCGCTTGGAAACCGCACACCAGCCGGCTCTGTCGTGGTTCAAGACAAAATATAATGGCAGAAAACGGCCGTAACGTAAATCAGTACGATTCCTTTCTCTCTCCTCCAGGAGGACCTAGCATATCATCTCTGACGCTTTCAATTTTCTTCCTTCTCTAAACATTTAGCTACAGAGAAATACTTTTTTTGGTTTCACAATGACGTAATTTAAAATCATCCTTTCTGTGTGCTGTTTTCTTTTTGATTTTATTGTCTTACGGAGAGTGGGGTCATTATTATTTGGTGGTATAACCTCATTTGCTTATCCATCCGCGCTTCTGGTCCGCCTCCTTCATATCTGATGGGACTCTCACCCTCCATCGCCGCCCCCCCCCCGGTCTCTCTCTCTCTCTCTCTCTCTATCTCTATCTCTCTCTCTCTGCCGGCCGGAGTGTCCGTGCGGTTCTAGGCGCTACAGTCTGGAACCGCGTGACCGCTTCGAATCCTGCCTCGGGCATTGATGTGTGTGATGTCCTTAGGTTTAAGTAGTTCTAAGTTCTAGGGGACTGATGACCACAGCAGTTAAGTCCCATAGTGCTCAGAGCCATTTGACCCTTTTTTTTTGTCTCTCTCTTTCCCTCTCTACCTCTCCTCCCCCCCTCTCTCTCTCCCTCCCTCCCTGTCTCCTTTACCCCCCCCTCTCTCCCTCGTTCTCCCTCCCTCTCTCTCTCTCCCTGTCCCTCTCCCCCTCTCTCTCCCTTCCTCTCCCTCTCTCCCCCTCCTACTCCCTCTCTCCCACTCCATGTCTGTCTGTCTCTCTCTCTCTCTCTCTCTCTCTCTCTCTCTCTCTCTCTCTCTCTCTGTCCCCTCTCCCACTCTCTCCCGCCTCTCCCTCTCTCTCTTTCTGCCAGAGTATGTGCATGGGATTGCTTTTCATCATGCTGAATGAAATTTGAAACTTTTATGAAAAATGATTTAAGTGCAGCCGAGGGATACATTTGTTTCCATAAGTGTGAGTCTTTCGTATTACTTAATTACTATTACCTCCGTTAAGTTCATATGACATCGATAGGTTCTTAAATATCCACTTCTTTAGTACTTTGTGTGTGACAGATTTATTTGTCTAGGTAGGACGATAAGTACGTATTTTGTTTGTATTTCATCCCGTTTCTCGTTCATTAATAGTAACAGATTTTCGTTGCATTTACCTCGACGAACTGTGCTCAGATTCGATTGCCAACGTCATTTCATTTCTTATACCATATTTTATTTGAAACTATTTGTTAGTTAGTATTGGAATTCTCTGGCACGTTAACAACACAAAAGCCTGTACGTAACATGTCTATAATATGTGTTCAGTGGAAACGTAGTGTTCAATTAAACTTTTAAATGAAAATTACTTTTTTCGAGAGAACTTTGCTATGTAGTGGTAGCCACATAAATACGCAGCATGAACACTCAAAATCAGTTTTAATACTTTTTGCACAGGTAACACAAAGTAAAGAATATCTTGAAACAGGTTTAGACTAATATATGTGGAAAAAATTAACATAACTACAGGACCAAAGTGTCATAATAATGAAATTATAGACACTTGTAAGCACATCAAAAGAGTCGAATATCATTAATGTAATTCGGTGATAACCTTAATGAAACCTTATGTATTTATGAAAATATTAAAAACTTTCAATTTCTCACACTTATACTGCGATTTTTTAATATACAGGGCTATTACAAATGATTGAAGCGATTTCATAAATTCACTGTAGCTCCATTCATTGACATATGGTCACGACACACTACAGATACGTAGAAAAATTCATAAAGTTTTGTTTGGCTGAAGCCGCACTTCAGGTTTCTGCCGCCAGAGCGCTCGAGAGCGCAGTGAGACAAAATGGCGACAGGAGCCGAGAAAGCGTATATCGTGCTTGAAATGCACTCACATGAGTCAGTCATAACAGTCCAACGACACTTCAGGACGAAGTTCAACAAAGATCCACCAACTGCTAACTCCATTCGGCAATGGTATGCGCAGTTTAAAGCTTCTGGATGCCTCTGTAAGGGGAAATCGACGGGTCGGCCTGCAGTGAGCGAAGAAACGGTTGAACGCGTGCGGGCAAGTTTCACGCGTAGCCCGTGGAAGTCGACGAATAAAGCAAGCAGGGAGCTAAACGTACCACAGCCGACGGTTTGGAAAATCTTACGGAAAAGACTAAAGCAGAAGCCTTACCGTTTACAATTGCTACAAGCCCTGACACCCGATGACAAAGTCAAACGCTTTGAATTTTCGGCGCGGTTGCAACAGCTCATGGAAGAGGATGCGTTCAGTGCGAAACTTGTTTTCAGTGATGAAGCAACATTTTTTCTTAATGGTGAAGTGAACAGACACAATGTGCGAATCTGGGAGGTAGAGAATCCTCACGCATTCGTGCAGAAAATTCGCAATTCACCAAAAGTTAACGTGTTTTGTGTAATCTCACGGTTTAATGTTTACAGCCCCTTTTTCTTCTGCAGAAAAAACGTTACACGACACGTGTATCTGGACATGCTGGAAAATTGGCTCATGCCACAACTGGAGACCGACAGCGCCGACTTCATCTTTCAACAGTATGGTGCTCCACCGCACTTCCATCATGATGTTCGGCATTTCTTAAACAGGAGATTGGAAAACCGATGGATCGGTCGTGGTGGAGATCATGATCAGCAATTCATGTCATGGCCTCCATGCTCACGCGACTTTACCCCATGCGATTTCTTTCTGTGGGGTTATGTGAAAGATTCAGTGTTTAAACCTCCTCTACCAAGAAACGTGCCAGAACTTCGAGCTCGCATCAACGATGCTTTCGAACTCATTGATGGAGACATGCTGCGCCGAGTGTGGGGAGGAACTTGATTATCGGCTTGATGTCTGCCGAATCACTAAAGGGGCACATATCGAACATTTGTGAATGCCTAAAAAAACTTTTTGAGTTTTTGTATGTGTGTGCAAAGCATTGTGAAACTATCTCAAATAATAAAGTTATTGTAGAGCTGTCAAATCGCTTCAATCATTTGTAATAACCCTGTAATTTTATCAACAAGTAAATGAAACATAAACTGGATTACGCTGCACAAGCTAACGCACTAACATTGGCATTACAGTGTAGCAGAATATATAGCGTAGCTGTTGTCAGTAAATGAAGAATATTTTATTCATTATTCGCTTTATATACATCTCATATTACTCTTTATTCCGTAGGACCATTAAGGTATTACCAAACAATCGTTAGAGATATCATCTCATTAAGTATAGGTTTATTTATAAGTACCTCTTTGGTTTCAGAAGATGACTGCACGAAAAGTGAGGGACATACAGAAAACCGACACATATTTGTGGCTACAGAGTCTCTTCAATTGTTTAACTCACGTTACAGGAGTTCAGTACGGGCATTGTATGTGAAAATTAGTCGGGCTCATAAAATAAGGAGTGAAGAGGTTCTTCGCAAAATCGACAGAGAAAAGGGCATATGGAAAACACTAGTAAGCAGAGTGGACAGGGTGATTAGACACGTGTTAAGACATCAGGTAATAACGTCCATGGTGCTAAAGGGAAATGTAGAGAATAAAAACTATAGGGGCAGACAGAGATCTGGAACACATCCAGCAAATAATTGAGGACGCCGGGTGCAAATGCTACTCTGAGATGAGGGGGTTGGCACCGGACAGAAAGTCAAGGTGGACCTCATCACACCAGTCTCAGGGCCTAACCCCAGTTCGCCATGTAAATCACTGAAACGAATTTCGCGGGAAGGCGCGACAGCAGTCCGCTTTGGAAATCTCTTCCTTGGTTGTCACAAGAGTCATGAGATAGCGGCATGCACATACACAGATGGCGGTAGTATCGCGTACACGAAGTATACAAGGCCAGTGCATTGGCAGAGCCACACCGCCTCCCATCCCCCAAGCGGATCCTATACGACCTCATCCCGTTCTCGCAGCTAGTCCATTTTCTCGAACGGATACGGATCCTCTACACCTCCCGCAAACTTGATCCCCCTCACCTGCTTGTCCCTCCCATCCTCTTCTACCCCCGTCTGCTGCTGCGTCTCCATTCCCACATCCCACCTGCTATCCATCTCTCCACTCTCCATACCCTCACCCAAAGTGACTTCTACCAACCCCCCCTCCCTGATGATGCCCTCATCCCCTCCATCTACCCCTCCTAACAACTTTGATCCTCCCCATCCACCCCCTGTGTGTACCTTCCCTAGGGTACCCTCTCTCCCTTCTCTCCCTCCTCCCTTCCTCTCACCCTCCTCTCCCCTGGGCCTCCCCTAACCCCCTTACTTTCTTTCCTCTCCCTCCCATCTCCCCTGCCACTGGCACCTACACTCTAACCTCTCCCTCCTCCACCACCTTTTCCCGTTTCTGGGAGGTCCCCGGACTCGTACACATACTTTCGCGCGCCGGAGATCATCGCCTAGTGTTTGTGTGTGCCATCGTGTTCGTATTCCAGTGTATCATCGTTTGTGCTACAACGTTCGCGTGTGTCATCTCTGTGCGTGTCCACGTTTCTGAACATTTTTATTTTGGACACTGCGCCCTTGAACGGTTCCGTGTGTTTTCATTTTGTGTGTCTACGTTTGTGTATCCAACATGTCTGCTCTGCGAATGTCTCCTTTTGTATCATTAGTCTTATCTGTGACCGAAGAGCGGCGTAGTATGCCGCTGCTGGCCTACCTGTATCAGGTGTGAAAACAACAATAAAGAAAAAAAAGCGGAGCCGCCATTTGCACTCAGGTAATTCATCTGTAAAGGTTTCCAACGTGATTACGGCCGCACGACGGGAATTAACAGACTCTGAAAGTGGGAAAGGTAGTTTGGAACTAGACGGAAGGGACATTCAGTTTCAGAAATCGTTAGGGAATTCAAAATTCCGATATCCACAGTGTCAAGAGCGTGCCGAGAATAGCAAATTTCAGGCATTACCTCTCACCACGAACAACGCAGTGGCCGGTAGCCTTCACTTAACGCCCGAGAGCAACGGCATTTACGTAGTATTGTCGTTCTAACAGACAAATAACCTGCGAAATGAATGGCGAACGGACGGCGAACGCATCCGTTAGGACGGTGCGGCGAAATCTGGTGTTAGTGGGCTACGGCAGCAGACGCCGACGCGAGAGCCTTTGCTAATAGTAAGACTTCGCGTGCAGCACCTCTTCTGGGCTAGTAACCATAATGGTTGGACCCCAAACGACTGTAAAACCGTGGCCTGGTCGGATGAGTCCCGATTTCAGTAGGTAAGAGCTGATGGTAGGGTTTGAGTGGGGCGCAGACCACACGATGCCATTAACCCAAGTTGTCAACAAGGCAGTGTGCAAGATAGTGGTAGCTCCATAATGGTGTTGGCTGTGTTTACATGGATCACTGACTGGAAATGGTATGTTCGGCTACTTGGAGACTATTTGCAGCCGTTCATGGACTTCATGTTCTCAAACAACGATGGAATTTTTGGGTATGGCAATATGAAATGTTACGAGGCCACAGTTGTTGATTTGAAGAACATTCTAGACAGCCCAAAGGAATGGTTTGGCCACCCATATGACATTTATGGGACATAAAAGAGAGCTCCGTTCCTGCCCAAAATCCTGCACCGGCAACACTTTCGCTGTTATGGATGGTTTTAAAGGCAGCTTGTCTCAATATTTTTGCAGGAGCTTCCAACGACATAATGAGGCCATACCACGCCGAACTGCTGCACTACCCCGGGCAAAATGAGGTCCTACACGATATTAGGAGGTTCAAAATGGTTCAAATGGCTCTGAGCATTATGGGACTCAACATCTGTGGTCATCAGTCCCCTAGGACTTACAACTACTTAAACCTAACTAACCTAAGGACATCACACACATCCATGCCCCAGGCAGGATTCGAACCTGCGACCGTAGCGGTCACGCGGTTCCAGACTGACGCGCCTAGAACCGCACGGCCACACCGGCCGGCTGTGAGAAGGTATCCCATGACTTTTGTCAGCTCATTATATGCGGTTACGAACTAATTCGATATGACAATACGAAGCGGATGAGTTGTCTTCAGGTTTTGACACGCCTGTTCCATAGTGCAACGATGCCACGGCGTATACGACGAACCTGAACTTGGTGACATGCTCTATCGACTGATATGCGACATTTCCTTATGCGTCTTGTACTTTTCGCGCAGTCTTTTTATGAAACCTTATGAAAAACTCTCTTCATAATAATGACAAACATGAAGAATAGTAATTACAATAAAATCACGTGACCTATAATGTACACTGCTGGCCATTAAAATTGCTACAACAACGAAGATGACGTGCTACAGACGCGAAATTTAACAGACAGGAAGAAGATGCTGTGATATGCGGTTACTCCTGACGCTGCATCACAGACAGGATCGCCTGCGATGGTGTACTCAACGACGAACCTGGGTGCACGAATGGAAAAACGTCATTTTTGGTCTGTTTGACTCAATGCCCAGGTGTATCAAGGCCAGTGGTGGTTGTTCTGGGTACTGATTTCTCAGGATCTATGCACCCAAATTGCGTGAAAATGTAATCAGATATCAGTCCTAGTATAATATATTTCTTCAATGAATATCCGTATTTCTTCTTGGTGTAGCAATGTTAATGGCCAGTATTGTATTAATTTCCGTTTACTAATAATGTGCTAGGAACGACACAGGTGAGAATTGTACATTACTGTCAGTAATCATCCCGGAATTTGCCTTTGCCTGTAGGGATCAGAGAACCATGCAGTTCCAAACAAGAACATTGGGACCCAGTAACAGTGTTCAGACCTCATCTCAACCGTGATTGGCTGGGTCTAGTAATTGAACCATTCGTAACTCACAAACTGATGCTCGTTAAGTCTGATCGTTTTGGTACATCAGATAGAAACTGGGAGACTGAAGTGACTTTCTAGGCTTTCCACGCCTAATAAAACTCGAAAATCTCTTTGGGTTTGCTGGCGGTTGCTAAAATCAACTCGATTCAATATTTAGGCGATCCAGCTGTTCGCCATTATCAGGAGATCGCTGCTTCTGCTGATGAGTTGCGATGAGAACTGAATCGAGTTCATTTTAGGATCGGACAGCAAATCCGAAGAGACTTTACTGTAACTCATTACTGCAAAATGTCAAATTCTTAATACATTTCTTTTTTCCTTTATTGAATGTGTATTAATTAGAAGTGACGACAGTTGTAAATTTTGTAAACTGCAAGTCACAGTATGGTGTGTGGCTTGGATATGTAGCTCAGAAATATTCTCTCTCTCCTACTCATCCTAGATTTCTTACGTTTCCATTCCACTTTCGATTTGTACATGGAAAGAGTGACTGATTACACATCTCCATTTCTTCCAACTTTCCAGCCAGGATCAAGTTGTGTATGTGGGACGAATTTATGCTTCCATAACGTCACTCGGAATGGCAAAGCTTCCAAATTTAAATATTTTTGGACTGTACAACGCATTTGTTGTAGGGTTTCCCTCCGTAGTTGATGAGCATATTTCTGAGACTCTTGCTTTGGCTACATAAAGCGGTGCTCATAGTACAGTTTCCCCATACATCTTCTCAATCTGTTCTGTTAATACGGAACTCCCATAGAATACCTGTTCCAAAGAATGGGAGAGCTGACAGATCCGTGACCCTTTCAGTACCCCTGGGATGTACACTACCGGCCATAAAAATTGCTACACCAAGAAGAAATGCAAATGATAAACGGGTATTCATTGGACAAATATATTACACTATAACTAATATCTGATTACATTTTCACGCAATTTGGGTGCATAGATCCTGAGAAATCAGTACCCAGAACAACCACCTCTGTCCGTAATAACGGCCTTGATACGCCTGGGCATCGAGTCAAACAGAGCTTGGATGGCGCGTACAGGTACAGCTGCCGATGCAGCTTCAACACGATACCACAGTTCATTAAGAGTAGTGACTGGCGTATTGTGACGAGCCAGTTGCTCGTCCACCATTGACCAGACGTTTTCGATTGGTGAGAGATCTGTAGAATGTCCTGGCCAGTCGAACATTTTCTGTATCCAGAAAGGCCCGTACAGGACATGCGGTCGTGCATTATCCTGCTGAAATGTAGGGTTTCGCAGGGATCGAAAGAAGGGTAGAGCCACGGGTCGTAACACATCTTAAATGTAACGTCTACTATTCAAAGTGCCGTCAATGCGAACAAGAGGTGACCGAGACGTGTAACCAATGGCACCCCATACCATCACGTCGGGTGATACGCCAGTATGGCGATGACGAATACACGCTTCCAATGTGCGTTAACCGCGATGTCACCAAACACCGCTGCGACCATAATGATGCTGTAAACAAAACCTGCATTCATCCGAAAAAATGACGTTTTGCCATTCGTGCACCCAGGTTCGTCGTTGAGTACACCATCGCAGGCGCTCCTGTCTGTGATGCAGCGTCAAGGGTAACCGCAGCCATGGTCTCCAAGCTGATAGTCCATGCTGCTGCAAACGTCGTCTAACTGTTCGTGCAGATGGTTGTTGTCTTGCAAACGTCCCCATCTGTTGACTCAGGGATCGTGACGTGGCTGCACGATCCGTTACAGCCATGCGGATAAGATCCCTGTCATCTCGACTGTTAGTGATACGAGGCCGTTAGGATCCATCACGGCGTTCCGAATTACCCTCCTGAACCCACCGATTCCATATTCTGCTAACAGTCATTGGATCTCGACCAACGCGAGCAGCAATGTTGCGATACGATAAACCGCAATCGCGATATGCTACAATCCGACGTTTATCAAAGTCGGAAACGTGATGGAGGGCATTAATCCTCCTTACACGAGACGTCACAACAACGTTTCACCAGGCAACGCTGGTCAACTGCTGTTTGTGTATGAGAAATCGGTTGGAAACTTTCCTCATGTCAGCACGTTGTAGGTGTCGCCACCGGCGCCAACCTTCTGTGAATGCTCTGGAAAGCTAATCATTTGCATATCACAGCATCTTCTTCCTGTCAGTTAAATTTCGCGTCTGTAGCACGTCATCGTTGTGGTGTAGCAATTTTAATGGGCAGTATTGTATACGTCCCACGATAGATTATCGGAGAACCTGTAGGAATTTGCTGTTTTTTGTTGTATCAATATCATTCTGGTAAAGAGATGCCTAATAACGGTTTTTAGAATTCTTATAATTCCAGCTTGCACCTGTTGGTTGTGCCGCCTTCAAGTTTCATAGTTAACCTTCTGCCCTGCTCTGCTCCGTACAATCACAGCGAATTAGATCGCGCCTACATGTAGGCAACCTAATGAACAGCTCTGCAAAGCGTGCTACCGTCGTGCTCTCCCTGACATTTCGTGTCTATGAACCACATGCACGTATTGACGTCTGCTGCGTCACAAACGGCGCCCATATCGAACGCGAATTAAAAACTAAGAGTAATGCTCTATCCGCTGACGTGTGTCTGACTACGACGTTGATTGAAATGACTATAAATTAATGTGTTTCACTCCGAAAGAAGAGTTAGTAGTGAACGAGTTAAGAGACCTACTTCACACACAAGATGGTTATATTTAAACTGTAGTTACTCAGAGATCCAGTGTGAACTGTAATAATTGTGTGGCAGAGAAACTTGGTATATATTCTAACGCGTTAATGCCGAGCGTATTTACACTGGACTGTGGAACGGATTTTCGCTGCGACTTCAAAAATGGTTCAAATGGCTCTGAGCTCTATGGGACTTAACATCTATAGTCATCAGTCCCTTAGAACATAGAACTGCTTAAACCTAACTAATCTAAGGACATAACACAACACCCAGTTGTTAAGAGGCAGAGAAAATACCTAACCCCGCCGGGAATCGAACCCGGGAAACCGCGCGCGGGAAGCGAGAACGCTACCGCACGACCACGAGCTGCGGACCGCTGCGACTTACGCAGGTGCAAATCTGGGGCTGCGAATGTAAGAAAGACCTATGGATATGTTTCCACACGTAACTGATTAGGAAAGAGACGTGAGCAGAAAAGGTCAAACAAATGAGAAAGGCTTAATGTTGATTTTACAGTATTATTAACCGCTGCAAATATAAATTGTTCAATACAGCATCAAAGATACGTAGTGTTGATTTTGCAGAAGTTTTTCAATAAGAGCATCGGAGATTCGGCGAGATGCTGTACAGCGACAGATTTTCACCTAGTGGCCAAAATTGGAACAAATTTTTTTTCAGCGTAAATCGGTTCTGCATTAACGCATTGGCGTATCTACCAAGTTTCTCTGCCATTTGACAATTACAGCCCACACTGGACCTCCGTGAGTAGCTGCATTTTAGTTATAACCACCGAGTATTGGTTGTAATATCTAAAAATTCTTCTGAAAGATCCTTGCCTAACAAATTGTTTCCTGTCATTTAAGGAAGGGAGATTAGGATTTAAATTACAGTCGCCTATAATACCATTATGGAGATAAAGCACAATATCTGATTGGGGGAATATGGGGGAGGTAAATCAGTCGTGACCTGCAGTTTAAAGGAAATCCTGGAAAACCTAAATCAGGATGGTCACAAAGAGGTTTGAGCCGACTTCCTTCCGAATATGAGTCCAGTGTCTTACCACAGTATCACTGCTCTGGGTAGAGACAACTAACCACATCAGATCTTACTTGCTGTGAACGATAACGCAAAAATACTGCAATGGGAAGCAAGACGAGGTAATCGATATCGAGTATATAGATTTTTGTGTTTTCTTCACGACTTTTTTATGTTAATTTAAGCATTGTGGTCTGATTTCACTGATAATCAGCAGTTTTCCGTTGACAATGGCATGTAATATGAAGCTTGATATGGAAAACGCAATGGAAAGTGAAGGTGTGAGGGAATAAGAACAAGTTTCAATGTCCTCTGGAGTCAGAGGTCTGTCACTCACGGAACCTAAGCTGGAATCCAGTAGAGGTCGATAGCATCTATTTGTACAGGAACCATCCCAGCATTCGCCTTAATCGATTTAAGTAAACGACGGCTAGCCCAGTTCTGGAAAGTCGGACAGAGCTGTGCACCGAATTCCTCCCGATTGTGAGTGAATTGTCTTAAACACTGCCTCACATCGCTCATTGACACCGCAACACCCCATTCACAGTGCCACTCTGGAAGAACATACATCTGCGACAGTGGAAGTCGAAAATGGTTTCCACTTACAGAAGTTTCATTGAAACAGAGGATGACACGCGTAAAGCTGAAATACTAAACACCTTTTTCCAAAGCTGTTTCACAGAGGAAGACCGCACTGCAGTTCCTCCTCTAAATCCTCGCACAAACGAAAAAATGGCTGACATCGAAATAAGTGTCCAAGGAATAGGAAAGCAACTGGAATCACTCAACAGAGGAAAGTCCACTGGACCTGACGGGATACCAATTCGATTCTACACAGAGTACGCGAAAGAACTTGCCCCCCTTCTAACAGCCGTGTACCGCATGTCTCTAGAGGAACGGAAGGTTCCAAATGATTGGAAAAGAGCACAGGTAGTCCCAGTCTTCAAGAAGGGTCGTCGAGCAGATGCGCAAAACTATAGACCTATATCTCTGACGTCGATCTGTTGTCGAATTTTAGAACATGTTTTTTGCTTGAGTATCATGTCGTTTTTGGAAACCCAGAATCTACTATGTAGGAATCAACATGGATTCCCGGAAACAGCGATCGTGTGAGACCCAACTCGCTTTATTTGTTCATGAGACCCAGAAAATATTAGATACAGGCTCCCAGGTAGATGCTATTTTTCTTGACTTCCGGAAGGCGTTCGATACAGTTCCGCACTGTCGCCTGATGAACAAAGTAAGAGCCTACGGAATATCAGACCAGCTGTGTGGCTGGATTGAAGAGTTTTTAACAAATAGAACACAGCATGTTGTTATCAATGGAGAGACGTCTACAGACGTTAAAGTAACCTCTGGCGTGCCACAGGGGAGAGTTATGGGGCCATTGCTTTTTACAATATATATAAATGACCTAGTAGATAGTGTCGGAAGTTCCATGCGGCTTTTCGCGGATGATGCTGTAGTATACAGAGAAGTTGCAGCATTAGAAAATTGTAGCGAAATGCAGGAAGATCTGCAGCGGATAGGCACTTGGTGCAGGGAGTGGCAACTGACCCTTAACATAGACAAATGTAATGTATTGCGAATACATAGAAAGAAGGATCCTTTATTGTATGATTATATGATAGCGGGACAAACACTGGTAGCAGTTACTTCTGTAAAATATCTGGGAGTATGCCTGCGGAACGATTTGAAGTGGAATGATCATATAAAATTAATTGTTGGTAAGACGGGTACCAGGTTGAGATTCATTGGGAGAGTCCTTAGAAAATGTAGTCCATCAAGAAAGGAGATGGCTTACAAAACACTCGTTCGACCTATACCTGAGTATTGCTCATCAGTGTGGGATCCGTACCAGATCGGGTTGACGGAGGAGATAGAGAAGATCCAAAGAAGAGCGGCGCGTTTCGTCACAGGGTTATTTGGTGACCGTGATAGCGTTACGGAGATGTTTAGCAAACTCAAGTGGCAGACTCTGCAGGAGAGGCGCTCTGCATCGCGGTGTAGCTTGCTCGCCAGGTTTCGAGAGGGTGCGTTTCTGGATGAGGTATCGAATATATTGCTTCCCCCTACTTATACCTCCCGAGGAGATCACGAATGTAAAATTAGAGAGATTAGAGCGCGCACGGAGGTTTTCAGACAGTCGTTCTTCCCGCGAACCATACGCGACTGGAACAGGAAAGGGAGGTAATGACAGTGGCACGTAAAGTGCCCTCCGCCACAGATCGTTGAGTGGCTTGCGGAGTATAAATGTAGATGTAGATGTAGATGAAGTACCAAAGGAGGTGACTCAGTTGATTAGACACTTGACTCACATTTGGAAAGTGTAGTGTCTGAGTACTAGTTTGCGTATCCTGATTACCTTATTCCACAGCATCCTTAAATCATGCCAGGAAAATTTTGGGACGGTTTCCTAAGAAAACCACATCAAAAACTGTCAGCCAGGCATAGCGCTCCGTCTACATAAAAACATTGTACAGGATGGCCAAAAGAAAACTGTCCCTCAAAATACTTCATGCACCTTAAACTACGCAATCCAACTCGCATCATCCGCATCCGAGGCATATGGTGTAAGTTGGATTGCCTGTCTTAAGATGCACGATGTACGAGGACGTACTGAACAGTAATGCCTCAGAATTCTTTTATTCTCTTCACAATATTGGGTGAGGTATTACATGTCATTTATATTACTCGGTCGGCTTTCCCACTGTGTTGACGTAAGTTGCAAACCTCTGCCTCTGAATTGTAGCGTGTGACATGGCGGTATGTAACGAAACTATGCCATTGTGTGAGAAACAGCGTGCTATAATCCATCAGAAAACTGAAGGCACGGATTCTAAGAGTTCGTCCACACATGGAGCACACTCTCCTTGTGCGTGATAATGCCAGACCGCCACACATGAGCAGTGAGACATTTGCAACAATCCGACGCTTTGGATTCACTGTATCGATCATCCTCCATACAGTACCGACTTGGCACCACCAGATTTTCGCCTGTTTTCAAAACTTAAAGAACCCTTACAAGACTTCACTTTGATAGTGATGAAGTGGTACAATCAGAAGTGAGGTTGGGACTCCGTCAACAACGTCACTCATTCTACAGTGACGGTATCAATAAACTGGTCCCTCGTTGGGAGAAATGTGTTGTTCTCCAGGATGATCGTGTTGAAAAATAAATACGTAGACATGAAGAATAAAGATGTAGAATATTAATAACATTTGTTTTATTTAAGAAGCTTTGAGAGTTTTCATATAAAAAATTCGGAGGCATTACTTTACAGCACGCTCACGTACTTTCCCGGCCACTTTTATGTTACCGAACCTGTAAAAACGTGTCCTTCCGGTATGTAGTAAATTATCATTTTAGTCTGAGAAAGTGTTTTCCTTTGTATAATTGTTTAAAGTAGGTGCTTCGTGTGTGTTTAGTTTAAACAGATAATCTGGATACTTTAGCCTCAAAATCTTCTATATGTCGAACGCAAGTAAATGACATGGTGCAATATTAAAAGGCCCCTGCTCCTTCATTTTTCACAGTTAAGAAATGGGTGTCTGATTTTGATACGTCCGCACTTCCTTTGAAGGTGATCCTCGTGAAGAACGACCAAAAAGTACAACAAATAATGAAACTACGTAAAATGCACACAGTACCTCAGCGATTGAAAGTATATGAAATAGATGACGCTATAGTAATATTGGAAAGCCGGCTGGGGTGGCCAAGCGGTTAAAGGCGCTACAGTCTGGAACCGCGTGACCGCTACGGTCGCAGGTTTGAATCCTGTCTCGGGCATGGATGTGTGTGATGTCAGTTAGGTTTAAGTAGTTCTAAGTTCTAGGGGACTGATGACCTTAGAAGTTAAGTCCCATAGTGCTCAGAGCCATAATATCGGAAGAAGGTTTACGGTATATTTTAAGTGAAGAATCAACTGTTAGGAATGTACGTTCCAAGTGGATCAAAAAAATACTTGAGAATGCTCCTAGGCTGGAAAAGAAAAAGTTATCATCTTCCATCACAATAGTGCATCTATAATAAAGGAGGTTTGGCATTGAGGAAACAAGTGAGTTGCAAGACGAATCCTTTGAAACTATAAATTTTCACCTGTTTTCCTTCCCCATGACTTCCACCTATGGTCACACAGAACTTCCAAGATCATATTTCTCGTCGGACGAAATGAACTAACCTAAAAGAAGACTACGTCGAAAATAATGTGTATTTTTTATCTAAAAAATACAGTCTCATAATTTTTGTACTATTTACCCAATCAAACAAAAACAAAAAGAATATCTGGTGATACCTAGACTCCCAGATTACATTTTCTTAACTGTCTGCAAAGGTCACACTGTTTGTCGGTTACATTATCGTTGAAACTCTCTTTCTGTGACACACACACACACACACACACACACACACACACACACACACACACAAACACACACAAACTCGCTATTATTTCTGTCTGTCCTTGCACCTCCTATCTATGTGTGTGTGTGTGTGTGTGTGTGTGTGTGTACACGTGCACGAACTCTTTACATGAGTTGAGAGATGGTATGATACTCGTGTGTTTACAGCAGTTGAGAGACGATATGAAAAATACAAATGAACACGAAGAGAAATAGCGCGAGAGGGAAAAAGAGCCACTGAATGCCCTGGAGGATCCTGCGTTATGAATTCTCGTACCAGAAGCGGAGCACAGGTGTAGTTGGTCAATAGGTGGTGAGAACCCTGGGCACGTCCGAAATACATTCTGACGCATACGTAATGCTGCTTGTATCTCATAACGTGCTGCTCCCTGTGCTCTGTTGAACAAACATAACAAATAAAATTATTCTCTACGACTTCCACCTCAGCGCATAACAAATTCACAACGCAAGGGTGTGCCATCTGCAGAAATAACCACTGTAGGAAACAGATGGGCAACGGAGGGCTACCGTGAAAACCTTCTGCTGTTGTTTCCGCAGTGGTATCAAAACCGTCGAAAACGCAAGTACTCTTCTCTTGTAAACCATCTGATTTTACAGATTCCGTCCGTTCACTTAAGCGAATGCGATCACCGAGCTATATTAATTTCGGCTGCTTGTCTCGGTGTGTTACAAACATTTCAGTTGCGACTCACAAAAGGGGCAGTCATACAATGTTTTGACAACATTGTTACCCGTAGTCTGAGGAAAATTATAGACAGCGAGAAGTAGTGGCTTTCTTTCAACACAGTGATTTTTTCCCTACACTGTTTCACTCACAATGAAACATTTGAACTCAAGGAATGGTAAATTACGTTAAGGTTTAATGCTGTTTTTCGTAAAAGTTAAATATCAAAGCTGTTTGTTATACATTAATAAATTATTAACGCACGTTTTATGTCTATCTGAATGCGAACTATCTCAGTCAGACGATCTTTTAGCTCTACAAGATTTGCTAAAAGACCAGTTTATACTTAGCATATACACTGAATTATTTTACTAAACATATCTCTTCAAACAACGACAGGTGTCATGCCAATGTATTTCCCTTCCAGAGGACCTCCAGCGCTGTTAAAATGCCGCTTTAGTATCTGGACAGATAAAACTTTACCACATTGTTAGCCCGTGTAACAGACCAGTCAGCGTGTCCGACTGCCTCCTTATCTGACTGCCTTCTAGTTGTAATTCTGCAGACGACTTTCTGTTGGTGAGTTAACTGTAATGGTAGATACTAACCATTGTGAAGGCGATATGGGAGCTACATTAAGGTGAAGTAGCGGCTTCAGTTTGGAAAATCCGATATTGACGGTCAGTAGTGGAACATGTGAACGACGTGCACGTCAAACTGTCGTGCTAGACACAAAGATAACACAGCAGCCGGTCAAATTACACTTTGGATTCACCGCGGCCGTGCTTAATTGTCCACACACAAAAACGCGAAAAAACATTCTGTAGCCTATATCGGATAGAATATTTATTTATTTAAGACAAACGATTCGACAGACTTTGCTGTCATCTTCAGGTCTTAAAAATCTTTTTGTTGTAAAAAACGTGTTCATTTTACAGTGAACATCACGCCAAGTTGTGTGGATAAGCATCAGCACGTGACAACTTGGCGTGAAGCTGAAAGTAAAATGAACACGTTTTCACAACAAAAAGTTCTTAAGACCTGCAGATTACAGCAAAGCCTGTGGAAACCAGCTGTCTTAAATAAAGATACATTTCATGCGATCTAGGCTATTGAATGTTTTTTAGCAAGTAAAACAGATCACACCTTCAGTGCTCTCAAAATGAGAACATTCAATCAATACAGAAAAATACTCGCCACATTTCGTCATAATCGCTATATTTATGCTGCACACAACTCATAATAAAGCAATCCTCACAGCCTTTTCCTTGTGTAAATCCAGTCTGTTCTGTGTGGACCTGTTTGTCGGTGGATAAGTAGATTCTGTTATAAATGAGCCTCTTTAGGAGCTTGAACGTGACATTAAGGAAAGCAATGGGTCGGTAGTTTTCAACTTTGTAGGGAAGTTTGTTTGGTTCGAGTACAGCAATAAGCAAATTGATATCATCTTACTCCAAGAAACCCACATAGAAAACTATGGAAGGATTCCCGACTTTAAGCTGGTAACTGTTAATAAACATCTTTAAAATGCACTTGGCCCAGACGTTTACGGGCTTAACACGTGGATGAACTACCCTGAACGAATACTTCTATGCATTTCTCATTCATTTTTGTAATGAGGAAGGACTTAATTCACAAGCGATTGAGAAACGAAGGCAATCTCGAGGTTTAGACTAGAACATTAACTTTCTCGTCAGACCCTGCAGGAGAGAGTATTTAGAAAAACAACGATGAAAAACAGGGCAACAAAAGGATCTCACATATACAGATAAAACGTATACTTGTATTTAACCTTCTTTCTGGAACTCCATCTTCTACGAGGACAAGGAGCACATTGTTGGTCAAAAATGCACTTCTTTTTTCGGCGTAGTCTCCTTTCAGGTAATTACATTTTTCCTTTGTTCTTCCAAAGAATACTTTTCAAGTCCAAAGTGCGATTTTGAAAGATTTGCAGAAAAATTGCTTGTGGTTACCATTAGACTCGCACATTTTCCAGTCACAAATTGTTTTAGATAATAGAAAATATGGTAGTGAAGGTGGTAAATCCGGTGGATGTACAGCAATTTCTACTGCAAATCCTTCAACATTCCACTTCCCATAGAATGTTTGTGCGCAAGAGCACTGTCTTGATGCAAAATGATTTTATTTTCTGCTGTATTCGTTGTCTCCTCTCACATATTTTGCGATTAATAGCTCCAGAAGACTTACATAGTAATTTTCAGTAATTGTTCCATTTATTGAAAGATAATAAAAAAATCAGGACTTTACAAACCCAGAATAACCGTTGGCCATTATCTTTCTGGCAGATGGGACTGGCGTGACGTGGTGGCTCCAAATCTCATCTACAGTAAAATAGGCGCATACCGATTCTTGTGTTCTTTTCCAGGCGTTCCAAGCATGTGTGAGAAATACGTCTGGTACATGCCTTTGGTGAGCATTCAATAAATACGCCACCGATCTTGCACCACGTTTTCTCATTGTTACTTCTTATTGCAATATGCAGTGCACCCTTTATTTCTACGGTGCTACAACTTTGCTTCCGCCGTTTTTTCTCAAAGTTCGAGGCTTTATTGTGAGCATCTTACAAAAAATTTACGTTTCAAGGTATTGGCCATCGCTGGCCGCTACTTTCTCCCATCTTTCGGGCAGCATACGAACCCCGCGGCGGAAGAACTGGTCGTCTTTCGAGAAGATCCATGCATCGATCCAATTTTGCAATTGTTCATATGACAGGAAGCGGTGGGCAGCCAGGTCGTGTGCCATTGAACTAAAAAGTTTGTAGTGAAAGGGAACAATGTCTGTAGAATGCGGCGGTTGGGGTAGGACTTCCAATTTCAACGTTCCCAGGTATGTTTTGGCGGGTTTTGCGACGTGGGATCGAGCACTGCCA
Source organism: Schistocerca cancellata (assembly GCF_023864275.1). Lineage (NCBI taxonomy): Eukaryota > Metazoa > Arthropoda > Insecta > Orthoptera > Acrididae > Schistocerca > Schistocerca cancellata. The sequence continues at coordinate 151,164,345 of NC_064629.1, forward strand.
TGCTCCAAAATCACCTTTTCATGTCTATCGCTGTATTGTGGCCGTTTGTCTTTCAGTGATCGGCTCAAACACATCAATTGGTTTCGACAACGATCTCGTGTCATTGTTCCCGTCGGTTGCAGTAGCATGGAAAGCTTTCTCTCTTTCACAACACTGGCGGTCTTCAACGTCAAAATCACACTTCTTGAAGCATGGAAACCGTTTCTGTAAAGTTATGTCACTAACAGGCATCCCATCATAGGTCTTACCTAGATTTTTATGAGCCTTAACCACAGATTTCTCCATATCAAGGCAGATAATTAAAACCTCTCGCAAATGACAAGAATGGGGCTCGTAAGTTGACACATTCAGCCGAGAATAACTTTTAGTTGCAATCAAAAATCGACTAATATTTTGGTGGCGTTATGTTCTCAAATGCCGAAGCTTACTGTATGACACTTACAACCTATGACTTTCTCCACTACTTTCAACTAATGCCGTCCACTACAAAACGGCGGAAGCAAAGTTGTAGACCTAATATACCGGGTGATCAAAAAGTCAGTATTAATTTGGAAACTTAATAAACCACGGAATAATGTAGATAGAGAGGTAAAAATTGACACACATGCTTGGAATGACATGGGGTTTTATTAGAACAAAAGAAATATTGAAATATTGCTAGACGCGTGAAAGATCTCTTGCGCGCGTCGTTTGGTGATGATCGTGTGCTCAGCCGCCACTTTCGTCACGCTTGGCCTCTCAGGTCCCCAGACCTCAGTCCGTGCAGTTATTGGCTTTGGGGTTACCTGAAGTCGCAAGTGTATCGTGATCGACCGACATCTCTAGGGATGCTGAAAGACAACATCCGACGCCAATGCCTCACCATAACTCCGGACATGCTTTACAGTGCTGTTCGCAATACAGCTATTGTTGAGGAATGATAGTGGACATATTGAGCATTTCCTGTAAAGAACATCATCTTTGCTTTGTCTTACTTTGTTATGCTAACTATTGCTATTCTGATCAGATGAAGCGCCATCTGTCGGAAATTTTGTGAACTTTTGTATTTTTTTGGTTCTAATGAAACCCCATGTCATTCCAAGCGTGTGTGTCAATTTGTACCTCTCTATCTACATTATTCCGTGATTTATTCAGTTTTCAAATTTATACTGATTTTTTGATCACCCAGTATGTATATGGTACCAGCTATCTGATACGCATTCCATTGCGAATCGTCCAATACCATATCGTGCACGTTTGGCACTGTTTTCTTCTGCAAACTTATTTTTTCGACATTTATCAAGGGGATTACATTGAAGAGAAGTACGGCCCCGTTTGATTTCATAAGTGTAAAAAATGAAGCAGCTAACTCTTTTCAAACCTTCACCAACTTTCAACGAATTTCCGATGGCAAGAAATGAACACGGGCAACAAAAGGATTTTCTTACGGTCCAGAATCCGCAGTTTATGACTTCATACGAAGCAACGATAACAAGACTACTTCAACCACCTTATAAAAAAAAATATTCCGCAGATTAAGCACACACTTGACTGAAATTCATTTTGCATCTATATCTACATCTACATCTACATACATACTCCGCAATCCACCGTACGGTGAGTGGCGGAGAGTACCTCGTATCGCAACGTGCATCTTCTCTCCCTGTTCCACTCCCAAACAGAACGAGGGGAAAATGACTGCCTATATGCCTCTGTACGAGCCCTAATCTCTCTTATCTTATCTTTGTGGTCTTTCCACGAAATGTAAGTTGGTGGCAGTAAAATTGTACTGCAGTCAGCCTCAAAAGCTGGTACTCTAAATTTCCTCAGTAGCGATTCACGAAAAGAACGCCTCCTTTCCTCTAGAGACTCCCACCCGAGTTCCTGAAGCAATTCCGTAACTCTCGCGTGATGATCAAACCTACCCGTAACAAATCTAGCAGTCCGCCTCTGAATTGCTTCTATGTCCTCCCTCAACCTGACCTGACAGGGATCCCAAACGGTCGAGCAGTACTCAAGAATAGGTCGCACCAGCGTTCTATAAGCGGTCTCCTTTACAGATGAACCACATCTTTCCAAAATTCTACCAATGAACCGAAGACGACCATCCGCCTTCCCCACAACTGCCATTACATTCTTGTCCTACTTCATATAGCTCTGCAATGTTACGCCCAAATATTTAATCGACTACTAATGGAGTATTCAAACATTACAGGATTCTTTTTCCTAATCATCTGCATTAATTTACATTTATCTATATTTAGAGTTAGCTGCCAGTCTTTACACCAATCACAAATCCTGTCCAAGTCATCTTGTATCCTCCTACAGTGACTCAACGACGACACCTTCCCGTACACCACAGCATCATCAGCAAACAGCCGCACATTGCTATCCACCCTATCCAAAAGATCATTTATGTAGATAGAAAACAACAGCGGGCCTGCCACACTTCCCTGGGGCACTCCAGATGATACCCTCACCTCCGATGAACACTCACCATCGAGGACAACGTACTGGGTTCTATTTATGCGCTAACATAACAAAAATGAAATTTCATTCATATCGACGACGTCCATTTACCAGAGTGAGACTCATTGCACTCTTGCAGGCAGTATGTGAGGAGCGATAACAGATTAAATAAACTGAGTATGCAGCACAGACTTCTTGTGTAGCAGATAGTTCTCCCATTTCGCAGCGACTCGACATCTGGCTATAACAAATTGGCTCAAGTTGTTGCTGCAGCGCGCAGGAATGTTAATGAGGAAATGCCTACGCGCGTAGTCAGCACACGGGGTGGGAGCGGACGCGTACACCGTACGTGACTCTGGGAGTGGGGCTGTGTGCTGAGCACGCAAGGGCCGCGCTGCCGGAGAGCTGCGAGTGGTATTAGAGACAAGCCACATTGTGTATGAGGGAGGAAATAAAGACACTGAGGGATGGAGAAGTTGGGAGCAAGGACGCAAAGCCCTCATTTGCATTCATAACGTGTAACCTCCCCCCCCCCCCCCCGCCGCATCCAGACAACCCATCGCGTGTGAGCAATGAACTCGGTCCAAAACATGTGTTTCATCGCTCATCGCACCGCCTCGCACTGCTCCACACTTAGCCGCACAAAAAAATTCTTTGAATATGCGGTCCCGGACTCTGAGTTGTTTCGCCGCCATCGTTTCCAGTATAATGTACTACCACGTCAGTAAAGGGAAAGCAGTGTGATGATAGGCAATACCATCTCTTCTGTGTGATAAAGGTAACACTACGTTCCAGGTGGTTACTACGAGTATTTTAGATTTAACAGCAGCATATCACACTGCATGAAGACAACGATTAACGTCTAAGTTCCTTCGTATTATTTCTTGCCGTGTGGTTGCAAGACTTAGAAAATATGCTTAGCAACAGAATATTCCAGGCGACTATTGGCAATACATGGAGCAGGCCGGCCGGAGTGGCCGTGCGGTTCTAGGCGCTACAGTCTGGAACCGAGCGACCGCTACGGTCGTAGGTTCGAATCCTGCCTCGGGCATGGATGTGTCTGATGTCCTTAGGTTAGTTAGGTTTAATTAGTTCTAAGTTCTAGGGGACTGATGACTTCAGAAGTTAAGTCGCATAGTGCTCAGAGTCATTTGAACCATTTTGAATACATGGAGCAAGGCAATGAAACTGAATAATAGTCTTTCTGAAGGCTGCGTCTTACCACCTCTGCTATTTAGAATGTATATTCCTGATATGCCTGCAATAACAGTTCTAAAATTTGGATACACCGATGGTTGGGTTCATTGGTTCAAATGGCTCTGAGCACTATGGGACTTAACATCTGAGGTCATCAGTCCCCTAGAACTTAGAACTACTGAAACCTAACTAACCTAAGTATATCACACACACCCATCCCCGAGGCAGGATTGGAACCTGGACCGTAGCGGTCGCGCTGTTCCAGACTGTAGCGCCTAGAACCGCTCGGCCACTGCGGCTGGCCAGATAGTTGGGTGCTAGCTACACAACACAAGGAAATTAAGAAAGCGTATGATATTATAACAAATAATTTGGTTCCAGTAGGTAACTAATGCCGCAAATGCAAGCTTCAGCCAGGTTCAACTAAGACGGAGCTTTAATTATTTTACCTGAAGAATAATCTCGCACAAATGGACCTTAGAATTATTTTGAACAGAGCCATCTTAATACACAATAAAACTCCGTACAAAGAATAACAACATGCAGAAGCTACTTGTCACCATATGGGGCTCTTTGGCATCTACGTTACGAACAGCATCTTTTGCGCTGATTTATTCAGTACCAGAATACTGCTACTCCATATGGCTTAACAGCTCCCTTACCAAGAAAACAGAGTTCGAACTAAACCACTAACAGCGAATAATATCGGACACTATTAGTGGTACGCCCACCTTCTGGCTACCAGTCTTATCTCATATAAGTCCAGTACAACTGCAAAGATAACAAGGGAATGGAGAAAAATTCAAAATAATAAACATCCTTTCCGTTCGTTCTCTATTTCATAACTATGAAATGACTCCGCTTTAGAAAACAACCATTTTCCAGAACCGTATTCTTAGAAAACAACTTCCATATTGTGCAATACCGGAAGAAAGCGTGAGAAGATATTGTAACTGCGGCCCTCAAGAAATTTCGATGCATATCTGAAAAACCGACTGGCTTTGACCTCCCAAGATTATTCTAAACTGAATTAGAGCTAACCGTGGCAAATGTGCGGGCTAATTGTATAAATGGAAACTAAACACATCTCCGAAGTGCGACTGTAGAACAGAAATGCAGAAAATCCAGCATACTGTGTAGACATGTTCACTAAGGACATACACGGGACAATTTGTAGACTTTCTGAATACAACTAATAGTTCACTTAACTATATTTGTAACTTTGATGTTTCCTTATGAATGTTTTTCTTAGTTTATTTTCAGTAATGTGATTTACCATAATGCAGTACGATGAACAAATACTACTTTATTTTGCTTATATTTCAGCGTCAGACCGCAGATGAGACGCAAACTGAAGCCTGCGGTCATAAATAGCGAAATATTTATGGTCGAACTATCTCTCGGATATGATATCAGAGGCCGAGCGAGCGATCTATAGATAAAACTTTATCCAGCTGCCAAAAAACTTGTGATTTTAAAATTCCATGCTGTTATTGCGATTCATGTCACACAAGTAACAGTATGAAAAGAATATTAATTTACCACTGTGTTATTCCTAGCGCATTTTGACACAAAAAATCAAATTATACATAGTTATTTACAGTTTTGATTATAAAGTAATCCTGTTTGCTACACTGACAGTATTAGTACGCTCTTCACCTCATCTTCTACTTGTTCTTCGTTTCTCCTTCTTTAGCTACATCTTTGTTCTTCCTCTCTCTCTCTCTCTCTCTCTCTCTCTCTCTCTCTCTGCCGCGTGGGATTAGCCGAGCGGTCTCGGGCGCTGCAAAAAAATGGTTCATCTGGCTCTGAGCACTATGGGACTTAACATCTGTGGTCATCAGTCCCCTAGAATTTAGAACTACTTAAACCTAACTAACCTAAGGACATCACACACATCCATGCCCGAGGCAGGATTCAAACCTGCGACCGTAGCGGTCACGCGGTGCCAGACTGCAGTGCCTAGAACCGCAAGGCCACACCGGCCGGCTACGGCGCTGCAGTCGTGGACTGTGCGGCTGGTTCCGGCGGAGGTTCGAGTCCTCCCTCCGGCATGTGTGTGAGTGTTTGGCCTTAGGATAATTTAGGTTAAGTAGTGTGTAAGCTTAGGGACTGATGACCTTAGTAGTTAAGTCCCATAAGATTTCACATACATTTGAACATTTCTCTCTGTCTCTGTTCCCTGTTCAGTCTCTCTCTCTCTCTCTCTCTCTCTCTCTCTCTCTCTATATATATATATATATATATATATATATATATATATATATATATATATATATATATATACCACTAATAACGGTACAGTAACTAACAAAAAGACTATATATGAACAAGAATAATAATTTTAATTTTACCGTTTTTCCTTTATTTTCCGTATCAACCTCTCAACCACACAGTACTCACATTCAGGATGACAACGATTCACAATTGTGCCCGAACATCCAGATTTAGGTTTTCCGTGATTTCCCTAAATTGCTGAAGGCGAATGACGGAATGGTTCCCTTAAAAAGGCTATCCTTTCCTAATCCGAACTTGTGCTTTGTCTCTAATTACCTTGTCGTCGACGGGACGTAAAATTCCAGTTTTCCTTCCTTTTCTTATCAACTTACCTTTCGTCGCGGTCTACGAAGAGACTTCAAAAAATGAAACACACATTATTGCGGCAGGCTAAGCAACTTTTATTGAATGCTGCACTATACTTCACAATGACACAAATATATGACGCTATTTTTCACCGTAGCCTCCTCGTCTCTGTAAATAATGATCAGAACGTTCTAAAGAACGTTCAATTCCTTGAAGATAGAAATAGTTACATTGGTCACGGAGCTATTCGAGTACCGCTGTGTGAACGTCCTCGTCGTTGCAAAATTTCTTTCCTCCCGGATGTTATTTCAGCTTGTCGGAGCCGCGCGGGGTAGCCGCGTGGTCTGGGGCGATTTGTCACGGTTAGCGCGGCTCCCCACGTCGGAGGTTCGAGTCCTCCCTCGGGCATGGGTGTGTGTGTTGCCCTTAATGTAAATTAGTTTAAGCTAGGTTAATTAGTGTGTAAGCCAAGGGACTGATGACCTCAGCAGTTTGGTCCCACAGAAACTTACCACAAATTTCCAAAATTTCAGCTTGTCGGAAAGGTGGTGAAAGCTTAGTGTGAGATCTGGACTTCTCGGACAGAATCCCCTACGTCTGCACAGCCTTAATCGAATTGTCGGGCGCCATTTCAGTACGGCTGGAAGAGACATTACATTTGATCCAAATACCACTGGAATTTCACGATGAATTCGTGTGCAATTTAGACTCTTTGCCCACGATGACCTTAGAGTCCCATGTACTTCAACTTCCGAATACGTTTTCAGTTGCCGCGGTATTTCAGTCGGAAACTGTAGTTCAAAATGGTTCAAATGGCTCTGAGCACTATGGGACTTAACTTCTGAGGTCATCAGTCCCCTAGAACTTCGAACTACTTAAACCTAACTAACCTAAGGACATCACACACATCTATGCCCGAGGCAGGATTCGAACCTGCGACCGAGCGAGGTGGCGCAGTGGTTAGACACTGGACTCGCATTCGGGAGAACGACGGTTCAATCCCGCGTCCGGCCATCCTGATTTAGGTTTTCCGTGATTTCCCTAAATCGCTCCAGGCAAATGCCGGGATGGTTCCTTTCAAAGGGCACGGCCGACTTCCTTCCCCGTCCTTCCCTAATCCGATGAGACCGATGACCTCGCTGTCTGGTCTCCTTCCCCGAACCAACCAACCAACCAACGGAACCTGCGACCGTAGCGGTCGCGCGGTTCCGGACAGAAGCGCCTAGAACCGCTCGGCCACAAAGGCGGCGGAAACTGTGATGCACCTACTATCTGGACCGCAGCAAAACTGTGTCTGCTGGAAAACCGTAACAGGTGCTCTCTTCTGGCAATACGGAAATCTTGTTCCACAACGGAGCTAACGAGAGACGTAATGTGTGACTTCATTTCTGAGTCCCTGCGTACAGTGGGTTATACTAAAATGTTGTGAGTTACTGGAGATACACAGTTATTAACTGGTACCTGGTCCGCAATTTCTCTGGTAGTAGCATTCCTATTTTTGCATCCAGTCTATCATAACATTAATTCAGATCCAAGAGATGAATAGGTAATTCAGTATTAAAAAGACTTTTGATGTTATCTCTGTAAAACTCTTACGTTATCGTGTGAAAGATGAGAGCACACTTGCCACAGCGCATCTCTGGCTTAACATACAACACTGTAGCGTGATGTAAAAATTTTACGATAATTGCAAGGAAGTCTATAAAATAAAAATCTGACAACAGATGTAATGAACATTCTCACAGGTTCTATATAGTGGTTAAAAACGAAAACTAATCTCTTAGTTTTGACATCGAAGACCTGAAACACTAATTCGATTTATCCCTCCTCGTACGATAACTACAATTTTTACGGCCGCGGCCAGAAACTTTCGGACGGTAGTCAGAAAAGTGGCACTGCAAATGAATATGGGGACAGCCATCAAGAAAGGTTCGTTGTCACAAGGCACGGTGTACCGCAAATCCCCTATATAAGAGTAACACCGCAGCACACTCCAAGAGCTAACTAAAACTTCGGGTCGAGGGGATTACCTGTTTTGAGCTTTCTCGCTAGCAAAGCGTGACATGTTTCGAAGCAGCAAGTATTTAACTAGACGGTAACTTACCTCCATATTATCATGAATTTCAAAACATCGTCCATTTTTCTCCTAACTTTCGGAGGAACGTCAGAGCTGCGTGGAATACGTAAATTCCTTGTCGTATTAGAGCGGAGGTGGCGAACTGTAAAAGTTGGACTCCGCACCAGGTAAGTTGGTAACTGTTATAATCGACTAGTGTGGCCTAATTAAGTACTTTTGTAACATGTTCTGCAGTTTTGTCATATGACGGTAGTTTGCCAGCATCAATTATTATATCGTTATACTTGTGTTGACCAGTTTGTCTACAACGTAGCTCTTTGGTAACACTTCCTGCGTCTATTTTTTTGCGAGATAAAATATCCAACTATGGATCTTAAGTTCCTCCGTTAGTATACAGGAGAACACGGAATTATAAGTACTTCTTAGGATCGTTAGCCCTGAAAGGGTATGCAGTCTCTTCACTAAGTATGTCAACAATGGACGTGATTCAGAGTCTCTGGGAAGTTGAAATCCGTGGTTTCTCCTCCTCCCCACCCCACTAATTCTCTCTCTCTCTCTCTCTCTCTCTCTCTCTCTCTCTCTCTCACACACACACACACACACACACACACACACACACACACACACACACACATACACAAACAAACAAACAAACAACAACAACAGTGCCAAAATCTTCTTACCACTGGAATCTCTCCTCTGCAGAACAGAGCACTCCCTTGAAATCATAAGGGCAGGTTTTACGTTGAAAAGTGGTTAACATGGCAAGAAAATAATCAGGAGCGTACTCACAGGTATTAGATGTTTCAACTAGTATAAGGGCTGATTCAGCTGTCACTACCTATGAGTTTTATGGAACCTGTAACGCCTTCAAAGCCCACTTACAAATTTTTCATATTCTCTTGCTCGCTACTCTCGAACTATTTGTCCTACAGAAGAAATGAGCAAGACATTTATGTAGGAAATTTAATGTAGTTAAATTCTGGATGGAGATACGTTTTCGCTGGATGCCTCAGTTTTCGAGTTACTCAAGGAAAACGTGTTTGAAGGTCACATTCGTACGTTTTTCTGAAATAATTCGAAAACTACGTCCTCTAGCGACAACACATCCCAGTACAAAATTTAACTGCATTAAATTTTGTACAAAAAGTTCATATTCATTTTTCTGCAGGACTAACAGTTCGCACGTAGCGAGTGAGAGAATAAAAAAATTGCGCATAGTATTTGAAAGTTTCGTGGCTTGCATAAAATCCATACGTAGGGGCAGCTGAATCGCCCAGTATAATCGAATTTTATTTCAAATTCTAAACATATGTTTTTTTGTAGTGAGAGTACTTGCAGCTAATGGAAACTACGTGAAGTAAACTACCAGCCTCTGTAGCAAAAATTATACAAGGTGAATAGTGATCTCACTAGAAACTTCATGTGTGATGGAAAAAAAGGAAGATATTCTAGTGATGTCACAAGCGGCATCCATAAGCCATCCATTATCTTTATAAAATAACTATTAAAATTATATTAGAAAATTTCAAGATTTTTGAAGTTAGACTTTACTATGAGATTACATACAAAGCCAGGAAAAGCAAATGTAACTTACTGGATAAGTTAATAGCAACATTCTTTACATTAGTTTGGCCGTACTTGATACTGCCTTGCGTTTAATTCGCTGACCGTGTACTATCAATTCACGTTCGTGTCAGATGGGCCTACTGTGTGGATGTACGCTGCGACAGATATTCATTTCCGCCTGTGGTGAACCGTACAGTACATTAGATGTGCAGCTGAGAAATGGCAGATATTCTCTGCAGACAGGTTTAAAACAAGCAGTGGGATCAAGGCATAAGAGCTCGTAGAAGTTTCAGTCTCCAGTAGGAGATATTTAAGACACACAAAAATTTAATTTCATTCCTGATGGTCACATAAGACTGATAAGACTGAACATCTACATAAGACAATGTCACTTGAAAACAGAGTATATAATTTACTTCTAGGCTTCATACTTGTTGATGCAAGTGCGGTAATAAAATTTTTTATGGTGGTTTATGTAGAATTTGCGCCGGCCGTGGTGGCCAAGCGGTTAAAGGCGCTACAGTCTGGAACCGCGCGGCCGCTACGGTCGCAGGTTCGAATCCTGCCTCGGGCATGGATGTGTGTGATGTCCTTAGGTTAGTTAGGTTTAAGTAGTTCTAAGTTCTAGGGGACTGATGACCTTAGCAGTTAAGTCCCATAGTGCTCAGAGCCATTTATGTAGAATTTGCTTTGAACTCGTAATACAGAAACTTCTGTCACCTGTGCTTTATCTGAAAAATTGTCACCTTACCGGATACGTAATTATCCAGGTTACATATACAACAAATATATGCAGACATCGATCACAACTTCTTTACATGTGTCATATTTCAGGTAAATGTTTATAGGTCGTTTGGTAGGTAGGGTATTAGTGACTATTTATATCCCATATCAAACATCATTAAAGACGTGCAATTGGTTGACAACCAAGACAAAGAAATTTTGTTGAAGAACCAATTATGGCACTCACCTAGAAGTAATTTGTGGAACAGAGGAAGCCTAAAAGTGAGCCATTCCCTTTAACAAGATTAGTACAGTATTGTAACGATTTCATGTTCGATAAAATATCCCATACTGGAATGGTAGAGCTTACAGGTTAGTATACTAGATGTGAATAGAGTGAAATTAACTTTCCAGATAAATATGCAAACTCCACTACAAGGAAAAAGGTAATATTGTAATTAACTGACTGTACAATCATTTTGTACTTTACTAATGGTACGTGATTCTGCTTCACACCTACTCTTCGAAGGAGGCGTAGAACTAAGTTTCGCTAAAGCACCAAATTACAACCAGTGATTAAGAATTTGATTTGGTATTGTATACAGCAAAATTCATTGAATTCAACTACCGAGCGCCAGGAATCGCATTCTGGAAGGTGGTGATTCAAGCCCCAGTTCGGCCATCCTGATGTAGATTTTCTGTGATTTCTCTAAACCACTCAAGGTGAATGACGGGACGGTTTCTTTGAAACAACAAGGCCAATTTCGTTGTCCATTTGTCAACAACCCGAGCTTCGTATGTAACGCCGTCGCTGACGGGATGTTACACCCTAATATTCCTCTCTTCCTTTCAATACGACTGAAATAACTATGAGGAGAAAACGATAATTACGAATTTTTAGTTATTAATTCATAAAGTAAAACAAAAAAGAACGAGTAAACGATAAATATTCTAAAGAAAAATAACTTTAACATATATGATAAATAACAGTTAATAAAGTAAACCTTACTGTAAACGCAATCCTTGAGCCCACCGGATGTTTTGTTAATATGATTTGTCTCTAAAAGCTGCGCTTCACCATTATGATGTACAGTTTAACAGTTACACCTATGTCTATCTGTGATAGGTATAGTTCTTCATCCATCCTGTATTTATAGTCACTAAGTCTTTGAGAGTTCATTTGGCGTCAGCGCCAAAGCCTGCTGGCCGTGTAGCTGCGGTGCAGGTGGTTCTGCCGCAGCTTAATGGCACACCGGGGGGTGTGCACGAGCCTTGGTACAGGGGACAACATGCTGCCAACATGGTGCACAGTGCAGCTAAATACACTGCTGGATTCACATGCACTAGATCGGTGAACTTACAAGGGAACCTCCCCACCGCACCCCCCTCAGATTTAGTTATAAGTTGGCACAGTGGATAGGCCTTTAAAAACCGAACACAGATCAATCGAGAAAACAGGAAGAAGTTGTGTGGAACTATGAAAAAAATAAGCAAAATATACAAACTGAGTAGTTTATGCGTAAGATATGCAACATCATGGATGCTGTGAGCTCAAGAGCACTGTGGTACGGTGGTTAGCGTGAGCAGCTGCGGAATGAGAGATCCGTCGTTCAAGTCTTCCCTCGAGCGAAAATTTTACTTTCTTTATTTTCGCAAAGTTATGATCTGTCAGTTCGTTCATTGACGTCTCTCAAGCCACTGGTTGAGGACTAGTTCTCGGAGAACTATCAAATTATACGGAACTTGACTGCTACGTTTTCAAAAAATGGCTCTGAGCACTATCGCACTTAACTTCTGAGGTCATTAGTCCCCTAGAACATAGAACTACTTAAACCTAACTAACCTAAGGACATCACACACATCCATGCCCGAGGCAGGATGCGAGCCTGCGACCTTCCAGACTGTAGCGTCTAGAACCGCTCGGCTACCCCGCTACGTCTTCAGCCACTGTTTCAAATAATCCCGTAAAATTTCTGTCGGATGAAGATTGAACGATTTAGCAGGACAGCCGAGGTGCAATTGGTGCTTGAAAGTTCATCAAATCAAGAACTTCTGCACGTAGCCCTGTAAACACAGCTGTTGTCATGTTGGAACACACTAGGGCCCACAGACTATTCAGCATAAAAATATTCCAGAAAGGGCGCCTTTCTGTTACCGAGAACGTTGAAATAAACTAGTTCACGTTCACTGTCGCCTGAAGAGTTGGGTCCAAGTCATTGTATGGAAACACCCAAACATCGTAACACCACTTACGCCCTCAGCTGCTCCTTCCAAAAGCACTGCGGGTTAAACAGCTCATTCGGCCGTAGATGCTTTCGATGTAATGCATCATTTGAACAGAGGCAAAATCACGAACGTCGGACCACAGTGGTCCCTTCCAGTCAGTGCAGTTTGTGTGTTGTTTGGGCCACTGGAGACTTGTAGCTTTATGTGCCATTGTCAAAAATAGCCTTTTGCGCTCCAGACGTCCATTCCATACGGCTACCTCCGCAATGACCGCTTGAAAACTGGTAGATACGGACCTGCAATTCTTCAAGAAATAATTGTAGTCCTATTTGGACAGAATTGACACTGAAAATGCACGGCACTCTTCTCCGGTTCCTGTTGTCTAGGATCTTTTTACGACCGATGTTGTTTTTCGAAGAGCGACTAATAGTTAGTCCGGTGAGCTTATCAGATGTATTCCAGTTTCTCTGCCTGGTATCGAATCTGTAGCACGTGAAATTATTAGGCTGGTGCATACGTTCTCAGCGTTTCTATTTTGGATGTTGGTATTCCTGTTGCTATGGCTTTATTTATCAATTGTCACTTTTTATTTGTAGTCACTGTTGCTTTTTGAGTTGTCATTTTGTCATTTGGAGACAGTGAGTGGAACTGTGGACGCTATAAAATGGATTCCCATGTGGAGAAATCGGAACGTATCCCACATATTCTTCTGTTTGAGTCTAGTAGAGGGGTGGCAACAGCGGAGGCAGCCTGAAACATTTGCGCCGTGTGTGAGCAAATTTCCATTGGACAGAACATGTCATAAAATGTTCTTCGCTTTTTAAGGACAGTCATTCCAACATCGTGAGATATTTTCATGCAAAGGGGAAGGCTCAAAAATAGGATGTATGGGTACCGCATGCTCTAAGCCAAAACTACAACAATCAGCGGTTGGCCATATGTGCATGTCTGCTTGCTCGTCATCAACTGGCTCATGAACAACACCGACCATTCCTATTCTTTGTTGCTAACAGGTGACGAGAAGTGGTGTCTTTGTGCTAAGATAAGGAAAAGAAAGTAATTGTTGAGCCCAAACTAAGCAACAATTCCCCGTACAAAAATCTACGCGCATCTACAAAAGATAATGTTACGCGGCAAACAGCGACGATGTGGTGTTCTAAGAATTACTTCCCTGAGGTACAGTCATCACTGCTGACATTTATTGTCAACAACTGAGACGTCTTGGAGACGCAGTCCAAGAACAAACGACCAGGAAGACAGCGTGGAGTGATGCTGCCACACGATAACTCCTGTCCGCATTCTGCTAGACTGACAAATAACATTATACAGGAGTTGGGTTGGGAGGTCATTGCGCTCCCAACTTATTCACCTGATCTTGCGCCTTCCGGACGAAAATGTGCTCTGAACAAGGCTCGACAAGTTTTTCGCCTGAAACAACTTGATTTCTACAGTTGCGGAATATAAGAGCTACACCAGTGTTGGCAGACTGCTGTATAATGGTGATGGAGAATATATGATTAATGACTAACGCCTTTGTTATACACTGAACAGTCAAAGAAACTGGTACACCTACCTAAAATCGTGTAGAACCCCCGCGAGCACGCAGAAGTGCCGCAACACGACGTGACATGGACTTGACTTGTGTCTGAAGTAGTGCTGGAGGACTGTCCCTAAATCTGTAACAGTACGAGGGGGTGGAGATTTCTTCTGAACAGCATGTTACAAGACATCCCAGATATGCTCAATAATGTTCATGTCTAGGGAGTTTGGTGGCCAGCGGAAACGTTTAAACTCAGAAGCTTGTTCCTGGAGTTACTCTGTAGCAATTCTGGACGTGCGAGGTGTCTCATTGTCCTGCTGTAATTGCCCAAGTCCGTTGGAATGCGCAATGGACATGCAAGGACGCAGGTGATCAGACAAGATGTACATGTCACCTGTCAAAGACGTATCTAGACGTATCAGGGGCCCCATATCACTCCAACTGCACACGAAACACGCCATTATAGAGCCTCTACCAGCTTGAACAGTCCCCTGACATGCAGGGTCCAAGGATTCATAAGGTTGTCTCCATACCCGTACATGTCAATCCGCTCGATTCAATTTGAAACGAGTCTTGTCCGATCAGGCAACATGTTTTCAGTCATCAACAGTCTAAAGTCGGTGTTGACGGGCCCAGGCGAAGCGTAAAGCTTCGTGTCATGCAGTTATCAAGGGTTCACGAGTGGGCCTTCGACTCCGGAAGTCCATATCGATGATGTTTCGTTGAATGGTTTCCCATCTGCCACTTTTTGATGGCCCAGCACTGAAGTCTGCAGCAATTTGCTTATGTCTCGTTGAACCATTCTCTTCAGTCGTCGTTGGTCCCGTTCTTGCAGAATCTTTTTCCGGACGCAGCGATGCCGGAGATTTGATGTTTAACCGGTTTCATGATATTCACAGTACACTCGTGAAATGGTCATACGGGAAAATCCCCGCTTCATCGCTACCTCGGAGATGCTGTGTCCCATCGCTCGTGCGCGGACTATAACACCACGTTCAAACTCACAGAGATCTTGATAACCTGCCATTGTAGCAGCATCAACTGATCTAAAAATTACGCCAGACACTTGTTGTCATATATAAGAGTTGCCGATCGCAGCGCCGTATTTTGCCTGTTTACATATCTCTTTATTTGAATACGCATGCCTATACCAGTTTCTTTGTTGCTTCAGTGTATGTATCTCTTCTTTTTATTAAACGTAATGAAAAACACTACGAACTTATGCACCAGCCTAGTATTCTGCCTGCAGTTACTTGTTTTCTTTTCAGATAATTCATCTATAAACCAAATAAAAGGAAGGACGAAAGATTAGTATTAAATCTCCCATCGACATCGAGGTCATGAGAGACGGAGTACAAGCTCTGAATGTTTCAAGGAAGGAGAAGAAAATCAACCTTGCCATTTCAAAGGAACCACCTCGGCATTTGCCTGGAGCAACTTCGTGAAATCACGAAAAACCTAAATCCCGATTTTCGGATGTGTATTTGAACCGTCGTCCAACCGAATGCGAGTCCAGTAGAAATATAAGGATTTTTGGTTATTACGGGAAATCGCTGTTAGTAGAATTTGTCCAACGAGGAAGGTGGTAGCTGACCTGCGTGTCGATGAAATCAGAAATCCGGCGGCAGCGGTGGGCCGCGCAGCTGGGAGACAATGGGAGTGGCCGCATGCGGGCGTGCGCGCCCTGTGTCACAGTAGATAATATTCAGACTCTGCGAGTCCGCCGGCTCAAAGCTCTGTGCCGCTGGTTCTTTCAAATTCATTCGCAGGAACCGTCATTTGTTCAGGACGTCAAGCGCTCATGTTATCGAATTAACGGAGCGTTTCACTGCGCAATACCTGCATCGACGCAGAATTGTACGAGGGCGAGGAGGAAAATTTCTCGGCCTAACAGCTGAACGAGTGTGGTGTTTTTTCTAGGTACAACTTGCACGTATTTTTTTCCACTGGACTTTCTAGACGAATGCACATTTTCGAAGTTCTTCCCCTCTTTTAATTTCCTCCGTAAGTCACAATTTTGGAAAGTGTTCAAAATACTGCGACTTCCTTAAACACTTCGCTGGACTTAAAAATTTCCAAGGCTCAAATTTATTGAGTTAGGAGAATATGTGGAAATCAGAT
Organism: Schistocerca cancellata; assembly: GCF_023864275.1. Lineage (NCBI taxonomy): Eukaryota > Metazoa > Arthropoda > Insecta > Orthoptera > Acrididae > Schistocerca > Schistocerca cancellata. Next base: position 151,180,829 of record NC_064629.1, read on the forward strand.
AATACTAAAACCTCTGAACAGTGTACATGTTCCAACAATTTGTACCTCAAACGCATCATGTTCACTAGTAGAAAAACATCTTTGTCGCCTTGTGCATCTTTCTGTCGAAAGATGACATTTTTATTTTGCGATATAGGTCTCGTTTTATGTAGTTATTCAGACGTTTGTTGAAGAAAACTTGCACAGTATTCGCTAATTATCGTTCTGTATGTTGTAATCTAAAGAATAAAATGACTCTCATTTATGCGCGAGGAAACAAGAGCCATAGCCTATTCGACACATAAAACATATCTGGCCCGTTTTGCTGCACATTCGGAGATTTACGTACACTGCCTTGATTACCTTTCGCGTAGGGAGAGAAGTCTTGGGCCCGTATCTCATCCACAGTAAGAATTAGCGAACAAAATTAGTGGCTTTTGAAAAAGAGAACAGAAAAATATCCAACATAGTTGAGGATTTCGTTTTAGAATCTGCTAAGGTCAGCATTCTTTGAATGAATCTCAACCGAAACCTTATATTTACCTTAGTATGTAATAAACATCGTACGATACCCTTTCTTCCGATCGCCTAAAGCGCTAGCTGTTTCTTACAGTAGTAATCTCTGATCATTCAGTATCTTATTAATGCACTTCCTCGACATTTTCATCTGCGTATATATGCAGACTGAAGCGACGAATGAAGATCTGTCTCTTTCATCTGCATATAAATATCATACATGTTTCAGACTTGAAAAGCTCCCTGAAACCATATAGTTCATTTTATTTTCATCTGTGTTTTAAGTTACGGTACGGCCTTCCTGTGGCGAAATTTCATTAGTAGTAGGGCCATTTTTAAATCCTTCTCCTGCCGCGCGGGATTAGACGTGCGGTCTGAGGCGCTGCAGTCATGGACTGTGCGGCTAGTCCCGGCAGAGGTTCGAGTCCTCCCTCGGGCATGGGTGTGTGTGTGTGTGTGTGTGTGTGTGTGTGTGTTTTTCCTTAGGATAATTTATGTTAAGTAGTGTGTAAGCTTAGGGACTGATGACCTTAGCAGTTACGTCCCATAAGATTTCACACACATTTGAACATTTTTTCCTTCTCCTCATTTCTTACCTGTTAGTAATTAAAAAGAAGCAGACTCGATATAAAGCTTCACCAAATTTGGATTAATAATCGCAGGCGATAACCGTGCGGAACCAAGGATTTTCTAATGAGACGATGCTCAGTTACATCCATTTCATCGAACTGTACACATTATGAATACTTAAAACAGCTGCGTAATCAAAAATATTTGGTGTTTCAAACGGCGTTCGACTTCTGTTATTGCGAACAGCCTCTCACTTAGTGTCCCCACTTCCGTCAGTCCGTAACACAAAGGATATGCCGTATCTTTACTCTGCGACTGATTTTACTCCTTTGGCAAGTTCTGTTGGTCAAATATTTGTCCCTTGCTGGCTACCGCTCAACCTTGGTGCAGTATACATCCTCTATCCTGATCGTAATCCCCTCTTCATATTCTATTCACGGAAAAGAGTAGGATAGAGTAAGTTCGTGTAAACCTTCATAAAATCCCCAAATTCTCTTATTTCAGTGTGGTGATATATTGAGAATGTTCCATCTTTGCAAAGCATATTTTCTTTGGCTATTGTATTTAATATCAGGATATGTGTCAACCTGTTAAGGGTATAATCAGTCGCTGCTCCATTACTGATCTGAAATTTTGTTGGGCGATTTTTTTGTAAGAGGAGAACTAGATGTATTTCAGATAAGTTCCGTGTTTTAAGATATTTTCTTGTCTGTCATATGCAGGTATCATATTTGCGACGGGTCATTTCTCTGCCTAACATTTATTAATATAAGTGAAATGTATTCGCAGCTGCGAATACCAACAACCCTCAGCTATATATGGTAATGACGACAATGAAAATTTGTGACTGACCGGGTCTCGAACCCGGATTTTCCACTTTACGAAAGCGGTCACCTTAACCGTTCTGGCTACCCGCACACCACGACGGCCAGACACAAGTTTCTGTATCTCGCCGTTCCTGCGTCACAGCTGTACTCGTACGGAGAGGACATTTTAATTGAAAACCGATGCCTGGTATCGGCGAATAAATACGATACTGCAGTGCCTGTGTTGTTAAGGACGATGATACAACCTTCCTTCGGACATGAAGGCATATCCGAAGGAGCATTTCATCGATCTTATTAACTTTGCAGGCACTGCAACATCGTATTTATTAATAAGACACTGTGTCACAGGCCGCTATACATCAATTTTTCGTGTTATATTGATGTTAAAATGTAGCACAACTTCAAATTACCGAAGCTGTAGTAGTAACTTTGTACAAAAAAAAAAAAAAAACGAAAAAGCGTGTAGCATCACAAGTTTTCTAATGATTAATATAACAAGGTCAGGTTTTTAAACTTAAGATGAAAGAAAAAGTCAATTTAAAATCAAATTATTTGTCGTTCCTTCTAACAACAGATCTTCCGACGGAATTCCACATCAATAAATAGGCAGACTTATTGATCATGATCCAAATATGTTGAAATACGTTTGTTCTATTCGTACGGAAGTAAACAGAGTAGGGCTTTTCAATGCTCGACAGCTGTCAAACAACAGCACGAAGTCGGGAGGAATAACTATCTCCACAATAACTATATTGGTTGTATACACATCAGGGGCAATGACGTTACAGTGACCTCTGAACTTCACCTCATGACGTCATCACCCTTATCCGTTAAGTCATCATCACGTGACAAGCCATACCCCTTCAGCTATGACATGATTCACATCACAGGAAGCCACACTTCATCTCTTGGATCAGAGGTGGACATTGAAACGAAACAGCCAATCAAATCCCAGTACTTTACAGGTCATAAAAATGAAACGGCCAATCACAGTATAGTTCGAGAGCAGCCATCTTCGCTGAGCTCGAAAGTATCGAAATGATCGGAATTTTTTGCGCTATGCTCAAAAGCATTTATTCAAAAATTACATAAAGGATGTAACTTGCAGTAATGCTACATTTAAATACATCAGACACACACACACACATTTAAAAAACATATGTACTGTTTCAACATCAAATTCCATCCCGCATCTGTAAAATTCGTTGGAAACTATATAGCATTTGGTATGAAATGTAATGTAATTAATGAATTAGGAATATGTACTTGCTGAAGATGAGTGTTACTTTAGCTACTATTGTACAAAGTTTCAAAATGTGAAATAAAATCAACGCGTGCCTTATGCTGCTTTTTCTTGTAATTGCCAACAGATGGCAGCGTTCTTAGTTCCATTATTCTATCATACATGCTGTAAAGGACAGCAGACCGTCAGATTAACTATTTTCCACGTTTAAATAGTTTTATGATACATGTCAAGTGTAACAATGTTAATTCAACGTCTAAAATGTCATAATTAACGTCATTTATTCAGAATTAGTTGCTGTGACTGGTGTCTACAAACGAAGTACATTTTTTTAGTCTACTTGTCATCCCTTAATCACAGTCTATATATTTGCCGTTTGTGACATTTTACTCGCTTTCTATCACTCTTTCGCAGTTACGAATCTCTAATGTGTTAAACTGTCGATCAGTGAATCGTAGGCTTTAGCTTTCGTCCGCATTTGTTCCTGACTGATAGGAAAAGTAGAATAAATGCGCAGTCTTGGTAATAGTATTCCAGTGAAGCTCATTATCTGTAGCAACGTCCCCTGGTTTCTAATCAAAATGAGCTGAAAACAGGCTTCGTCTGAAAATTGAGGTGTTAATTTTTGAGTCGAAGACTGTCTTTGATTGACACACCTAAAATTTTTTTATCTTACCCTTGTATATTCTGTTACTCGTCGGTATTTATCAACCTAGATATCCCTGATTTCTTCACCCCAATACATACGCCACTTTCATATTGGCATGGAGACTGTCTTTGGTTGCTTGGTTGATTTTGGATACGGGACAAAACAGCGAGGTCATCGGTCTCATCGGAATAGGGAAAGATGGGAAAGGGAGCCGGCCGTGCCCTTCTAAAGGAACCATCCTAGGATTTACCTAAAGCGATTTAGGGAAATCACGGAAAACCTAAATCTGGATGACCGGACGCTGGTTTGAACCGTCGTCCTCCCGAATGCGAGTCCAGTGTGCTAACAACTGCGCTGCCTCGCGCGGTAGCATGTCTTTCTGGAACGTATTTCGTTTTGGACTGATGATTTTCCTGGTGCTAACATTTGACTTTGACAAGCTGTGCATTGCGAGAAATATGTATAATGCATGAAGTGTAATAACTGAAAGAAATTCGAAGGGCACGGCAACCAACCAACACAGGGTTCGCGTTTTCTCTATCTGACCTACAAGAATGTATGTTCTCCTCTGTTGTGTCTAATCTAGAAAACAGAGACCTGTCTCTGGGGAGTGCTAGAGGTCGGTACTGATCGGATCTGCAGAGGGGTTCGTCTGACCGGGATATAAATAGATACTTGCTAGTCCTGTGTATTCCACCACAGCATAGCTGTTCCCTCTGTGCAGTGTTCACGCGAATTATCCAAAAGGACTCTGCAGCGCTCTATTTCACAGCGCAAGAGGAGTAATCTCCATCTACAATTCTCGCAAAATCCACGAAACCTGTCATTAGCTATTAGCCAGCTTAAACGTGACAAAGAGGTATGATTAATGTTGTACTCAACTATAACATGACACACAAATTTGGTAACCGAATTATAGTCTTCATCAGCAGTCTGCTAATGACTATGACAAGCAATACTAAACCAAGTAGTACATTGTAACATATTGAATGCAACTAACAAAAGAACTTAGTGTGGCTCGAAATAGTGGTGTATAACAGAAACCCCCACAGTCTCATGTTGTATTCCACATTTCTAATCTGCGACATAATTTTATTATTGATGTAGGCTTTTTCGATATGAAACTCGTAAAAGAATATGCGGACTATGTTGTACAACATGTGAAATGAAACTTAGTAACTGTAATTGGCAAACAATAGATGCGTTAGCACGTTTTATCTGTATAACCTTACGTCTTTTAAGAAAAATTTTGAAATTAATTTTAAGAAAAAAAAAGGCCGTTTGATTAAGCAATAGATCCGCATCAACATAGGGGAGACATATCGAGGTATTTTTTTCTGCACAGAGAACAGAAAGAGTTTGTATAAAAGTGCCGAGTTACTTCATCTAGCTAGCAGAAGGGGGGGGGGCATTGATAACAATAGACAACCAATAAGTAAGTCTTACGCTTATAAGGAGAATCATTTACAAAAACATTAGTTGGTTTTTGAGAATTAAAACATTGTTGAAGGAACCACAGAAGGTATCTGACATGTAATTTACTGTTATTTCTGTCAGTGAAGCGTTGGAAGTCATCAATCGTGAAGCAGTAAACATCCCAGATTCGAACAGTTGTCTATGCACCATCTGAAGCAATCTACCACAGTGGAATACGAAACAACAGGCAGAAAATAATGACAACATTCACAATGTATATCCTACAAATCATGCCAAAACTTCGATTGTGAAAGACTGAGCTATATGTCTTGTCATCATTGTCTGAAATATTACTCGATTGGTTAATCGACATTATGAAAACAAAAGATTTTCAAATACCGCTACCATCACAAAATTTGTTTACTACTAAATTATTTCAAAAAATGGTTCAAATGGCTCTGAGCACTATGGGACTTAACTGCTGTGGTCATCAGTCCCCTAGAATGTAGAACTACTTAAACCTAACTAACCTAAAGACATCATTCACATCCATGCCCGAGGCAGGATTCGAACCTGCGACCGTAGCGGTCACGCGGTTCCAGACTGCAGCGCCTAGAATCGCACGGCCACTCCGGCCGGCACTAAATTATTTATTTAGCGACATATTTCGAGGTGATACCACATCATCATACTATAGCAGCATCACAAAAACATTTAACGCATGTGTATACAGATGTTAATGTTTCTTTACATGACTGCTGTGATCATCTTTGGTCCCGTTGCGTGGCAGTCTTTTTGTAATGTGCTGAAGTATCGCTATTTCCAAGGCTCTCTTGGACTGCATCACCGTTGTTCACAAACTTCACAAGGGTGACTTTAAGACACGCTAACACAAAACAAATCAGCAGTCTGCTGATTTGTTTTCTATTTGCGTGTTTAAAAGTCACGCTTGTGAAGTTTGTGAAGAATGGTAAAAAAGTCCAATAGAACCATGGAAATAGCGGTACCTCAGCACATCACAAGATGATTGCCACGTCACAAGAACAAAGACGATCACAGTAGCCATGTAAGGAAGCTTTAATATCTGTATACACTTATGTTAAATGTTTTGTAATGCCACTTCAGTCTGATGATGAGGTACTACACCGAAATATGTCGATGAATAAATTATTTAGTACTGAACAAATTTTTTGACTGGTAGCGATATTTGAAAACCTTTTCATATCTCTGAAACAGTCACGGTCGGTTAATGGTCATAATCGCTTCAAATTAATCGATATTATTTCCTATAACAGTTAATTTTATTTTCTTATTTTCTCTCGCCTATTCTTCACTATATTGTTGCACTTTTAACCAGCACAATACACACAAGGGATTTTGTTAATATTCTGTCAGTTATTGAGGTTTTAGCAATGGAGAGTTAAAAAGTGCAAACAGACTTGTTTTCAGCTGCAAGTTTTTGTCCTGAGCGTGGCGTTCACATATGCTGATTCGAAACGAAAACGTGAATATAATTCGTGTCACGTTTAATAAAAGTGACGCTGTCAAGAACCTGCGGCCTAGAACGCGCGCCAGGTGGAAGAAAGCTAGTTACTGTGAGCCGCCCCGGTTGTGAGCAGCCGTCGTTCTGGAGATGGACCAAGGAGCGGCAGCGGTTGGCCGACAGCTAATCTGCTTTCAGAACTTAACACTTTCCCACGGAATTCCAGAGCTGGCCCAACACAAAGAGAGCCCATAACTTTCCTTTACAGCGTTCCTTCTTAGCGCACCAAGAACATAATTCCTCATCACCCCGGCGTGCCTCCTTTGATGTTCTGAGATCCACTTTCGTAACAAGAAAGCTCAGACTGCTTTTCAAAAGGTACTTTCAACTGAAGTAATTACTGTTCAAAAAATGTTGGGAATTCCTCCCGAAACAATTTTCGACAGAAATTTTTATAACAGTGGTAGTAATAAGTAACGACAATAGTCTACATGATTAAACGATATCTACTCGTGTGAACAGATATTAGGTATTACATTCAATCCATTTTCACGTGATATATCTTCCGTGGTACAATCCCCTAAAAAGCTTCAACGTTTCTTTACACGGAAAGAAAAGCGAATGTATCCCAATAAAATGAAATAATGACATTGAAATAAGCTACAGACTGCCTGAAAAATTTAAGCCGTACACTAGACGAGATGAAGACACGCATGAAAATAATCTGAAACAAATCCTATCAGTCTCAGTCAACTGAAGAACTAGGCCGACTGCCAATGAAATCGGATAAAATTTGGCGCTATGAAAGTTGTGGTTAGGGATTAAAATGCATCTGCCCAACACGAAGAAAAATATTATTCCTTTTTCCACTTCAGCTTTATGTACTGCCTGACAGCTTTCACCTAGGGATATTCGGTCGACGATTGTTTAACAAGAAAGAAGAAATGAAACTTCCTGGCAGATTAAAACTGTGTGCCGGACCGAGACTCGAAATCGGGACCTTTGCCTTTCGCGGGCAAGTACTCTAATAACTTTTTTTTTTTTAATTCATTTTGTTCGATATTGTTCGTTGCGTTTGGTCTGGGCGGACATCACGACACCCGTTCAAGTTCATCGTTGATTCTTTGATTCAGTTTTTTTATTACAGAGAGCACGCAACCCTCTGACCGAACACACTGAGCTACCGTGCCGGCATCATCTGAGCTACCCAAGCCAGACTCACGCCCCGACCTCACAGCTGTACTTCTGCCAGTACCTCGCCTCCTACCTTCCAAACTTTTTAGAAGCTCTCCTGCGAACCTTGCAGAACTAGCACTCCTGAAAGAAAGGATATTGCGGAGACATGGCTTAGCCACAGCCTGGGGGATGTTTCCAGAATGAGATTTTCACTCTGCAGCGGAGTGATATATAAGGAAATTTCATATCAGCGCACACTCCGCTGCAGAGTGAAAATCTCATTCTGGAAACATCCCCCAGGCAGTGGCTAAGCCATGTCTCCACAATATCCTTTCTTTCAGGAGTGCTAGTTCTGCAAGGTTCGCAGGAGAGCTTATGTAAAGTTTGGAAGGTAGGAGGCGAGGTACTGGCAAAAATAAAGTTGTGAGGACGGGGCGTGAGTCGTGCTTGGGTAGCTCAGTTGGAAGAGCACTTGCCGGCGAAAGGCAAAGGTCCCGATTTCGAGTCTCGGTCCGGCACCCAGTTTTAATCTGCCAGGAAGTTTCATATCAGCGCACACTCCGCTGCAGAGTGAAAATCTCATTCTGCAAGAAAGAAGAAATCTAAAAGATTGATGGATGCTTTATTTCCCTCCTGCAACGAATAGCCGTTACAAGAAAATAGGGGAGAGCCGAAATGGTAATCACCAGGGAAAGGTCCTCAGATGTTGGCGCGACAATTATAAGGAACGATCAAAAAGATTCCGTTCTAAGGCCGTACAGTCCGGAATCGAAATGTTAACCAGGTAAAATGGCCGTGAGCGTTGAGGCGACCACCCCACCGACGCACTAGTTTGAAGATACCCGTTTGGTGAAACAGTCCCCTGTTCAGTGAAGAAGTCCGGAACTTCAAGGAGTTTTTTAAAGCACCGAAGGCGTGATTATCGTATGGGAGAGATAAGGACTATAGGGCGGGTGCTCCAGTGTCTCTCACATGAGTTGGTGTAACCTCTCCCTCCTTCGCAGATCGCCCGGCGTCCTATGTCGAATCATGGCCAGCACGGAATTGGCACACCATTCTACAATGACGATTTTCGACAGACATGCTGCCCCGTAAACATTCTTTATTCTCCATGGATGTCTACCGATATTTGACTTTCTATAGCGAAGAAAAGAATAACTACACGTTTGTCCTGTTTGGACATATTTGATAATAGCGTCGTCACATTTCACATCGCCGTCTTTACTGAACGCACCTTGGACAGACACAAATGCAACACTTACCTCTCGCCTACATGTTGGTGGTTATATACCCGCATCGGAATCGCGCTCCGTAACATATACGCCACAGTAACACCCTCAAACGAAAACTCGACCCTTATACATATAATCTCCACATTCTAACTCTACTCCAGCCCACCACCAGCAGTGGAGGGTGAATCATTGACAAAGTCAGCCACTTTTGCTGTCGAAACTTTAGAAAAACATCATCAAATAAACGAAGATCCCGTGGTGAAAACAGACACGCTTCACGTAAACAAGTGGCCACAAGACCCTCAACCAATCTGCACTTTCAGTTCCCAGGTTTCCAAATCATCTAAAGCTACAGACTTTGTTGTCTACATTTACATACTGAAAGTCTTCGCATGGTATGTGGCAGAGACGGCATGGCGCTAAGCGTCATCGTTTCCTCTTCTCACTGCGGTGCAATGACTCAGTAAAACGTTGTGCCAAATTTATGTTTTTCATTCACGAGACATGACGATAGTTCCTGACATCTGAGGTGCCTTTTAACTTTGCAAAATTGCATGTACACTCTAAGCCAAAAAGCCGGCCGCGGTGGCCGTGCGGTTCTAGGCGCTCCAGTCCGGAGCCGCGCTGCTGCTACGGTCGCAGGTTCGAATCCTGCCTCGGGCATGGGTGTGTGTGATGTCCTTAGGTTAGTTAGGTTTAAGTAGTTCTAAGTTCTAGGGGACTAATGACCACAGCAGTTGAGTCCCATAGTGCTCAGAGCCTCTAAGCCAAAAAAAAAAAAGACCCACTACGAAAGATTTATCCGAATGGGACGCAAACCGGTAGGTGTGATGCATATGTGCAGAAAAACAAATGATAACAATTTTAGAAAAGCTCTATTACTTATTCAAGAGAAAAAGCTTCAGAAACTGAGCATGTTAATAATTCGTTGAGCCAGCACTGGTCCTTATTCAAGCAGTTATTCGGCTTGGCATTGATTAAAAGAGTGTCTGTTCTTTCGGACATGTCCGAAAGAACAGACACCACATCCATATAAGTATATAGTTCTGGCGATAGCGGCCATAACCTTCTTCTTCTGTGCGGATGCACACATATTCCCTGAACTCTTACGGGACTTGGAAGAATGTCTTCCACGAGTAATGAGTGTGTTGGGGTTGGGACAGTACGTATGTAGTCGCACTATCATTTTTGCCCTCGGTGGCTCAGATGGAGAGAGCGTCTGCCAGGTAAGCAGAAGATCTCGGGTTCGAGTCACGGTCGGGACACACATTTTTCACCTGTCCCCGTTGATCTATATCAACGCCCGTGCGCAGCTAACGGTATTAATGTAATTCTGATTTCGTCCATATAAGTGTATAGTCCCGCGTCAGTCTTACAGTTAATGTTCTCGTGGATAGTTTGATTTTATATATTGTTGACACAGCAGTGTAAATAACACGTTGGAGCTACATCTCTGTGGTGCCATATGCCAGAGAAATCAGCAGAATTGGCGATAGGTGTTTATAGCAACTTCACATCGCAATGGAGATTCATACTTGACAACTGAAACCCTGAAGTTGAATTAGTGACTTCTAAATGTACATTAGGGAAGTAAAAATGCTATTGATACGACAGTAGTCGGACTTTACTTTCAAGTTCTCCTTTTTATTTTACTGTCACCGTCTTCATAAAAATAGCCACTGTGGCTAAGAGAAAATTTTTACTTTATTTTGAAAATATTGCCTAAATTCTTAACGTTTCTTTTTTTATCGCTAATATTAAATTCATTCCAGAAATAATACTACCAATACTAACAACTTTCTTGAAATATTCGTTTGTGAAATCTTCCATAGACATGTGGCATCGGTTACGAGACAACAATGAAAATCGCGTTATGTTTGTCCGACTATGTATGTTAATATCGGCCGTTTAAATAATAAAAGAGAAATTTCACGCAGAATACTTCAAAAGTTTGTTATTCGACAATATGAAATGCTATTTAAGTCATTTTTTATTTTACAAGGCAAAGCCGCTCAAATATACGTGTAATGTCAGAGGAATCTGCAGGACCACGTAGACGGAGCAAGGAAAATGGGGGAACGAACTACATTTGTTCGCTGCGTATCTGCGTTCACTTTTTTAAGGCCTTTTTCGCTAGCCTGGGCTGCTTCTATGCGTTCCGCGAACACGCAGCAGCCCTGCCCTGGCTCGCGCTTGAGGTGGTCCACGCATTACGCCGCTTGGTAATGAAGGAAGTTTTGCCAGGCTCACGGAATATATATAAGCCGCTTCCGTTATTAACTCTTAATCGAACCCCTCCCTGTTACCTTGTGCAAACACTGTTGCTGCGGACGCAGGTCTGGACAGGTATTCCCTGCGCCTCCGGTCCACTTACCGCTCGCTTGCCACCTACTTCACATACACACTTCGAACAAAGCACTACGAAGAACGTGAGCAACAGCAGGAAGGATACATGACACAGAAACTAGGCACATCTCAAGAGGTGTTTTATTTAACAAGCGGGAGTAAAACAAACTGCTAACTGATAACTGCTTGCTTCAAACTCCTCATTCCGGCCGTGAAATACGATGCCGAGGTGATGCTATGTCGTCCTTTGCCACTGGTGTCAGTCATTTGGATGCAGTATATAGGGAGATGGAGTCAACACAACGCTTTCCCAGCCCTTGCCAGCTTTCCATACCTTGGAGCCAATACTTCTCCTTTCTTGGCGTCAAGAGGATGAGAGGATCCTGTTCGTGTCTTTCCACCAAGGAAAATCCCTGGTACGAAAGGGAATTTAATTCGAGCCTTCCTCATGGCAGACATACGCGCTGGCTACTCAGATTCGCACGCGCACAGTTGTTTACTATGAGGTGTTAAATACACTCCTGGAAATTGAAATAAGAACACCGTGAATTCATTGTCCCAGGAAGGGGAAACTTTATTGACACATTCCTGGGGTCAGATACATCACATGATCACACTGACAGAACCACAGGCACATAGACACAGGCAACAGAGCATGCACAATGTCGGCACTAGTACAGTGTATATCCACCTTTCGCAGCAATGCAGGCTGCTATTCTCCCATGGAGACGATCGTAGAGATGCTGGATGTAGTCCTGTGGAACGGCTTGCCATGCCATTTCCACCTGGCGCCTCAGTTGGACCAGCGTTCGTGCTGGACGTGCAGACCGCGTGAGACGACGCTTCATCCAGTCCCAAACATGCTCAATGGGGGACAGATCCGGAGATCTTGCTGGCCAGGGTAGTTGACTTACACCTTCTAGAGCACGTTGGGTGGCACGGGATACATGCGGACGTGCATTGTCCTGTTGGAACAGCAAGTTCCCTTGCCGGTCTAGGAATGGTAGAACGATGGGTTCGATGACGGTTTGGATGTACCGTGCACTATTCAGTGTCCCCTCGACGATCACCAGTGGTGTACGGCCAGTGTAGGAGATCGCTCCCCACACCATGATGCCGGGTGTTGGCCCTGTGTGCCTCGGTCGTATGCAGTCCTGATTGTGGCGCTCACCTGCACGGCGCCAAACACGCATACGACCATCATTGGCACCAAGGCAGAAGCGACTCTCATCGCTGAAGACGACACGTCTCCATTCGTCCCTCCATTCACGCCTGTCGCGACACCACTGGAGGCGGGCTGCACGATGTTGGGGCGTGAGCGGAAGACGGCCTAACGGTGTGCGGGACCGTAGCCCAGCTTCATGGAGACGGTTGCGAATGGTCCTCGCCGATACCCCAGGAGCAACAGTGTCCCTAATTTGCTGGGAAGTGGCGGTGCGGTCCCCTACGGCACTGCGTAGGATCCTACGGTCTTGGCGTGCATCCGTGCATCGCTGCTGCGGTCCGGTCCCAGGTCGACGGGCACGTGCACCTTCCGCCGACCACTGGCGACAACATCGATGTACTGTGGAGACCTCACGCCCCACGTGTTGAGCAATTCGGCGGTACGTCCACCCGGCCTCCCGCATGCCCACTATACGCCCTCGCTCAAAGTCTGTCAACTGCACATACGGTTCACGTCCACGCTGTCGCGGCATGCTACCAGTGTTAAAGACTGCGATGGAGCTCCGTATGCCACGGCAAACTGGCTGACACTGACGGCGGCGGTGCACAAATGCTGCGCAGCTAGCGCCATTCGACGGCCAACACCGCGGTTCCTGGTGTGTCCGCTGTGCCGTGCGTGTGATCATTGCTTGTACAGCCCTCTCGCAGTGTCCGGAGCAAGTATGGTGGGTCTGACACACCGGTGTCAATGTGTTCTTTTTTCCATTTCCAGGAGTGTAGTTTTCGTAGAGATAGTATGCTTTTCAGATATAGAGATGTGCAGCTGATGATGTACAATATATCCTGTTAACTCCAGGAACAACTGAAATGTACTGTAGTTTCAGAGTCAAAGATCAAGATAAATTGTATTAACGGACTGTTACGCTGGTTGTTGGTAAAACATTTTATACACTACTGGCCATTAAAATTGCTACACCACGAAGATGACGTGCTACAGACGCGAAATTTAACCGACAGGAAGAAGATGCTGTGATATGCAAATGATTAGCTTTTCAGAGCATTCTACACAAGGTTGGCGCCGGTGGCGACACCTACAACGTGATGACGTGAGGAAAGTTTCCAACCGATTTCTCATAGACAAACAGCACTTGACCGGCGTTGCCTGGTGAAACGTTGTTCTGATGCCTCGTGTAAGGAGGAGAAATGCCTACCATCACGTTTCCGACTTTGATAAAGGTCGGATTGTAGCCTATCGCGATTGCGGTTTATCCTACCGCGACATTGCTGCTCGCGTTGGTCGAGATCCAATGACTGTTAGCAGAATAGGGAATCGGTGGGTTCAGGAGGGTAATACGGAACGCCGTGCAGGATCCTAACGGCATCGTGTCACTAGCAGTCGAGATGACAGGCATCTTATCCGCATGGCTGTAACGGATCGTGCAGCCACGTCTCGATCCCTGAGTCAACAGATGGGGACGTTTGCAAGACAACAACCATCTGCACGAACAGTTCGACGACGTTTCCAGCAGGGTGGACTATCAGCTCGGAGACCATGGCTGCGGTTACCATTAACGCTGCATCACAGACAGGAGTGCATGCGATGGTGTACTCAACGACGAACATAGGTGCACGAATGGCAAAACGTCATCTTTTCGGATGAATCCAGGTTCTGTTTACAGCATCATGATGTTCGCATCCGTGTTTGGCGACATCGCGGTGAACGCACATTGGAAGTGTGTATTCGTCATCGCCATACTGGCGTAACACCCGGCGTGATGCTATGGGGTGCCATTGGTTACACGTCTCGGTCACCTCTTGTTCGCATTGACGGCACTTTGAACAGTGGACGTTACATTTCAGACGTGTACGACCCGTGGCTCTACCCTTCATTCGATCCCTGCGGAACCTTACATTTCAGCAGGATAATGCACGACCGCATGTTGCAGGTCCTGTACGGGCCTTTCTGGATACAGAAAATGTTCGACTGCTGCCCTGGTCAGCACATTCTCCAGATGTCTCACCAATTGAAAACATCTGGTCGACGGTGGCCGAGTAACTGGCTCGTCACAATACGCCAGTCACTACTCCTGATGAACTGTGGTATCGTGTTGAAGCTGCATGGGCAGCTGTACCTGTGCACGCTATCCAAGCTCTGTTTGACTCAATGCCCAGGCGTATGAAGGCCGTTATTACGGCCAGAGGTGGTTGTTCTGGGTACTGATTTCTCAGGATCTATGCACCCAAATTGCGTGAAAATGTAATCACATGTCAGTTCTAGTATAATATATTCGTCCAATGAAAACCCGTTTATCATCTGCATTTCTTCTTGGTGTTCCAATTTTAATGGCCAGTAGTGTATATTAACCACGCGACACTGGAATAATGTTTTAAAGAATTTGTTATTTTACAAACCGATTTTTGACTGGTAGGCCATCGTGAGTTGAAAAAAAAAACAAACAAATACGTGTGACTGTGAAATCAAATATCTTAAAATAGTGCAATTAAAGAGTTCTTAGTTGGTTCCAAAGATGAAACTTGTTAATCTTTGACTGAAATGAAATAGATTATTTCAGTAAAAATACGAGATAAAATTTTAGGTTAATCAAAATATATGACCATTAAATATTGAAGTATGACACAATTTACGACAATCGTTCTAAGTATCGCGTACACAAACGATAAAACGGCAGTGCATTTGGGGAGCTGTCATTTGTACTCAGGTGATTCATGTGAAAAGGTTTCCGACGTGATTCTGGCCGCACGACGCCAATTAACAGACATTGAACGCGGAAACATAGTTGAAGCTAGACGCATGGGACATTCCTTTTCGGAAATCAATAGAGAATTCAATATTCAACTATCCACAGCATCAGGAGTGTGCCGAGAATACCAAAGTAGAGTAATTATCTTTCACTACGGACACAAAAATGGCTGACATCCTTTACATAACGACCGAAGGCAGCGGCGTTTGTATCGAGTTGTGAGTGTTAACAGACAAGCAACATTGCGTGAAACATCTACAGAAATAAATGTGGGACGTACGACGAACGATCCGTAGGGACAGTGCGCCGAAATTTGGTGTTAATGGTTATGGTAGCGAACGACCGACGCAAGTGCCTTTGCTAACACCACAACATCGCCTGCAGCGCCTCACCCTGACTCGTGACCGTATCGGTTGGACCATAGATGACTGGAAAACCGTAGTCTGGTCAGATGGAAATGGAAATGAGCGTTTAGCGTCATTGGCCGGGAGGCCCCTTGCGGGGCAGCTCTGGCCGCCTTGGTGCAGGTCTTCTTACATTCGACGCCACATTGGGCGACCTGCGCCCCGGATGGGGATGAAATGATGATGAAGACAGCACAACACTCAGTCCCTGAGGGGAGAGTCTCTATTTCCGTTGGTAAGGGCTGATGGTAGGGTTCGAGTGTGACGCAGTCTACAAGAATTCATGGACCCAGTTTGTCATCAAGGCATTGTGCAAGTTGGTGGTGGCTCCATAATGGAGCGAGCCGTTTTTACAGGGAATGGACTGGGTCATCTGGTCAGATTGAACCGATCATTGACTGGAAATGATTATGTTCGCCTATCTAGAGACCATTTGCATTCCATGTTCCCAAACTACGAGGAAATTTTTATGGATGACAGTGCACCATGTCACTGGAGCGCAATTGTTTGCGATCCGTTTGAAGAACATTTTGAACGATTTGAGCGCCCGACATTCTTATCGAACATTTATGGGATGTAATCGAGAGGTCAGTTCGTGTACAAAAATCTTCAACGGCAAGACTTTCCCAATTATGGACGACTATATAGACAGCATGGCTCAGTTCTTCTGCAGGGGACTTCAAAGGACTTGTACAGTCCACGCCACGTCAAGTTGCTGCGCTACCCCGGGAAAAAGGAGGTCCGTCAAGATATTAGGAGCTATCCCATGACTTTTGTCATCTCAGTGTATAGTGAAATTCATGACATTTTCCAAGGGAAGACTGATCAAAATAATCTTAAAGTATCCCAGGACCATATTACCTTACTCAGTCATCCACTTGGAACATGACAATCATAAAAATCCCGAGGATAAGATTATCTTGTTCAGCCATCCTCTTGGAACATGGTAATTTGTCGTATAGTTCAATATTTAATGTGTCACGTATTTTATCCAACTTAAATATTTTATATCGCATTTTCACTGAATTAACCCCTTTAGTTTCAGTCATACATTAGCAACTGTCAGCTTAGGAACTAATTGAGATGCTCTGTAGTTGCACTATTTTAAAATCCTTGATCCACAAAAAATTCACAGCCTCACGTATTTATGTTTTTACCTGACGAAGGCGTAACACCTAAAAACCTGTTTGTAAAACAGTAGATATCGTTGAATATTTACCAGTGGCGTGTGTTCTTTCACTGATAATGACTAGAAATCTTGATCATACACTGTGATGAAATAAAGTGTCTCGTGTGATGTCTGTACTTTAGGACTACATATGAAAGCAACGCGAACATTTCTCGAGACAGCTGTGAAAGGTTGTGCATTTTTTAGATAAAAAGGTTCTTTCATTTATTGTAATCCCATTTTAGATCCTGAGTTTTTCCATTCCTGAAGTGCGTTACTTGAAGGTTTGATATCTGTGACTACCACTACTAAATGATGATGATGTTTGGTTTGTGGGGCGCTCAACCGCGCGGTCATCAGCTCCCGTACGAAGTCCCAATTGTTACACAGTCCAATTTTTTCACAGTCCACTCTAGCCACTGCCCAAATGATGATGGTGAAATGATGAGGACAACACAAACACCCAGTCATCTCGAGGCAGGTGAAAATCCCTGACCCCGCCGGGAATCGAACCCGGGACCCCGTGCTCGGGAAGCGAGAACGCTACCGCGAACACTATTGATGATAAATAAATGGAAAACAGTAACAAACGTAAAACAGCTAAGAGTAACCGTGCAGAACAGATAAAGGGGAACGACAACATAAAACTAATTGTAGGTAAACAACAGTCATGCTGAGATTTGTTGGAAGAATCTCAAGAAAATGCTATTCATCCACGCAATAGGCTTACAAAACACACTTTCAGCTGATTCTTTAGTATTTCTCGTTAGTCTGGAAGCCTTCCCGAATTGGACTGATGTAATACTAGCAGAAGCTCCAAGAAGAGCGACGCATTTTGTAAAGGGACCATTTAGCAAGCACGAGAGTTGTACGGACTTTCTGCGGTGGCAGACACTACAAGAGAGGCGTTGGGAAAGCTTAATATTAAAAGTCCGAGAGAGAATATTCCAAGAGGAGTCAGGCAACATATTACTGAATTCCAAACCCTTATCGTGAAATACAGAGGCCTACCAAAACTTACTGCCGTGGTTCTTTTCACACACCATTCACAAATGGAACAGAAAATGGTTGTAGTGATAGTGTAAACTGAAGCACCATCGTAGAGTCTAGATGTAAATGTAGATTGGCTTTTTCTCGGGCAGATATTTTAGTCACTGCTGTGATTGCTATTAGGTTTCTGGTGTGAAGCAGTAGACCTGAGGCTCATCCACTGTAATAAATTATTGTTGCACTAAATCAGTTGGATTTCTTTCAGAACTTTCGTAGCATTTCTGAGAATTACTTCGTATTTTGTTGTTGGCCAATGTTGAACAACGTGAGGAGCATTGAAGTGAAAACGAGAGAGATGGTGAAAAAGGAGGTAAGCTGTTTATTATTTCAAAATTATTCCCCATAACTGTTAATACTTTTATCCCACTGTGACAAATCGGTCAGTGCCTTCATGGAAAATGTGCGCAGTTGCCTACAGTAATCTTGCCCTACTACACATCACTATTAAAATTCACTGTCTCTGCACAAGTTTTGAAAGCTTCGAGAGGAGTAAGATATGCAAAAGGAAAACTTTTTACGTATCTTCATTTTCTCTTGTTGTTGGCTCCAGTTTTTGCGACTAGGGGTACATTCTTGCGGCTGACATTTTGATTTAACGTTGTGGGTTCCTGATGACTAAATAGCTGATGAAGATTTGCGTGTACTACTCTTGAATTTTATTCTGTATCACTTTTTTTCAATATCACACCGTTTTTACAATTTCCACTTAATATTCCAAATTACATTGTTAGTTTCAATTATATAATTACGTCTGTATTCATCAGAGGCATGACCACTACTACCTAGATTCTGTGGTACTCACAATATTCCAAAGAGTTTACAAAGCAAAAGAGTTTACAAAGCCAAAGAGTTTGCAAAGCCAAAGAGTTTATCAAGTAAAAGAGTTTACAAAGCAAAAGAGTTTACAAACTTTCTTGATAAAAGAACAATCTTCGTTAAAATATATCGTCGTTTTACAAATGAGCCCAGAAATTAATTTTATAATTATCGTCAGATTGTGCAAATAATAATAGGAATTTTAAGTATGCCAGATATTTCGTAATTTCAAATATTTCTAAAAGAAGAGTAATTTTAACTGTACGTACAAAGTACTAACAAAATAATTTCTTTTTAGATATTTTAGACTGAAACATAATACATCGTATAAAACATTATACGAAATACATTTAGTTAAACAACTGAAATTATGTTCACCTATGCAAGAACAGACAGTATAAATGGTATCGGTTATTTGTTTAAGAAAGGTAGAGGAGGATGTCCTATTACACTACGGAAACACGACTGCACCCAGGGGTGAACCTCTCTCTCCGGAGGAAATTGACGGCCACGAATGTCTTTCTTCGAGGCTCCAAAAACACTGAAATCGCGTGACGAGAGAGAGGGACGGTATGGAGGGTGTGTACCGGCTTCCCACAAAACTTCTGCAGCGTAGTCGCAACAACCTGCTAACTATAAATGCCCGTTCACATGTTGCCAAGATAGTTCCGAGTACTCTGCAGAAATTTCGATGAAAAGTGTCTGCACATCCTCCGTGCACTCCACGTCTCTCCTCATCCGATTTCCGTATTTGTGGAGCCCACAAGGAAAGCTTTCGCGTACTCAATTAACTTCAGACGGAGAGGTGCGCGCCAGGTCACAGCCGTGTTTCCGTAGGCAACCGCGAAGATTCTTACATGAAGGCATTGACCGTCTTGTCTCACACTGGTATGCACTATGTGACCAAAGGTATCCGGACACCCCAAAATACATACTTTTTCACATTAGGTGCACTGTGCTGCCACCTACTGCCAGGTACTCCGTACCAGCGATAGTCAATAGACGTCGGGAGAGAGCAGAATGGGGAGCTCCACGGAACTCACGGACTTCGAACGTGGTCAGGTGATTGGATGCCACTAGTGTCATACATCTGTACGCGAGATTTCCACACTCCTAAACATCCATAGGTAAACTGTTTCCGATGTGACAGTGAACTGGAAACCTGAAGGGCAGAAATTTCGATGAAAAGTGTGTGCACATCCTCCGTGCACTCCCTGTCTCTCCTCATCCGATTTCCGTATTTGTGGAGCCCACAAGAAAAGCTTTCGCGTGCTCTGTTAACTTCAGACGAAGAGGCGCGTGCCTGGTCACAACCGTGTTTCCGTAGGCAACCGCGAAGATTCTTACATGAAGGCATTGACCGTCTTGTCTCACACTGGTATGCACTATGTGACCAAAGGTATCCGGACACCCCCAAATACATACTTTTTCACATTAGGTGCATTGTGCTGCCACCTACTGCCAGGTACTCCGTACCAGCGATAGTCAATAGACGTCGGGAGAGAGCAGAATGGGGAGCTCCGCGGAACTCACGGACTTCGAACGTGGTCAGGTGATTGGGTGCCACTAGTGTCATGCATCTGTACGCGAGATTTCCACACTCCTAAACATCCATAGGTAAATTGTTTCCGATGTGACATCATCATCATCATCATCATCATCATTTAACAGTTATTATGCCTTTCAGCGTTCAGTCTGGAGCATAGCCCCCCTTATACAGTTCCTCCATGATCCCCTATTCAGTGCTAACATTGGTGCCTCTTCTGATGTTAAACCTATTACTTCAGAATCATTCTTAACCGAATACAGGTACCTTCTCCTCGGTCTGCCCCGACTCCTCCTACCCTCTACTGCTGAATCCATGAGTCTCTTGGGTAACCTTGCTTCTCCCATGCGTGTAACATGACCCCACCATCTAAGCCTGTTCGCCCTGACTGCTACATCTATAGAGTTCATTCCCAGTTTTTCTTTGATTTCCTCATTGTGGACACCCTCCTGCCATTGTTCCCATCTACTAGTACCTGCAATCATCCGAGCTACTTTCATATCCGTAACCTCAACCTCGTTGATGAGGTAACCTGAATCCACCCAGCTTTCGCTCCCATACAACAAAGTTGGTCGAAAGATTGAAGATTGTGACAGTGAACTGGAAACCTGAAGGGACACGTACAGCACAAAAGCGTACAGACCGACCTCGTCTGTTGACTGACCATCACACAGGAATTCCAAACTGCATCAGGATCCACTGGAAGTACTATGACAGTTAGGCAGGAGATGAGAAAACTTGGATTTCATGGTCAAGCGGCTGCTCATAAGCCACACATTACACCGGTAAATGCCTAACGACGCCTCGCTTGGTTTAGGGAGCGTAAACATTGGACGATTGAACAGCGGAAAAAAGTTGTGTGGAGTGACGAATCACGGAACACAATATGGCGATCCGATGTCAGAGTGTGAGTATGGCATATTCCCCGTGAACGTCATCTGCCAGCATGTGTAGTGCCAACAGTAAAATTCGGAGGCGGTGGTGTTATGGTGTGGTCGTGTTTGTCGTGGAGTGCGAGCCCCTTGTTGTTTTGCGTGGCTTCCCACTGTTGAAGAGCAATTCGGGGATGTCGATTGCATCTTTCAACACAATCGAGCACCTGTTCGTAATTCACGGTCTGTGGCGGAGTGGTTACTCGACAATAACATCCCTGTAATGGACTGGCCTACACAGAGTCCTGACTTGAATCCTATAGAACACCTTTGGGATGATTTGGAACACCAACGTGGTGCCAGGCCTTACCGACCGACATCGATACCTCTGCAGCATCCCGTGAAGAATGGGCTGCCATCCCCAAGAAACGTTCCAGCACCTGATTGAACGTACGCCTGTGAGAGTGGAAGCTATCATCAAGGCTAAGGGTGGGCCAACACTATATTGAATTCAAGCAGTACCGATGGAGGGCGCCACGAACTTTTAAGTCATTTTCAGCCAGGTGTCCGGATACTTTTGAACACATAGTGTAAATGTGTTAACAGTTCTGATGATTACTTTTGAAATAATAAACAGTTTACTTACTTCCTTTCTATACATCTCGTTTTCATCTGACTGCCTCTCATATGTTACAACAATCTCGCAAAACCTTTCTCGTAATTAATTGTACATAATAAATGTGCCATACACTTCCTTTTGGTATCCCTATGATGTCAGGTGCAACATAGACGCAAACTGTTTGTAAACCGTCACGAACGTTGAATAAGTATAAAATATCTTATCTAAATAGCTGTACACACCTATATAACGGGGATTTGACCACTAGACGTCACGAATGATGGATCCATTGGCCTAACAGCAGGCTGGGAATTTTTTCGTCATTGTTGTTAGTAACGTGACAGAGAAGTAGCAACGCGAAGGAACAACCACAGCTAAGCTGAGGCCAGGCAGACCTCGTGTACTGGTGGACAGGGACGGTCAATCATACACTACTGGCCATTAAAATTGCTACACCAAGAAGATAACGTGCTACAGACGCGAAATTTGGAAGAAGATGCAGTTATATGCAAATGATTAGCTTTTCAAAGCATTCACACAAGGTTTGCGCCGGTGGCGACACCTACAACGTGCTAACATGAGCATAGACAAACAGCAGTTGACCGGCGTTGCCTGGTGAAAAGTTGTTGTGATGTCTCGTGTAAGAAGGAGAAATGCGTACCATCAGGTTTCCAACTTTCATCAAGGTCGGAATGTAGCCTATCGCGATTGCGGTTTATCGTATCGCGAAATTGCTGCTCGTGTTGGTCGGGATCCAATGGCTGTTAGCAGAATAGGGAATCGGTGGGTTCAGGAGGGTAATACGGAACGCCGTGCTGGATCCCAACGGCATCATATCACTAGCAGTCGAGATGACAGGCATCTTATCCGCATCGCTGTAACGGATCGTGCAGCCACGTCTCGATCCCTGAGTCAACAGATCGGGACGTTTGCAAGACAACAACCATCTGCACCAACAGTTCGACGACATTTGCAGCAGCATGGACTGTCAGCTTGGAGACCATGGCTGTGGTTACCCTTGACGCTGCATCCGAGATAGGAGCACCTGCGATGGTGTACTCAACGACGAACCTGGGTGCACGAATGGAAAAACGTCATTTTTTCGGATGAATCCAGGTTCTGTTTACAGCATCATGATGTTCGCATCCGTGTTTGGCGACATCGCGGTGAACGCGCATTGGAAGCGTGTATTCGTCATCGCCATACTGGCGTATCACCCGGCGTGATGGTATGGAGTGCCATTGGTTACACGTCTCGGTCACCTCTTCTTCACGTTGACGGCACTTTGAACAGTGAACGTTACATTTCAGATGTGTTACAGTCCTTGGTTCTACCCTTCATTAGATCCCTGCGAAACCCTACATTTCAGCAGGATAATGCATGACCGCATGTTTCATGTCCTGTACGGGCCTTTCTGGATACAGAAAATGTTCGACTGCTGCCCTGGCCAGCACATTCTCCAGATATCTCACCAAGTGAAAACGTCTGGTCAGTGGTGGCCGAGCAACTGGCTCGTCGCAATACGCCAGTCACTACTCTTGATGAATTGTGGTATCTTGTTGAAGCTTCATGGGCAGCTGTAGCTGTACACGCCATCCAAGCTCTGTTTGACTCAACACCCAGGCGTATCAAGGCCTTTATAACGGCCGGAGGTGGTTGTTCTGGGTACTGATTTCTCAGGATCTATGCACCCAAATTGCCTGAAAGTGTAATCACATGTCAGTTCTAGTATAATATATTTGTCCAACGAATACCCTTTTATCATCTGCATTTCTTCTTGGTGTAGCATTTTTAATGGCCAGTAGTGTAGGAGTAGGTGGTAATAAAGCATTGCATGGAACCAGCAGAAGGAATAATTCGTAAGTTTCAAAGTGCTGCCAGCATTGCAACTAGCTATATGGCAATGCGTAGTGAATTAAAAGAAAGGTGTACAATGGTCGAGCTGCATCTCATAAGCCACACATTATTGTCAATGGAAAGCGACACTTGGAGGTGGTGTAACACCACTGGACAGTGTATGACTGGAATCGAGTGATTTTGAGTGATGAATCATGCTACACCCCGTGCCAATCTGACGGAAAGTTTTCGGTTTGACTGATGGCTGGAGAACGTTACTCACCATCATGTGTAGTGCCAAGAGTGAAGTACGGAGGAGATTGTGTTACGGTATGGCGGTGTTTTAGTGATTAGGATGTAGTCTGCTTATGGTGCTTAAGAAAACACTAAATACGGAAGGATATGAACGGACTTTATAGCATTTTCTAATGCGTGCGGTAGAGGAAAAGTTCGTAGACGATGGTTGTTTGAGCGTGACGATGCACTCCATGAGTAAGCAGCATCTTGGAGGCAATGGTTTGCGGACAGTAACATTCCTGAAATGAACTGACCTGCCCGGAGTCCCTACTTGAAACCAATGGAACACCTATGGATGATTTACCACGTCGACTTGGATCCAGTCCCCAGCGTCCACCAGTGGTACCATCTCTGGTTTCGGCTCTTGAGGAAGAATGGGCTTCCATCCCTCTGCAGACATTTAGACATCTCGCTGATAGTATCCCCAGCAGAGTTGAAGTACGCTGGTGTACAAAATCAAAGCAACAAGGTTTCATTTATTTTGCCACAAAACAGTACGAACCGGTGATAATAAAGTAGAAACAATGTAAAGAATACAGAAAGTAATCAACTGCAACATGTATAACGGTAGACAAAAATTTGCACACACATTCTGACAACTGATTAATGTGCACAGAACGAGGTGTGGCCACCTCTGGCACCAGTACAGGCCTGACAACGACAGGATATGCTGTGAATGATGTCATCAATCTCATGTTGAGGCAATAACGCCCATTCTTCCTGCAGAGTTGCTCACAAGTCTTGGAGGGTGGTTGGTGGATGCTGATGTGATGAAACCCGTCTCTCAAGTACTTCAAAGACATGCTCTATGGGATTCAAGTCGTGAGAGCGAGCAGGCCACGCCCATTTCCAAAAAAAATGTCAACCGCCCGTACTCTATAAGGTTGACTATTATCGTCCATCAATACGAAGTCTGGGCCTACAACACCTCGCAACAACCGCGCATGAGATCCCGAAATTTCCTCACGGTACCTGACGGCAGTTAAATCTTGCTGATTCACCCGTAAAATTTCATGAAGAGCTGTTCGAGTGGTCAACATAAACCCTGCCCACATCATTAGGGATCCTCCTCGATATTGTTCTCTTTCCTCAATTTCTGGGCCTCGAAATCGTGTTCCACATGCCCTCCAAATGTGAATCCGTCGACAATCACTCTCCAAACCAAATCGGTGCTCATCTGTGAAAAGAACAATGGCCCACAGTTCGACCGTCCAGGTGGCATGTTGACGGCCCCACCCTAGACGTTCCCTTCTGTGAACACACGGCAGAAGTGAACAGACAGCAGGTCTCCAACAATAAAAGACACTCTGCTGAAGGCTTCTGTACACCGTTTGCCTCGGTGCAACACGTCCAGAGGGTGCTGCGAGGTCAGATGCCAGTTGCAGTGCAGTAGTAAGGCGGTACCGTCGTGCCCTCACAGCCAAACAACGGCCCACTCTTTCTGACGTATACCTGGTTGGCCCTGTCCTGGTCTCCGGCATACAGTTTCGGTCTCTATAAAACGTCGACTCATCCGAGAAACAACAGAACGATTCACATTAAGCCATCGGACCACATCAGTTTGCGGCTCTCATGTCTCCATTCGTCCTATGACCCTCCACAGCAGACAGTATGTAGGCGTCTTCTCTGTGCCATACTGCTCCGTCTGTGACTGTGAACACAGCGATTGTACATATGGGACTACCTGCAAACACCTACCCACTATGCAGGTCTCCAGACGTCATTGCTGGCGTAGTTGTCCGTTGATCGGAATGCCATTTTCCAGAACACGATCGTAATGAGATATGTTGACATTTTGTACGATTATATCGTGAATCAGGGACAGGACGGGGAAATAGCAGTTTGTTGCTTTAATTTTCGACAGCAGTGTAGTCATAAATCCGAAAGATGGACATACGTCATGTTACTGTCCACTGATTGGTGTAAGAGTATGTTTGATCAAATAATATATGTGCAAAGGATTTTGTTACAAAACGGATTTCTAAGTCTTATATTCGATAAATACATAACACGTCTATTTAAAAAAGGCGTGTAACCAAAATTGTTCTGCAGATCAAGCTGACTACTGAATTACACAACGTGCACCAATTCTAAAATAAATAAATAATTGTTATTTTATCCACGCCCGTTAAGGACTGTTGGCGACGAATGCAACCAGCAACAAATACTTTTAAAAAGTTTTCTTGTAATCTAAGCTACTGACGACTACATTACTGCAAATTAATCATCTGAAACTGAGAATGGCGGCCCGAAGCCGGTAATGCCATTACAATAACGCTTTTTAAAAGTATTAGTAGCGGGTTGCTTTCTTCACCAACAAAGTAAATACTTGTTTAAATTAACGCCATTTAGGTGTAAGGTAGATGACTTTCCACATTACCTACGCAATGGAATGTTGTATGAAACATTTACTGTCAGTGCGTAGATCCAGCATGATAACGAATGACCATCACGTTTACGTGAGTGCATCAGTATTTGTATTTGTCTATAGGGATAAATGGAGGTAGATCAGGGATTAACGTCCCGCCGACGACAGTGTGACTACAGACGGAGCGCAAGGTCGAGTAGGAGAAGGTGGTGAAGGACATATGCCGTATTCTTTTCGAAGAAACAGTTCCGACGTTTACCTAAAGCAATTTAGGGAAGTGACAGAAAACCTAAATCCGAGTCTGAACCGGTGCGCTCCCGAATGCGAGTCCACTGTCTTACGACATGGCAGTTCGCACGGTTGTTCCCTCAAAGGAAAGAGCATACCACGTCATCTTGCACTGTGCCTATTAAAGTCCTACTGTCTTAATACCAATCTTTGGATTGAGGACAGTTTTAATTTACATTTCTCAACATTAGGGACTCTGAATGTCTGTTACTATACTAAAAGAAGGGAATATAATGGAAATACTATGTTTGGAAAAGTACTGAATCATTTTGTATAATGTTCTGTATTCATACGGTGTTTCTTTTTCGGTCATTCATGACATAGACGAATGGAGATATATGTGCAGCTGAGCACTTTAGGTTTCTTTAAAAACTGCTGGTTGATGCAGGTTTAGAAGTGATTGTGTCTGTACGATCACCATTCCATAATTAATTTTCTTTCAAAAGTTTTGTGCATTGTGATACCTCGAGAAGAGCAGTGTTGGAGCAACAGCTAAGGGGAATTCTCCGACAGAAATGACATGAGCCTGTCTTTTGTGTGTTCGATTATTACAGTCGGTAGTTTGACTTCTTTCGTAATCTTTCGAATATAAATATACTCCTTTAATTTAATGGAAAAAGTTTCAAAGTGTAGAATGGATTAAATCAAAACAGAGATGAGGCGAAGTTGTATGGTATACGTGCTAAAAGAACCGAAAAAATAACGACCGTCAAACACACTATTAAACAAAAATAATCACGAACTCACACGAAGTGTCGCTGTCATTCAGAACAGTATTGTAAAACCGTTGTCTCTCGGAAACCTCATTTGTTGCAACTGGAGACATACTCATATAACAGGACACAGTCTTGTGTGTATTAAGCTCTGACCGGGGACTGTTTCTAGATGTAGGATTGCAGAAACCTCTCTCATGACAGTCTGTGTTATCTCCCGGAGAATATCTTTCCATTTCCAA
Source organism: Schistocerca cancellata (assembly GCF_023864275.1). NCBI lineage: Eukaryota > Metazoa > Arthropoda > Insecta > Orthoptera > Acrididae > Schistocerca > Schistocerca cancellata. The sequence goes on from NC_064629.1 coordinate 151,208,411, forward strand.
TTACTTGCGGCTTCTGCCGAATTCTTGTGTTCGTTTAATAAGAGCCTGCATTCCATTCTGCCCTCGGGCTAAATTCTGTCTATACAGAATGTTAAGTAAAAGCTAACAAGGACGGTCGCTGGTCGCTTTAAGTATCATTTCGGTGTATTTGGCTTCAATTAATTCTGGTCCTCGTAAATGGACTTTGCATGTGCTTAAGAAATGAAATGGAGTCATTTCTTGCGTCCTCTCTTTCCGACATGTAAAAGTATTTTGTGATTAGTGTTGCGTCACTATTTTTTGTACTAACTTTCATAAAAAGCGAAACAGTGATTTATTTGTTGCAGTGATATGTTTTGTATTCTGCTGTGTGCCTGTTGCTATAAGGAGAAGCTTCTAATGCAAGTTATTTGACTGGAAAAGAGATTATATCGGTCTATATCTACATTTGAGCAGTGTGTGGTGGAGGGTGTCTAGTGTACCAGAATAACTTCCTTTCCTCCCTACATCACTCGCAGGTAATGTACGGAAAGAAACTTTATTGTCACCCTTCTGTATATTCAAAAACGTTTATAATTACACCCTCGCGGTTTTCACACGAGATGTACAAGATGTGTCCTAAAAAAGACCGACCTTTGCTTATGACACCTTAATCGCTCATTGCACTGTCCACCCCGGTAGCTGAGCGGTCAGCGCGACAGAATGTCAATCCTAAGGGCCCGCGTTCGATTGCCGGCTGGATCGGAGATTTTCTCCGCTCGGGGACTGGATGTTGTGTTGTCCTAATCATCATCATTTCATCCACATCGACGCGCAAGTCGCCGAAGTGGCGTCAAATCGAAAGACTTGCACCCGGCGAACAGTCTACCCGACGGGAGGCCCTAGTCACTCCAAACATCGGTCATTGCACTATATTTTAAGTATCATTCCGTTTAAAGCAATCACCTCCATTGCAATGCAGCATTCCCGATGTTTCTCCCGTTTTTGTAAAGCCTTCTCGAACACTTTCTGGGATAATGCCCAGGTCTCTTGTCGCATTGTCCTGATTCGCCTATATAGTTTGAAAACATGTTATCAACATGATTTTAAGATTGGAAAGCAAAAAATAAGTCTGCTGAGACTGGTTCCGGAAATTACGGTGTGCACGGCATAGCGGTAGCCTGCTTAATTGCCAGATAAGAGTCGAACAAACAACGACGCGTGAGCCACCGCACCGTCAAGATGCAACCCCCAGATCTGCTTTATCCACCGTTCAGGCCTCTTCCCGCGCACAACTTCTCACAAACACAATAAAATTGGCTGGTAGACTTCCTTGTTTACCATATGAACAGTTGGTACAGACGTCTGACGGACAGTGACTTTGCAGTCGAAAACCACAAACACAACTAAGTAACCGACATCTCTTTGATCTCTGACCGGCTCATGAGTGCATTTTCTGTGCGAGGAGATCGTTTGCCCACCCACTGCGATGAGTGATTTAGCAGTCGAAAGTCTCTGTAACAGTTTCGCCAAGTTTGTAGCAAATTTTCACACCGACACGTTGTTCTTCGAGCTCTTTAATTGCCACTTCGTCAGTAATCCGACGAAATGCTTGAGCACGTGCTCACTTTGCCAGCTGTCACTCGACAACTGTTTCCCATAACAAGGCTTTGCTAATGGTAGTTTTTTGTCTAAACTTTCCACTAAGTATTGTCAGTGGCTGCAGTGAGCCCCTCTGCGGGTTGACGCGCTATTTCAATGGTTCGGCCTTTTCTTTAACATACCGCCTATATTGTAGAAAGTAATACGTTTATTGACTAGTGTTACAGTGTGTGTACACGGAATATTGAGAGTAAGGCTCTACGTGAAAGGCAATTTATTTATTGCAGCAGCTGCCATCGGAGTTTATGGAGTATGACTGCCAGTCTATCGCGCTGACAAAATCGTACCACAATGCCTTGAATCTCATCCATTATTCTACAATGTCAGCAGTTCGAGACCCAAGAACGATACTCATTAACTGTTGCGACGAGAGTTTATTAAGCAGCCTCTTTCCAGGGTGAATTATGCTTAGACTTCTCCCCGTAGGGTAGAATTATGTGATAGTTCCACTTCAAATCGCTTCGAACACACGTACCTGAAGGATTTGACTGATTCTGGTGGGCCGGCCTGAGTGGCAGAGCGATTCTAGCTGCTACAGTCTGGAACCGCGCGATCGCTACGGTCGCAGGTTCGAATCCTGCCTCGGGCATGGATGTGTGTGATGTCCTTAGGTTCGTTAGGTTTAAGTAGTTCTAAGTTCTATGGGACTTATGACCTCAGCAGTTGCGTCCCATGGTGCTCAGAGCCATTTTGATTCTGGTGGTCGGTGGCTGATCGCAGTCAAACGATATCGGGTGTTTACACCATAAACGTTAAATTAGTTTTATTTACGTTTATGGTCAGCTATAAGCCTTCGTACCAAAAGCAAATGATCAGCTGGTCTTGTGATTAGTAACAGATTTTCACCCACGTTACCGTTCTACATGGTTTCTTCGTTTGCGAACAACCTCAGACGTGGTGAGTTCATGACGTCAAAGGGTTTTTTATATCATAAAGACTTCTCAAAAAGAAAGTTATTGTATCAATACGGTTTCATTGGAGAAATCGCGTGAATATATACACTGGTGTGCAAAACTTAAGGGCGAAACTAACTTTCAAATGATGCGACACTGCCCAGTAACTTAACTCGATGAAAGTTGGACCATACATAGAAAGAACTGCTACAGCATAGCACAAAAGGTAGAGGAAAGAAATACGCGATGAGACGAACAGAAAGGACACTTTCATTCGAGGGCAATGATTAGAAAGAACTCATCGTGATTCGTGATGATCCCGTGGACATTGCCAAAGGCGCGACATGGTTCTTAATAGACTATGTGATCAACACGGATGGCAATGCATACTGCAAAGCTCTTTTGTGCTGGCCAGGAGGTTGCTAAGGAGTTCATGTGGCACGGCGTTCCATTTCCCTGCCAGCGCGGTTAACAACTGCTGGAAGGTCGTTCGTGAGTATGGACGTGTTGCAATACTTCACCCTAACGCATCACACACGTTCTTGAAGGGATTTAAGTCGGGGAAACGGCTAGGCTACTCCATTCGCCGAATACCTTCTCGTTCCGAAACCTCATCCTCCCGTGCAGCTCGATGAAGTCGCGAGTAATCACCCATAAAAATGAAGTCAAGGGAAAAGACGCACATGGAAAAATGGTACGATGTGACAATAACGTTGAGCAGTGACTGTTCCGTGTTCAAAGATCCGGAGGTCAGTACATCTGTGAAACATTATACCTTCCCACACCACAATACCTGGACCACTAAAAGGATCTTCTTCGACTGGCGCATTATGTACCCTTGTATGGCGAAAGGTGAGAACACGTAATCCACCCAGGAACATGATCGTTTTGTTGGGGTGGTGTGAGAAGGTACAGCGTTTCATGGGCGTACTGACCTCCAAATCTTTGAACACGGTACGCTCAACGATCAACGCTAATGTGTCAATGTACTTCTTCTCCATGTGCGTCTTGTCGGGGTTGCATACGGCCCTGACTTAATTTTTGTGGATGGCAATGTGCGACCGTATCGAACTGCGCAAGTGGACGACCTCTTGGAACGAGTGGAAATCCGGCGAATGGACTGGCCTGACCGTTCCCCCGACTTAAATCCCATGGAGCAAGTGTGGAATGGGATGAGGAGAAGTACTATAGCACGTCCACATGACCCGACTACCTTCCAGCAGTTGCCATTCGCGCTGGTAGAGGAACAGAACGCTCTGCCACAACAACTCCTTACCAGCCACTTGGCCAGTTAGAGAGCGGTTGCACAACATGCACCGCTGTCCGTGATGGTCACATAGTCTACTCGAAAACACGTCCCGCCTTTTGCAGTATCCAGGGCAGTATCATAAACCGCGATGACTTCATTATAATTATTGCTTTTGAATACAGGTATCATTTCTCTTCGTCTTGTTGCGTGTTTCTTTCACTTACCTTCTATAGTACTGTAGCAGTTCCTTATCTGTGTGGTCCACGTTTCATCGAGCTGTGTTACTTGGCAGTGACGCATTATGCGAAAGTTACTTCCGTCCTTAAGTTTTGCACTCCAGTGTACTTATACACTGAAGTGCCAAAGAAACTGGTATAGGCACGAATATTCAAATACAGAGATATGTAAATAGGCAGGATACTGCGCTGCGGTCGGCAGTGTCTATATAAGACAGCAAGTGTATGGCGCAGTTGTTAGATCGGTTACTGCTCCTACATTGGCAGGTTATCAAGATTTCAGTGAGTTTGAACGTGGTGTTGTAGTTGACGCACGAGCGATGGGAGACAGCATCTCCGAGGTAGCAATGAAGTGGGGATTTTCCTGTATGACCATTTCACGAATGTACTGTGAATATCAGGAATCCGGTGAAACATCAAATCTCCGACATCGCTGCGGCCGGAAAAAGATCCTGCAAGAACGGGACCAACGACGACTGGAAAGAATCGTTCAACGTGACGGAAGTACAGCCCTTCTGCAAATTGCTGCAGATTTCAATGCTGGGCCATCAACAGGTGTCAGCGTGCGAACCATTCAACGAAACACCATCGATATGGCCTTTTGGAGCCGTAGGCCCACTCTTGTACCCTTGATAACCGCACGACACAAAACTTTACGCCTCGCCTGGGCCCGTCAATACCGACATTGGACTGTTGATGACTGGAGACATGTTGCCTGTCGGACGAGTCTCGTTTCAAGGCGTATCGAGTGGATGGACGTGTACGGGTATGTAGACAACCTCATGAATCCATGGACCCTGCATATCAACAGGGGACTGCTCGCGCTGGTGAAGGGTCTGTAATGGTGTGAGGCGTGTGCAGCTGGAATGATATGGGAACCATGATTCGTCTAGTTACGACTCTGACAGGTGACATGTACGTAAGTATACTGTCTGATCACCTGCATCCATTCTTGTCCATTGTGCATTCGACGGACTTGGGCCATTCCAGCAGGACAATGCGACTCCACACACGTCCGGAATAGCTACAGAGTGGCACTAGGAACACTCTTCTGAGTTTAAACACTTCCGCTCGCCATCAAACTCCCCAGACATGAACATTACTGAGCATATCTGAGATGCCTTGCAACGTGCTGTTCAGAAGAGGTCTCCACCTCGTACTACTCTTACGGATTTATGGACAGCCCTGCAGGATTCGTGGTGTCAGTTACCTCCAGCACTACTTCAGACATTAGTGGAGTCGATACCACGTGATTTTACAGCACTTCTGCTTGCTCGCGGTTGCCCTACACAATATTAGGCAGGTGTTCCACTTTCTTTGGCTCTTCAGTGTACAAACCAGAAGGTATCGCTCACTAAAAAAGACAGTCAAGCAAATGCACTTCCTTAATTATGTGAAATTCACGAAAAAAGACTGCATATGAGGATCTGTTCCTTTTTTATAATTTAGTGTCTAGTTGACCCATAGGATATCTGAGACGTATCAGAAAATTAACGAGACAAAAATAGGCCCTTGTTGAAGTAACCAACCTAGCATTACTTGAACTGGTTTTACGTATTCGGTTGACCTCAAATGTTTAAGGCTGGACGAAAATTACGAGTCAGTTTCCTGCAAAACAGAGTTGTTTTGTTATCGTGTTTCCCTTGGTGGGATGGGTCAGGATCATTTGTTACAAACTGCTGTATAGGCTGTGGCAGTGTTGTCCAAGACTAAGCATGGTCCTGTTTCTTCTTGATCTCCGTTGCGTTTCCGTAACAGAGGACACTTGAAGTTGGCGTACGACTCGAACTTATTCTGTTCGAATCCAGAAGGTGGTAGACGCTTTGATGATCACCACACCCAGAGACAGTATGCTGATTTATATCAGAAAACTCTTTGCAGTGTCTCACGTAAAGGAGACCGTGTATAGGTATAATGCCATTTTAGAAAGCGTGGCAAGAAAAATGGTTTTCACGTTTTAAGGAAGATCGATTTGACAATAGTGACTCTCCACATTCTAGAAGACCTTCTGTGTCTGATGGATGTCGTTTAAACGAATTAATTCACAATGATCCAAGTCAGCGTACTCGAGAACTGGCAAATGTGATGAAATGTGATCATTCCACTATCGTGCGACAATTGCATGCAATTGAGAAGGTTCAAAAATCGGGTGTATGGGTACCGCATGCTCTAAGCCAAACTCACAAAAATCAGTAGGTGGCCATACGTGCATTTCCGATTGCTCGTCATCAGTTGCCTCGTGAACAACACCGACCGTTCCTATCTTATCGCTACTGGCGACGAGCAATGGTGTCTTTATGCTATCGTAAGGAAAAGGAAGGAATTGTTGAGCCCAAACAAAGCAGCAACTGCCTGTTCAAAGTCCTTCTCTCATCCACAAAAGATAATGTTACGCGTCTGGTGGAACAGTAACTTTGTGGTGCCCTAAGAATTGCTTCCCTGACGTGAAATCATCACTACCAACATTTACTGACAACAACTGAGATGTCTTATAGACGCAATCCAAAAACAACGACCAGGAAGACTGTGTGAATTGATGCTACTCCACGATGACGCGTGCTCGCATTCTGCTAGACTGACAAGAAACATGCAGGAGTTAGGTTGGGAAGTCATTCGGCACCCACCTTATTCACCTCATCTTGCTCCTTCGAAATGAAAATGCGCTCCGAGTGTGGCTGGATGAGTTCTTCGCCTGAAAATCACGCGATTTCTACAGTCACGGAATCGAAAAGTTACACCATCGTTGGCAGACTGTTGTAAACAGTGAAGGAGAATATATTACAGATGACTAAAACCTCTGTTAAGGGTAACTGTTGTGTTTATTAAACTCTCGCAAAAACTCTAAGAACTTATGCACCAGTCCAATACTTAAATTTTCTGAGAGCATCTCTTCACCAGCATCAAGATTTCTATGTTGAATGGCCAAAGCCATATAGTTCGCATAAATGAACTTTCTCCATTCTGTTACAGGGAGGTCATATGTGCGTACGATGAACAAAACTGGTGACAAAACTGAACCCTGTAGAAGACCATCATCATGTTACTTCTGTCTGCCTAATCTATTGTCATGGATCACTTGGAAGTGCCTCTCAGACAACTTGTTCAAAAAATGGTTCAGATGACTTGGAGCACTATGGGACGTAACTTATGAGGTCATCAGTCCCCTAGAACTTAGAACTACTTAAACCTAACTAACCTAAGGACATCACACACATCCATGCCCGAGGCAGGATTCGAACCTGCCACCGTAGCGGTCGCGCGGTTCCAGACTGTAGCGCCTAGAACCGCTCGGCCACACAACTTGTTGTTTATAAGCCTATTATGGTTTGACAGTGTACAGACCTTGCAACTTTGTCTTACAGGGCAATTGCACCATAATTATAAATTAAGTGGCTTTTGGTGTGTGAATATTTATACCACTCTGTCTACGAGTTCGTAATTACAATGTTCCGCAAACGACATTGGTCATATTAGTCTCTAATTTATGTTTATATCAGTTTAAAATGGTTGGTTTTGTTATTTGTTTTAATATAGAAATCACATCGATTTTACTACACTCTATCATTCTGTGTCTGACACCTCATGGTACTGTTGTGGCGTACTCTATGTTTATGTTCAGACATCTGATATCGCCTTATTCGGTTTTCATGTGAAAACGGTGTCCCATTACATATTTTTATTGGTAAGTTCTGTGACTGTGCTGCTGTAATGAGATGATATTATCATCATATTTTTGTGCTACAGTGCTACATGCGTACCTGCAGCTTAGGAAGGAAGACTTGAAAATTTTCTATTGTAAGAATACGAGTGAAGCAATTACTAAGATAGTCTCACCTTTGCAATAGAAAGGAAAATTAGGATGTAACTTTAGAGTGTTGGCTCATCTCGCGATTGTGAAAGCTGTACATATTGCCAGCAAGCAATTCATATATGAGGTGTGGATCGATACACTCAAGTGAGTTGTCTGAGGATAACTGAATCAATGTGCGTTCCGTATGAACGGTGACTGGTACGGGGAACTTAAAGGTAACGTCGGGATGGCGTGGAACTAATGCCCATCAGATTCCTGCTACTAAATTGCCTTCATATCTCGAAGGACTGGTAGATAAACAACATAGGATAAAGATAGAGCTCTGAGAGCTTTTATTGGAAAAGAATGTGAAACGGATGTATCATATCCACAGAATTGTTGCACCTATGTAAATTACTTTCCCAAGAATGTTCTGACAGAGTAGAGATCAACATATCTTAAGCTAATGTATAAAACCATCTGACGTGGCAACACGTCACATACAGACGCAAGCGAAGGTTAGTCAACGTCTTCGTCGTTCTAAGTAGATATCTAGCTCAGTGTAGAACGTTGTGGAAAGGAAATGAACTATGACCTTGCGGAAGAAACAATTCTGGAATTCTACTGAAATTATTTATTAAAACTTCGTAGAAATTAATTCGGGGTGGTTGCACGGAAACTTGAGCTCCATTCTTCCCGATTACAAGACGAGCGTCTTCATCTTTGCGTGCAGCATTCTGAATTATGATAGAAAACAGGAACGAATCAACTAATATTTTAAAGACACTAGTATTTATAAAAATTACCAGAAGGAAAAATGAGATCGGTACGTGCTTTATAATATGTATTAGAAACGCAGCACAATAACGATTCGGATTTCAGAAGTATACATCATTTCCGGCTGTTTATACTTTGTCGGAGAGAGAAGCCGACGGACTCTGGTTCAAATGGCTCTGAGCACTATGGGACTTTACATCTTAGGTCTTCAGTCCCCTAGAACTTAGAACAACTTAAACCTAACTAACCTAAGGACATCACATACATCCATGCCCGAGGCAGGATTCGAACCTGCGACCGTAGCAGTCCCGCGGTTCAGGACTGAAGCCCCTAGAACCGCACGGCCACCGCGGTCGGCCGACGGACTCTAACCGACTACAAGAGAGCGTGTATACACTGAAGGAAGAGAAAATCCCAACACCTAGAAGTAGTCAAGATAAAGCGATGTAATTTCGGGAATACATATGAAAGTTATTAACGTTGCAAGATCACAAATTAATATAAAAGCGAGAAAAGCCACGGCAGATGTGAAGTTCTGGTATATTAATAACTAGCGTAACCATGTTAACGTTGAATACAAACATACATTCATTGTGTCGTAAAGGTGTCGCATGCCAGTCTGTGGGTTGGAGTTCTATGGGCCGCGCGGGATTAGCCGAGCGGTCTTAGGCGCTGCAGTCATGGACTGTGAGGCTAGTCCCGCCGGAGTTTCGAGTCCTCCCTCGGGCATGGGTGTGTGTGTTTGTCCTTTTGTCCTTAGCATAATTTATTTTAAGTAATGTGTAAGCTTAGGAACTGATGACCTTAGCAGTTAAGTCCCATAAAATTTCACACAAATTTGACTTTTTTTTTTTTGTGTTCCATGCCCTATCAATACAGGGACACTTAATGCTAGTTGTGTACGACCCTAGGGCTTTCGTTCGATAATGTCCCATACATGCTCGACTGGAGACAGATCTGGTGATCTAGCAATCCAAGGCAGCGTTTCGACACTCTGTTGAGCATATTGGGTTACAATAGCTGTTACGTGGGCGAGCGTTAGCCTGTTGGAAGCATCCACGGGAACGCTGTTCATGAATGGCAGCCCAACAGGTCGAATCCCCAGACTCACGTACATATTTTCAGTCAGGGTGCGTGAGATAACCACTAGAATGCTGATGCTGTCATACGGCATCGAACCCCAGACCATGACCCCAAGAATAGGTCCAGTGCGGCTAGGCCGCAGGCAGCTTGGTTGCTGGGGACTCACCTGGACTCCTCCTAAGCAACACACGGCCACCACTGGTACCAAGTAGAACCGGCTTTCATCATAAAACACAACATTCCCCCCTCCAATGATCTGTCTTTCGATACTGCTGGAGTCGCGAACTGTGGTGATCTGGGATCAGTGGAATGCGCACTACAGGGAGACTGGTTCGGAGATGTCCTTGAAGTATCCGATTTGTAAGAGTTCGTTGTGTCATTGTGGTGCCGCCAACTGCTGCTCGAATTGTTTCTGCAGACGCAATACGATGCGCCACAGCCATACGCCGAACACGACGATCTTCCCTCTCGGTAGAGCCACGTGGCCATTACGAGCCCGGTTTTCTTGTGACTATACCCCCTCGGGACCAGCGTTGCCAGCAGTTACATACAGTGGCTACATTCCTGCCAAATCTTTCTGCAATACCACAGAAGGAACATCCAGCTTCTTGTAGCCTCGTAACACGATCTCATTCAAACAAACTGAGCTGCTGATAATTGCGTCTTTGTCGTCTTAAAGGCTTTCTTGACTATCATCAAATAACTACATCTAATCCCAAAGGTAATTAACGCTCATGACCATGACATCATTTATTTATTTATTTAAAGCGAAAAGTGGCAGTTGAGCCTAAATAACGAAAAGTGTGAGGTCATCCACATGAGTGCTAAAAGGAAATCGTTAAACGTCGGTTACACGATAAATCAGTCTAATCTAAAAGCCGTAAATTCAGCTAAATAACTAGGTATTACAATTACGAACAACTTAAATTGGAAGGAACACACAGAAAATATTGTGGGGAAGGCTAACCAAAGACTGTGGTTTATTGGCAGGACACTTAGAAAATGTAAAAGATCTCTTAAGGAGACTGACTACACTACGCGTGTCCGACCTCTTTTAGAATACTGCTGCGCTGTGTGGGATAGGACTGACGGAGTACATCGAAAAAGTTCAAAGAAAGGCAGCACGTTTTGTATTATCGCGAAATATGGGAGAGAGTGACACATCTACATCTACATCTACATGGATACTCTGCAAATCACATTTAAGTGCCTGGCAGAGGGTTCATCGAACTACCTTCACAATTCTCCATTATTCCAATTTCGTATAGCGCGCGGAAAGCATGAACAGCCGGCCGCGGTGGTCTAGCGATTCTAGGCGCTCAGTCCGGAGCCGCGCGACTGCTACGGTCGCAGGTTCGAATCCTGCCTCGGGCATGTATGTGTGTGATGTCCTTAGGTTAGTTAGGTTTAAGTAGTTCTAAGTTCTAGGGGACTGATGACCATAGATGTTAAGTCCCATAGTACTCAGAGCCATTTGAACCAAGCATGAACACCTGTATCTTTCCGTACAAGCTCTGATTTCCCTTATTTTATCTTCGTGATCGTTCCTCCCTATGTAAGTCGGCGTCGACAAAATATTTTCGCATTCGGAGGAGAAAGTTGGTGATTGGAATTTCGTGAGAAGATTCCGCCGCAACAAAAAACGCCTTTCTTTTAATGATGTCCATCCCAAATACTGTATCATTTCTGTCACCCTCTCTCCCATATTTCGCCGTAATACAAAACTTGCTGGCTTTCTTTGAACTTTTTCGATGTACTCTGTCAGTTCTATCTTGCAAGGATCCCACACCGCGCAACAGTATTCTAAAAGAGGACGTACAAGCGTAGTGTAGGCAGTCTCCTTAGTAGGTTTGTTACATTTTCTAAGTGTCCTGCCAATAAAACGCAGTCTTTGGTTAGCCGTCTCGGAAATGGTACAGGATTTGGGATGGACATCGTTAGAAGAAAGGCGTTTTTCGTTGCGGCGGAATTTTCTCACAAAATTCCAATCACCAACTTTCTCCTCCGAATGCGAAAATATTTTGACACCGACCTACATAGGGAGGAACGATCACCACGATAAAATAACGGAAATCAGAGCTCGTATTGAAAGATATAGGTGTTCATTCTTTCCGCATGCTATACGAGATGGGAATAATAGAGAATTGTGAAGGTGGTTCGATGAACCCTCTGCGAGGCACTTAAATGTGATTTGGAGAGTATCGATGTAGATGTAGATGTAGATCTGCATCCTCATAGTGGCGCTAGTAGCACCTCTCTTCAGCGAATAGTGTGAAATTTGAACAGACGTCATCTTTCACAAGTAGAAACACGCCTTCCACCTTTCGTTTATCACGCACAACTACTTATTGGAGTTGGTTTTCTTCCGTCAGTGTATATTCTAGAAGAATCCCCTTTCACGTGATCTGTATGCAACTCCACAGAGAATCAGTAGTTGTAGGAGAAACTTGAAGAACAACTTGCTATCTTACCAATACATATTCGACGGGTAACGTTCCAAGCGGTTGTTGGAGACAGGAAAGCAATTGTGCTCGTCCTTCTTTGAAAGAAGATTACACACTCCCTGCTACATGTGACAGTGGTGAAGGACTGTCCAGCTATTACCGGAGAAGGGGAAAGGGAGAGGCAGTATGTGGTTTTCAGAAAACTCTTTGAAGTGGCAGCTTTTTTTTTATAATTCTATTAGTTGAAATCGAATTTTGCTGCCGGTGTCATCCTAAACCATTGTACTTGGCGTTTATCCTTTCTACTGATCAACAATGCAGTTTTGCAAATTGTGATCATGTAGAAGCGTTTAACACGTGAGTAGCAGTTCCTGTAGACCAGGTTGGCGTCTAGCACCTTTAAACATTAAAATTTTTCACCAACAGCGTTGACATGCACATTTCAGTCATGGTTTGTTGTTTCTCCACGTGGTAACCGACGTTATGGCAAGCGTCCCACCAGTTGAGCTCGCACGCTGCGGATTTCAACTGTCGACGTAGGCAAGTTCACACTAATTGTAGTTCTGTACTGGATGATACTGCTCCATACGTTTCAACATGTAAAGAGTTGGTGTATGGTCACACTGCGTGCTTCAGTATCTTCTCGTCGCATCATACTACCTTCTTTTATCAATAATTCAAATCGTGCATCACTGTCGCATCGGAATGCCCGGTATGAGCTGGAATTCTGCAGTATGACAAACACATATTCCGGTGGCTGATCAATCTTCCCATTCAGTCTCACCAACCTGCTGAAACGGTGCCCTTCGAAATTGGCGAAGCACGCTGGCACTTGCTTTCACGTTTTCTCTTCGCCTGACCACGCTTCACTGAGCTGGCTGCATAGCACTGACCTTTCAATTCGCAGAAGAGTGAGTGCTGCTTGGTCTGTAGGTAGGTCGTGCCTTTGAATTTTTATCACTGTTTGCTGGTATATTGCTCTACAGAAATTCCTGTTCGGTCATACCAGGCCGTTGCATTGTGTATAGCTGCAGATTAAAGCACGATGTAAGAAGATGAAAACGTTAAAAAATACATATAATGGAAGATTAGAAGCAGGGAACTCTCATACGCATGTCCTACGGCAGACCAATCTGATGCTTGGAAGCATTTGGTGATAGCTTACTGAAAGGTTCATTCAAACACATGATATATTTCCAGAATGAGGTTTTCACTCTGCAGCGGAGTGTGCGCTGATATGAAACTTCCTGGCAGATTAAAACTGTGTGCCCGACCGTAAACTTCTGTAAAGTTTGGAAGGTAGGAGACGAGATACTGGCAGAAGTAAAGCTGTGGGTACCGGGCGTGAGTCGTGCTTCGGTAGCTCAGATGGTAGAGCACTTGCCCGCGAAAGTCAAAGGTCCCGAGTTCGAGTCTCGGTCGGGCACACAGTTTTAATCTGCCAGGAAGTTTCACATGATATATTCTTTGTAGCTAGCATGTCAAGCTGCACTGAAGGCAATATCTTCAGGGTAACGCATTCTCTGTTCTACACCTACATCAAATGTAGAATGCTAATAATTGTAGACTTAAGACAGTTTGACTGATAAATATCTGTGTATCACATGTTAGAATGGTGGTGGACAAATGGCAGTGAAACCTAAGAACACTTTTGATTTCTCTGTGAAGCTCAGTCAAAGGTAATGACCTCCAGTCTCCGGTATTACATGCAGTCAATCTTCCCCACGAATACCTCTGAAACTTACAGATTACAGAGAAACAAAGGCACAGGCAAACTTAGTGTGGAATGTGGTATTTTTTCCCATTATCGTTGATATGTAATGTTGTTTGGGTAAAAGGAAAAACGGTGTGACGATAGCGGAAAGAAGGGGTGCTTTCTTGCAAAAGCAGGGAACCGCCCCATCATCTGCACAGTTTATTTCGTGTGCACGGGTCGGCTCGGGCAACGACCAACCGGCCTACCCCGTCCGAATAAAGTCACGCGTTTATGGCTCCAGATTTCCTTCCCCGGAAGGAGTATGGCAGCTCACCTGCAGGAACGAAAAATTCAGATACGACGGAGCAAAATAAGATAGCTGTGTGATGAATCGTAAGCACCTGGATAACGAAACATGAAAAAACACGTAGTTAATAAAACAGTTCAAGAACAAAAATTGACCGCAATCAAAATAAACTGTCTTCTGATGTAGATGATAATGTCATACCTTCGAGCAATTTAGTCGAAGCATTTACCGAAATTTATCTTTTAGACAAAACAGCAAACAGAACTGATGTAATATTCCTGCTGAAAAAATTAATAACTGTGATAAATCAAATAAAACATGTCAACAAAAAGTGGTCAGATACAAAATGTTTATTGAAGTTTAGAGAGCTCATGCAAGAAAATGTCCAAAAATCTTCCTTAAAGAAGGAATCTGAAGAAGAATAAGTACATTTGAGTCAGTTATGAACATGTATAACAAGAATTCTGTCTTTAGAAATACGAAATCAGAACGACGTGGGGCATAGCTACAGTACTGGACTTTTGGGGAGTAGTCACTAAATACCACTCTGGCCACTCAGATTTAAATTTTTTGAGTTTTTTTAAAACCATTAATGACAATGCTTTACAATTGGTTTGAAAAGTTCACAGTCGATATCCAACCCTATCCAAATCTGGCCTAGACTGAGCTCCGTCTCTGATGACCTCGGCGAGGCAGTCTAGATACGCTCAGTAATTAGTGCAGAATAGTCCTTTTGTCATGAGAATTCCTAAACAGAACTGAATTCAGTTACGAAACATAAACGCACAAAGAAACGATCGCTACTGTGTAGCCGTACAGAGACGGGAGCGTTTATTCGTTGCGTACCATAATGTTTGGGCCAATAATTTCACCACAGTCCTGTCTATAAATTTATCGAAGTCTCATACGATATTGCAAATACAGTGAGCGATGATTCAGTTGAGAAATCCGAATGATCGAGCAAAAACACATGTCATATTGTGAAAGAGGTGTTGTCAAAAACTACGGCAACTTACGTTATGTAATTATAGAAGCCCATGCCCATCTCAGCATCCCCCTTTTGCTTTATAGCCTTTTTCGTGAAAGTACGGACCGCTTTTAGTTGGTGGTGCATATGAGTATCGAGTCTCATAACGGAATATACCTGTTCTACATCCACCAGGGTTCCAACAACACATGATAGTTCTTAAGATGTAATGTTCCTTAACACCTTTCGGTCGAAAGAGAAACGACATTGTAGAGAATCTGGTTGTTTCTAAACCGCGATAAGTCGAGATTTCCACGGAAACAGGTTCATAAACTCTGGAATGTGATGTACTCTCGTATTTCATTTTCACGAAACAGCTCAAACTTCGATAGGTATAAGACACTACTAACTAAATCATAGTCCGCAGCTCGTGGTTGTGCGGTAGCGTTCTCGCTTCCCACGCCCGGGTTTCCGGGTTCGATTCCCGGCGGGGTCAGGGATTTTCTCTGCCTCGTGATGACTGGGTGTTGTGTACTGTCCTTAGGTTAGCTAGGTTTATGTGGTTCTAAGTTCTAGGGGACTGATGACCATAGATGTTAAGTCCCATAGTGCTCAGAGCCATTTAAACCATTTTGAACTAAATCATAAAGTTACCCGTCTCATCATTTTTACATATCTTTGGAACTTTAGGTTCCATAAGGCTATACAGTATCTGCTGAGGTCGTATACCAAACAAAAGAGAGGAAAATTCTCTACCTGCCAAATTTTAGATATTGGTTGAAAATGACATGGCATTTTGCCTTACTTTGTCCTAAAATCAATCCAAATATCTTTTTATAAATAAATGTTGTTGATGATAAGGGATTTCTTTAAACTCGGCAATGCGAATTTTAACCCGAAAAACGGTGCTGAACACATACTATTCAGGCACGCTCACTATCCAGCTCTACAGAATTTCTTCTGTAGATTCAGATCTACTGACTCATCGGATTAGGAACACTGGAGTGAACTGTAAATACAACACAAAAGAAATATTTCTTTGGGGTAGTTGTATTCTGTGATTCCAAGCTGCAGCATCAGCAGTTATCTACACATAAAACCAAAAAATCATTCGAGTTAAAGAAGTCCTGGATATAATTACATCACTACAACAAAATAACAGGAAAACAACAGTTCAGTGGATTCCGTCTCACTCTGAGATAGGTGGCAATGAAAAACGGGATTTTCTAGCCAAGAATGGCACAAAAATTCAGACTGCAAAAACTAACAATGTAATTTTCAGTGAAATGCACTATTGACGAAACGTTTCAAGAAGAACTAAAACGGTCTAATGAAATTTCATGTGAGGGAAAATATCTGGAAAAACCTCATGGGCGACTCAATAGTACCTGATGGACAAAGAAATGAAGCATAGCCATATTCCGCTTGACTACCTTACACATTCGTCCTGTCATCTCTAGAAAGTGTTCTGTGTCACAATATTGGTTTTACCATGAACAAAGAGCATTTAAAAGAGTTAACAAAATTAAGTGATTGTAATTCAGACTTAACAATATTGTATTGGGATGCTAGAAAGCTAGTGACGATAAGTCAAGTCCCAGAACATTAAAATAATAATAATAATAATAATACTTTACCTTGTGGTGCTCCATTTCGCACCGTAAGTACACAATGACAAAGGTGCTAGCGTGCTGCGACTGATTCATGTCGTAATTAATTAATGATTCAGTCCACGAGAATTGTACATGCGTGTTATGTAAACTAAGTTAGCATCCAATCAGATTTTCACGTGTGTGGCGACTACTCCGTCATCATCTGCCTAACGTGCCACTGGAGGAGTTTTTGATCAATACATTTCTCTGCCAGTCGTTAATAATGTCTTCCAAAACTGAAGCCTCCGCTTTTCCTTCATGTCGCTTCTCAGTTCCACATGCAAGGCTGACTGTCTAATGTTACAATCCTCCAAATGAAAAAAAAAAAAAAAATCCTGGGTGTCCTGGGAGTCGAACTCGAGTTCTTCAGGGGACTGTAAGCATCAGAGGCGACTGAAAAGTCGACTGATCCAATTTCAAAGTTTTCTAGATTTATCACAATGTGAAATTCTCTGTATTGATATACAGTTTTGTTAAAAGGTTTCTGTGTATGTTTTTACAGTTTTCTCCTGTGAGTGTTACACATCACAGAACCATGCGCGGCTGATCCGAAGTTGCCCGCATCTCGTGGTCGTGCGGTAGCGTTCTCGCTTCCCACGCCCGGGTTCCCGGGTTCGATTCCCGGCGGGGTCAGGGATTTTCTCTGCCTCGTGATGGCTGGGTGTTGTGTGATGTCCTTAGGTTAGTTCGGTTTAAGTAGTTCTAAGTTCTAGGGGACTGATGACCTAAGATGTTAAGTCCCGTAGTGCTCAGAGCCATTTGAACCATTT
Source organism: Schistocerca cancellata (assembly GCF_023864275.1). Classification (NCBI taxonomy): domain Eukaryota; kingdom Metazoa; phylum Arthropoda; class Insecta; order Orthoptera; family Acrididae; genus Schistocerca; species Schistocerca cancellata. Next base: position 151,225,895 of record NC_064629.1, read on the forward strand.
GATCCGAAGTTACAATCTTCTCCGTGAATGTGTTAATGTAGAATATGAACAGTATTCGCGCAATTATATTTATCTGAAACGTATCTGAAGTTCCGTTTGGGCACCTCGGGATAAAACATGTTTCCAGAGGCGAAGTAAGAGCGTCAGAGTACAAAGAAACAGCCGACGAACGCTGGGGACAATACTGAGAAAGCCTGGGACGTTTTGAAGACCTGGTGACGCATGCGTTTGCCTTCAGAGGCAAGAATGTTAAAAGGCGACGCGAGAGGCTCACCCCACGTGCGCTCGGCTTTGAGGGTGTGTAACAATGACAGCGCCGCCGAAAGTGGTGCACGGCGAAGGCCGGCAAAAACTTCCCTCGTACTTTCGACTCCCGTTGCAATCTACTTTCGCTGCCTCGTGCTGCGCGCTCGTCAACGTCTGTCCCTTTATAGCGTGCACTCGTAGTGAGTGGAAACGTCCGATAAGAAACTGTCCTTCGCGACACATCAGCGACAGACAAGTTTTTAATGCATTTGTCGATTCTCGCTAACACATTTCTCATTGGTAGTTGCTCTCCAAATACGCTGCTTACTAAAAAAACCAGTCATGCATTGTGCTGTAATTTTTGTTATGTGTGGTATTAGGACGTCCCAAGGCCATAAGAATATGTAGATTAATTTGACTATATTTATACAGGGTGATTCAAAAAGAATACCACAACTTTAAAAATGTGTATTTAATGAAAGAAACATAATATAACCTTCTGTTATACATCATTACAAAGAGTATTTAAAAAAGTTTTTTTTCACTCAAAAACAAGTTCAGAGTTGTTCAATATGGCCCCCTCCAGACACTCGAGCAATATCAACCCGATACTCCAACTCGTTCCACACTCTCTGTAGCATATCAGGCGTAACAGTTTGGATAGCTGCTGTTATTTCTCGTTTCAAATCATCAATGGTGGCTGGGAGAGGTGGTCGAAACACCATATCCTTAACATACCCCCATAAGAAAAAATCGCAGGGGGTAAGATCAGGGCTTCTTGGAGGCCAGTGATGAAGTGCTTTGTCACGGGCTGCCTGGCGGCCGATCCATCGCCTCGGGTAGTTGACGTTCAGGTAGTTACGGACAGATAAGTGCCAATGTGGTGGCGCTCCATCCTGCTGAAATATGAATTGTTGTGCTTCTTGTTCGAGCTGAGGGAACAGCCAATTCTCTAACATCTCCAGATACTGTAGTCCAGTTACAGTAGCACCTTCGAAGAAAAAGGGACCAAAAACTTTATTGGCTGAAATGGCACAGAAAACGTTCACCTTAGGCGAGTCACGTTCATACTGAGTCGTTTCCCGCGGATTCTCGTCGATTCACTTCTGCCGTACTCAATAACACAAAAAGCTTTCTGTTGAGCGGTCGCCATCTTAGCATCAACTGACGCTGACGCCTAGTCAACAGTGCCTCAAGCGAACAAATGTACAACTAAGTGAAACTTTATAGCTCCCTTAATTCGCCGACAGATAGTGCTTAGCTCTGCCTTTTGTCGTTGCAGAGTTTTAAATTCCTAAAGTTGTGGTATTCTTTTTGAATATGGAAGGAATTTTCAGAAGAAAGCAGACAACCGACAGCCATACTGAGCAGTAGCGATCGATGACAAGAATTATCACTACTACTTGCATGTCTCCATACTATTATGTGCAACAGTGTGCCAATGGTGGTCAACAACGCACTGTCTGCAATTTCTCCAAGAAAAATTCTGAAACCTTCGTGATATACTCGCTCAGTGACATTCTGAGCTACCATTATGAATCATAAGCAGACAACGTCTCATGACGACGACGTTGAACCGTTCTCCAGTAGGGTTACTGAATGTCTACAGCCACATCGTGCTACAAATAATCACTCCTGGATTCGACAGTCTCCTGCAGTCGCCTTATAGACTGGCAAACAGATTTGTACTGAGAATCGAGTTGGATGTGATTTAGCGATTACCATATTATCCAAATGATCCACCAGCAATTTCACGCAGCTGTATTAACGTCGGTGAAAATTACATACAGAATGTCTAGAATGAATAAAAACTTGGAGGGTTTGAGAACAGTGCACAAGTAGTAAGTGATTAATGCTTCGGAGGGATGACATGCCCTTGACCCAGAAATTTCCTTTATTGTTTGTCCGGAAAGGTTAAATTTACGTCACGCTCAGAAGGTCAAGAGTCTTCAAATGGATTGTAAACGCACAAGCATATGTCAGTATGATTCGTAGATCACAAAGGGCGTAGTATCATAATGTGAAGGAATTCGAACTGGGCTGTTAGTTCTGGCCCCGGAGACAATAACAGCAATTATTCGACTCGCATAAGATACGCTGTTATAACAGTGATACTTTTGTTGCACCAGAGGATACAAGAGGAATGTATGTGGGAATGTACTCTTACTGGATCATGTAATTTTCGCACAGAACGACATGGCTTCAGTATTCTCTGCATGAACAGACTAGTTGCTACAGCTCACAGTGTTGGCCCGACACTGGTAGACAGTTTGGTTCTCTGGGGAAGTGTCAGTTTTTTACTGTCCCCCACCCCAATGTAACTTGCCGTTCCCCCGTCGTTTAATGTGCCACAGATACCTAGGATTCTAATTATAATAAAAATAAAACACAGGGTGAGTCACCTAACATTACCGCTGGATATATTTCGTAAACCACATCAAATACTGACGAATCGATTCCACAGACCGAACGTGAGGAGAGGGGCTAGTGTAATTGGTTAATACAAACCATAAAAAAATGCACGGAAGTATGTTTTTTAACACAAACCTACGTTTTTTTAATGGAATCCAGTTAGTTTTTTTAGCTCATCGGAACATATAAACAAATACGTAATCAGTGCCGTTTGTTGCATTGTAAAATGTTAATTACATCCGGAGATATTGTAACCTAAAGTTGACGCTTGAGTACCACTCCTCCGCTGTTCGATCGTGTGTATCGGAGAGCAACGAATTACGTAGGGATCCAAAGGGAACGGTGATGGACCTTAGGTACAGAAGAGACTGGAACAGCACATTACGTCCACATAATAACACCTTTTTATTGGTCTTTTTCACTGACGCAGATGTACATTACCATGAAGGGTGAGGTACACGTTCGACGGGCGTTTCATAGGACGTGGAGGACACATAAATTGGCCAACCCGTTCTCCTGATCTTACACCTCTGGACTTCTTTCTGTGGAGTATGTTAAAGGAGAACGTGTACCGTGATATGCCTACAACCCCAGAGGATATGAAACAACGTATTGTGGCAGCCTGCGGCGACATTACACCAGATGTACTGCGGCGTGTACGACATTCATTACGCCAGAGATTGCAATTGTGTGCAGCAAATGATGACCCCACATTGAACATCTATTGGCCTGACATGTCGGGACACACTCTATTCCACTCCGTAATTGATAACGGAAACCACGTGTGCACGTGTACCTCACCCCTCATGGTAATGTACATGTGCGTCAGTGAAAAAGACCAATAAAAAGGTGTTAGCATGTGGACGTAATGTGCTGTTCCAGTCTCTTCTGTTCCTAAGGTCCATCACCGTTCCGTTTGGATCCCTACTTAATTCGGTGCTCTCCGATACACACGATCGAACAGCGGAGGAGTGGTACTCAAGCGTCAACTTTAGGTTACAATATCTCCGGATGTAATTAACATTTTACAATGCAACAAACGGCACTGATTACGTATTTGTTTATATGTTCAGATGTGCTAACAAAACTAACGGGGTTCCATTTAAAAAAACGTAGGTTTGTTTTAAAAGAACATACTTCCGTGCATTTTTTTATGGTTTGTATTAACCAATTACACTAGCCCCTCTCCTCACGTTCGGTCTGTGGAATCGATTCGTCAGTATTTGATGTGGTTTACGAAATATATCCAGCGGTAACGTTAGGTGACTCACCCTGTATATAAAATCTTTTAATTCTGTTCGGAAAGGAAGATCCGATCAGTCGCGAAATAGAAACCGCTGTAAAATTCAAAAATGTTTTATTTGTAACAGTTATCTACACGTTCCAGGGACTTCTCTTCTTAGCCACCACTTCGCCTTACACATTTGTCGTAGCACTGTACCAACTTGCCAGTATCGTCGTCATCGAAGGCAACTACCTGTGCTTTCCGCCAATTCTCTTCGCTGGTCTACAGCTCGTTGTCTGTGCCAAAATTTCTTCATAGCCAGCGGTTCACGTGAGCAGAGCTGAAACTCAGGGGGAGCCAATTACGGGCTGCACCGTGGGTGAGCAAACACTTCCCACCGAAAACGTTGCAGGAGCGTCTTCATTGCGCCTCCAGAGTGTGGCCGAGAATTGTCTCGAAGGATGAAACGCATGTCAGTTATGTTATGTCAGCTGCATCGTATCAGGCGAAAGCTCTCACCAGGATCTCGTACTTTGCTGGAAACGCTATTTTCTAGGCATCTTTATGTGCTTACTGTGAGCTCAGAACTGAAAAGATGGCGCCGTGAAGAGATCGACGGACGTACTAGAGACATGGCCCAACTAATCTGTGCAAAGCGTCATGGGATTTCTACTCTGATCTCCATTTCGCACCAAATATGACCTTACTTTCCGAGTAGACCTCGAATGACAATAACAACATTGGTTTCAAGGAGTTGCAGTTCAGAGAAATAATTATCTGAAAAGCATTCGTCCTAAAATTTGGTAAGTACACGGATCATGAAACTGATTTAAAGAATCTAATAGTTACAACCTCTTAACTTTGAAAACGCCATCATTTACACAATATAAAATCCATGTGTGTACTCACCAGCATCTTATTAGTTTTTCGTTTAACACTACGACTATGAACATAGGTCTGAAGGCTATGATATTTCTCCGTGTAAATGGGAGATTGCTCTTTCTTTCAATCGTTACTGGCTACGCTTTGGAAAGTCAGTCATTGTAAATCATTACTTTTCATGCACGATTTTATGTTGCGGTCTTCAGTCCGAAGACTGGTTTGATGCAGCTCTTCATGCTCTCCAACCTATATCCTTCTAAATCTGCTTACTGTATTCATCTCTTGGTCTCCCTCTATTATTTTTGCCCCACACACAGCCCTCCAATACTAAGCTGGTGATTTCTTGATGTCTCACGATGAGTCCTGTCAACCGATCCCTTCTTTTGGTCAAGTTGTGTCACAAATTTCCCGTCTGCCCGATTGTATTCAGTACCTCCTCATTAGTTATATAATAAACCCATCTAAACTTTAACATTATTCTGTAGCATCACCTTTCGAAAGCTTCTTTTCTATTTTTGTCTAAACTGATTATTGTCCTTGTTTCAGTTCTATACATGGTAACACACCATACAAATACCCTCAGAAAAGACTTCCTAACACTCAAATCTATAATCGATATTAACGAATTTCTCTTTTTCAGAAACGCTTTTCTTGTCATTGCCAGACTACTTTTTATCTTCTCTCCACTTAGGCCATTATCAGTTATTTTGCTGCCCAAATAGCAAAACTAACATACTACTTTAAGTATCTCGTTTCCTAATCTAATTCCCTCAGCATCACAAGATTTAATTCGACTACATTCCATTATCCTTGTTTTGCTTTTGTTGATGTTCACCTTATATTTTCCTTTCAAGACACTGTCCATTCCGGTCAACTGCTCTTCCAAGTCTTTTGCTGTCTCTGACGGAATTATAAAGTTATCGGCAAACCTTAAAGTTTTTACTTCTTCTTCCTGAACTTTAATTCATACTCCGAATTTTTCTTTGTTTTCTTTTACTGCTTGATCAGTGTACAGATTGAATAACATCGGGGATAGGCTACAAATCTGCCTCACTCCCTTCTCAACCAGTGCTTCCCTTTCTTATCCCTCGACTGTTACAACTGCCGTCAGTTTTCTGTATTTGTTGTAAATAGCCCTTCTTTCCCTGTATTTTACCCCTGCTACCTTCAGAACTTCAAAGAGAATATTCCAGTCAACTTTGTCAAGAGCTTTCTCTAAATCTACAAGTGCGATAAACGTAAGTTTGTCCTTCCTTGCTCCGGAATCCAAACTGATCTTTACTGAGGTCAACTTCTACCAGTTTTTCCATTCTGTTGTAAAGAATTCGTGTTAATATTTTGCAACCGTGACATACTAAACTGGTAGTTCGGTAATTTTCATATCTATCAGCAACTGTTTTCTTTGGAATTGGAATTACTACATTCTTCTCGAAATATGAGGGTATTTCGCCTGTCTCATTCATCATGCACACCAGATGGAAGAGTTTTATCACGGCTGGCTCTCCCAAGGCTATCAGTAGTTCTAACGGAATATCGTCTACCCCCGGCGCCTTATTGACTAAGATCTTTCAGAGCTCTGTCAAATTCGTCTCGGAATATCATATCTCCCATCTCCTCTTCATCTACATCCACTTCGCTTTCTATAAGACTGCCTTCAAGTTCATCTCCCTTGTATAGACCCTCTACGTACTCCTTTCACCTTTCAGCTTTTTCCTTCTTTTCTCAGCACTAGATTTCAATGTGAGCCATTGATATTCATACAGCTGATTTTCTTTTGTTCAAAGGTATCTTTAATTTTCCTGTAGGCAGTATCTATCTGTTCGCTAGTGAAATACACTTCTAAATCCTTACTTTTGTCTTCTAGCCATTCCTGCTTAGCCATTTTGCACTTACTGTCAATCTCGTTTTTTAAACTTTTGTATTCCCATTCGCCTGGTTCGTTTTCTGCAGTTTTAAAGTTTCTTGTTTCATCAGTTAAATTCGTTACCCAAGAATTTTCACTACGCATTGTCTTTTTACCTATTTGATCCTCTGCTGCCTTCACTATTTCCTCTCGTAAAGCTACCCATTTGTCCTCTACTGTATTTCTTTCCCCTTTTCTAGTCGGCTCTATTACGTAATGCTCAACAAGGTATTACATATCATGAATATTACTCGGTCAACTTTCCAGCTTCACTAACGCAAGTTACAACCCTCTGCAATTAGGGATCTCCTAATTGTAGTGTGTAACACGACGGTGTGCGATCTAACTATGTCGAGGCGTGAGAAACAGCGTGCTGTAATTCCTCATAAAACAGAAATCACGAATTCGAAATGGCCATCTACACGAGAAACACCCACTCCTTCAGCACGACAATGCCAGAGCGCACACGAGCGTTCCGAGGTCTGCATCAATCCAACGCCTTGGGTTCATTTTTATCCATCAGTCTCCATAGAGTCCCACCTTGGCCCCATCCGTTTTTCATCTGTTTCCAAAGCTTAAAGAATAGCTCCGAGGACCTCACTTTTATAGTGATTAAGCGATGCGAGCAGAGGAGAGGCTGTAGTTCCGTCAACAAAGTCGAACATTCTACAGTTACGGTGGCAGTTGGGTGATATACACTCCTGGAAATTGAAATAAGAACACCGTGAATTCATTGTCCCAGGAAGGGGAAACTTTATTGACACATTCCTGGGGTCAGATACATCACATGATCACACTGACAGAACCACAGGCACATGGACACAGGCAACAGAGCATGCACGATGTCGGCACTAGTACAGTGTATATCCACCTTTCACAGCAATGCAGGCTGCTATTCTCCCATGGAGACGATCGTAGAGATGCTGGATGTAGTCCTGTGGAACGGCTTGCCATGCCATTTCCACCTGGCGCCTCAGTTGGACCAGCGTTCGTGCTGGACGTGCAGACCGCGTGAGACGACGCTTCATCCAGTCCCAAACATGCTCAATGGGGGACAGATCCGGAGATCTTGCTGGCCAGGGTAGTTGACTTACACCTTCTAGAGCACGTTGGGTGGCACGGGATACATGCGGACGTGCATTGTCCTGTTGGAACAGCAAGTTCCCTTGCCGGTCTAGGAATGGTAGAACGATGGGTTCGATGACGGTTTGGATGTACCGTGCACTATTCAGTGTCCCCTCGACGATCACCAGTGGTGTACGGCCAGTGTAGGAGATCGCTCCCCACACCATGATGCCGGGTGTTGGCCCTGTGTGCCTCGGTCGTATGCAGTCCTGATTGTGGCGCTCACCTGCACGGCGCCAAACACGCATACGACCATCATTGGCACCAAGGCAGAAGCGACTCTCATCGCTGAAGACGACACGTCTCCATTCGTCCCTCCATTCACGCCTGTCGCGACACCACTGGAGGCGGGCTGCACGATGTTGGGGCGTGAGCGGAAGACGGCCTAACGGTGTGCGGGACCGTAGCCCAGCTTCATGGAGACGGTTGCGAATGGTCCTCGCCGATACCCCAGGAGCAACAGTGTCCCTAATTTGCTGGGAAGTGGCGGTGCGGTCCCCTACGGCACTGCGTAGGATCCTACGGTCTTGGCGTGCATCCGTGCCTCGCTGCGGTCCGGTCCCAGGTCGACGGGCACGTGCACCTTCCGCCGACCACTGGCGACAACATCGATGTACTGTGGAGACCTCACGCCCCACGTGTTGAGCAATTCGGCGGTACGTCCACCCGGCCTCCCGCATGCCCACTATACGCCCTCGCTCAAAGTCCGTCAACTGCACATACGGTTCACGTCTACGCTGTCGCGGCATGCTACCAGTGTTAAAGACTGCGATGGAGCTCCGTATGCCACGGCAAACTGGCTGACACTGACGGCGGCGGTGCACAAATGCTGCGCAGCTAGCGCCATTCGACGGTCAACACCGCGGTTCCTGGTGTGTCCGCTGTGCCGTGCGTGTGATCATTGCTTGTACAGCCCTCTCGCAGTGTCCGGAGCAAGTATGGTGGGTCTGACACACCGGTGTCAATGTGTTCTTTTTTCCATTTCCAGGAGTGTATATTCGTCGCCGAAGTGACTATGTTGAGAAATAAATATGTAGATGTGAGGAATAAAGATACAGAATGTTAATAAAGTTTATTTTGTTTAAAAAGCCCAAAGAGTTTTCATACACAGAATTCCGAGGCATTACTGTACAGCGCTCCCTCGTAACTTACATTACAGATGGTTAATATGGATACTGTTTGCGATGCTGCCAACGTCAGTAGGTGAATGCAACAATGAAGTCATTCCACTTACCCAGAAAGCCCTGCTTGTTAAAGAGCCGCTTCCTGGAATGTGAGGTATGCCGGCCGCAAATTGAATCCGCCCGGCGGATTAACGGTAAGAGTCAATGTGCCGGCCAGACTGGATGTGGTTTTTAGGCGGTTTCCCACATCCCATTAAGTGAAAACTGATGTAGTACCCAAGTCCCGACTGTTAGACAATTCGCAAACATTTACAAAACTTTCATTCATTTCCACACGAATAACACTACACACGGAAAATTGGTGTACAGTTATTTCTTTGGGGGGAGGGGGTGTGGGGGGGGGGTGGTAACGGGGCGGTGAGAAGAAGGGCATCCGGCAGCCCCTTAACCTAACCGTGCCATACCTGAAAATAACCATGCAGACATTGCGCCATTGTGGGGCAAAGGCACGAGAAAAAAAAGAGGAATTCATTGAAGTCGCTGCTACTACTGCCCACTTTGTAAGTTTGTTGACTGGCTTGACTATCTGCAGGTGCAAAACCAACCGATGCGACAAGGCGGAGAGATTTATTTGTCTACATGTTGTGACATGCATGCCCCCTACTGTTGTGCTCTTCAACAACACCTTGACGCGTACTGCGAATCTGACGTGGATATATTTTCTATTCACTGTTGTGTCATTTTTCTGTATGTCTCATAATTTTCGGGCAGTCGTCTTCTGAAAACCAGTGATGTAACTGAGGCGATACTTCATAAGCACGCAATTTGATTAGAAGAAGCTTGTAACGCACGGTATCGAAAACTATGTGAAAATCTGAAGATACTGAATAAATTTGACATCCTCCGTCGATAGCACTCATTGCGTAATGTTGTGGTTTGTTTAACTTTCCAGTCTTTAGGTATAGATCTTTCGAAGAGCGGCTGGTTGTACGAGGTTTGTTCAAAAAGTAAGATGACTTCATATGTTTATGAAAAAATATCAATTTATTCATCAATATTTATGTTGTCCCCTTCAAAGTAATCCCCCTCAGATACAATACACTTGTGTCAACGCCTCTTCCAATCCTCGAAGCAATTCTCATAAGCACTTTTTGGTACAGCCTTGAGTACTTACAGCGATGCAGTTTTTATTTCCTCAGTCGGTGAAACCCTTCGTCCATGCATAGGTCTCATCTGTTTTGGGAACAGGAAAAAGTCGCAGGGAGCCAAAACTGGTGAATATGGTGGCTGAGTCATGATTGCCGTGTTCTTTTTGACCAAAAAATCTCTCACAAGCAATGGTGAATGAACAGATGTATTGTCGTGATGCAAAAGCCATGAATTGTTTTTCCACAATTCCAGAGGTTTTTTGTGTAATGCTTCGCGCAAACAGCGTATAACGTCTCGTTAATACTCCTTATTGGCCATACGACCTTGAGACAAAAATTCATAATGCACTACGCCACGGTAATTAAAAAAAACAGTCAGCAAAACTTTGACATTTGATCGAACTTGGCGTGCTTTTTTCGGTCCTGCCTCTCCGGGATGCTTCCATTGGGACTACTGGGCTTTGGTTTCGACGTCATAACCGTAAACTATGTTTATTCACCAGTTACGACTCTTCTGAGAAAATCAGGATCATCGTTGACGTCATTCAGGAGCTCCTGAGCGATGCTCATGCGACGGTTCTTCTGATCAAAACTGAGAAGTTTGGGAGAAATCTTTGCTGATACACGTCTCATGCCAAAAACATCCGAAAAAATTGCATGACACAAGCCGACCAATATGCCAACATCCTCACCAACTTCTCTTACGGTAATTAGACGATTTTCAAAAACAATTTTCTTCACAGCTTCGACGTTATCTTCTGTTGTTGATGTGCTGGGACGTCCAGAGCGAGGTTTGTCATTGGCATCTTCTCGGTCATCTTGGAAGAGTTTGTACCACTTGTAAACATTTTTTTTTTTTTACGTAGAGCAGACTCACCGTATGCCACTGTCAACATTTGAAGTGTTTTAGAGCACACAAAATTTGATGCAAATTCTTTGCTGCATTTTTTATAATAATCGAAAATCGCAACCACACTAAAACACGTCTGATCTTTATATCTGTAAAAAAACAAAAGAAGTATGCTGTACACTTGAAACTGTGAACATGTGTTCGGGACTTGTGTACTAACATAACAAAAAAAAGATCGGTAATCGAATGTACGTTGTCCGCTCAATTTGAGAAGTCACCTTACTTTTTGAGCAGATCTCGTATATGGTTCCTAAGTATGGAGCTAATGTATCAGCATCTCTGAAAGGAACCTGACTGGTATACAGTCTTAACCGGAGTCCTTGCCTCTATTAAGTAATTTAAGGTGCTTCGCTGCACCGAAGATCTTTAGTTCTAAGTTATTCATGTTGGCAGTTGTTCTAAATTCGAATTCTGGAAAATTTACGTGGTCTTCTTTTGTGAAGGTGTTTCGGAGAACCGTGTTTAGTAACTCTGCTTTAGTGGCACTGTCATCAGTGACATCACCATTGTTATTGCGCAGTGAAGGTAGTAGAACACTACGAAGCAACATATATACCTACGTAGTAGAACACAACATACTATTCGCCTCTCTAGAAACTCCACACTAAAGCACACTAAAATACTCAGCAAGAAAACACACTTTCACATTTAATGTGGATCGTAAATCCCTTATTTGAAACACGACGCGAAACACTGCTTCCACGAAATGCAGGACTGCGTGAAATCTCACTTTATCCGGTCGGTTACAAACCGCGTAGAGAGGGATTCTTCTGGCCCACATCTAGATCATCTCCAATTTAATGCCACGACGTTTAGTAATGATTTCAATATTTGAGTATAACACTATACTGCATTCTCAAGTGGGAGACCACGTTTAGTTCTCTAATTCATTGTCATGTAGTTAATATGTTGTTCGTATATGTCACACGCATACTTTTCGCAAACGTTAATGAACATTGTTGCGGTGCACTGACAGATACTTTATCACGTCCCACACTAATTTTAAGCAGCGTATTTTTGTTGAATAATGGGGAACCTTCAGGATACAAAATATTGTACTTCATTTTTACAAAAATCATGGGAGTGTCAGTGTTACATACATGAATCACACACTCTACATAACGGAGAGATGCTCAGTTAAAAGGTTCTGCGGTAGTTAATTTGCAGTAATCCGAGTGAAGCCACCGAACGCATCCAGGAACTTGCGAAAATATTCCATAAGCGCTAATGAAGATGGTAATGCTGGGCAACGCTTAATGGGTTTTTAAGCCCCTCGTGAAAGCACTCGCTTCGAAGCCGCATTGAACGGTTATATTGGGTTGGCGCATAAGTTCGTAGCGTTTTGCCACAAGTTTAATAAACGCAACAGATACACATACCTGGGACTTTAGTCATCAGTAATATACTCTTCTTCACTACTTACAACTGTTTTCCAAAGCGGTGGTAACTTTTCGATTCTGCGGCTGTAGGAATCACGTGGATGTGGGTAGAGAAACTCTTCCAGTCGTGTTCAAAGGCTTTCATCCGAAAAGGAAGTTCCTTGAAGGTTGTTCGATAGAAAGCGGTAAATGTGAAAATCTGAGGGCACAAGGGAAGGTGAATAAGATGTGTGTGGAATGATTCCCAACCCAAACCCTGCATAATGTTTTTTGTCAATCGAGTAGAATGGAGTTATTGTGGGATAGCCTCACTTCAGGCAGTCTTCGTGGTCGTTTTTCTTAGATTTCGTCTGCAAGACGTCTCAGTTGTTGACAATAAATGTCAGCAGTGGTGGTTACATCTCCGAGAAGCAATTCGTGGTACACCATACCTTCGCTGTATGTGCACAGGCCTTTGTACGGGCAGTTTGGGGTCAACCATTCTTTTTTCCATTATGTTAGCATGAAGACACAATTTCCCGGCACTAGTAACGATATGGGATAGGAATGGTCGGTGTTGTTCATCAGTCAACTGATAACGAGAAAGCAGAGATGTACATATGGTGACATGGTTTTTTTTTGTGATTTTAGACATAGAGCATGTGCTATACTTACAGCCGATATTTGAACCTTCATCGCATGCATGCCGGAATGATCACAATTCATCACATATGCCAGTTCTCGATTACACTGGTTTGGATCATTGTGGATTAATGCGCTCAAACGAACTTCATCAAACCCCAAAATTCTTCCTGAAAGTGGAGAGTCACTAACTTCAAAACGATCCTCCTTAAAGGAAGAACACCATTTTCCTGCCGTGCTCTATCTAACTGCATTAAATGTTTCTCACTGCTTCCTCTGCTGTCATCCCTCTACTGAACTGAGACAGAAAAAAAAATGGTTCAAATGGCTCTGAGCACTATGGGACTCAACTGCTGTGGTCATCAGTCCCCTAGAACTTAGAACTACTTAAACCTAACTCACCTAAGGACATCACACACATCCATGCCCGAGGCAGGATTCGAACCTGCGACCGTAGCGGTCGTGCGGTTCCAGACTGTAGCGCCTAGAACCACTTGGCCACTCCGGCCGGCATAACTGAAACAGGACATGTCGGAGATGTTCCGATGTCTCCACTTGACACTACATTTTCTAGCGTCCACAGCTCCATTCACTATCTCCAAATGATAAAATGACAATCTGCAAACTCAAATAGCTACACTGAAGTATAAATAAAAAACGACAATGGATAAATAAATTAACAGCAACCTGAATACCAACACGCAGAACTAAAACGCTACGATCTTATGCACAAACCGAACAATATCAAAAGAAGTAATCTCCATGCCTACTACGTTATAAGAATTTCGAGACGCCTGCAGAAAATCCGCATGTATGAAGACTTAATAACGTCAGGGAATGACACAGTGACTCTTCAGTTCTCCTGATCCAAACACGCCTCGAAATGTAGTAGGCCCGTAAACGTGGTCGCTGGTGTACTGAGGAACAAGATGTTACGTTTTACGAGTTCTAATTCACATTTGTATTAGACGCTGCTGTGGTGATCTCAATTTTCACCTTGGATTGGTGGCCGACACAGCGAAATAACAGATGTTGTGTGGTTTAGGGGGTCATTGGATGCAACATGTTCCTTTGCGTCCTTCGTATTGAGTGTAATTTGGAAATAAGCAGCTGCTTCAGGAAATTTGTAGAACACAACGTAAGGAGAAGTCGTCAAAGTTCGCGTTTTCATGAGTCCTCTCAAAAGAAGTCGACAGATTTTCACACTCTTAGCCGGCCGCGCTGGCCGAGCGGTTCTAGGCACTTCAGTCCGAAACTACGCGGCTGCTACGGTTGTAGGTTCGAACCCTGCCTCGAGCATGGATGTGTGTGATGTCCTTAGATTAGTTAGGTTTAAGTAGTTCTAAGTCTAGGGGACTGATGACCTCAGTTGTTAAGTACAATACTGCATAAAGCCATTTAAACCACTTTTTTTATCACAGTCTTCGTAGTCAAATGCAAACTGCTACTGTGACAAAGCCCGGTGGTTATATTCTCCATTTGAAAATAATAACAGTCGACCTTTTAAATCATTATGTGAAATTTATCATTAATAATTTCACTCCTGTGTTCTTGAAATGACCATGTTGTTCTCTTAACCAGTATATTTCCACTTCATTGTCTGCAAAAGTCCTCCACGCTGGTATCTGCTCAAATTTCTACACCTCAATTTAAATTCTGTTCCTTATAACGCGTTAGAATTGCCTTTGCCTCTGAAAGATGTTTCAGTCTGATATCTTCAGTCACTACCTTCCTTGCGCCACTTTCGAATAATTTTTATTAATCTTAACTGTTTCAGTAGAAATAGTTCTTCATATGGGTCATTCAGGGTTAAAGACCTGCCGGATCGGATGCTTTCCTTGTCGTTTTGTACGATTTCATGAGTGAAGAAGGATTTTTTTACAATCTTCTTTTCTTCATGAACATGCCTCCCTCTCAGAAGCTACGGCGTCGTTTGACCCCGTTTTCCTTCTCTATATCTTTTTCTCTATAAAGAATAACAAGTGTGGCGTCACCGCCAGACACCACACATGCTAGGTGGTAGCCTTTAAATCGCCCGCGGTCCGTTGGTATACGTCGGACCCGCGTGTCGCCACTATCAGTGATTGCAGACCGAGCGCCGCCACACGGCAGGTCTAGAGAGACTTCCTAGCACTCGCCCAGTTGTACAACCGACTTTGCTAGCGATGGTTCACTGACAAAATACGCTCTCATTTGCCGAGACGATAGTTAGCATAGCCTTCAGCTACGTTATTTGCTACGACCTAGCAAGGCGCCATTACCAGTTACTATTGATGCTGTAAAACATGTACCGTCAAGAACGATGTTCACCATTTATGGATTAAAGTTAAGTATTCCACAGCTACGTCCTTTTTTGCTAGTCTAATTTCCTTGACCTGTTCCAGACCTCACGCCAACCTGCGTGAGCTAAAACGCGTGCCTTTCGGCTTCCTCTCATACCGGGTTGGCTCTCTTGCCAATCCACAAATAAGTTCATGCGTGAACGTAACGGTATTACAAATGGCTCTGAGCACTATGGGACTCAACTGCTGAGGTCATTAGTCCCCTAGAACTTAGAACTAGTTAAACCTAACTAACCTAAGGACATCACAAACATCCATGCCCGAGGCAGGATTCGAACCTGCGACCGTAGCGGCCTTGCGGTTCCGGACTGCAGCGCCTTTAACCGCACGGCCACTTCGGCCGGCTAACGGTATTACAGTTCTAGTATTATATTCCTAGAAGTCGGAATCCATACGGCAATTTAGAACTCGCATTTAAGCGCAACAGTGACCTAAATGAGAATCTTGGCGTATTGTGAAGTCAACAGAAGATATAGTAATACTGTAAGTAGGCTGTTTAGGTTCTTATATTGGTAACGCCGCCGCCACGTAGCGCTCGGTATGAAAATCACTGGCTGTGCTGTGTGCAGTCTGTAGCTAGTTTGCGTTGTTGTCAGCCATTGTAGTGTTGGGCAGCGGCAGCTGGATGTGAACAGCGCGTAGCGTTGCGCAGTTGGAGGTGAGCCGCCAGCAGTGGTGGATGTGGGGAGAGAAATGGCGGAGTTTTGAAATTTGTAAAAATGGATGTCATGAACTGCTGTATATATTATGACTTTTGATGACTATTAAGGTAAATACATTGTTTGTTCTCTATTAAAATCTTTCATTTGCTAACTATGCCTACTAGTAGTTAGTGCCTTCCGTAGTTTGAATCTTTTATTTAGCTGGCAGTAGTGGCGCTCGCTGTATTGCAGTAGTTCGAGTAACCAAGATTTTTGTGAGGTAAGCGATATGTGAAACGCATAGGTTAATGTTAGTCAGGGCCATTCTTTTGTAGGGATTTCTGAAAGTCAGATTGCGTTGCGCTAAAAATATTGTGTGTCAGTTTAAGGACAGTCTTGTATAACTTTTCTAAGGGGATGTTTCAATACGATGAAACAATGAGGAAATACGGGGCGGGGCAAATAAATGTGGCCCGAACGAGTGGATACGACTGGATGCGAATGTGTGCATATAACCACGCCCCGTGATACGCACACCACGTGGACGCCCTCCACGCGATCCACACCGGTTCAGAGTGTAGTGCTGACTGTGTCAGCGTGTTTGGACCAGTACAAAGGGGACGATGGTACTCACAGAGGGGCAGCGAGTGTTGGTTCAAATGGCTCTGAGCACTATGGGACTTAACTTCTGAGGTCACCAGTCCCCTAGAATTTAGAACTACTTAAACCTAACTAACCTAAGGACATCACACACATCCATGCCTGAGGCAGGATTCGAACCTGCGACCGTAGCGGTCGCGTGGTTCCAGACTGAAGCGCCTAGAACCGCTCGGCCACACCGGCCGGCCGCTATATAACATAACAGTAAACGTAGCGATGGCAACGCAGTTTTGTATTTCGTGCACTTTCTTCCCTAGAGAAAAATCCGTTATAACAGAATCTGTAGACTTATAATAAGCATTTCTATTTACTTTTTTTCGGTAAAGATGCTTATTGTGATGTATGCAAAAAAACCTGAGGAGTCCACTCCCAGTTGCTGTAGGAGTATTTTGTAAGGCTGGCCACAGCTGAATGCAACCTTTCTCCCGGACTAGCCAGTAGCTTGTGTTTATCCTCCGCAAAATACGACCCATTGTGCGTATATCTTCGCCCTCAACTGTCCCAACTCACCTCGCTGTAGACGACCTACTTTCCAGTCAGATCCTACAGCTCCATTGCAGTTGCGTGTCTTTTGTATACTCATTGATTATAACTTATTGTGTAGGTTCGCATTAGCACTGCCACACGTCATCTAACAAGTTATATGAATACTAATTATGTGTGTGAGGAGATGTTTCTACGCACATCAGCAAGATACAATGTTTTTAGGATGAAATATTGATAGTGCGTCTGAAAATTCCACGAATGGTCTCAAGAAATAAAGGAAATAAGAATTAAAAACAAAACTGCAATAAAATTAATCACCATTAGCTAAAACACAATTCGGACATCGATTCTAAAGCTCTTGGAATCTGGCAGCTAATGTTATGTGTTGATTCGCTCGAAGTGGTCGTCATGCATTTTTGGGCATCCGCATCATTACAGGAGATGAGAACTTGTGCTAACAATACAAACCGGAGACCAAGCGACAGCCAGTAGCATAGTGTTCATCGTCTTCCGCAACAGCCTCGAGCAGAAATTCATGTTGGATCAAGACCTTGATTCTAAAAATGGCGATCAACTTCGTCTTAATCTTGGATTTTTTCAGCCGACTATTGCTGTCCATCTATTTTGTAACTGTTAAAAATGAATAATTAGATTCCATGTAAAGATTCTCTAACTTCAGAGTAATAAACGTTATCGAAAACCTGTCCAAAGTGAGGAATTTAATGGCGGAACGGGATTCCAGTTAATCCACCTGAAGAATACAAAAGACGACTTATTCAAAAGGTGTAAAAACAAAATCATTCTGCAGATAACATTGAAAAATTACTTACTTTGCTGCATGACATGTACCAGAACAAAACAAAACTTCGGTTACATCAGCCCCATTTCTGTATCATTGTAAAATAAATATGCCAAGAATTACAAATAAAGACCAAACTTACCAAACTTTTGTGATCATTAGTGGGAATAATAGAAATTCATTCTATATTTTTGAGATCACTGTCTTATTCCTCCACCATGTCACAACTTGTGAAAGAAATTCATACCACAATGAAATTGACCTAATACACTGAAGTGCCAAAGAAATTGATATAGGCATGCGTATTCAAATGCAGATATATGTAAACAGGCAGAATACGGTGCTGCGGTCATCAATGCCTATATAAGACAAGAGGTGTCAGGCGCAGTTGTTAGATCGGTTACTGCTGCTACAATGGCAGGATTTCAAGATTTAAGTGAGTTTGAACATGGTTTTATAATCGGCGCACGAGCGATGCTACACAGC
This sequence comes from Schistocerca cancellata, assembly GCF_023864275.1. NCBI lineage: Eukaryota > Metazoa > Arthropoda > Insecta > Orthoptera > Acrididae > Schistocerca > Schistocerca cancellata. Next base: position 151,244,284 of record NC_064629.1, read on the forward strand.
ATCTCCGAGATAATGATGAAGTGAGGATTTTTCCGTACGACCTTACACGAGTGTACCGTGAATATCAGGAATTCGGTGAAACATCAAATCTCCGACATCGCTGCGACCGGAAAATGATTCTGCAAAAATGGGACCAACGACGACTGAAGAGAACCGTTTAACGTGACAGAAGTGCAACCCTTCCGCAAATTGCCGCAGATTTCAATGCTGGGCCATCAAAAAGTGTCATCGTACAAACCATTCAACGAAACATCATCGATATGGGCTTTCGGAGCCTAAGGCCCACTCGTGTACCATTGATGACGCTTCTCCTGAGCCGGTCAGCTCCGACATTGGACTATTGATGATTGGAAACATGTTGACTGGTCTTTTTTCAAATTGTATCGGGCGGATGGACGTCTACGGGTATGGAGACAACCTCATTAATCCATGGACCCTGAATATGTCAGCAGGGGAATGTCCAAACTGGTGGACGCACGGTGATGATGTGTGCAGTTAGAGTGATATGTGACCCCTGATAAGTCTACATACGACTCTGACACGTACGTAAGCATCCTGTCTGATCACCTGCATCCATTCATTTCCATTGAGTATTCCAACGGACTTGGGCAATTCCAGCAGGACAATGCGACACCCAAAACGTCCATAATTGCTAGAGTGGCTGCAGGAACACTCTTCTGAGTTTAAACACTATGCCTTCCTGACACATTTAAATAGCATTAATCCCAAAATCCAATTCACTATGGAGACGGAAAGGAATGGGCAATTGAATTTCCTGGATGTGTCTGTGATTAAACGACGGGACGGAACGTTGGGCCATAAGGTGTATAGAAAGCCCACACATACTGATCGTTACCTACATAAAGACTCAAACCACCACCCTAGACAAAAACGAGGTGTAATGAAAACTTTGATAGACAGGGCGTACAAACTTTGTGAACCTGTTTATTTAAAAGATGAGATTGAACATCTACGGTCAACTTTCGTGAAGAATGGCTATTCCAGCAAGGATATAGATCGAACACTTCGCTGGAGGCAGAGAATCAGGAGCAACGACGAACAACAGTCGCCCAAGGGCAAAGTTTTTCTTCCGTTCATTAGTAAAGTCACAGATCGCATTGGAAAAGTTTTAGGCAAGTATGGGGTGGAAACTACTTTCAGACCCACTAAGAAAATAAAAGAATTTTTAAGGTCGGCAAAAGATGCTCGACACCCTTTGGCTACACCGGGTGTATATAAAATTCCTTGTAGTTGTGGACAGGTTTACATCGGTACCACAAAGAGAAGTGTGAACACCCGTCTTGTTGAACATAAGAGGAATTGCCGCCTGGGTCACACGGATAAATCGGCCGTAGCGGAACATGTTTACCAGGAAGGTGATCATGAAATAAAATTCAGCGAGACAAGCGTCATATCAAAAACCTCGCATTATTATGCACGCTTGTATAGAGAGGCTATCGAGATTGATAAACATCGTAATAATTTTAACAGGAAAGACGAAGGTGTTAAACTGGATAAAATTAGGATGTCAGCGTTGCACCGTAAGCGTGACGATCGATTACTTTCAATCGAGAATGTTGGCATTACCAGAGACAATCTCATAGCCGACACCACGTGATCGACTGTGGCGCCCTCTGTACTGCTTATATAATCAGCGCTTCCTCGCGTTCTCTTCGCAGTTTGCCGTTTTACCTCCGAGGATGTCTCCCGCAGTCGGAGACGAAACGTCAGGAGACAGTTTTATACTTCGACCACGGCCAATCAGCCTGGAAGTTTTAAGTGAAGACTTTTGCTGGCTACCAAACACCCCCGAAATGAACATTATTGAGCATATCTGGGATGCTTTGCAACGTGCTGTTCAGAAGAGATCTCCACACGCTCATACTCTTACAGATTTATGGACAGCCGTGGAGGATTCATGGAGCCAGTTCTCTTCAGCACTACTTCAGACATTAGTCGAGTCCATACCACGTCGTGTTGCGACACTTCTGCTTGCTCGCGGGAGCCCTACACGATATTAGGCAGATGTACCAGTTTCTCTGACTCTTCAGTATACATTTCTGAAGAGGACAGAATGATTTCCCCTCAAGAAAACGCCTACGGCTTGAGCTTGGATATGTGTGATTTACCGCTGTTCACAGTCAGTTCATGTGGAGCCTTACGAGTATGTGTTATCAAAGTGCAAATTTTTCGGAACAGTGGTGGGTGACATATTCCCCCACATATTGATTTTTTTTTGGCTTGAACTCACTGAGTGGATGCACTTGTTTCTATTAATGTATGCGGAAGAGCGTGTTGTCAACAGCAAATCTCATGAGAGGGTAGATTACTACAGTCTCATCAAGAATAAAAAGCTGGTTTAAATAGCTGACTCCATGAAGTTTATGAATTAGAATGTGCGGGTGTTAGGCATTGGACTAAATTTATAACAGTTGTCTAAACTGGGTTGTCGCAAAATATTCTCCCATGGTACATACGACTATCAGTGTTGTAGAAATCAAGTCATTTTGCATATCAGAATTGCAGATCTGGAATATGACTGCCACGAAACGGCCAGATCGGTTTTCCCGCGAAAACAGATCTGTTCTTTCGAGGAAGCAACGGAAATGACATAATCGCTTCCAGAAACATAGTGTGCGATTAGGCTTAAAACAGTGTTGTCGGAAACTAAACGAAAACAACTTTTCGTTGCTTGTAGTAACAGAGTTGGACCTACTGCACATGAACTTATTCTATCCAGTTTTTTAACGATGAATAAAAATTTACGGTTTATACACATTTCAACGAATCAATAAGCATAAAACGACCAAACTCTGTTTCGGAGTTTGCAGCGTGTTAGCTCACATATGAGAGAGAATGTAGTTCCTGTCTATCTCGAAGCTCGCTTACGAAATTGCCACATTGACAATAAAGTATAATTGGACGCTCGTCAACTAATTGGTGATCACTATAAGCTGAAGATTAAAGGATCCATGTAACGTCAGCGTAGAAACTCCCATCGTATAGTGATATTTAACAGAAGCGTGTTCATCTTGTTAACGGATTTTTGATGCGTGTAGCGAAAGGTATGACTTTCACAAGAGTAGGAAATATTCTGCGGTACATTTATAGCAGTACCATACATTTTAGAAAATTTATAGTTATCAGAAAATATTTTCTTACACTGTAATATTTAAACTTATAGTACCTTCTCAGTGAAAGTTACATTACCGCAAGAACATAACACTAAAAGGCTTCAATTTAAGATAATTCATGGATTACGTGATGATAGATGTTTCGAAAATTGATCTATGTAAGTTCCGTTACACCATTAGTAATCAATATTGCGTTATTTCATGTTTTCCACAGCAGCGAGCCGGCCGGAGTGGCCGAGCGGTTCTAGGCGCTACAGTCTGGAACCGCGCGACCGCTACGGTAGCAGGTTCGAATCCTGCCTCGGGCATGGATGTGTGTGATGTCCTTAGGTTAGTTAGGTTTAAGTAGTTCTAAGTTCTAGGGGACTGATGACCTCAGTGCTCAGAGCCATTTGAACCACAGCAGCAATACTGTTGTTTTCTTTACCCGTGTAAACAACGAAACAACTTTCTAAGATACGTCATATTCGCCATTGACTGTAGCAAGTTCTCATTTTCACAGTTGCAATTTCGGCGTTAATTCCATTCTCAAGTGGTGTGCTCCAAACAACTGTGCTTCAGCTCATTTCAAACTTACAAAATATCATCCGATATGTACAAATGTCGTCGTCATGTGTGAACCCTATAACAACGTTAGCACCCTTATCTAAAATCCCAATAAACCACATTTCTTTTACAAACGACGATAATATGTAAACATATTGTGGGATTTTTAAAGTTTGACGTGTGCTCAAGCACAGTGCTTTTCTGTACACCTCATGACAATGGCTGTAAGGCCGAAATTGCGACTGGGTAAATAAATACTTTCTACAGTGAATGGAGAATATCATATTTTTTTAAAAATCTACATGACTGGGATCCCCAGCCATGAGAAGTTAACTAAAAAACAATAAGATCCGTATTATCCAGAATCTCAACGCTCTTATATTGGATGTACTTTAGTACAGATTAATTAATTACACAGAAAATTGACCCTCTACAGACAGTGACATATTTGGGGTTGTAGGGGATATCTCTGGCCACCTTTTAGCTTGCATATGAAACAGCATCAGTGCTTTTGATCCCGGCCTATAAGGATAGATGGCTATATATGCATTATGAAATACAGTGATAAGCCAAATTGTTATGACTACTGCCCACGGCGATGTTGGATGCCTCGTGGTGGCGTTGTGACACGGGCGGTAACAACTGTACGTAAGCAGAGCAGACACAGTCGAGGGATCACCCTAGTGAAGATACGGGCTGCAAATGGGGAAATCCGCTGAGATAAGCGACTTATAAGCGCAGATTGTTATTACGCAGAGCCTGTGAACGAGTATCTCGAAAACTGCGAAGCTGGTCGAATGTTCACGTGCTACTGTCATGAGCATCTACGGAAAGAGGTAGAAGGACAGTCAAACTACCACTAGGCGCTAAGTGGTGGGACGTCCATAACTCTTTACAGAACGTTGGGTTCGGAGGCTTGTATGCTCTGTAAAGTGGGGTAAATGATGATGTGTGGCATCTCTGCCGAAAGAGCAGAATGTTGCTGCCCGCACAAGTGTTTCGGATCACACCGTTCATCGTACATTGTTGAATGTGGAGCTACAAGGGTAACCACCCCAACATGTTCACATGTTGATCCAACGGAATTATCAATTACGATTGTAGCGAGCACGGGACCATCAAGATTCGACTGTTGACCAATGGAGACGTATCGGTTCTTCGAATGAGTCACATTCTTGATACACTAGGTTTGTGATCGTCTCCACAAACACCGTCATCGAGGTGACCGGTGGCTCGAAACGTGCAGCGCGCCACGGACGCAGGCTGGTGGGAGCTGCATTATGGTATGGGAGACATTCTCCTGCACTTCAATGGGACCTATGGTAGGAATCGAAGACACGCTGACAGCTTGAAACACCTGCATTCATTCATGCTCGATGTCTTCCCTAACGGCGATGTCATCTTTCAGCAGTATAATTGTCCGTGTCTCGGAGCCATAACCGTGCTACTTTAGTTTAATGAGCATTAAGAGAACTCACGTTGACCAAATTCGCCTGGTGTAAATTATATGGAACCCATTTGGGTCACTATTGGGCGCCATCACCGTGTAACCAAATCAGCGACCCGTTATTTACACGACCTGTGCGCATACATCTACTGCCACATACCTCCACAAACGTACCAACAAACTGTCGGATACATGATACCCGGCCGGCCGCGGTGGCCAAGCGGTTAAAGGCGCTACAGTCTGGAACCGCGCGGCCGCTACGGTCGCAGGTTCGAATCCTGCCTCGGGCATGGATGTGTGTGATGTCCTTAGGTTAGTTAGGTTTAAGTAGTTCTAAGTTCTAGGGGACTGATGACCTTAGAAGTTAAGTCCCATAGTGCTCAGAGCCATTTTTTTTTAACATGATACCCAAAATCAGTTATGTATTTCGTTCCAAAGAGGAACAAACAAGCTGTTAAGCAGGTGGTCATTTTGTTTTGGCTCATCAGTGTATTTCGTATCACCAGAATGATTGGTCGTAATTCTTTGAACCTGAACAGGGGATATTTTACTGTTGAGCTAGGCGTGCAAGCTCTAGATAGTAACCTTCAGCATGTATGTCCGTATATTATCCAGTCAAATCTTCAGATTCTGTCTACTATGAAAAGAAAGAAGGAACGAATATTCGGGTTTAACATCACGTGAATGTCGAGATCATTAGTGACGGAGCACAGCACTCACCCAGTTTGCTTTGGAAAACATCTCCTGAAAGCCGAAAACAGAAATGCAGTTCATCTCATAGCTGAATGTCCCTCAAATGACGATAAGTTACCGCTGCCGGAGGCGACCTGGTATAGTAGTTGCGGGCCGCCAACACAAATGGTAGCGTCGGTGGTTTGTCGCGCCATAGTGAAATGAGGGCGCTCACCACGGGATCTCCAAACTCGCCCAAGGCTTTCGTTGGAACATAAACAGAATTCTTATTTATTTATTCCTTATTAACAATCACTCTAGTGCAATTTGGTAGCAATCTTGCAGCCGATATTCAGTATTTCCCATTTTAATTACAATGTGCAAGGAGGAGACCCCCCCAAGAGCGAACATTGCCGACAAAATTTTATTAAATAAATTTTTTATGCATAATGTTCGGCCGTAGCCGGCTTGGGCTGGCCGGAGGGTGCTGGCCGGAAGACCATGGTCGGCACATTCCTGCTATGTGCTCCTCGGTCAGACTCAAGTCCCACGGGTTGGTTGCGCTGACGGGGGTACGCTACTAGCAAGGCGCGATGGCGGAATCAATCCTCCAATCAGAGACTAATCGTGTTATCACGTGGGGACGCGGCCGGGAGTGGCGAGGGCGGCTTGGAAACAGCTCCGCGCTCTCTTAGCTTCTGATCTCGGCCCCGAGTAGTCGCTCCTCTAGCCTCTGCCTCTCTGATGAGCAGACGGCAACCCCTCTTGGGGCTGCTCGGCCCTACGTAGGCACCACTGTACCATCATTACAAGAATAAACTGGGTCCATTCCACTCAATTAATTTTCATTTTACAACGCCCTCCGCTCCTGACCTCTATCCTGACGAACAACAATTATAAGGCATAACAATACCAGGATTGGTTTAAAATAATTATTTGTGGCATGATGAAACTTTGGTGACGCGTAGAATTGTGTCGAATGGGGATGATGTCCTCGACGGATTCTAGTAACTCTAGGTAGGATATCTGAAAGGACTGGAGAAAACGCTACATGAAGTTAGATGAGTATCGGGGAAGTAACTGTTGGATGAGATGTAGGTGTTACGAGGTTGGTAGGGTAAGCTGTTAAGGATGGGTTCAGGCCTTCATTTTGGAAAATACAGATACCGTTGGTTAGCTGATACCATGAGTAGGCCCCAGTTGTGATTTCGAAATTTGGAAAGCTGAGACGAAATGAATTACTTCATGAAATATATAACCTGCCTTCTATGACAAAAAAAGGCCCATCACGAAAGAATTATCCGAATGGGATAGAAATCCGTAGGTGTGATGTACATGTACAGACGAACAAACAATTTCAGAAAAATTGGTTGATTTAGTCAGGAGAAAAGGCTTTGCAAACACTCGTTGGTCCATCTCTGGCCCTTTTGCAAACAATTATTCGGCTTGGCGTTGATCGATAGCGTTTTCGGATGTCCTACTGAAACGTGCCAGATCCTGTTCAATTGGCGCGTTAGATCGTAAAAATCCCTCCCCATAATGCTCCAAACGTTCTCAACTGGGGTGAGAAGTTACGGTTTGGCAAGCACGAAGACAAGCAGTCACCACTCTCGCTATGTGTGGGCAGGCATTACTTACAATGTTTGACGGTAACCTACGTTAGTCTTACAGCTGTATGCATGACCTTGCCTGGTCAACATTCCTGGCCGGCGCGCGAGCTGTGTTATTGCTGGTGCGGCAGGCTGACACAGCCCGCTTATTGCGAGACTGCGCCGGCCGCGGTGGCCGAGCGGTTCTAGGCGCTTCAGTCTGGAACCGCACGACCGCTACGGTCGCAGGCTCGAATCCTCCCTCGGGCATGGATATGTGTGATGTCTTTAGGTTAGTTAGGTTTAAGTAGTTCTAAGTTCCAGGGGACTGATGACTTCAGCCGTTAAGTCCCATAGTGCTCAGAGCCATTTGAACCATTTTGCGAGACTGCTGGCTGGCGGCTACTGAAGCTGACAGGAGCGCGAGTGGCTTCGTGACTAGGAAAGCCGGAGTTCGATTCTCGGCCAATCAGGTGGCGGTTGGACCCCTGTCTGGTGGTGCTGTCAAGATGATGGTGGAGTGGAGCATCCCCACTGCAGAAGCCGACACTGTGACTCACCGACTTGATGACTTGCCAGGGCGGATGGTCAGTATTTACACACGCGAAAGCATGTGTGTTGCGGCGTTGTTGCCGCAGACGTAATCTACACTGCGTGTCGAAGTGTTCCTACTTTCGCTAACTAGACGGGCTTTGACTATGAGGCGGGTGGTGGCGTCCAGCAGGTGCTGTGGCCCAACGCTGCGCCATCCTTTTGCTGCAACTGGCCCTTTTTATGGGGTCGACCCCTCTTGCCTAGGCCTGTGCAATTACATTCCGTAACCAGAATATCAGATGACAGTTCAAGGTGGATACCCACGATCCCACATTACGGTTCCCGCCACAAACGCCTTCAGGAAAGTACAGGTCAAAGACTAGACTGCACCTTCCTCTGATCTTTCACCCACAGGGATTGTCTGGAATGTAACAGTGGGAGAAGACGCATAACTTCATGCGAGCCTCCAGCCACCAATATTCGTGAAATGACAGAGCATGTGTTTCGGGCATGGCAAGCAGTTCCTCAACGTGACATTTGGAGGCTCACTGAATCGATGCCACAACGAAAACGACAGTGCATTTATTCTCATGGGAGTCACACCTCACAATGTTGTTGATCATGGACATCCATTCCGTGTGGAATTAAGTTTATTCATTAAATACACGTTATGTGGCGAAACAAAAAAATGGTTCAAATGGCTCTGAGCACTATGGGACTTAACTTCTGAGGTCACCAGTCCCCTAGAATTTAGAACTACTTAAACCTAACTAACCTAAGGACATCACACACATCCATGCCTGAGGCAGGATTCGAACCTGCGACCGTAGCGGTCGCGTGGTTCCAGACTGAAGCGCCTAGAACCGCTCGGCCACACCGGCCGGCCGCTATATAACATAACAGTAAACGTAGCGATGGCAACGCAGTTTTGTATTTCGTGCACTTTCTTCCCTAGAGAAAAATCCGTTATAACAGAATCTGTAGACTTATAATAAGCATTTCTATTTACTTTTTTTCGGTAAAGATGCTTATTGTGATGTATGCAAAAAAACCTGAGGAGTCCACTCCCAGTTGCTGTAGGAGTATTTTGTAAGGCTGGCCACAGCTGAATGCAACCTTTCTCCCGGACTAGCCAGTAGCTTGTGTTTATCCTCCGCAAAATACGACCCATTGTGCGTATATCTTCGCCCTCAACTGTCCCAACTCACCTCGCTGTAGACGACCTACTTTCCAGTCAGCTCCTACAGCTCCATTGCAGTTGCGTGTCTTTTGTATACTCGTTGATTATAACTGTTATTGTGTAGGTTCGCATTAACACTGCCACACGTCATCTAACAAGTTAAATGAATACTAATTATGTGTGTGAGGAGATGTTTCTACGCACATCAGCAAGATACAATGTTTTTAGGATGAAATATTGATAGTGCGTCTGAAAATTCCACGAATGGTCTCAAGAAATAAAGGAAATAAGAATTAAAAACAAAACTGCAATAAAATTAATCACCATTAGCTAAAACACAATTCGGACATCGATTCTAAAGCTCTTGGAATCTGGCAGCTAATGTTATGTGTTGATTCGCTCGAAGTGGTCGTCATGCATTTTTGGGCATCCGCATCATACAGGAGATGAGAACTTGTGCTAACAATACAACCCGGAGACCAAGCGACAGCCAGTAGCATAGTGTTCATCGTCTTCCGCAACAGCCTCGAGCAGAAATTCATGTTGGATCAAGACCTTGATGCTAAAAATGGCGATCAACTTCGTCTTAATCTTGGATTTTTTCAGCCGACTATTGCTGTCCATCTATTTTGTAACTGTTAAAAATGAATAATTAGATTCCATGTAAAGATTCTCTAACTTCAGAGTAATAAACGTTATCGAAAATCTGTCCAAAGTGAGGAATTTAATGGCGGAACGGGATTCCAGTTAATCCACCTGAAGAATACAAAAGACGACTTATTCAAAAGGTGTAAAAACAAAATCATTCTGCAGATAACATTGAAAAATTACTTACTTTGCTGCATGACATGTACCAGAACAAAACAAAACTTCGGTTACATCAGCCCCATTTCTGTATCATTGTAAAATAAAAATGCCAAGAATTACAAATAAAGACCAAACTTACCAAACTTTTGTGATCATTAGTGGGAATAATAGAAATTGATTCTACATTTTTGAGATCACTGTCTTATTCCTCCACCATGTCACAACTTGTGAAAGAAATTCATACCACAATGAAATTGACCTAATACACTGAAGTGCCAAAGAAATTGATATAGGCATGCGTATTCAAATGCAGATATATGTAAACAGGCAGAATACGGTGCTGCGGTCATCAACGCCTATATAAGACAAGAGGTGTCAGGCGCAGTTGTTAGATCGGTTACTGCTGCTACAATGGCAGGATTTCAAGATTTAAGTGAGTTTGAACATGGTTTTATAATCGGCGCACGAGCGATGCTACACAGCATCTCCGAGATAATGATGAAGTGAGGATTTTTCCGTACGACCTTACACGAGTGTACCGTGAATATCAGGAATTCGGTGAAACATCAAATCTCCGACATCGCTGCGACCGGAAAATGATTCTGCAAAAATGGGACCAACGACGACTGAAGAGAACCGTTTAACGTGACAGAAGTGCAACCCTTCCGCAAATTGCCGCAGATTTCAATGCTGGGCCATCAAAAAGTGTCATCGTACAAACCATTCAACGAAACATCATCGATATGGGCTTTCGGAGCCTAAGGCCCACTCGTGTACCATTGATGACGCTTCTCCTGAGCCGGTCAGCTCCGACATTGGACTATTGATGATTGGAAACATGTTGCCTGGTCTCTTTTCAAATTGTATCGGGCGGATGGACGTCTACGGGTATGGAGACAACCTCATTAATCCATGGACCCTGAATATGTCAGCAGGGGAATGTCCAAACTGGTGGACGCACGGTGATGATGTGTGCAGTTAGAGTGATATGTGACCCCTGATAAGTCTAGATACGACTCTGACACGTACGTAAGCATCCTGTCTGATCACCTGCATCCATTCATTTCCATTGAGTATTCCAACGGACTTGGGCAATTCCAGCAGGACAATGCGACACCCAAAACGTCCATAATTGCTAGAGTGGCTGCAGGAACACTCTTCTGAGTTTAAACACTATGCCTTCCTGACACATTTAAATAGCATTAATCCCAAAATCCAATTCACTATGGAGACGGAAAGGAATGGGCAATTGAATTTCCTGGATGTGTCTGTGATTAAACGACGGGACGGAACGTTGGGCCATAAGGTGTATAGAAAGCCCACACATACTGATCGTTACCTACATAAAGACTGAAACCACCACCCTAGACAAAAAAGAGGTGTAATGAAAACTTTGATAGACAGGGCGTACAAACTTTGTGAACCTGTTTATTTAAAAGATGAGATTGAACATCTACGGTCAACTTTCGTGAAGAATGGCTATTCCAGCAAGGATATAGATCGAACACTTCGCTCGAGGCAGAGAATCAGGAGCAACGACGAACAACAGTCGCCCAAGGGCAAAGTTTTTCTTCCGTTCATTAGTAAAGTCACAGATCGCATTGGAAAAGTTTTAGGCAAGTATGGGGTGGAAACTACTTTCAGACCCACTAAGAAAATAAAAGAATTTTTAAGGTCGGCAAAAGATGCACGACACCCTTTGGCTACACCGGGTGTATATAAAATTCCTTGTAGTTGTGGACAGGTTTACATCGGTACCACAAAGAGAAGTGTGAACACCCGTCTTGTTGAACATAAGAGGAATTGCCGCCTGGGTCACACGGATAAATCGGCCGTAGCGGAACATGTTTACCAGGAAGGTTATCATGAAATAAAATTCAGCGAGACAAGCGTCATATCAAAAACCTCGCATTATTATGCACGCTTGTATAGAGAGGCTATCGAGATTGATAAACATCGTAATAATTTTAACAGGAAAGACGAAGGTGTTAAACTGGATAAAATTTGGATGTCAGCGTTGCACCGTAAGCGTGACGATCGATTACTTTCAATCGAGAATGTTGGCATTACCAGAGACAATCTCATAGCCGACACCACGTGATCGACTGTGGCGCCCTCTGTACTGCTTATATAATCAGCGCTTCCTCGCGTTCTCTTCGCAGTTTGCCGTTTTACCTCCGAGGATGTCTCCCGCAGTCGGAGACGAAACGTCAGGAGACAGTTTTATACTTCGACCACGGCCTATCAGCCTGGAAGTTTTAAGTGAAGACTTTTGCTGGCTACCAAACAGCCCAGAAATGAACATTATTGAGCATATCTGGGATGCTTTGCAACGTGCTGTTCAAAAGAGATCTCCACACGCTCATACTCTTACAGATTTATGGACAGCCGTGGAGGATTCATGGAGTCAGTTCTCTTCAGCACTACTTCAGACATTAGTCGAGTCCATACCACTTCGTGTTGCGACACTTCTGCTTGCACGCGGGAGCCCTACACGATATTAGGCAGATGTACCAGTTTCTCTGACTCTTCAGTATACATTTCTGAAGAGGACAGAATGATTTTCCCTCAAGAAAACGCCTACGGCTTGAGCTTGGATATGTGTGATTTACCGCTGTTCACAGTCAGTTCATGTGGAGCCTTACGAGTATGTGTTATCAAAGTGCAAATTTTTCGGAACAGTGGTGGGTGACATATTCCCCCACATACTGATTTTTTTTTTTTTTTTTTTTTGGCTTGAACTCACTGAGTGGATGCACTTGTTTCCATTAATGTATGCGGAAGAGCGTGTTGTCAACAGCAAATCTCATGAGAGGGTAGATTACTACAGTCTCATCAAGAATAAAAAGCTGGTTTAAATAGCTGCCTCCATGAAGTTTATGAATTAGAATGTGCGGGTGTTAGGCATTGGACTAAATTTATAACAGTTGTCTAAACTGGGTTGTCGCAAAATATTCTCCCATGGTACATACGACTATCAGTGTTGTAGAAATCAAGTCATTTTGCATATCAGAATTGCAGATCTGGAATATGACTGCCACGAAACGGCCAGATCGGGTTTCCCGCGAAAACAGATCTGTTCTCTCGAGGAAGCAACGGAAATGACATAATCGCTTCCAGAAACATAGTGTGCGATTAGGCTTAAAACAGTGTTGTCGGAAACTAAACGAAAACAACTTTTCGTTGATTGTAGTAACAGAGTTGGACCTACTGCACATGAACTTATTCTATCCAGTTTTTTAACGATGAATAAAAATTTACGGTTTATACACATTTCAACGAATCAATAAGCATAAAACGACCAAACTCTGTTTCGAAGTTTGCAGCGTGTTAGCTCACATATGAGAGAGAATGTAGTTCCTGTCCATCTCGAAGCTCGCTTACGAAATTGCCACATTGACAATAAAGTATAATTGGACGCTCGTCAACTAATTGGTGATCACTGTAAGCTGAAGATTAAAGGATCCATGTAACGTCAGCGTAGAAACTCCCATCGTATAGTGATATTTAACAGAAGCGTGTTCATCTTGTTAACGGATTTTTGATGCGTGTAGCGAAAGGTATGAATTTCACAAGAGTAGGAAATATTCTGCGATACATTTATAGCAGTACCATACATTTTAGAAAATTTATAGTTATCAGAAAATATTTTCTTACACTGAAATATTTAAACTTATAGTACCTTCTCAGTGAAAGTTACATTACCGCAAGAACATAACACTAAAAGGCTTTGATTTAAGATAATTCATGGATTACGTGATGATAGATGTTTCGAAAATTGATCTATGTAAGTTCCGTTACACCATTAGTAATCAATATTGCGTTATTTCATGTTTTCCACAGCAGCGAGCCGGCCGGAGTGGCCGAGCGGTTCTAGGCGCTACAGTCTGGAACCGCGCGACCGCTACGGTAGCAGGTTCGAATCCTTCCTCGGGCATGAATGTGTGTGATGTCCTTAGGTTAGTTAGGTTTAAGTAGTTCTAAGTTCTAGGGGACTGATGACCTCAGTAGTTAAGTCCCATAGTGCTCAGAGCCATTTGAACCACAGCAGCAATACTGTTGTTTTCTTTACCCGTGTAAACAACGAAACAACTTTCTAAGATACGTCATATTCACCATTGACTGTAGCAAGTTCTCATTTTCACAGTTGCAATTTCGGCGTTAATTCCATTCTCAAGTGGTGTGCTCCAAACAACTGTGCTTCAGCTCATTTCAAACTTAAAAAATATCATCCGATATGTACAAATGTCGTCGTCGTGTGTGAACCCTATAACAACGTTAGCACCCTTATCTAAAATCCCAATAAACCACATTTCTTTTACAAACGACGATAATATGTAAACATATTGTGGGATTTTTAAAGTTTGACGTGTGCTCAAGCACAGTGCTTTTCTGTACACCTCATGACAATGGCTGTAAGGCCGAAATTGCGACTGGGTAAATAAATACTTTCTACAGTGAATGGAGAATATCATATTTTTTTAAAAATCTACATGACTGGGAACCCCAGCCATGACAAGTTAACTAAAAAACAATAAGATCCGTATTATCCAGAATCTCAACGCTCTTATATTGGATGTACTTTAGTACAGATTAATTAATTACACAGAAAATTGACCCTCTACAGACAGTGACATATCTGGGGTTGTAGGGGATATCTCTGGCCACCTTTTAGCTTGCATATGAAACAGCATCAGTGCTTTTGATCCCGGCCTATAAGGATAGATGGCTATATATGCATTATGAAATACAGTGATAAGCCAAATTGTTATGACTACTGCCCACGGCGATGTTGGATGCCTCGTGGTGGCGTTGTGACACGGGCGGTAACAACTGTATGTAAGCAGAGCAGACACAGTCGAGGGATCACCCTAGTGAAGATACGGGCTGCAAATGGGGAAATCCGTTGAGATAAGCGACTTATAAGCGCAGATTGTTATTACGAAGAGCCTGTGAACGAGTATCTCGAAAACTGCGAAGCTGGTCGAATGTTCACGTGCTACTGTCATGAGCATCTACGGAAAGAGGTAGAAGGACAGTCAAACTACCACTAGGCGCTAAGTGGTGGGACGTCCATAACTCTTTACAGAACGTTGGGTTCGGAGGCTTGTATGCTCTGTAAAGTGGGGTAAATGATGATGTGTGGCATCTCTGCCGAAAGAGCAGAATGTTGCTGCCCGCACAAGTGTTTCGGATCACACCGTTCATCGTACATTGTTGAATGTGGAGCTACAAGGGTAACCACCCCAACATGTTCACATGTTGATCCAACGGAATTATCAATTACGATTGTAGTGAGCACGGGACCATCAGGATTCGACTGTTGACCAATGGAGACGTATCGGTTCTTCGAATGAGTCACATTCTTGATACACTAGGTTTGTGATCGTCTCCAGAAACACCGTCATCGAGGTGACCGGTGGCTCGAAACGTGCAGCGCGCCACGGACGCAGGCTGGTGGGAGCTGCATTATGGTATGGGAGACATTCTCCTGCACTTCAATGGGACCTATGGTAGGAATCTAAGACACGCTGACAGCTATGAAACACCTGCATTCATTCATGCTCGATGTCTTCCCTAACGGCGATGTCATCTTTCAGCAGTATAATTGTCCGTGTCTCGGAGCCATAACCGTGCTACTTTAGTTTAATGAGCATTAAGAGAACTCACGTTGACCAAATTCGCCTGGTGTAAATTATATGGAACCCATTTGGGTCACTATTGGGCGCCATCACCGTGTAACCAAATCAGCGACCCGTTATTTACACGACCTGTGCGCATACATCTACTGCCACATACCTCCACAAACGTACCAACAAACTGTCGGATACATGATACCCGGCCGGCCGCGGTGGCCAAGCGGTTAAAGGCGCTACAGTCTGGAACCGCGCGGCCGCTACGGTCGCAGGTTCGAATCCTGCCTCGGGCATGGATGTGTGTGATGTCCTTAGGTTAGTTAGGTTTAAGTAGTTCTAAGTTCTAGGGGACTGATGACCATAGAAGTTAAGTCCCATAGTGCTCAGAGCCATTTTTTTTTAACATGATACCCAAAATCAGTTATGTATTTCGTTCCAAAGAGGAACAAACAAGCTGTTAAGCAGGTGGTCATTTTGTTTTGGCTCATCAGTGTATTTCGTATCACCAGAATGATTGGTCGTAATTCTTTGAACCTGAACAGGGGATATTTTACTGTTGAGCTAGGCGTGCAAGCTCTAGATAGTAACCTTCAGCATGTATGTCCGTATATTATCCAGTCAAATCTTCAGATTCTGTCTACTATGAAAAGAAAGAAGGAACGAATATTCGGGTTTAACATCACGTGAATGTCGAGATCATTAGTGACGGAGCACAGCACTCACCCAGTTTGCTTTGGAAAACATCTCCTGAAAGCCGAAAACAGAAATGCAGTTCATCTCATAGCTGAATGTCCCTCAAATGACGTTAAGTTACCGCTGCCGGAGGCGACCTGGTATAGTAGTTGCGGGCCGCCAACACAAATGGTAGCGTCGGTGGTTTGTCGCGCCATAGTGAAATGAGGGCGCTCACCACGGGATCTCCAAACTCGCCCAAGGCTTTCGTTGGAACATAAACAGAATTCTTATTTATTTATTCCTTATTAACAATCACTCTAGTGCAATTTGGTAGCAATCTTGCAGCCGATATTCAGTATTTCCCATTTTAATTACAATGTGCAGGGAGGAGACCCCCCCCCCCCAAGAGGGAACATTGCCGACAAAATTTTATTAAATAAATTTTTTATGCATAATGTTCGGCCGTAGCCGGCTTGGGCTGGCCGGAGGGTGCTGGCCGGAAGACCATGGTCGGCACATTCCTGCTACGTGCTCCTCGGTCAGACTCAAGTCCCACGGGTTGGTTGCACTGACGGGGGTACGCTACTAGCAAGGCGCGTTGGCGGAATCAATCCTCCAATCAGAGACTAATCGTGTGATCACGTGGGGACGCGGCCGGGAGCGGCGAGGGCGGCTTGGAAACAGCTCCGCGCTCTCTTAGCTTCTGACCTCGGCCCCGAGTAGTCGCTCCTCTAGCCTCTGCCTCTCTGATGAGCAGACGGCAACCCCTCTTGGGGCTACTCGGCCCTACGTAGGCACCACTGTACCATCATTACAAGAATAAACTGGGTCCATTCCACTCAATTAATTTTCATTTTACAACGCCCTCCGCTCCTGACCTCTATCCTGACAAACAACAATTATAAGGCATAACAATACCAGGATTGGTTTAAAATAATTATTTGTGGCATGATGAAACTTTGGTGACGCGTAGAATTGTGTCGAATGGGGATGATGTCCTCGACGGATTCTAGTAACTCTAGGGAGGATATCTGAAAGGACTGGAGAAAACGCTACATGAAGTTAGACGAGTATCGGGGAAGTAACTGTTGGATGAGATGTAGGTGTTACGAGGTTGGTAGGGTAAGCTGTTAAGGATGGGTTCAGGCCTTCATTTTGGAAAATACAGATACCGTTGGTTAGCTGATACCATGAGTAGGCCCCAGTTGTGATTTCGAAATTTGGAATGCTGAGACGAAATGAATTACTTTATGAAATATATAACCTGCCTTCTATGACAAAAAAAGGCCCATCACGAAAGAATTATCCGAATGGGATGGAAATCCGTAGGTGTGATGTACATGTACAGACGAACAAACAATTTCAGAAAAATTGGTTGATTTAGTCAGGAGAAAAGGCTTTGCAAACACTCGTTGGTCCATCTCTGGCCCTTTTGCAAACAATTATTCGGCTTGGCGTTGATCGATAGCGTTTTCGGATGTCCTACTGAAACGTGCCAGATCCTGTTCAATTGGCGCGTTAGATCGTAAAAATCCCTCCCCATAATGCTCCAAACGTTCTCAACTGGGGTGAGAAGTTACGGTTTGGCAAGCACGAAGACAAGCAGTCACCACTCTCGCTATGTGTGGGCAGGCATTACTTACAATGTTTGACGGTAACCTACGTTAGTCTTACAGCTGTATGCATGACCTTGCCTGGTCAACATTCCTGGCCGGCGCGCGAGCTGTGTTATTGCTGATGCGGCAGGCTGACACAGCCCGCTTATTGCGAGACTGCGCCGGCCGCGGTGGCCGAGCGGTTCTAGGCGCTTCAGTCTGGAACCGCACGACCGCTACGGTCGCAGGCTCGAATCCTCCCTCGGGCATGGATATGTGTGATGTCTTTAGGTTAGTTAGGTTTAAGTAGTTCTAAGTTCCAGGGGACTGATGACTTCAGCCGTTAAGTCCCATTGTGCTCAGAGCCATTTGAACCATTTTGCGAGACTGCTGGCTGGCGGCTACTGAAGCTGACAGGAGCGCGAGTGGCTTCGTGACTAGGAAAGCCGGAGTTCGATTCTCGGCCAATCAGGTGGCGGTTGGACCCCTGTCTGGTGGTGCTGTGAAGATGATGGTGGAGTGGAGCATCCCCACTGCAGAAGCCGACACTGTGACTCACCGACTTGATGACTTGCCAGGGCGGATGGTCAGTATTTACACACGCGAAAGCATGTGTGTTGCGGCGTTGTTGCCGCAGACGTAATCTACACTGCGTGTCGAAGTGTTCCTACTTTCGCTAACTAGACGGGCTTTGACTATCAGGCGGGTGGTGGCGTCCAGCAGGTGCTGTGGCCCAACGCTGCGCCATCCTTTTGCTGCAACTGGCCCTTTTTATGGGGTCGACCCCTCTTGCCTAGGCCTGTGCAATTACATTCCGTAACCAGAATATCAGGTGACAGTTCAAGGTGGATACCCACGATCCCACATTACGGTTCCCGCCACAAACGCCTTCAGGAAAGTACAGGTCAAAGACTGGACTGCCCCTTCCTCTGATCTTTCACCCACAGGGATTGTCTGGAATGTAACAGTGGGAGAAGACGCATAACTTCATGCGAGCCTCCAGCCACCAATATTCGTGAAATGACAGAGCATGTGTTTCGGGCATGGCAAGCAGTTCCTCAACGTGACATTTGGAGGCTCACTGAATCGATGCCACAACGAAAACGACAGTGCATTTATTCTCATGGGGGTCACACCTCACAATGTTGTTGATCATGGACATCCATTCCGTGTGGAATTAAGTTTATTCATTAAATACACGTTATGTGGCGAAACAAAAAAATGGTTCAAATGGCTCTGAGCACTACGGGACTTAACTTCTGAGGTCATCAGTCCCCTGGAACTTAGAGCTACTTAAACCTAACTAACCTAAGGACATCACACACATCCATGCCCGAGGCAGGATTCGAACCTGCGACCGTAGCAGTCCTGCGGTTCCGGACTGCAGCGCCTAGAACCCCACGGCCACCGCGGCCGGCCATGAGGTATCTCCTAACATCGTGTCGGACATCTTTTTTACCC
The DNA here is from genome assembly GCF_023864275.1 of Schistocerca cancellata. NCBI lineage: Eukaryota > Metazoa > Arthropoda > Insecta > Orthoptera > Acrididae > Schistocerca > Schistocerca cancellata. The sequence continues at coordinate 151,263,560 of NC_064629.1, forward strand.
GGAATAGTGCAGCAACACGACGTGGCACTGTTTCAACAAGTCGTTGGAAATACCCTGCAGAAATATTGAGCCCTGCTGCCTCTATAACTATCCATAATTGCGAAAGTGTTGCAGATGCAGGATTTTGTGCTCGAACTGACCGCGCGACTATGTTCTATAAATTTTCGATAGGATTCATGTCGGGCGGTTTGGGTGGCCAAATGATTCTTCTGAACTATCAAGAATGTTATTCAAACCAATCGCGAACACTGTGGCCCGGTAACATGACCCATTCGCATCCATAAAAATTCCATCGTTATTTGTCAACAATAAGTCTATGAATGGTGGCAAGTGGTCTGCAATAAGTCGAACATAGATATTTCCACTTCATGATCGATTCAGTTGAACCAGAGGACCCAGTCCATTTCATGTAAACACAGCCCACGTAATTATTGAGCTACCGCCATCTTGCACAGTGCCTTGTCGATAACTCGTGTCTATGGCTTCGTGGGATCTGCGCTACACTCGAACCTTACCATTAGCTCTTACCAACTGAAATAGACTCATCTGACCAGGTCACGTTTTTCCAGTCGTCTAGGATCCAACCGATACGGTCACGGCCCAGGAGAGGCGCTGCAGGTGACGTTGTGCTGTTAGCAAGGGCACTCGCGTCGGTCGTCTGCTGTCATAGCCGATTAACGCCAGATGTCACCGCAGTACGGATACGAACGTCGTACGTCCCACATTGATTTCTGCAGTTATGTCACGCAGTGTTGCTTATCTGTTAGCACTGACAACTCTACGCCAACGCCGCTGCTCTCGGTCGTTAACTGAGGGCTGGCGGCCACAGCGTTGTCTGTGGTAAGACGTAATTCCCTGAATTTAGATTTCTTGGGACTCTTGACACTGTGGATCTCAGAACATTGAAGTCCCTCAATATTTCTGAAATGAAATGTCCCGTGCTTGTGACTCCCATAATCACATGGGAAACCTTTTCATATGACTCACCCGAGTACAAATGACAACTCCCCTAATGCACTGCCCTTTTATAGCTTTGTACCCGATACTACCGCCATCTGCATACGTGCTCATCGCCCTCGCATGATTTTTGGCTCCTCCGTGTACATGCGATACAGTATAGCTGATATGTTATGGCTGGATTTTGTTGTGTGCAGCACTAACTTTCCTAATGCAAAATAACTTACATTTATTTGGTAGCATATGGTCTTGGTAGCTGGTATAGAGTCCTGATTAGTTTCCCTCAACTTACTGTAGGACCGCAGTCTACTCTACACAAACCTTTTATCACAACACGATACTCTGCATTATAGTTTTCTGCAGAACGTGTGACATTAACCATTTAAGCTGCCAGGAAACAAATGTGCGAAACCCTAAGTAATAGCATTATAAGAAGGACACACACCATCATTAACCCCGGATAACGTTTCGCCGCAGTTACATATATATTTAACAATTGACCAGTTCATCCCAGTACATATATCTGTTTATGCCAAGGATCAAAGCAGGACCTCTTGTTGTTGACATACTGCGCAGGCAACGACTTGAAAAGACGTATCTGCCATAGAGCGAAGTATCTGTGGATGATTTCAGATTGCGAGTAATTGCTTCATTCCGATTTCAGAAACAGAAACCTAGAAACGACCATCGTTCAGTGTCACGCTGCGGGAGAGAGGTGAATACGTCTACAGTATGAAAAAAATATTTATCGTAAATCCTGCAGAAAGCATTGTGGATTTTCAGATAGAAAGACGTGTATGTTGTTTTGTCACTGACACGTCGGTAGATAGCCACGAAAAAAAGCTTTTACGGAGCGCATAAATCAGCAAATGCGAAGCATTCCCGGCTCACCGATTCCATGAGACTTCTAAAGGAAAGGAGGCAAAGAACTACCGCAGAACTCGCTACTGGAGTTTTCTGTTCCCTTTGAAACAGCAACCAGCATAGAGAGGAAATCGACGGAGTGCGTTTGGCGACAAACGTGCCGCTTAAGAGAGACAGCACGCATTAGAGAATTTCTGTTGGCTATCTGAAAACAAAAATGACATAGGTGGGCGCTGATCTGTATTCTTACCTGATGAGCAACCTTTGCGGATGTGCCGTCGACGGAATCGAAGAAGAAGCGGAAACGACACTTCTAAACAAGTCGAACTTCAACCTAAAAAATAAAGGTACAAAGACTGGAGTGAAGATTTCTTAGAAAATGGAACTCAGCACGTCGTTCTCAAATGAATGATCTCGTCAGAAGTTAAATTAGTGTCCGGTAATCTCAAGGAAATGTGATGGGACTATTAACGTTTACAATATAGGTACATGGCTTGCCAAACAACGTTTGGAGCTTTCTCAGGCTGTTAATAGACAATACAGCACTGCTCAGAGAAGAGATATCATTAAGAATTGTTGTGAAATAGAAACCTTACAATGTTTAACTTAATACTCTGCGAGTAGTCACTTACATCAAGTATCTGAAAGTAAGTTTCAAGAGCGATGTAAGGTGCTCATCGGAGGTGAGGGTATCATCTGGAGTGTCCCAGGGAAGTGTGGTAGGTCCGCTGTTGTTTTCTATCAGCATAAATGATCTTTTGGATAGAGTGGATAGCAATGTGCGGCTGTTTGCTGATGGTGCTGTGGTGTACGGGAAGGTGTCGTTGTTGAGTGACTGTAGGAGGATACAAGATGACTTGGACAGGATTTGTGATTGGTGTAAAGAATGGCAGCTAACTCTAAATACAGATAAATGTAAATTAATTCAGATGAATAGGAAAAAGAATCCTGTAATGTTTGAATACTCCATTAGTAGTGTAGCGCTTCACACAGTCCCGTCGATAAAATATTTGGGCGTGATATTGCAGAGCGATATGAAGTGGGACAAGCATGCAATGGCAGTTGTGGGGAAGGCGGATAGTCGTCGTCGGTTCATTGGTAGAATTTTGGGAAGATGTGGTTCAACTGTAAAGGAGACCGCTTATAAAGCACTAATACGACCTATTCTTGAGTACTGCTCGAGCGTTTGGGATCCCTACCAGGTCGGATTGAGGGAGGACATAGAAGCAATTCAGAGGCGGGCTGCTAGATTTATTACTGGTAGCTTTGATCATCACGCGAGTGGTACGGAAATGCTTCAGGAACTCGGGTGGGAGTCTCTGGAGGAAAGGAGGCGTTCTTTTCGTGAATCGCTACTGAGGAAATTTAGAGAACCAGCATTTGAGGCTGACCGCAGTACAATTTTACGGCCGCCTCTTATATTTCGCGGAAAGGCCACAAAGATAAGATAAGAGAGATTAGGGCTCGTACAGAGGCATATAGGCAGTCACTTTTCCCTCGTTCTGTTTGGGAGTGGAACAGGGAGAGAAGATGCTAGTTGTGGTACGAGGTACCCTCCGCCACGCACCGTATGGTGGATTGCGGAGTATGTATGTAGATGTAGATGTAGGTGTAACGACCACACAAGTATAGCCGTGACAAAGCCAGATGCCCGACTGAGATTTATCGGAAAAATCCCAAGGAAGCGAATTCATTCACGAAGAAGGCCACTTACAAAGGTACAAGCCGATCGATTCTTGTGCATCGCTAATGTCAAACCCTTACACACTTACATTAACTAACGAGATAGATAGATCAGTAGAGAGAGAAGGAGACAGAGAATATTCAAAGCATAGCAGCGCGACTGAGCACGGGTTTGTTTTGGCAGCGTTAGCGCGAACAACAGATGGTCGACAAAGCGAAGTTGTAGAAGGCTGATGAAAGGAATTGATTTTTGTCAATAATAGTCGTCTTGGTTCGTATATGTACTTTCATCTTTTACGACATATTGTGTCAGTCTCTGTAAACCAAGCCTAATCGCCACCCTTAGGCATAGTTAGTATTGTACCTGACTCTAAGCTTTGTTTTATGACTTCTGAGTTTTCATATGATGGTTACAGAAAGAAAAACTTCGTAATAAATGAAAGCATGAGGAAGCGCAGAAAAGTAATACCTCCGAATTTTTCTGTGAAAACTCTTAAAGCTTCAAAAATACTTTATTAACATTCTACATTTTTGTTCTTCATGTCTACATCTTTACTTCTCAACATAGTCATCCTAACGACAAACACACGTCTCCCAGCGAGAGACCCTGAAACGTCCCCTATGAAAAATTAATGAATTACTGTGCTGGTAAACCTCTTACATTATTTGATTTTCAAACAGCTGAGAAAAACTGAACGTACTCAGACATATCTCTCTTTACTTATTCTGATCATCGCTAAACTGACACACAATATTTTTTTAGCGCAACGCAATCTGACTTACAATAATCCCTACAAAAGAATGGCCCTGACTAACAATAACCTATACCTTTCATGAATCACTTACCTCACAAAAATCTTCGTTATTCAAACTACTGCAATACAGCGTGCGACAATACTGCCAGCTGAATAAAAGATTCTAACTACTGAAGGCACTAACTACTGATAGGCGTAGTTAGCAAATGTAAGATTTTGATAGAGAAAAAACTATGTATTTACCTTAATAATGTTCAAAAGTCATCATATATACATCAGTTCATGATATCCAATGTTACAAATTTACTCTTTCTGATGGACACACGTCCAGGTCGTCCACTCACAAAATTCTGTCATCTCTCTTCCCACATCCACCACTGCTGGCGGCTCACCTCCAACTGCGCAACGCTACGTGCTGTTCACATCCAGCTGCCCAACACTACAATAGCAAATATTCCAACAATGCAAACCAGCCACAGACTTCACACAGCGCAGTCAGTGATTTTCATATAGAGCGCTACGTGGCGTTACCAACATAAAAACCTAAACAGCCTACTTACAACCCTTTTATGTAACTGTAGAATGTCTGGCTTTGTTGACGGAACCACAACCTGACCACTGCTTGCACCGCTTCTCACTTTCAAAGTGAAGGCCTCGAAGGTATTCTTTAAGTTTTGGAAACAGATAGAAATCGGATGGGGCCAAGTCGGGACTGTACGGAGGATAATCGATAACAATGAAACCAAGGCGTCGGATTGTTGCAGATGTCGTAGTGCTCGTGTGTGGTCTGACATTGTCATCCTGAAAAACAGGGTGCTGCATGCGTTAACGAATTCATCGAATTCGTGAAACTCGATTACACCTACAATTCGTAGTCCTCCAGCGGCAGAGCGTTGCAACTTCCGTCAGTGAAGCGGGAAAATCGACCGAGTAATATGCATGACATGTAATTCCTCAAGCGATATTGACAATAGAATAAAAATTTCGGAGGCATTATTTTTCCCCACGCCCTCGTATAACAACTGCTCTACATGGCTTTATTCATAAAAATTCACACTGATCGTAGACTCACTTAAGAAATTTATTTCTTTTACCAATGAAACAGGTATTATGTCTTAATCTCAAAACTAAAAGAACTCACGTGACATTTTACGTCTAAAAACAAGTTAGTTCAACCAGCACTGCCTGAGCCTACTATCGTTTGGAATTTCACGATGAGGAAATTCGAGACATCTGTGCTTATACAGAAGCTTGTGTCACTGTCGAGAGTCAAATTGGTAAACGGCCAAACCTTCCTGCATAATTTTCCAATAACTTCTAAAGAAATAAAGAACGTGTATTTGAGAAATTTAACAACTTGGTCCGCCGTCAGTTTGCGCAAAACACTGTCTCAGCCTTAGCGTGTATTAATTTGCTGAAATCTAAATCAGTATAAGCGGGCCGTGATTTCATCCAGAGTATTCTTAACCTGAAAGTCATAGTATTAGCCACTGAATTTCTTACGTCTTGGTATTACGTACTGAAAGTATTATCTCCAATACTCGTGCTCTTGTAGTAGTTATTCCGGAACTAACTTCATACATAAGTTCGATATATGATACTTTACAATCATATGTACGTTCCTGAAACATAGTAAAATTTACGTTTGTAGCAATCAAATAAAGAAATACAATCACACGAACGTAGAAATCCTCTTTCGAAGGGTTAAACCATCAAGAACAGTGCAACGTACATCGCACTGTTCCGTAAAATTCCCAAAACTAATATAAGGCGTATCCTGAATGCGCGAACTTTCGATATTTAGAATGTCCAGAAGGGAAAGGAAAAGAGCACCGATATGTAGAATATACAGAAGGGAAAGGAAAAGAGTAGAAGTATTGTATCATATGAAGATGGTATCACATTGGTAAAGAGCTTTCTGAATTCGGACGCCAGGCTGATACTTTTACGAAGTTGTGTGTCCAAACTCGGAGCAAGAAACTTGGGCTGTTATTCTGGCTGGATGGAAGTTGTTTCCTCGGTGAGAAGAAGTCCGTTACTGCTTCGCAACTCGCGATGCAGTCCTCAAGAATTATGTACACGAGAAAGTATAGCTGATGTTGAAGATTCATCCCTAGTGCAGCAGAGTCGAAAACTGACAGATTTCTACAGCAATAACTTTGAAAATGAATTTTGACTTTTTTCCTTTCATAGTGTTTTGTCGTTTCATCAACATCGAGGTCATCGTAGATGGAACACTAAGCCAATTGCAGAACAAAGCGGTAAGCAACTGGCCTCGGCTCCGTTCGATGAATTCTTTATTAATTCTCGTGAAGTGAATGTGGTAAACAACAGAAAATGTAAGCCAAGTGTAAATATTTTAAGAATTTTTTTAAAAAACCACTAAAATCTTCTAAAGAACTTCTGGTAGCCGTATTAGCTGTTAATAGCTTCTTACTTACATGATCTTACACTAGCAATTTCGCAATGATTTAATCAGATCTTCAGGTGTATACATATATGAAAAATATAATGAGAATTAGAAAGTATAATAATGGTAGAAAATAATGCAGTTTTACCAGAAAGATATTGAAACAAATACCCTCGTAACTTATTTAACACTGGGTTATTTAAGATACAGGGTCTCGCAACAGCCCAATTTACGTTTGGTGGCCTGGTCTTCCCGCTTCAGGCATAGTAAAGTCTCCATTATGTGGCTTTTGCAGTCATCTGTTGATTTTACATCTAGATAAGTCGTCATATTTTTCTGTTCAAACGCAGGTTCATTTCGTATAGTTTTTACCCAGGGTCTTATTTGAACTCGTTTATAGGTCGATACCCGCGGCTCCCAGTGGTCCTGTACAGTGCCTGAGCCTACTACCTTTTGGAATTTCAGATGTTTCATTTTGTACCCATCCAGTTCTAACGCCTTCTGAACACTGGGGATCCTGTATCTTTAATGACCCAATGTTAAATTAGTTATGTATTTGTATCCCTATATTTCTGGTTTAATAGCCTTAGTTTTTACTATTAAAATACTTCCTAATTTTCATTATATTTTCCATAGATGTATGCCCCCGAGAATGCGATTACATCATCATGAAACAGGTCGTGTAAGATGCTGTAATATAGAAACTACTAACAGCTAATGGGGCAACCAGAAGTTTTTAGAAGATTTTAATAGTTTAAAAGAAAATCTTGAAATAATTATATTATGTATCTAAGCTTTGGACGCCCAAACCGTAGGATCATATGTTCTAAATCGAGTGGCAAGGCCTAGGTTTCAACTCATATCCTGCTGAACAGGTGTTACTGATTTTGCATTGAGCCCAAATGCTATCACATATCTTGCTCAACATTTTTGTAGTCAAACCAACAACAATATTCTGGAATACTGATACTTCTCCTGCTCCCTATCGTTTATAAACTGGGTCCACTTTTTCAAGATTTTGCAAATTTTATTTTATTATTTAACTTTGTGTCGGGGTAGACTTCCTGACACTACAGTCGTCAACGGAGTGATGTCGTGTGTGCCATTGGTCTGTGAACCGTGTAAACGTTTTTCCGTGTGTTATCATATTTTAACTGTTTGTGCATAATACTCTCTCAGACGGAATTGTGGGACATGCCTAGCATTTGCCTAATATTGCGTGGGAAATCGCCTAAAAACCATGCTCAGGGTGGTCGGTGTGGCAGCCCACGCTCATTAATCCGCCACGCTGATTCATTCCGGGCATAGCTCACTTTCGTGTCTCGCAAGCTAAGACGCTGCGCGTTACAGTATACGAGCCCCTCAAAATTCGGAAATACTAGTACTATGTAATTTATCCTGTTACTAGCTGACAAACCCGGCACTGCTCAGTTTTCTGTTAGAAACACAAACAAAAATTAGAGTGTTTTTGTAATGTAATATAGTAAAATTTCATTTCCATCTATTCGTGAAAACACCTTTGAAATTATAAAACAGTCGTAAGAGAAATATGCATAATGTACAAATGTAAAACAATAACTGCCTCGCGTGTCTGCAACACGAATTTGGTAAATGTCTCTATGATAACCCCTAATTGTAACTCTATAGACGGCTATCGTTTTCGCATACAGCCGTTTATGCTTCGCACTTGAAAGCTGTCAAAAGCTCTCCCAGTTGTCATTGATTTCGTTAAGTTGACTCAACTGTAGGAATATCTTAGTAGTAAAAAATAAATGTTTTAAAATTTCATGCATGATGCGGCATTTTTCACGCATCTCATGGTTTTTGACGTCATAGGTTAGGAACTATATGTCGTTCAATGATGTATTTGTATAGCTACATTCAGCGGCATATGGGAATACTGTCTGCGAGATATGTTGCGAATAGAGTTAGCAGCAAAGAAGTAATAAATTTAAACGCCATGTATGATGCCGCACATCTGACTGTTTATGACGTCATATCTTCAGAAGTATGATAGGTAGTTGGTTCTTACCCCAACAGTAATCGTTGCTTGACAGTAAGGGATATGTACACCAAGTTCGGTTGAAATCGGTCGAGTGGTTTAGGAGGGGATGTGGAACATAGACACATAGACACATACACACACACATACATTCACACATCCATTTTTGTAATATGTATTGATTACAATTACAGTCCACAAACATTTCGTTATGACTAATACATTCCGATGTACCCATGTTTATTGGGACTATTTAATGACTTGATGTGAGGCGAACATCTGCTATTTGGGAACCAAAAAATGGTTCAAATGGCTCAGAGCACTATGGGACTTAACTTCTGAGGTCATCAGTCCCCTAGAACTTAGAACTACTTAAACCTAACTAACCTAAGGACATCACACACATCCATGTCCGAGGCAGGATTCGAACCTGCGACCGTAGCGGTCGCTCTGGCCGGCTATTTGGGAACCATTTACGTTTTCTTCGACATTATTAAATCAGCAAAATTTTCCATAATTTTTCTGGCAGGCATCCGGGATATTACTAATTCTTGTCCCGATATTTCGGCTAACAGCCTTTCAGCCATTGTCAAGGTGCGTCGCTTGCAAGGTTTTTAAATCACTATACACAGTACTGTGGTGTAAACGCCCATGCATCAGAGAGAACAGTGTTGGTGTAAATCCATATTAAACAACCACGTACTTCGTATGCACTGTGCATTCGCCGACTCTGCGCTTGCTTCGTTTTACTGTCAGGTGCACAACGTTTTTTTTTCTTTTTATGGGTGACGCTCGTACTACCAACAATGCTCTCTCTATCTGGCGTAGGCTCGTTTGTTCCACAATATTGTGTAAAATAATTTAAGAACCTTGCAAGCGACTCTCCTTGAGGATCGCTGAAGTCTATCAGCGGAAATATCGGAACAAGAATTAACAATATAACGGACGCACGGCCGAAAAATTTTGGAGTATTCGATCCGCCGGGGAAACTTCAAGTAATTCGTGGTTTGTCATTTAAATTATGTTGCTGACCTCCCACGGTCAGTTTTTCAGAAGGTTGATTGCTTTTTTCTTTAAAAGTACTTATGATAACTGATTCTCCACACAACCACAACTTTTGATTCTGTGCAACTTGTTTGGCACGTGTAGGATATCTTATTTGATCCTAACAACACGTGATGTCTGGAAGTTTTCACTATACTTACTTTCCTGTTCTGTGATTGTTCTTAATAAATTCAACGTAAACGGTGGCTGTTGGGTTTAATCTACTGTGAATGCCACGATCACGGGATGTTTGTCCCTATAAAGATAGGTTCGCAGGAAAATTAGTGATCGATGCTGAATGTAAGAAGCAACTACTTTCGTCCTGTCATAGGACATTAAAATAGGCGATAAAATAGGAAGAACGGTCGATTCTGCAGTAAATTTCTTCTTCTATGTGTAGTATTTAAACTGGTCTCCGAACGATGGATCAATAAGCTACCGCATGGATACGTGTCTTGCCGTCGGGTAAAAAAGTAAAAATCACCAAAGCAGTTTCCTATAAACTAAAAGAGTTCATTTTGTGTGGAAAGGAAAAAAAATTAAAGGCTAACGGGTGCTGATAATATTTTGTCGAAAAGTGTTCGGATAAGAAGTGTTTTGCCATCACTCTGAGCTACAAATGCAACGTTGATTTAAATCTAAATAAATATGGAAATAAAATGGGCTGTTATTAGCACGTCTAGTTTTGCAGCAGATTGGTGATAACACAGAAATACGAGTACGACGTAATAATAACAACGAAACTGAAGTTAGAGGTGTCACTGAAGAACGTTTTTGAGTTGTTTCCCTCAACCTGTAGCATTCTTACAATAATAATTGCGGGTACCATCATAAGTTAAAGAAAATTTTTCGTTAAAAATGAGGGGATGGTTCGAATTTCTGGTACATACACCAAAACGTGGAACGCGAAATCAGATTACGCAGCATGACCACGAAATTCAGTAATATGGTATCCAGTAGCGAAACTAAAGCGAAAACGTTTTATTGCAATCGTACGTGATACTGAGGTATTCGATACTGAAAAATCTTTTTTTTATCAGGGTGATCTTACTCAAGGCAACATACCGGCATTTGAATCGACAGAAAACTTAACCTATCGTGTATAGAATGAGATTCCAATCTGGATTGTTCAGATGACTTGTTGGAGCACAGCAATCTGGTAGTATTCCAAACCTCTTTAATCGAAAGCTTGCATATTGTCAATGGAAATTTAAGCGTTATAACTGGCAGAGAATGCAAAGGTCCTCTGAGGCATTTATGTGGACCGGAGCCACGATTCTAGCAGAAAATCTTAGGAAGCAATTATATTTTGTCGTAGAGCCCTGAATTTCCATTTACGGGGTAACATTGTTAATATGGACAGAAACCTCCGACACTTTCAGAAATATTAGTAATGTGGAATTAAAGACATAAGGCAGTTTAAGGTGGAGTAAACTTTCGGGTGACGCGCCATGCAAATGGCAGCAACAGCAGCAAAGAAATCATCATATTAAACGTATTTTTATCTCGTAATTTCTTGTCGGATCTACAAAAGAGTTACACTACTGACCGCCTCGGGCATGGATGTATGTGAGTCCTTAGGTTAGTTAGGCTTAAGTAGTTCTACGTTCTAGGGGACTGATGGCCTCAGAAGTTAAGTCCCATAGTGCTCAGAGCCATTTGAAACATTTTTGAACAGTTTTCGTAACAATTTGTTTTTCAGACAAGAACTGAGAGGCTACTTATTCTCCCATCTCAGTGTGTTTCAGTTTGCTCAGAAGGGGACTCTTTATATGCGAGCAGAGCTCAGGAAGAGGTTCAAATGGTTCAAATGGCTCTGAGCACTATGGGACTTAACATCTATGGTCATCAGTCCTCTAGAACTTAGAAATACTTAAACCTAACTAACCTAAGGACAGCACACAACACCCAGCCATCACGAGGCAGAGAAAATCCCTGACCCCGCCGGGAATCGAACCCGGGAACCCGGGCGTGGGAAGCGAGAACGCTACCGCACGACCACGAGATGCGGGCTCAGGAAGAGGGTGCATAGAGATTTTTGTGGAGTGACCGAGCTTCCATTCAGTCCGGCAGAAGTAATCCGTCTGTAAATTTTTCGGGGAGAGGCATTGACTAGGAGCATGACAATAAGACCAACGAGATTACAGCATGGACGGAAACCCACAGACAGTCGTTTTTCGTTCTCACCATACTCGAATGGAATAGAGCAAAGTTGCTAATACTTGTGCGAAGTGCCTTCCACCGTGCGCTCGGTATTCGCTTTCTAAGTGTACATATAAGTATAAATGTAGTTGCGAATGTAATTCGGACAAATTCAGTGCAACATTTCTAGGGGAATATATGCAACTTATCTCTATCAACGAATAACATATATCCTCTATGTCGATAAAATTTCAGTGAATCTCCAACATTTAATTAAAATACTTGAGTTTTAGTTTGAATGTTAAGGGGGGTAGGACTTCAAACGGGCCGATTTAGAACAGGAGAGGCACCACAGGACATTTCAATTTCCACTGACTATACGTTTACAAATAAATTCATAAACTTTGTCAGCATGGCCTGGAAGGATTCAGGATTCACACTCATAGCAGTGGAAGTTCAAAAACATCAAAAATAATTTTTTTACAGGTGAAATGTCATCAATTTTTTACTTACTACTGGCTGCATTTGTTGCTATAGGTACACTTTTCTTCATAAGTAAGCCATATTTTTCGATGAAATTTGCACAGCATACAAACCGTACTTACAGGTGTATGGAACTCCAGAATTTTCGAAATCTATTATAAACTGTGGTACAAACGGAGGTAATTGACTATAAAATTTAAGTTATTTCTAAACATGAAGTTTAAAATGTAACAGCTCATTCATTTTTCTCATAAATTAAATAAATTCTAGAGTTTCGTACACCTGTAAGTATGGTTTGTACGCTGTGCAAAATTCATCGAAGAATCTCTCTTACTTATGAGGAAAAGTGTACCTACAGAAACAAATGCAGCCAATGGTACGTGAAACAATGATCAAATTTCACATGTAAAAAAATATATATATATTTTTGTTATGTTTTTGAACTTCCACTGCTATTAATGTGAATCCTGAAGCCTTTCTGGTCATGCTGACAAAGTTTTCTGAGTTTATTTGTAAAAGTATAGTCAGTAGAAATTAAAATGTCCTGTGATGCCTCTCCTGCTCCAAGTGGGCCCGTCTGATGCCCTACCCCCCTTAAGGACTCTTAAGTGGTAAATAATGTTTAAAAAGTGCTTTAGCTAAACAACATAACTGTCTACTGCGATGTGTGAACTTTAACGTTTTGTCAATAAACATATATAACACTAGTCAGCTGAAGTGTCTTCACAAATACTATGTCTATAAACACACAATTTCGTGGTGCACTGGCGGTGTGTGTTCTGAAATCTTGTTGTGGCATACAGGCATAAAAGTAACGCAAATAATGTGGAAAGTCCTTTTTACAGAATTTGCTACATTTGGAATGCATAGAAGGTACTGTACGTAAAAAAAGCCTGATGTAATAACTATGGTGAAATGTATTCTATAACACCGATGTTGCAGAACATTATTCCCAAGGCTTTATCTATGAGTCAACACCTGCCTGTACCTTACGAATGGAAGGGTCATACAGTAGGGCGAAAAACTATGAATGTGCTTGTTGAGAAGAACAGGATGCTGCAGTATCGTAATTAAGACTATTAGAACCCGTGAAGTGGGACTCGCGGATGCCGGATGTCCTGCTACAAATGGTCTTGTAGAAGTTGCCGCCAATGCCTCCCTCGCTGCCCGAGTCGATAGGCTGCTGCGTGGGAGGAAGCTGACACCGTTAAGCAACTTAGAAATAACTTCACGTCCCTTCGCTAGTACCGGTTTCCTCACAGGGAATCAGTAATGGATCGCCAATCTAGCTCTACCCAGCGAGCTAGGGAAACTGCCACGAAGTTTCTGCAAGTTGATTATTTTGAAAACAGCAGCCTCACGCAAAAGACTTCGAAACCCGTCCTCTTCGCAGCGCGTATCCTTAAATTTTGCCCAGACGAGCAAAAATGTCGACAGATCTAGATTTTGAGAACAAGCTGATCTAGCAAATTTCATTTATTTTGGCTATGCAAATTCTAGGGTAGACACTTTTCTGTGAGGGAAGGAAGGAAAATTTGGTTTAACGGCCCATCAACGACTGTAATTAGCGACGGATCACAAGCTCGGACTGCACTAGTACAAGGGAGTAAATCAGACGTGTCCTTTTAAAAGGAACTATGTAAGACATCGAAATTCTAATTCTGGATAAACGGACTGGGATCTGAATCCCACTTCTCTAGAATGCTCGTCCAGTGCCATTACATCTGCGCGACTTTGTCCTGTAACTTCCCAATGACTGAAGATACTTTTGAGACGTCCAGAAACAATCATCTCTCTCATATGCACCACAGAAGTACCTATCTTCAGATTGACTATTTTTGCTTATGGAACGATTGCAAAAACACAATTATTGCCTCTGTTGACTACCCTACATCACCGGGGTGTCCGTTTGGAGAAGCATGCTCTATTAATTGCTAGTTTTTGTTAGTTGATGATCAGTTATGACTAGAGATTATCGCTGCATTGCTGTATAAATTTCAGAGTAACTAATTATCTATGTAAAATAAAAATATTTTTCCACACCTTAACGGCATCGTACGTTAAAATGCTGACGATATGATATTGTTGTTACTGCTGCTTGGTACTGAAACATGAGTTGTCTAACGGGCCATTATTCTACTTCATACATCCGATTGGAACACTACGCTTACCTGTAGTCAGAAGTATGGGTTCGAAATACTGTCGTCCAACAAATACAAAAGTCCATAGCTGTTTCATCTGAAATGGATTTACATGTGCAAGTCTTTGTTAATGAACTGTGCATGTCAAACAGGGAAGAAGCATTATAATAAAAATCTGTACAGATCCTTCCATGTCATCGTTCACACACATTTACTTATATCCCAGGCCTATGTAGGATGAGTTGGCTAACTTTTTCACCTCGAATAACTTTTGATTCGTTAAAAATAGCTGTAACCTCCTTTCACCAAAACAAGGATTACCTTCGATGGAGAGAAATGACGCCAGCCAGAGATAGTTTTACTGTTGACAACACGTGACGAGTGGTGGCGCCCTCTACACGCTCTATATAAATAGAACCTCCACAGCCTAGCAGCCAGTCGTAGACTCACCTCAGATGATGTTGCCCGCAGCTGGCAACGAAACGTCAGGGAGAAGTATTTCTACTATTGGACCACGACCTCTTAGCCCGGAAGTTTTAATTACTGAAGACGCCGGCCGTGAAAGCCTATAGGCTATGATAAGGAGTGAACACTTGCCCATGAAACGGAGACTAACGCACTTTCGCCGCTTCATTAACCACCGAGGTACAGGCACTAACTTTGCTTTTTTAACTGAATGTATGGTATTTTTGTACTACAGTAGCAGATCTGTATAAGGCAAACTCAGTGATACACACTACTGGCCATTAACATTGCTACACCATGAAGATGACGTGCTACAGACGCGAAATTTAACAGACAGGAAGTAGATGCTGTGATATGCAAATGATTAGCTTTCCAGAGCAGTCACACAAGGTTGGAGCCGGTGGCGACACCTACAACTTGCTGACATGGGGAAAGTTTCCAACCGATTTCTCATACACAAACAGCAGTTGACCGGCGTTGCCTGGTGAAACGTTGTTGTGATGCCTCGTGTAAGGTGGATATATGCGTACCATTACGTTCCCGACTTTGATAAAGGTCGGATTGTAGCCTATCGCGATTGCGGTTTATCGTATCGCGACATTGCTGCTCGCTTTGGTCGAGATACAATGACTGTTAGCAGAATGTGGAATCGGTGGGTTCAGGAGGGTAATACGGAACGCCGTGCTGGATCCCAACGGCCTCGTATCACTAGCAGTCGAGATGACAGGCATCTTATCCGCCTGGCTGTAACGGATCGTGCAGCCACGTCTCGATCCCTGAATCAACAGATGGGGACGTTTGCATGACAACAACCATCTGCACGAACAGTTCGACGACGTTTGCAGCAGCGTGGACTATCAGCTCGGAGACCATGGCTGCAGTTACCCTTGACGCTGCATCACAGACAGGAGTGCCTGCGATGGTGTACTCAACGACGAACCTGGTTGCACGACTGGGAAAATGTCATTTTTTCGGATGAATGCAGGTTCTGTTTACAGCATCATGCTGGTCGCATCCGTGTTTGGCGACATCGCGATGAACGCACATTGGAAGAGTGTCATTGGTTACACGTTTCGGTCACCTGTTGTTCGCATTGACGGCACTTGGAACTATGAACGTTACATTTCAGATGTGTTACGACCCATGGCTCTACCCTCCATTCGTCCCTGCAAAACCCTACATTTCAGCAGGATAATGCACGACCGCATGTTGCAGGTAATGTACGGGCTTTTCTGGATACAGAAAATGTTCGACTGCTGTCCTGGCCAGCACATTCTCCAGATCTCTCACCAATTGTAATCGTCTGGTCAATGGTGGTCGAGCAACTGGCTCGTCACAATACGCCAGTCACTACTCTTGATAAACTGTGGTATAGTGTTGAAGCTGCATGGGCAGCTGTACCTGTACACGCCATCCCAGCTCTGTTTGACTCAATGCCCAGGCGTATCAAGGCCGTTATTACGGCCAGAGGTGGTTGTTCTGGGTACTGATTTCTCAGGATCTACGCACCCAAATCGCGTGAAAATGTAATCACATGTCAGTTCTAGTATAATATATTTGTGCAATGAATGCCCGTTCATCATCTGCATTTCTTCTAGGTGTAGCAATTTTAATGGTCAGTAGTGTAACTCTTTTGTAGATCCGACAAGAACTTACGAGATAAAAATACGTTTAATATGATGATCCAGACTGTAGCGCCTAGGACCGCTCGGCCACACAGGCCGGCCGAAAACTGATAGTAACACTCCTCTTTATTGAGAGATAATGCAACAAAAAGTGTATAATGTGAGTGAAATACTCTTCGAGTCCTGAAAGTCTGCCCGTAGTAAGCGAAGCTTCTGTTAATAAGTTGTACTTTACGTCACAAAGCTTATCCGAGGTTCACAATAATAAAAGTGAATATACTGGGTGATCAAAAAGTCAGTATAAATCTGAAAACTTAATAAACGATGAAATAATGTAGATACAGAGGTAAAAATTGACACACATGCTTGGAATGACATGGTGTTCTATTAGAACAAAAAAAAAACAATGTTCACAAAATGTCCGACAGATGGCGCTAGACAGCAAAACGTCAGTGACTGCGCATGACAATCGTGTATAAAAGGAGCTGTAATGAGAGAGAGAATCAGATGCGCCAGCTGTCGCAGCATGTTGACGTTACCTGAAAAGGCGCTTTTAGTGAGGCTGTATTATCAGAATGGGGAATGTGCTAGTTCAGCGGTACGACACTATCGCCATAGGAAGTGGATTCGAACGGGTAAAGGTCCGTTGACAAATGCAGCTGTGGCGAGAATGATTTCGAAGTTCGAAGCCACGGGTTGTTTGGACGATAGACCCCGTAGTGGCCGACCGAGCAGAAGGAGTAATGCTGCTGAGACAGTTCAGGAAGAAATGGAGACTGTAGCGGGTTCTTCTATGCACGAGGAAGTCAGCGCTCGTGCAGTCACAAGTAGCACCGGCGTTCCATACACTGCTGTTTGGTTGGCACTTAGGCGTACCCTCCGATGTTATCCGTACAAAATCCATCGGCATCCTGAAATGTTACCTGGCGATTTAGTGAAGCGGAGTGCATTTGCGGTGTGGGCGTTTCAAAAGATGGCGGAAGATGACGATTGGTGAATAACGTGTTGTAGACCGGCGAAGCACATTTCACGATCCGAGGGTCTGTCAACGCCCACAACTGCAGAATTTGGGCTATCGAAAATCCTAGAACTGTCGTGGAAACTCCATTGCACGACGAGAAAGTCACGGTATGGGTTGGATTTACCACATCTACCATTATCGGGAATTTTGCCTTCGAGGAAATGCGTGATTCTGGTTTTCTAACTGCTACCGTGATGGCCGATATGTTGCAGAATAGCATCATCCACAGCCTGGCTGTTAAACACCTGCTGGAACGTACAATGTTTATGCAGGATGGCGCTCCACCGCATACTGCTAGACGCGTGAAAGATCTCTTGCGCGCGTCGTTTGGTGGTGATCGTGTGCTCAGCCGCCACTTTCGTCATGCTTGGCCTCCCAGGTCCCCAGACCTCAAAAAATGGCTCAAATGACTCTGAGCACTATGGAACTTAACATCTGAGGTCATCAGTCCCCTAGAACTTAGAACTAGTTAAACCTAACTAATCTAAGGACATCACACACATCCATGCCCGAGGTAGGATTCGAACCTGCGACCGTAGCGGTCGCGCGGTTCCAGACTGAAGCGCCTAGAACTGCTTGGCCACACCGGCCGGCTCCCAGACCTCAGTCCGTGCGATTATTGGCTTTGGGGTTACCTGAAGTAGCAATTGTATCGTGATCGACCGACATCTCTAGGGATGCTGAAAGACAACATCCGACGCCAATGCCTCACCATAACTCCGGACATGCTTCAAATGGTTCAAATGGCTCTGAGCACTATGGGACTCAACTGCTGTGGTCATAAGTCCCCTAGAACTTAGAACTACTTAAACCTAACTGACCTAAGGACATCACACACATCCATGCCCGAGGCAGGATTCGAACCTGCGACCGTAGCGGTCGTGCGGTTCCAGGCTGTAGCGCCTTTAACCGCTCGGCCACTCCGGCTGGCCCCGGACATGCTTTACAGTGCTGTTCACAACTTTATTCCTCGGCTTCACCTATTGTTGAGGAATGATGGTGGACATATTGAGCATTTCTTGTAAAGAACATCATCTTTGCTTTGTCTTACTTTGTTATGCTAATTATTGCTATTCTGATCAGATGAGGCGCCATCCGTCGGCCATTTTTTGAACTTTTGTATTTTTTTGGTTCTAATAAAACCCCATGTCATTCCAAGTATGTGTGTCAATTTATACCTCTCTGTCTACATTATTCCGTGATTTATTCAGTTTTCAAAGATGTGGATTATTTGTATCCTACTTAGTTGATGGACGAGATGATGTAAGACTGGCGTATATTCTGCTTGATATATGACACTGATGTGCGAGGAGCAAAGGGCCCGTCAGTAAGGAGAACGATTATGTAATTTTAACGTGGAAAGGGGAGAACAAAAGGGACCAGGCTGTATCGGTACTTTTTATGCGGAATCAGCGGCGAGGAGTGAAAATGTGTGCTATACTGGGATTCGAACCGGGGATCTCCTGCTTACCACATAGCTACTTTAACCACTGTTAACAAACGCAGCGTACAGCGCACGGGCGGGAGAGCCGCTCTGCGATTTTCGGCAGAGGGAGTTTAAATATGGCAAATCATTGCGCATGCGCAATTTCCGCGGCTGCGCATTCTTCGCGCGCGTGTTCTAGAAACGTGGCATCGACGTACGGATACTGTCAGTCGTACCTAGCCAACAGCAAGGCTGAACCACCTGAAGATTTCGGACAGTCGCTCCGAGGAAATATTGTGGAATTTGTACAATCTGATCCGGTGCCAAACCTGTGAAGACTATTTGTATTGTATGTTAACCGGGGACCTAGAAACAACGTAGAGGCTCCGTCCCCGCCGCAGCCGAAGCGGTCCACAAACCTACGACGACTACCGCAGTCCACTTCACCCCTCCGCCGCGCCACACCGAACCCAGGGTTATTGTACGGTTCGGCCCCCGGTGGACCCCCCCCAGGGAACGTTTCACACTAAACGAGTGTAACTCCTATGTTTGCGTGGTAGAGTAATGGTGGTGTACGCGTACGTGAAGAACTTGTTTGCGCACCAATCGCAGACACAGTGTAACCGAGGCGGAATGAGGGGAACCAGCCCACATTCGCCGAGGCAGATGGAAAACCGCATAAAAACCATCCACAGACTGGCCGGTTCACCGGACCTCGACACAAATCCGCCTGGCGGATTCGTGCCGGGGACCAGGCGCTCCTTCCCACCCGGAAAGCCGTGCTTTAGACCGCACGGCCAATCGGGTTGTCGAAGACTATTAGCAATTATCATTATGTTTTTGACCAAAAACTGCCATAAATAATGTGACTGGGAGCACTGAATTTTGATTGCCACAATGGGAACCGCCTACTTCACAGTATTTCATGCACCCACGAATTTTGCTTTCTTCTGGCGTGTGTGACGAAGTAGTTTTCAGCTAGTCCGCTTGTTTCTTGGTTTCTGGGCCGTACCTGTAACGCCACTTTTCGTCGCTTTCAATTATTTTTGACAAAACGTTGTTTTTAGCACGTTTTTCTGTCATTTTCACAATTGACAATCTGCCCAACACGCGGAAAAGCACTTACAAAATCAAGCACACGGACTTAATTGCTGATTCTGCACTGACGACGGTTGGTTAACTCATTAGGAACATAGTACAGCAGATACATCTTAACACGAAATCTCACCTTTAGATGTGTGAACTTCACCCACGAAATAGTTGTATTTACAGCTTTTATAGGGGCCGTATTGTGTATGATAAACTAACATATCGTACAGTCATGAAAGAGTTTGATTCGGACGATTTCGTCCCATCGGAAACTCATCCAATGTAGCTGTAGGGTTATAAGGAGTCTTCCATTTATCTTCATCAGCTATGAATTGAGAACGTGGATTAAAATATGGCTGTATATTTTTTAAAGATGGCCCATATGAAGGATGTTCCAAAACTACAACCACCGCTGAAATAATCTAATATGTGTACAGCGCGGTATTGTAAGATCCGCGATTAAAGGTGTACAAAATATCTGACGTGATAGGTAGAACAATAGAAATAGCCCGGTTCACTTTACAGGAAGAATTAACCTTTTTTAAGAAAACTCAGCAACCAATGGGCACCACACTGGACAAATAATAGCTAAAAGCAAACACGAAAACACATTTCTCAGCAAAGTTTGTAACATGGAAAGGAATTGATTGTATGCACCGAACTGTTACTGTCGTTGTGTCAGACATCCACAACTTCATGCCACAAACGAAATACTAATCAAAGTACTGAGTGAAGGATGCTGAGTCAGCACCACAAAGGTGAAGCTTGAAAATGGTCAGTACTGAAACGCATCTCATTGATCATCTGGCAATAACGTAACATGTGATAATTACGCAAGTCTTCTCGTTAACTGCAAGAAAAAATACTTGGAAAAAAACCTGGACTGCAAAGTAAGAGCTAATCATCCACGAAAATTTGAGCTGAACAAAAAGACACTTTGGCAATGCACACACAGACTGGAAGAAGGAATTATTCAAAAGATTTTGTAGTTTCGTATCACTACCTTTTCTACAGTGCAAAGCGGGATAGAAGATAATTCGGATTTCACTATCATTTTACTTCATTCCTATCCTATTCGCAAACGGTACACGGAAATAATATTGTCTGTAAGGCGTTGTATGATCTTAAATTCCTCCGATTTTCAGTCACTTCGCGAGATCTATGTGGGTGAAGGTAGTACATTTCCTTAATCAGCTTCGAACATACTTCTTCGTAATTTTAACAGTCAGCCTCTTCCAGACGAGGTGCAGACTCTTCGTTGTATCTTCTCTATCTCCTCCATCAAATTTAATTGATATGGATCCCGGAATGATAAGCACTCCGTTAACGAAAGCAATTTATTTTTGAAAAAACTATGGAGCCCAATGATGAAGTCTTGGCTATCGTAAATTGGTATTTGCATGCATTTAAATTGAATTCACACGTACTAAACATTTTGGACAACATATATCGGTCTGAAAGGGTTGTACAAAATGAAGTTAATCGACTTCGAAGGTACGGTCTTTCATTTTCCCCCTACCCTTCCCTACATCCCCCTCCACCCTACCGAGCGAGGTGGCGCAGTGGTTAGCACGCTGGACTCGCATTCGGGAGGACGACGGTTCAATCCCGTCTCCAGCCATCCTGATTTAGGTTTCCCGTGATTTCCCTAAATCGTTTCAGGCAAATGTCGGGATGGTTCCTCTGAAAGGGCACGGCCGACTTCCTTCCCAATCCTTCCCTAACCCGAGCTTGCGCTCCGTCTCTAATGACCTCGTTGTCGACGGGACGTTAAACACTACCCACCACCACCACACCCTCCACCCTGTGAGCTAACACAGCGGGCAGGTTTCTCAGCTACTGTCCTGTCAGATTATAAAACGCATTAAAACACATAATGATAAAATTCGGTGTATGGTGGATCGTAGAAGTCAAGCATCAGACGCCGAGGATCGTGCAGCTGTAGTTTGAAGCAATGCATAAAACTGTCCTGCAGCTATTGTTTGAAGCTATGCCTCAATATGTGGTCCAAGATCCGAATTGAGTCAGTGTGGTTTCATCCCTTCGGAGTGGCCAGATATATTTACATCAGTGCCAAGTACTTGTTCTCAGCTAGAGCAGTTCATTATCCCTCACTGTCAGCCGCTCTTCCAACAGGAAATGTTATGCATCGTGGAAGTTATAGTACTCAAAATCCCACGCATCCAAAACTTCTATTATTACCTTTCAAAACACGACACCCACTCACATTCTCCAAGGAATTTTGTAGTCTTCCTTAGAACACATGCAGTAGCACTTATAATTCAGCTGATGTGTTGCTGACTGAAACTGTGGGCAGAATGATGATTCGGCTACAGTCTATCAGTGTCAGTCAGCACATTATATAGGTGTACTAATCGAAGAAACCTAGCAGCCGATACACCGAGAACTCTTTTCAAAAATGCATTTAATTTAAGACTGTGATTCAGTGAATCTATTACAGGCACTTGAAGTCAGAAAATACATACTATGTGTCTGATGTGTTTGTGTTGTTCTGCGCTTTTCATCGGTATTTACTAGTATGCAGTGTTCTATTTGTCTGTGCTATGATCTCGTGGGATCACTCAGTGACATCAACGAAATGAGCAGAATCGTTTTACGTCTTCTAGCATACCGAAGATAACATTTTAATTTAGAATAGGTGAACTCGGTGAGCTTTTTTCCGATAGATTTTAAAATCTAAAGAGAGAAGTGTGGTGTCACCTCACCGCCAGACACCACACTTGCTAGGTGGTAGCCTTTAAATCGGCCGCGGTCCGGTAGTATACGTGGGACCCGCGTGTCGCCACTGTCAGTGATTGCAGACCGAGCGCCGCCACACGGCAGGTCTAGAGAGACGTCCTAGCACTCGCCCCAGTTGTACAGCCGACTTTGCTAGCGATGCTACACTGACAAATACGCTCTCATTTGCCGAGACGATAGTTAGCATAGCCTTCAGCTACGTCATTTGCTACGACCTAGCAAGGCGCCATTACCAGTTTATATTGAGATTGTAAAACATATACCGTCAAGAGCGATCTACACCCATTATGGATTAAAGTTAAGTATTCCAGCAACTACGTTCTTTTCTTACTAGACTCAACTACTTTACATTGTTCCAGGCCTCACGCCAGTCTGCGTGAGCTTAAACGCGTGCATTTCGGCCTCCTCTAGCAACACGGTGTTGGCTCTTCTGCCAACACATCAAGAAGTAAGTCCATGAAGGAAAAAACTCACTTTGGCTAACTTTTTTGAGTGCTGATCCTATGAAATATAAGGAACACTGCTACTATTGTTCCATCAGAGTAATAGTTTGTGTTATTACTGCTAAAACTGACCTTTTTGAGGAAACGCGAAAGATTACAAAAGAAAATACTCGACAGAAATATTTGTTTGTACTTGGTGCCTCAATCACTCACACACACACAAACACACACACACACACACACAGAGAACAAAGCGACCACCAAAATGCAAGTCGTGGAAAATTCATTGGCATAGTTGCTGAAGGTCGAACCTGGTGCAAAAAATGTCACTAGGAATGACCTGATGGAATTTCCACCTCTTTTCAGTCAGCGAAAGCACTTACAATTGTGTATCATCATTATCGTCACACATGAATATGATTCTCCAAAAATCATACACTAAGACGACAGTGATTACTATTTTTCTCTGTTCAGTAGTGTTCGAGCCGTATAAAATTAATGTTTCTTCTTTCAGCCTGCATTTGAGCATGTCTATCAAAAATTTAAAAACTGTCGAATCACTTGGAGGCTATTCCATTTTTTTGTGATTCTTTTGGTGTAACGGCTATTGAGTTTTTAGTTAATAGGCACACTGTGTAGACTGATAATAAAACATTCATTCTATTGCGAACAAAGGAAAACGTAGCACCAGTTCAGCTGCAGACCATTCTGTTGTTGATTCGCTTTCTCGTGGAGCTACCCAACTTGTTGCTCGTGTTGCTGAAATGGGTTTTTAACAAATTTAATTAAATTATCGGCACTGGCGGGAAATATCTTCCGCAGAAGTGGAAATGTGAAAACTCTGTTTCTGGTGACCTCGAGCGCGTTTGCAGAATTATTCCTGCAAGCTACTGGTGTTTCAATCGATCCCTGACTAACGTCCAGTTACCGGGACGAGTATCGAAAAATGGTGGCAGGACGCCGCCAAAAAAGTTTTCACTGCTTTTCGTACAGAGGGTCTGCATCATTTTTGGAACTAAAAATAAGGTACGTGAAGTAATGAAATATAAATTTTTTACTAAGTAATACAGTTATATCGGTTTTATACGTCCTTTTAAAATATGCCAAAAGACACTATTACCTATTTTCGATGCTGGAGATTTCCAACTTCCTGTGAGTACTATTTCAGATATTGTTTATATCTTTCACAGGCAACTATGTGTATTTCGCGTCTTCATATGAAGCCCATGTCAGTTATCTATCAGTAACTATCTGAGGTATGTCTATCTTTCATTGTATTTCGAATGTGTAGTTCCTACTTCTGCAGACCATCCTACCGTTTTTATTGTTCTGGAAGTGTGATTGTTGGCATAGGTTACTTACATATCGATAAGTAATTCTGTAGCTCTTATTTAAAATTATTCATAGTTGACGGGTGATAAAAATTAATAATTAGGTATTTCTTTTTCTTGGGTGAATTAACTGCACCATTCATTGCGGATTCACACGAGGTTTTCTCGGAAGTGTTAAATAGAGAATGAAGCTGGTTAGTAAGAAATTACAAAAAGTAACTCTGCAGTCAAGCTCAGATCTTGATGAGATGCTGAATGGCCCTTGTCCCATCGTCTGCCAATTGCTCGTTTGGATGCTGTACTAGGGGAAATCTGGTCTACACACGGCTCTCCAAGCCGCTGTCAACTTTCCAGAGCTTGGAACCGTTACTTCTCTCTCAAGCAGCTAATCTATTGGAATTTCTATGCTGTATGCCACTCGTTCTAGGCCTCTTACTAAGGAAATATCCCTTGCAGTACCGGCAATTGAACTCGGGCCCCCCACTATGGCTGTCAGACTACCTGGACACTCAGCTGCAGAGGCGGACTAGGAAGTATTTGGCTTAGTATTTTTTCCTACTGTATAAAGCCAAGAGAGTTGGACAGAATAGAGAGTGAACCAGATAGTCGCCGCATTTCAACAGAACATAATAATATGGAAAGTTTCATCCGCCGAAAGTATAAGTATAGAAAAGTAGCGCAGCAAGACAATATGATTACGAAATATTTGTTTTGGAAATCAAACCACCCTTTCTTCCTGCAACTCAATTTATTTCTCCCAGACGCGTTTCGCCTTTTTCTTGCTCTAAGGCATCTTCAGTGGGATAGTTTTCTGTGGTCCACGTTTCCTCTCATCTGGTCTGGAGGCAGCATTACCACTTCATTTTCAAAACATAAGCACAACATGAGAGCCTAGAAGTATGGAACAAACCACTCCACATTTGCAGAACACTTATCCGTGAACCCCTCCACAGCACATTGAAACCAAAAGTCAAATCAGTTGTCACTAAAGTTTTCAACCACCCTCTCACATGTTGTTCTTATGTTTCGAAAATAAAGTGGTAGTGCGACCTCCAGATCAGAAGAGAAGAAACGCAGGTAAGAGCAAACTATCACACTGAAGATGCCTTAGAGGAAGAAAAAGGCGAAACGCGTCTAGGAAAAATAAATTAAGTTGCAGCATGAAAAGGTGGTTTTATTTACAAAACAAATACTGCTGTGCTTGCTGCAAAGGATGGATACGAATAAAATTTTGCATAACATATCCCCGTTCCCTCTTTCTTAGATGCTTCCGTTAACGAACATTATCTAGATACTGATACTGCGAACTCAGATTTAATTTATTTTCAACTTCATTATTAATGGCGAATGCAGGAGGGCTAATGATCTGCAGTTTTTCTTGACTTGGAAACGGGACGAAGGGAAGAGTTGTAAAATCTTCTGCTTCAGATAAGATATTACTAGGTACTACAATTATCGTCAAAATATATCGAAGTATTATTTGCAATGAACAGTCAGTCGTACATTCAATGCAGTGCAACTAAAACGTAATCCAAAGTAGAAGAAGGAAAGCAATTCGGAGAAATCCAGGTGTAGGATGTAATTAAAATAATTAATATCAAACCACCGGCCATCAGAGTAACCCAAAGTATGTTGCCAGCTGGGAGAAAAGTTACTTCACAGTAAAAGTCAACAGAAGCGGTCGATCAAAAAAGATTTAGGAACAAATGAATGCATCGTCCTCCACCCTCGTCTGATACGCTCTATGTGGTCAAAAGCATCCGGACACGCAAATGAAATGCGGAATTGACCACTAGATGGCACGAAAGACGGACACGCCAGTATAAAAGGAGACGTGGAGTAACATATTGTCACTAAAGAACCAGTAACAACAGACTGGATCGGTCAGGAGGATCCAGTAATTTCGAGCGTGAATTGGAAATTGAATGTAACCTGAATAAAAAAACCAACACGGAAGTTTCAACTCCTCTTAAACTGCCTAAGTCGACTGTTGAAGATCCGATTGGGAAGTGGCAAACGCAAAGGAACAGTCACGGATAAATCAAGACCAGGTAGACCACGTAAACAGACGGTCAGAGATCGTAGAGCATTGCAGAGGTTGGTTGTAAGAAACTGGATGAAATCAGCGGAAGGAATCACTCGTGAGTGTCAATGTTCTATCAGTAGTTAAACTAACACGTTGACTGCGCGCAATGAGCTAAAAAGAGTGGGGTAAAGTGGTCGAGCATCTCCTTACAAGCAAAACATTCCTGTAGCCACCACTATGCGACCGACACCATTAAACAGTGCATGACTGGAAACGAGTGCTTTGGGGTGGTGATTCACGCTGAACACTGTTGTAATATTCATCATTTTGATTTGCAGCTCCTTGTGTTGGCCGTGTGTGCAGTTAAAATTGTTGGATGTGAGGTCCGCCAGTTACGCAAAACACCTTCTTTCTCAGTACCCAAACATGTTTCGGCACCACTGTGCCATCATCAGTAGGTTTTCGTTTTTATTTATCAACAAAAATGTTCACATTACAGAATAAATACTACTACTGCTACTACTACTACTACTACTACTACTACGTGTTCAGGCCCAGTGGACGGCACCCATCTACAAGTTTCCTCCTCCACTGTATTCTGTCCATTGCTGCTATACGCCATCCGTTCACATCTATTGACACTTGGTTTAAATCTTCATGGAGTCGATCCCTCCAACGCTTCTTGGGTCTCCCTGGCGGTCTCTTTCCTGTAGGTGTGAAATCCAGGAGCTTCCGAGGTCATCTGTGATCCTCCATCCGGGCCACATGGCCGGCCCACTGCATTCGTTTGGCTTTGACAGTTCCTGCTATGTTGGGCTGCTGGTATAGTTCCTCAAGCTCTTGGTTGTATCTGATCCTCCATTCCCCTGTATCTGCATCCAGAACCGGACCGAAGGTCTTCTGAAGCACTTTTCTCTCAAAAACAAGGAGCTTATGGAAGTCCTGTTTCCGGATACTCGATGTCTCACAGCCACATACAGGGGTTTCAAAAATGACCGGTATATTTGAAACGGCAATACAAACTAAACGAGCAGCGATAGAAATACACCGTTTGTTGCAATATGCTTGGGACAACAGTACATTTTCAGGCAGACAAACTTTCGAAATTACAGTAGTTACAATTGTCAACAACAGATGGCGCTGCGGTCTGGGAAACTCTATAGTACGATATTTTCCACATATCCACCATGCATAGCAATAATATGGCGTAGTCTCTGAATGAAATTACCCGAAACCTTTGACAACGTGTCTGGCGGAATGGCTTCACATGCAGATGAGATGTACTGCTTCAGCTGTTCAATTGTTTCTGGATTCTGGCGGTACACCTGGTCTTTCACGTGTCCCCACAGAAAGAAGTCACAGGGGTTCATGTCTGGCGAATAGGTAGGCCAATCCACGCCGCCTCCTGTATGTTTCGGATAGCCCAAAGCAATCACACGATCATCGAAATATTCATTCAGGAAATTAAAGACGTCGGCCGTGCGATGTGGCCGGGCACCATCTTGCATAAACCACGAGGTGTTCGCAGTGTCGTCTAAGGCAGTTTGTACCGCCACAAATTCACGAAAAATGTCCAGATAGCGGGATGCAGTAATCGTTTCGGATCTGAAAAATGGGCCAATGATTCCTTTGGAAGAAATGGCGGCCCAGACCAGTACTTTTTGAGGATGAAGGGACGATGGGACTGCAACATGGGGCTTTTCGGTTCCCCATATGCGCCAGTTCTGTTTATTGACGAAGCCGACCAGGTAAAAATAAGCTTCGTCAGTAAACCAAATGCTGCCCACATGCATATCGCCGTCATCAATCCTGTGCACTATATCGTTAGCGAATGTCTCTCGTGCAGCAATGGTAGCGGCGCTGAGGGGTTGCCGCGGTTGAATTTTGTATGGATAGAGGTGTAAACTCTGGCGCATGAGACGATACGTGGACGTTGGCGTCATTTGGACCGCAGCTGCAACACGGCAAACGGAAACCCGAGGCCGCTGTTGGATCACCTGCTGCACTAGCTGCGCGTTGCCCTCTGTGCTTGCCGTACGCGGTCGCCCTACCTTTCCAGCACGTTCATCCGTCACGTTCCCAGTCCGTTGAAATTTTTCAAACAGATCCTTTATTGTATCGCTTTTCGGTCCTTTGGTTACATTAAACCTCCGTTGAAAACTTCTTCTTGTTGCAACAACAGTGTTCTAGGCAGTGGAATTCCAACACCAGAAAAATCCTCTGTTCTAAGGAATAAACCATGTTGTCCACAGCACACTTGCACGTTGTGAACAGCACACGCTTACAGCAGACAGACGACGTACAGAATGGCGCACCCACAGACTGCGTTGTCTTCTATATCTTTCACATCACTTGCAGCGCCATCTGTTGTTGAAAATTGTAACTACTGTAATTTCGAAAGTTTGTCCGCCTGAAAATGTACTGTTGTCCCAAGCATATTGCAACAAACGGTGTATTTCTATCGCTGCTCGTTTAGTTTTTATTGCCGTTTCAAATATACCGGTCATTTTTGAAACACCCTGTAGAACAACAGGCTGGATCTGGGTTTTGTACAGTCGAATCTTGAACTGTCTGGAGAGATATTTTGACCGAAGCAGTTGTGCTAGGCTGTGGTAAGATCGGTTTCCTACTGTATTCTGGCATTGATCTCTGCTTCACATGACGAGTTCTCAGTGAAAAGTGCCCCTAGGTCTTTGAATTCTTGCACTCTCTTGTAGGAATGATGCCCAACCTGCAGTGATTGTAGATGATCAGCAGTATGAAAATGACCACGCGTCATAACGAGGCACTCTGTCTTGGCTTCGTTTATGTTTAGCCCAAATCTGCTGGCAGCCTCCTTTACTGCTTTGGACATTTGCTCCAACTCCTCTTCCGACCTAGAAAGTAAACAGATGTCGTCTGCATAGGCTAAATATACCAGTCCCTTTTCTTCGATTTCAATCCCTTCGTTCTCTTGGAAGGTCTCGCGTACGATCTTTTCGAGGGCAAAGTTGAACAGGATAGGGGACAACCCATCTCCTTGCCTGAGTCCTGTCACAATTTCAAACTCCTCAGTTACGCGATTTCCCACCTTCACCTTTGCACGTGTTTCGTTCAGACAGATCATTATCAGATTGATGAGTTTCTCTGCTATGCCAAACTCCCTTAAACAGTTGAGCAGGCTCTTGCGATGTATGCAATCATAGGCCTTCTTAAAATCAACGAATAAAATATGTAAATCTTTACCATATTCACCCAGTTTCTCAGTGGTGGCGAAACATGTTTGGGTACTGAGAAAAAAGGTGTTTTGCATAACTGGCGGACCTCACATCCAACAACTGTTGTAATACTATGGAATGGTTTGGGTTTTCTTTAATGTCTGGAGAACATTACCTGCCGTCATGTGCAGTCCCAAGAGTGAAGTATGGAGGAGATGCTGTTACGGTATTGGGATGTTTTTGTGGTTAGGGTGCGGTACCATTATTGCGCATAAGGAAACGCGAAATTCGGTAGAATATGAACACATTTTACAACGTGGGAGAACAGTTTGGGGACAGTGATTGTTTGTATGAACACACATTCTCGTTCCACCTCAAAACGAAATGAGATGGAATCATGCGAGAACCGTGGTAGGGAAGGCAACTGGGCGACTTCACTTTATTGGGAGAATTTTAGGAAAGACTGATTCACCTGTAAAGGAGACCGCATATAGGAGGCTGGTGAATACTGAATATTCTTGAATACTGATCGAGTGTTTGGGAACTGTACCTGGTCGTATTGAAGCAAGACATCGAAACAGTTCAGAGGAGGGCTGCTGGATTTGTTACCGGTAGGTTGGAACAAAACTTAAGTGTTATAGGTATGCTTCGGGAACTGAAATGGGAATCGTCGGAGGGAGGGCGGCGTTCTTTTCGGGAAACACTGTTGAGAAAATTTAGAGAACCGACATTTCAAGCTGACTGCCGAATGATTCTGCTCTCGCCAACATACATCGGGCGAGCGTATGAACCACGAAGATGAGATCTTTGCTGATCCATTATGGACTGTGGGACAACGGCTGACATTTATTTCTTGATACAATAATTTATCAATAGCCATATGTATTGTAGACATTTATCTTATGAACTTCTTATATGCAACGAGTTTCGGCATTACACTGATGCTATCTTCAGACCCCACACGTCATAGTTGTAAAATCGCTATACATGAAAGGAACCATATAACTGGATCCGTGAATCAAATCGCTATGCAACAGCTGTAGTCGATAATGTGTTTGTGAAAGTTATTAACTGTTTTTGCACAAATGGGCCAGCCTGAAACGTTGACAGTATTCTACCGTCCAAATACTCCACCTCCTATGAACCTAGTACATATATTTATAAATTTGGCATCATGCATTTTTGAAAGTAATTTTCCTAAAAAGACAACTAAATGCAGAACAGGGAAGTCATTAGAGAAACCCTGAATCTCTACAGACACCAGAAACTGGAAAAACCATATTTACATCTGCTAAAACGTTCAGTTTAGCGTAATTTGCTATGAGAATAAATGTGATCTTTGGGAATATAGAAGTCAGTACGATAACATATTTTGCATATTTTCATTCACTGATAATTCACTTGTGAAATTTGTTATCTACAATCCAGCTGAGTTTGAGAGTAACAAAGATATTCATAACTGCAACACCAGAGGGAAAAATTATCTGCATTACTCTTTAATGAATCTAACTTTGGCACAGAAAGGGGCGAAAGAGGCAGCTATAGAACTCTTTGGCAATCTACCCACGGAACTAAAGTGTTGGTGAACAGCAGAAGTGTTCCAAAATGTAGATCCAAGATATTTCTCCTTTAAAATTCCCTCTGTACCATAGAAGAATTCTTGAATAATAAGGACTAGCCATTTATACAAAAAACCTGTAAACAGCATGCAGGCACATCAGTTTTTTTGTATATTTTATGGTTGTTGTGTTTAAACGTTCTGCATCACAACGTTTATTGTGAATATGATCTGTGGAACACGTAACTAACAAACTTGATGGTGAATATTTTGCTATTCTTCCCGTTAGCCTATTGTGCCACTTATATGAGATGTCAGTAAGACATGTTATTAAACGAATCAAACATGGCTTGAAACGCAATTGTAACTATTATTCAGCTGACGTTAGATGCCGATTCTAAGCAAGCGTTGTTTTGTTACAGCATTAACTTGTTTGAATTATCATTACATATGCAATAGCAGCCAAAAAAGAAATAAAATGAAAAGTGGTTCATCGCAAGTATGAAAATACGGGTGACACGCAAAGTATTCGATTTAAATTGAGAGGAAAGGATGGCAGTAAAAGAGAGAACGAACCTAGAGCTTAGCTGAATGGGACAAATTGAAAGCGAAGTACAGGAATGAAAAGTCTACTTGACTTTGAGACATAGAGAGAAGGGGCACGGTGAATAGCCACACTGCTTTAACTGAAATTCACAAAATGGCGAGGACACTCTGCATCATATGGAGGGTCGGAGTAAAACGTTTTGTGCAAGAGTGTGTCGGCCTCTGCACTGAAGAGGTACGCAGCGAGACCGTCGATGTGAGCATGCGTTGTACCTTGAAAACCTTCAAACCTCGCTTCCACAAAGAACTCATTGCCCAGTCTTACTAATTTCTATACGAATACCTTATTTACGGGGTTAAAGGTGTATCTCTCCAAAAGATTAACATGAAAAATTCTCCAATGTCATCCATCCCCGCTTTGCTTTATCACCAACGACATTCAAAACTTTGTAGAATAGCAGCAATATATTAACTGCATTTTGCTCGAATGACAATTACAGATTTGGTATCTCATTATGTAGACTAATGATGTCAATGTGATCTCAAAGACTTTTGCGGGGGCATCCTTGTATAAAATTCTTTCCTCGATAGAACCGTGTCGTGTACATCGTGAGAATTATACGAAATGGTGATGTTAGTGTCAATTAAGTCAAATAATTTTATTCGTAAAATTTATGGCTGAAATCACAAAACTTCCAGGTTTCTAGTGCAAGTTATTTATTTTGTAAACTTCTTTCACAAACGAGTCAGGCTACAACTATCGTCTATTGTCAATGACTGTAAAGCGCAAACCAGCCTTTGACCTTCACCTGGTTACTTCAGTACTGCTCGAAGTGGGGGCAATCAGCCGTTAAATATTTTCGTACGGAGAATAAAGGCAATTTTCTTACTATTTTTTCTCCACTCAGCTCTGTTTATTTTTTATGTATTTGCTATCGATTCAGAGGCAACTACGGCTTTTTTAACTTCAGTTACTTTAGCACAATGATCGATATCATATGACACCGTACGTATATTCAGTAAATGTATTCCATCGTCCTCTGGTATTTAACTGTGTGCATTATTCCTCAAGAATGAGGAAGGAAGATTAGGGCTTAATACCCTGTCGATGACGAGGTTATAAGAGTCGGTGAATAATGTCGGACTAGGGAAAGAAGGGAAAAGAAATCGTCCGAGTCCTTTCCAAAGCATCCATCCCGGCGTTTGTTACAGGCAGATTAGGGAAACCATGGAAAATATAAATGACATCAGTGACAGTAAGGGCAAGATGGACCACGTGATACAATGCAGTAACAGAGACGTTACTTTGCCTCAGATATCTAGTCAATCGGTTTTGCTTATTTTTTAATACACTCCTGGAAATTGAAATAAGAACACCGTAAATTCATTGTCCCAGGAAGGGGAAACTTTATGGACACATTCCTGGGGTCAGATACATCACATGATCACACTGACAGAACCACAGGCACATAGAACAGGCAACAGAGCATGCACAATGTCGGCACTAGTACAGTGTATATCCACCTTTCGCAGCAATGCAGGCTGCTATTCTCCCATGGAGACGATCGTAGAGATGCTGGATGTAGTCCTGTGGAACGGCTTGCCATGCCATTTCCACCTGGCGCCTCAGTTGGACCAGCGTTCGTGCTGGACGTGCAGACCGCGTGAGACGACGCTTCATCCAGTCCCAAACATGCTCGATGGGGGACAGATCCGGAGATCTTGCTGGCCAGGGTAGTTGACTTACACCTTCTAGAGCACGTTGGGTGGCACGGGATACGTGCGGACGTGCATTGTCCTGTTGGAACAGCAAGTTCCCTTGCCGGTCTAGGAATGGTAGAACGATGGGTTCGATGACGGTTTGGATGTACTGTGCACTATTCAGTGTCCCCTCGACGATCACCAGTGGTGTACGGCCAGTGTAGGAGATCGCTCCCCACACCATGATGCCGGGTGTTGGCCCTGTGTGCCTCGGTCGTATGCAGTCCTGATTGTGGCGCTCACCTGCACGGCGCCAAACACGCATACGACCATCATTGGCACCAAGGCAGAAGCGACTCTCATCGCTGAAGACGACACGTCTCCATTCGTCCCTCCATTCACGCCTGTCGCGACACCACTGGAGGCGGGCTGCACGATGTTGGGGCGTGAGCGGAAGACGGCCTAACGGTGTGCGGGACCGTAGCCCAGCTTCATGGAGACGGTTGCGAATGGTCCTCGCCGATACCCCAGGAGCAACAGTGTCCCTAATTTGCTGGGAAGTGGCGGTGCGGTCCCCTACGGCACTGCGTAGGATCCTACGGTCTTGGCGTGCATCCGTGCGTCGCTGCGGTCCGGTCCCAGGTCGACGGGCACGTGCACCTTCCGCCGACCACTGGCGACAACATCGATGTACTGTGGAGACCTCACGCCCCACGTGTTGAGCAATTCGACGGTACGTCCACCCGGCCTCCCGCATGCCCACTATACGCCCTCGCTCAAAGTCCGTCAACTGCACATACGGTTCACGTCCACGCTGTTGCGGCATGCTACAAGTGTTAAAGACTGCGATGGAGCTCCGTATGCCACGGCAAACTGGCTGACACTGACGGCGGCGGTGCACAAATGCTGCGCAGCTAGCGCCATTCGACGGCCAACACCGCGGTTCCTGGCGTGTCCGCTGTGCCGTGCGTGTGATCATTGCTTGTACAGCCCTCTCGCAATGTCCGGAGCAAGTATGGTGGGTCTGACACACCGGTGTCAATGTGTTCTTTTTTCCATTTCCAGGAGTGTATGTTAGTACACCTTCCTCAGATTTAGTGCTAAGATGGGCCAGCGGATAGCCCGCCATAAACTGAACACAGATCAAGCATGAAAACAAAACAAAATGGTTCAAATGGCTCTGAGCACTATGGGACTTAACTTGGTCATCAGTCCCCTAGAACTTAGAACTACTTAAACCTAACTAACCTAAGGATATCACACACATCCATTCCCGAGGCAGGATTCGAACCTGCGACCGTAGCGGTCGTGCGGTTCCAGTCTGTAGCGCCTAGAACCGCTCGGCCACTCCGGCCGGCAGTATGAAAACAGGAAGAGGGTGTACTAACCTTTAAAAAATGAAGCAAAATTCGAAACTGAACGGTCCAAGCTCAAGATCTATAACATCAAGTGGGGAGATCCGAGTTCAAATCTCTCTTGTGTCTCATATCCTGTTTTTTTTTCCACAAGATTAGAACTGTCCGTCTGGTCATTGACGTGTCTGTTCGCTGTATTTATATTTGTGTCTATGTCTTGGTGTAGCGTCCGTTTGCAAAAGCAAGGTGAAAGAATGGGACCTTCAGACGTACGTACCTCCTATTTGTTCTACGCAACTACTTCATGTTATGTTTCTTGCTGTCCTTTTTGGAAGTTTTGACTCCTGAATTCCTTTGTTTTAACGTAATTCACACTCGATATTTGTTGTTTTCATTTCTATGAGAGGTTTTTCGGGCGTTTCGCCTGCTCTCGCTGTTCATCACATTTACTTGTGACGGTAATACATTCTTACCACATGACTCATATTTTATTATCAATGTATAGTATGACGACTGCCAAGACAACTGAAGCAGAGCAGACACGTCAGTGGACGGACGGAAAGTTTATAATTTTGTGAAAAAAAATGGAGCACTTGGGAATTTTGTACACGGGTCTCTTGCAATTCCCTCGATGTTTCACGTCTTGAGCTTGGACCGTTCACCGTTTGTATTTTCCTTTTTTTCCCACAGTTCAGTACACCTGCGTTCAGTTGTCGACGCGGCTGGTCCCGGCGGAGGTTCTAATCCTCCCTCGGGCATGGGTGTGTGTGTGTGTTTGTCCTTAGGATAATTTAGGTTAAGTAGTGTGTAAGGGACTGATGACCCTAGCAGTTAAGTCCCATAAGATTTCACACACAGTTATCGACGGGCTGTCCAGTGGGCCATTTTACTACTAAAATTAAGGGGGGGTGCTAAGGGGAGTTTCCCTTGTCAGTATCATGGGTTTCAATAAATACTCTGTATGCTTTCTCGTCATATAAAGACACCGAGTGACTCGGTGAATATAGTGTCGGCCCATTTTGAGTGAATCCAAAAACAGTTTGATAGTGTATTGTTCATGGATCTGTATTGTTCATACATGACATCCGTCATGTATGGCGAAGACATTTTGCAACTAACTGTGGGTCTTTTTTGTGGTGCTTTGGAAACCGCGTTCGGTCTTGTCGATAATGATGTCCGATGACACATGGTTGGCCTGCTGGGTAAGTGCCTGCAACATAAGGACATGACGCCTATAGGGTGGACCATTTAACACTCTTGTTGTGGTGTGTATCGGCGGATTGCCGTAACCGTGTCACTACGGACGATTTCTGGCGTTCATCGGGCGAATGTCTAACGATGAGAGGGGTCACCACTTATTTGATAACCTTAACATTTAGCATAAACAACCATAGAAAATCTTTCCTTAAGTCGTGTTTAACAATCTGTAGGCCGCCGATAGAGTGACACCACATGCGTTACGTACCACCGATGGCTCATTCTTACTTTGTATTTATATCGGCGTGTCGAATATGTCGCAGTGTTGCCAGGATATCTTTCACTGAACTCATTATCAACACGGCTTATCTTGTTTCGTAGATCTGGAAAATCTTTTAACTCTGGATATGAGTTTGGCTTACACCCGAATGTCAGAAATACACAGAAGCTTTTTCTGGTCTGCGAACAGCGGAAGCACCAGGAGTATTCGAACGATATAATGCCGTCATTAATAATATACGTGTGCTTCATAAGACGTGAATGGCATTAAACTGCTGTTAGCCCGGAAAGGGTAAGTGGTAAACAGGCCTCAAGTCGGAGGATCACATTGGACATTTTATGTGCTGAATTGTCTGCTGCTATAGTCTATGAGAAGAGCCGTAAATAGTCGAGAGACCAGAATGATCGAGAGTTATCGTCTACAAGTATGAAATCATCTCGTCCAGCACTCGTCATAAAATCGCACTCAAGCAACAATCGAAGATTACGATTTTAAAATGTATACACGAAAAATGATAATAATACAGTACCAACACACGAGTGAAGTATAAACTCACAAATGGATGATAATGAAACAACTATTTCCGATATTAAAAAATCATTAACACCTCTGAAAGGACCAAGAACCCGACTCTTACTTTCTTCCTTTTTGTACTGAATATAGTTCGGAATTAGCAATATTCCTATCTTATTTTTATCGATAACCGTGCTTGCAGAGAGTAGTTCCCTGTGACTGGAAAACAAGACAGATAAATAACTCGTTTTTATAAAACGGGTAAAAGACGGAGGCACAGAATTCTCTTGCTCCTCCTCCTGCTTCTTTTTCTTCTTGTTCTTCCTCTTTCTTGATTTGATACACACGTTTCTGTTATATCCTCTTGGTTAGTGCCTCTGTTGTCTGTAGTTAGTTTCTATTTGATCTCTTTCTTGATCTGCCTATTGGTCGATAATTCTTTATCATTTCAGGTATTCTAGTGTTGTGATCTCCTAATTATTTCTATACTCCATCTGCTTTAAGTCCTAGCTCTTCTATTATTGTTGTATGCCTTGACGTGACAGTCTATAGCTAGCTGTTGTTCTTAAAAGTTTCATTTCTGCAGCCGGTATTCTTCATTCATTTCCAGGTCTCACTGTCCAAGCCTCACTTCCAAAGAGTATAGACAAATTTCCGTTGATTTATATATTTTTATTAAGGTTCATTTCCTCATATTTTTATTCAGTCTTCTGTATATGGTCCCATTAATGTAACTGAATTTTTCAATTTCTTCGGTGTATCTTTCTCGTTTGTGAAGGGGGTTAGTATTTTCCACATAATTAAACTACCTCTCTCTATTTTCTGAGAATATACCACTGACAGCACAAAAATAATGTAATCCGTACTGAAAAGATAACATAAGTCGTAGAACAGGTTTATCCTCCATCAGCTGTTCACAGCTAGTATCATTGTTGTACTTCATTTTCATTTCTCTTGTGGTTAATCACACTACTTCTGTACTAAACATATTCTTTTCGTGACCATTTTTCTCTCTTCTTGGAATATGTATGTGCAGCTTAACTCTCAGTGCGCTAGTTTGCAAGACGGAGAGGCGAATCATGACCGTTGGTTTGGAATACCGCCCCCCCCCCCCCCCGCCAGGTGCGATTTTTAGGTCGTTTTCTTCGCTCTTTTATGCAAATTCTTAAACTGTCGCCAATCTCTGCCTCAGAAAATACGATACACAAGGAGTTGAAATACGATAACAAACAGAATAAAGTTCATGCAATTCACTAACTGAAGGTACACACGATTTTCCTCCCTTAGGTTACTGCCGACTGTGACAACAATAATCGCTCCTGGTAACAAAGTTAAAAAGTAAAAAAATATATAATCTTCATTGCAATAAGGTCTGCAGCTGCGATGAATTTTTTGAATGATTTCGTGATGCCTTCAGCTGACATTATCTTTATTAGATGTACGATTGTACAATTTCGACCTTAGTTCATTTTCATGTATCTAAAACGGAAGCATTATGCATTGGATACATTAGTATCAATTATGAGTTTACATAGGGATAATTCATATCCCAAGATACACTACGAGGTTACTTTATGGACGTTTCTTTACTGGTACATTATACCACATACCTCCTTGCTCGTAAGACTGCATGTAACTGTCATAAAATAAATTGGAAATCGTTCTTCGCTATTTTATGAGAACGTTGCTTTTGAACAGTTTAAAGCTCTTTTGTATAATGTCAATGTTTTTAACGTTCTTACACTAGGAAGATTATAATTATTTTACAGAAATGCATTAATTAAGCTGCATATGTCTTTGTTCGCATTTATATTCAATTATGTCTCATCAGCGGTGTAAATATGACTGTATGTAAGTTCCTTAAAATAACTTGTAAATATTTGTTCCATTATTGTGGGAGCATGTCGTTTTTGAATAGTTTTAAATGAATAAAAAGACCTGTGAAATGGAAAATTCCTACACAACTTTTTACCAACTCCACAACGAAGCATTACGGAACCATTGCATATGTAATTATTGCTATACTCGCTGGCCGCGGTGGTCTCGAGGTTCTAGGCGCGCAGTCCGGAACCGCGCGACTGCTACGGTCGCAGGTTCGAATCCTGCCTCGGGCATGGATGTGTGTGATGTCCTTAGGTTGGTTAGGTTTAGGTAGTTCTAAGTTCTAGGGGACTGATGACCACAGCTGTTAAGTCCCATAGTGCTCAGAGCCATTTTTTTTTTTTTTTGCTATACTCATTAATAAACATGACTCTAATGCGAAAGATGAAGCAGTCATAAAGCAGGCCATTAAAGGTTTTACTCGATTTTCATGGTTTTCGGTACTGTGTCATTAGAGTATTGTGCTCGACTGTATACTCGTATATCAGATCTTTGTAATAACTACTCAAAAATGACGTGCTCACACGAGAATAGAAAAAAATATTTCCAAGTTACTTTAAAGAAATTACGTAAGTCATATCTATGTCAATGATGATCGATAATTAAGTATAACTGAGAACAAAGACATATATAGTTTAACTATCGAATTTCTGTACATTAATTATGATCTTCCTTGTGTTAATACGTTAAAACATCGAACTTATATAAAGGAGTTTTGCAACAATTCTTCAAAAGTCGAGTGGTTCTAGAATAGTTAAAAATAATTTCTAATCTATTTTATGGCAGTAACGTGTATATCAAAGGAGCAAGGACGTATATGGTATAACATACCATTAAAGAATCGTCCATAAAGTAAGTTATAATCCTCGTAGTATACATCGGGATATGACTTGTTCCTATGTTAAATTCATGTGATACTAATCCCTCCAATGCATAATGCTTCGGTTTAGATACTTGAAAATGGACTAAAGCTGAAATTGTACAATCGCATAGCAAATAAAGAGAATGTCAGCTGACGGCATCAGGATGTCATTCATAAAATAAATTTGTCAAATCATAAAAACAGTGTAGCTCTTATGATGGAATACCATTAGGAAAGAAAGATTATTCGTTTTCCTTCACTTTCTTATCACGTAAAAAGCGACGCCTACATCCTCGTTTTACACTCCTGGAAATGGAAAAAAGAACACATTGACACCGGTGTGTCAGACCCACCATACTTGCTCCGGACACTGCGAGAGGGCTGTAAAAGCAATGATCACACGCACGGCACAGCGGACACACCAGGAACCGCGGTGTTGGCCGTCGAATGGCGCTAGCTGCGCAGCATTTGTGCACCGCCGCCGTCAGTGTCAGCCAGTTTGCCGTGGCATACGGAGCTCCATCGCAGTCTTTAACACTGGTAGCATGCCGCGACAGCGTGGACGTGAACCGTATGTGCAGTTGACGGACTTTGAGCGAGGGCGTATAGTGGGCATGCGGGAGGCCGGGTGGACGTACCGCCGAATTGCTCAACACGTGGGGCGTGAGGTCTCCACAGTACATCGATGTTGTCGCCAGTGGTCGGCGGAAGGTACACGTGCCCGTCGACCTGGGACCGGACCGCAGCGGCGCACGGATGCACGCCAAGACCGTAGGATCCTACGCAGTGCCGTAGGGGACCGCACCGCCACTTCCCAGCAAATTAGGGACACTGTTGCTCCTGGGGTATCGGCGAGGACAATTTGCAACCTTCTCCATGAAGCTGGGCTACGGTCCCGCACACCGTTAGGCCGTCTTCCGCTCACGCCCCAACATCGTGCAGCCCGCCTCCAGTGGTGTCGCGACAGGCGTGAATGGAGGGACGAATGGAGACGTTTCGTCTTCAGCGATGAGAGTCGCTTCTGCCTTGGTGCCAATGATGGTCGTATGCGTGTTTGGCGCCGTGCAGGTGAGCGCCACAATCAGGACTGCATACGACCGAGGCACACAGGGCCAACACCCGGCATCATGGTGTGGGGAGCGATCTCCTACACTGGCCGTACACCACTGGTGATCGTCGAGGGGACACTGAATAGTGCACGGTACATCCAAACCGTCATCGAACCCATCGTTCTACCATTCCTATACCGGCAAGGGAACTTGCTGTTCCAACAGGACAATGCACGTCCGCATGTATCCCGTGCCACCCAACGTGCTCTAGAAGGTGTAAGTCAACTACCCTGGCCAGCAAGATCTCCGGATCTGTCCCCCATTGAGCATGTTTGGGACTGGATGAAGCGTCGTCTCACGCGGTCTGCACGTCCAGCACGAACGCTGGTCCAACTGAGGCGCCAGGTGGAAATGGCATGGCATGCCGTTCCACAGGAATACATCCAGCATCTCTACGATCGTCTCCATGGGAGAATAGCAGCCTGCATTGCTGCGAAAGGTGGATATACACTGTACTAGTGCCGACATTGTGCATGCTCTGTTGCCTGTGTCTATGTGCCTGTGGTTCTGTCAGTGTGATCATGTGATGTATCTGACCCCAGGAATGTGTAAATAAAGTTTCCCCTTCCTGGGACAATGAATTCACGGTGTTCTTATTTCAATTTCCAGGAGTGTATATTATTTAACTATCACGGTGGATTCCGTACGCAATATTTCTTGTTTATTAATGTTTGAGGACAATATTCTTATAAGAGAACCTCTATAGCTAAGAGCTTCCAATCATTTATTCATGAAAGGAATCTCAAAATAGCCCACCACAACATACGTTTGCGATTTTTTCTATAGAAGTCCCACATTTTATGCCAATGTCGTGGAAGTGAGCCAAATCAAACTCACCACATATTTTTACACTGCTTGGTTGGCATCTTATGTGGCTATGTGTCTTCCAGGCATCTCACATGAGTCTCCCATGCAGCAGATAGATTTAAAACTCTACGAAATTCGAAACTTCGTTTTGCGTGCTACTTGTGGAAGAGATTTTTATTCGTTTGTTGACAGATCACATTGCTAACCTTTACTAAGATAACAGCACGCACTACATTAGTTTAGAGTGGCAGTTTTTACATTTCTTGTAATGTACTTAAAAACTGGAAAATTCCCTTTGATGCTTTGATGATGAAACAATTGGATTAGAAACACATGTAATACGTAAATCCTCAAAAAAAGAAAAAAAAACGAAACGAAAAGAGCATGTAGAACACTTTTATCGTAACAAACTAAGTATCCTACATACTACTCAAAGAATCTGTTTTGAAGTATAATGTCCTTAAGTCCTTCTGAGTCTGTGGCAAAGTTTGAGACTTAAATCCATTGTCTGAATTTACTGGATGCTAGTCTCCTCTTCTAACTCTCTGACAAGAGTTATATTTCACAAACAAGACTATTAGGGAAGCTTTTGGCTTTTATCCGGATTAAGCGATATGAAGCGGGGGTCTTGTTGTTTTTGAACAAACATCCTGATCCCAGGCATATCCATTCGCTCTCTGCTTTCAAAATACTGTTCGCGAAGCCCAAGTGCGCATCGATTCTCGTATACTGCAACCCACCTCGCCGATAAGAAAGAGAGCAAGTTCCCAACTAGCTGTATAGAATTACGGCGCCCTCGAGCCGTCGGTAAACAAAACCGCATAGCCTTCCTCACCCAGCGGCGTCTTCCGATGCACGGCCTACCCGCCACGGCAAACACCGCTCTCAGCTAACAATCACTGAGCAAACTCCGATACGTAATCACCCACAGTTCAGTGCCACCACCCAACACACGGTCGCGCATCTGATTCGGAAATCTTCCTGACTCCCTTGTCGTTAAGGGTCCGCTTCACCAGAGGACTCCAAGATGTGTCATCGTCGTATTGAGGGAAGACAGACACAAAGTTACTTACATATTACTGTGGCCGACTAAGTAAACTGGCTCTGAGCACTATGGGACATAACTCCTGAGATCATCAGTCCCCTAGAACTTAGAACTACTTAAACCTAACTAACCTAAGGACGTCACACACATCCATGCCCGAGGCAGGATTCGAACCGGCGACCGTAGCGGTCGCGCGGTTCCAGACTGTAACGCCTAGAACCGCTCGGCCCCACCGGCCGGCAGTAAACCAAGTAACTTGTGTCTAATGTTGCGTTACACTTCATAGTGACACACAGATGACATTAGTTTTCAACACAGTCACAAATGTATGTGCCCCAGTTGTATGCGTCCAGTGTTCTTCCTGTGAAGCGTGAGGCCGTTTTCGAGATGCTTGCGACTTCTCTAAGACGAGACGTGAGTACCAGACCGGTATTCACCTAGACGTTTGTGGGAAACCACCTATAGCCCACATCGAAGCTGGTTGGCACAGCGGCCCTTGTCGTAATTCCCCCAGGCGGTTTCAATCCGGGGTCGGAGCGCTTCCCAGAATCCCGGAAGCGACGTGCTAACGCACGCGGCTAACTGGGCGGGTTGTGTACAATACTCTAGTGCAGCCAACTGCAGAGTATAGCTGCAGCGTTTGTAATCCTTATCAAACAGCTCCAGCAAAGTCGGAGTCCTAATCGTCACACATCGTTGCAGTTCATACGAAAGTGTAACGGAGACTGGCTATGAGCACTCTGGGACTTAACATCTGAGGTCATCAGTCCCCTAGACTTAGAACTACTTAAACCTAACTAACCTAAGGACATCACACACATCCATGCCTGAGGCAGGGTTCGAACCTGCGACCGTAGCAGCAGAGCGGTTCCG
Source organism: Schistocerca cancellata (assembly GCF_023864275.1). Lineage (NCBI taxonomy): Eukaryota > Metazoa > Arthropoda > Insecta > Orthoptera > Acrididae > Schistocerca > Schistocerca cancellata. The sequence goes on from NC_064629.1 coordinate 151,307,151, forward strand.
CACTGAAGCGCCTAGAACCGCTCGGCCACAACGGCCGGCGAAATGGAAGTGAAAGTGTACTGGAAATGTAGTTTAGAACACGATTTATAAATAGATAAATAGAAGACGATGTTTCCAGAATGAGATTTTCACTGTGCAGCGGAGTGTGCGCTGATATGAAACTTCCTGACAGATTAAAACTGTGTGCCGGACCGAGACTCGTGATTTACTTCTGCTAGTGAGGACGGGGCGTGAGTCGTGCTTGGGTAGCTCACATGGTAGAGCACTTGCCCGCGAAAGGCAAAGGTCCCGAGTTCGACTCTCGTTCCGGCACACAGTTTTAATCTGTCAGGAAGTTTCATATCAGCGCACACTCCGCTGCACAGTGAAAATCTCATTCTGTTGTTCTCATAGAGTCAGGTTGATGTTAAGTTAACGAATGAATATTAGAGGAATACTAAACAAAAATTCTGTTACCTTCATTGTTCATCAAGAGTAGGGAAAATGCGAATAGCTTCAGAGCACGTACCAAGGCATGGAAACACCTCTCGCCCCGTTTGTGAACGGAATAGGATGGACCGTGTAAAAAATTTACACTGAATGAAATTCCCCCCTCCCTCACACACCACGATCACGTACTTTACAGGTCTTCATGAAACTATACATCTGCTTAGCCGTACTCAAACACCATATCGGCTTGTTCCCGAGATGAATGCCGGATCCTTCTGCTGCTTACAGTACGCTGAATCAATCTCACAGCATGCAACACAAAATAAACACACGGCATGTGGTCAGAGGAACTGTCATTCGTCAGCACCATCTACCGTGGCAACGATAAATTTCCTAACACATGTTCGTTGGATAAACAGTTTATGATGTTGCTGAGCAACAGTCATACAACAATTTGTAAATGAACATGGCCCTAAACCTGAGTCGTAATTAAATAAACAACGATACAGTCAAATGGTGGTGTGTTCAGCTAAAAAATAAAAAATTTTCGTAGGACTCTTTTTCCTCCATTCCCAGTCAGGAACCCGTGTCAGCAGATTGTCTGTTTTATTGATGTTCACCCTGTATGTTGATGTTGATGTAGCTGTAGTAGGCAAATAGGTAACAATTTTTCAACAAGTATAAAAATAAAGTATATACTGGAAATATTTTTATACACAGATATACGAAAGCAAATATAGCTTTCTTTCTGTAGAAGGAATTATTCCTCTTGACGGTAGCCTATGGTCTGTGAAAATAGGAATATGATAGTATAGTACAAACTGAAGTTTACAGCGACATTTTTCGTAATAAATCTGGAAAATGTGCTGCATGTACACCGTGGTCTGGAGACACACCAGAATTTCAACCCTTCCAAGCTATGCTAACAAGGTAATTTTTACAAGAAGTGCAAATGAAGATGATATGTTTTCCTTTCATGAAAATGGGTAAGAAACTGCTAGGCTTCGTTTGCAAGAAACTTAAAGAAAATTGAACAGAAACTTTTACGCTATATTTGGAAGGATGTGGACCTAAAACTACTAGATAATGTTTGCTAGCAAGCAGAACAGACTATTACGCTATGTTTACAAGGAAGAGGAACTGAAACTACTAAGCTATGTTTATAAGAACATGGAACAAAACCTGCTAGACTATGTTTACAAGGAAAGTGAAGCAAACTACTCTAAGTTGACAGACCTCTACCAAACATTTAAGGGGCTCCGGAAAGGCTCAAAATCATGAAAAGTTCAATTTTTACTTTTTTGCTTTTTCTGAATCTGCAGACTATTACCTTTTAATAGATATACAATTTATTAAATTCCGAAGACTACAACTATTTTTAATTTTTTTTAAATGTGTTCTACATGGGCGTGACCCACTGTGGCGCTGTTAAACTGCTGTCAAATGGTGTTATTATTAATGTCCGTGTTCATCAGGTACATTTTAGTGATGTGAGATAAAGCATGTGTTGTGGCTAACCTATTTTCAGAGACTTAGCAGCACCTGAACTGTTGAAAAAGTGTATTCACGGAAAAACTCTAAACCCCAATGAAAGTGTAAATAGTGTTATATGGTCGAGAATCCCCAAGACTGTATTTGTTGGAATAGAAACACTTCACTTTGGTGTGTATGATGCTATTACGACTTTCAATGATGGCAACATTGTAAGGTGCAAGGTATTTAGAAATATGGGAATGAAGATAGGTTCTAACATGGTACGAGCGATTCTTGCTTTAGACAAGGAACGCCTTCGGGCTGCAGACAGGGCTGTAAAGAGTCTAGAAATACAAGCAAGAGTAAACAGGAGGAGGAAGAAGAGGAAGCTGGAGGAGGAGTTTGCAGAGGATGAAGATAATCCATCCTATGGACCTGGAATGCACTAAAAAGTTAATCCAATCTTTGTCGCTCGATTCCCAAAACTTTTACTTTCTCATACTAATTACATGTTTTCTAAGGATCTTCCAAACATATTTGTTTCAAACTTTCAGTAAACGTTACACAGTACCTTCTGCGTAATTTAACACAGCCTTTTTCCAAAAAACTGTATATTTTTGAATATATAAATAAAAAATTGCAAAAAAATGTTGTGAATTTTCATTACAATTGAAAAAAAATCATCTTTAATAACTGAACTAAAATTTTGTAAAATCCCTGTGTTAAGTTGTAGCCCATATTCCAATAAATAATCTGTAAAAAGTTCAACTTCCTACCTCAAATACTTTGTGAGGAAAGTTGTAATTTATAAGCGTTATTTTAACATTGCAAGTATAGGGCGTTCCGGAGCCCCTTAATGTACTTTTCATCTTATCTTACAAAAGTTTCACTTCAAACACATACATGTAATATAACACACTGTTCCTCTTTCCCCTACGTTATGTAGGAAAGAAAAGTACTGCGTTCCATCAAACAAAATATTTATGATATGTCTTTGTAGGTACGTTGTCAATCATACAGTAAAAGGAAGGAAGGAAGATTAGGGTTTACCGTCCCGTCGACATAGAGATCATTAGATACAGAGCACAAGCTCGGATTGATTCAAGGATGGGAAAGGGAATCGGCAGCGCCCTTTTGAAGGGAACCATCGCGGCATTTTCCTGGAGCGACGTAAGGAAATCACGGAAAATCTGGATGGTCGGATTTGAACTTCCGAAGGTGAGTCCAGTGTGCTAACCACTTCATCACTTGTCTCGGTCATATAGTAAAGTACGTACCGTGTTGAGTCCCATTATTTGCCAGAAATCTCGTCTCGCAATATTAGGGGTACTACGATATGGATTGCGCTACTAAAGCGGTCATATGCAGAAAAAAAAGAAAAAAAAAGAAAAAGAAAAACAAACTTGTATTCGGCATTTGTGTGCCCATAGTATCCTTAGTTTCTGTACAATTATGATAAGTATTTAAATCTGTCTGTGCAGCTGCTTGAAAATTCGTATTTATATCACCATAGCCGGCCGGACTGGCCGAGCGGTTCTAGGCGCTACAGTCTGGAACCGCGTGACCGCTAGGGTCGCAGGTTCGAATCCTGCCTCAGGCATGGATGTGTGTGGTGTCCTTAGGTTAGTTAGGTTTAAGTAGTTCTAAATTCTAGGGAACTGATGACCTCAGAAGTTAAGTCCCATAGTGCTCAGAGCTATTTAAGCTATATCACCATACGCGTTTCGCTTTATTGGTGTAGTATATCGACAACGGACTGCAATGAAATGTAACATCAATTTTGATTTGTTTTCTAAATCTAAAAACAGTTCGTTACAGAAGATACTGAGAAGTGATTTGTTCTCGCGGCATTTTAATTTATATTTTTGCTTACATCAGCTGGCGACTCTTGCTGATGCAAGAGAAAATCGTACACTAAAATATGGCGAGTAAGAATCACAGCTCAGAATATTTTGTAACGAACTGTTTTTAGATCTAAAAAGCAAACCTAAATCGCAAATATGTTTGATTCCAGATCACTGACAATGTTTTATATCAATAAAACGAATCGCGCTTGTTGATATAAATATGCATTTTCTAGTAGTTGTACTGTCGGATTTAAATATTCTTAATGATAACAAAATAAAGTATAGGGCATCTGATGAATGCTCCTTAAAAAAGCGAATTTTTTAGTGCTTCATTCCTGTGTGGAAGTTAGCCGTTCATCGGCGAGCTCGATATCGTATAAGTTCCGTATTACAAGCTCCCCTTGTTGACACTGACGTGAAATAAGTGACAAATAAAAGGAGAAATACTTTTATTATGATGTTGTAATGTTTATTTACGTTTATACAGGTTGATACTTGTAGAGAAGATAAAAGCAATCCTTTTTCTAATGCTATTAATTCAGATAAATAGCGCCGTTAGCGGTCGCGAGCTGACAATAAAATTATCACACGGCTTGTTCACGTTCAGATATATTTTTGTTCTAGTTACATTAGTTTTCACTTCTTATTTCCCCATATGATGAAAATTTCTTGGGATGGTGGTGCCCTACAACCAAAAATGATGTGAGGAACTGTCTATTTAGCTGCTTTGTGTCTCATAACGATTGTTAAAGTGATAATACTTTTGCTGCTTACGTTGAAAATTACGAGCCATTATGTTGCAATGCTGACTGCTTGGGTTCATGCAGCAGCGAAGACTATACGAAGCACTTATATATATATAAGTCATGTAAGGCACCACTCACAAACACCAAAACGTTTTGCGACATGGAGAAATGGTGCAGAGATGGCGATATCACAGCCACAACAATGCCAAAAAATTTCTGTCTCACAGACATTTTGATATACAGGGTGGTCCATTGCTCGTGACCGGGTCAAATATCTCACGAAATAATCGTCAAACGAAAAAACTACAAAGAACGAAGCTTGTCCAGCTGGAAGGGGAAAACCAGATGGCGCTATAGTTGGCTCACTAGATGGCGCTGCCATAGCTCAAACGAATATCAACTGCGTTTTTAAAAGTAGGAACCCACATTTTTATTACATATTCGTGTAGTACGTAAAGAAATATGAATGTTTTAGTTGGACCACTCTTTTCGCTTTGTGATAGATGGCGCTGTAATATTCACAAACGAATAAGTACGTGGTGTCACGTAACATTCCGCCAGTGCGGACGGTATTTGCTTCGTGATACATTACGCGGGTTAAAATGGACCGTTTACCAATTGCGGAAAAGGTCGATATCGTGTTGATGTATGGCTATTGTGATCAAAATGCCCAACGGGCCTGTGCTGTGTATGCTGCTCGGTATCCTGGACGACATCATCCAAGTGTCCGGACCGTTCGCCGGATAGTTACGTTATTTAAGGAAACAGGAAGTGTGCAACCACATGTGAAACGTCAACCACGGCCTGCAACAAATGATGATGCCCAAGTAGGTGTTTTAGCTGCTGTCGCGGCTAATCCGCACATCAGTAGCAGACAAATTGAGGGAGAATCGGGAATCGGGGGTTCCTATTTAAAAAACGCAGTTGATATCCGTTTGGCCTATGGCAGCGCCATCTAGCGGGCCAGCCATAGCGCCATCTGGTTTCCCCCTTCAATCTAGACGAGTTTCGTTCTTTGTAGTTTTTTTCGTTTGATGCTTATTTCGTGAGATATTTGGCCCCTTCACTATCAATGGACCACCCTGTATACATTTATGTGACAGTAGACATATACAAACTACAAACGTTCCATTACTTACTATGTATATTAAATGAGAACTGATTACAAACTGTATTTTGTACACAGCCACGGTCACGAAATGTCAGTTTTTGGCAAAATAGCGTCATTTACCTTTGTCCCGTTAAAATACGACGACCATAAACGTTGCAAATTTGCTGTCGTAAGTCATCAACAGAAATGATACAGTGGATATCATTTTATTCTACAAATCTGATCAGAAGAAAAGTAGTTTATGGACGAGGCAGTGCGTACTCGTCTTTGAGATTACGGCCTCCGAAACTGAATAGCGTAATGGCTCCCGAGGGAGAGGGAGAGACAGCCCGCAGTGCACAGTGTGCAGCCCCTTCCGTAGTTACAAGTTTCGGGCTTCTGTGAGCCGTCGGTAAACAATGATTCATTCCGCGCCACCATTATCCCCTCGTGAAAGCGCGGGGCCCCGGCTGGAATACTCGTCGCTTTCAAGTTGTTTTTACTTTTTGAGCAGCGCGCGTCTGTAGCTGTCGTCTTTGTGCCGCGGGGCCAGCACTGGCTTTGTGCTCGCACGAGTGCGGCTGGGGACCCGCGGCCCAGCACGGCGCGCCGCCGCGAATGGCCGTGTTGATGTAATTATTGAGATCGCCGAGCGCCGACACTTCACCTGCACCAGCTGCGGATTGTCTTCACGACGGTGCACTTCGCCGTTAACGAGTGCGCGTATGAAAAGGAAGAGCTGCCAGCCCCCCGATGTAATTACGAAACTTGCTTTTGTTGCGAATGCGGAATTAAAAAAGCACTTCGAATTACATTATAACATTCAGAGTCTCGAATCAACTCTGCCGAAGTTATCTTTGTGGTCGACGTGGGACAGCAACTTACACTGTTGCAAAATGGAGTCTCAACACCAAGAAGACATTAGGTTAGAGCAGGGCTTCCCAACGTGTGGTCCGCGGACCCCTTAGGGATCTGCCGGCTCTTTCTAAGGGGTCCGCGGGCACCTTTCACCAAATCACGTAAAATAATGAGTAAAGTTATTGAATAAAAATGTGAAAATCCAATTCATCACTATTTTCTTTCCTGTGAAAAACATGTGTACTTTTACTTCAGGTCCTATTCCTAAGCAGCCTTTGGGGTTCCTGAGTGAGAACGCATACACAATTTAGTGCCGGAGTATGCGGCTTCTCTGATCGACTGTTTCGCAACAATACGGGGGTCGTTTGTGCATCGGCTCACAGCGCTAGATGCGCTGAAACCTTTTACGCATGCGCGGAGCGAGCTTTGTCGACCAATCACAGTGTTAACTGGCACGTATGCAGCACCAGGCGTCATTAAATGTTAAACTGAGACATCGGGTTACGAAATCAGGCTTTGGAAACGCATGTAAACTGGATGAATGTATTCCCACACATTGCACAACAGATGTCACAATAGTCCTTTAAAGGCAATTCCTTGGCCTCCTTTCTGTCGGGATGTGTTTGTATCCCGAATCATGGGTCTGCGTCTTTTCTTCACAGCCGCGAGGAATGGCCGCGCAGCCTCAGGCGCCATGTCGTCGTAGATTGCGCGGCTGTTCCCGCCAGAGGTTCGAGTCCTCCCTCGGGCATGTTTGTGTGTGTGTTTTGTCCTTGTTGTTGTTGTTGTTGTTGTTGTTGTTGTCTTCAGTCCTGAGACTGGTTTGATGCAGCTCTCCATGCTACTCTATCCTGTGCAAGCTTCTTCATCTCCCAGTACTTACTGCAACCTACATCCTTCTGAATCTGCTTAGTGTATTCATCTCTTGGTCTCCCTCTACGAGTTTTACCCTCCACGCTGCCCTCCAATGCTAAATTTGCGATCCCTTGATGCCTCAGAACATGTCCTACCAACCGGTCCCTTCTTCTTGTTAAGTTGCGCCACAAACTCCTCTCCAATTCTATTCAATACCTCCTCATTAGTTATGTGATCTACCCATCTAATCTTCAGCATTCTTCTGTAGCACCACATTTCGAAAGCTTCTATTCTCTTCTTGTCTAAACTATTTATCGTCCATGTTTCACTTCCAAACATGGCTACACTCCATACAAATACTTTCAGAAATGACTTCCCGACACTTAAATCTATACTCGAAGTTAACAAATTTCTCTTCTTCAGAAACGCTTTCCTTGCCATTGCCAGTCTACATTTTATATCCTCTCTACTTCGACCATCATCAGTTATTTTGCTCCCCAAATAGCAAAACTCCTTTACTACTTTAAGTGTCTCATTTCGTAATCTAATTCCCTCAGCATCACCCGACTTAATTTGACTACATTCCATTATCCTCGTTTTGCTTTTGTTGATGTTCATCTTATATCCTCCTTTCAAGACACTGTCCATTCCGTTCAACTGCTCTTCCAAGTCCTTTGCTGTCTCTGACAGAATTACAATGTCATCGGCGAACCTCAACGTTTTTATTTCTTCTCCAGTGACTTTAATACCTACTCCGAATTTTTTTTGTTTCCTTTACTGTTTGCTCAATATACAGATTGAATAACATCGGGGACAGGCTACAACCCTGTCTCACTCCCTTCCCAACCCAACCGCTGCTTCCCTTTCATGCCCCTCGACTCTTATAACTGCCATCCGGTTTCTGTACAAATTGTAAATAGCCTTTCGCTCCCTGTATTTTACCCCTGCCACCTGTAGAATTTGAAAGAGAGTATTCCAGTCAACATTGTCAAAAGCTTTCTCTAAGTCTACAAATGCTTGAAATGTAGGTTTGCCTTTCCTTAACCTATTTTCTAAGATAAGTCGTAAGGTCAGTACTGCCTCACGTGTTCCAACATTTCTGCGGAATCCAAACTGATCTTCGCCGAGGTCGGCTTCTACCAGTTTTTCCACTCGTCTGTAAAGAATTCGCGTTAGTATTTTGCAGCTGTGACTTATTAAACTGATAGTTCGGTAATCTTCACATCTGTCAACACCTGCTTTCTTTGGGATTGGAATTATTACACTCCTGGAAATTAAAATAAGAACACCGTGAATTCATTGTCCCAGGAAGGGGAAACTTTATTGACACATTCCTGGGGTCAGATACATCACATGATCACACTGACAGAACCACAGGCACATAGACACAGGCAACAGAGCATGCACAATGTCGGCACTAGTACAGTGTATATCCACCTTTCGCAGCAATGCAGGCTGCTATTCTCCCATGGAGACGATCGTAGAGATGCTGGATGTATTCCTGTGGAACGGCATGCCATGCCATTTCCACCTGGCGCCTCAGTTGGACCAGCGTTCGTGCTGGACGTGCAGACCGCGTGAGACGACGCTTCATCCAGTCCCAAACATGCTCAATGGGGGACAGATCCGGAGATCTTGCTGGCCAGGGTAGTTGACTTACACCTTCTAGAGCACGTTGGGTGGCACGGGATACATGCGGACGTGCATTGTCCTGTTGGAACAGCAAGTTCCCTTGCCGGTCTAGGAATGGTAGAACGATGGGTTCGATGACGGTTTGGACGTACCGTGCACTATTCAGTGTCCCCTCGACGATCACCAGTGGTGTACGGCCAGTGTAGGAGATCGCTCCCCACACCATGATGCCGGGTGTTGGCCTTGTGTGCCTCGGTCGTATGCAGTCCTGATTGTGGCGCTCACCTGCACGGCGCCAAACACGCATACGACCATCATTGGCACCAAGGCAGAAGCGACTCTCATCGCTGAAGACGACACATCTCCATTCGTCCCTCCATTCACGCCTGTCGCGACACCACTGGAGGCGGGCTGCACGATGTTGGGGCGTGAGCGGAAGACGGCCTAACGGTGTGCGGGACCGTAGCCCAGCTTCATGGAGACGGTTGCGAATGGTCCTCGCCGATACCCCAGGAGCAACAGTGTCCCTAATTTGCTGGGAAGTGGCGGTGCGGTCCCCTACGGCACTGCGTAGGATCCTACGGTCTTGGCGTGCATCCGTGCGTCGCTGCGGTCTGGTCCCAGGTCGACGGGCACGTGCACCTTCCGCCGACCACTGACGACAACATCGATGTACTGTGGAGACCTCACGCCCCACGTGTTGAGCAATTCGGCGGTACGTCCACCCGGCCTCCCGCATGCCCACTATACGCCCTCGCTCAAAGTCCGTCAACTGCACATACGGTTCACGTCCACGCTGTCGCGGCATGCTACCAGTGTTAAAGACTGCGATGGAGCTCCGTATGCCACGGCAAACTGGCTGACACTGACGGCGGCGGTGCACAAATGCTGCGCAGCTAGCGCCATTCGACGGCCAACACCGCGGTTCCTGGTGTGTCCGCTGTGCCGTGCGTGTGATCATTGCTTGTACAGCCCTCTCGCAGTGTCCGGAGCAAGTATGGTGGGTCTGACACACCGGTGTCAATGTGTTCTTTTTTCCATTTCCAGGAGTGTATATTCTTCTTGAAGTCTGAGGAATTTCACCTGTCTCACACATCTTGCTCACCAGATGGTAGAGTTTTGTCATGACTGGCTCTCCCAAGGCAGTCAGTAGTTCCAATGGAATGTTGTCTACTCCGGGGGCCTTGTTTTAACTCAAGTCTTTCAGTGCTCTGTCAAACTCTTCACGCAGTATCGTATCTCCCATTTCATCTTCATCTACATCCTCTTCCATTTCCATAATATTGTCCTCAAGTACATCGCCCTTGTATAGACCCTCGATATACTCCTTCCACCTTTCTGCTTTCCCTTCTTTGCTTAGAACTGGGTTTCCATCTGAGCTCTTGATATTCATACAAGTGGCTCTCTTTTCTCCAAAGGTCTCTTTAATTTTCCTGTAGGCAGTATATATCTTACCCCTAGTGAGATAAGCCTCTACATCCTTAAATTTGTCCTCTAGCCATCCATGCTTAGCCATTTTGCACTTTCTGTCGATCTCATTTTTGAGACGTTTGTATTCCTTTTAGCCTGCTTCATTTACTGCGTTTTTATATTTTCTCCTTTCATCAATTAAATTCAATATTTCTTCTGTTACCCAAGGATTTCTACTAGCCCTCGACTTTTTACCTACTTGATCCTCTGCTGCCTTCACTACTTCATCCTTCAGAGCTACCATTCTTCTTCTACTGTATTTCTTTCCCCCATTCCTATCAATTGTTCCCTTATGCTCTCCCTGAAACTCTGTACAACCTCTGGTTTAGTCAGTTTATCCAGGTCCCATCTCCTTAAATTCCCACCTTTTTGCAGTTTCTTCAGTTTTAATCTACAGTTCATAACTAATAGATTGTGGTCAGTGTCCACATCTGCCCCTGTAAATGTCTTACAATTTAAAACCTGGTTCCTAAATCTCTGTCTTACCATTATATAATCTATCTTATACCTTCTAGTACCTCCAGGATTCTTCCATGTATACAACCTTCTTTTATGATTCTTGAACCAAGTGTTACCTATGATTCAGTTATGCTCTGTGCAAAATTCTACCAGACAGCTTCCTGTTTCATTTCTCTCCCCCAATCCATATTCACCCACTATGTTTCCTTCTCTGCCTTTTCCCACTCTCGAATTCCAGTCACCCATGACTATTAAATTTTCGTCTCCCTTCACTACCTGAATAATTTCTTTTATCTCATCATACATTTCATCAATTTCTTCATCATCTGCAGAGCTAGTTCGCATATAAACTTGTACTACTGTAGTAGGCATGGGCTTCGTGTCTATCTTGTCCACAATAATGCGTTCACTATGCTGTTGGTAGTAGCTTACCCGCACTCCTACTTTTTTTTTGTTCATTATTAAACCCACTCCTGCATTACCCCTATTTGATTTTGTATTTATAACCCTGTATTCACCTGACCAAAAGTCTTGTTCCTCCTGCCACCGAACGTCACTACTTCCCACTATATCTAACTTCAATCTATCCATTTCCCTTTTTAAATTTTCTAACCTACCTGCCCGATTAAGGGATCTGACATTCCACGCTCCGATCCGTAGAACGCCAGTTTTCTTTCTCCTGATAACGACGTCCTCTTGAGTAGTCCCCGCCCGGAGATCCGAATAGAGAACTATTTTACCTCCGGAATATTTTACCCAAGAGGACGCCATCATCATTTAACCATACAGTAAAGCTGCATGCCCTCGGGAAAAATTACGGCTGTAGTTTCCCCTTGCTTTCAGCCGTTCGCAGTACCAGCACAGCAAGGCCGTTTTGGTTAGTGTTGCAAGGCCAGATCAGTCAATCATCCAGACTGTTGCCCCTGCAACTACTGAAAAGGCTGCTGCCCCTCTTCAGGAACCACACGTTTGTCTGGCCTCTCAACAGATACCCCTCCGTTGTGATGGCACCTACCGTGCCTACCTGAGGCACGCAAGCCTCCTCACCAACGGCAAGGTCCATGTTTCATAGGGGTCGGGTTTTGTCCTTAGAGGAAGATAAACTTAGGTTAATAGTGAGTAAGACCAGGGACTGATGACCTCAGCAGTTAAGTCCCATTGACTTTACATACATTTGAACATTTTTCTTCGGATTTCACGAAAAACCACACACACACACACACACACACACACACACACACACACACACACACACACACCACTGTTACGAAATATGCATGCTCCTTACACAACAGTAGCCAAACAGTGGAAGTGAACAGACCACAAGCGGCAGCTTGTCAACAGCGAACAGTTTGGACGTGACGTTGATTGCTCCTGGTGGAAGGCAGCTCCAACGTGTGAAATGTCAATTAACAAGTAATTTTAATCAGGCTATAGTGTGTCGAACAAAGGGAGTAAATCCACTAGCAAGTGTCTGGTTACAGTGGGAATTCAAATTGCATCGTTAATTTCAAATTGTTTTCATTCATCTCTAAACCAAAGACCATTTTGATAGTTCGACGGCCGGGGGTGGGGGGGGGGTCATTGGGAACATGGTACTTGCATTAAGAAGCTTTCAGTGCCATGGCTTTCGCTCTGAAATTTAAAGTTACTGTGCTCTTGACTGACTAGGGGTCCGCCATGGATTTTCGACTGAAGAAGGGGTCCACCAGCAGAAAAGGTTGGGAAGCCCTGGGTTAGAGGAACAAAATTTGGGCTAAGTGAATGTCTAGGTAACATACACTGATGAGCCACAACATTATGTCCACGTGTAATGGCGTGTTGTTCCACTTTTCAAACATAGTACAACAGAGGTTCTGCTTGCCATGGATTCTACAAATCCTTGATAGGATTCCAGAAGTATGTGGCACCACGACCTGTCACTTCAGCCTATCAGTTGTTAGAGCGATGAACTGTCGAATTTTTGTTACGCAAGAAGTGAGTTCCATTGCATCCAGGCTTTTTACTGTCGTGCGTCCGGAGAGCCTTGCTTCACCTGTCGATGTCGGTCGCCTTAATTTTAAGTTGAAACACATCCGTGGATTTTATATTGCGGTGAGCTATTTCGGTGACGTCTTTTTGCGACGACCGGTGCCAACGACCAAGCGTTTGATTGCGCGCTGGAAGGGGCTGGACGGTCCCAATCCAATAGAACTGGCGTCTCTATCCGTGTCCTGGAGGGCCGGCTGGAAGAATGTTAGTCTGCCGATCCACTCTCTGGCTGTGGCGTCCACGTGGTATAGGTTAATCAATAATTTAGTCCCCACCAATGTACGACTGCACCGTATTGGTCTTTGTGACATGGACAACTGTACTCGGTGTGGTCTCCTGGATACACTTGAGCATCGATTCACCTGTTGTGGCCACCTTGCTAATTGGCGTTGGCTCAGGAAACAACTGGCTTTTGTCACTAGGTCTGCTGAAGCCGCTTATATAATTGACATCGTCGTACGGCCCGATTCTTCCATATTTCCGCGAACGAAGATTAATACCGTCATGTGGTTGATTGGACATTTTGTGCATTTTGTCGTCACTTGTCATGAAGGGCATGAACACCTAGCGTTTCGGAAGTACATGCTTACTGCTTACTGGAACCGCTTGCGATTGCCACGCCTCCGTGATGATTTTGCCAATATGCTTACCCTGACATTTGAAAGAGAAAGTGCTGGATAAGGTCGCCTTTGGAGCCACATTTTTATATGTTTTCTGGATTTGCCACTTTTCTGTATCATCCTTCTTTACGCCAGGACTGAAGTTTTCATGAAACTTTTGGACACACAAGAAAAACCAACATGAGACCAAGAAACGAGAGAGTAGGTGAAGGAACGACGCCCTTGTGCAGGTGCCATTCGGAGACAGGACGTTGGAGTCATCGTGGCACAGGCCTCGGGACTCGATCCCTGCCCGCTTTGTTTCCGCAGGCCTGAATCTGACTGTCAGAAGAAAAAAATAAAAAAAAGAGAAAGGAACACGAGAACATAAACAAAGGAAGTATAAAGAGGAAAAAAAAGCGGTCTTAAAAAAAAAGCCGTGGGCGCTAATGCGCTACTTCCTGCATTCGGGTAGGCACACCAGCCCCAGTTCGAATCCCCCCGGCGGATTTCCGACGGGGGCCGTAGAGCTGGCCAGCCTGGATGTGGTTTTTAGGCTGTTTTCCACATCCCCCTAGGTGAATATCGGGCTGGTCCCCATGTCCCACCTCAGTTACACGACTCGCAGACATTAGAAAACGTTCGCACTCTTTTATGGCTTAGACTAGATGCAGATAGCTGGGGTACACTAACTCTGTCCTGGGGGTTTGGTGTGGCGACAGGAAGGGCATCTGACTAGAGAGCCTGTATACAGAGTGGCTATAGGTGAAGTTGCCCGTGATTGGTTGATTAGCTTTGGCAGAAAAATGGCGGCAACGTCTCTCGCGCTTCCTATGTTCGCTGTGCTTTTGAGTTGGATTGAAGTTCAGAGGACTTTTGGAAACTATTAAAAGGTATTTGAATTATTGAGAGACTTGTTATGCGTTGTGCATGCATGTTCGATTTAGTTGTATATCGTTTTTAGTACGTAATTAGCGTTTGCGATCTTAAATACGAGTTGAAATAATGAAGCATTTTGTGATGAAGTCGGTAGGCCTACATGTTTGAAGTAAACACGTCAGTAATTGTACAGTATTGTTTTTGACATCTGTAATTCGTTCTGCAGACGTTCGTAAACGCTGCCAGGTTCTGCTGCATTTGGTTGTTCCAATAGAGGCGAAGGTGGATTTCGCATGTTAGCATTTCCACGCAATGAAGAAAGACGAAAGCAGTGGGCAGTCGCAGTCAACAGGGCTGACGTAAATCAAACATGAGCCTTGTGGAAACCAACCAAGTACTTTATGCGAAGTAAGTCTTTTTGCTTTTAGCAACTTGCAATATACATAGTTAAATTTGGAAACAGACCTGTAAATTGGCTGTGTGAAAGTTATTATAACACATTATTCTTATAAACAAAGGCATTTAACGAATGATTTCGGTATATTGTCTTGTGCTTTTGATTCGGTGAGTGTCTACTCCACTACTCCACTACTGGCCATTCAAAAATCCCGCCAGCAGTTTGGCAGAAAAATGGCCGCCGTATCGTCCGGTTGGCCACTCTCTCCCTATACAGGCTCACTACATCCGACCACCCTTCGACACTAACATCGCCAAATCGATAGTAACAAGGTCGACCCCTCGTTGAAGTGGGACAAAGGCCCACGAAAATGATGAAGTATGTGGCACCAAATGTCTATCCACAGATTAACCAATTCCTGCAAATCACGGGATGGTGGTTTACGGGCACGCAGCTGGCGCCAGGTATGTGTTGCAATGGGTACAGATCCGGCACATTTGCCAGCCAAGACATCAATGTGAGTTCACTATAATGCCCCTCAAACCACTGTAGCACGATTCTGACCTTTAAACATGGACAGTTTTCCTGCTGGCAGGTGTCATCGCTGTAGGGGGAGACTTCAAGCATGAAGCGGTGCATGTGGTCCACAATATTGTTCACTTAGTTCACTGCTGTCATGATGCATTCCATTACCACCACAGATCCTGTGGGAACCCAACTCATTGTAACCTATAGCAAAATTCTGCCCTCACCAGCCTGCATCTGTGGCGTGGTGAATGTTTCGTGCAGACATTCGCCTGGATAACGGCGTGTAAGCACGCAGCCATTGACCTGGTGTAACAAAAATGCGATTCATTCGACACGAAAAACGTTTCTATTAATCCACAGTGAAAATTCAGTGGTGCTGTGCCCATTGCAATCATAACTGACGATGTCGTTCGTTCAACAGAAAAACACGTAGGGGTCGTGTGATGTGGAGCTCCACATTCAACAATGGTCTTTGAACGGTGTGCTCTGAAACACTTGTGCCTGTATTAGCATTGTACCTATCCTGGACTACACAGTGGGGGGGGGGGGGGGGGGGGCGGGGGGGAAATCCTCTGACCTCTACGTTTTGTGATAAGACGTGGTCGTCCAATACCATATGGCATACTCGTTATTTCACCATCCTTCAACCACTTTGTCGTTTCCCGCACAGCGCCACAATAATGTTCCATTCGTCAAAACCGCCTATATCGATGACTGGGTGTTGTGTGCTGTCCTTAGGTTAGTTAGGTTTAAGTAGTTCTAAGTTCTAGGGGACTGATTACCATAGATGTTAAGTCCCATAGTGCTCAGAGCCATTTGAACCATTTTGAACCGCCTATATCAGTAGATTTCCGCATCTGCGACTCGTATTTTTGCTAAAGTGACTGCCCATTAGTCTCTCTGTACTTCTTACAATCTTTCCTTACTGCGTCGCATGCCCGCAGCGCCACCAGGATGCATTCAACCTTGCGGTGGAGAGCGGTCATAATGTTTTGGCTCATCAGCGTACAATGGCTGACAAAAGGAAACATTAAGTTAGAGCAGTGGTCGTCAAACCGCGGCCCCCGACTGTTTTATAAGTAAAGCTTTTATCATTTGGAATTGTTTTAATTTCGAGCCAAAACTGAAATCTTAGTAATACTGACGACCGAACGAAATGGCGGCCATCCGCGCTCCTCAAGTGTTGGCCGATCAGGCGAAACGAGTTATTGTGCATCCATGGTGCTGTACGAAACTAAAAACTATTTTGTTCCGAATTTGGTAAGTGTGAGAGTTTCTCGCTAAATAGCGTGTATGCAACACAATAATAGGCCTTACTACTGTTGTTGCAGCGTTTACTCCGTGTTGTGGGATTCATAATTTTCACTGATGACAAAAAAGATGGTTACCGGAAGAAAAGAAAATATTTAACGATATCTCGATAGACTTACACTTTTTTATTGATCGTAAAGGAAAATCCCTATGCTTAATACTACAAGAAACTACAGTTCAAACGTAATCTCAAACACCATTACGATACCTAGCGTAAAGCAAAATTAAAATGTCTTGTGAGTGATTTACGGAAAAATAAAATTAATATACGCAAATCTCCAATAGCCAATTTACAAATTTTTTTAGCGAAACTGGAATTATATATTAGTACCTTCAGTTGCTGACGGGCGTTGATATATATCGACGGGGACAGGTGAAAATGTGTGCCCCGACCGAGACTCGAACCCGGGATCTCCTGGTTACATGGCTGACGCTCTATCCATCTTTTTTTTCGGTATTGTTCGTTGCGTTTTGGTCTGGGCTGACGTCATAAGACTCCGTTCAAGTTGATCGTTGATTCCTCTACTCAGTTTTTTTACTACAGAGAGCGAGGAGCCCTCTGACCGAACACGCTGAGCTACAGTGCCAGCTATCCATCTGAGCCACCGAGGGCACAGAGGATAGTGCGACTGCAGGGACTATCTCGCACACGCCTCCCGCTAGACCCACATTCTCACCTTGTACGTCCAACACACTACATTCATAGTGTACCTACCCAACACACTCATTAATCGTGGAAGACATTCTTACCAAGTCCCATAAGAGTTCGGTTAGTATGTGTGCATCCGCACAGAAGAAGAAGGTCATGGCCGCTATTGCCAGAACTATATACCTATATGGATATGGTGTCTGTTCTTTCGGACATGTCCGAAAGAACAGACACCATATCCATATAAGTATATAAATATTTTTAAGGATCAGGTCCAAAGTGACGAGTCGGATGTAGTACGAGTTTAGGGGTATCCGAAATACACTGTAAGAGATAGAACGACACACCATGAATGAATCATCCAAATGGGAAGGATATCGGTAGATGTGATGTACATGTACAGACAAACAAATGATTGCAATATCAGAAAAATTGGATGACTTATTCAAGAGAAAGAGCTTCAGAAATTGGTCAAGTCAAATACACGTTGGTCCACCTCTGGCATCTTTGCAAGCAATTATTCAGCTAGGCACTGATCGACAGAATTGTTGGATGTCCTCCTGATGGATATCGAGTCAAATTCTGTCCAACTGGCGTGTTAGGTCGTCGAAATCCCGAGCTGGTTGGAGGGCACTGCCAATTATGCTCCAAACGTTCTCAGTTAAGGAGAGATTCTGCAACCTCTCCGAGCAAGGTAGGCTTTGACAAGCACAAAAACAAGCAGTAGAAACTCTCGCCGCCTGCGGGTGGGCATTATCATGCTGAAATGTAAGCCCAGGTTAGCTTGGCATGAAGTGCAACAAAACAGGACGTAGAATATCGTTGTCGTGCCGCTCTGCTTTAAGGGTTCCGCGGATAACAACCAAAGGGATCTTGCTATGAAAAGAAATGCCACCCCAGACCATCACTCTTGGTTGTCGGAGGGTATGGCAGGCGACAGTCAGGTTGGTTGGTATCCCACCGCTGTCCAGACACGTCCTCGCTGGTTCAGATGGTTCAAATGGTCTGAGCGCTATGGGACTTAACATCGGAGGTCATCAGTCCCCTAGACTTAGAACGACTTACACCTAACTAGCCTAAGGACATCACATACATCCATGCCCGAGGCAGGATTCGAACCTGCGACCGTAGCAGCAGCGTGGTTCGGGACTGAAGTGCCTCGAACCGCTCGGCCACAGCGGCCGGCTCCTCGCTGGTCACCGAGGCTCAATTCGAAGCGGGACTCATAACTGAAGACTGATCTACTCCAGTCAATGAAATTTCAAACGTGTCTGGAGACGCCCCGGACAGCGCTAGGATACCAACCTATTGCCTGCCATACGACCCGACAACCAGGCGTCATGGCCTGGAGTGCCATTTCTTTACAGAGCAGGACCCTTGTCATCTCTGCCACCCTCGCGTCACGTTTTTTGCCCTTCATAGTAAGCCAATTTGAGAAAAATTTTTCAGCAACATAATGCAAGCCCGCACATGGCGAGAATTTATACTGCTTGTCTTCGTGTTTTCCAAACCCTATCTTGGCTAGCACGGTCGCCGGATTTCTCCCAATTGAGAACGATTGAAGCATTATGGGCAGGGCCTTCCCTTCATCTCGGTATTTTGGCTATCTAAAGGGTCAATTGGACATAGTTCGGCACGATGTCTCTCAGGACACCCAACAACTCTGTCGATCAATGGCAAGCCTAATAACTAAGGGCCAGGAGTGAACCTACGCGTTACTGACTTGCTCAATTTGTTAAACTCTTTCCCTTGAATAAATCATCCAATTCTTCTGAAATTACAATTATTTGTATGTTTGTACATGCACATCACATCCACCGATTTCCTTCCCCTTCGTATAACTCCATTGTGGTTCATCGTCTTTTTTCTTTTTTTTTTTTTCTTGAAGCGTATTTCACTCTTAAATATAACGTTGTCTAGTAATGGAATTCGACAGTTCACGAAATAAGTGATACAGTGATATAGGGATCGTTGTTGTTTGCATTGGAATCTCCCAATCAGATATTCGGGACATGTTCTAAACGTAAGGCTCTAGGCAACAGTCGAAGCATAATTTTAACCTGTTAAATGTGATTAATAACAGGGTGCACATCTACATCTACATCTACATTTATATTCCGCAAGCCACCCAACGGTGTGTGGCGGAGGGCACTTCACGTGACACTGTCATCACCTCCCTTTCCTGTTCCACTCGCGTATGGTTCGCTGGAAGAACGACTGCCGGAAAGCCTCCGTGTGCGCTCGAATCTCTCTAATTTTACATTCGTGATCTCCTCGGGAGGTATAAGTAGGGGGAAGCAATATATTTGATACCTCATCCAGAAACGCACCCTCTCTAAACCTGGACAGAAAGCTACACCGCGATGCAGAACATCGCTGCTTGAAAAACATTGATTGAGGACAAGTAATGACTTATGCAAATACGTAAAAGTTGAGAGTAATATATTACAAACAGCAATAAATTTCCGCAGAATGGTCTTTTGCTTTCGTTTGTCATTGTGCGTTTGTAGTATTCCTCCGCTTAGAAGTAGGACATCTGAGGCCTTTCCCCGTATCCACTTCTTCTGAAGTTCTTGAAAGCAAGCCGGAGAAAGAGCACACAAAGATGGGAGCGATCGCTTTTATACTCTTGGAGACCAGAGCAAACAGCAGCGGGGGCGCACGCCTATTGCCCTTGTGAGGTTGCCCTGCTATTGGATGAGTCTGCAACCCGTTTGCGACACTGAGGGACTCCATGCAGATTGTGAGTGTATTCTTGTATGTGAGTAAAATAGTCCCGTCCTGCCATCCCGTAAATATCAAATATGCCATCATTTAAAACATTAGTTAAGCACCACAGCTAAGGATATTAATACTGCCGTCGTCGCGATGAACGACGCTCTGCCTTCATTGTCCCTATGGTCGCAAAACCTTGAACATAAGCCGAATGAGAATAATTCTCAAGGAATCAGAACTCAATTAGCTCTGAATTCCACGAATACTTTTCTGCTATGCTTCTCGGCGGCATCTCCATGCAACGGTGAAGCACTTGGATGTAACTTTGAATGGCCACATCAGAACGACAGAAAATACCGTTGTCATGTGCATAAAGATTTTCATTTGTCTCGATGGCCCCCAGAAGTTTAGGAACATACACTCCTGGAAATGGAAAAAAGAACACATTGACACCGGTGTGTCAGACCCACCATACTTGCTCCGGACACTGCAAGAGGGCTGTACAAGCAATGATCTCACGCACGGCACAGCGGACACACCAGGAACCGCGGTGTTGGCCGTCGAATGGCGCTAGCTGCGCAGCATTTGTGCACCGCCGCCGTCAGTGTCAGCCAGTTTGCCGTGGCATACGGAGCTCCATCGCAGTCTTTAACACTGGTAGCATGCCGCGACAGCGTGGACGTGAACCGTATGTGCAGTTGACGGACTTTGAGCGAGGGCGTATAGTGGGCATGCGGGAGGCCGGGTGGACGTACCGCCGAATTGCTCAACACGTGGGGCGTGAGGTCTCCACAGTACATCGATGTTGTCGCCAGTGGTCGGCGGAAGGTGCACGTGCCCGTCGACCTGGGACCGGACCGCAGCGACGCACGAATGCACGCCAAGACCGTAGGATCCTACGCAGTGCCGTAGGGGACCGCACCGCCACTTCCCAGCAAATTAGGGACACTGTTGCTCCTGGGGTATCGGCGAGGACCATTCGCAACCGTCTCCATGAAGCTGGGCTACGGTCCCGCACACCGTTAGGTCGTCTTCCGCTCACGCCCCAACATCGTGCAGCCCGCCTCCAGTGGTGTCGCGACAGGCGTGAATGGAGGGACGAATGGAGACGTGTCGTCTTCAGCGATGAGAGTCGCTTCTGCCTTGGTGCCAATGATGGTCGTATGCGTGTTTGGCGCCGTGCAGGTGAGAGCCACAACCAGGACTGCATACGACCGAGGCACACAGGGCCAACACCCGGCATCATGGTGTGGGGAGCGATCTCCTACACTGGCCGTACACCACTGGTGATCGTCGAGGGGACACTGAATAGTGCACGGTACATCCAAACCGTCATCGAACCCATCGTTCTACCATTCCTAGACCGGCAAGGGAACTTGCTGTTCCAACAGGACAATGCACGTCCGCATGTATCCCGTGCCACCCAACGTGCTCTAGAAGGTGGAAGTCAACTACCCTAGCCAGCAAGATCTCCGGATCTGTCCCCCATTGAGCATGTTTGGGACTGGATGAAGCGTCGTCTCACGTGGTCTGCACGTCCAGCACGAACGCTGGTCCAACTGAGGCGCCAGGTGGAAATGGCATGGCAAGCCGTTCCACAGAACTACATCCAGCATCTCTACGATCGTCTCCATGGGAGAATAGCAGCCTGCATTGCTGCGAAAGGTGGATATACACTGTACTAGTGCCGACATTGTGCATGCTCTGTTGCCTGTGTCTATGTGCCTGTGGTTCTGTCAGTGTGATCATGTGATGTATCTGACCCCAGGAATGTGTCAATAAAGTTTCCCCTTCCTGGGACAATGAATTCACGGTGTTCTTATTTCAATTTCCAGGAGTGTATTTCCACAGAATGAGAAACGGACGCTTGCACAATCGCTCATTCTATAGAATCACTATTATTGCGGTGTAGTACAACACGGCACGAGTAGTGAAAATTCTTAACGGTTAGAACTAACATGAATATTTGTGTGCGCTACAACCACAGAAGTACGTCTACTTGACCATACTTTGCTCTCATGGATAGCATATTCGCAGCCAGACCTTTTACGCTATGTTAAGCGGATGCGCCCTAGATCAGGCATCTCTCATCTCATCGTATTACCTTTGCCTATCCATATAACACAAACAATCGCTACCTCCTCCTTTGTTGCTGTTGTCCGCCTTTGGAACGGCCTACCCTTTTCTTTACACACAATTCAATTGACTATTACACTTAAGGAAAAGCAGAATCAATTCATTTTGGCAGTGTTATTATTTTTCCACGAAAACCGTAAATCAAATCAAAAATGGTTCAAATGGCTCCGAGCACTATGGGACTTAACTTATGAGGTCATCAGTCCCCTAGAACTTAGAACTACTTAAACATAACCAACCTAAGGACATCACACACATCCATGTCTGAGGCAGGACTCTAACATGCGACAGTAGTGGTCGCGCGGTTCCAGACTGTAGCGCCTAGAAACGCTCGGCCACTCCGGCCGGCGAAAAAAAAACCCTAAATCATATCCTTCCATCTCCTCGTGAAGATGATTTTTTGTCTTTTAGTTTCTCAACCAGTCACGCCACTTTGTTTCCTATTCTCTACATCACTCTTGTTCTATCACGTCCCTCTTCCTCTCCCTACTTCATCACTTTACTCATGTACATTGCTGCCAGGGCCCTTATATTAAATCTATCTGCCAGTCATATGTCTTTCTCGTTCTGCATATCCAGATACACTGACAAAAAATGTCAAGCACCCAGAAGGGAAGGAAGAAACGGAATGATACTTCACAGGTCAAGTGGGTGTGTGTTGTTATTTCAGCACTTACAACATCGAATCAATTTTACAAGGAACTTGGCTACATATCAGGATGCTGTTGCACCGTCTCTGACCTGGATGCATGCATTGACTCGGTTTGGAAGGCTGTAATTAATCCATCGTATCCTATCCTGTCCCAGGACTGTTGCAGTTGGTTTCTGACTGGTTTCTACTGGGGACAGATCTGCAGATATTGTTGCTTACAGGAGTACCTCAACATCACGCAAACTGCTCCTACAGATGGTGCCACGTGTGGACAAGCATTGTCTTATTGGAAATGGCACCACGAAACTGTTGCCCGAGAGGTAACACTTAAGAATGCAGAATATCCATGAATAACCGTCGGGCCATCAAGAGTTCTTTCGGTGACTACCAGCCATGGTCTCAAATGATACCCGATGGCTCACCACACCAAGACATCAGGAGTAGAGTTGCAGAGCTACCGTAGACTACTGCAAGTAAGCGCAGAATACGGTAGTTTTCCTAGTAGCGTTAGGCAGTTGAGACCGTGACTGAGTTAGCTGTATGTTGAATGCGTTGCAAACCTGATGGCCCTTACCTCACTTCGACCGCTTTTGTATGGGTATGCGAACAGTGTTTTACTAGATTCCCCAAGAAACTGGAAACGGTGAACAGTCTAGAAACTGAGTGAGGGTATATAAAGAAAGGGCCGCATAATCTACGGAACATTTTTGTTCTACATAGGTATCCTCAGATCTGGAACTTTATTTACAGTAAAATTGAAGTTGTCAATGTTTAATTCAAGTTTTATTCTAAAATTGTTGATTTGTTATGTGAAACAGAGGGATGCTGTAGTAAAAATAAAAAAAAAACAATACACATTTATCATGGAGTACTAGAAAATGCAATATATTGAAAATAGGTAAAAATAAAGGAAAAGCAAAACAATAACATATCAAACATTGCTTCAATACTTCGTCTAACTTATAGAAAACATGTTTCTGTTATTCATAAACAATGTGAATAATAACAGGAGACTCTTGCTTCTGATTGTGATAAAGAACTTTCCATTGAGTACGTAATAACAGCAGTAATTATACAGCTTTTTTAAAATATTTTTGTGCATGAAACTGTACTTGCATCAAAAATACTTGCTTTGATTACATAAAAGATCAGGCGTAAAGCGATCAATTTTTTTTTTTACTTATGAAATGCAATTTATACTTTATAAGGATATAAAATACGCAATGACAAAAAACAAAATAATTTACATTGTACTTTCTAATGCAGAGCGTAGAAGGATAAATATTCTAATAATACCATGAAAGGGAAGGAATTGGCCGTTTGTCTTTCTTAGGAGAAGGCGAGAAGATTATATATGTTCAGACCGGTATCTGAACTCAGTTGCTCTTGAAAGTTCGCCATGGCTCCACATCTCTCTTTCTCTAGCATTCAGACTTGGTTTTCTAGCTGCTATGCAACAGAAGTCTAGTTGGTGACGGCAGGCAGCTTTGTGGAGGTTGCGCAGCCGCTGTGATACGCTCTCCTTGTGCTGCGTCTTGCTGATCCAAAACTCGCGCAAATTAATTAACTAGGCCGCTTGACCTCAGCTGTTATCAAAGCGAAGCAGCTGCGCCGGGTGTTAATTACGGGCGATGTATATCTAGCAAATTGCGCGTCTGTATTGGTACGCAGGGGCTGATGCAGCCCGCGTGACGCACTAACCGAGGTCGGCCATCGCTGCAGTCACGTTGGACGCTACTCTCGGCGAAACAGAAGTTATACCAACTGTTCGAATTTGTATAGTAAGCAAATAGCCGATGTGTCAGTGGCATCGAATTGTCTCTTGTTGTGTTTACCAAAAGCTATAAAACTAACTTTCCTACGCTTGCTCTACATCTTACTAAACTGATTTTGGCTGATTTCTCCTATTGGAAGTAGCACCTTCCTCGGTAAAGTTACGAAACGATATAGATGCTACCAGAAGTCAGTGGAAGGCGATGTTTCTGACTCCGAACAGGTTGGCGCATTGTTGTCAAATGAATAGGTTCAAATGGCTCTGAGCACTATGGGACTTAACTTCTTAGGTCATCAGTCCCCTAGAACTCAGAACTACTTAAACCTAAGGACATCACGCACATCCATGCCCGAGGCAGGATTCGAACCTGCGACCGTAGCTGTCGCGCGGTTCCAGACTGTAGTGCCTAGAACCGCTCGGCCACTTCGGCCGGCTCAAATGAATAGCTTCGACATTTCTGAAATACTGGAACCATAACGGATACAGTGTGTATTATTACTATTATTGTTATCATTATTAACCTAATAGATGAACTGGCGGTAGAAAGTTACAGTTGCTTTCTGTTTCGATTAGTGATTGAGACTATTTAAGCACGATTAGAAGGTTGTCGGTCACTGTCGTAGTCTTCTCCTGTTTAAATAAACTGATGTGTTAAAAATATGTGTTTCGTTAACGTACCAATGAAGGTTAAAATATCGAAATTCTACCACTGTGAGACACTAATCACTATGGGCACCAGGGACCTCTATTACCGTCAAACGTGAGTTGGTCTTCTGTCTCTTGTGAACTAGTTAATGAAAGTTATTTAAACAGGGACGGATCGAAAAAGAAATCCACTGAAGTATTTGTGTAAGGACAACCGGCGAGCAAATTCCTCTTCACTGATTTATGCAAAGGCAGAGCGATTAATATATTCTGTCACAACCTTTGGAGATTTTTCTCGTCAGCTTGGAAAATCTAATCCTTTCATACAAAGACATCGCATGCTGTCTTGCACATCGTGTGTGAACTCAGGAACATAGAGATAGGGCCCTGTTGACGCAAAAGCAGCATTTTGACTGGGAAAGGGATGTTGCAAGCTGGCCGTTGTGGCCGAGCGGTTCTAGGGGCTTCAGTCTGGAACAGCGTTGCTGCTATAGTCGCAGGTTCGAATCCTGCCTCGGGCATGGATGTGTGTGGTGTCCTCAGGTTAGTTACGTTTAAGTAGTTCTAAGTCTAGGGGATGATCTCGGATGGTAAGTCCCATAGTGCTCAGAGCCATTTGAACCATTTCTTTGGATCTTGTAGTCTGTTCAACTGGTCTGCTGAGGGATCACGTTACAATCGAATCAATGAGTTATCATTAGACCCACATGGTGGTGCAAGTGTTTTCACCTGAAGCAGCGTTATGTTAGCAGCACTTAGACATCGGCATGTATTATCGAACGGTAGTGTGACTCCTACAATCTATCGGAATGATCGCCTTTTTCGTGGTGCATATTGGGTCTTGATCCCATTTGATGGATCAAAATTCCCTCCCACACTTTGCTGACCTGATGAGTGAGTACTAGTAACATGAAAACATCGTGTTTCTAGCGTGGCCAGCTTATTCCTTCGACCTACATCTAATGAATATGTCTGTGATGTTACTGGCCGAATAATTACAGCCATAACATCACTGTAATCGACATTGCTGGCCTCCAGAGTGGCCTTGTCCAACAGTGGAAGACGTGACCACTAGCCATGTGGAACAGCATCACTCGCAGCATGGGGAGACCTCGCACATTCTGTACTGCCGTTTACGAACCTCAAACACAACATCAGCGCGCTAGATGCCAGCGGCAAGGGCACAGCACAAAGTAACGGATGTCTGGTACGCCTCGTAACAGTATCACTGTGAAATATGTCTCAATGTTTACAGAGCAGCCCTTAGAGCACTCACGACCGCCACGTCTGTTGTTATTTAGTGGATCTCGAAAATACTTAAAGTTATACATACGAACTGCCCGCCGGTTGGCCGTGCGGTCTAACGCACGGCTTTCTGGGCGGGAAGGAGCGCCGGACCCAGCACGAATCCGCCCGGTGGATTTGTGTCGAGGTCCGGTGAGCCGGCCAGTCTGTGGTTGGTTTTTAGGCGGTTTCCCATCTGCCTCGGCGAATGCGGGCTGGTTCTCCTTATTCCGCCTCAGCTACACTATGTCGCTTCAGTTGGACCAGAGGATCCAGTCCATTCCATGTAAAACAGCCCACACCATTATGGAGCTATGACCAGTTTGCGCAGTGCCTTTAAACATCTTGGGTCCATGGCCTTATGAAGTGTGCATCTAGGGTCCAACCGATATGGTCACGAACCCAGGAGAGGCGATATCGTGCTGTAAGCAAAGGCACTCGCGTCGGTTGTCTGATGCCATAGCCCATTAACGCCAAATTTAGCTGCACTGTCCAAACGGAGACGTTTGTCGAACGTCCAACATTGATTTCTGTGGTTATTTCAGGTAGTGTTGCTTGTCTGTTAGCATTGACGAATCTACCTACACTAACGCCGCTGCTATCGGTCGTTAAGTGAAGACGTCCAGTCACTGCTTTGTCCACGGTGAAACATAATGCCCGAAATTTGGCACATTCTTGACACTGTGAAGCTCGAAAAATGAATTCCCTAACGATTTCTGGAATGGACTGGCCCTTGCATCTAGTTGCAGGGGTTGAAAGTCTGTTAATCCCCGTTGTGCGGCCATAACCACATGGAAAACCTTTCCATGTGTGCCACCGGATTATGATTGACAACTGTACCTGTACATATACATTGCTATCTCATGACTTTTGCCACCTCAGTGTAAAATTTGTGTATATAGTAAAGTAAGTAATAAATAAATGTATGACAAGTGCCTCCCGTCGCGTAGACCGCCCGCCGGTGCAAGTCTTTCGATTCGACGCCACTTCGGCGACTTGAGCGTCGCTGGGGATGAAATGATGATTATTAGGACAACACAACACCCAGTTCCTGAACTGAGAAAATCTCCGACCCAGCCGGGACTCGAACCCGGGCCCTTAGGATTGACAGTCTGTCGCGCTGACCAGTCAGCTACCGGGGGCGGACAGTAAATTAAGTAAACCTCTACAATAATGTGCAGCCTGGATTCCACCCCCCCCCCTCCCCCACACACTCACTTTTTAATACTAAGGCATAAAGACCCGCTTACATTCTTCCTTACAAGTAATTTGTAGAAACACTATATGAAGTTGCATTTCCTCTTCGTTCCTTTTATACCGGATATGGCGCATGTGATACGAGCGCGCCTGCGCGCTCGAGTGTGTGTGTGTGTTTTAGGATAGTGATGCAAAGTTGAATTCACCTGTTTAGTATTAATGTAGTTACATCTGCAAAAGAAAACTAGATATAAACTTCGAATTATTCCGACTAGAAACTGCAAATCTTCAGCAAAAATTTTTTAGACATGGGTCGACACAGTTTCTCCCTGGTAATCGCGTATTTCGAGAGTTATTTACGTGAGATCGGTATGGTTCAAGGCGCAAGGGCCATTCACTGTTCCGCCATCACAAACCTGCTTTTGTTTCAAGCACACCGGGGAAATGTACAAGAAGTTTATTTCATCATCGTCATAGCAAAGCATGCTCCCGAATAGTCACAAAGCGAAGTAAGTAGAAAGTATGAGCAGCTTTTTTCGGTTTTGTCGTGTATCGAGAATGACGCCATTCCATCGACTGGCGCTTTTAGTCTTGTGTTTTATGCGAAACCCAGGTCTCTTCACCAGTAACGATGTGGTTCGAAAACTCCTTATCATCCATTTATTACCGAGTGAGGGAAGTCAGTGCAGCTCCCATTCGTTGTTTTTTCTGTTCATCACCTACCACATACTTTTTTGCAGACTAAATCGTCACCGCCGGCCGTTGTGGCCGAGCTGTTCTAGGCGCTTCAGTCTAGAACCGCGCTGCTGCTACGGTCGCAGGTTCGAATCCTGCCTGGGGCATGGATGTGTGTGCTTGTCCTTAAGTTAGATATGTTTAAGTAGTTCTTATTCTAGGGGACTGATGACCCCAGATTTTAAGTCTCGTAGTACTCAGAGCCATTTGAACCATTAAATCGTCACCAGTAATGTGACAAAGGACTGACTGTGACATATCAGGAAAGCATAAGTTGAGTCTATCAATAGTGAAACGTCTGTCCTATTGAGTTTTTTCTCAGTCCTTGATTTGAGTTTGTGAGTCACAACTAGAGGTCGGTATGATCGTTCTTTATAGTTAATATTCGCTTGTCCGCCATTGAACATGATACACCATCTTGGGACTGAACCTTCCTTCCTCACATTTCCACAAAACTTCAGTTATCTGTCTGTAAATTTCGAAAGCGAAGACTCTGTTTCCATTAAGAAATCGTATTACCCTACGAACATCACACTTAGGGAATTAGTAAATTTTTTTACATATTTTAAAGCGGATAAATGAGCAGTAAACGACCATTCCAGCTCGCTGCTAGTCTCACGCTCGTACAAACGGCTAGGAAGGTCTATGACATGGCGGCGGTGGTGTAGGGACAATTGCGCGTCTCGTCACATCAATACGTTACTTACTTCTAGAACGACCCTCGTATATCTTCAATTATGGACTCGGAATGAAGAACATGACCACCATTATGAAACTGTGTGTGATAGGGGGCACCCTTATCTAAGACGACACAGCCTGCCCGTGTTAAGCGCTTACAGTACTCCATCAACCATTCTACACTGGGTCTACAGGGAGCAATTTACGCATTGCAGCCTGTTAGCCAAGTGTGGCGTTCGCTGGAAATTTAAGTCCCAACGGTACGCGTAGCAGTGACGTTTCCGTAAGTTTGGCGTGAAAATCAATACCAATATTGTCTACTGATGTTTAAAATCTTTGTTTGAAATACAAACCGACTGTTTATTTCAATGACTCTTATTTCCTAGAAAACAGCTGACACGTAATGCACATAACCCTGCTTTCATTACAAAATAAAGAGGAAAACGCGGCAAGTGTCATAATTCGATTTCCCAGAAAAATCGCTCAGTAGAAGAGGGGTCAAAATTAGCTAACTCGTGTCTCGGTTTATCCGTAGATACCCGACTGTTTCTGAGGAAACGACGGTCAAAGTATTCGATGTGCTCTACGTGCCCTTTAAATGCTTCAACCAAAGCGGTGTCACAATATCTAACATCGCGACTTTACAGTTTTGCACCCGCTGTTCGAAACCCGACTTTTATTTTTGGTTTTCATGTTTCTACGCATATCCGTAGAATATTACTATACGAATGTTTTCCAATGTATACTGAGACAACGTAGACTTTATTCGTCTGAATTTAAATTAATTTAAAAATAAATAAATAAATGAGAAAATTACTTGAAACTGTTTTTGGTGAAATTCCTGCAGTGTATTTTATTTCATATTCAATTGCTAGAGTCAGTTTTCCTAAGTTGATCCGTTATGCGTGAAATTATTGCCATCATGTGAAATCTTCAGCGATGTTAAAGACGTTTCTTTCCCGATCGGTATTATCCATGCTAATGCACCAAATATTCCTGAAGAATAAACATCAGAATAAAATATGAGGATTTATATGAAAATGAAATATAGGATTATGAGAATATGAGAATTTAAAAACATGTAACCCCTGAAAATACCATAGACATATATATTATCCAATGTGTGACAATTATTGTGGAACCAAGCTGTAATTTTACAAGCAGTGTAACGCCCTTGTATTCCCTAACTTAATAAGAAACATTCGTGTGTGTTAAGCTTCTACAGACATGGGTAGATAAAAGAAAAAAGAAACAATGAAATCAAATCAGTAATCGGGTTTAGAATACGGGGCACATAAGCGAGAAGCTGTGAAGGTAGCCACTGCGTCACCATTTCAGCTGAGATTATCGGGCGCTAAAAGCATCTACGTGACACTGAAAACTTTGACCATCGTTTCCTCGGAAATGGTCGAATATCTACTGATAGGCGCTGAGCACTATGCGACTTAACTTCTAAGGTCATCAGTCGCCTAGAACTTAGAACTAATTAAACCTAACTAACCTAAGAACATCACACACATCCATGCCCGAGGCAGGATTCGAACCTGCGACCGTAGCGGTCGCTCGGTTCCAGACTGCAGCGCCTAGAACCGCACGGCCACTCCGGCCGGCGAATATCTACTGATAATCCGAGACAAGTGTTGGCTTATTATGACTCCTTTTCCATTGAACGAAGTTTCTGGGAAATCGAGTTATGACACTTGCCGTGTTCTTCTCGTAAGTGTATGTTATGTATTGACAAATCCAACATCTTTCCAATAACATGCTATAGTAGAAGGGCATGCACTGTGCTCTGTGCATTGTAAATGAGTACGGACCGAATGATGTCACGAGATATTTGATTTTATAGAGTTTTAGACTTGAGATACTTAGTTTAAATATTATTGGTGTTAATATTTGCTTTCAAATTAACTTATTATTGGATTTTTCATTCATCTTAATCTTTCCTTTTGTGTTACTGATTCGAGTGGTCTGTTACGCGCGAGTGCGCTTACGTCGTTCATCTAAGTCTCAGCATTGTGTTTACATTTCGCGGCGTGCGGTTTTAGCTTTAGCGGTTCGTAAGTTAAGTTCTGACAAAGTTGTTTGTGCACTGTTACTCGGTTATTAAATTTAGTAGTTTTCAACGGTGTCTCGTGCTGTTTCTGGTGAAATAATGGTTTAACAAACTTTGGGAGACGCGCGGGCTAGCCGAGGGATCTCAAGCGTCTTGCCCACGGTTCGAGCGGGTCTCCCCGTCGGACGTTCGACTCGGGCATGGATATGTGTGTTGTCCTTAGTGTAAGTTAGTTTAAGTTAGGTTAAGTAGTGTGTAAGCCTAGGGACCGGTGACCTCAGCAGTTTGGTCCTATAGGAGCCTACCACAAATTTCTAAACTCTCGCCCACTGTATTTTGTAAAGTTGTTTGTGCATTGAAGTCAAATGGTTCAAATGGCTCTGAGCACTATGGGACTTAACTTCTAAGGTCATCAGTCCCCTAGAACTTAGAACTACTTAAACCTAACTAACCTAAGAACATCACACACATCCATGCCCGAGGCAGGATTCGAACCTGCGACCGTAGCGGTCACGTGGTTCCAGACTGTAGCGCCTTTAACCGCTTGGCCACCCCGGCCGGCCATTGAAGTCATTTATTAAATTTTGGTAGTTTTCGGCGGACGGTTCTTATTATTTGTACCGAAATATTTCAGAAAAAATTTCGTTCACTGTGTTTAATTTTCGTTGAGTGTTCCAGTGGTCGCTTGAATTTTTTGTTTTAGATAATAAATTGTGTGAAGGTTTTCGTATTTGTATCAGTTGTGCTTTAGTAGTATTAATAAAAGTAGTTGCTTTGTTAGTAGAGAGCGAAATTCGATATCACTATTTGTTAGTTCTTTAAATAGTGCTACTATAGTAATTGTACTTAGGCAACGTAGACGTTTAGTTGTTTTCAGTAACTGTTATCGTTTTACCATGAGTGAGAAATGTGATCTTTGTCGTAGGTTTGTGAGTAGTAGGTTACGGTTTGAGATTTGTTCAAAGTATTTTCATTGGGGGAATGCAGTGGGGAAGCCAGTGAGTATTCTAGCGAGATCCTCTCCTGAAAATGCAGACATTGTAGCAGAAATAGTTTGATAGAGGAGCAGGAGCGTAAGATCTGTGCCCTTCAGGTGCGGCTACAGAACGCAAAGGAGGAACTAGATAGGATTAGGAGGGTGAAGGGCGTTGGGGAATGGGAATTGGCAGTTGGTAAGAAGGCAGCTAGAAGGAGGAGATGTTCACACAGTTGTACTTTGTGTGTAGCCAATAGGTTTGACTAACTGTCAGAGTTTAGTGGAGAGGAGCCTCTCGTAGCTGTAGGTGTAGGAAACATGCAGCAGTCCTCAACAGTTAGGAGGCCTAAGTTAGTTGCGAAGTCTAACAGAAAGAAGGTTCTGCTGCTAAGTAGTTCGCACGGTAGAGGTGTGGGCCAGCTGTTGCAGGAAGTGTTGGGGAGTGAGTACCAGGTCACCAACATTGTGAAGCCTAGTGCAGGGTTGGCTCAGGTGACTGTCAATGTAAGGGAGTTATGTAGGAATTTTACGAAGAGAATCGGTTAGTGATTGTGGGTGGAGATGGGAATAGTCTTGCTAGGGACGGAGAGTATGATGTGGGTAGTTACCTGGTAAAGATAGCTACTCAGACTGTGGCACTAATGTTAACTTCGTGCAACTGTTTCAGCGTCATGATCCCACATCTTAACGCTGCTGTTAGGCATGTTAACCTGGGCTGGAGAAGGCACTGATGGCAGAGAGCATGGCTCACATCGTAATGGTGCCAGTTGAGTCTACCAATAGATCGGGTTTCACTAAGCAAAGCCTGCACCTCAATAGGTGACAGTGTAGTGGGTGGTGTTGGGATCACTCACGGAAAAATTCCTATAGTAGCTGGTATTAGAGTTCCACCTTTTTTAGACTGAAGTCAGCTGATAATCATCCCTGCTGAAAGGAAGTCCCCCTAACAAAAGGAATCACCGTCAAAGGTGGTCAGGTATCCAAGTAGTGAAGGAATTAGCACATTTCATCAAAATATGAGGTATTAGAGATAAAGCTAGTGAACTTTGAAATTGTTGGTATATCAGAGCACCACTGCAACAATTTGACAGTTCAGAGGCTTCCTTTACAAGGAATTCTTTGAGGAGTGAGGGAGCAGCCATGTGCGTATAAAACAGTATTCCATTTGAGTCCGTAGACGTATCACGACATTGCACTGAACAAGTATTTGAATTTTGTGCAGCGGCATTTGAATTTGGTGAAACTAAACTTCTAATTGTTGTTATTCATAGGTCCCCTAACTCTGAGTTCAGAGCATTTCTGCTCCAGCTAGAGATGGTTCTTGGTTCACTTTACAGGAAGTACTAAAATTAGTTATACTCGATGACTTCAGTATTAACTTTGTGACTGTGCAAGAAAATTTGGTCCTACTGTGGGATATTAATGTGGAGTCATAAAGGTCTGTCGACATTTTATACTTTGCATGTGCCTGGCACTAGGTTTCAGCGTCCGCATTCATCGATGTTTCGACTAATCGATGCAACTCTACAGTTCCTGTGTTTCTTCGAAGTGAGAAACCACCGAAACTGTATTTGTCTTGAGTCTATATTTCAGCTTTAATTTCTTGTAGTTCAATGTTTCGTGAAGATTAAGTCCATCTTTGCTGAATTATGGTATCAAACATAGACCTTCGTCTCACTCTAATTGAGAAACGAAACCAAATGCGGTATAATCTATTAGAGAAAGGGGAAAGCTCGGACGAAAAGTATTAGCCGCTCTATTAGACTTTTGCAGCGCGGGATTAGCCGAGCTACCTAGGGAGCTGCAGTCATGGACTGTGTGGCTGGTCCCGGCGGAGGTTCGAGTTCTCCTTCGGGCATGGGTGTGTGTGTTTGTTCTCAGGATAATTTAGGTTAAGTAGTGTGTAAGCTTAGGGAATGATGACCTTTACAGTTAAGTCCCATACGATTTCACACACATTTTCTACTACACTTTTCGTAAGTCCAGTACACATGTAGCACACGATACGGAGTAGAGCTATGTATTGCTTTAAATCGTCAGGGATACGGAAAATTTATGAGCTGGAGGAGAACTGACGTCAGGTTGACTTCCTTTTGTGGTCATCGCTTTATCAAAGGAACTATTCGATTTCATCCCAAGGTTCAACTAACAGCTTCAACCCCTGTTTGCTCTCTCCTCCTACTCCGAATTCGGAGAGGGATTTGAATCCTCATCCGGCCATCTAGATTTGGGTTTACTGTAGTTCCTCTAAGTTATTGGATGAGATCGATGGGATCGGGTTTTCAAGATGGTTGCTGCCGATTTTGTGTTCCATCATTGTACGTCCAGGGTAATTCACCATCTCCAGTAACCTCAGCGTTGGTGGGCACTTGTTCGAGAAGCGACACGTCTGAGATAATCGATCGAACAACATATTTTTCAGCGGAAGTGGTATAGGTTCCAAGGACTGCCATCGTGATATACTAGGTAATTGCTGGCAACGCCTTCGAAAGATTGTAATTAGTCTCGTTAGTTTTGTAATGCACTCACAGATTGTCCCTAACTAACAACAAAGCGAGACTGCATGTCATTAGTGTGTCAAATCAATGAACTTGTAACGGAGGATGTGCCTTCATGATAAGCGGATTCAGACAATCTTCTTTAAGATGATAGATAGGTCTAACATCTATAATCAGGTATTGTGTGAAGAGTATGACAAAATTTATTTCTAAAGACACACGCAGTTTCTTTCTGCCGTCACGGTGGATGACAGAAGTTTTGAATGAATCTGTTTTGCGGAAACGCCCGAGGGCGCAATACGGAGTAAAGGAAAGGGGACTTGATTCCTCCCCTCAAATCAGGCGTTCTCATTAACGTTTCCAGTCTGTTTCACAAATCACCTCAGAAACGTCGTCGCATATTCCGCGCTCCATCCTAGTCCTTGTCCTTTCCCTTAATGACGCAGCTGTAGCTAAACGCCTTAGAAAGAGAGAGAGAGAGAGAGAGAGAGAGCTGTAACCAAAAGAATTGAAAAACTCCATATAATTGTTTCAACAGAAGTCACTTGTATGATGCCAGTTCAGAAGTAAAAAAAGAACTTGCTTCTCTTTATGTACAAATGATTGCTATCGATGTGCTGTCGTACAGAACTCCCGACCACCAAGGTGTGAAAAAATTTGTTTGTGCCTTAGACAGCAGTTATGAGTTGCCAGATAAAACCACACTTAGATGTTTACTGATCTCAAAATTATAGGAAGAGATAAAAAATAAATTAGAGAAAGCTCTTATAAAATGTAATTTTTTTAGTGTTACAGCGGCCATGAGGAAAAGCAACATGAATGAAGTGGAATTTAACATTGCCATTGACTTGCCACTTTATTATAGACTAAAAATTAGTTTCAGCCATATTAAAAGCGACAAAAACTGCAGGTCGTCACAACGCAGAATCTATGCACATGTAACTAACATTTTTTTAAATGTTTCTTTTATTAACTCGTCAATGCCATCCTGAATTTAGTTTCATTCTTGTTATCGGTACATGTCGGTGTAAGTCAAGTCGACGTAACTTGTAAGGTATTTCTTGGCAGTTTCACGCCTTCGCTTCCCAGCCCCACTCACCCTCGCCCCTTTTGCTGATATAAACCAGAAGACGTCGTGTCATTTGTCTTCTGTTTACGGACACTGCCAACCGTAACAAATCACTGAATAATACGGTTACAAGAGGCTTAATAGATTTTATTATTCAGTACTACAAATAAGCAACACATTTGAACGTAGCTGTCTCTGTAATGCCCTTTCTCAAAACATTATTACTTCCGTGCCCAAAGTTTTCACTTAAGACTTAGTGCGATAGCAGACTAACAAGTGAGAAACGAACGCGAACCCCAACACCGTCTGAACCAAAATTAATACAGCATAGCAAAATCAGCCGGTAGTGGCGTTAAAGTTGATGTTTTGCTGTCTCCCGAGAGTATAAACAACTTGCTTTGGTGTGCGATTTATGTGGAAGTGCTTCCGTTGTGTTAGTGAATCGGAACAGAATTAAAACTTTCGGTGCTTATAAAACAGCGTCAGTATTAATGCATATATTTGCCAAAAACGGCTAACCATAGCAAGTTGTAAATATAGGCCGTACTAACCGAATCGGAACTTTACAGTGGTAATGGGAAACTCTCAGCTGTTGTGTAATGGAAGCTGTTGTATCGGCACTACGGCGAAGCCGACGAAACGCTATCTATCAGGTTCTGTCAAGTGCAAACTTGGAGCGGCGCGGGTATATTATAGGAATACATCGGTAGGATGGGTGAAGGTGCCAGCGCTGCAGCCTCTCGCCGCACCTTTCGTTATCCTTCATTAATACCGTATTGTGCTCTTTATACCGCTCCATGCGCTTTCCCCGACGAAAGGCGAAACACCCAACAAAACTTCTAGTTCTGCAAGCTACATATTTTATGTCGACTTCACTAAGATCATAAGTGCTGCCGATCTCAGCGATGTAGCAGCTGTAGCACTGCAGTAGAGTGATGGCCCTTTTGTTTTGTACTGAGTGTTAACTCAACTGAGAAAAAACATAATGAGTGAGAAGCCACCCTTGATCTCTTCAACGCAGTTTCAATCTTCTTATTCCAATGTGCAGTGTATACTATATCTGTTGAAGTCAACAGCAAACATGCTCACCTAAGCTAGTAGCATTCCATGCAGACCAGTGAACAGTTCCCCCTCACACTCTTATACTTTATGCTGATGTCCCGTTCTTCTTCTTCTTCTTCTTCTTCTTCTTCTTCGCCGGCCGCCGTGGTCTAGCGGTTCTGGCGCTGCAGTCCGGAACCGCGGGACTGCTACGGTCGCAGGTTCGAATCCTGCCTCGGGCATGGGTGTGTGTGATGTCCTTAGGTTAGTTAGGTTTAAGTAGTTCTAAGTTCTAGGGGACTTATGACCTAAGATGTTGAGTCCCATAGTGCTCAGAGCCATTTGAACCATTCTTCTTCTTCTTCTTCTTCCTCTTCCTCCTTTCCCCGTGCTTCTAAGACTCTGAAGCTCAACCGAACATCGAGAAGTAATATATTGGCCAAATTTTTATGAGAATTTTTTTTTATATGTGAAAATAATTTTTCAGATCGCAAGACGTTAAAAAAAGAATTTTTTTGACAATTTTATGCAAAATTTCTGACATACTAGCAGGTTACTTCAACATTACATGTTTCTCAGGTCCTCAATCAAATCTTTCTGGACTACAATATCCGTGATAAGACAGTAGTAGTGGTTACAGACAACATTGCAGTTACGAAAAAGTTGCCTAAATCTTAAGGATTCCACACTCGCCTGTTTTACCAACTGCATCAACTTAATAGTACAGGATTATTTCAAAGCAGAAATATTTACCAAAATTTTATTGAAAACAAAGGCTATTGTGACTTTCTTTCATAACTCCACACAAGCCACTGACAAGCTGCGCAATGTTCAAAAAAGAGCAAACAAGAAAGAACTGAGACTGATATAAGAAGTGCCGACTCGATGGAACAGTTCATGCCAGACGTTGGAAAGAATTTTGGAATTACGAAGTGAGCTTGAGATTGCGATCAGTGTAAGATCAAAAGCACTGCCTACCCTTACAGCAGAAAATTACTTAGTTATACAAGAGATAATAGATCTTCTTGAACCTTTTGAAGAAGCAACAACAACAATCTCAAGGGAGTCAGTCATACATTACTGCTTCCTTAATTATACCTCTTATACAGGGTATTGCTGCAAAATTTTCAGACTTGTAAAGCACCTTAACAACTAATGAAGGACGAAGTGTTCTTAATTCCTTAATTAAATCAGTCAACGGAAGAGTAACACCATTTAACACATTGACTGTTAATATCCTTGTGGCATTATTAGTTCCTAGGTTTAAAAAGCTCGTTTCAGGACGTTTCAACAGGCAGAGAACCCTGCACAAGTAGCCTACTTAAGAAAGAGTATGCTACTATCATCCCATCAACTACAAGAATAATACCTCAAACAGAAGTACACATGAACAGTGCTAATACGTTTACAGATACATCTAACAGTTAGAAATCGGATGATCCGCTGTTTTTGACCCAATTAGCAACAGCGTAACGTCGATGTCGTTACACCAGTCAGTGATTCCATAATCGACCTACATCAGTATTCTGAAGAACCTGTAACAGACAAGCATGTTTGTGCATTAGAATATTGGGTAGAATCGAATAGTATTTTGCGTGTAACGCCCATTAAATTTTTGTGGTGTCCAGCGACTTCAATTCCTTCAGAGAGGGTTTTCTCCAAGGCAGGATAAATAATTACTTAAAAACCCAACAGACTAAAGGAGAATAATTTAAACACCTTACGTGAACTTTTTAATGTTGTATTTTAAACAGCAGACTAAAGGACAAGTATTTAAATAGGTTACTTTTGTAAAACAAAATTTGCATACTGGTATTGTTGTATTTTAAGCAATAAAAATTCGTTGAAAGCTATTTTTCATTTGAAATACCTGGCCAAACAAACGCACATATTTTGTAAATGATTGGCCTTATAAACGGCATATAACTTTAGTGCGAAACCTTCAGTAATAACCAGTCTTGTATTTGCTTCTCAACACCCCATATATACCATATATAGGATATATATAAGCTGAGAAACCCTATGTTGTCTGGATATTTATTTACAGCTGTACCCGAAGCTCCATATGTGTGGAATTTAACAATGTTTGAAGCAGTATTATTGAGGACACAAACGAAGAGCTTGTTTACTTCACTAACGCTGGAGAGAGGCACGTTAAGTTGGATGCGCGAAAAGCAACTGCCACTAAGATCCACACCCGCAACGTGCAGCATTTTGCCTTCTGCTTCGTTTATGGTCTTGGCATAACATTAGCTCATGGGAATTGTACACGTTTAAAGAGAAATGGTAACCTGTTGGGATTAAGTGGGTTCCAGGGTATAAAAACTGGCTTCCTGGGTCACTTCCCGTCGAAATTTCCAGTTCTCTGATGTTACGTCGGAGAGAAGTAACTTTCAGTGTCTGTGAGAGAATAATTCTGAGGAGAGAGATAATGCTTTGCACCTCGCTTGTGGAAGGAGTCTCCAAAGACCGAGGTAAAGCCTGATGTTTTCGAGCTGCAACAAATCTCGCCTCACAATCTTCATTGTGGTCTTAAGAATGCACTGTCCTCTCAGACTTTTAGCCTTTCTCGTGTACTCAGAATGAGTCGGTCATTTTCTAGCATTTTTATTCGTAATGAAAATGAAACCAAAATCTAATGAGTAGACATCCTAGTGACAAAGCAAACTTAAAAATATTTTTCACTCCTACGAGTAGAGCGGGCTGTTCGAGATCTGGCCCGTTAAGAGTCGTGGTTCTATTCAGACAATTATCAGACAAGCTGGAACTGGGGCAAATGGTGGATCCGAATTGGGAATAATTGGGAGAGGCTTACCAGTTCTGGCATATGCCTTTCAATCAATGGCAACCTCCCGGAAACCTTGACTGGAACTGGGTGATTGGAGCCATATTATTTTATTTCTGGGACATGATCCCTTGTTGCCCCAGCGAAAAACTGCAATGTAGTGTATGTGTAAGTCTTGTATGTGTGTGTATGTGTTAACTGTACAGAATGAAGTGTTGTATGTGCTTTTATTTTTCCTACCAAAGAGTATAAATGAAACATATCGAAAGAAACAAAGGAAAGTCATTAAGTTTTTAATACACAAACCGAAATCAATAAATCTATATATCATAGCTAAATAATTTCGTCGTTCTCTTTTATTCGTAAAGATAAGACTGTGACGCTTAATTCTGTCTGCGATGCAAACTTCCGAAAATGCATTTAACACTGAGTAATTACAAAATAACAGCGCTATGTACTGATTCTTTGATGTACTACGAAACTAATAGCACCATATATTGGTACTTTGGTGTATTACGCCGAGATGGTTAAAGATCCGAACTATTAGGCTGAGCCGGCCGCGGTGGCCGTGCGGTTCTAGGCGCTCCAGTCCGGAGCCGCGCTGCTGCTACGGTCGCAGGTTCAAATCCTGCCTCGGGCATGGGTGTGTGTGATGTCCTTAGGTTAGGTAGGTTTAAGTAGTTCTAAGTTCTAGGGGACTGATGACCACAGCAGTTGAGTCCCATAGTGCTCAGAGCCATTTGAACCATTTATTAGGCTGAGTAAACAGTTTTCGATAAAATTTTAAATTACAATAACTTTTATTTTGTGTTTCGATTCTGATGAAACGAACCGGTGTGTTACCCCAAGCTATGCTAAACTTCCCTGTGCATACGCTATGAAAATTCGTTTAGTAGTTTTGGAGATTTGCGGGTTCAAACAGACTGACAGCCGTTAAATTAGTATAGATATAGATGAAACTGTTGCCGCAGTACATCCTATCGGGAATTAAAATTTTTGAAAGACAAGGATAAGTAACACGGCGGATTCGATATTGAGTGACAATTGTACACATATCTACCAAGTGAATTAGAAACATACTTAGTAACGAAACTGCTGGATTTGCTATGACGTGAGAGCATTCATAATGCAGTCTATACATATAACGGAACTGCGATCTTACAGAAGGGCACAGTCCCGTACGCACTTCCAAATTTTATAAACCACAGCGACACTTACACAGCATAATGGCCCAAGGAACGAGGAAAGTTACGCCGTGAAGTTATGAATAACACATCCCTGTGATCATCTTTGTGCGCTTATACTCGTGCACCGGGAGGTAGCGGCGAGTTAATGGCCTGTGGCAGAGGGTCCTTCTGGGTAGCCGTCAGTCACTGGCCTCATTATTGCCTAAAGTTCTGTGTTCGCCGACCTCCTTTTGCTACAATGTTACTCCCACATTCGCCTGGGTGCTTTTTCAGGAAGTAAATCTCCAGGTATGCTCAATTTAGTCTACTGTTACCTGTAAAAAATTGTGGTTTGCACCCATTCTTTGGAACAAGCCACAACCGGACTCTAATCTTTAGTTCATATTACATGTGCAATTTTCTTGTCTCAATCCGAATACGGAAATAGTGTACGTATCTGCTACAGTCATAGTCTTCCATCAGGTTCTGGTAGGCTGTAGAGCGACCTTCTGAATAATAGAAGATCGATCTCTGTGAATTGTTAAAATGAAACTTCAAAATGAGGCAGTAAGGATACAAAGCAGGAGCAATGATGTAAATGGACTGATCGTTTTGCTTTCATATTTTCCTCGAAATCATGTAACATTGGTCCTATTCTACCTAGAAGATTATACAAGGGTAATCCCAAAAGAAAGGTCTCCTATTTTTTTATAAGTACAGAGACCTGTTTATTTCTACAATGGTTTACATCAGTTTACAGCTTGAACATTTAGCTAATTTTCAACATAATCACCATTTCTGTCGATGCATTTTGTACACGCTGTGGCAGTTTTTGTATGCCTGTCATACCAGCTCGCCGCCATGCTGTTCAGGAAGTTATGAACCTCTTCTTTCACCTCGTCGTCGGAGCTGAGGAGGACAAAAGTCGTAGAGGAAGACCAGGCCTCGAACACAGTGAGTAGGTTCAAAAGCAAGTAAGATGCAGTGCCTATGCAGAGATGAAGAGATTGAAATACGACTGAATATCGTAGAGAGCTGCATCAAATCAGTCTTCAGTCTGAATACCACAGCAACAACCACAAAAACGTGGTACTCAATCATGAACAGATTATTTAAGACCAATATTAGGGAAATATGCAGAGGGTTTCAGCACAGCGGTTACGAGCTTCCAGGACATATAGAGTACATCTAGACAATGAAAAATCACATAACAAGAACAAAAACACATAACGATCGTCATCAAATGTGTTAGAAATTACGACCCCGGACCGTGATGCGTGTCTCATATGTCTGGCGCATGAAACGTCTTTTTTCTGACACCTTCTCTGAGGACGATCGTTGCCTGTTTTTTCTCGTATGATTCCTGCAATGCTAAGCATAATAAACATGTTTTATCACACTGTTCGTGTCCTTCCTTTCTCGTGATCTGTGCCGTCACTACTTCACCAGGAAAGCGTAACCGACCGACCATACATGGCCGAGCGGTTCTAGGCGCTTCAGCCTGGAATCGGGCGACCGCTACGGTCGCAGGTTCAAATCCTGCCTCGGGCATGGATGTGTGTGATGTCCTTAGGTTAGTTAGGTTTAAGTAGTTCTAAGTCCTAGGGGACTGATGACCTCAGATGTTAAGTCCCATAGTGCTCAGAGCCATTTGAACCATTTTTGAACCGACCATACATTGCTAAGTGATTTTCCATCGTCAAGGTGTACTCTGTCTCTCCTGAAATTTTGTGACTGCTGTGGTGAAACACCCTGAATACGAGACGAAACGAAACGACGCCGACGAAGGTAGAAAGGTTTGGAGGATGTCTTCAGGAAGAAACTGACGACAGGACCCGAAGTCATGAAACATCATTCAACGTTGTTACAGATCATCAATGTTATAGGGGTCACCAGCTGCCTCTGGGCCACCACTTCATCATCAAACAATGTTGTGACAAGCGTGGATGCCTTCGACGCTATCTAACGTCCTGGATGATGTCAGGCCAATTTCCATAAGGTCCGCTTGCGATCTGTCAGAGTATAAATTTTACACTCTTTACAGTTTCTGTGTTTTATGGTGTACTATGCAGTGACCTGCATATGGAGGCATGTTGATGTTTGGGTCGGTCCTGGAAGGATGCTCGGATAGCCGAAGGGTTAAAGCGACTACTCGGATAAAGTGATAAATCCCAGTTCGGTTCTCGGTCCGGTAGAGATTTTCATTTGCCACTAATAAATTTTGCAGCTGAAGTCTAATAGTATTGTCTATGGTTAAATACATTTTTTCTATATAAATCTTATGTTTTCTGCCGTTGGATGGGCTAGTGGCACGGGTTGACCTCTATAACGTCAAAGCTCTGTAGCGGCGTTGGATGGCGTTCCCGGACATGGCTTTCTATCCTCAAATTGTGCCTCAAGATACTCTCTACCATTTCTCGAAGTTCGTCGGCATCGATTTGTTACACACTCCATAGAGTCAGGAGTGAATTTTCAGGCAAACCACTTGTATTAAAACATTTAAAACTGACATACAGGAAACGTACGCTAGACATGCCTCTCATCACGGCATTATAAACATTGTATACATTCACGCATTAGACAAGTCTTAGCGCTCTGAATAATCTTAGACGTTTCTACCCATAAACCTGAAATTTGTATGACCTGTAACGAAGCCGAATTCAAAAAGTGAAAAGGTCGGCCTTGTAGTAAAAGCCAGCAGTCAATGATAACTCATTAGTCATATTATTGTAGCCGTTTTGTAACTTCATTATGGAGAGGTGGAAACTCAGATGGATTAAAACAACGTAGTCCTCCTGGACCGTTTTAAGGTAAGAGAATCTGTCTCTTAAACGGGAACTACATGGCTGATCAATCAGTTCCATACGAACGTGCACAGGGGCGCTTTCAACTGAAACTGCAAACTGTCTCGAATGCACCCAAAAAGAGATTTAAGATAAGCAGTGTCCTTCCTCATTACGCACAGAAAACTATTCTTGTAATGCTTTCAAGGCGACAATGACTTTTTCGGACCTCACATTTTCCTTAACGTCCGTGAGATTAGGATGTTTTTCGTCTAAATTTGTCTCTTCCATAATGCGATAACTTTTTGAATACATCCGCATCAAATCGGAAATAAGTTGTCTCTCGCCTCTAAAAGTCTTACTACGAGCAGTGTGCAGTCATTTCCACTTAAAATACGAGATCTAAAATCCATTCCGTATGTTCTAATTTTCGTTCCTGCTCTCTATTTTGCATTCACAAATATAACAACAGTGAGTTTTAAATCGAAAAATCGTTCAAGACATGCCCCTTGACTTAACCAACGTATTTCGCAGTAAAGTACAGAATATATCGTAACTAATGGTGGAAACGCATACAATTTGAAACTAAAGGATATTAATAGGAAAAAATTCCCAGTAAACATGGGTTCTAAGACCCTACCTTAAAACCTATGAGCATTTGTTCAGTAGAAGAGATATGTTTCGCAGTGTCGAACGTGAAGAAGGATCGTAGCTCCAAAGGTACACGTTTTAGAGCCCATGTTTATTTAGAGATTTTTGCTTCTAGTATCGTTTGCTTTCAAACGTATGCGTTTACGCCATTAATTATGATACATCCTGTATAAAGTCTCGATACTCTTGGGTCAGTTTAATCGAAAACTGTTGCAACTGTCGGTGTAATGACGAATGCAACTTCAGAAAATTTAGTGGTGATACCACCAGTTTCATCGTGTGTTTCATTCCGGCAAATTTAGCACAAAGGGCTTCTTGATGCACAGAACAAAGAACCGATCATTGTACAATTTTGCTCTTTTATCATCAATTAAATCTTTAAATTCTTTCCGGATGGTGTTCTAATTTCGTTCCATATCAAATTCACAATACACATCGATTATGCGATTGTACATTGTATAATGGATACTGAGAAT
Source organism: Schistocerca cancellata (assembly GCF_023864275.1). NCBI lineage: Eukaryota > Metazoa > Arthropoda > Insecta > Orthoptera > Acrididae > Schistocerca > Schistocerca cancellata. The sequence continues at coordinate 151,351,721 of NC_064629.1, forward strand.
TGTTATCTTTCTCTGTTGTCGTTCCCATTCGTTTTTAAAGGCTTGCGACGATAAATCCTTGGACCTCCTCTTTTTGTCCAAACAGCCTCTGGACCTGTGAACTTCCCTTATACCACAAACAAATAGCGAAGGGTAAACAGCACTAACGCCACGACTCTGCCGAACACGGCCCACTGTAGTGCCAGTGAAATGTCCAGCTGTGCCGGGTATTTCCGGGAAGTATCGTGCAAAGCCGAGACAGGCTGTGCTTCGAACCTCACGCGACCCTACGTGCTTACTTGCAACTTGGCAAGACGTGGCTGATTCTGGTTTACACTGTAGAACCGTCCCTGCTAGGTGCAAAACGTTAGCTAAGCCTGTGGGCATACATTTTTCGACAAAAAAAAATCACTAGTACAGCGGACGTGGATTTCTAAATCATTAGTTCTATATCCATCAAAAAGATAGAAAAGACTATCAAAGACTGTACCGTGATGAGGAATGCAGACTATAGGGTTAATGTGAGAGAAGTTAACTGTTGTACTGGTACGTGCCTTGCCGTTGTCATTGTGTCCGACATGTTACGAGGTTTTAGGAATAAACACTACTGGACATTCAAATTGCTACACCAAGAAGAAATGCAAATGACAAACGGATATTCATTGGACAAATATACACTCCTGGAAATTGAAATAAGAACACCGTGAATTCATTGTCCCAGGAAGGGGAAACTTTATTGACACATACCTGGGGTCAGATACATCACATGATCACACTGACAGAACCACAGGCACATAGACACAGGCAACAGAGCATGCACGATGTCGGCACTAGTACAGTGTATATCCACCTTTCGCAGCAATGCAGGCTGCTATTCTCCCATGGAGACGATCGTAGAGATGCTGGGTGTAGTCCTGTGGAACGGCTTGCCATGCCAATTCCACCTGGCGCCTCAGTTGGACCAGCGTTCGTGCTGGACGTGCAGACCGCGTGAGACGACGCTTCATCAAGTCCCAAACATGCTCAATGGGGGACAGATCCGGAGATCTTGCTGGCCAGGGTAGTTGACTTACACCTTCTAGAGCACGTTGGGTGGCACGGGATACATGCGGACGTGCATTGTCCTGTTGGAACAGCAAGTACCCTTGCCGGTCTAGGAATGGTAGAATGATGGGTTCGATGACGGTTTGGATGTACCGTGCACTATTCAGTGTCCCCTCGACGATCACCAGTGGTGTACGGCCAGTGTAGGAGATCGCTCCCCACACCATGATGCCGGGTGTTGGCCCTGTGTGCCACGGTCGTATGCAGTCCTGATTGTGGCGCTCACCTGCACGGCGCCAAACACGCATACGACCATCATTGGCACCAAGGCAGAAGCGACTCTCATCGCTGAAGACGACACGTCTCCATTCGTCCCTCCATTCACGCCTGTCGCGACACCACTGGAGGCGGGCTGCACGATGTTGGGGCGTGAGCGGAAGACGGCCTAACGGTGTGCGGGACCGTAGCCCAGCTTCATGGAGACGGTTGCGAATGGTCCTCGCCGATACCCCAGGAGCAACAGTGTCCATAATTTGCTGGGAAGTGGCGGTGCGGTCCCCTACGGCACTGCGTAGGATCCTACGGTCTTGGCGTGCATCCGTGCGTCGCTGCGGTCCGGTCCCAGGTCGACGGGCACGTGCACCTTCCGCCGACCACTGGCGACAACATCGATGTACTGTGGAGACCTCACGCCCCACGTGTTGAGCAATTCGGCGGTACGTCCACCCGGCCTCCCGCATGCCCACTATACGCCCTCGCTCAAAGTCCGTCAACTGCACATACGGTTCACGTCCACGCTGTCGCGGCATGCTACCAGTGTTAAAGACTGCGATGGAGCTCCGTATGCCACGGCAAACTGGCTGACACTGACGGCGGCGGTGCACAAATGCTGCGCAGCTAGCGCCATTCGACGGCCAACACCGCGGTTCCTGGTGTGTCCGCTGTGCCGTGCGTGTGATCATTGCTTGTACAGCCCTCTCGCAGTGTCCGGAGCAAGTATGGTGGGTCTGACACACCGGTGTCAATGTGTTCTTTTTTCCATTTCCAGGAGTGTATTAGTCTAGAACTGACATGTGATTACATTTTCACGCAATTTGGGTGCATACATACTGAGAAATCAGTACCCAGAACGACCACCTCTGGCCGTAATAACGGCCTTGATACGCCTGGGCATTGAGGCAAACAGAGCTTGGATGGCGTGTATAGGTACAGCTGCCCATGCAGCTTCAACACGATACCACAGTTCATCAAGAGTAGTGACTGGCGTATTGTGACGAGCCAGTTGCTCGACCACCATTGACCACACGTTTTCAATTGGTGAGAGATCTGGAGAATGTGCTGGCCAGGGCAGCAGTCGAACATTTTCTGTATCAAGAAAGGCCCGTACACGACCTGTAACATGCGGTCGTGCATTATCCTGCTGAAATGTAGGGTTTCGTAGAGATCTAATGAAGGGTAGAGCCACGGGTCGTAACACATCTGAAATGTAACGTCCACTGTTCAAAGTGTCGTCAATACGAACAAGAAGTGACCGAGACGTGTAACCAATGACACCCCATACCATCACGCCGGGTGATACGCCAGTATGGCGATGACGAATACACGCTTCCAATGTGCGTTCATCGCGATGTCGCGAAACACGGATGCGACCATCATGATGCTGTAAACAGAACCCGGATTCATCCGAAAAAATGACGTTTTGCCGTTCGTGCACCCAGGTTCGTCTGTGATGTAGAGTCAAGGGTAATCGCAGCCATGGTCTCCGAGCTGATAGTCCGTGCTGCTGCAAACGTCGTCGAACTGTTCGTGCAGATGGTTGTTGTCTTGCAAACGTCCCCATCTGTTGACTCAGGGATGGAGACGTGGCTGCACGATCCGTTACAGCCATGCGGATAAGATTCCTGTCATCTCGACTGCTAGTGATACGAGGCCATTGAGATCCAGCACGGCGTTCCGTATGACCCTCCTGAACCCACCGATTCTATATTCTGCTTACAGTCATTTAATCTCGACCAACGCGAGCAGCAATGTCGCGATACGATAAACCGCAATCGCGATAGGCTACAATCCGACCTTTATCAAAGTCGGAAACGTGATGGTACGCATTTCTCCTCCTTACATGAGGCATCACAACAACGTTTCACCAGGCAACGCCGGTCAACTGCTGTTTGTGTATGAGAAATCGGTTGGAAACTTTCCTTATGTCAGCACGTTGTTGGTGTCGCCATCGGCGCCAACCTTGTGTGAATGCTCTGGAAAGCTAATCATTTGCATATCACAGCATCTTCTTCCTGTCGCTTAAATTTCGCGTCTGTAGCACGTCATCTTTGTGCTGTAGCAATTTTAATGGCCAGTAGTGTATCTTTATCACGTGGGTGACTGCGATGGATGCCTGTGCAGCGCTATTAAGGATGAAAGGAAGGAATAAATTGAAATCCGATGTCGGTACATAGTCTACTTCTCTCAAAAAGCACTGAGGATGCAGCCGAGGCAAACTTTTGCAAACGACGAACAGATCTGTGTCAACACTATCACATTCCCTCACTCCATGATATGCTGTGAGGAGACGTGTAACTTAATTCAGTGCGCTGGCGCGAAGTCCGGGAATCGGGAAGTTTATGTCGCCACCTCCTCTCCCTTAGCTGGCCAAGAGATGGCGAAGGAAACGTTTCCACAAGGATTCGGGCAATAATCTCACAATTTCGTGTTACCGATCTTGGCTATGCTGTGGAGTGTCACAGAGAATACACTTTTAAATATCTATTGAATCTTAGCTGCAGATATATGATTTCACTGCCGCTGGATATAGACATTTGCCCGCATTTCAATTTCATAGTATCATTGTTCGAAAAAATTGTACAGTACAAAGATGCAAACAGAAATACAAGTTTTATTTTCTTCAAGTCTGTAGCAAAGCCACCGAATCTGAAAACAGAACATAGCATTTTTAACATGTATAGTTTTGGCATCTTTTTATCGATCTTACATTAATTTTGCAATCTGACCTCTGGTAAAGAAGTTAAGTGCCACAAAGGTTTTCCGAGCATAGCTTATACATGTTTCACAGCACATATTGCAGGCTTCCAGGAGCTGTTGAGGGGACTTAGTAAATAAAGTTTTGATCAGGAATCCATATCCAGAAATGTAACGCTTGGATGTAAAATAAGTTCGAAGATCAGTTCGCTTTCAAATCTCACACTTTTCTGTGCGCACAAAAACTAAGAAGAGGACGCAGTCGTCAGTCCCTGTTGTAATTATGGCTTCACCTATCATTTTCGTTCGACCATAACGACTGCGATTAATTCGTACGTACACAGCTGCGAGAGGGGGGGGGGGGGTGCTGCAGTTCTTCAAGGACGCGGAGCACTCTGGACATTCAAGGACGACGTTCTTCGTCACATATAAGAGAACTCGACGACAAATACTCGGAACATTGGTTCCTGTAGACCGCACAGTTCAGAGCTTATTGTCTGGCTGTATGTATACCGTGAAATGGGTGATTTGAAACTAATCCGATCTTAAAACTTACGGGGGTTATTCAGAAAGTAAGTTCCCATCGGTCGCAAAATGTAAACCACAGTGAAAATCCGACGAAGCTTCGCACAGATTTGTTGACCAGTGTCTCTAACACGCTCGTCGATCGCGTCACGTAGCTCTTTTTAGTTCTGGGAGAACAGTGAGCACGTAAAGATGCTTAGAAAAAGTGTCTATTGCCAAGTATGGGGTTCACGCCAGGAGATGTCGCCCGATTTCATGCAGTCCACAATACGTAACTGTCATGCAGTTCCTTCTTCATGACAGTTCTTTGCGGCACACTGCAGGGGCAACGAATACTCTCGTGTAGCGTTTTCGATGGGGAAGTCTTTGATCGCCCACCGTACAGCCCGATTTTCATCTCTACTCACATGAATCACTGTGCAACCGTACGCCGGCCGGTGTGGCCGTGCGGTCTAGCCGCTTCAGTCTGGAACCGCGTGACCGCTCCGGTCGCAGGTTCGACTCCTGCCTCGGGCATGGATGTGTGTGATGTCCTTAGGTTGGTTAGGTTTAAGTTGTTCTAAGTTCTAGGGGACTAATGACCACAGATGTTAAGTCCCATAGTGCTCAGAGCCATTTGAACCATTTTTTTGCAACCGTACGGGTAGTATGGAAATGTGCTATTTTTAATGTTTCACAGATCCGACTTTATTTCCAATAAGAACACAGAAAAATTGAAAGTCACAGTCCGCATAAACTAATTTCAGAGTCTGACCGAATTTCTTAAGAGCTTGGAGGCGCTTGAATAAACCACGATTAATAGCGTCAGTTATCTTTAGATACCCGTTCCACAGCATATCAAACTATAAATTCCACAATGCCTACACACTGAAACCTTATAAGTCTTTCTTGTATGACAGCCCGCATCTCGTGGTCGTGCGGTAGCGTTCTCGCTTCCCACGCCCGGGTTCCCGGGTTCGATTCCCAGCTAGATCAAGGATTTTCTCTGTCTCGTGATGGCTGGGTGTTGTATGCTGTCCTTAGGTTAGTTAGGTTTAAGTAGTTCTAAGTTCTAGGGGACTAATGACCACAGATGTTAAGTCCCATAGTGCTCAGAGCCATTTGAACCATTTTTCTTGTATCACACGCAAATCGAAAAGAAAAACTTCATCACATGCCGAAAAATACCAGTGTCCAAAAGTAGGAACTCTGCATAATTCACACGCGTGAAATGGCGGCCATTTCACCGCTCTTCATATAAAACTTTCCCCTAACACAGTCTGACCGCCTCCAAAACGGTAGCAAGTAGCTATGAAACAGCTTTTTGGCACAGACAACGAGCTGCGTACAACCGTAAAGAAGAGGAGGAAAGCACAAGCCCCTACCTTCTATGACGAGAGTATTGCAAAGTTGGTGTAACGCAATGACAAATTTCTAAATCGGAACGGCGACTATGGAGAAAAGTAGATGGAAGGTGTAGCTGACTGATGTAAAAACAAAGAAATCTGATTTTTAAAGTGGATTCCATTTCGCAACCGATCGGAACTTACTTTCCGAATGAGCCTTGTATTTTACATCCAAAAGTTACGTTCCCCGACATTGGTTCCTTATCAAAACTTTATTTACTAATAAGGGGAAGGCCTCAGACACGGCCAACCGATTCGGCTCAAATTTGGCATGTCGCTTGTGGACAACCAAAAACGAAGGAATCTAAGGTATTTTGGGTCAACACCCCCGCGTTTTTGAGAAAATCGCCGGCCGGGCATGGATGTGTGTGATGTCCGTAGGTTAGTTAGGTCTAAGCAGTTCTAAGTTCTAGGGGACTTATGACCACAGCAGTTGAGTCCCGTAGTGCTCAGAGCCATTTGAGCCATTTTTTTTTGAGAAAATCATGCCTAAAGGTTATGACGAGCAATCGACTCAAAATTGGAGGGATCGATACATAATTGTAAATAGAGCATTTTCCATCATCAGGTATGGGGTCCGCAAACGCAAACTTTTCCAGAAATCGAGGTAAGGAACTTTTACAACTGCCGCTTCTGTAACCACATGGTAAACACTTTTCGCCGACAGCACCGATAGCGCAATGGCCAAGGTAACTGGCTGGGAGTCGGAAACCCGGGTTCGAATCTCAAAGAAACCTAGTGGATGTTATTCTTTTCGTTTGTATTTTTCCCTATCTCAATTGATAGGGATAGGAGAGTTAATAAGGTAAGTAAATTAATAAGGAATGATAATAATAATAAGACAGGCAGACTAATTTCCCAAACGCCGTGGGTTATTAAAGTATTACAATTTTAAGCCTTGTCACAAGAAAGCAACTCCGAGTAAGAGTTCTGCGAATTCCTCGCGAGGGATTACAAATAGCCAACCGCGCGACGCTTGTTTACAGCGAGGCACGGGACAGAACTCACGCGGGGAGAATTATGTTGTCCCTGTTGCCTCTTCGTCATATCATAGTTGTGAACCTGGAAGAGTGAAGGTGTCCAGCACGAGTCTTATAGAAGTCAATCGGAAAGAGTTGATTTCCGTCATTACGCTGCCGCGAACCTCGTGGATACATGTAGTGCTTTTTCCATCGTTAATGCGCCGAATGAAATACGTGTTGTGAATGAATACAGTGTTCTTCCGTAAGTAACATATGACGAGTACTGTATGTAGTTTGTAGTAATAATGGATCACGTGCACCCTTCGACTAGCGCTGTAATATATATATATATATATATATATATATATATATATATATATATATATATATATATATATATATATATATGGGAGCCTGTCACAGACGATGGCAAGCGGGAAGTTACCGCACGTCACTAAATACGTCTCTCATAAGGAGGTACAAAATATAGAGAATATAAAGAAAGTGACGGCTCTTTTCAGCACGCAGCACGCAAACAGCGTCACTGATGACAAGTTTTAATCGTGATTACGTGATCAACACCGATCAAACAGGATGCGAGTATCGGGTGAACATTCGACGCACGTTATCGCATAAGGGAGAAAAACGAACCCTTGTCGCAGTTGGTAGTAAAAACAACATTCGTACACGGCGCAATATGCCATCACAGCCTCTGGAAAAGTTTTGCCTAAGGATTTCCTGTGTTTACAAGAAACGAATGTTACATTTGCTCCTCGGGTTATAGAAGAGGTCAATCGTTTAACCGACTCGTTGAAAAATGTTTACATTACATGCTTCAAATCCGGGAAACTGACGAATGCTATTTACAGAACATTTCTTGAGACTGTTTTAAAACCATACTCTTCTGATAGCAAGTTTTGTCTAATATTGGATTTCTGGAGTGGACAAATTAATACTACAATATTTGACACAATGTGTATAGATGGCGAGGGTCAGCCAAACTGCACACCTGTGTGCCAGCCGTGTGATGTTTATTTCTATCGCCAAGTTAAAAACTCTATTTCTAGGCTTCAGAATTGCAGTGTGCTTCTTGAAACCCAGCGGGAATTGCACAACCGCAAGGATGCAATAACTATTCACAGCATAATTCATAACCAACTTTCAGCATCGATTTTTCAGCCAATGATATCGTATGCGTGGTACGCCTCAAAATTAATTCCCAAAAAAAGACACATTTTTAAATGTAAACCAAGTTTGTTTTTCGCCCACTCTTCAGAAGCAACAGTGTAGCTGTCGAAAGAATGCAATCATTAGATGTTCTTGGTGCCGTGAGTATATTTGTTTCGAATGTTTATATGACAAGTACCATCCATCTAGTTGTTTGACGAAAAGTGAGGACACGTAACAGTGACTGGAAGAGCCCTTGTAAAGTGACCTGGAGTAACATTTTAGTTGTTTACTATACCAAAAGGTTTGAGAAATTTATTTGCCTACCTTATTATTATGTCCTTATTGATTTACTTACCTTATTAACCCTCCTATCCCTACCAATTGAGATAGGGAAAGTTACAAACGAAAAGAATAAAATCTGCTAGGTTTCTTCGAGATTCGAAACCGGGTTCTCCGATTCCCAGCCAGTTACTTTGGCCGTTGCGCTATCGGTGCTGTCGGCAAAAAGTGTTTACCAGGTGGGTACAGAAGCGGCAGTTGTAAAAGTTCCTTACCTCGATTTCTGGAAAAGTACGCGTTTGCGGACCCCGTACCTGATGAGGAAAAATGCTCTATTTACAATTATCTGTCGATCCCTCCAATTTTGAGTCGATTGCTCGTCATAACCTTTAGGGGTGATTTTCTCAAAAACGCGGGGGTGTTGACCCAAAATACCTTAGATTTCTTCGTTTTTGGTTGTACACAGGCGACCTGCCAAATTTGAGATGAATCGGTTGGCCGTGTCTGAGGCGTAGCCCTTGTAAGAGCCCTCTACAACGCCATAAAGCCTGTAACGAGAATTGTAAAACATCCTGCGTGCATAGGTTTACTACGGCCGACAAACTGGAGAACACCAGTACAGACATTTCTTAGACAACACAATTAGAATTTAACGTCCCGTGGACGAGGACATTCCATTCGAACGACAAGCTGGGATTGGAGAATGGTGGGGCCGGCCGCGGTGGTCTAGCGGTTCTGGCGCTGCAGTCCGGAACCACGGGACTGCTACGGTCGCAGGTTCGAATCCTGCCTCGGGCATGGGTGTGTGTGATGTCCTTAGGTTAGTTAGGTTTAAGTAGTTCTAAGTTCTAGGGGACTTATGACCTAAGATGTTGAGTCCCATAGTGCTCAGAGCCATTTTTTGGAGAATGGTGGAGAAGGAAACCGACTGAGTTCTTTTCAAAGGGATGACCCTGTCGTGTGCCTTGAGGGATTTAGGGAATTCATCGGAAATCTAAATCAGGATATTCGAACGGGGATTTCAAGCGGCGTCCACCCGAATACAGTTCCAGACTATTACTACTGCATCACGTCGGTACAAAGAGCTTTCACTAATACTTGAGTACAAATCGATATCACTTAGAGTGTGAGCTGTGACAGCGTGCATACTTTTACTGTATTAGTAAAGTCGATGTTTGGAGCAGCACGTGGGAGAATTAACTGTCCTTTTCTTTCGGCCACCAGCATCCGGGGAAAAAGGAATGGAAAAAAGCGCTTGCTGTAGCACTCTGCTAACTCCAGTACGCCAGCTTGAGTGGCCGGCGGATTAAAGCGCCTGCCTTCCGGCACTGACCCCCTTGCGGATTTTTCGGACCTAAAAATCGCGTCTGACTCGCGACGTCGTGCCTTATACGAATTACGCCATGTGGGCCGTTGCAAAAGTTTGCTCTCGAAAATACGAAGGCAAGTTGAAACGTAATGCCTCCGATTTTTTATATAAAAGCTCTTAAAGCTTTTTAAACGAAACAAACATTATAAACGTTCTACATCTTCATTCTTCATTTCTAAATACCTGCAGCCCTCTGCCGCCAGAGTGCTCCGAATTATAGAGTGCAACGTGACGCTGTTTAATTTAACTATGCCGGTGCGTTAGAAGCAGTATGCTGGAGTCAAGTTTCGAATTCGAAGAGTTCGTCTACACATGGAGTACCCTCTCAATCAGCATAACAATGCCAGATCACACCCAAGCGATGCGACATTTACAACGATCTGGCGTCTTTTGTGTACTGCCACTATCATCGACCAACTTCCATACAATCCGACATGGCTCCGTCCGATTTTCATCAGTTTCGAAGGCTAAAGAACACCTCCCAGGACTTCACTTTGACAGTGATGAAGCGATGCAAGCAGAGGTGCGATTGTGGCTCCGTCAACAAAGTCGAACATTCTACAGCGTCGGTACCAACAAACTGGTCTCTCATTGGGAGACATGTATTCGTCGACAGGGTGACTACGCTGAGAAATAAATACGAAGACATGAAGAAAACGGATGTAGAATGTTACTGAAGTTTGTTTCATTTAAAAAGTTGTAAGAGTTATCATATAAAAAAATTCGGAGGCATTACTTTCCAGCACGCACGCCCACGTATTTCAAAAAAATGGCTTTGCAAAAGTAGCACAGAAAGCAATGAGAATAATGAGTATGTTTGAGACTACGCTGTGTTTGTTGTTGAGTTCACCGTCTCCCATCTTGGAGCCACCACATTACGGCAGCCAAAATCGATATAGTGCCGTTTACGAGGGGCATGCAGAGCAATCCCATTGAAATTATCTATTTTCTTCAAAAATAATTACTTTTAATGAGGATTTGTAAATATTTGTGAATACATCATTTACGAGCGCTTCAAGGTGTTTCCTCTATTAATTCACATTAATGTTAGAAACAATATTACGTTAAATTCTGTTATAATAAAAACTTGCAAAGGGAGAGTATATTTCCAAAGGCGTTTCCATTCTGGAAAAAAAACTAACGAGGTGACGTAATGGTTAAGACAATAATCTCATATTTTGGAGGACCATTCTTCAGTTCCCTGTCTCGACACCCGGATTCAAGTTTTACATTGTTTCCATGTATCACTTAGGGAGAATCCCAGAACATTTTAATGGCAGTAGCTGACTGTCGCCTAAAAAAAAGACATGTGCAGAAAATTCACAGTTTTCTGTTTATATTTTTGAGCTCACCGTTGATTTTGATACACACGAATCTGTTTGGCCATCTGGGTTGTGGCAAAAGTCCACAGAAAAGAATCTGTCTGTTGGCTGAGATTAAATCCACTTACACGTTTTTCTGTCGTCCACCTTATAAAAGTTACATAAAACGTTATACACTGAAGAGCCAAAGAAACTGGTACTCCTGCCTAATATCGTGTATGGTCCCCGCGAGCACGCAGAAATGTCGCAACACTTAAGAGTTCTCTTTTGACACGCAGGTCCATGGATCCATGAAGGTGTCTCCATACCAGTACACTCCCGTCCGCTCGATACAATTTGAAACGAGACTCGTCCGACCTGGCAACATATTCCCAGTCATCAACAGGTCAATGTCAATGATGACCGGCCCAAGCGAGGCGTAAAGCTTTGTGTCGTGCGGTCATCAAGATTACGCGTGTGGCCCTTCGGCTCCGAAAGCCCATATCGATGATGTTTCGTTGAGCGGTTCGCACGCTGACACTTGTTGATGGCCCAGGATTAAAATCTGCAGCAATTTGCGGAAGAGTTGCACTTCTGTCACGTTGAACGATTGTCCTCAGTCATGGTTGGTCCCGTTCTTGCAGGATCTTTTTCCGGCCGCAGCGATGTCCAAGATTTAACGTTATACTGGATTCCTCATATTCACGGTACACTCTTGAAATGGTCGTACGGGAAAATTTTAACTTCATCGTTACCTCGGGGATGCTGTTGTCTCATCGCTCGTGCGCCGACTATAACAACACGTTCAAACTCACTTAAATCTTGATCCTGTCATTGTAGCAGCAGTAACCAATCTAAAAACTGCGCCACACACTTGTCTTATGTAGGCGTTGCCGACCGCAGCGCCATACTCTGGCTGTTCACATCTCTCTGTGTTTGAATACGCATGCCTATACCAGTGTCTTTGACGCTTCACTGTATATTTTACGGCAAGACTTGGGTAGTTTGGTAACTAAGGGAAGATCTGTGCTAGAAACTTCGACAGTCGTTGGGAAGTGAATTGTAGCTATTCTGCTCACCACACAGCGTTCACAGCTACATTGTCAACAAATAATCGCACGAAACTGAAGACAGCCGTGTTTAGAGTTACACAAATATGCTCCCTCTGTAAAATTTATTCTGACTCCACTTAGCAGTTATCGCACTGTAATTTTTGTCGTAAAGAAGTCCCAGTTTCTTTGGATTAGTTAACGAAATCAAGTCAAACTTTTTCGAAAACATGAGACAGAAAAATTAAAAGGGTAAATCAAAAATAACACGGTGGAAAATAGAAAAAGAAATAAAATTCAGAGAAAAGACTGAAGAAAAGAGAAAACGCGAAAGAGTTAAATAGCTCGACTTCTAAAATATTTGTGGGAGGAGAGGTTGGGGATTGAGTTGGGACAGCTTCGAAACATGATATTATAGAATACGCAGTTCAAGTGGTTCAAATGGCTCTGAGCACTATTGGACTTAACATCTGAGGTCATCAGTCCCCTAGAATTACCTAAACCTTACTAACCTAAGGACATCACACACATCCATGCCCGAGGCAGGATTCGAACCTGCGACCGTAGCAGTAGCGCGATTCCAGATTAAGCGCCTAGAACCGCTCGGCCACCGCGGCCGGCACGCAGTTCGTGGCTTGGGACTCATCTTCGGCGTATTAACACCAATATGTCGCCACTGCTTGTATTCATCAGCTTTTAGCAGCGTTGTTTCACGTACACCGCTAAGTTATAAGACGATATAGTTATGAGTAAAATAGTCATTTTTTTAAAGGTGTTTACTGGTTCCAGTAGCATCTGGAAAGAAATTAATGATACATAAATCGTCTTTATTGGCACCTATTTGTATGTTACTGGTTCTGGCTTACGTGGGTTAACAGCACCAATATTTGCGCATGTCGTAAGAATGATGCACGTGTCGAAGTGAGACTCTATACAAAGAAGTTGTACTGTGGCTGGGATGGTGACTTGCTGTAAATTTTAGACGTGATTTGTGTGATGCGCATAGCTGCACATTTTGTCTTTTTGAAAGAAAGAAATTCTTTAAAGTTAATAAGCTTCATTAAATTCAGATCCTCAGCTGAAATATTTTCTGACCATTTCATTATACTGAGTATAATATTAAGTTTCCTAACGTGTTTGAATGTTTCCATTTAATTTCTGAGTTAGCAACAGCAAAACTCTTGTGGATATCATTTGCTATGTTTCTGCTAGTGTGGATGTGATTAGCTACAGTTATACAGTCTGGCAACATCAGTGTGACCTACAGCGTTTACAAACAGGTGTTCCTGTTTTCTGTGCCTCAGTTCTTCGCAAAACGCTGCTACAACCAATAAATAGCTGCTGCAGAAGGAAATAGTTCTTTTAGTAGTACGTTCTCGCTTCCCGCGCCCGGGTTCCCGGGTTCGATTCCCGTCGGGGTCAGGGATTTTCTCTGCCTCGTGATGACTGGGTGTTGTGTGATGTCCTTAGGTTAGTTAGGTTTAAGTAGTTCTGAGTTCTAGGGGACTGATGACCATAGATGATAAGTGCCATAGTGCTCAGAACAATTTTTTAGTAGTAATTACATCGTCTTAAGGGGGGTAGGACGTCAAACGGGCCGACTTGGAGCAGGAGAGGCACCACAAGACATTTTAATTTCCACTATCTATACTTTTACAAGTAAATTCATAACAATTTCTCAGCATGACCAGGAAGGATTCAGGATTCACACTTGTAGCAGCGGAAGTTCAAAAACATAACAAACTATTTTTTTTTACATGTGAAATTTCATCATTTTTTCACTTACTTTTGGCTGAATTTGTTGCTATAGGTAAACTTTTCGTCATAAGTAAGAGACACTGTTCGATGAATTTTGCACAGCATACAAACCATACTTAAAGGTGTCTGAAACTCTAGAATCTATTTAATTTATAAAAAAAATGAATGAGCTGTTACGTTTTAAACTATATGTTTATAAAAAATCAAATTTTGTAATTAATTATCTCAAATTTTACCACACTTTTTAATAGATTTGGAAAATTCTAGAGTTTCATACACCTGTATGTTTTGTATGGTATGTTTTGTATGCTGTGCAAAATTCATCAATGAATCTCTCTTACTTGTGAAGAAAAATGTACCTATAGGAACAAATGCAGCTAATAGTAAGCGAAAAAATGATGAAATTTCACATGTAAAAAAATTTATTTTGTTATGTTTTTGAACTTCCGCAGCTACGAGTGTGAATCCTGAATCCTTCCTGGTCATGCTGACGAAGTTTTATGTATTTACTTGTAAAAGTATAGACAGTGGAAATTAAAATGTCCTGTGGTGCCTCTCCTGCTCCAAGTCGGCCCGTTTGACGTCCTACCCCCCCTTAATTTATTACAGTGAAATGGAACCAATGGAAATTCTCAAAGTCAAGCACCGAATATAACGAAAATAATTGAGTCACTACAATGAAAAAAATCCTGTTGTGAAGCTAAGATTTCCTTTTGGAATGTGACTTGTTACTTTCATTCACAAAATTATCATCAATACGTCCCCATTACTATAATTCCAAAAATATTTTAAAGAGGATTTCACAGTCGAGAGCGAGAGCGCAGAGTTTGCGACAGCGCCTCGGAGCGCGGTTACGTGACTGAAACGTACGCTTCTGGCGCTGCGTGCTAGGAAGGAGGCACGCTGCGCTGTTCGGTTATTAGCAAGACGGGAGATAATACGAGGGGACGGAGCGTTCCATTTTGGTAGTTAAGGGCGGACTGTTGTCCCGCGAGAGCATTGAGCTGCGGCCTGCCCCTGCATTGTCCCGCCGGCACTCGAGGGCCGATTAAAGATGCAGAGCATTTGTTGCGAGCTCGGGCCTTGCTTCCTAGCGGAAGCACGGGCCGGGGGTCGGAGCGCTCCAACTAACCCGACCCTCTGGCATGTGAAATCGTGGCGACTCCTACAAGGCTGGGTCCAGCTGCGGCCGCTAGTCAGCGAACGAATTTAGGAAACACACAGACAAGGTGTGATACGATTTTCAGCATTTGTACCTCCTTGGTACAACCCGAGTGCTAAGCAATGAGGTTTCGGCTCAAGCTTGTTTAGCCCTAGATTACTAAACCTCGTAAAATTTACGATTGCAGTTGGTACAAATAGCGGTAACTGCCAATCTGGTACTGTTAGTATACGGTATAGAGCAGGACGTTTGGTATTTGTTTTATATGTGACATGCCACTGGGGCCTTATAATTGTAATTAACTAGTGTATTAACTATAAATTGTGACTTCCTTTGAATAAAACATGGAGTAGTAGAATTTACGATGGTTAAGTAGCAATGTTACACTACTGGCCATTAAAATTGCTACACCAAGAAGAAATGCAGATGATAAACGGGTATTCATTGGACAAATATATTATACTAGAACTGACATGTGATTACATTTTCACGCAATTTGGGTGCATACATCCTGAGAGATCAGTACCCAGAACAACCACCTCTGGCCGTAATAACGGCCCTGATACGCCTGGGCATTCAGTCAAACAGAGCTTGGATGGCGTGTACAGGTACAGCTGCCCATGCAGCTTCAACACGATGCCACAGTTCATCAAGAGTAGTGACTGGCGTATTGTGACGAGCCAGTTCCTCGGCCACCATTGACCACACGTTTTTAGTTGGTGAGAGATCTGGAGAATATGCTGGCCAGGGCAGCAGTCGAACATTTTCTGTATCCAGAAAAGCCCGTACAGGACCTGCAACATCCGATCGTGCATTACCCTGCTGAAATGTAGGTTTTCGCAGGGATCGAATGAAGGATAGAGCCACGGGTCGTAACACATCTGAAATGCAACGCCCACTGTTCAAAGTGCCGTCAATGCGAACAAGAGGTGACCGAGACGTGTAACCAATGGCACCCCATACCATCACGCCGGGTGATACGCCAATATGGCGATGACGAATACACGCTTCCAATGTGCGTTCACCGCGATGTCGCCAAACACGGATGCGACTATCATGATGCTCTAAACAGAACCTGGATTCATCCGAATAAATGACGTTATGCCATTCGTGCACCCCGGTTCGTCGATGAGTACACCATCGCAGGTGTTCCTGTCTGTGCTGCAGCGTCAAGGGTAACCGTAGCCATGGTCTCCGAGCTGATAGTCCATGCTGCTGCAAACGTCGTCGAGCTGTTCGTGCAGATGGTTGTTGTCTTGCAAACGTCCCCATCTGTTGACTCAGGGATCGAGACGTGGCTGCACGATCCGTTACAGCCATGCGCATAAGATTCCTGTCATCTCGACTGCTAGTGATGCGAGGCCATTGGGATCCAGCACGGCGTTTCGGATGACCCTCCTGAACCCACCGATTCCATATTCTGCTAACAGTCGTTGGATCTCGACCAACGCGAGCAGCAATGTCGCGATTCGATAAACCGCAATCGCGATCGGCTACAATCCGACCTTTATCAAACTCGGAAACGTGATGGTACTCATTTATCCTCCTTACACGAGGCGTCACAACAGCGTTTCACCAGGCAACGCCGGTCAACTGCTGTTTGTGTATGAGAAATTGGTTGGAAACTTTCCTCATGTCAGCACGTTGTAGGTATCGCCACCGGCGCCAACCTTGTGTGAATGCTCTGAAAAGCTAATCATTTGCATATCACAGCATCTTCTTCCTTTCGGTTAAATTTCGCGTCTGTAGCACTTCAGCTTTGTGGTGTAGCAATTTTAATGGCCAGTAGTGTACATTTTCTCCCACTTAGTGTTCCATGGTAAACTACACTAGATTTGTAGTTCACATCATTAAGCTTATACTAAAAACTGGTGCGGTGGCGTATGCACATACGTCATGATTGCACGATCGTTCTCTGTCGAATTTAGAGACCTCTGTCGAATACTTCTCTCTCTCCGACGGCCGAGGGCGCGTGCATAATTGTGTTATTACGTGCTCTCCGTCAAATATCGGTGCTGCGGAGCTAAAATTCGATGATCAAACCGATAAATTTAATTGGCAACGGACGAGGCGTTAGAAGTCAAATTTTATTTTTGTAGAGGCATTAAACAAACTGAATCGGTCCCACGCCTTTTCAGTTGAAAGCCGCCATCACTACTAATAACATCTTCCGCCGAACGTTTTTTCACAGACTCCTTAATAATCTACTCTCAGGTGGATCTCGCCATTGCCTGTATTTCCGAGACAATAATCCTCGGGAAGTCTCGCGGGCATGCAATCCATAGCTATGGCTGATTGACTGGACTGGGAAATGTGAGCGTGGCGACTAAGTTCCGTGCACTTTTAATGTACTGTGCGTGTGATATAGCTAATGTAGGCTTTCCCATATTGACCCCATACCACGTATACTGGAGCATTACGGGAAACCAGATTATCTTTCACGGATCAGAGAACGACACCGACCTTGGAAGGGGCTGGAAAATTCCCGTAACATGTTAAAATACTCGTTAGACTGAGAAAACTTCGAGCCACGAACCCATGTCTTACTTAGGCGTTTTTCACTTTGGTTACGTTTTAATCGCGTTCTCACGTGGTCAAGCTATGCGGTTTCCGCGAGTCCTTTTTGCAGAATGCGTCAATCAGTTCCCCTCGGTCCTGTAAGGTTACTTAATACGCTAAGTGGTAAGACACAGGAGTCTGTTCGGTAGGACGACGGATGAAATCGTTTATCAGCCGTTTGGATTTACGTTTTCTGTAGTTTTCTTAAATTGTCTCTGGCAAACACTTTTTTTAAAGACATGGCCAATCTCTTTCTCCAATCCGAGCCTGTCTTTCCGATCTAGTGATGACATTGTTATTTGTCCGATGTTAAATCTTAATCTTCCTTTCTTCCTGATTTCAGACAGCGCCTTGTTGCTTATGGTATAACGTATGAAATATGGACAACTTTCATCAGGACAATGCACCTGCCCATAATAGTGCTTTATTAATAGAAAAACTGTGTAGCTTGAGATATGATTTATTGGAAATTCCGTCCTATACAACATATTTACCGCCTTCCGATGTCTTCCATATCTTTGGGGGAAGCAATGTACTCAATAGAAATACACTGAACAAAGTACTTTGACCTGTAAGTGATTGCGATTAAAGATAAGTGCTTTTCTTTTATAAAACATTCTCGGACCTCGCCACGTCAGTTCAGGATAAAACCTCGAGCTTTCGACGATTTAGCCGGCCGCGGTGGTCTAGCGGTTCTAGGCGCTCAGTCCGGAACCGCGCGACTGCTACGGTCGCAGGTTCGAATCCTGCCTCGGGCATGGATGTGTGTGATGTCGTTAGGTTAGTTAGGTTTAAGTAGTTCTAAGTTCTAGGGGACTGATGACCACAGATGTTAAGTCCCATAGTGCTCAGAGCCATTTGAACCAATTTTTTTCGACGATTTCCATGATCTTCATCGTCAGGAGCTAGTCGCTGTCAATACTGAAGCTATGGTGGCCTAATATAGCCCAAGGACAGCCAAGGATGCTATCAAAAACATAAAATGCTGTTTGACGAAAACAAAGTTTTGTCCCAGGCTCCCATATGCTGGCACTCTTTAACTGTAGAATCTGTATAAATAAGAATGTGTGAGGAAACCTTCAACCGTGACGGCGGACATAATCTTATCGATGCGTGGAAGCGAGCTCTCGATGCAGAAAAAAGCCATAGGTATTTGTCGGAATGTTTACGTTATGACGGGAGCGGTGGCGCTAACAGCGCAGACGTTGATACCATCTGCAATAGCATGACGCAACTAACGACCAAGCAGAAGCCGTCCTTGGGCTATATAAGGCCACCACAGCATTAATTTCGACAGCCAGTTGCTCCTGACGATAGTGATGATAGAAATCGTCGAAAGCTTGAGGTTTTATTTTGAATTGACGCGGGAAGAAGTCCGAGAATGTTTTATACAACAGTGCCATCGCAAAAGACTTCATTCTCACATACATGCCCTTTTCTTACCTAGAGATACTTTTTTCCTCATTGTCAATCTAGAAGTTTACAGTTTTCGTGCTAAAAATCGTTGTCTTAGCTAAAGATACAGTAGCGATTAGGAAAAGTGGAGGTACTGATAGCTTTTATGCTGTGTTCGTTCTTTCTTCACGGTGATAACAGAAAGAGCTGGATGACTTAGGTAGTTGTTAAAACTGAAACGCCCAACCAAGTGGTCACTATGGGAGTAAGCTAACTTGTTCAGTATGGTAGTCCATGCAGCGGTGTCTGCAACATTCTCATCCTGAGCTACACACGTACTTGTGATCACATTGCCCAATACATTATCGTCATGGACCGTTCTTTTTTATGACGCATAAATGACAGTATGAATGCCAGATCTGAGAACCTGCCTAGTACACTGATTTAAACTGTCAAGAATTTTCACAGCACGTACACGGCGTTGCAGGGCCGAATATTCATTCTGAAACCTTCAGCTACCTTTTATTGTAATTTGAGTCAATAATAGTCACAAGTACCCACATTTTAATTTATGATAACTTTAAACTAGATAAATTTTCATGATCCAACTAAACTGACAAAAAATTCTACAAGAAAGAAGTTTTGATGGATCCCACTCAAAACCTGAATATACTACAGCAGGCATTTTTGCGCATTATCATATGACATCCAACGTTGAATTCGATCTTAGTTTACCCTTAACATGTCAATACAGCCCATGTATTTCCCGACTTTTATGTAAAAATTCTCTCCTTTAATTAAAAAAATGGAAATAAGCGTTTGGCGTCGTTGGCCGGGAGGCTCCTTGCGGAACACGTCCGGCCGCCTTGGTGCAGGCCTTATCACATTCGACACCAAATTGGGCGACCTGCGCGCCGGATGGGGATGAAATGATGATGAAGACAACGCAACACCCCTGAGCGGTGAAAATCCCCGACGCAGCCAGGAATCGAACCCGGGCCCGTAGGACGGGAATCTGTCACGCTGACCACTCAGCAATTGGGGCGGACTCCTTTAATTAAAACAAGATACTGATGGGAAACCCTGTGTCCTCCAAACTGTCGCTTTTCCACATTTAGAGCTCTTTCCTAAATCGACTCCCTGCTTTTAAGTGAAGGTTCTACCCCGTCTGGTGCTGTAATTTTAATGGCCTCCCGTGTCTACTGGATGGAAAAACTGTAATAGTTTTATCACTACCGTTTCTCTCACAACTACTAAGTTATTGTCCTGGTAATTAATAAGGCACCTTGCCGAGCGCTAAGACACGCACCTAACATACAGTTTCTAATCTCGTCCCACATACTTCGTTTCTCCCGTTTCGCTAATGGTGCGTGTTATATTCTTCTTTCGTACTCGCAAATGGAAAAACAGAACAGTTAATTTAATGGAAAGTCAAATAAAAACATATTACTTAATGCGAAAATACACTTACACTGATGAGGCAAAACATTATGACCACCTATGGCCCTGAGCACTATGGGACTTAACATCTGCGGTCATCAGTCCCCTAGAACTTAGAACTACTTAAACCTAACTAACCTAAGGATATCCCACACATCCATCCACGAGGCAGGATTGCAACCTGCGACCGTAGCGGTCGCGCGGTTCCAGACTGTAGCGCCTAGAACCGCTCGGCCACCCCGGCCGGCCCGAAATTAATATAGCTCGGTGATCACTACATTTGCTTAAGCGGACAGACGGCCTGCAATGAAATACATCACTGACTCTGCATATCACGGATCCGACAGTTTGTTGGTAGGTTTGTGGAGGCATGTGGCATTAGATGTCTACACAGACGTCGTGTAATTTGCGTAAATAACGGGCCACCGATTTACGTACGCGGTGATGATGCCCGATAGCGAGCCAGATGAGTTCCATAGGATTTACATCAGGCAAATCTGGTAGCCGAGACATCAACGTGAGTTCACTATAATGCTCCGCAAATCACTGTAGCAAGGTTCTGGCCCCACTGCTGAAAAATGACATTGCCGTCGGGGAAGACATCAAGCATTAAGGGATGCAGATGGTTCGCAGCTGTAGGCGTGTCTTCGATTACTATTACAGGTAGTTCCACTGTCCTTCTACCTCTTTCCGTAGATGACCACGACAGTAGCACGTGAACATTTGACCAGCTTCGCCGTTTTCGAGATACTCGTTCGCAGACTCTGCTTAATTATAATCTGCCCTTTGTCAAAGTTACTTATCTCAATGGATTTCCCCATCTGCAGCTCATATCTTCGCTTCGGTGACCCCCCCCCCCGGTCCGGGTCTGCACCGCTTACATACTTCTGTTACTGAGTCACGTGCCCGCAACGCACCAAGCGGCGTCCATCGTCGCAGTGGGCAATGGTCATAATGTTTTGGCTTATCAGTGTATCTTTGTCGCTCTTCCACTGCTGTGGCTGAAGGGAACACGTGAGGAATTCTCTCTCTTTCCAAGCGTTCATCCCGAATTGTGGGGTCTGCTCGTTAATAGTATGTGGCATGTTAATTTTAAAGGGTGGCCGGATGCCCTTCCTGTCGCCACCCCGCCCCCCCACCCCTCCGGAAGGAATGAGTGTATTTCAATTGTCTGCGTCCAGTGTAATCTATGGAATAGTGCGAATGTGTTTAGATGTCTGCGAGCCGTGTAATTGAGGCGGAAAATAAGGATCAACCCGGTATTCACCTAGCGGGATGTGGAAAACCGCCTAAAAACCACACCCAGGCTGGCCGGCACACCAGCCCTCGTCGTTAATATGCCGGGCTGTTTTTTTTTTTGAGTCCAGGAAGCAGCGCATTGGCACTCTTGGCTACCCTGGCGGGTCGGAACACGTGAGGAATTATTTAAGCAAATATAACTCGTGATTTCCAAATACACAAGAAGCAGCTGAAGACACTGAGCTGTGTGAATGTGCAATTCTGTAGATGTCTAACCCTGAATGTTCGACCGCAGTTGCTACAATGACGTGTCCGTTGACACCACTCAACACTCTGTACATTAAATACGAAATAACAGTGCCTTTCTTATTGAGAAGTACTTCATAATAACACAGACATTCCTATTTCGCATTTATTTGTGAATACCAGTCCCTTGACTCCCACTAAATATGTCCCTCCTGAGCGGGAATATATGTACCGTACGAGTGCAGGCTGTGACACATGGACGACGACATATGGAAATCTGGGTCTGGGTCTGACCACGATTCGTGCACGGATAGCCGAAGCAGTTAAGGTGGCCACTCGCGTAAAGCTGGAATCCGGGTTCTAGTGACTGTCTGGCACAAATTTTCACTGTCCTCAGTTCAATATACAGCCGATGGACGCTCATATCCGAAATCATGAATACAGTTTCTGTACATTAAATACTGATACATGTTAGGTGGAGCGAAGATGCGACGACTCTGTCCTCTAGAGGCGGAAGTCGAACTTCATCTCTATAGACGGAACACAAGCTCGGATTGTGTCGAGGATGAGGAAAGAAATCGGTCGTTCCCTTTCGAAGGAAACATCCCAGCCGGCCGCGGTGGTCTAGCGGTTCTAGGCGCGCAGTCCGGAACCGCGGGACTGCTACGGTCGCAGGTTCGAATCCTGCCTCGGGCATGGATGTGTGTGATGTCCTTAGGTTAGTTAGGTTAAAGTAGTTCTAAGTCTAGGGGACTGATGACCACAGATGTTAAGTCCCATAGTGCTCAGAGCCATTTGAACCATTTGAACCATCCCAGCTCTAGTATGGACCGATTTAGGCGGATCACGGGAAACATAAATCTGGGTGGCCGGACGCGGGTTTGAACCGCCGTCGTACCGAATGCAAGTCCAGTGTGCTAATCACTGCGCCACCTCGCTCGGCAACTGCCAACTCGAGGCGGCACTCTAGACAGAACTGCCGCGCTTCTCCCAGGCGTCGGTATTTGATGACCGCGGCGCGGCAGCGCCTCGCAACTCTCAGAAGGCGCGGCTGTTTCCTCTTCTTGGATGTGACGTTATCGACTATCGACGACCCAGCAGTCCGCATCTCTTTTCACCACTACAACATTGCTTATAATTGGGCACTGTTACCTCGCTATTAATTTGAATACAAGTGCACTAAAGACTGGTATCAGTAAAGTGCTATTGTTGTCTTACCGACCAAGCACGAGAGAGTAAAACTCGTGGTTTTACACCTTCTTTTGCACGAAAAGAGTACCTCTTCACACACTGATTTATAATAGTATTCAACTTGTTTACTCAAAGCCACATCCTGCATAGGCGTTAGCAATGGAAATTTCAGTTTGAGTGTAACATCTTGTGAAAGGATGTGGCATTAATAAGGAAGTAATATCAGGATGGCGTATCATCAGGCGCAACCAAGCAATCGGAAAGTACACATCTTTTAGTGCAAGTGTTTCACATAATCTCTGATATTAATGTAGACCGACTCTTACAGCTGGTCGTGCGGTAGCGTTCTCGCTTCCCGCGCCAGGGTACCCGGGTTCGATTCCCGGCGGGGTCAGGGATTTTTTCTGCCTCGTGATGACTGGGTGTTGTGTGATGTCCTTAGGTTAGTTAGGTTTAAGTAGTTCTAAGTTCTAGAGGACTAATGACCATAAATGTTAAGTCCCATAGTGCTCAGAGCCATTTTTGACTCTTATAGCAAGAAGATAACATCACACTTAACACGCACATAGTAAAGTGTTCCGTACTCTACAGCTGTTTGTTAGACAAAGCTTAACGTCCCAAATCGTAAGGGAGAAAGTCCATCAAGAATGGTCACAGAAGTAGGAGCTATCATAACAGTCCAAAGGAACACATTATGCCGCGATACACCCGCGTGTTCCGTGAAAATCCTGGTCATCCCAAATCAAGCTAGCTAATCGTAATACAACTATTATAACGCGCATCGATCTGGGTCACGGCTGGCATCCTTGACGTCTTTATAGGTTGAAAGTTTAGCTGTCCCCACACTGCAAAGTCCACACAATTCAGACTTCAGTGATGCCATACTAGCGTATTCAGTTATGACAGACTACGTCGCAAGTTTCTGAAGGCCTTGATCAGAGCAGGAACTCCCCAACCTACATCTGTGACGAAGCTGTTTCCACAGTTGACCGCAACGGACTATGTCAGTATTGCCTTGTTTCCGCGAGAAGTGGATATCCAGTTATAAGTCAGGCACAAAGGACCCAGCCTGAGAAGCCGTGATATATGGACTTGTTGAGTGTGTGAATATACAAAGTGTAAAATGAAGCTTAACTGAAATCAATGTAATTTCTAACGCCTGTGTTGTATACATGTTATTATGCACCATATCTGTCGTTACTCACCTCTGTTTCTAAATGGTTAAAGGCAACGTCCAATAAATTTAAAAAATGTTTGAGCACTATGGACTTAACATCTGAGGTCATCAGTCACCTGAACTTAGAACTACTTAAACCTAACTAACCTAAGGACATCACACACATCCATGTCCGAGGCAGGATTCGAACCTGCGACCGAGCAGTCGCGCGGCTCCGGACAGAAGAGCCTAGAACCGCTCGGCCACAGCGGCCGGCACAATAAATTTAATAAGTTCTCAAATAGGAACGGCTCCCATCATGACTATAGTTTCAGAGAAGACGCGGAAGTTCTAGAAGTTTTTTGTACCTGACACCTACATTTACACTACGAAAATCATTATAACGAGAGTAGCATGTGTTAACTTCTCTTGTACTAAACGTAAATCTATCTTCCTGAGCAGCGCATGAAAGAATTGGGGGAATCACTGGTTACGCATTTCTGTGGGAGTTGTTGTCATGCTTATTTAGTTTTCCGCCTTCCTTTTCCACACTGCAAACAAGTTTTTTTTACGTTTTTTAAGTTGCATTTCGCGAGATATCAGGTAAGTTACTTAAAAGTACTCGCAGTTTAAAATCTGAAACATTTCTGTTACGGTCTCCCGCGAAAGAAACTTGGCTATGACTATTACCTTCTTCTCAGTTCTACGAAAATTCTAGCTCTCGAGAAGACTTAAGCAGACTTTTTTTAATTTTGCATTTTTTGGCAGAATTCATGTCACCAACTGCGTTAATCTGAGGTCTAGGGATCTGAAATTTCTTATTATCTACAGGGTACGCGGTGAGTGTACGCGGCAAGGTAAAACTGTGCGCCGGCCCGCGATGTAAACACGGCTGTGATTAAGCACAACTTCCCGCATGATCCTAGCTATCGGAGGTGTTAGCTCCACAGCGCCAGGGGATACGCTCCGCAGATTTTTGAGGGAAAGGGGAAAGCTAGTGACTGGTTGAAAAACTGAGTCGCTATGACGTAATTTGTAGTCAACTGCACGCTAAAGGTGAGGATTCGGGTTTGCTTCCCGATCCGGCACACAGTTTTAGCTTTCCGCATACATTCGACGAGATTTATACGATCAGCGTCTCATGAACTGCTTATGCAAGTGAAAACTGTCATTCGAAACCGTAGTTAGAGTGCCGCCGCCTGTAAAGTTAGTAAACACGTCACGTGACTGACAATGAAACAATACACACACTGCGTCATCATCTTTCGCATTTTTGGCACAGTTATTGCAGACGTAACAAATGTTGTTCTAGTACGAGTCGCTTCTCAAGACATTCCGAGAAACTAAGGTTCAAAGTTATAGGAGTTTATTGAATACCATACCAGAGTTCCGTTAGCGCAACCAGCGAATACAGATAACCGAAAGTCTGCCCGTAGTGCGTTCTACTCACGTAACCTCTTTCCCTGACCATAAACCAAACCCTTATATCACTAAAATGAACTATTTTTTCAGAAACGAATAATAATAATAATAATAATGCCTATAATAACAATAATCACTGTGATACATCCGTGACGATGTACAGGGTGATTATAATTAAATTTTCAAAACGCAGTAGAAATAACACCTCTGGTCCGAATGGCGTAAAATTGCAACGGAATATAATCGGAGAAGGAACAAAACGTATGGCAAAAGAAAACAATAGTGTGAAAATTTATCAATAGATGGCGCTGTATCTGCAAGAATACGTAAATGAAAACACCTGTCATGCGCACGACCTATTGAAGTTACTATAAATACGGCGGGTAAACGGCTTTTCCTCCTTTCGCGTCTTCGACGTTCGCCATGACTGTCTCAGTGCAGGATCAGCCTCTGCTTGTAAGCTGTATTACAAGAATGATAAATGTGCACACGTCGCTCTGAAGAAGTTCGGGACACTGATGGGTTTGAAAACAGGCGTTGGTCCGATGGTCCGATGACTGCCGTGCGTCTGGAGAAAATGATTCGGAAATTCGAAAAGACGCGTTCTTTTGGTGGGCAACATGGTAGAGGGAGGTAACGAAGTGATTCGACGTCAGTGGAAGCAGTGGCCACAGCTATGCAGGAGGAGACGAGTGGTTGTGTAAAAACGTGTAGTGCACCGAAAATTGCCCGAACATTGGCAATACGCGTGAGCACGGTGCGTACGAGGGTTGGAACTTAAATTGTGGCAACTGTTTATTCACAACCGATACAAAAGAGTTACGTGTTTTCACCTGTTACTGTCCTTCAGATTAGTCACCAGCGTTGTGTAGAACCAGTTGCCAGCGATGTGGAAGGCGTAGTATACTGTTAGCAGAGCCTGTTCTGTTGATGGTGCGAATGGAGCGGTCTAAAGTTACGCTGATTCTCGTGTTCGACTGTGATGGTGTTATTCTAACGCATTACGTTCCTCCACGGCAGACTGTCAATGCACAGTATTACAGCTCATTTTTGGAGCATCAGCTGCGACCAGCTTTGCAAAAGAAGTGGCTACACTTTCTGCGCGACCCATCCATCATTTTGCACCACAATGCGCGGCGCGGGCTCATACAGCGCAAGCTGTGGCTGCTCTGCTCGGTCGATGGGACTTGGAAGTACTGTGCCATCCACCATACTGCCCGGACTTAACTCCTTGTGACTGATTTCATTCCGAAGATGAAGGAACCACCTCGTGGCGTTCGCTTCA
Organism: Schistocerca cancellata; assembly: GCF_023864275.1. Taxonomy (NCBI): domain Eukaryota; kingdom Metazoa; phylum Arthropoda; class Insecta; order Orthoptera; family Acrididae; genus Schistocerca; species Schistocerca cancellata. The sequence goes on from NC_064629.1 coordinate 151,378,610, forward strand.
CAGATTAGACAGGCAGTAGACCGCTCCATGCGCACCATCAACAGAACAGGCTCTGCTAACGGTATACTACGCCTTCCACATCGCTGGCAACGGGTTCTGCACAACGGTAGTGACTACTCTGAAGGCCAGTAACAGGTGCAAGCAAGTAACTCTTTTGTATCGGTTGTGAATAAATAGTTGCCACTGTTTAAGTTCCAACCCTCGTAAAATCCTACGAAACATCCTTCTTTGCTATCCATTCAAAATTGCCGATGTGCATGTGTTGCTTCCTGTTGATGTGCCGCCGGCCGGAGTGGTTCAAATGGTTCAAATGGCTCTGAGCACTATGCGACTTAACTTCTAAGGTCATCAGTTGCCTAGAACTTAGAACTAATTAAACCTAACTAACCTAAGGACATCACACACATCCATGCCCGAGGCGCCGGCCGGAGTGGCCGAGCGTTTCTAGGCGCTACAGTCTGGAGCCGCGCGACCGCTACGGTCGCAGGTTCGAATCCTGCCGTGGGCATGGATGTGTGTGTTGTCCTTAGGTTAGTTAAGTTTAAGTAGTTCTAAGTTCTAGGGGACTGATGTCCTCAGCAGTTCAGTCCCATAGTGCCCAGAGCCATTTGAACCATTTTTGTTGATGTGCCAACAAGAGAGACCTTTGCTTTAGAATTTCTTGCTCGCATGGAATTGGACAATGATTGGCCGTGGAAGACTTTGTGGACAGACGGAGCCCACTTCTCTCTGACAGTACACAGAAACGTCGAAGATGGACAACGGAAAATCCACACACAAATCAACCAGTACCACTTCATCCTGAAAAGGGCACTGTATGATGCGGGTTTAAGGCATCACTTATCATAGGGCCATATTTTTTTGAAGAGACAGGTGCTTCCGGTCATGTTACCTGTACCGTCACTGGTAAGCGCTATGAGTGCCTTTTGCGCAACAACGTCATTCCAGCTCCAACAGCCTGAATGTGTGGATGGGATCATTTTTATGCAATATGGTGCACCTCCGCAAATTGCAAATCCAGTTAAGCAGCTGCTGAAGCGCCATTTCGCAAATGCTAGAATTGTCAGCCGCCATTTCCCTACAGCCTGGCCATCCGGACCACCTGAGCTTAATCCGTGTGACTTCTGGCTGTGGGGCTATCTGAAAGATGTTGTGTTCAGTGCTCCAATTGCAAACACACTCTGAACGTGAACCCGGAAACACTTAGATCAGTTCTGGAACATGCTGTTTCTCGATTTCAACTTTTGCACAGAACGGCGAACCTAGCCGGCCGCGGTGGTCTAGCGGTTCGGGCGCTGCAGTCCGGAACCGCAGGACTGCTACGGTCGCAGGTTCGAATCCTGCCTCGGGCATGTGTGTGATGTCCTTAGGTTCGTTAGGTTTAAGTAGTTCTAAGTTCTAGGGGACTTATGACCTAAGATGTTGAGTCCCATAGTGCTCAGAGCCATTAGAACGGCGAACTGCATATTGAACATGTTTTGCGCCAGTCACACGGAAATTAATAATCCCCTTTGATTTTGATTGATGCTTTTTATGCGGTTTTTGGCCTCAGGACAACTAAAAACCGATTTTCCCCATCCGATCTGGTATTACCTTGCCGTGGTGGTTGCGCTTACGTAACTAACACTATCACACCTGTACTGTACTGAGTAGTACAGTTTGTTTAACGTCAAACATGCACCTTAGGCATTGCTGTACGATTCATTTGTCATTTGTAGTCGACCACTATTAAATTATGATGCTTGCAGCGCCATCTATTGCTACATTTTGTAACTATTTATTTTTATTCTGCCATACGTTTTCCCCCTTCTCCGATAATATTCCGTTGCAATTTGACGTCATTCTGACCGGTGGTGTTATTTCTACAGCGATTTGAAAGTTTAATTATAATCAACCTGTATAATGAAGTCATACTGGACTTTGCCTGCTTTGAATAACGCTAACTCTGTCTGATCAGAGGTATCTGGAAAAGCCTGTACAATGGTGAATTAACCACTAGATGTCATGAGAGATGGAGCCGATGGTATTAAAGGGGGCGGCGAGTACTGTAGAGAAGTGTAACACCAGAATTGATCGGTCGGGAGAGCTCAGACGCTTCGAACGTGGACTCGTCATTGGATGTTACCTGAGTAACAAATTCATCAGGGACATATCAACCATTCTAAAGCTTCCCAAGTAGGCTGTTAGTGATCTGCATGTGAAGCGGAAACGCGAGGTAACAGCCAGCTAAACCAACAACAGACAGACCTCACGTACTGACGCACAGACACCACCGAGCCGAAGGGTCCTTGTTAAAAATCGCATGAAACCACAGAAAAAAATCACTCGTGAATTCCAGGCTACTACCAGCAGTCCAGCTAACACTACGATTGTGCGTAGGGATACAACCGTCGAGCATCTACATCTACATCCATACTCCGCAAGCCACCTGACGGTGTGTGGCAGAGGGTACCTCGAGTACCTCTATCGGTTCTCCCTTCTATTCCAGTCTCGTATTGTTCGTGGAAAGGAGGATTGTCGGTATGCCTCTGTGTGGGCTCTAATCTCTCTGATTTTATCCTCATGGTCTCTTCGCGAGATATACGTAGGAGGGAGCAGTATACTGCTTGACTGTTCGGTGAAGGTATGTTCTCGAAACTTTAACAAAAGCCCGTACCGAGCTACTGAGCGTCTCTCCTGCAGAGTCTTCCACCGGCGTTGATCTATCATCTCCGTAACGCCTTCGCGATTACTAAATGATCCTGTAACGAAGCGCGCTGCTCTCCGTTGGATCTTCTCTATCTCTTCTATGAACCCTATCTGGTACGGATCCCACACTGCTGAGCAGTATTCAAGCAGTGGGCGAACAAGCGTACTGTAACCTACTTCCTTTGTTTTCGGATTGCATTTCCTTAGGATTCTTCCAATGAATGGCATCTGCTTTACCGACGATCAACATTATATGATCATTCCATTTAAATCACTCCTAATGCGTACTCCCAGATAATTTATGGTATTAACTGCTTCCAGTTGCTGACCTGCTATTTTGTAGCTAAATGATAAAGGATCTATCTTTCTGTGTATTCGCAGCACATTACACTTGTCTACATTGAGATTCAATTGCCATTCCCTGCACCATGCGTCAATTCGCTGCAGATCCTCCTGCATTTCAGTACAATTTTCCATTGTTACAACCTCTCGATACACCACAGCATCATCTGCAAAAAGCCTCAGTGAACTTCCGATGTCATCCACCAGGTCATTTATGTATATTGTGAATAGCAACGGTCCTACGACACTACCCTGCGGCACACCTGAAATCACTCTTACTTCGGAAGACTTCTCTCCATTGAAAATGACATGCTGCGTCCTGTTATCTAGGAACTCCTCAATCCAATCACACAATTGGTCTGATAGTCCATATGCTCTTACTTTGTTCATTAAACGACTGTGGGGAACTGTATCGAACGCCTCCTCATCAACCTCACATTTCTGTACTCAATACTCAGTGCACTCAGCGACGCTTGAAGTGGTTCACCACTGGGCAGTGGATGACTGGAAACTAGTGATTTGTAATGATTAATCACATTATATCCTATGACAATCCGGTGATAATGTTTCATTTGGCGAATGCCTGGAGAACGTTACCTGCGATCATTCATATTGGCAACACTGAAGTACGGAGGAAATTGTGTTATAACATGGGAGCGTTTGTCGTCGTTAGTGTGTTGACCCCTTGTTGCGCTTAAGAAACTGCTAACTGCAGAAGGATATGAACACATTTTGCAGCATTTTTTACTACCTGCAGAAGAGAAACAATTCGGAGACGATGACTGTTTGCATCGGCATGACAATGTACCCTATCATACAGCAGAAGCTGTGAACCGATGATTTGTGGACAGTAACCGTATGGTCTCCTCACCGTCCCAAACTGAACCCCAGGGATCACCTTGGTGATGAGTTACGCCTTCTCGCCAGCCCCCAGCGTCCACATCACTACCTCCTCTGGGTTTCAGCCCTTGAGGAAGAATGGGCCACCATTCCTCCACAGACATTCACGCACTTCATTGAAAGTGTACCCAGCAGAGTTCCAGCCGTCATATCCTGTACTGATAAAACTCATGGGACAGCAATAGACAGATAGCGGTAGTATCGCGTACACGATGCATAAAAGGGCAGTGCATTCACGGAGCTGTCACTTGTGCTCACCTGTGTCAGGTGAAAAGTGGAGGAGCGAGATTATGGACGCGCGATGGGAATTCACAGACTTTGATTCTGGAATGATAGTTGGGGCTAGACGCATGAGACATTCTGTTTCGGAAATCGTTACGCAATTCGATATTCCAAGATCCACAGTGCCAAGAGTGTGCCGGGGATACCAAATTTCTGGCATTAATGGTTCCAATGGCTCTGAGCACTATGGGACTTAACTTCTGACGTCATCAGTCCCCTATAACTTAGAACTACTTAAACCTAACGACGTCACACACATCCACACCCGAGGTAGGATTCGTACCTGCGACCGTAGCGGTCGCGCCGTTCCAGACTGTAGCGCCTAGAACCGCTCGGCCACTCCGACCGGCTTCTGGCATTACCTTCCACAACGGACAACGCATTGGCTGACGACCTTCAATTAACGACGAAGAGTTGCGTAGAATTGTCAGTGCTAACAGACAAGCAACATATTGTAAAATAACCGCAGACATCAATGTCGGACGTACGAGGAGCGGCGAAATCTGACGTTAAAGGGCTATAGCAGCAGGCGACCGACCCGAGTCTCTTTGCTAACAGCACGTCACCGCCTCTCCTGGGCTCGCGACCATATCGGTTGGACCCTAGACGACTGGAAAACCGTGGCCGTGGATTTCAATTAGTAAGAGCTGAAGGTGGGGTTCGAGTCTGGTGCAGACCCGACGAAGCTGTGGACCCAAGTTGTCAATGAGGAACTGTGTAAGCTGGTGGTGGCTCAATAATGTTGTGGGCTGTGTCTGCATGGAATGGACTGAGCCCTCTGATCTAACTGAACAGATCATTAACTGCTGATGGTTATGTTAGGTTACCTAGAAACCATTTGCACCCATTCGTGGGTTACATGTTCCCAAACAACGATGGAATTTTGGGGACGACAGTGCACCATTTCACGGGGCCACGATTGTTTGCCATTGGTTTGAAGAAAATTCGTGAAAATTAGAGTGAATTAGAGAGAAGTTACTTCGTGTACAAGATACTGCACCGGTAACACTTTCGCAATTATGGCTCAAATGGCTCTGAGCACTATGGGACATAACTGCTGAGGTCATCAGTCCCCTAGAACTTAGAACTACTTAAACCTAACTAACCTAAGGACATCACACACATCCATGCCCGAGGCAGGATTCGAACCTGCGACCGTAGCGGTCTCGCGTTTCCAGACTGTAGCGCCGAGAGAAGAGAGTACAGCCTTTCAAAATGTGGTGCTACAGAAGAATTCTGAAGATTAGATGGGTAGATCACATAACTAATGAGGAGGTATTGAGTAGAATTGGAGAGAAGAGGAGTTCGCGGCACAACTTGACTAGAAGAAGGATCGGTTGGTAGGACATGTTCTGAGGCATCAAGGGATCACCAATTTAGTATTTGACGGCAGCGTGGAGGGTAAAAATCGTAGAGGGAGACCAAGAGATGAATACACTAAACAGATTCAGAAGGATGTAGGTTGCAGTAGGTACTGGTAGATGAAGAATCTTGCACAGGATAGACTAGCATGGAGAGCTGCATCAAACCAGTCTCTGGACTGAAGACCACAAAAACAACAGTGTCTTGCGATACGTGCATAAATACGAGTATATTGATGAATAATTCTGCGATTATATCTCGCCACGAGTATATAAAAATGGTTATCATTTTTATTATAACTGTTCGTTTTCAAAGAAAAATGATTCGTTGTGTCAATACAACTGTTTCCTGGAATATTTGGAATAACAACCATTCTGCATCGCCGGTTTCGCTAACGCCGTTGGTCAACAGCTGCTGCTCGTACATGGGAAACAACATGCTCGTAAAATATCGAACCTTGATATTTAGAAAATGCTTGAGAAGCGCATCATACTAAAGGAGTATTTGTTACATCTAAGTATGTACTACAGTCGTGCAAATGATGAACAAAATCGGGGACCCGCTGGGAGTATGTTCCTTTGTGAATGAATCTGTAGAGTGTTGTCTCAGCGTACCGATGTCCGTCTCCATTGCTCTAAATGTTCTCTTTGGCGCGTATGAACACTTTTAGTAGGTCCGTGCTGACCTGATGAAAGTAGGACCGCTAATGCAGCCCATCAGCAACACGGTTTTTCCTCAGCGGCCTCGTCAAAGCATCAGAAGTCTCACAGCATGTGTGAAAGTAAGGCCACAGTCTTCCAAGTTTGATGCTGTCGGATTAAAGCACATGCCATCATGCTACCTAATGGTTCCCCTCTGGCCAACAGGGCAAGTTTTAGCGAGCAGGTAATCCCAGCAGACGTGTGTGCGGCCGCCAAGGCCCCGAACCGCCACCAATCTTAAAGACGGTGTGTCCGGAAAGGCCTAGCAGCCTCTAGTGCAAAACTAGGCCGCACAAAAGGGACCCCTGTTTTCGAGAATTTCAAGCATTGAGAAATGCATTTTTACTTTTAGGAGCAATTGACATAATGAGACCGATGCTGAAAATTCTTTATTGTGTACCAAATTGCATTATGTCCGAGCGTATCTGATGAAGACTGTGACAAAGTTTGGTAAATACACAGAAAATGAATTTCACAAACTTCGCAGCGTCGAAGTGCTACGAACCGAGGAAAGTGCCGCAGAGTGGCGGAAATTCACTCGTATTCGGGAGGGTGGCGGTTCGAGGACCACTCTGACCATCCAGACTTGATTTTCCGTGATTTCTACGCATCGCTGAAGAGGAGCGTTAGCGGGTGATTTCCTTCCACATTATTCTTAAATCTGGGCCTCTTATGACCTCGTAGTCGACTGGACCTAAAGGCTGAACCTCCTTTCGTCTGAATGAGTCACTCATTCATCATCTAGTTTCAACCGATTTTCTCCACCGTGTACAAGTGTGTTGATAAGATTCTAAGTTGATCCGTCATAAGCATAATCGGGTATTAATTGCTCAACATTAACGGGATTCATATACTGGCAAAGTGCCTGGGGCGATCCCAAGAACCTGATAGTGCTGTTATAATGTGAGCAACGAAGGCGAGACATTAACCCCCGTAATTGAATGATATACCATCCACTGCATATGATTTACATAACCCGTTAATATAATGAGCCGTGGTTGTGTACTACTTCAGCGAAGCACTCAAGTGCTGGCTAAAATCCGCTAATCAGGAACTTGGCTAGCATGTAGATTACAGGTCGCCTCATATTAAGACAGTTTCCATAGTCATAGCTCGCTCACCTACCTACTAATCAACACCAACCCCCCCCCCCCTCTTTCTGCCCAGCTCCTCTCACTCTCACTCTCACACTCTCTCTCACACACACTCTCTCTCACTCTCTCTCTCACATACTCTCTCTCTCACTCTCTCTCTCTCTCTCTCTCTCTCTCTCTCACTCTCTCACACTCTCACTCTCTCACACTCACACTCTCACTCTCACTCTCTCTCTCTCTCGCGCGCACACACACACACACACACACACACACACACACACACACACACACACACACACACTGCTTACTAGGAAACATTATGCCTGGACTTAATATTGAGAAGTGAAAGACGTGAATTCTCGTATTTCAATTTGCTGGTCCTCAAACAGTAATCACTCATCTTACGATTAATGACTCGTGGCTGTTGTTCCAACTAGAGAACAGTAATGAGAACACAACGAGCTACTTTTCAACGTAGGAACCTCAAAATGCGCTTGACACTCTTTCGATATTCTGTGCTACAGGACTCACGGTAAATGTAACAGTTAATAGAATAATGGAAAGTATTGACCGGAACGAAGTGTAGTGTACGTTTTGTCGTTAAAACAATGGGCATGCTACGTGTGAATTGAAGTATTTGTTATAGCATCGAGGTTGGAATGATAAATAACGTTAACTGCACTTGAAAATTACAATCGTTGCATTACTGTCCGCTAAATTACCACCAGATGGCAGTATCAAAGTGATTGATTTGAGGGTGACATTTGGAACATAAAGGTCTAGTTGCACTACCTGCACGAATGCGATGAAGGTGGATTATAATCGCTTCTAATTCATCGAAAATTATATGTTTTGCAACACAAATAAATTCATGGCAGTTTTTCTTTACCGCAATGAATTAAAGGATCATTTACCTGGGTTTTAGTTGTGGCTGGCTTAGAGACAAACAGATCTTCAGCGGGTGGATTTTTCATTATGAAGCGGCAATCAATTTGTTTCTTCCTCCTGCTACTCGTGGCTTGTACACTGAATGGAGGAATAGCCAGCACCTGTGGACGGCTGATTGTGTGCCTGTGGTAGCAGAGGCTGAGACAAACTAGTCTAGCCGTTCCTCAGAAAATACTCTGATAGGCATCACGGTCAAGGATTTGAATCACTTTCCAGTCCGCCCCCGGTAGCTGAGTGGTGCCGGCACGGTAGCTCAGCGTGTTCGCTCAGAGAGCTGGTTGGCCCCTGTAATAAAAGACTGAGTCGAAGGATCAACAAACGAACCGTTGTCATGTGGCATCCTCAACGACCAAAGACAACGATTTAAAAAAAGAAGTGGTCAGCGTGACAGAATGCCAATCCTAAGGGCCCGGGTTCGATTCCCGGCTGGGTAGGAGATTTTCTCCGCTCAAGGACTGGGTGTTGTGTTATCCTAATCATCATCATTTCATCCCCATCGACGCGCAAGTCGCCGAAGTGCCGTCAAATCGAAAGACTTGCAACCGGCGAACGGTCTACCCGACGGGAGACCCTAGTCACACGACACTTTCCAGCAAATGTCACAGTACGTCACATTAGACAGAATTGCAAACCTCACCACAAGTATATCGAAGACTCCTTTGAGTACGTCTTCTTAAAAATTCACGATAGTCACATTCTTACATTTCGTTGGCCAGCCCTCGCTTTTTTCCAACCATCTAATTATTTTTCAGCAATCTTTGTTACTCTTAGGTGACGCGCTCTTTTCCCTCACTGAAAATACATACACTGCTCAAAACAATTAGGGGATCAGGTGAGATATCATTCACAATAGACATAAAGTAACGTATTTTATTCAAATATCGGTTACAATTGTAATTTGTGTGTGATACAGTACGATACTTTGTTATCTCAACTCTTTATTTGAGGTTTAAATGGCGTTTACGTAGAGGGAGGCACCATGGGGCTACCATAATACTAAAACAGTCACTCTTGTTGCCAGTTTGTATGGTGTGTGATCACCTCGGACAGCCAGTACAGTTGCACACCTGCGTTGCATGGACAGTATGAGGTTATCAATCTGCTCGTGAGTGATATTTGGCCATTCTTCCATGAGTGCAATATCCACCTCTGCAACAGTTGTGGGAGGTGCTGGTCTCGCTACAATGCGTCTGCCAATTGCATCCCAGACATGCTCAATCGGGTTTAGGTCCGGTGAACAAGCTGACCACTCCATTCGTTCAATTCCCTCAGCTTCATGCACGTTGTCCACCAGCGCAGCTCTGTGGGGACGAGCGTTATCGTCCACCAGAAGGAACCCATATCCTATGCCACCAGCGTAGGCGACCACAAAAGGTCGAAGGATCTCGTCTCTACACCCCTGAGCAGTCAGAGCGCCATTCTGATCCGCTTACAGGTCCGTACGTCCGCCAATACTGACTCCTGCCCACAACATTCATCTACCACCTTCTCTCAAGATGAGGGAAGAACGATTGTCCAGCTGAGCACAAAATCTTGACTCATCTGTGAACAGCACCCGGCGCCATGCGTTACGACTCCAATCCTGATGTTCCTCCGCCCAGTTTCTGTGGGCTAAACGGTGTGGTGGTTTTAATGGGACACACACCATAGGTCTCCGTGCGTAGAGGCCACATTCCCGAAGGCAATTTCGGACTATTTGTGTTGACATTACGCGCTCTGTTGCTGCCTGGAGAGTGCGTTGCAACTGAGTTTCATTCAGCCTCCTGTCTCGACGGTGAAGTGGATGACCCTGGCCTTGCCTTCTTTTAATGGTTCCTGTTGTCTGAAATCGCGTCCAGGTCCTGGAAACTACACTTGGGGACGCTCCAATAGCTGCAGCCCACCTCCCTCTGTGTCTGTCCCGCTTCCAAGCGTCCTATGGTTCTCCATGTCATAGCTTGGGGTAAATCACGTTGTTGCATTGCACGATCTGTTCACTACTCTATCTAAACCCAGCTGCTTGTGTAATTCCTTTGGTAGAGTAAACACAAGTCAACACCTACCCCTTTGCAGCAACTTTCCGTTATTACCACCATTTCGGTGACCGTAATGTTGTTGTCTCCACTCCGTAGAACCGACAGAAAGACGCCGAACCATTTTAGTTCATTCTGCCGATGACAATACTTCAGAACCTAGATATCTCAACTGTCCCACTAATTGTTATATTCCTCCTCAAATAATTTCTGTGTAACGCTTAATCTGCTTATATCTCTCTCAGAATTCACATTCGTGCATAGTTTATAGGATTGTAAAGGTTTATGGCCCTGGACAGAGCGTTACATTGTCCAGTGTGAACTACTTTTCAACTGCTGAGAAAATCGCTTGAGTCCATCCCGTCACTATGATTTTGCTTATAATGGTACCTAGACATCGTTTTTTGACGAGAAGCTTCATTTCCTGTCATTAGGGGCTTAATTCATTCAGACACTATATAGCTGTTAAAATTCGGTTGTAAGATATTTCAGTGAAATACTCGAAGTAGTTAATCAAGAATAGTGGTTACACTTCACAAAAGTAAAATTTTTAAATTCATCAGCAGCGACATAACATGATTTTTTCTCAAGCGTAGCGACTAATTTAAGTGCGCTATCTTCAGCTAAACATTTTTCCGGGTAGGCCTATGTGACACCGTTGTCATATTGTTTTATACACCATGTCTATGCTACTGTTACTAGTAGCCATCGTCAGGGGGATGTAAATAAATATACTTGCCTCATCTTCCGAAAAATTGGCCTGTATAGAAACAGTGACGGCACGGTAATACACCTGGGAACGTTTTATTGCAGAGTAGCATATTTTGAAACGATTTTAAGTCAGCCAGATTTCAAAGTAGAGAAAATAGTTTTACTGAAAAAAATTACCACGAACTTTGGTTTAAGGAGCTGTAAAGTTAAGTGTGAAATCTTCAGTTGACGAAAGCAGCAAGCGGCCAATGGTCTGTACATATTGTATCTATTAGGGAGAATGATTTCTTCCTTTGTTTGATTACCACGTTCATTGTTTTCCAAACAAATTCATCGTTGCGACCAGTCTAACTGTCCTCGAGCAGTATATATTTTCTGACAAGACATGATGAAAGAAAGTCGAAAATTGTGTGATCTTAATCTTTCCCGGCGGTTTAAGTATTTTTACTGCTCTCGGGCGTCCAGGGGGTGCAGTATTTAACGAAACACGATATTTCGTGAGCGTAACTTGTCTTCATCTTCAGGTGATACCTATAGAATGAGCGTCTTTGCCACATCGCACCTCCTTTATTCTCTTATCGCTCCCCAACCTCTTCCCTTGCTACCGCACGTCGCGTCGAGTGGGGTGTGGGGAGACGCGAATTTGAATGCTATGCGCGATCTCCGGTCCCTCAGTGTTTCTGTCGCTCCCGTCGAACCAATGTTGTTACTCCAGCGCTGCGTCCTACGCTGCACTCGAAGAGAAGCCATTTTCTCTATTGATTACACCGTCGGCCGCGCATATTTCAACATCCTCCTTTAGAACGCAATCCCAAAACGACGAGGTCTGTCTTAATATTTCAGTTCGTTCGTTTTTCGTTGAGTCTCCTGTAGCTATGCAGTGCTCTGCAACCGTTTATTTTGTTCGTTGCTTTGCTTCGGTGTGTCTCCTGCGCTCCTGGCACCTTTCTTCGACTCTCCGCACAGTCTGTCCGATGTATGCCTTACCAATTTACATGGTGTATTGTAGACACCCGGTTTACGGAGCCCTAAGTAATCTTTCTCCGTATCTGATAGCGAACGTGTTTTCAGAGGTGGTCGGATACGCGTTTAATGTTACATTGACCCAAGATTCAGCCGATTTTGTTCGATAGTTTGCTGTTGTCATTAGATACGCAACTGCCTTATTCTCCTCGGCGTGTTCTATTTGTTCTGCCTGTACCTTTTACCAGAAGTCGTGCCAGGTATGTCTCCCGCCGTACCCGTTCTTCATTTCTAGTATGAATACATTTCAATGTTAATAATACAGTTACAAAATGTGGCGCACAACTATCTGTAAATCACTGATAAGTTTAATGATCATCATCGTCATCTGTAAAGAGCGTGCTCGACAGTTAATCGTTCCATTCTTTTTACTAACCCCGAAGAGTGCCTACGAAAAATAACTGTCACTGTCTTTGAACTACATATGATGTAGCGGCAAAGCCACAGTTTCAAATTTTATATGGAGTACCAATACTTAAAATTTATGCCAGCTTCGCACTATGAGAGCCCAGACTTTATTCAGAAAATCGCTTGTGAATATCTTCGGTGGTTTGCAAAACTCATGTTGAGTGATTGGTTTAGTTAGTTACCTGCTTGTTCCGTGGATCATAACTGTGGCCTGTCCTACGACACGATTGTAGTATGCTACATTTTCTCGGCGAAAAATGTGGCAAACTGATGACCATGTATTTTCTCATTTAATTTATTCCTCTCCGAAACACACACACACACACACAGAGAGAGAGAGAGAGAGAGAGAGAGAGAGAGAGAGAGAGAGTTGCTGCTACTACTACTACTACTACTACTACTACACGTATAGACATTGCGTGGAGTGGAAGTAGCTGTCTAGCAGATATAATTTCAGTTCGTGTTTGAAGTGAATGTTATTATCTAGAAAATTTTTTACATCACTGCGTCGCTGATCAAGATATTTGTGGCTGAAATATCATATTTTTCTATGCCCTACCGAGACTGAGCGCTAGATATAGTAATTTCTCATTCTAGTATTATACTATGTGACCAAAAGTATACACCGCTATGTAACGCAGAATTCACCATTTCATAAGAGGTAGACCCGCCAGTAAAAAACAAGGCGAGAGCATTGCGCTGTCACTAGAGAAGCAGGCAGTAACACCGGGCCGGCCGAGGTGGCCGTGCGGTTCTGGCGCTGCAGTCCGGAACCGCGGGACCGCTACGGTCGCAGGTTCGAATCCTGCCTCGGGCATGGGTGTGTGTGATGTCCTTAGGTTAGTTAGGTTTAAGTAGTTCTAAGTCCTAGGGGACTTATGACCTAAGATGTTGAGTCCCATAGTGCTCAGAGCCATTTGAGCCAAGTAACACCGGAATGTGTCTGTCAGGAACGCTCAGTGACTTCCACTGTGGACTTGTCATCACCTTAGTAACACATCTGTCAGGGATATTTCAAGCCTTTTAAAACTGACCTGGTCGACTGTTCGTAATGTGACTGAGAAGTGGAAATACAGATGAACGACCGCAGCTAGACCAGGACCAGGGAAACCTCATGCATTGAAACCGACAGAAACCATCGAACACAGCGGTGGGGGTGGTTGTAAAAAATCGCATGAAATCATCCGAAGGAACCACTCGTGATTCCAAAGTGCTACCAAGCAGTCCGACTAGTACAATGACTGTGCGTATGCAGTTAAAAAGAACGGGGTACAATGGTCAAACAGCTCATCATATGCCACAAATTTCTGTAGTCAGTGGTAAACGACGCTTGAGGTGGCGTAACGAGCAACGCCACTGGATAGTGGATGGCTGGAAACGAGTTGTTTGGAGTGTTTAATCACGTTATACCGTTGGGCAATCCAACGGAATGTTTAGGCGTTTGTCGAATGCCTGGAAAACATTACCTGACATCGTGTGTAGTACCAATAGTGACGCACTGAGGAGGAGGTGTTACGGTATAGGGATATGTCTCGTACTTAGTGTGTGGTCCCCTTATTGAGCTTATGAAAACGCTGAATGCGTTGAGACGACCGCTTGGTTGAAGATGGAAATCCCGATTCGAGTGGCAATGCGGAACAAATTTTCAGTTCCAGAATGAAATTTGCATTCTGCAGCGGATTGTGCGCTGGTGTGAAACGTCCTGGCAGATCAAAACTGTATCCCGGACCGAATTTCGAACTCGGGAGCTTTGCCTTTCGCGGGCAAGTGCTCTCCCAACTGAGCTACCCACGCACGAGTCACGACCCGTCATCACAGCTCTTTGGAAGGTAGGAGCCGCGGTACTGGCGGAAACACAGCTGTGAGGAGGGGTCGTGACTTGTGCTTGGGTAGCTCAGTTGCTAGAGCCCTTGCCCGCGAAAGGTAAAGGTCCGAGTTCGAGTCTCGGTCCGGCACACAGTTTTAATCTGCCAGGGAGTTTTAAATTTTCACTTGTCGCCACTGCCAGATTGCGACTAATGTCGGAATTTCAGTTTCGTCATCAGTGATTATGACTTGCACCCGTGTGATTTTTTGCTTTGGATCCTGTTTGTACAGTCTGCTCTATAACGACAATGGAATTCTAGATAAGTGTGATACCTATAAAGAGTTATCATACTTAACGTTTTCAGTCGCATTTTTAGTGACACAAAGCAAACGAAATCAGCTTAGGATTTTAGAGTCTAAGGTGGACGGTTTCCCTAAAATTGTCCTTTTGTTGCTTAATGTGAATACTTGTGTTCCATATTTGCGTCCTTCTAATTTTTCAGAGCACAGGTTTGAAAATACAGTTTTGGATCTTAAATTGCTAATCAGCACTCTCCGTTGAAAAATTTAACTCGGTGTTCAGATACTTCTTGCAACTGAACAATGAAACGTGTGAAAAACGCAAAAACATTTTTTTTTCTATTCGTGACGACAACAAAATGAATGCAAAGATTAACCCACATCACTTGCCTATTCTGTGCAAGAGCCACATGAAGTACTTCGGAAGCTGTACGTTTTCATTTTGTTGTAAATGTTTCACGCACCGGAAACAATATTCGTAATGCAAACATTAGCTATACCCTTCGGAGGATCTGGTAAATTAAATTTACTTAAGATTTAACAATTTAGCTTTGTAAACTCGCGTTGTTTATTCGATATCGGCTCCTCGCAGTGCAGCACGTTTTTCTTTCTTTTCGGATACCGTACGGCAACCTACGGCAATCAATCACTCAGAGAGCCCGTGGGGAAGGGAACCGGGATGGAAACAGCTAGCACTGTAGCTTTAATTTGTTGTATGCCAAGCTTTACCCTCCATAAAAACAAGTTTATGCTTTTACTACGAATTCTATTAGGTCATCTGGGAAATCTGTGCAATACTGCGAAACCTGGAGAACTGAAAAGACCCTCGGTGATTTTATAACAAAATAAGGATAATGCTGAGGAGGCAGAGAGTGTTGCACTTTCGGTTTTTAAAAAAAGAGAAGAAACCTGAAAATGTCTACAGGCAAAAGTTAGTGGATATTCTTGCACCTATAAAACGATCAACGCGTGAAGCGTACAGCAACGTCCATACTCTTACGTTAGCAAAAGGTCATTCCGTGTACCTGAAAAAATGATGGTCCTGAGAAAAACAGCCGGCCGGGGTGGCCGAGCGGTTCTAGGCGCTGCAGTCTGGAACCGCGCGACCGCTACGGTCGCAGGTTAGAATCCTGCCTCGGGAATGGATGCGTCTGATGTCCTTAGGTTAGTTAGGTTTAATTAGTTCTAAGTTCTAGGGGACTGATGACCTTAGAAGTTAAGTCCCATAGTGCTCAGAGCCATTTGAACCATTTTTTTAAATTTTTTTTAAAGAAAAACATCTAAGCTAGTCGAAGCCTTCCGTACAGTCACTCGTCGACCAATCTGGTACCGCAATGGAGCACAAGAGAGGGAAAGCTAAAGTTTCAAATATCTCGTTTAAAAAATCATTTACACGGGAGAATAGTACAGACGAATCATCGTTTGACCGTCGCACAGATTGTCGTATGGAGGACACAGAAATAGAAATTCCTGACGTCTAGTAACGACTGATAGAATTCGAAACAAATAAGTTTCCAGGTCCGGATGAAAGTTCGGTTTTCCAGAGGATATTCTTCGGCAGTGGCCCCTTGCTTAGCTTTTATTTAACACGTATCTCTAGCCAATTGCAAAGTACCAAGGGATCGGAAAAAAACGCAGGTTACTACTGTATATAAGAAGGGACCCATGAAATCAGAGACCAGTATTTTACCATCGGTTTGCTGCAGAATTGTTTAGTATATTCTAAGTTCGAATACACTAAATTTCCTTTAGACAGAAAAGCTTCTGTCCACAAATCTGCTTTGATTTAGAATGCATCACTCTTGCGAAAAACAGTTTGATTTTCTCGCGCTCAAATGCTACGAACTGTAGATGGGCAACAGATTTCCGGAAAACAATTGACACAGTGCCTCACTGCAGAAAGAGGTCCGAGCATACTCTCCATGCTAATCTATCCTGAGTGAGGCACATCACCTCTACACAACTGCCACAACCTACGTCCCTTTATACCTGCTTACTTTAGTCAAGCCTTGGTCTGCCTCCACCCACTTCCATCCATTACCAAACTGAAGATTTCGCCATGACTCACGATGTGTGCTGTCAGCCTATCGCTTCTTTTAGTCAAGCTGTGCCATAAAGCATATTTCCCCAACTCGATTCAGTACCACCTCATTTTCTGCCCGATCTACCCATCTAACCTTCCACATTCTTCTATAACATCACATTTCAGAAGCTTCTGTCTCCTTGTCTGAATCGTCTATCGTCCACGTTTCGCTTCCATGTATGTTTATATACACACCTTCAAGAAACACTTCGTGACATTTAAATTTACACTATATCATCGAAAGTATTCGGACATCTACTAGTGGACATGCAAATAGTGTGTATCTACCCTTCGCTTTTATGACGGTTTGAACTCTGCGGGAGACACTTTCATTGAGGTGTCTGGATGTCTGTGGAGAAATGGCAGCCCATTATTCCTCAACAGCTGGAACCAGAGACGGTGGTGGAGTTGGACGCTGGGGTCTGAAGCGAAATCGACGTTCTAAGATATCTGAGAGGTTCAGGTTGGCGCTCTGGGTTGGCCAGTGCACCTGCGTTTATCATGCTGATACAAATAATCATCCTCTGTGAACTCATTCTTTACTGCACGCAGCACACAATGATGCAAAATGCGTTCATAGCCTTCTACAATTAACATTTTCTCATGTGCAATATAGTGTTCACATCATAACGACAGAAAACAGCGCCATACCCAACACCAGCTCCTCTGTACCACGCTGCTAGCACTACATGTGATGACAGGTAACTTTACCAAGGCATTCATCAACCCAAACCATCGCATCGGGTTGCCATAGGATATGGGGAGATTAATTACGCAAATGTACTCGAATCCAGTCATCCACTGCCACGCGGCCAGGTTAAAAACACATAGTCGACATATCTGATGAAGCTGGTCGGACGGACGGGGATACAATTCAACGCCCGTTCTTCGAAATCCTCAGTGTAAAAATTAGTTGTGGCTGGTGAGAGTGGCGAACTTGTGCTGTCCCACCTGTTTTAACTGACAATTTGAAAGTTTTTACAACACAACTTTTATTTACATGAGTCTACATGGAAAGGACTAAATAATAACGAAAAGTCACAATCATAAAGGCGGTAAGAATTTCCTACTAGAGGCAACAAAAGATAACTTCTAAGTTTCCCACAAGAGTCCGTGGTAACACACATACACTTCATTGCAAGTCCTATTCCGATGGCGAAAACGTAGTCTTCTGTGGAGACGTCCTTGAGGTCGATATTCGGCGTGAACTGACGTTCGGTTTTTTTTTCTTTATTGTGATTTCATTCCCCTGCCCCATATGGGCAGGGGAGGGCTGTCAGCGGCACGATCCGCCGTTCTTTAGCCGAGTGACACGACAACTAAAACAAGAATAAAATGATACATACATAAGGAGATAAAAAAGGGGAACATAGAACAGAGTAAGGGGAGAAAATGGAGGTAAAAATACACTGACATGTAGACGTTCATGGGGGACAGTTAAAAAAGTCACCAGAAAGTTAAAAAACACAGCTGGCGATTCTGGAAACACAGAGAAGACACTGAATGCGCATGCACAGGTTAAAAGTTGGCCACAGTATTAAAAACACTCCGAAACAACACACTTAAAACACACTTGGAGCACACACGACGAAGAGTAAAACTACCAGGTGGGAACTGCCGAGAGAAAGGTCAGAGAGGATGGAAAAGGAGGGGAGAGCATGGGGCAGCTGGGGAAGCGGCGGGATGAAGAGAGGAGGGGCAACCGTGGGTTCACGAAGAGGCAGGAGACATGTGGGGCGGGAAAGGAAAACGGAAGACAGGGCAGGAGGGAGCGCAGAGACACTGAAACGAGGCACAAGAGATGGATGGGGAGTAGGAGGGGAAAGCCGCTCAGAAGGAGGGAGGGGGAGGAGAGGGAGCCCTGAGGAGGAGGCAGGAAGAGGGGGTTAGAGTTGGTAGGAAGGGTAGATGTCAGGGCGAAGCTCATCATCCGGGAGGGGGAGATGGTGGAAGTTGTGTTGGGAAAGGAGATGGAGGGTGTGGAGATGGAGAGAGGGAGGGACACAACGGTAAAGGCGTGGCAACTGGTTGGGGGTTGACGTTCGGTGTTGGTTCTAGCCTTTAAATAGTATTGGCCAGCCAGTCAGATGTTAGTGTAGTAATACTTCCTGCAGGCCATCTCGAACTCCCTCTGCAGGAAGTAGTACGCAGAATGTCTGTATCCAAAGCAGCCGATGTTTACCATTGCTTACGCCTTAGGCATTGACAACCTCGGCCCTGTGTGGTGTTAGGTGTGTTGCCGGCTCGCAGGGGCTACCTTGGCGACGGCGTAACACCATCAGTTCCAACAGCCGAATGATGGCGTTGCTAGCGACGCTTGATAGAGAGGGTAAACGTACTCTACGGACTTAGAGGGCGCCACCTCAGTACGCGCCATTTTTGTGATATCATGACGTAATTCAGCCAATGAGATATCGTCCTTTGGGCCTAAAAGTGGGAAACCAGCCAGTTTCACGACAATAACACACAGCTTCCTGAGAGACAATCTCCACTGCTTTCAAATTAATAATAGTAGTGTAGACCAGATGTGGCTTAATAAACTCTCCTCCCGAACAGGCCATGAAAGCCCAAAGGTACCGACCGGCCGCCGTGTCATCCTCAGCCCACAGGCGTCACTGGATGCGGATATGGAGGGCCATGTGGTCAGCACACCGCTCTCCCGGCCGTATGTCAGTTTCCGTGACCGGAGCTACTACTTCTCAATCAAGTAGTCCATCAGTTTGCCTCACAAGGGCTGAGTGCATCCCGCTTGCCAACAGCGCTCGGCAGACCGGATGGTCATCCACCCAAGTGCTAGCCCAACCCGACAGCGCTTAACTTCGGTGATCTGACGGGAACCGGTGTTACCGCTGCGGCGAGGCCGTTGGCAGATGTGGTTTGAATTCAAAGAAACAGTATTCGTAGCAATTGAGAGATTTATACCAAATAAATTAACAAACGACGGAGCTGATCATCCTTGGTACTCAAAACGGGTTAGAACACTGTTGCAGAAACAACGAAACAAACATACCATATTTAAACAGACACAAAATCCCCAAGATTGGCGATATTTTACAGAAGTTCGAAATTAAGCGCGGACTTCAATGCAAGATGTTTATAACATTTACACAACGAAACTTTGTCTCGAAACCTGGTAGAAAATCCAAAGAGATTCTGGTGTTATGTAAACCATGTTAGCGGCAAGAAACAATCAACGCCTTCTCTGCGGGATAGCAACGGAGATACTATCGAAGACACTGCTTCCAAAGCAGAGTTACAAAACACAGCCTTTCTTAATGCCTTCACAAAAGAAGACGAAGTAAATATTCCAGAATTCGAATCGAAAATAGCTGCCGACATGAGTAACGTAGAAGTAAATATCCTCACAGTAGTGAAGCAACTTAAATCACTTAATAAAAGAAAGTCTTCTGGTCCAGACTGTATACCAATTAGGTTCCTTTCGGAGTATGCTGATACATTAGTCCCTTACTTAACAATCATATACAACCGGTCGCTCGACGAAAGATCTGTATCCAAAGACTGGAAAGTTGCACAGGTAACAACAATATTCAAAAGTGGTAGTAGGAGTAATCCACTTAATTACAAAAAAATGGTTCAAATGCCTCTGAGCACAATGGGACTTAACATCTTTGGTCATCAGTCCCCTAGAACTTAGAACTACTTAAACCTAACTAACCTAAGGACATCACACACATCCATGCCCGAGGCAGGATTCGAACCTGCGACCGTAGCGGTCACGCGGTTCCAGACTGAAGCGCCTATAACCGCACGGCCACACCGGCCGGCCACTTAATTACATGTCCATATCATTAACGTCGATACGCAGCAGGATTTTGGAACATATTTTGTGCTCGAACAACATGAATTACTTCGAAGAAAACTGCCTATTGATTCACAGTCAACATGGGTTTAGAAAAAATCGTTCTTGTGAAACATAACTAGCTCTTTATTCACATGAAGTGTTGAGTGCTATTGACAAGGTATTTCAGATCGATTCTGTATTTCTGGATTTCCGGAAGGCTGTTGACACTGTACCACACAAGCGGTTTGTAGTGAAATTGTGTGCTTATGGAATATCGTCTCAGTGATGTGACTGGATTAGTGATTTCCTGTCAGAGAGGTCACAGTTCGTAGTAATTGACGGAAAGTCATCGAGTGAAACGGAAGTGATTTCTGGCGTTCCCCAAGGTAGTGTTATAGGCCCTTCGCTGTTCCTTATCTATATAAACGATTTGGGAGACAAATGGTTCAAATGGCTCTGAGCACTATGGGACTTAACATCTATGGTCATCAGTCCCCTATAACTTAGAACTACTTAAACCTAACTAACCTAAGGACAGCACACAGCACCCAGCCATCACGAGGCAGAGAAAATCCCTGACCCCGCCGGGAATCGAACCCGGGAACCCGGGCGTGGGAAGCGAGAACGCTACCGCACGACCACGAGCTGCGGACAATTTGGGAGACAATCTGAGCAGCCGTCTTAGGTTGTTTGCAGATGACGCTGTGGTATATAGACTAATAAAGTCATCAAAAGATGAAAACAAATTTCAAAACGATTTAGATAAGATATTTGAATCGTGCGGAAATTGGCAGTTGAACCTAAATAACAAAAAGTGTGAGGTCATCCACTTAAGTGCGAAAAGAATTCGTTAAACTTCGGTTACACGATAAATCAGTCTAATCTAAAGGCCGTAAATTCACCTAAATACCTAGGTATTACAATTACGAACAACTTAAATTGGAAGGAACACCCAGAAAATTTTGTGGGGGAGGCTAACCAAAGACTGCATTTTATTGGCAGGACACTTAGAAAATGTAACAGATCTACTAAGGAGACTGCATACACTACGCTTGTCCGTCCTCTTTTAGCATACTGCTGCGCGATGTCGGATCCTTACCAGATAGGACTGACGGAGTACATCGAAAAAGTTCCAAGAAGGGCAGCACGTTTTGTATTATTGCGAAATATAGGAGAGAGTGTCACAGAAATGATACAAGATTTGGGCTGGACATCATTAAATGAAAGGTGTTTTTCGTTGTGACGGAATCTTCTCACGAAATTCCAATAACCAACTTTCTCCTCCGAATGCGAAAATATTTTCTTGGCACAGACATATATAGGGAGAAACGATCACCACGGTAAAATAAGGGAAATCGGAGCTCGTAGGGAAAGATATAGGTGTTCGTTCTTTCCGTGCGCTGTACGAGGTTGGAATAATAAAGAATTGTGAAGGTGGTACGATGAACCCTCTGCCAGGCACTTAAATTGTATTTGCAGAGTAGTCATGTAGGTGTAGATGAAGATCATACTAATTGCAATTTTGTCCACTATCACTTCTAGATAACTTAATTTTCGGTGGTAAGCGCAGTATCTGTTGTATGCGAGAACTCTGAAATTCTGGAAATCTTCAGCCTAATGAATGTATTTCAGTTTCAAAAAACAGAATTAGTAAAAGAAAAATACAAAAATTGTGGAATAGCTAGAGCGACATTAAATGGATCACAGAAATAAAGGAAGATATAAAAGAACTCCAAATTACAGTAGATGACCTAAAAAACAAGACAGAGAATACCAGAATACTGCAAGACCTGCAAACCGGACTACAAATTAAAATCAATAAAAGGAATACAGGAAGAGTGGTCTCAGATGAAGAAAGAAAGAGAATATCTGAAAGAATGAAGAAATATTGGGCAGACAGAAGAGCAAAACACCTTTCATGTAAGAATAGACGCTAATAATTATATTACCTAAATAGCATATTAAGTTATTGTTGAGCCAAATTGTATCCCTCTGTAACAACTTGTGTACAACTTTGTATTTTTTATTTTTGACTAGAGTGGTCCAATGAAGGCCATAAGCCGGCCGAAGTGGCCGTGCGGTTAAAGGCGCTGCAGTCTGGAACCGCAAGACCGCTACGGTCGCAAGTTCGAATCCTGCCTCGGGCATGGATGTTTGTGATGTCCTTAGGTTAGTTAGGTTTAACTAGTTCTAAGTTCTAGGGGACTAATGACCTCAGCAGTTGAGTCCCATAGTGCTCAGAGCCATTTGACCCATTTTTGAAGGCCATAAAATAAATAATAATAATTTCAGTTGTCGTTTGCTGTCGGTTGACGACTGCGTTACCTGCTTCGCCTCCTCCTCCTTACGTGAGATTAGCAGCGCAGTTCTTAACCGGTGGAAGGAGGTAACAATGGAGTTGTTTGATGTACTTGTTTTAAACACGTAGTGTCATTGTGAGGATGTCGTGGATGATCATCGTTATTGCCGTCGATTACCTGCCACCATTTTCTTTTAGTGTTTATACAGATCTTCGGGAAGTCAGGTAAAACCAAAACTAACGTTTAATTTCATTTCCTTTCCTCGAAATTACGTTTGTCCTGTAGGCTGTAGTATGTACAGACAGTAAAATTAGTAAATTATCTACGGTAAGGCTGCGGTTTCGTTGAAGAAAACATTCGCCGTAACTGAGTTATGGAAAACATGGAAAACTTAAATCAGGATGGCTGAATGAAGCCTTCATATCCACTCTTCTCTGGAAACTATCCTGTTCCTTAGCCATTATGTCATCTCACTCGATAGAATTAGTAGGTAACAGACTTATATACGACACCTGTTTTTTAATATTCATTTAAAGAGAAGACAATACTACTTTTTTTTAAATCTAAGAACTGAAATTTTCTCACTCACAATGTTGCAACAAATTGAGAAGATCATAAGAATAAGAATAAAACTTGCGATGTGCATAACAGTAATCTCTAAACGTAAATCTTTTGCGTTTTGAACTAATGAATTTAAATTACTGATGGAAAAACTGGGGTTTTGTGGGACAGCGTGGAATTACTAGAAGCAAGACTTAAAGGAATTAGTGGCATTAGCTGGGGAAAGCTGAAAATTTGAGCCAGGCAGGGATTCGAACCCAGGGCTCCTGTTTACTAGGCAAATGAGCTGACCATTGCCCCATTCGGAAATGGCTGTCACTGCAAATGCACAGCCTAGCCTAGTGTTGTGGATGAGACGGAACTATGGGCCTCGTGGAAAAAGGGTGACCCAGCTGAGTCACACAATTTGACTCTGTCTGTTCACAAGGGGTGGCCATTAATTGCACGCGTTGATCACGTAGGCTGACGTGAGGATCAATGAACTATACTTGACGGGATGTATCTGGAACATCTTAGGTGATTAGAAGTTAGTAGACAGGAATACAATTAAAAAAATTCCAAATATCATCGTCAGTCATTAAGTCATGAGAGGAATCTCGTTGGCACTATGAAAAATTTGAAACTAGACCTAATCGATGGAAATGGCATATTGTTTATATTAAAGCATATATTCCGAGAACATTTACACATATGATTATTCAAGAACTGCCTAACAATTGACAGTAGTATTCCTACAGAAATGAGAAATTGTAGAAAATTTTTGTTTATAAACAACCGTAAAAATGTACTGGATATAGCTTAAAAAAACGAACAATAGCAAATACGTGCCAGTAATTCATCTGTATATTGCAAACAATAACATTTATCCATATCAACCGTGGGTATTTCCTAGATTGTTCGTAAGTACCAAAGTCATATCATGCCTTTATCATGACATTTCGTCGTAGCACAGCTGGTAACACTTCTTCCTCGTTCGACATATTTCCCAAGCGTACAAGGTGTCCCACTTAACTATGCCACATCATGTATTTCCGAAGCAAAACAAAACTTGAAAAATTCGATTGGCCAGGGATGCAGCTATGTCAGGGACTCACAAAATGAGCAGGAATGCACAATCCATAATTGTAAACAAACACCACTTTCAGCACAAAACATGTCTGACTTTTTTCTACGGAAATGAAAACTAGAGGTACAATTAACTACTACAGACTTGTTTTCACCGTCCTAAACCTCATACCTTCTGAAATACGTAGATTTTAAAGGATGACAACGGCGCCACAGTTTCTGCCGTATTGCTTAGAGCAAGGGTTGCGTACAGCAGGCGTCAGAGCTGTAGAGGCAACCAGCATTAAGGCATTACGGCAGAAACTGTGGAACCGTTTCCAATATTTAAAGTCTAAGTATTCTAACAGGTATAAGGTTTAGAACAGAGAATCCAAGTCTGCAATCAGTAACTGTACCTCTAGTTTTCACTTGAGTACAAAAAAAAACATACATGTGCCATATAAAAAAAAATTGTGTTGAAAGTCATATTTGAGTACTTGCTGGCAGTGTTCATTCCCGCCCATTGTGTGAGCCCGACATAGGTGTACCCCTGGCCAATTTCATTTTTCACATTTTGTTTCATTTCGGAAATATATGAGGTGGCAAAGTTAGGTGGGACACCTGTAAAGTTGGCTACATATGTGTGACTTATGCTCTATCCTTGCAACTAAGTCTTTAAAGTCCCCGACGCACCGTGGAATTAAATTTATGCTACTGAAAACATCGCTTTGAAGACACATCGAATGCCTGAATTGCGTCGTGTCACAATTCGGCAGAGATTTATATTATAGCTCTATCTATGTACCATTAACGTTCAAACGCGTAGGTATATTCACCTACCACACAGTAGAGCATTACTTCATCCTGATTTTGCACCATAAGTGAAAACTGAAAGGGAAATTTGTGAGAGTCCTTGTTACGAATTGATCTAAATATGGTTAACGTAAAATGCTTTTGTGCCATACAGAGAAGCGTTTCTTCTTTACCTTCTTTAAAAAAAGAGGGGATTCATCGAAAAGGTATCTGGACTAGCTGCTGATCAATGCTGTATTAGTCGTAAAAGGGAAGGGGTATGTTCATTATGTTCTCGAACTTCTACACAGATAAATTAATGGGGTGAAACTTTGCCTCCTGGAACTTCGTGGTATAAAGAGAGATGAAATATTGCTCGTTTAACTCGTCCTTGTTCCCGAAACCAAGACGACCTGACTCGTAAGGTATCTAAAGACTGATTTGCGGCAGTACTCTCAACTATTTGCTGGTGGGATTAATTGTCTGTTTGCTCGAGACAGGTAAGAAAGACAGATTATGAGTCAAGAAGTAACCATGTTACCAAACAATGTTTTTAATATTGACATTCTATTAGCTGTTAGCTTCCATAAGCAGAAGCTGTTGGTAAGTTGAAGACGGGTTTAATTTTGTTTCAGAGGGAATCGGCGTGTGCGATGCGTATGAAATACTTCTTCACGCTAATGACATTCGTATAGAATTGGATTTAGCAGTTTATAGCGCTCATATTGTTCTTACGGAACTAGGCAGTAAACTCACCCGGCCAACGATCTGATTTTCGATTTCCTTAGTTTCAAAACACGATTCGAGATCAATACTGGTGTTGGCCGATCAACCTATATAACGAACACTTGTAACTCATATCATTCTTGATCAGATTTAACGTTCCACCTCTATTGACCCTATGCCTTTTTTTCTTCATTTTGTTTTGAAACGCGGTTCTCAGTGTATAGCACAAATGGTTCTCTCATTTTCCTTTCATGATTTTACAATTCAATTTTATTTCATCACTGTGGCCGAATGGAATTCCTGACGCCACAGTCATTAGTTCCTTTAAGGCCATAAGTTGTATGTGTCGTCTGTCTATGAATGGTATAAACTTGGTCCTGTCTGTTATCGTATTTCAAGTATGGGAGTGTAGGTTTTTCTGAGACAGAAATTACGGACTAGTCCTACATTTGTTAAAAGAGAGTGGAAAACCGCACAATAACCACATTCAGGTTGGCTGATGTTCAAGGCCAATGGTCCGCAGTTCGCCGCGCGGAGTAGATCCAGGTCTGGCTAGCCTTCTTACATGGAGCTCTGCATCCCATTGTACGAGCAGGTCAGTGTATGATGAATAAGGTTAAGGAAAAAATTTTGAATTATCCATATAAAAGAAAGTGATGTATCAGTTTCCTAGGAGGGACTGCCGAAGAGTGAATATGAAATGCTGTCTGACGCCTACTGCAAATGATGGACGTAAAAGGTAATCCAGTCAACTTATAAAAATAGATGCATGGATGTATGTATGTGTGTTGCACATCTCATCCTAAACCACTTGGCCGATTTTAACCAAACTTGGTACGCGTATCGCTGGAAAGAATCGCTGTAAGGGTAAGAACCACCGTCCTATCACGGGCGCGAGAGTGGGGGTGAAAAAGCATTGTAGCCCAAGGCGCACGAATATCCATATTTTATTCATCCAGTATTTGAAAATGAGAGCACTTAATGATATGCAACAAACTTTATACATAATTTTAAACCTTTACGAAACTTTTTCTCGCTGACAATCCCCAAAAATTTGTGAAAGGGAAGAAGTTTATCGCTTACTGCATTTCCGCTATTCGTGCAGTGAAACAGCCGCGTGAATCATTACGTTTTAATTTATTACTGCGTAACTACTAACTGTATTCGCAACACATACAGCAGACAATAACCTCGTATGACGCTGATGTACCTACAAAAATACATTACTTTATGTCACGTTCGGGGCCGAGGGGTTCTAGGCGCTACAGTCTGGAACCGCGCAACCGCTACGGTCGCAGGTTCGAATCCTGCCTCGGGCATGGATTTGTGTGATGTCCTTAAGTTAGTTAGGTTTGAGTAGTTCTAAGTTCTAGGGGACTGATGACCTCAGAAGTTAAGTCCCATAGTGCTCAGAACCATTAGAACCATTTTGTCACATAGTTCAGGAGATATGACGTAATAAACACTCGGATACGTGAAAAAATGCGCATCATGCATGACATTTTAATTTATTACTTCTTCACTATAAACTCTATTCGCAAGACATTTCGCATGCAGTAGCCACGTATACAAATGGAAAATTATATCACTGTACTACACATAGCTCAGGAGATACAACGTCATAAATATTGAGCTGTGTGAAAATAAAACTGTAGGATGAAATTCGCTAGAGATATGAGTGTAATATGTGTACAAAGAAGTCTGAAACATTTTAAATTTATGTGAAATCTATTTGACACGTGCGTACATGGGCAAAGCCACACGTAAAAACGTCATTATTGCTAAACCTCTGGAACGATTTCAACCAAATTTGGTACAATTATTAATCGCGATCTGGAAACAAATACTGTGGGACTAAGGACCACCAACGTGCTATTGGGCTGAGGGTGATAACGTGGAAAGAGAATGGGGGAGTGCTACGATCGCAGGTTCGAATCCTGCCTCGGGCATGGATGTGTGTGATATCCTTAGGTTGGTTAGGTTTAAGTAGTTCTAACTCTACAGGACTGATGACCTCAGATGTTAAGTCCCATAGTGCTCAGAGCCATTTTTTTTAATGGGGGAGAAGGAGATGGACAGGCACAGAGGGGGAAGGAGGATATGAACTATTAGACTGGAGTAAATACCTGTATGCGCAACGTCGGGTACTCAGTTAGTTAGTTGATATAGGCTTTTCTAGAAAGGTATGTCCAGGAACGTTCCGTTTCCGAGCTGTAAGAGAAAGAAAATCAGCTTTCATTTTCAATTCTCACATTAATACTGATGTATCTTACGTATGGCATGCTAAGGGCCTACATGACACAATCACCTGCTAAAATGAGTACGTATGGGAAGTGGTGAACGACGTTCTTTACCACGAATGCCTCAGATTTTAGTCTTAATTGTAACCGTAATTTCCTCCAGAAACCTCACCCCTAATATCAGACCATATTATTAACATGAAAATTACGACGAAATAAACTTAACTGGATAAGCAATTTGCCAAAACTGAATCTGAGTACCAGGCGATCAAAAAGTCAGTACAAATTTTAAGAGAGAATAAATCACGGAATAATGAAGATAGAGAGGTACAAATTGACACACATGCTTGGAATGACATTGGGTTTTATTAGAACCAAAAAAATACAAAAGTTCAAAAAATTTCCGAGAGATGGCGCTTCATCTGATCAGAATAGCAATAATTAGCATAACAAAGTATGATAAAGCAAAGATGATGTTCTTTACAGGAAATGCTAAATATGTCCACCATCATTCCTCAACAATAGCTGTAGTCGAGGAATAATGTTGTGAACAGCACTGTAAAGCATGTCTGGAGTTATAGTGAGGCATTGGCATCGGATGTTGTCTTTCACCATCCCAAGAGATGTCGGTCGATCACGAAACACTTGCGACTTCAGGTAACCCCAAAGCCAATAATCGTACGGACTGACGTCTGGGGACATGGGAGGCCAAGCATGACGAAAGTGGCGTCTGAGCACACGATCATCAGCAAACGACGCGTGCAAGAGGTCTTTCACGCGTCTAGCATTTTTTTTTTTGTTCTAATAAAACCCCATGTCATTCCAAGCATGTGTGTCAATTTTTACTTCTCTATCTACATTATTCCGTAGTTTATTAAGTTTTCAAATTTATACTGACTTTTTGATCACACGGTACATATGATGCAGGACAATTCTACGCAAAAGTAGCAACAGAAACGGGTGTTGATGTCAAAAAGCGGTTTTTGGTGTTTTAACCACAGTTAGAAGGCCCTTGTTCTTTTCGTATACTTTGATATTTCAACACTAGACGCTAGACGGCCCCTGCGGCAGAAGGGTGCTCGATTTTTATTCCGTGTAATTGGAATATCGGACAAAGCCACTCGCGCCATTAGGCTGTCGCAGCACGCGCCATGTCGGTGCTAGGCGGTTTTTCACCTTCCGTTAATGGTCTGTCAGACAAGATGGAAAGCGCACAAAGGGTCAAAGCAATCCGTCGCGGAGTCGGCTGGCTGTAAAACGGTAATAGAGCGGCCACTGCTGTCAATAACACTTGCCGCGCCTGCCTCTGCGGATACGGCCGTCCGCTCTTTGAAGCAGTAATTTCCGGCAAACGTCAACCGACGACTCTGACCTCAAGCTGAAATTTCCTGACAGGATTCGGTAGATGTGTCGATGCTAAATGATCGCAAGATCAGAACCGCACAGGACGTAGGAGATTAGACGTGTGACGTGCCTCTCACCTCGTCCTATTTTCTGAGAGTATTTGCCGCGTCGTCTACGCAGTTTAGCGCCTGGTTCACATCCACATCTTCAAGTACAGACGCTGCACGAAGCAAATTAAGGTTAAATCCCTAATGAATCCTAAAACAATAAAAAAGTTTGTACGTGTGTATAATTAATGAATAAGTAACATAAATAGACGAGGATTGGAACTTAAATAGTGGAGAGTATTTATCTACAGCAGATACGTGTTTTCGCAGGTTCGAATCCTGCCTCGGGCATGGATGTGTGTGATGTCCTTAGGTTAATTAGGTTTAAGTAGTTCTAAGTTCTAGGGGACTGATGACCCCAGAAGTTGAGTCCCATAGCGCTCAGAGCCATTTGAACCATCTGATACGTGTTTCAAAGTTTTACTAACCTTCAAAGTACTCACCAGCATTGTGTATAACCTTCATTTCTCCACTTCACTATTACATCGGAAACAGTGGACTTAGGGATGTTTAGGAGTGTGGAAATCTCGAGTACAGGCGTATGACACACGTGATAGCCAATCACCTGCTCTCTCAAGATGTGTAATGACTACTGAGGTCGCTGATATGGAGTACCTGGCAGTAGTTGGCAGCACTATACACCTAATATGAAAGACGTATGTTTTTGTGGGGTGTCCGGACACTTTTGATCACATAGTGTATTACGTTCCAAAGAAGGACAAACAAGTTATTAAGCAGGTAGTCATAATGTTTTGGCTCATCAGTGCATCTCAGTGACAAAAAGGACTTGGATAGGGAGATTGTATAATGTAAATTCCATTCAGCCGTATATTACTTCTTTTTGCTTGTGACTTGCTGTAAATTTCCTGACTTATTTGCATCCATTTAGTACGAATCAACAGAGCGCAACATAGCTGAAATAATAAAACTAATTTCTCATCACAAATGTGAAGTACAACTGTGTAGCTACTTGCAAAAACTGACTGTTGCTTTAGTTATGGCGAAACTTTGCGTGGATAATTAGCGCCGTGAGCTGACCGAATTTTCAGGCGGAAGCCAACAGCTGTGAGTGGCCGGAACTGCGGAGTGGCGGCATGAAGCTTCTGCGTTCTGCGCACTGTCCGCTCTCCATTAAGCCTGCACTCCAATTTCATTCACGCCTTAACTGATTTATGACACTGGTTTCGTCCGGGCTCGCTTCACACAATGCGTGTAATACGAAAACATTCAGCCCAATGTATCCGACAATTTCCGTTAAAAATACGCAGCCAGAGAAAATAACACATTTCACAACAGAAAGAAGTTAATTGATTATCATAACAGTTTTAACATTATACAAGTGTCAGGACAGTTGTTGCAATATTTACAGAGTATGTAGTATACATCAAGGGATGAAGAAAGGTTCCTATAAACATCAGTCGTAAACGTCCATTTTTAGAGTTACAGCCTGCGTGTGTACGAGGAGCATATCTTGCACACCGAGCACTTTGGCACGAGACGAATGAGGAAAGTAGGTAAGTACTAGACGTTTATGCAACACAACGTGTCTGTGTTGATATGAAGCGCACAACCAACACAAGAACACGTACAGTACTCCACAGCGTACTAAAGTACCTAGTGTATCAGTCAGCTACGCTATTTTCATCCGGTGTACCTGTAGTGTTTACATTGCTTATTATTTGTTGTGACACAGCAATCAATTGCATCAATTGCTGTAATTTTTTCCCGTGTATGTACAGCTCTGGAATGACCATTTTGCAGACGGCGTGCACATTGGTTTTCTTCCCCTTCTTAACAGCTATCTACATCTATATCTACATCCATACTCCGCAAGCCAACTGCCGGTGTGTGGCGGAGGGTACCTTGAGTACCTCTATCGGTTCTCCCTCTCTGCTTTCATCCTCATGGTATCTTCGCGAGATATACGTAGGAGGGAACAACATACTGCTTGACTCTTCGGTGAAGGTATGTTCTCGAAACTTTAACAAAATCCCGTAACGAGCTACTGACCCTCTCTCCTGCAGAGTCTTCCACTGGAGTTTACCTATCATCTCCGTACCGCTTTCGCTTCTACTAAATGATCCTGTAACGAAGCACGCTGCTATCCGTTGGATCTTCTCCATCTCTTCTATCAACCATATCTGGTACGGATCCCACACTGGTGAGCAGTATTCAAGCAGTGGGCGAACAAGTGTACTGTAACCTACTCCCTTTGTTTTCGGACTGCATTTCCTTAGGATTCTTCCAATGCATCTTAGTCTGGCATCTGCTTTACCGACGATCAACTTTATATGATCATTCCATTTTAAATCACTCCTAATGCGTACTCCCAGATAATTTATGGAATTAATTGCTTCCAGTTGCAACCTGCTATATTGTAACTAAATGATAAGCTATGTCCCTAAGGGGCCCCATAACGCGCCTAACGTTCGAGCTCCCAACAATTAATCAGTTGTCCGGATCTTGCAGGCTGAGAGGTTTTCACTGCAACAGCACAGCCGACGTAATCTGGCTCAGCGACAGTGTCAGCCATTCGAACCTGTTTGTCAGGATAACCCGGAGCCGGCCGCTGTGACCGAGCGGTTCTAGGCGCTTGAGTCCGGAACCGCACTGCTGCTACGGTCGCAAGTTCGAATCCTGCCTCGGGCATGGATGTTTGTGACCGAGCGGTTCAAGGCGCTTCAGTCCGGAACCGCGCTGCAGCTACGGTCACAGGTTCGAATCCTGCCTCGGGCATGGATGTGTGTGATGTCCTTAGGTTAGTTAGGTTTAAGTAGTTCTAAGTCTAGGGGACTGATGACCTCAGATGTTAAGTCCCATAGTGGTTAGAGCCATTTGAACCATTTGAGCTAACCTGGAAGGCCTTACGTGCGGCCGCCTGGAAAGTCTTTCGCCACCTACGCTCCGGGGCAACCTCCCACTTGACCACAGGTGAGGGGTCAACCTCAGTGCGAACAGTAAGTGGCCTGGCCACCGGTGAGGACCGATCGGATGACTCTGACGCGCTGGACGTCCGTTGGATTCTCACGGCCGGCCCACAACAGAGGTGCCCATCCACTGGCGCCTCAAGCTATGTAACAGAAGCCATCACAGCCTTGAGCTGAGAGTGGCGTGTCACCAACTCGGCTCGCATCAGCACACAGCAATCGCTGTCCCTGTCCATAATAAAGACCGTGGAAAACTAAACTATTCAGCTAAACGGACTATCGGCACGTGCTGCGGAACTCTATTATAGACACTGACAAAAACGCAGGAACTGTTCTAATAAATTAGATTAATACGCAGAGATTCAAAAACCAAACTACCGAAGCACTCAGGTGAAACTAAATAATTCGATCCTGATTAAGAACTTGTAATATATCACAAAATCGGTTTACTTTCCGACGCAAACGAAAACGCGAGAACTGTGGATGTTAGATATTAAATTAACACGCAAAAACTCAAGAAACTGAACTATTAAAGCGTACAGATGATATTATAAAATTCGCTCCTGGTTAGTAAACCGTAAATGTCACAACATCGCTTACTACCCTGTCGGTGCATCTGTCTCGGCGGGTTGCTGCTGCCTGTCTGATTACATCAGTGAATTTATAAAAATGAAATAAATTTTCTTTCCTCAGTTTACTTCGGCCTTACATTCTAACTAGTGCACATGACGTTAACCATATTCAGTGCTTTTCATAGCCCACCTAACATCCTTTATTCTTGACCGCTTTTCGTTTTTCGTCAGATGGATATGTATAACGGATCGTCCGTTTAGAGCCACCCTCTCGGCAACCACTAAAAACCTCTACCTTTGAACAGTGATCTTGGAAGGCAGCCGAGAGATTAAAAATCGTCGATAAATCAATACTCACGCCTTTAATTCGCTGTGGAGAGAGTGTTATTAGAACTTTTAGTACGTCGCAATATACCGAGGACTTGCCAGCTACTACGTGTGTTGTTTGATCAAAAATTTGCCTCAGTGCTAATTACTTAAGTTATTCATTATTTTCTCCTCCGATGAATTCTTTAAACTGTTGCATTTTTTTCTTAGTTTAAATATGTGACAATGATTGACACATATTTGTATTCACAATGGTACATAGAACAGCAACAAATCTTACGCATACACCACAGCCTTGCGCAAAAACATTTTCTTCCGCCCAGATCATGCTACTACTCCTGATTCACATCTCGATTATTCTCATCCATCTAGTCTCTAGTTTTCTTCTCTCTCTCTCTCTCTCTCTTACCCTCAAGGTTCCATTTAAATGTATACCCTGTTACGTCATCTCGTGATTCTGTGCGAGTGTGTCTAAAGCAGCGCCGTTGGTCTCCTATGAGTTAGTTTACAACGGTCCTTGTTTTTCACCCAGTGTCAACGTCCAAAATGAGAATTTTTTGGAAAGACTTTGCGGATTCGTATGGATTTGCGGATTCGTATGGATTTGCGCATTTTTACAGACAAAGGGAAGTGAGAACTGAACATTACTCTAGAAGAGCCTATGACTAAATCTTCTGCTCAGTTATTAGGTCACCAAATAGGTAGTAGTTCTCAGAAGAGTGCGCGTCATTTGTGCGCTCTCAGTCAGACATCTTTGTTCGCGTCTCTATCTACTGTGATGGGGATATCGAAATAATAGAGAGATTGAAATATTACTTTCTCCATGCTATCTCTGACCATAGCCTCCACTACTGTGTGGCTTGCTCAAATTAACTTTGTCTTTCTTAAGCCGGTCTTCAGGGCAAATGTATATGCATAGCTGGTTAAACCTTGAAGCTCTGATCTCACATTTTGGAGCATACCGGAAAAGGAACATATAAAGCACTAAATGTGAAAGTCCTCAAGATTCTCTTTAGAATCCCATTGTATGCACATTTTATTTAGTCCTGAAGTTCTGTTCTTGACGTGGTCCTGTACGAGAAGGCACCTAATCCCAGAGAGTAAACAGTCCTGCAGTTGTTTGAAAGAGTCCTGAAATCTGACCTGCCGTTCAGCGTGGCAACTGGAGTCCTAGTACTTATCATTGCTAGATTAATAATCGTTCCCAGGAAACCTCGTACTTTTCTCAGTTTCCAAAGTTGGCTTATCTTGACGTTTGGATAAACATCTCGTGATCTATACGTAGTAGGTAAAGTTGTGGGTGGTATTCTACTGACTCTTCCACTAAAATAACGACAGTAGCCATCTGTTGTGCATCACAGCAGTTGCCTCCGAATTCAGCTTCTTCTTTTCTTTGTCCAATTCGATGGTTCATTTTACTCCCTTGGTGGTCATAATCTTGTTGTACTAAAGCAAGTAAGGTCTCTCTTTTTTTAAGCTGATTTTTGTAATGGTATTCTGAAGCGTGTAGCGACTTGCTGAATTTGTAGCCACACGCAGGATAAGTAATGCTTGGGTTGATGGCACGTAGCAGGTAGGAGGGAGTTCGTGGAAGTCGGCTCGTGAGACGTGAGCCTGGCCAAGTGAGGGCCTTGCCCTGTCAGCGTGGCGAACGCCGGATTACCTGCAAATCCCGCCTTCACACCTCGCCTCTCGAAGGAGATTCCCGGCTCTGCCACCTCTGCTGCCTCTGACTCGCCCTGCGCTCTTTAACTTCACCTGACGCGATAGTCGTCAGGACACTGTTCTTCTACGCATACAAGCCATGTTCATAAAGTTAAAAAAAAACCGCAGGATTTAAGAGATAAATATGTGTCACTAGGGTAGCTTTGCAAATCAGTTGACTGAAAAGAAAGACTTTCCAACACTTAAGTACACTCAGTAAAATAAAGTATTCCCTAATGTGCCAAATACACTATGTGATCAAAAGTATCCGAACACCTGGCTGAAAATGACTTATAAGTTCGTGGCGCCCTCCATCGGTAATGCTGGAATTCAGTATGGTGATGACCCGCCCATAGCCTTGATGACAGCTTCCACTATCAAATGGTTCAAATGGCTCTGAGCACTATGGGACTTAACATCTATGGTCATCAGTCCCCTAGAACTTAGAACTACTTAAACCTAACTAACCTAAGGACATCACACACATCCATGCCCGAGGCAGGATTCGAACCTGCGACCGTAGCGGTCACGCGGTTCCAGACTGTAGCGCCTCGAACCGCACGGCCACTCCTAATTGTCATAGTACTTGCACGGGATCCTGATGCAGTGTGGAATCCTGTGTGATGGTCTGGATAGATGTCTGCCTATTACACATTACGACCCTCTTCAACAGTGCAAATCCGAAATTATTTTACTTATAGGATACCAATTGTATCGACAAACTTTGAGAAACCCCGCAATGCCATAAGCAGCTTACCAAACAGTTCTGGTGACCTGTTTCTGTAAGTCTAATATTCACTACTCACTCCCGTTACGAAAGAGCTCGGAAACCAACTAGGATAATATGGTAACGAAAAAACAACCTCTCCTCGAGTGACAAAACTTCGTGCATTTCTGTACGTAAGAATTCGAATACTGCATTTTTGTTAATTATAAGAGGCTTTACAAATCAGCTCACTATATTGTAAAAGTTTTCTACTCTCATTTTAACCTTTTCCACACTGGCTCTCACGGGAATACAGAGCTATTTATTTATTTGTTTTCCTTCAATTTTGTTTAATTTACATTGCAGGATCATTGATCTCATTATCTTAATACACCTGCACATTGGATTTATTGGGATTTTCAACATAAATCTGATATTAATCTTCCATCGATATGATGTCTAGAGAAAAAGAAAGGAAGATTATGTTTCACGTCCAGTCGACGAGACTGTTGTAGGATCTGGAGCTCCAGGTACATTACGACAAGACTGTGTAACCGAACTGGCATGTCGTTTCCAAAGTAACCATTTCGACATTCACACAGAATGATTGTAGAAAATCACATTAAACATAAATCTGGGTGACCGATTTGGTTCTGAACCTCTCTTGGTTGTTGTAGTCCTTAGATGTTCCTAGTCTTTGCAACATCCTTTTTCTCTGGAATGAAATTACAAATAGAAAGTAAACAAGTGTGCGCCGCTTACCCGATAAAGCACTAGTAAATTATAATCCAGTTAACTTTAATAACTGCGATACGTTTCCAAGTTAGAAGTTATTTAGAAGAAGTACATTTGTGTAGTTTTACGCGTGACAGCCACATTCGCTTAAATTTTGAGCCTGAAGTCATTTTGAATATCTTTAGGAAAGCTTTTTATAAAATGATTTATATCGTTTCAGCATCAAATTCGAGTTACCGAGCGACTAGAGATTTAGGAATTTGTAAAGGATCTGTGATCCCACGAACATAGATGCTAGTATCCGACACTCAGGTCGATAGTGCACAGGAGTCGATTGTCGAGCGCTGCAGGAGGCAGTGAAACGAGTGTCGAGTGAGCAGTAGTACTGTAGGGTGTCGAGTGAGCAATGGTGCTGGAGAGACGGGCAAGAATGGCGGTCGAGTGAGTAGTTAACGGTAAACTCACCGGAGTATGACAAATTAGCGCGTCCCCCTGATCATCGTGGGGTTGACCCTCATCGATACCGGTTCGCGAGTGATATGAAGCCAAAAGTGACAAGTGCCGAATTACGTGTTTCGCGTCAACCGCGTCGGCCAGCAACAACCATGGATTGCAGTGAGGATTGTTGTGAATGTTAACCATCATCATTGCGTGTGACGAAGTACTTGAAATCAGCTACCAATCAAAAGATATAACCGTAATTAGACGTATAAGGCGAAGGTAGCAACTGCCCCAGAATTTGTGTGGTAGTAGAAAATACGTATCAGTTTGTACATCGCAACTTTTGTGGTCCTTAATAATAGACTAACTTTCAATCATTAACTATTCCGTCTCGGAACAGCCGCACTCGGTTGAAATACCCCCGAAACCACAGCAGGAAAACCGATAGCCTTCCTCCATTAAGCACACTGTCATATAATTATAATATTTAATTGTTTGGCGGCTTCGGTAAATCACACAAACTCAATAAAGGACGAAACTGGGTTTAATATTTTTTTTTGGATCTAAAATTTAAAAAACCTCTCTCACACCGGCCTGATTTAGCTTCACTGATGAGGATAGTAAAAACATGCGTATATTAAGGGAATTTTCA
Organism: Schistocerca cancellata; assembly: GCF_023864275.1. Lineage (NCBI taxonomy): Eukaryota > Metazoa > Arthropoda > Insecta > Orthoptera > Acrididae > Schistocerca > Schistocerca cancellata. The sequence goes on from NC_064629.1 coordinate 151,416,250, forward strand.
TTCAAAAAGCAGGCTTATCACATTCACACAGTTCAATACTGTTCTATCCTGATTAAATTGACCTTAACTTAAATTCCATAAGGCAGTGATGCAATTTCGAAGTCTCGGTGCAACGAAAATTGTCAGTCGATCTCCTGAAAACATTTGTAATAATTATTAACTTTCGGTGATCACATGGGGAAGACCGGAGATCTGCTGGTAAGACCGTGTTAGCCTATTTATTCGAACTGGATATCTTGAGCATACAAAACGGTAGGTTCGTCCAGTGTAAATCTGACGTTCCCCACTGATCCCGTGCAATACAGCGTAGTAAGCAGACACTATCAATAATAATCAGTTAAATAATACGCGAACACACTTACTTTAGTTTAGTTCATGTATTAAATTCCTTCTCATACAGAACCTCATCAAGATGGCGACTAGCTCAACAATACATACATATACATCCTCCTTCTTTCACGGCTAATCGGCAAGATCTCCTCATTCTTTTCATAAGAGAAAACATAGATAGCAGAGAAGCTATTCCATGGAGTAAATGGACGCTCCAAGGAATAATAGGGCTTGAAACTACTTTGTATTGATAATCATCGTATATTAAAGTTTAGGAATCGGTAAGATAAGAAGAGATATTTCAAGATATGAACTGAGTTATATAATTTATAAAATTTCTGAAAATATCGGGGAGAGACCGCTGCAAGAGATATTACATGGGGTGTTTCAAATTTCTGAAAGAAAATCTGTCTTTTGGAAAATTTGCTTTGAAGTAGCACAGCTGCTGGGCTTTTGAAGCTAAGTAAAAACACAGCTCGCACGCTGCGCCGGACGCAAAAGTGAGACCGTCTTGTGACGTATTTAGTAAACGTCAGCTCTGAGCCCGTTGCCAACAGTCTGATTTTGTTGACGACATCAGCTGTCCGCGTAAGTTGGCAGGACTGGGGCAAGGGGACCCGACGGCATCGGGTGGATTGAGAGGGAACACTGATGCGAAATACGTGAGTTGGGGCTACGACCCGCCGTTTCGTGGTCCCTCATTTCCATTTCATGGCAGCTTGTGAGGACAGCTGATGCTTGAAAGTCTCGTGTCGGCTGTAATTTCTCTTAGCGTTCCGAATGGCACTTTGAAAGCTTAGCAGCCCGTACGAGGAAGAAGTTGCCACTGCAAGGGTCTTGAAGCGCCAGCTCTCACCGCCACCGGCGCGACACTAACTTCTCGTGAGACTCGTTTTTCTAAACAGAGTCTTCGTAGCTAGCACACTTTTACCTTTCAAAAGTTTCCTGCATATATTTCTGAGTGGTGCACAATATCCTAACGTAAAGAGTAAACAGCGTAACACGCAGAAAATTCCGAATACGAAAACTTTTCAGATGATATTCTTTTATTTTATAGCCGCCGAAATCTAGACGGTCTTCTTACTTTGTCTGGAAAAGTAAGTCGATGCACAGGGTTTTCCAGAAAGTCACAGGACTATATATCTCTTACATGGGTGAAGACAGAAACCTTGGGTAAATTTTAACTTACGAATAGGACTACAAATCTTTTCTTTTCAAAAGAACTACCAGACTTTGAAAGGGCACTTTTTTACATGCATACACATAAAACTTGGAGTAATTTCTACAAACACGTTTAGAATAAAAATTTTCATTTATCTTGAACAAATGTTCAATGTGCTCTCCACTGGACACACGAAAAACAGTCAGACGATAGTCAAACTCGCTCTGTACGTTTTCGAACGTGCCTGGAGTTACTGTGTTTCGCGTCGATGGTGTCCGGCGTCGCTCGAAGTTGATGGAAGGGGACGCACATAGACACAGTTTTCCAGAAATCGCAACAAACGAAAAAAGGAAGTGGCATGAGGCGATCTAGGAAGCCAATGGTACAATGCGTGATCTGTGCGCACTTTAAGGCTGATGTAGTGCTGCTGTAGTTCATTGCTAGGAAATCCTCTCTCATTCACGTGCCAGAGGAGTGTTTCCACGAACATAAATTAGTTTTGTTCTTACGCTAAAACACTCAATAAATGAAAATCATCGCCGGCCGGTGTGGCCGAGCGGTTCTAGGCGCTTCAGTCTGGAACCGCGCGACCGCTACGGTCGCAGGTTCGAATCCTGCTCGGGCATGGATGTGTGTGATGTCCTTCAGGTTAGTTAGGTTTAAGTAGTTCTAAGTTCTAGGGGACTGATGACCTCAGATGTTAAGTCCCATAGTGCTCAAAGCCATTTTTTTAAAAATCGTCTGACCACTCGCTTGTTGAGCGAACTCGTACTACAGGTAATGATACCAATACACAGATACCTCGAAACATCTTGAATATTTTGAAATAAGTTTTTCGATTTTCTGTCATTAATGGCAACCATACTGCATTTTTTGTGTTCAACCGTCACGCAGAGATAAAGTTAAATTAGTAATAGCTTGGACATAGACGAATAAGTCTATTTCCCACATTTCACACGCGAATGGAGCGGCAATGAACGTCTAGACGCACTTTCTGCAGAATATATGCATTTATTTGAAAGGAATATCTGCTTGCATTTTATGTATTCAAGAGGAGTAAACGATCTATAAGTGGTAAAACGTTCTTGTGCATTTTAAGAATAATATGTGTTAGTCTGCAGTATTCATTTTCTAAGGCTTCTGAAAAAACTGAAGGTAATTAGTGACAGACCTCAGATTCTCGAACGGAAGCTGAGGCATTTCCGTGTAAAGCTGCTTCTTCCTTCTTAAAGACTTATCTTACATCCGTCCGTCTCTTATGTGGAATAAAATTCCAGTGTATGAGGTGAATTACGTCTGTAATGAAGTAATTTTATCGTTACTCGTGCAGCTTTAGTTTGGCTTGTTCCAAATCATTGCTGTGGAAGCCGGGATCACCCCTCGGACAATAGTCCCTTATCCAAGGCGGGCACAAAACGTACAGTATTCACGTTCTATAGCGTATAACATTTCCTTCATTATTATCATCCATCCTTCATCAACACTGTTTAGTGGAAAATGTGTCATTGCAGCACACAATCGGATTTTTTCTCTATCCCTGTATTCCTCCCTTAATCCCAGTTCTTGTATTTTCTTCCACAGACAATGGTTGAAGTGAAAAAGGGTTGCTTCACAGGTCACTGTTTTCATGGCTTTAAATGTAGCGATTTCGACGTATAGCTCACAGTAATCTTATTTTTCAATCCAGAAAGAGTGTTTCCTATGTGTTTTGACTTTTGTGGGCAAATAAAACTTGAAATATCTTCCTTTCCTCTTCTATGCTTCCGATGACAACGTCTATGGTGCATAGTTGTTTGAACCGTTTAGTAAAAATGTCAAATGCCCCGTTAATAAGAACAGTTCCATTCTCACACAGGATTCCCTCTGCTTCTTTACAACCGAATACCAGGATTCTTTCGTCAGGAAGAAACCCATCGTCAATTTTCAAAACAAAATATTACTTTCAGTTAACTTCAAAATGACTTAGCTCAGTTGAATTTCCGAACTAGTGCCAGGGTTCTGGGTCGTTCCAATAAGTTCTATTCTTCCTTTACACAATGGAGTCTTGGAATCCCAAAATTTCGCACATTTGCGACGTAATCTAAACCTTTACATTTCAAATCTTGAAAATTTTCTTAAAAACTTCGGAAAACAGATATTGTCTTTTCTCCGTGGACTCTCTTCCTGCAGTTTCTTAATCTGCAAATATACTTCGTCAGGTGGGTAAGAATGTTGCTGTTCAGCCATAATTGTGCCGTTTGAAATTTTTAAATGGCGTCGGCACTTACTCCGTTAGGAATTCACGCACAAACAGTTCTTATACTCCTCACATTTGCTGTGCAACCGGTAGCGATGGCCATCCCTGAGTAGACACGGCTTTCTTTTAGGTATTCTAATCATTCCGATACCCACAGCGTACGGAACCCATATAGCATAGGCCTACGCAATTATATGGAAACACGGGCTCTCGACGAGGGCAATGTACTGTTGAGCGACTGGCGTAAATTAGTAGTGGGGGAGGCTCTGGTCGCAAAACCCACGGTGGAAACCTGTGTGGTCGTAGGTGAGACGGTACCTGAAGCATGGGCCGGAAACATCGCGGTAGGAAAGTCCACACAGCACGAACATGTGTGTCGCTTACACAAATTATCTATCTGCCTTGCGCCGAGCAGAGGTTACGTCGCGTCACGTGATCACCCCTCCAGACAAAGCGAATTCGAACGCGTACTTACCGCTAACCGTGATCAAAGTCATTCATATTTCAAAAAGATCGATATCTGTTGAAGAATAAGCAAAAAATCTGTCTTTACGGACACGTCGATATGCTTATATCGGAGGAAGAGTGTTGTGTCCATCTAGATGCTGCCAGTCTTCGAATGCAGGGCAAACTTTAGAATGAAGAGTGCTTTGCAAATATACAGCAACCTTTCACCCTTACATACACTACTGGCCATTAAAATTACTACACCAAGAAGAAATGCAGATGATAAACGGGTATTCATTGGACAAATATATTATACTAGAACTGACATGATATTACATTTTCACCCAATTTGGGTGCATAGATCCTGAGAAATCAGTACACAGAACAACCACCTCTGGCCGTAATAACGGCCTTGATACGCCTGCGCATTGAGTCAAACAGAGCTTGGATGGCGTGTACAGCAACAGCTGCCCATGCAGCTTCAAAACAATACCACAGTTCATCAAGAGTAGTGACTGGCGTATTGCGACGAGCCGGTTGCTGGGTCACCATTGACCAGACGTTTTCAATTGGTCACAGATCTGGAGAATGTGCTGGGCAGGGCAGCAGTCGAACATTTCCTTTATCCAGAAAGGCCCGTACAGGACCTGCAACATGCGGTCGTGCATTATGCTGCTGAAATGTAGGGTTTCGGAGGGACCGAATGAAAGGTAGAGCCACGGGTCGTAACACGTTTGAAATGTAACGTCCACTGTTAAAAGTGCCGTCAATGCGAACAAGAGGTGACCGAGACGTTTAACCAATGGCATCCCATACCATCACACCGGGTGATACGCCAGTATGGCGATGGCGAATACACGCTTCCAATATGCGTTTACCGCGATGTCGCCAAACACGGATGCGACCATCATGATGCTGTAAACAGAACCTGGATTCATCCGAATAAATGACGTTTTGCCAGTCGTGCACCCAGGTTCGTCGTTGAGTACACCATCGAAGGCGCTCCTGTCTGTGATACAGCGTCAAGAGTAACCGCAGCCATGGTCTTCGAGCTGATAGTCCACGCTGCTGCAAACGTCGTCGAACTGTTCGTGCAGATGGTTGTTGTCTTGCGAACGTCCCCATCTGTTGACCCAGGGAGCGAGACGTGGCTGCACGATCCGGCACAGCCATGCGGATAAGATGCCTGTAATCTCGACTGCTAGTGATACGAGGCCGTTGGGATCCAGCACGGCGTTCCGTATTACCCTCCTGAACCCACCGATTCCATATTCTGCTAACAGTCACTGGATCTCGACCAATATGAGCAGCAATGTCGTGATACGATAAACCGCAATCGCGATGGACTACAATCCGATCTTTATCAAAGTCGGAAACGTGATGGTACGCATTTCTCCTCCTTACACGAGGCATCACACAACGACGGTCAACTGCTGTTTGTGTATGAGAAATCGGTTGGAAACTTTCCTCATGTCGGTACGTTGTAGGTATCGCCACCGGTGCCAACCTTGTGTGAATGCTCTGAATAGCTAATCATTCGCATGTCACAGCATCTTCTTCCTGTCGGTTAAACTTCGCGTCTGTAGCACGTCATCTTCGTGGTGTAGCAATTTTAATGGCCAGTAGTGTATTTCTTTCTGCAGCACGGAAACAGCAGAGCTCCGTATACAGCTTCACGGTCGAGTCATTATCTATCCATAATCCTCTAAACGGCGTAACAGTTTGTAACGGTAATTTCTAAACATTTTGAATATATCTTTAAATCTGTTGTTTCGTATGTTTAGAGTGTAGAATTGAATCTTACCTGAGTCCGATGTTAGATATCACTGCTTCAACAGTATTGACCTTTTCTGTGTAGAGCTGAGCAAGGCAGTGCTGTATTTAAGTTAGTACGGCCACGCAGCGCATGCTGGGCCAGCATCAGTCGCTGGCCGCCCTCATATTTCCCCAGAGCACAATACCGCCGTTACTTATTACGGAGCGTGCTGAGTGTACCCGGGGAGCTCGGATTAATGTAATTTGCGCTCTTAAGCGTCCCGGGCCTACGTTACCGGCGACTGCACCTCCACGGTTGGCAGTCACGAGAGCCCGAATATAAATTTCCTTTGTTCTATTATAAATGACGCTAGAGAGGCAGGTAAGCAAGCGGCACCCTCTGCGTCGTACGACTAATTTCCGCTTCCTGCATCGTAACGCAATTCCTCTGTGAACATTGTCTTTTCTCTCCTCAGAAACGACTTCTCCAGGTGTGTAATTGTTTTCCAATTACTGACGCAAGCAGATTTTACAGCATCCTTACCCTGTTTTGACGTATTTGCATAGCCAGTTTCAATAACAAGTCATATTTACCTGTTGCCAACAAAAGAAATATATTTATATGAAGACAGTAACAGAATACTGAAACTTCCTGGCAGATTAAAACTGTGTGTCCGACCGAGACTCGAAATCGGGACCTTTGCCTTTCGCGGCAAGTGCTCTACCATCTGAGCTACCGAAGCACGACTCGCGGCCGGTACTCACAGCTTTACTTCTGCCAGTACCTCGTCTCCTACCTTCCAAACTTTACAGAAGCTCTCCTGCGAACCTGCAGATGGTAGAGCACTTGCCCGCGAAAGGCAAAGGTCCCGAGTTCGAGTCTTGGTCGGGCACACATTTTTAATCTGCCAGGAAGTTTCATATCAGCGCACACTCCGCTGCAGAGTGAAAATCTCATTCTGGAAACATGCCCCATGCTGTGGCTAAGCCATGTCTCCGCAATATCCTTTCTTTCAGGAGTGCTAGTTCTGCATGGTTCGCAGGAGAGCTTCTGTAAAGTTTGGAATGTAGGAGACGAGGTACAGGCAGAACTAAAGCTGTGAGTACCGGCCGTGAGTCGTGCTTCGGTAGCTCAGATGGTAGAGCACTTGCCCGCGAAAGGCAAAGGTCCCGAGTTCGAGTCTCGGTCGGGCACACAGTTTTAATCTGCCAGGAAGTTTCATATCAGCGCACACTCCGCTGCAGAGCGAAAATCTCATTCTGGGAACAGAGTACTGTTGATGACCGTGCAGCGTTTCCCTGGATTAAATGATGACTAACTGAAACTCTCAGCTGCTGACAGGTGTTGTTGATATACCTCGATGTGGACAGCTGAAAATGTGTGCTCCGACCGGGACTCGAACCCGGGACGTCCTGCTTACATGGCAGACGCTCTATCTATCTGAGCCACCGAGGACACACATGAATAGCGCGACTGCAGGTACGTATCCCTTGCACGCTTCCCGTGAGACTCACATTCCCAACTGTCCACAATTCTACATACGTAATGTACCTTATAGACATCTGCCCATTCACTCATTACTCGCGCACGCTTTCGCGATTCCCGTAAGAGTTTGGGCAAACTGTGCGCATTCGCACAGACGAAGGTCAATGGCTGGGTAGCCTTTAACTATATATATGTAGACAATATCTGTTCTCGAACGAACAGAATACTGTTGATGACCGTGCAGCTTTTCCCTAGAATAAATGATGACTAACTGAAACACTCAGCTGCTGACAGGTGTTGTTGATATATGTAGAATTGTGGGCAGTTGGGAATGTGAGTCTCACGGGAAGCGTGCAAGGGATAAGTCCCTGCAGTCGCGCTATTCATCTGCGTCCTAGGTGGCTCAGATAGATAGAGCGTCTGCTATGTAAGCAGGAGATCCCGGGTTCGAGTCCCGGTCGGGGTACACATTTTCAGCTGTCCACGTCGAGGTATATCAACAACACCTGTCAGCAGCTGAGGGTTTCAGTTAGTCATCAGAAATATATTTTGCGACTGATTTTAGTTCTTAGTCGTTTCTGGTCATAGATACACAATGTTTGGCCGCCTCCAGTGGCTTACTGGTAGATCGTAGACTTGCGAGGGTGGGAGGCTGAAGTGAACCACCACACGTAACTTTGTACGGATTGGATTGTCATACCTGTTAGTCTAGTTATAAACGGTTGTTTACCGTTGTTACTAACCACTGTCTTTAATGTTGTTAAAGACACTGGTACAGGTATAATTGATAACTGTAATTGTTATTGTTTTATGTTACTGTGAACTGTAATTTGTGTGGTTGCTGTATGCAAAATGAAATAAATATACGCATAAGAAATGCGGAAAAGCGCGTACCGGGAAACCGGAAGGTCGCGGTGTCGAATCCCGTTGGGACTACGGAAATTTTCACTCTGCCTCTTACCTAGCCTTCACCCTCCCCCCTTCCCCCCAGAAATGTGAATGGTCGCCAGGGACAATGCGTGGTTCGGATTCCACATTCAACTGTAGGTCACCTTTCCCCGCTTGGATAATTGGTTAGGGACAAGCAAAGTGACGTCGAAATGCTAAACTGGCATTAGGCCGTTGAGCCACATGAAGTTATTTGTATGGACTGGACTGACAGCACTTTGGTCTGATACACCGGCCAATCTGTAGGTGGTTGTTATGTGCTTTCCCTCACGTATTTAAGTAACTGGCGGGTTGCTTTTTTCAGCTACCCCTCAAAAGTACAAGATTAAAAAAATCAAACACGAAACCACAAAGCGTAGAGTTTACTCAGTTCACATACAGGTAGCGTAGAGTCTATATATCACTGATTCTTCTAGATTAAGGATACGTGGTGGTATCAGTACGTTTCTCCTACGCAGAAAAGAGTGACACATTCAAGATGAGCGAAAGAGCATCAGGTAGCAAACATACGTTAACAAAAGAATGCTCGGAAAAAACTTCATCCATACCTTTTTCTTACGCTTTCCTGGCGCTGTTTTGAAGGAGGAGGAGGAGGAGGATATTAGTGTTTAACGTCCCGTCGACAATGAGGTCATTAGAGACGGAGCACAAGCTCGGATTAGGGAAGGATGGGAAAGGAAGTCGGCCGTGCCCTTTCAAAGGAAACATCCCGGCATTAGCCTGGAGTGATCTAGGGAAATCACGGAAAACCTAAATCAGGATGGCCGGACGCGGGATTGAACCTTCGTCCTCTCGAAGGCGAGTCCAGTGTGCTAACCACTGCGCCATTTCGCTCTACGCCAACTGTCAGCGAACTGATTAAACTCTACGCTTTGTGTTTTCGTGTTTGATTTTTTTTTTAATCTTGTAGTTTTGAGGGCAGTTGAAAAAAGCAACCCGCTGGGTATTTAAATACATGAGGGAAACCACATAACAACCACATGCAGACTGTCCGGTATATCAGACCAAACTGCTGTCAGTCCATAAATCACCTCTAGTGAATTTTCTGTCTTTTTTCTAAAACTTACGGCTATTATATGTGACTTGGGAGTGATCTGATCTCTTCATAAAACAGTGATATAAAGCGCAAATACCTGTATAAAGAATGTTACTTACGCTTGCGTATTATTTCTTGGAGATGGCCTATAACGTACTACGAACGTAACTGTTTTTGCAAAAATTATTCATAAAAATGTACCTTTGCGATATTATCTGAAGCACTTATTCGGTCGCTGAAAGTGGTCATATTATTGTGGTGGCCCCTTTTAAGTAGTTGATCTTGTTAGTTGCTAATTTCTTAAAAGTATTAACGCACTACCATCCCGCATTGAAACTTTACTGAATCTGAACAAATTACTCCTTCGAGAAAGAGCTTCGCAAATTAAAACTGCTTATTCTGTTAATATCTTCATCTTCTTGTGAAAGGTATTAAGATATGGCAAAGCCGATGAAGGACGTTCAGCAGTGGCGAAAACAATATTGCAAGCTGGAGAAACAGGGAGAGGGAGGAATTTGTGCCCTGAGAAACTTCGAAAACTAGATCAATGCTCACATAGTTTGCAGCACCTCAGAGATTACAGAAACTATGCTGTTCAGCTGAGTAATCTTGCATTACACAGGACAAAATGGATTTTGTTACTAATATCCGTTCTGAGCATTTAACAAGAGCTTCTAATCAAGTAGTATACAGCTCGTGTTTTCTTATTCTCTTTGACCACTTATTGTACACTACGAGTGAAAGCGACTATTTTTATTTCATACATTCTGCTTGCGTTTCTCTCAGACTTATTCAGTATCGCGCTGGTGACTACTTTAATAATTTTTATCATATATTTTTAACCTGAAAATACTGAACATCTCTCTTTATTACAGCTTCTGTTACGTCAATTTTAAGGGTTGCATACAACATCCACCAAACGATGCATTTGAAGAATAACTAATTGAATTTTCTGTTTCCTCTTGTACTTACGGCATTCATTCGATTACTAGGGTTCGGTTTGTTGTAAGGGAACCACATATTTTCCCATATTCTGACATAAGAGTGTTGACTGCAGTTGTTTATCCCGTATGCTACTTCTTGTGTAAAGGAATGGCACGGTAATATTTGTTTACCACTCTGTCAGATTAATTAGCTTTCGGGTTAAGTATGTATGTCTCTTTTGCAAGACCAACTTGGTTTTACGAAAGAAGCCGTCGACCGTAGCAGGCGCACGGTTCCGGACTGAAGCGCCTAGAACTGCTCGGCCACAGCGGCCGGCGAGGCCAGAAGGGGTGAAAGTCATGATAGGTGGGCACATACTGCCGAGTTCTTTCTAAAATTGACTCGATTTTGTGATCAATGAAATAGCGGCACGTGCTCTCCAAATTCGTGAAGAAGTTTCATTTCGTTTTCTCCTCACCTACTGGGTACTTCACATTCTTGTTCAGGTAGTACAAAATGGTTCAAATGGCTCTGAGCACTATGGGACTTAACATCTGTGGTCATCAGTCCCCTAGAACTTAGAACTACTTAAACCTAACTAACCTAAGGACATCACACACATCCACGCCCGAGGCAGGATTCGAACCTGCGACCGTAGCAGTCTCGCGGTTCCGGACTGAGCGCCTAGAACCGCTAGACCACCGCGGCCGGCATCAGGTAGTACAGTCTGATTTTGTGAACATGTGAGAAACATGATTTACACTATACGCTTTTGCTAAATTCGAAAAAACGTTATGAAGCACATTTGTTAGTTTGCGTGTCGAGGTTACAATTTCACTGCGCGGAGTGGCGGCGTGGTTTGAGGCACCACGTCACGGACTCCACGGTTCCTCCCGCCGAAGGTTCGAGTCCTCCCTCGGGCATGGGTATGTGTGTTGTTCTTAGCATAAGTTAGTTTAAGTAGTGTGTCAGTCTAGGGATTCATGACCACAGCAGTTTGCACTGTTAGGAATTCATACACACATTTGAGGTTACCATTTCACGAGTGCCACAAAAGTATTTGATAATAACAGTCTCCGCTTTTCTGTGGCAGATCCTTCATGCTAATAATTTCTTTTGCATGTAAAAACTAAGGTTTCAATAATATGTGTTTGAAAACGGCTTTTGCATAAGACTACATTTCTGTACTGCACGGTCATTTATCAACAACGCATCCCTTTCTCAGCCCTCTTCATAGTTTCTTGATATGAAAGCGTGTAACTAAAAGTAGTTAAAGGGCAAGTTTATATTTCCTTTCTCGTGGATCACTTGCGAGCCAGTGACAACGTTTCGGCTTCCCGCCGTGTCGTCAGAATGACTGTTAGGCTGGGGGAGAGAGTTATTACAGAGAATTTTAATGTGCGACAAGGGTATAATCTGAAAGAAGTTATCTTCTCTCAGCAGACTAGCGCACGCAGAATTCAAGTGCTGGTGGGGGATTAAAATTGTATGGTGAGCCGGCAGATCTCTTGATTCCAGCGCTGGCGCTCTGACGAGGACGCTAAGCGAGCACCCTCGCGAGGCAGCGCACAGTTTCAATCCCACCCCTCATTTCCCAGTGGCTTGCAAGCCCTGCAGACGCTCTCTGCGTATTTTACAAGACAAAGATTGCGGTTTGACTCAGCTCGATACTGTGGACAAACGAGATGAAATTACTACCACCCAGATGGCAACGCGCTAGCGGCCAATGGCAGAGGGGAGATTTGAGACTTTTGCGGTGTGACTGGCGTCAAATGAGACGGCATTGTTAGTTTTGCACAAGACAGCAGGTAGGGTTGTAATAATAGATCAGAAAGAAAAGATGAACTGCTGAAGAACATGACATAGGCGGATAAGTTTCATCTTCGAGAACAGGCACGTGGAATTATTAGCATGACCTGTCTTATTAATATTCCCTACACCATACCAAGCGGTTATTCGCATTGTTTCTTACTCATTCGTTCTACCACATTTAATAGTTACTGTTGTGGAGTGTAGTCGTGCAGCAGTGGTGTATGAAAACAGATGACATTACTGAAGTCTATGAATGTATTTGTAATGCCTTCTTCTTCACAGATTTAGTAATACAGGGAGATGAGTTACCTGCTGAATGTAGCTCAGCAGACTATGTGAGAGCTCTCATGATGAATTTGGTTGGCAGACGTCCAGCCTTTACTTAATGCTAGGGAATGAATTAGGCGTTCATTTCCATCAATTTGAAAAAGATGCTGTATTTGGTTTATCCATAGGTTTCTACAGCTGTTGACTCTTGAAATGAAAAGGCTCTGAGCACTATGGGACTTAATATCTGAGGTCATCGGTCCCCTAGAACGTAGAACTACTTAAACCTAACTAACCTAAGGACATCACACACATCAATGGCCGAGGCAGGATTCGAACCTGCGACCATAGCAGTCGCGCGTTCCGGACGGAAGCGCCTAGGAGCGCTCGTCCACTGCGGCCGGCAGCTGTTGACTCTCTTCACCTAGTTTATAGCTATATTTCCCACATTTGCGAAAGTGCAATGCATGTGCTCCAGGGATTACCTAAAGACACCTCAGTTCACACAGTAGCAAATATTGCGATAACTGTGCCAGCACAGCAGCGCGGCGTTTTATCGCTGTTAGAAGAACTAGACTCCCATGGATTGAAATCGAAGTCCGATTACACTAATTCAGCATTTCTACGGAGCATCTAAATTGGTTCAGTGTGATACAGAAAAAGTTTCTTCAAGGAGACCGTGGACAAAGCGTTAAATAACATTCATGTTTTTCCTAAACTGCGACAGTTCAAAATGGTTCAAATGGCTCTGAGCACTATGGGACTTAACATCTTAGGCCATCAGTCCCCTAGAACTTAGAACTACTTAAACCTAACTAACCTAAGGACATCACACAACACCCAGCCATCACGAGGCAGAGAAAATCCCTGACCCCGCCGGGAATCGAACCAGGGAACCCGGGCGTGGGAAGCGAGAACGCTACCGCACCACCACGAGATGCGGGCACTGCGACAGTGCTTTCAAAAATGTTCAAATGTGTGTGAACTCCTAAGGGACAAAACTGCTGAGGTAATCGGTCCCTAGACTTACACACTATGTAAACTAACTTATGCTAAGAACAACACACACCCATGCCCGAGGGAGGACTCGAACCTCCAGCGGGAGGGGCCGCGCTATCCGTGACATGGCGCCTCAAACCGCGCGGAGACAATGCTTTATTTATAATGACGTGGCCACAGGCAAAGCCATTAAATGATTTTTTTTAAAGAAGCGTATTACTCCTTTCTACCCATCGCCGAACGCTGGAGCTAGATTCAGAAATACGCTATGTTGGAAAACAATTCCGGACGTATCACCACATGCGATGCATATGACGATAGACTATACGCTCGAGGATATATAAAAGTAAAGACTCCTCAATATAACAGACGTGTCAACAGTAAGACTTAGTCACCAAAACCAACTAAATTAATTCGAAAGGTGCATGGTTCTTTTGCCAGACAGATTCCCGGAAGTTACATGCGCTAATTGTGAAGTGTATGCGTCAGGGGATCTTCAAAAAAAACATTACTCTGGAAAGCCTAGGAAAGTAACGGATAGAGACCGTCCACTTCTGAGCCATATTGAATGAAATTATTGTCAGATATACGTTCATTTACGTCACACGGCTATAACTCATGTACCGCGCTGTAATACTGACAAAAATATCTCACAGGCTTTTAGTACGAACAGACTTCGTGTCTGGAAACGCCTATGGACATCATAGCGCCTACCTCCACGCAGGCGCTGAACCGTAATACAGAACTTGGTCCCCCTCCCTCTCATCCCCCCACCCTCATCCCCTGCTACCAAAATTTCTCTTCCTTTATGCTGAATTGGCATTAAGCAACCTCAACTTGCGTATTGACGTGATGTTATTTACCATTCTCTGTAAACAAGCAATTACACTACTGGCCATTAAAACTGTTACACCAAGAACATATGCAGATGATAAATGGGGATTCATTGGACAAATATATATTACTAGAAACTGACGTATGATTACATACGCACGCAATTTGAGTGCATAGATCCTGAGAAATCAGTACCCGGAACAACCACCTCTGGCCGTTATAAAGGCCTTGATGCGCCTGGGCATTGAGTCAAACAGAGCTGGGATGGCGTGTACAGGTACAGCTGCCTATGCAGCTTCAACACGATACCATAGTTCATCAAGAGTAGTGACTGGTGTATTGTGACGAGCCAGTTGCTCGGCCACCATTGACCAGACGTTTTCAATTGGTGAGAGATCTGGAGAATGTGCTGTCCAGGGCAGCAGTCAAACATTTTCTGTATCCAGAAAGGCCCGTACAGGTCCTGCAACATGCGGTCGTGCATTATCCTGCTGAAATGTAGGGTTCCGCAGGGATCGAATGAAGGGTAGAGCCACGGGTCGTAACACATCTGAAATGTAACGTCCACTGTTCAAGTGCCGTCAATGCGAACAAGAGGTGACCGAGACCTGTAACCAATGGCACCCTATACCATCACACCGGGTGATACGCCAGTATGGCGATGGCGAATACACGCTTCCAATGTGCGTTCACCGCGACGTCGCCAAACACAGATGCGACCATCATGAATCTGTAAACAGAACCTGGATTCATCCGAATAAATGACGTTTTGCCATTCGTGCACCCAGGTTCGTTGTTGTGTACACCATCGCAGGCACTCCTGTCTGTGATGCAGCGTCAAAGGTAACCGCAGCCATGGTCTCAGAGCTGGTAGTCCATGCTGCTGCAAATGTCGTCGAACTGTTCGTGCAGATGGTTGTTGTCTTGCAAACGTCCCCATCTGTTGACTCAGGGATCGAGACGTGGCTGCACGATCCGTTACAGCGATGAGGATAAGATGCCTGTCATCTCAAGCGCTAGTGATACGAGGCCGTTGAGATCCAGCACGGCGTTCCGTATTACCCTCCTGAACCCACCGACTCTGCTAACAGTCATTGGATCTCGACCAACGCGAGCAGCAATGTCGCGATACGATAAACCGCAATCGCGATAGGCTACAATCGGACCTTTATCAAAGTCGGAAACATGATGGTACGCATTTATCCTCATTACACGAGGCATCACAACAACGTTTTAACAGGCAACGCCGGCGAAATGATGTTTTTGTATGAGAAATGGGTTGGAAACTTTTCTCATGTCAGCACGTTGTAGGTGTCGCCACCGGCGCCAATCTTGTGTGAATGCTCTGAGAAGCTGATCATTTGCACATCACAGCATCTTGTTCCTGTCGGTAAAATTTGGCGTCTGTAGCACGTTATCTTCGTGGTGTAGCAATTTTAATGGCCAGTAGTGTAGTAATAACTTCTAATACACTGCAGACGTCATGAATAGGACGTAAGTAGAGCTGCATGATTTGGAAAGGAAAACAAGAAAACTCATCACATATCATCATCCTGTTCACCCTCACAGTGACGTTCACATACCATAGTTGGCCAGAAAAACAGATGGTAGAGGAGTCTTGCAGGATAGAAAAACAATGGAAGAAGAGAAGCATGCATTGGCATATTATGTGTAAGATAGCCAGGAATCGGCTCCGACTGAAGTCAACAACAGAAAGCTTTCTCAGTGTAGCAAACCAAGAATCAATAATGGAAAGCTGCGCTCCAATGCCGTACTGACAGCTCGCGCAATAACGTATTCTATTGGCAGTTTTTGGAGAACATCGAAGGCAAAATCGATAAGCGAAAGACCTGCGCTTGACTGTCCAACGGAACCCAAACAATGGAACTGAAGGACTGTTTCTTGCTGCACATGAACAAGCCATCAGAACTGACCCCTTTAAAACTAGACTCGAAAAATCAGCAGAAGAGTCTCAGTGCAAACACCGCAAAGGACATGAGGAAACAATGGACCACGTTTGATCTGTTTCAAAGAAATCGCTCAGACTGATTACGAGCAGAGGCACAATGTTGTGGCACAAATGATCCACTGGAACCTATGCCAAACGCCCACTGTGCCGGTGGCAGGGAAATGGTGCCAGAGACAGCTTTCGAAACGATTATACCAAATTGCTATGGGACTTCCAACTTTCGACAGATGGAATACTGGAACACAATATAACAGAAATTACAACTGTTAATTGTATCACATACTTTTATGTTCGCCGGCTGTGTCTATTTTTCTATATTTTTAACAGTCCCAAAGATTCCTCCCAAAACGCTTCATTTTTGGATGTAGACACTTTTTTTCTGTCAGACTATAAAGCTGACAACATTTTGGACCTCACAAGTGAAACTAGTTTTGTAGATCCTGGTCATTGTTACAGTAGAGAATGTAACAGTCTAAAACAATATTTTTATGGTTCTCATCAGCTGTTTTTGGACTTTGTATACAATAACTAAACCACATTTTTGTGTAATGCAGCTCTTGCGTATGTACCTATAACACTGCCTGTATGATATACGTAGTCTCAGAACGGACGAGGGGTAGAGTGCTTTTATAATCAAACGATGGGCAGAGAAAGAGACGCGCGATGATAGTTATCCGGTACTTTAACAGCGACAATTCTTGCACGGCGAACAATGCGAAGCGTCGTAGCATAGAACCGAAGCAGACTGTCGTAGACCGTATCGATGAGAAGATTGGGCTGCCGTATTGGTTCCCTGCACGCGAGAACCTTGTTCGGCGGGTGGGACGTACCGAATCGGAAAACGCGAACTAGATTCGAGAGGAGAGGATTCTCACAAATTATAGGGAAGGCGCGCGCCTGTCTCGCTAAAATTGCCGGCTTACGATTGTGGCATCGGCGGCGGAGCCACAACTCAAGCTGCGCTGCTCTTCCAATCCAGCCCTCCCTCACCCTCCGCTCCCCCCCCCCCCCCCTCCCACCAGTAACGTGCCAGCGCCAAGCCAAACGATAGAGGACGGTGCAGTGTCTTTAAGGAGGAGACTGATGCTACGGCCGCTGCTGCTCTAGACATGTTCAGCGTCTCCCGAGCACGGACGACGTCGCGCTTTTATATTCACAGCACCGATAATTTACAGTGACCTACCACAGCTCGTTCGAAGTCGATAATACACCCTCACTGCATGTGAGCACGATATTCGATCCCAAAGATATTTAGTGAGCGGCCGAGAAACTAAATGAAAAATATACACTGATTTTCTCCATTAAGAAAACTGGTAATTACAGAATCTCCTACAAAGATTTATAGTACGAAATTGTACGTCGTAGATGGATGTTATTCCTTGTTGAAGACGGCTGCCACGCGAATGCAGCCTACGCGAATTTTTGCATCAGAACTGAGCTAAACGGTAGTTTCTGAGTGGTTATTTTAATGCCAGGATGTTCTCAACAATGAACTGCCAAATGAAATTTATAGTTAAAATGATGCATTAGGAATTAATTGCGGCAGAGAATACAATATAAATGATGTTAATCACGTAGTAGCCAAGGAAAATTAGTTCTTAGAACAAGTTGGCCAAGCGCCTCACTTGACGCCGAACTCAGTAACGCCTGGAATATTAGTGCTGCAGCCAAGTTATGTACTCCAGTTCGCGTGCAATACAGATAGCTGCATAAATGTAATCTTATGCAAAAGCCGTTTTCAAACACATATTATTGACACCTTAGTTTCTACATGCAAAAGAAAATATTAGCATAAAGGATCTGCCACAGAAAAGCGGAGACTGCTATTATCAGATACTTTCGTGGCACTCGTGAAATGGTAACCTCAAATGTGTGTATGAATTCCTAACAGTGCAAACTGCTGGGGTCATGAATCCCTAGACTGACACACTACTTACACTAACTTATGCTAAGAACAACACACATACCCATGCCCGAGGGAGGACTCGAACCTTCGGCGGGAGGAGCCGTGGAGTCCGTGACATGGTGCCTCAAACCGTGCGGCCACGCCGCGCAGTGAAATTGTAACCTCGACAAGCAAACTAACAAATGTGCTTCATAACGTTTTTTCGAATTTAGCAAAAGCGTATAGTGTAAAACATGTTTCTCACATGTTCACAAAATCAGACTGTACTACCTGAACAAGAATGTGAAGTACCCAGTAGGTGAAGAGAAAACGAAATGAAACTTCTTCACGAATTTGGAGAGCACGTGCCGCTATTTCATTGATTACAAAATCGAGTCAATTTTCGAAAGAACTCGGCAGTATGTGCCTACCTATCACGACTTTCACCCCTTCTGGCCTCGACGGCGTCTGTGGCCGAGCAGTTCTAGGCGCTTCAGTCCGGAACCGTGCGCCTGCTACGGTCGACGGCTTCTTTCGTAAAACCAAGTTGGTCTTGCAAAAGAGACATACATACTTAACCCGAAAGCTAATTAATCTGACAGAGCTGTAAACAAATATTACCTTGCCATTCCTTTAAACAAGAAGTAGCATACGGGATAAACAACTGCAGTCAACACTCTTATGTCAGAATATGGGAAAATATGTGGTTCCCTTACAACAAACCGAACCCTAGTAATCGAATGAATGCCGTAAGTACAAGAGGAAACAGAAAATTCAATTAGTTATTCTTCAAATGCATCGTTTGGTGGATGTTGTATGCAACCAAAAAATTGACGTGACAGAAGCTGTAATAAAGAGAGATGTTCAGTATTTTCAGGTTAAAAATATATCATATAAATTATTAAAGTAGTCACCAGCGCGATACTGAATAAGTGTGAGAGAAACGCAAGCAGAATGTATGAAATAAAAATAGTCGCTTTCACTCGTGGTGTACAGTAAGTGGTGCAAGAGAATAAGAAAACACGAGCCGTATACTACTTGATTAGAAGCTCTAGTTAAATGCTCAGAACGGATATTAGAAACAATATCCATTTTGTCCTGTGTAATGCAAGATTACTCAGCTGAACAGCATAGTTTCTGTAATCTCTGAGGTGCTGCAAACTATGTGAGCATTGATCTAGTTTGCGAAGTTTCTCAGGGCACAAATTCCTCCCTCTCCCTGTTTCTCCAGCTTGCAATATTGTTTTCGTCACTGCTGAACGTCCGTCATCGGCTTTGCCATATCTTAATACCTTTCACAAGAAGATGAAGATATTAACAGAAAAAGCAGTTTTAATTTACGAAGCTCTCTTTCTCGAAGGAGTAATTTGTTTAGATTCAGTAAAGATTCAATGCGGGATGGTAATGTTTTAATACTTTTAAAGAAATTAGCAACTAACAAGATCAAGTACTTAAAAGGGGCCACCACAATAATATGACCACTTTCAGCGACCGAATAAGTGCTTCAGATAATAGTATTCGTTGAGTGATGTATCTATTACGTAGATCTGCTAAGAAATTATTGACTTGAAGCATCTTTGATACTGAGATTCTTTTGTTCTTAGAGTGGGTTTTATGGTTTAACAACTGAGTGCTGATGCCACTGTCAACTGAAACATGCCTTGCCAGCATGCCAAATACTTGATCAGATGTCTGTTACCCTTCAAAGAGTTTTAACGAAATTTACGGAGGTTAATTTGTCGAAATACTTACACACATCTTTTTCTTCTGCATTTGTCCCTCATCAGCGGAAGGTCAGCATGGTTTCGTCTCTTAAAATCCTGGGATGTGAAGCCAAACGTAACATGTAAGCTCATGTGTTTTTACTGTTTCATGAATTTCTAAGTGTTAATAATTAAATGTTTATTAGCTCAACGGATTTTTATATTTGTTCGTATGATGTAATGAGACTACAATAAATTGTGAGTGAGTGAATCTGTGTCATCATCTTTAATCTTAGTCATTCAAATTCCCGAGTCCTTATCTTGAAACAGTGTCCTGATGTATCTTCTCTTTTGAAGTAGTATGCCGCTAAACATGCGTATAATTTGCTCCGTGTTATCTTGAAGATGATGATGAACTCCGCCATTCTTGACGTTCATTCATAGGTAAATGATTACATGAAATAATAGGTACAGTTATTGGTGCAGAGTTGTCGCTTATTATTTCCAACTTTATTTATGGCACCAACTTTTATACAACGTTATCATTGATCGTAAAACATTATTTTTCTGTGTTTGCCGCTTTCTTAAAATAAAAGTAGTCTGATAATTTTGTTGTTCAATAGTCACGCCGATATTATGTTTTCAGTATTCTGACTAAAAGTGTTAATTATTTCAAGATTTCTACAGCATTCCCATACCTTAACCGTCATTGACTCTTACATCCAGGACACTCGACGTCAAAGGCCAATTTCTACCCGTATTGTTGTGGTGTGCGCTACCTCGGTACCCCCTCTCGCGATTTAGTTTCCCTGTGCCGCATGCTATGCTTTTCACTAACTCAACTACATGGCTTCACGTGATTTGGCAATGTGTATAACTGTCTTCCAAACAAATGCTTTTCTTACCGATGCTTTCATTCACCAAATAACTGCATAACATTGGGACTAAGTTCAGGCTGAATTTAAGTACTCAGTTAGTTATGAGCTATCTGAGAAACCCTGCGTTACCCCGGTATTTATTTGTTGTTGTCTCCGAGACTTTGTGTACTCGGAATTTGTTATTGACTTACACTGCTGAGCCAAAGCATTATGACCACTGCCCACCACGACGCTGGACGCCACCTGGTGGCTTTGCGGACACGTGACGGCGGTAACAAAAGTACCCGGCGATCAAAAAGTCAGTACAAATTTGAAAACTGAAAAAATCACGGAATAATGTGGATAGAGAGGTACAAATTGACACACATGCTTGGAATGACATGGGGTTTTATTAGAAACAAAAAAATACGAAAGTTCAAAAAATGTCCGACAGATGGCGCTTCATCTGATCAGAACAGCAATAATTAGCATAACAACGTAAGACAAAGAAAAGATGATGTTCTTTACAGGAAATGCTCAATATGTCCACCATCATTCCTCAACAATAGCTGTAGTCGAGGAATAATGTTGTGAACAGCACTGTAAAGCATGTCCGGAGTTATGGTGAGGCATTGGCGTCGGATGTTGTCTTTCAGCATCCCTAGAGATGTCGGTCGATCACGATACATTTGTGACTTCAGGTAACCCCAAAGCCAATAATCGCACGGACTGAGGTCTGGGGACCTGGGAGGCCAAGCATGACGAAAATGGCGTCTGAGCACACGATCATCACCAAACGACGCGCGCAAGAGATATTTCACGCGTCTAGCAATACTTTTTTTTTGTTCTAATAAAACCCCTTGTCATTCCAAGCATGTGTGTCAATTTTTACCTCTCTATTTACATTATTCCGTGGTTTATTAAGTTTTCAAATTTATACTGACTTTTTGATCACCCAGTATGTAAGCGGAGCAGACATGGACGGGGGATCACTCTAGCGAGGATAGAGGCTGCAAATGGGAAAATCCATTGAGATAAGAGGCTGTGACAAAGGGCAGATTATTATTACGAAGAGTCTGTGAATGTGTATCTCGAAAACGGCGAAGGTGTCGCAATATTCAAGTGCTACTGTCGTGAGCATCTACGAAAATGGGTATAACAACAGTGAACTACCACTAAATGAGTGGACGTCCACAACTCTTCACAGAACGTGGGGTCTGTAAAGCAGGATAGGTGGTAATTTGTGGCATCTCTGCCGAAAGAGCACAATGCCGGTGCACGCACAAGTGTTTCTGAGCAGACCGTTCATTGTACATTATTGAACATAGAGCTTCGCAGCAAACCATTCGTATGTTTCCAGAATGACATTTTCACTCTGCAGCGGAGTATGCGCTGATATGAAACTTCCTGGCAGATTAAAACTGTGTGCCCGACCGAGACTCGAGCTCGGGACCTTTGCCTTTCGCGGGCAAGTGCTCTACCATCTGAGCTACCGAAGCACGACTCATGGCCGGACCTCACAGCTTTACTTCTACCAGTTTGGAAGGTAGGAGACGAGATACTGCAAATCATTTGGATACAACGGAATGGCTAGACTGACGACTATGCGGTCTCAAGAATCCAATGGAGATTCTGAGGCGAGCATACTTTCGGTTCGAGAACATCAGGCTTTAAATCGCTCTTTGCAAGCTCCTTCCGAAAGCGAGGCGGGACGCAACTCTGATCGAGAGTTCCAAACATTACCTCGTTCCTCAAGACCCTTCATTCACAGCGGCTTTAAGTTACTTCTCTCGATCGTAACATCATAGAAGGGGAAATTCTGATGGAAAGTGGCGCAGCTGAGCGAGTTTACATGCCCGCTTACTCCTAACGATTTACTATTGCACTTTTAATTTGTACAATTCTGGAGGGCTTATGCTACCCTATGACCATAAACAGAGCACAAACTTAGACGCCGCGTGTTTCAGGCGTGTCAGTTGTTCTTCGCATGACTAGCTGTACCTTTTTTTGTCAAAAAAAAAAAAAAAGTTCAAATGAATGTGAAATCTTATGGGACTTAACTGCTAAGGTCATCAGTCCCTAAGCTTACACACTACTTAACTTAAATTATCTTAAGGACAATCACACACACCCACGCCCGAGGGAGGGCTCGAACCTCCGCCGGGATCAGCCGCACAGTCCAGGACTGCAGCGCCTGAGACCGCTCGACTAATCCCGCGCGGCTTTTTTTTGTCAAAATAAGTTAGACTTCAACCCGACAAAAGTCATAGGCCTAACACAATTTATTTAAATCTTAAAACAAAAAACTTCTTCATAACAATTATAAGCTGAAGGTCTATAGAATCTTTTTACTTAAAACTACACTCCTGGAAATTGAAATAAGAACACCGTGAATTCATTGTCCCAGGAAGGGGAAACTTTATTGACACATTCCTGGGGTCAGATACATCACATGATCACACTGACAGAACCACAGGCACATAGACACAGGCAACAGAGCATGCACAATGTCGGCACTAGTACAGTGTATATCCACCTTTCGCAGCAATGCAGGCTGCTATTCTCCCATGGAGACGATCGTAGAGATGCTGGATGTAGTCCTGTGGAACGGCTTGCCATGCCATTTCCACCTGGCGCCTCAGTTGGACCAGCATTCGTGCTGGACGTGCAGACCGCGTGAGACGACGCTTCATCCAGTCCCAAACATGCTCAATGGGGGACAGATCTGGAGATCTTGCTGGCCAGGGTAGTTGACTTACACCTTCTAGAGCACGTTGGGTGGCACGGGATACATGCGGACGTGCATTGTCCTGTTGGAACAGCAAGTTCCCTTGCCGGTCTAGGAATGGTAGAACGATGGGTTCGATGACGGTTTGGATGTACCGTGCACTATTCAGTGTCCCCTCGACGATCACCAGTGCTGTACGGCCAGTGTAGGAGATCGCTCCCCACACCATGATGCCGGGTGTTGGCCCTGTGTGCCTCGGTCGTATGCAGTACTGATTGTGGCGCTCACCTGCACGGCGCCAAACACGCATACGACCATCATTGGCACCAAGGCAGAAGCGACTCTCATCGCTGAAGACGACACGTCTCCATTCGTCCCTCCATTCACGCCTGTCGCGACACCACTGGAGGCGGGCTGCACGATGTTGGGGCGTGAGCGGAAGACGGCCTAACGGTGTGCGGGACCGTAGCCCAGCTTCATGGAGACGGTTGCGAATGGTCCTCGCCGATACCCCAGGAGCAACAGTGTCCCTAATTTGCTGGGAAGTGGCGGTGCGGTCCCCTACGGCACTGCGTAGGATCCTACGGTCTTGGCGTGCATCCGTGCGTCGCTGCGGTCCGGTCCCAGGTCGACGGGCACGTGCACCTTCCGCCGACCACTGGCGACAACATCGATGTACTGTGGAGACCTCACGCCCCACGTGTTGAGCAATTCGGCGGTACGTCCACCCGGCCTCCCGCATGCCCACTATACGCCCTCGCTCAAAGTCCGTCAACTGCACATACGGTTCACGTCCACGCTGTCGCGGCATGCTACCAGTGTTAAAGACTGCGATGGAGCTCCGTATGCCACGGCAAACTGGCTGACACTGACGGCGGCGGTGCACAAATGCTGCGCAGCTAGCGCCATTCGACGGCCAACACCGCGGTTCCTGGTGTGTCCGCTGTGCCGTGCGTGTGATCATTGCTTGTACAGCCCTCTCGCAGTGTCCGGAGCAAGTATGGTGGTGTCAATGTGTTCTTTTTTCCATTTCCAGGAGTGTATATTTGTTTACACTCTTGGCAGCAGTCTGAAGTTTGCGATCGTTCTTTACAAATTGGACAAATTCATCACATGTTTAACAAAAATTAACACTTCTTTGTAGTTCAGTTTTCATTAAATCTAGATTGCAGCTGTTCGTATCATCAGACCGTTTGCTCTTCATCAAAGAAAAAATTCTTTCAGTGTAAGCATTAGATGCCAGTATACCGAGAACAAAGCTAAGAATTTTATATATCTTCTTGGCTTTCATTCCTTTGGCCTCTGCCTCAATCATTACAGATACCCACTTTTCATATGTGCTACCGTCAGTGGCAATTTTTTTATTTACTATATTTTTCAAAGAACAAAATTCATTGTACAGGTTATCCTTATTTATGCCTACCTGAAAATGAGTAAGCATATTATGAAAATCATTAAAATTAACCGAATTCCTTCGGGACAGTGGGAGCAAGGACTGAATTGTAGCGTTGTCATAAATGTTTACATTTTTTACAATGTATGTACGAAAGGAATCATAAAATTTAACAACATTATTTTGAATTATCTACTGATTGATAGGATCTAATCTATTTAAAATCTTATGTGTATTGCTTCCAAAAACCGAGTCATCTTTTCTTTGAAAAAGCTTCAATGGCATTACAAGACTTCATTATAGTTAAATCTGAAATCTCTAGATATTCTGAGGTTTCCAAGTCAAACTCAATACATTCGTTTTTCCTAAGAAATAATACAAATAATTTTTTTTTACTAAAGTTCAGTCTTGATCACACCATTTATGTTTCAATGACATAGGTAACCGGTTTCGGTTATTTTTACACAACCTTCATCAGACCTGTGGATTAATTTTAGGAAATACTAGAAACCAATCTTTAAATAAAATGAAAGAGTCTAATGACGTCAAAATTTAACAAGATAAAATAAAATTAATTATACCCATGGCTCCCTTAGGATGGTAGGCGCAGCTCTCCTCAGCTGGCACGAAGTCAACTGATGGTTATGAGTGCTGAGCATGACCTTAAATATGCAGGGGCTCCACCTACTTCCTGTCACACTACTTCACAACTGCCAATCAGCGTTCATAATATGACGCCATCGTCAAAGTATAAAAGTAGGAAATACACTAATAACATAAAATTGATTCATTTGAAATGTCTGATTAACAGATAGTTAGTATGTGTGCAACTTATTTGTATTTCAGATAAAAACAGTAAACTACGATGTGTAATAGCTGTGCCCTCTATGGGAAACCTTAATACTATTACAGTGTCAGTTACATCAAAGATGTGAAAGTCCTTGGAGTTGTGATATATATCGATTATACCGAGTCGCCTACATCACAACTGCATCTTTGTTGGATGTTGTAGAATCGTCTTACTTTAACTGTAGTTTTCATAGCAATATTCTTTATGTGGTGTCACCGCCAGACACCACACTTGCTAGGTGGTAGCCTTTAAATCGGCCGCGGTCCGTTAGTATACGTCGGACCCGCGTGTCGCCACTAACAGTGATTGCAGACCGAGCGCCGCCACACGGCAGGTCTAGAGAGACTTCCTAGCACTCGCCCAGTGATACAACCGACTTTGCTAGCGATGGTTCACTGACAAGTTACGCTCTCATTTGCCGAGACGATAGTTAGCATAGCCTTCAGCTACGTCATTTGCTACGACGCAGCAAGGCGCCATTACCAGTTACTATTGATACTGTAAAACATGTACCGTCAAGAGCGACGTTCACCATTTACGGATTAAAGTTAAGTATTCCAACAGCTACGTCCTTTTTTGCTAAAGTCTAATTTCCTTGTCCTGTTCCAGACCTCACGCCAGCCTGCGTGAGCTAAAACGCGTGCCTTTTGGCTTCCTCTCACACCGGTGTTGGTTTTCCTGCCAACCCACAACACTTTATAGCAGTAGGGTAGCAGCCAAGAGTACGTTCCGCATTATGTATGTCTGAATAACTGATGAGACCGCTGATTAAATTTTTACAACTCATCGATCTAATAGTTTCTATAATAATCAATGTCAATTTAATAAAATTTTTATATGGTGTACAGCATATTTTACATACATAGCTTTTGCCATGGGTATAACTAGTCTTACATTTTAAAACAAAAGAGTAGATGCTTTTATTATAAAATTTCGTCAAAAAGGTCATAAAAATATTTTTCGTGAAAATCTAATTGTTCATTGAGCAGCATTGATGATTTGGTTTTCAAATGAGCATATATCTCGATTTCTTCTAAGATATTCATAAGTAAGCCTTTATTTGCATAATGAAGAACTTGTAAATTCTGCTCTACTGTCCCCTCAACATGATTATTGAATGCTATATGATGGCCGAATACAAACTTTGTTCGTCAGGTACCCGACGTATGTACTTTGTACCTTACTGCAAAATTTCGACCTGTTTGGCCGATGTATATTTTCTCACAGTCTCTACATTGGATCTAGTACACTCCTCATCTGGTAAATTTTCCATTATCTTTACTTACGGTATGTCTTAATTTTTGTTGTAAAGTATTGTCAGTTGTAAATGTTATAAAAACTATTAGCTCGATGAGTTCTAAAAATTTAATGAGCGGTCTCATCAGTTATTCAGACATACATAATGCGGAACGTACTCTTCGCTGCTACCCTACTGCTATAAAGAATATTGCTATGAAAACTACAGTTAAAGTAAGACGATTCTACAACATCCAACAAAGATGCAGCTGTGATGTAGGCGACTCGGTATAATCGATATATACCACAACTCCAAGGACTTTCACATCTTTGATGTAACTGACACTGTAATAGTATTAAGGTTTCCCATAGAGGGCACAGCTATTACACATCGTAGTTTACTGTTTTTATCTAAAATATAAATAAGTTGTACACATACTAACTATCTGTTAATCAGACATTTCAAATGAATCAATTTTATGTTATTAGTGTATTTCCTACTTTTATACTTTGACGATGGCGTCATATTATGAACGCTGATTGGCAGTTGTGAAGTAGTGTGACAGGAAGTAGGCGGAGCCTCTGCATATTTAAGGTCATGCTCAGCACTCATAACCATCAGTTGACTTCGTAGCAGCTGAGGAGAGCTCCGCATACCATCCTAAGGGAGCCATGGGTATAATTAATTTTATTTTATCTTGTTAAATTTTGACGTCATTAGACTCTTTCATTTTATTTAAAGATTGGTTTCTAGTATTTCCTAAAATTAATCCACAGGTCTGATGAAGGTTGTGTAAAAATAACCGAAACCGGTTACCTATGTCATTGAAACATAAATGGTGTGATCAAGACTGAACATTAGTAAAAAAATATAATAATATATTGATCACTGTATTCCAAAAATGTTTACCAAAAAAAAACAAAAAACAAATAAATCCTATCGAAACAAGCAAAGCCATGTCGTTTAGTTTTTAGTATATTAGCTGTTAGTTTGTATTCGTAAAGATGAGAGTGCGACACTTAATTATGCCACTGACGTAAACTTCCGGAAACACATCTGCTACTGAGTGAAAAATACCAGCAGCACCATCTGCTGTTTCTTTGTCCTAGCCTACTACGAAAGTAACTGAGTCGTCTGTTGGTTCTTTGGTGTACAACGCCTTAATGATTAAACATACGAACTACTAAGGTGAGCAGACGATTTAAAATAAAATTTCAGATTACGGTTTTGTTTTCCTGATCCGATTTTGGTGAAATAAAGCCTATACGTCGCCCGAAGCTACAGTCAAGCTACATGTGAAAACCCTATGGATACTCGTCTTATAGTTTTGGAGATAAACGTATTCAAACTGACAGAAAAACAGGACGGTTTTACAGTTTTTTACTAGTACAGAAAAAATTCGAAGTTCTTGCCTTGGTGGGCCAATCGCTACCGACCGTCATGTCATCCTCTGGATGCGGTGTCGAGGGCATGGGATCAGCATAGCACTCTCCCGGTCGTTGTCGGCCTCTTTGACTTCTGTTGGCATTACGAGGCTGGTTGGACGCCAGCCCAATCCTCTCATCAAGGAGCAGTCCCTGACACTACAAGGAGTCGAACTTGGGTCCTCTGCATTGCCGCCAGACACGTTGATCATTGTGCGACGGAAGCGAATTATTTACTTATACAAAAGTTTTAATTATTTTTCAGTGACATCGAAAGTTTCTGAAGATACGGTCACCTTATGCAATGATATACCTATAAAGACCTCGAAGAACCTTTCGTTGTCTGAAACCAATATCGTTTTTCGTTACTGCAGCAGTTCTATATCAATTTCTGTACCCAGCAAGCTACCACGAACTGTGTGGCAATGGGTACATATGGTACCTCCTCCATCCCCCCCCCCCCAACTTCTCATCACCTCTCCGCTCCCTTTCTTGTCCCATTATCCCATTCGCGGGTAAGAATGGCTGTCGCTATACCTCTGTCTGAAGCCGAATTAGGGTCATGGTGGCTGTGCGAGATCTATGTTGGAGAGAGTAGAATGATGCTTGACCCGATTTAAACGTGGAGTCTTGGAAATCTTTAAGTCTCCCGCGATGCATGACATATTTCTTGTAACGTCTCCCACTGTACTTTCTTGAAAATTTCTGTCACATACTAAACAAGCTCTGACGAAACGTGGAGCTGTTCTCTGGATCGTTTCTACCTCATTCAATACTAAGACTTCGTAAGGTTCTCAGCCCGCCAGAAACTACTAAAAACATCTTCGCATGACGTTTCTGTAAGCGATCTCTCTCTTGCGTGAATTTCACGTCCTCAGGATTCTCACAATAAATTTGAAACAGACGTGTGCCTGCCACATGGCTGGATTTAAATGGCCGCTCCACCTTAAATCGACCCGGCAGAAACTCCCGGATACCTGAAGGTTATGACTCATACCACTGATCGACGATTGCAAAGTCAAACGTCAGATCTTTCTTTCCTTTTACATGTATTACGTTACATTTATTTATGTTTTTGAGTGAGCTGTCAATCTTGGCACAAGGCGCTATTCACCTGCATGTCTCCCTCTACCTCGTAGGAAGTCTTCAACGCTGTCAACCTCCTGTATCCAAATTCGTAGTCTGCGAACATTACACTTTTCTTTACATCTATTTATCTTTGTTTATGGTCTGTCACTTAGTTAACTAAATGGTCCGTTTTTTAAACATTACGTTTTGCAACAAGTTATACCAAAAATCAGATATTTTTGTTGTCATTTCTTAGAGTCTATAACATTCTAACAAGCTCGTTACCTGCCAGCGGACCACCGTTACGGCAGTGTGGGTTTCTCTGGATCTGTTTCTTCTATAAGCTAACTATTACTAATTCATCTATTAGAAATATCCATTAAAACTACCCTTTCTCTAATTTTGCAGAAATAACTACTAATAATAATAAAAATAAAAAGGCGAGAGCCAAGAAGCAGAAAATATGGAAATGAGAAGGAAAGAAAGATATTTTAAATTTTTGACTTTTCACACCTCGTGATTAATCACATCATTTTATGATCACTGAGCGATCGAAATGTGTAACTGAGACTGTTAAAATAAGTATTTATAAAAGATATTTGTCATTATTACAAAAATACTATGGAGAAGCGATTAGTACTTCCAGATTCATTTTCTTCCCCTTGTAGATTTCGTAGTCTCGTGAGTCCCAAGCCTTATTGACGTTGTAATAGAGTATTTCCCATTTGACCAACACTATGATAGGTGAGGATCCAGTCACAATTTCAGACTCGACATCGTATCTTAAGAGAATTCGGCTTTGTAAACGAAGACAAGGTGACAGTCTACTAATCCTTGAATCCTGTTCCCTCCATTCTTATTCTGATATCTCTCCATTCTCCCTCTCTACGGACCTTCACATCTTTCTTCCCTGGGCAACCGTGTCTACATGCTCTCTTCTGGCTGTTTGCGAACAATTTTAAGCTTTAGACATCCGCAATATCATTTGTATACGGGGTGATTCCGTGGTGATGATACAAACTTTCAGGTATGACGGAGAAGGATAAATGTATCAGTTAGGACCCTGATCCGGAAACGACCGAGTCGAAAGTTAAAAGCGAAAATCGGTCTGATACCTTAAAAGATTACTTGTTCGTCTGATAAAATATATTTATTCAGATAAGCAATAGTTTATATATAATATATAATATATAATAATATATATATATATATATATATATATATATATATATAATATATAATATAGTTTAGGTTCAGCATTAAAAAGATAACTGTTTGCGTAATGACTGATTGATCACTTGATTAAACTGAGCTAGTGGTGTAATTATTTAATAAATTTCAAGGGTGAAGCAAATAAATAATTAAAAACCAACGAGCAGAGGATAAGCTTCTTTCAGCAAAGGATGGCACACATCCAAAGTACACTTTCTTTTGGGCGTATGGAAGGCCGAAAGTAGGCGACTGACAGCTGGAACTTATCATTAATGAGACAAGCAACCTTCCTCTAGGTTCAGCATTTGAAAGAACGAATCTTTATTCAACAATAATATGGCTTATACACATTTACGCAAGGCAAAATGCCCTACGATGTAACTTAGGAAACAGAGACTGGGATGTGTGGTATAAAGCACTTGCAGTAACGGTGAAACTCAATCTAAGTTGGAATGAACATTTATTGTATCCAGAAATTTAGATTAAAAAAGTGCACGTTTACATAGAAAAATAATGGTTGCTGGCGCCTGATTTAATAAGCAAGGTACAGGAAAATTAACAAAATACCTTGCCTCACTCGCTCATCAATCACTGATAATTTGTAAAATTGGGATAGTTTAATGATTATGTATCACACACGCACTTGACAGCCACGCTAGCACCACACATAGAAAAGAAACCAGAAGAGTTAAAACATAACACATCATAGTGTGTGGTCGGCTATAAGGTATGATCCCACCGGTCTAACGCATCAATGATGAACACAGAAATTCATACGATGGAATTTAAAGAAAAACCACGGGACGAAACGCAGTTGAAATGAGATATATTTACTCTGTAAGGAATAGAAGTACAAATTTATCCAAACGGATCGGGAGAGCCACGTGGCCGAAAAAGTTAACATGCAGAATAAACAGCGCAAATTCCACAATTTCGAAGTAATAAAACAAAATACCTGACACGTAAAAGAAACTGCAAAGCTGAAATAATCACAACGTGAAGCATAAAGTAGTCACATCAGGTGGTACAATCACACAAAGCACACACATAGAGAAAGAAATCAGTGAAAATTACGAATGGTAAGAAATACAGATCAGAAATAACACACGTGTGAATGGAATTTAATTTAAAGCCTACCGATAAAAAAGGGAACTGAAAATCGAAGAGCTGAAGGCACATTCGTTTGTCTAACATGTGAGCCAAGTTTCACAAAGCAAGACGAAGCGAAAACATGAAAATTCTGGAAAAGTCTGGAGAACGATGTACCCACATAAAGAAAGTACCGCAAGGTCAACAGAAAATGAAACAGATTCAGAGAACTGAAGGCTCTCTAAACCATATGCGAACACGTGGGATTGAACAGAGGCAACAGTACGAAATGGATAGAAATTGCAAAATAAAAATGAAACTAATGAAAAAGAAGAATTAAAAATGCAAGAAAACGCAAGCATACGCACCTTCGCGCTGGGAATACAGGAATTCTGGTACACTTCTGGCGCCGTCTCCTAGTGAAGGAAATACCTGTGCGCGGAATATCTGAACAGATATGCGACTAGACTGGCAACTTTGAAGCAAACAGAACTCATGCTGTGAAGGTTCACTTTACCGCGCTATATTCCTAACGATATACTCTCGTACTTCCATTCGAGTGGCTTCGTTGAAATACCACAACGTTTCAAAATGAATTTCAGTCTCATCATCTTCTGGCGAAGTATCTTTCAAGGAAATTGCTGTGGATAATATGTATTTCAGATATTTTGTGTATGTGATCTGGACGGTTAACGACCTGCAGGCAAAAGACTTACACTGAAGAAACTGATGTAGACATGAAGCAGCCTCAAGAAGCTACTAGGAATATTCTGACATATGTTGACTGTCGTCTGCAACGATCACATTAAAAACAAGTTCACAAGGGTTATTCCCATCTGGGATTTCCGTAAATGGCACTGTCTCTTCCACGATTGAAGTTTTATTTCTGTTTGTGCTAACTAATAAATTTATTTTTAATACTGCAGGAGTAGCCAAAATTAAAGACTTCTTCTGCAGCTGCTAACTGTGATTGTTTACGTGCAATATTCCTGTAACATTCGTCTGTTTGCCAGTGTCACTACCGCAAATGCTCCATAACGTAAGATGTGATTAGAAAAGCCACGCACAACGTCTTATCAGATTATCAGTTCGCAATCCGCTGACGTGAATGCCTCGTCCCGTAACTCTTGTCATCTCATTATCACTGAAATTCAGTACCTCGTCTGCCTGATGCTGAGGCTGTGCGTAATCATCAAACAAAAACTGAGGTGTTGACATAGGTGCCAACACCGTGTTTCTTGAGGAGGCCGAAATGCACGCTGTTAAAGCTCACGCAAATTGTAGTGAGGTCTGGAACAAGTCAAAGAAATAAGACTAACAATTAAAGTACGTAGTTGCTTGAATACTTAACTTTATTCCACAATTGGTGAACATCTCTCTTGTTGCTACATAAGTACTATCTCAATATCTATACTGGTAATGGCGCCTTGCTAGGTCGTAGCAATTGACATAGCTGAAGGCTATGCTAACTATCGTCTCGGCAAATGAGAGCGTAATCGTCAGTGAACCATGGCTATCAACGTCGGCTGTACAACTGGGGCGAGTCCTAGGACGTGTCTCTAGACCTGCCGTGTGGTGGCGCTCGGTCTGCTATCACTGACAGTGGCGACACGCGGGTCCGACGTATACTAGCGGACCGCGGCCGATTTAATAGCTACCACCTAGCAAGTGTGGTGTCTGGCGGTGACACCACAAAAACCTTTTTGGAACGCATTCACCACGTCTACTTCCCACTAACCCATGACACAGCACGATGATTCTGTTAAGTAGAGATTGTAGCATTTTTGCTACCATCTGTGCTACCGTTGGCGTAGTAAGGAAATTTTCGTTGATCTAACAACGAAGCAAATTTATGTCTTTTTTCCTTTACTCTTTCTCATTTTCCCTCCATCTTCTCTTCACTCTTTCATTTTAAAGTCATGAGTCCTAATTTTTCACTGTCATCACTTGTGTTCTAGTATACTTTGGTCTCACTGCTTCTGTTCTTTCCCTTCAAGCCCACTGCGGCTGCGTCCACAGACCTAATCTCTCCTAACTAGCTATAATTCCAGAATGAGATTTTCACTCTGCAGCGGAGTGTGCGCTGATATGAAACTTCCTGGCAGATTAAAACTGTGTGCCCGACCGAGACTCGAACTCGGGACCTTTGCCTTTCGCGGGCAAGTGCTCTACCAACTGAGCTACCGAAGCACGACTCACGCCCGGTACTCACAGCTCTACTTCTGCCAGTATCTCGTCTCCTACCTTCCAAACTTTACAGAAGCTCTCCTGCGAACCTTGCAGAACTAGCACTCCTGAAAGAAAGGATATAGCGGAGACATGGCTTAGCCACAGCCTGGGGGATGTTTCCAGAATGAGATTTTCACTCATATCAGCGCACACTCCGCTGCAGAGTGAAAATCTCATTCTGGAAACATCCCCCAGGCTGTGGCTAAGCCATGTCTCCGCTATATCCTTTCTTTCAGGAGTGCTAGTTCTGCAAGGTTCGCAGGAGAGCTTCTGTAAAGTTTGGAAGGTAGGAGACGAGATACTGGCAGAAGTAGAGCTGTGAGTACCGGGCGTGAGTCGTGCTTCGGTAGCTCAGTTGGTAGCTATAATTGTTATTCAAACTAAATCTGCTTTTTCAATAGCCTAAACATTTCTGTCATTGTATTTGTGTTAGTTATTCTTAAATCTCTAGAAAGTAGGAACAAATAGGCTGTAATTCTGTTTAGTTGCAAATTTTATCACTAAGGTCATCTCTCATTTTAGTACAGACTGTGAAGACTGCTTGATGAAATGTAGAAGTATAGGTCGAAATCTTAAGATAACCAGGTAACATAAATGCCTAAATAATCTCAGACAAAAATTGATCAGCCGGCCGGTGTGGCCGTGCGGTTCTAGGCGCTTCAGTCTGGAACTGCGTGACCGCTACGGTCGCAGGTTCGAATCCGGCCTTGGGCATGGATGTGTGTCAATTCCTTAGGTTAGTTAGGTTTAGGTAGTTCTAAGTTCTAGGGGACTGATGACCACAGATGTTAAGTCCCATAGTGCTCAGAGCCATTTGAACCATTTGAACAAAAATTGATCGCCTTAAGAGGGACTTCACCGAGCAGTAACATCTTCGTAGGATAACTTGTACGTTATATGGAAATATTTATTTTGCCTATTTATGAGAGCATAGCAGTACTTTAGATTGTTTTTCATAACTGAAAGACCGTGTAGATAATAAAATGCCTTAAGTTCAGGAAAACAATAACTACAAAAACTGGAAACATTCTGTTGCAGCATTTCATTATTTTTGTCTGTGTCTCGTGAAACATGTGTAAAATACAACACTCTAACACAGGAAAGCATGGAAGTTTTCCTGTATACTTCACCAAACTGAAATGCTCTGCCCTGACATTGTGTACGCAGTATAACGACGTCGTTGCCTTATAGTGGCCGTTAATGTTTTCACTGACTTTTGACAAAATTCTTCTATCATTACCAGCACATTCTTATTGCGGGTTGACATGTCAGCAGGGCAATGATGTCGTTATCCGGCGTACGTATTGCCAGAGCATAACATTCCCGTTTAGTGATTCGAGCGGTTTTTATAGCGGACGTCATAGCTTTACTTCCTTCCAGATCTCCCTCGTTTCTTTCTTAGCTAATTCCTTTCTCAGTTGGAGAGAAATTCGGACGAGATAAGCTCTCTTCTTGCCAAATGAGGCAGACTGTGGCGGGCTGCGAATGAGTTGTCGTCACTGTCGGCTACGGCATCTATCTCCGGCTGTCGCCAACCCTCGGTGGACTGCTGCCAAGACCAACTTATTGACATTCCGCGGAAAAGCTCGCAGTCGATGCCAGCTGCGCCGTATGTGGCTGCTAATTCCCTAACTATGTCGGAAATGAAGCGCTCGCTCATGTTTATAGACTCTGTGCCGTATAAATTACAAAGGCGTTTCTCTAAAGTGAGATTCTGTGTAATGCCTGCCATTATCTGGTGCAGAAACGCTCGATACAAAGTGCGGAGCTCTTGTTAATGAGAATTCAGGAAAACGTTCCCCTTTTCTACATGTATGTAGGAGGAGGACACATATAGGAGATCTCGCTTTTTCACCTTTCCTTATTGAACTATTGAATGATGATTAAGGCTCGTAGATAATGATGTACTCGCCATGAATTCAAACTTACCATAATTTCTAACTGATGTGCCTCAGAATTACAAGATATGCTCTTTCTGAACAGAAAACCTACATGGTCTGGACGCTATGTTATAGAAAAGATTATGGTTTTGGTGAAAGCAAAACTGATGTGAAAAATTCACTGTTGCTGCTAGACATGTCCAAATTTCGTGGAAGAGAGCTATTATTCTTTGCTGTGGTTGTTAACATAGTTAGTGCAGAAGACGAGCATTGTAATTTACAAATCTCTGTCACATTGATTTGGTAGCCTACTGACTTTTACGCTGTTACGCGCATTTCAACTTACAAACGAATGTCGAACACAGGCAAAGCACCTAGTACGAAGAGGGCAACAAACGTATGTTAGAAAAACTGTATAGAGTAATCTTGCGAATTAAGATACGATATACCAATAACTGTTCACAGTGTTCATCTATAACTTAAGCGTGTCTACGTGTCACACTGACAGGGCAGTATGAATCAGAAATGTCATAAAAAATATACAGACTTCTGCCAAATTTAAAATGACAGAGCTATAGCACAGCAGAGAAACAGCTGGGTATCACTAAACATTTCCCCCATTCAAAGTAACAACGGAAGCATATGCTGCACAAGAAGCATTGGTGTATGGCAGAACAGTCTCACCTAAGAAGGTTCTAATCAAATCAGATAGCAAGATTGTATCTCATTATTTGCCGTCGTCCAGTACGCTGGTCGTTGCTGTGGGCGAACACGTGTGAGGGGAAATACTGACGCAGTCGGCGCTCGGCACTATTAAATGAAACTGCAACGTTTAGCTTCACCATGCAGTTTTGAAACTACAACTGCTAGGTCGCTGGCATTTACAGAAATGAAAAAAAAAAAGCAGGGAAGTCGACATGAAGTGTTACAGACAAATCCGATATGTGACGACACCGAACTATGGCACCATCAGACAGCTTTTATTGTGCCACTTTCATGTAGTTACCGTTGTTAACAAAATGGTTATCACCAAGCGTGAACGTGCATCGTTTTCCTTTCAATTCTTACTCTAAGGCGGATAGGCAGGCCGCTTGTTGATCTATAGAATAATACACTATGTGATCAAAAGTATCCGGACAACTGGTTGAAAATGACTTACAAGTTCGTAGCACCCTCCAACGGTAATGCTGGAATTCAATATGGTATTGGCCCACGCTTAGCCATGATGACAGCTTCCACTCTCGCAGGCATGCGTTCAATCAGGTGCTGGAAGGTTTCTTGAGGAATGGCAGCCCATTCTTCACGAAGTGCTGCACTGAGGAGAGGTAACGATGTCGGTCGGTGAGGCCTGACACCAAGTCGGCGTTCCAAAACATCCCAAAGGCGTTATATTGGTTTCAGGTCAGGACTGTGTGCGGGCAAGTCCAATACAGGGATGTTATTGTCGTGTAATCACTCCGCCACAGGCCGTGCATTATGAACAGGTACTCGATCGTGTTGAAAGATGCAATCGTCATTCCCGAATTGCTCTTCAACAGTAGGAAGCAAGAAAGTGCTTACAACATCAATGTAGGCCTGGGCTATGATAGTGCTAGGCAAAACAACAAGGGGTCAAGACCCCTCCATGAAAAACACGACCACACCATAACACCACGGCTCCGAATTTCACTGTTGGCACTCACACGCTGGCAGATGACGTTCACCGAGCATTCGCCATATCCACTCTCTGCCATCGGATCGCCACATTGTGTACCGTGATTCGTCACTCCACACAACGTTTTTCCACTCTTCAATCGTCGAATGTTTACGCTCCTTACACTAAACGAGGCGTCGTTGGGCATTTACCGGAGTGGTGTGTGGCATATGAGCAGCCGCTCGACAATGGAATCCAAGTTTTCTCATCTCCCGTCTAACTGTCATAGTACTTGCAGTGGATCCTGATGCAGATTGAAATTCCTGTGTAAGAAAAAAAAATGGCTCTGAGCACTATGCGACTTAACTTCTGAGGTCATTAGTCGCCTAGAACTTAGAACTAATTCAACCTAACTAACCTAAGGACATCACACACATCCATGCCCGAGGCAGGATTCGAACCTGCGAACGGAGCGGTCGCTCGGCTCCGGACTGTAGCGCCTAGAACCGCACAGCCACTCCGGCCGGCGAAATTCCTGTGTAATGGTCTGGATAGATGTCTGCCTATTACACATTACTACCCTCTTCAACTGTCGGCGATCTTTGTTAGTCAACAGACGTGTTCGGTCTGTACGCTTTTGTGCTGTAAGTGTCCCTTCACGTTTCCACATCACTATCAGATCGGAAACAGTGGACCTAGGAATGTTTAGGAGTGTGGAAATTTCGCGTACAGACGTATGACACAAGTGACATCCAATCACCTGACCACGTTCGAAGTCCGTGAGTTTGTGAGAGTGCCCTCTCACGATGTCTAGTGACTACTGAGGTCACTGATATGGAGTACCTGACAGTAGGTGGCAACACAAATGGTTCAAATGGCTCTGAGCACTATGGGACTTAACATCTGACGTCATCAGTCCCCTAGAAGTTAGAACTACTTAAACCTAACTAACCTAAGGACATCACACACACCCATGCCCAGGGCAGGATTCGAACCTGCGACCGTAGCGGTCGCCGATGTGGCTGAGCGGTTCTAGGCGCTTCAGTCTGGAACCACGCGACCGCTACGGTCGCAGGTTCGAATCCTGCCTCGGGCATGGATGTGTGTGATGTCCTTAGGTTAGTTAGGTTTAAGTAGTTCTAAGTTCTAGGGGACTGATGACCTCAGATGTTAAGTCCCATAGTGCTCAGAGCCATTTGAACCATTTTTGAACCACACCGGCCGGCGTGGCAACACTATGCGCCCAATATGAAAAACGTATGTTTTTAGGGGTGCTCGGATAATTTTGATCGCATAGTGTGTATCAGTACTTAAATATACAGCTCTAAACCCGGTAGTATATTTATAATGTGCAGCTGATATTTTTGTAGGCATTTATGTCGGTACTATTTCCGCCCTATGTCGATGTCGTTGCTTTTATTCGATATATCGAAACATCTCAGTCCCGATATTTTTGAAAAATCAACAGTCCTAGTATGTGCCCGTCATATGCGTCCTCCTACGTGAGTGTAGGAGAACGTGCGGAAATGCGGTGCGGGAATGCTGTGCAGCGCTGTGTCGCTAGTGAGACATCGTTCTATTAATAATGATTTACTAGCAAGAGGTTTACCTCGACTCTATCTTCTTCCCCGCGCTACGTAGCAGCGATGATGCTGATCCCGCACTGCACGAAGGCGCAGATTAGAACGTCAGCGCACGGCGAGGAATTAGCCCGCTAAGACCTTGGCGTTGCCAGGGGCAAGTGCTGCGGTTCCGCCGTCAGAGCGCCGGCGCGTCGCTACAGCCTGACGTGGCTGTGGGCATCTGTCGGAGCCTCAGCGCTACCGTCGAGTGTAGTTGCGCTAAGGCTCGGCCACAGAAATTCGCATTCCCTGTTATCAGTTGTCGAGATGGCGTGCAGGCGGAAGACCCTACAACGATACGACTGCGGACTCGTAGCAGTTGACTCCGAGGTTGCAGCGGCGGTTGACACTATTTTGTATTCACCAGGGCATAGTGCAGCTGGTAGAGCTGATTCTTTATCGGTATCCGCGACGCAGATAGAATGGCTTAACTGAGGGTGGAAGAAACGCGAGGGTTTAATAGCAGTCAACGACGTGATTCCCCCGTATAGGTGGCCGAATATGCTCCCGTTTTCTGAGCCTGTCAGCGTTCTTGGCTTCCCTTATGTTTAACATCAAGGCCTTGGAGCGTTCCTTTATGCAAAGTTTGCAGCCTCAAACGCTTTCTTGTGTCATCCCTAGGTGGAGATACTAAATGTAGCCTCATTACAGTAGAGCCCGGTGTCTGCTCTGTACTGTTGTCTAAGAAATGAATCAAGGGTTCCCCCGCATGCTCACTCGAACACTATGAGACAATAACCTCCCTAGAATGAAATTTTCACTCTACAGCGAAGTGTGCGCTGATATGAAACTTCCTGGCAGACTGAAACTGTGTGCCGGACCGAGACTCGAACAAGGGACCTTTGCCTTTCGCGGGCAAGTGCTCTAACCAACAGAGCTACCCAAGCACGACTCACGCCCCGTCCTCACAGCTTTACTTCTGCCAGTACCTCGTCTCCTACCTTCCAAACTTTACAGAAGCTCTCCTGCGAACCTAGCAGAACTAGCACTCGTGGAAGAAAGGATATTGCGGAGACATGGGTTAGCCACAGCCTTGGGAATGTTTCTAGAATGAAATTTTCACTCTACAGCTGAGTGTGCGCTGATATGAAACTTCCTGGCAGATTAAAACTGTGTGCCGGACCGAGACTCGAACTCGGGACCTTTGCCTATCGCGGGCAAGTGCTCTACCAGCCGAGCTACCCAAGCACGACTCACGCCCCGTCCTCACAGCTTTACATCTGCCAGTACCTCGTCTCCTACCTTCCAAACTTTACAGAAGTTCTCCTGCGAAGTCCATAAATTTTTTTACTACGGTAAATATTGAGTCAAAATAATTATTGACTGCGATTGCGGTTTTCACAGGTATGGTATTAACAATCTTACATATCGAACGGTACGACACACGACAACACTATTACAAACGAAACTGCAATCGTAACTAAGAAGTATATTCGCAGGAGAGCTTCTGCAAAGTTTGGAAGGTAGGAGACAAGGTACTGGCAGAAGTAATTTAATCTGCCAGGAAGTTTCAATAACCTCCCTGTCCGTTTCTCCTTCATTTCTTCCGAGTGTTGACTGCGTATTCGGCGAACGTGTTCCCTTAGCGTCGTCTCAGTCGATTCTAACAAAATTTTATTCCTACACTTAATAACTATTCTGGTGTGCAATAGTAGGATACGGTTGATGTCTGGAGAAATCGAATGTGGAATTGCTCCTATTACGTGCACGATGCTCCTCTGTTGTCTCATTCTTGAATGATTAGAATCACGTCCAAATATCGAATGCCGTAGTGCAGCCTCATAT
Organism: Schistocerca cancellata; assembly: GCF_023864275.1. NCBI lineage: Eukaryota > Metazoa > Arthropoda > Insecta > Orthoptera > Acrididae > Schistocerca > Schistocerca cancellata. The sequence goes on from NC_064629.1 coordinate 151,457,050, forward strand.
TTCGCCTTTCCACATCTCCTCCAGATCTTATGACATCTACGGATGCTAAGCGACCTATCACAATCAGTTCTGTCCTACTGAGAGACGCATTAATCTGAAGAGTATGGACGCAGATCGTCCAGGCTTTCGTGCCGTGCTCTTCTTCTGGAAATTCGAAAGGTGTTGGGTTTATGACGCCGTATGCTGTTTTTAAGTTTCCACTTGATATTATTCCTGTGGTGTCACCGCCAGACACCACACTTGCTAGGTGGTAGCATTTAAATCGGCCGCGGTCCGCTAGTATACGACGGACCCGCGTGTCGCCACTATCAGTGATTGCAGACCGAGCGCCGCCACACGGCAGGTCTAGAGAGACTTCCTAGCACTCGCCCAGTTGTACAGCCGACTTTGCTAGAGATGGTTCACTGACAAATTACGCTCTCATTTGCCGAGACGATAGTTAACATAGCCTTCAGCTACGTCATTTGCTACGACCTAGCAAGGCGCCATTATCAATTGCTATTTATCTTGTGATGCCTGTACCGTCAGACCGATGTACACCAATTATGGATTAAAGTTAAGTATTCCAGCAGCAACGTACCTTATTGGCTATATTAATTACATTGTCCTGTTCCAGACCTCACGCCAGCCTGCGTGAGCTTAAACGCGTGCCTTTCGGCTACCGGTCATAGTGGCTTGGCTGTCTTGCCAAGTCACAACAATTCCTGGTGAAAATTTTCTACTTGCCTAAGAGGTGCAATGACGTCGAAATAATTCAAACAGTTTAATAAAGCGGGAGTCCGCAGCCTCCATAAAATTTTTGACTGTGGCAAATACTGCGTCAGAACACTTCTTGACTGCGATTGCGGTTTTCACATGTGTGGTAATAACAAGCATATATATCGAATAGTATGACACACAACAACACTATTACAAACGAAATTGCAATCGTAACTAAGAAGTATATTGATAGTAACTAATGGTACTTATAATATTCGTAAATACGGGGGGCCTTCAATAAGTGATGCAACACATTTTTTTCTGAAAGCAGGTTGGTTTTGTCAAAGACTTCCAATACACAGTATTATTCCCCATTCTTTTGACTAAAAATCCGTATTTTTCAACATAATCTCCGTTCAATGCGACGGCCTTACGCCACCTTACATGAAGGGCCTGTATACTCGCATGGTACCGCTCTACTGGTCAACGTGGTCGACGAGGGAGCCAACGTCTTGCTGCATAAATAACCTCCCCACCATCCACTCCCTGCATACTGTGGAGTGCGTTCTTCACTGGCCTAAACAGATGGAAGTCGAAATGTGCGAGATTTGGGCTGTGTGACGGATGAGGAAGAACAGTCCAATGAAACTCCTCTTGCGTACGCAAACTTGTGTGAACCCGAGAGTTGTCAGGGAGAAGCAGAAGTTAGTTTGCATTTTTGAACACGATAAAGCCATTTCTTCAGTTTCCTGAGAACAGCACAGTATGCTTCAAAGTTGATTGTTACACCATGAGGCAGGACACTAAACGAATAACTCCTTCAGAGTACCAGAGGACCGTCGCCATGACTCTACCGGCTTAGTGTTCGGCTTTGAACTCTTTCTTAGGATGAGAGGTGATGTAGTGCCACCCCATGCGTTGCCGTTTTGTTTCCGATTCGAAGTGATTTACCTATGTTTCATCGCCTGTGACGATGTTCGACAAAAGAATGTCGCGATCAGCCTCGTAGCGCGGAAGCAGTTCCGCAGAGACGGCCCTTCCTTTATCTTTGTGGTCGTCTGTTAGGCGGCCAGTACACCAACTGGTGAACGAATGTGTTAGCACGACCAGCAGAGACGTACAGCTGTGCAGCGAGGTGTTTGATTGTGTTCCGTCGATCACCTAGAATGAGAGTGTCCGCACGTTTCAACATTGGATCAAAATTGGTTCAAATGGCTCTGAGCACTATGGGACTTAACATCTATGGTCATCAGTCCCCTAGAACTTAGAACTACTTAAACCTAACTAACCTAAGGACAGCACACAACATCCAGTCATCACGAGGCAGAGAAAATCCCTGACCCAGGCGGGAATTGAACCCGGGAACCCGTGCGCGGGAAGCGAGAACGCCACCGCACGACCACGAGCTGCGGACTTCAACATTGGAGGAGTCACAACTGCGTGCGGACAGCCGGAACACGGGAGATCGGAAAGGTTTGCGCCACCTTGTTGCGACGATGACAGACGCCTTGCCCAACGACTCACCTTGTATGTGTGTATGTATGTGTGTATTAAATCGGGGACCTAGAAACGACGGAGAGGCTCCATCCCGCCTTAGCTCTCAGTGGTTCACAACCCCACAACAGGCCACAGCAGTCCACCCACACCACCGCCGCCCTACACCGAACCCAGGGTTACAACGACTCACCTTGCTTTTGGTCACTGCCAGGTCTCCATAGACATTCTTCAAGCACCTATTAATATCTGCGATGGTCTCGTATCCCGCCAAAACAAAGGCAGTGACAAATATCTGCTTGGAACGCACTTACGCTACAGACGCCACTTTGAAGGCCGTGTATAGCGCCACCACCAATCGAAACTTCGTGAAACTGTTGAAAATTCCGCATTTTATCAACCTAAATTGGCCGAGAAAAATATATGTCGCACTACTTATTGAACGCCCCTCGGACTTGCACGCAAGACAAAGCCATACGATGTATTAGAGATGGTAATTTGAGACAGTGGCATATGCCAACTCTTAGATGTACGAGTATACGCTTGTTGACCGAAATTCGTTTTCCACACTAAAATCCCAAGTCCTGTTTTCGGAAGCGTTGATCAGGTGAATGCAAAGCTGGTTAACGTTTACCCCTCACATAAAAAATGCGCTGTAGATTAAAATATGACTATGACAAACAGAGTTCACACGAAACTTCCTGGCAGATGAAAATTGTGTGCCGGACCGAGACTCGAACTCGAACGCGGGCAAGTACTCTACCAACTGATCTACCCAAACACGACTGGCGACCCGTCCTCACAGCTTCAGTTCCATCAGTACCTCGTCTCCTACCTTCCAAACGCAAAGGTCCCGAGTTCGAGTCTCAGTCCTGCACACAGTTTTAATCTACCAGGAAGTTTCATATGAAAAAAAATTGCTCTGAGCACTATGGGACTTAACATCTATGGTCATCAGTCCCCTAGAACTTAGAACTACTTAAACCTAACTAACCTAAGGACATCACACAACACCCAGTCATCACGAGGCAGAGAAAATCCCTGACCCCGCCGGGAATCGAACCCGGGAACTCGGGCGCGGGAAGCGAGAATGCTACCGCACGACCACGAGCTGCGGACAAGTTTCATATGAGCTCACACTCTACTGCAGAATGAAAATTTCATTCTAGAGTTCACACGATTCGCAGTTAGGCGGCAGTCGAGACTCCCTTATTTGGTTGATAACGATAAGGCGTTGCAGCAAAAAGAAGGCACTCTAGCCATTGATGCAGATCGAAACTCCGACGGGCGAACGCCCTTTATGTAATGGGACTCGCTTCTAAATCTGACAAACGCTGATAGAAAAGGTACTGAAGAAAGCAGAGGCCGGTGGGACAGCTTGTGCCAGGCGGTGGCGTTGGCTGTGGTCTCGCGGGCTCTAGAAGAATTTATCGATTGCGATCAGAACGCCGTCGTGGCAGGGCCGGCGGGCACAGCCAGAGAGGCTGTTTCCGTGGCTGTAGAGTCATTATAGCTGCAGGCGCTTTGTCCTTGGTAATTGGGCCCGTCCTCAGCTGCGCGTCGAGTGGGCGGCAGCGGTACGTAGCAGATGCCGTGCCTCTGTACCGCAGTCCCCTACCTCTCGAGGCGGCTGCACACGTTTATGCAGCTCGGCGAATGTGTTGACGCCCTTTGGGCCACATACGGTAAGGGCCTTGTTTCCTCAGAGACGGTCCGACCATTAGCTAGCACAGAAGCGCTGAGACCGGGAGAAGCGGGAGCACTCCCCACTTCGAATGGCACACACTCCGAGCTGCGTATCGGGATCAGACCTCGCTTTTAATCAGATCAGTGATCGTTTACTATAGCTAAAAAAATCGAACATTGGATTCAATATAAATTCAGAAAACTGCGACCAGTCACTTTTTTCAAATAGTTGTTTATTCCATAAACCGGTTTTCGAACCCCTTCCAGGCTCGTCTTCAGATAATGTAGGAGAGGTTACGTGACTATTTCAAAGCACAATGCTGCGTGCTGGCTCTGTGACACGAAGATGGAACTACCTTTAATGCACCGCCATGATGATTGTTTATATGGCGATTTGGATTCAAAAACGAATTCTGAACTTGCTGCAACAGCATGGGTGGCGTTGTTGTTAATATCCATCATTCAGCTTCATTTATAATGGACGTTTGGTAACCCATCACTCACTTTTCACGTGATACGATTGTATATACGCCGTCGTTATGAAACTTTGCTGGCAACTGTTGCTTCTTACAAAGATCTTCGTACGAAGATACACTACTGGCCATTAAAATTGCTACACCGCCAAGATGATGTGCTACAGACGCGAAATTTAACCGACAGGAACAAGATACTGTAATATGCAAATGATTAGCTTTTCAGAGCATTCACACAATGTTGGCGCCGGTGGCGACACCTACAATGTGCTCACATGAGGAAAGTTTCCAACCGATTTCTCATACACAAACAGCAGTTGACCGGCGTTGCCTGGTGAAACGTTGTTGTGATGCCTCGTGTAAGGAGGATAAATGCGTACCATCTCGTTTCCGACTTTGATAAAGGTCGGATTGTAGCCTATCGCGATTGCGGTTTATCGTATCGCGACATTGCTGCTCTCGTTGGTCGAGATCCATTGACTGACTGTTAGCAGAATATGGAATCGGTGGGTTCAGGAGGGTAATACGGAACGCCGTGTTCGATCCCAACGGCCTCGTATCACTAGCAGTCGAGATGACAGGTATCTTACCCGCATGGCTGTAACGGATCGGGTAGCCACGTCTCGATCACTGAGTCAACAGATGGGGACGTTTGCAAGACAACAGCCATCTGCACGAACAGTTCAACGACGTTTGGAGGAGCATGGACTATCAGCTCGGAGACCATGGCTGTGGTTACCCTTGACGCTGCATCACAGACAGGAGCGCCTGCGATGGTGTACTCAACGACGAATCTGGGAGCACGAATGGCAAAACGTCATTTTTTCGGGTGAATCCAGGTTCTGTTTACAGCATCATGATGGTCGCATCCGTGTCTGGCGACATCGCGGTGAACACACATTGGAAGAGTGTATTCGTCTTCGCCATACTGGCGTATCACCCGGCGTGATGGTATGGGGTGCCATTGGTTACACGTCTCGGTCACCTCTTGTTCGCATTGACGGCACTTTTAACAGTGGACATTACATTTCAAACGTGTTACGACCCGTGGTTCTACCCTTCATTCGATCCCTGCGAAACCCTACATTTCAGCAGGATAATGCATGACCGCATGTTTCAGGTCCTGTACGGGCCTTTCTGGATACAGAAAATGTTCGACTGCTGCCCTGGCCAGCACATTCTCCAGATCTCTCACCGATTGAAAACGTCTGGTCAATGGTGGCCGAGCAACTGGCTTGTCACAATATGCCAGTAAATACTCTTGATGAACTGTGGTATCGTGTTGAAGCTGCATGGGCAGCTGTACCTATACACGCCATCCAAGCTCTGTTTGACTCAATGCGCAGGCGTATCAAGGTCGTTATTACGGCCAGAGGTGCTTGTTCTGGATACTGCTTTCTCAGGGTCTATGCACCCAAATTGCGTGAAAATGTAATCACATGTCAGTTCTAGTATAATATATTTGTCCAATGAATACCCGTTTATCATCTGCATTTCTTCTTGGTGTAGCAATTTTAATGACCAGTATTGTATAATATAGGCCTGCTTTGCTTGGAGACCTTGCTAGTTTATCTCTGTGTGTCCATCTCTTTTGAGATGATTGCATTGACTTGGCTGTTCTATACAGGATGTCAAACACCTTCCAGCCGTCAAGTTTCCAACCTTATTTTATTTGGCAACCAATTTCAGCGTTTTACTACGTCATCTTCAGGCCCCTGACTGACTTGTAGGAAGAACCTCCCTTGGGTGTGATCAACACAGTGGCCAGCAATTCTGGTATTAGTAGATTTTTGCTATAGTGATCACTTCAACCATCATCTGCCGAGTCGGTCGGGGGCCTGAAGATGGCGTAGTAGAACGCTGAAACTGGTTGCCAAATAAAATAAGGTTGAAAACTTGACGACTGAAAGGTGTTTAATTTAACATCCATTATTTGATTATGTCTGCATGTAATGATGTTGATATATGTGGGCAAATACTTTCATCAAAACCGGCGTTAATACAAAAGCCCAAAAATAAAGTAAGTAAATAAATTACTACAAGAACAAACTTAATTAATCTGCTGTGTCTTATTTCTACTCTTGCAGTGACATATTATACAGTCAATTACTGGCAAAAACTCGCATTAACATAAGTGCCCAGAAATAAAATAATATAAAGTTAAAGTATTTGTAGAGCACTGCAAAGTCGCCCATACTAGTGCAGTAAGTACAGAATTCATTTTTGGATACATATCATCATATAAACAATACTCACAGCGATGCATTAAAGCATGTTTTATCTTGTTATTACAAAGCAATCATCGAGAATTACCCTTTGAAATAGTCATGTAACCTCCTGTGTATCATAAACAGTCACCGATTCTTAAACATTCGTAATGCATAAGGTCAACCTAATTGGCTTCAATAGAAATAACCATAACAGGCAAAACTGACATAGTTATTTTTCTGGGTGTTTTGAAGTTAATGAAGAAGGACATCGCCTGCACCACTTTAAACACATCTCTCTCTCCCACAGTTAAAAGTGATTCCAGTTTACTGAGACTTCATGTCTTCAATTATGTTTTAAAGTTCACTACTTTGCTTTGGTTTTTGCTCATTGATGAATTTATTCGAGGTTTCCGTACTGAGCTAAATAGAGTTTCTCGTTTTTCATTCCCCTAAATTGTTCAAGTAGTTCAAAGAGGGAAACCATTTGATTGCATGTGGAGAAATTACAATGCGAGTCCCACAGGGTTCGATAACTGGCCAAATACTGTCCTTGCTATATACGATGTGCCATTTTATTTGAATCAGGAAGCATAATTAGCCCTGTTTGCAACTGATACAAGCATTATTGCATATACGACCAAAGAAGCAGCAGTAGACAAGAGTAAATTATTTTTATGGAAGTTATTGAGTAATACTGAACTAATGAGCTAGCGTTAATCTTTGAAAAAACTCAGCTCACCTAGTTTTGTGCTGTGAAAAATATCCCACCTCCAATGAACCTAGAACACCAACATGAAATAGCAAATGGGGCAGAAAATTCTATGTTCTTATGTGTTAATATTGATATAAAGTAACTACAAAAACCTTGTAGTAGATTTATTAAAACGTTTAGGTTCAGCTACTTTTGCCATAAGAAAAGTTGCCAAATTTGGTGATATATAAGTCTGTAAGTTTGCATTTTTTGATTCACTCATGTTTTACAGGATAATGTTATGGGATAAATCCTCACTTAGGCAAAAAGTATTCATTGCACAAAAGAAAGTAATTAGAAACTAATGCTTAAGGTTAGCGCATTTATATCATGCAGGCATCTCTTAAAGTAGTTGGGAAAACTAAGCAGACTCATAATACATTTATTCACTTACTAAATTTATTATCAGTAATACATATGAGTTTGAGAATAAAATAGATACTCACAAATACAACACTAGAAGGAAATATGATCACCTTAACCCTATAACGAACCTAACTTTGGCACAGAAAAGGGTGAAACACGCAGCTACAAAAGCCTCTGGGAATCTACCCGTGGGAATAAAATGTCTGATATATAGCAGAAGTGTTTTCAAACGTTGCTTCGATATGTTTCTCCTTAAAATCCCCTTTTATACCAGAGATGAATTCTTGAATAGAAATAAATAGATATTTTTACAGCAAAAATCCTGTAAATGGCCAGCATGTAGCCATATATTATTTTTTGCATCTTCTTTTACATATACGTTTTATGTTGAACATCATAAATTACACTCCTGGAAATTGAAATAAGAACACCGTGATTTCATTGTCCCAGGAAGGGGAAACTTTATTGACACATTCCTGGGGTCAGATACATCACATGATCACACTGACAGAACCACAGGCACATAGACACAGGCAACAGAGCATGCACAATGTCGGCACTAGTACAGTGTATATCCACCTTTCGCAGCAATGCAGGCTGCTATTCTCCCATGGAGACGATCGTAGAGATGCTGGATGTAGTCCTGTGGAACGGCTTGCCATGCCATTTCCACCTGGCACCTCAGTTGGACCAGCGTTCGTGCTGGACGTGCAGACCGCGTGAGACGACGCTTCGTCCACTCCCAAACATTCTCAATGGGGGACAGATCCGGAGATCTTGCTGGCCAGGGTAGTTGACTTACACCTTCTAGAGCACGTTGGGTGGCACGGGATACATGCGGACGTGCATTGTCCTGTTGGAACAGCAAGTTCCCTTGCCGGTCTAGGAATGGTAGAACGATGGGTTCGATGACGGTTTGGATGTACCGTGCACTATTCAGTGTCCCCTCGACGATCACCAGTGGTGTACGGCCAGTGTAGGAGATCGCTCCCCACACCATGAAGCCGGGTGTTGGCCCTGTGTGCCTCGGTCGTATACAGTCCTGATTGTGGCGCTCACCTGCACGGCGCCAAACACGCATACGACCATCATTGGCACCAAGGCAGAAGCGACTCTCATCGCTGAAGACGACACGTCTCCATTCGTCCCTCCATTCACGCCTGTCGCGACACCACTGGAGGCGGGCTGCACGATGTTGGGGCGTGAGCGGAAGACGGCCTAACGGTGTGCGGGACCGTAGCCCAGATTCATGGAGACGGTTGCGAATGATCCTCGCCGATACCCCAGGAGCAACAGTGTCCCTAATTTGCTGGGAAGTGGCGGTGCGGTCCCCTACGGCACTGCGTAGGATCCTACGGTCTTGGCGTGCATCCGTGCGTCGCTGCGGTCCGGTCCCAGGTCGACGGGCACGTGCACCTTCCGCCGACCACTGGCGACAACATCGATGTACTGTGGAGACCTCACGCCCCACGTGTTGAGCAATTCGGCGGTACGTCCACCCGGCCTCCCGCATGCCCACTATACGCCCTCGCTCAAAGTCCGTCAACTGCACATACGGTTCACGTCCACGCTGTCGCGGCATGCTACCAGTGTTAAAGACTGCGATGGAGCTCCGTATGCCACGGCAAACTGGCTGACACTGACGGCGGCGGTGCACAAATGCTGCGCAGCTAGCGCCATTCGACGGCCAACACCGCGGTTCCTGGTGTGTCCGCTGTGCCGTGCGTGTGATCATTGCTTGTACAGCCCTCTCGCAGTGTCCGGAGCAAGTATGGTGGGTCTGACACACCGGTGTCAATGTGTTATTTTTTCCATTTCCAGGAGTGTATATCGCGAATATGGAAACTGGAACAGGAAACTAACTAACTAATTAACTCATTTCTATTATAAGATGTAGTTAGATCCTACTTGTTACGTGCAAATTTGCCTACCTCCATTGACTGCTACAGGCGTTCTTTCTCGTTTGTTGTTCGATGACAGTTATCGGGAACCATTGTACAAACTGTTATACACGGTCCAATCACATTAATGTGACCGACCGAGGTGGCGCAGTGGCTAGTACACTGGACTCGCATTCGGGAGGAGCCGGCCAGTGTGTCCGAGCGGTTCTAAGCGCTTCAGTCTGGAACCGCGCGATCGCTACGGTCGCAGGTTCGAATCCTGCCTCGGGCATGGATGTGTGTGATGTCCTTAGGTTAGTTAGGTTTAAGTAGTTCTAAGTTCTAGGGGACTGATGACCTCAGAAGTTAAGTCCCGTAATGCTCAGAGCCATTTGAACCATTTGAACCATTCGGGAGGACGACGGTTCAATCCCGCGTCCGGTCATCCTGATTTAGGTTTTCCGTGATTTCCCTAAATCGCTCTAGGCAAATGCTGGAATGGTTCCTTTGAAAGGGCACAGGCGACTTCCATCCCTGTCCTTCCCTCATCCGATGAGACCGATGACCTCGCTGTCTGGTCTTCTCCCCGAAACAACCCACATTAATGTGAGCACTACCTATGTTCGACGTCAGTGTGCAGCAACTACACACACACATACAGCTGGCAGCAGCAGTAACAGTGCAGGGAATATAAACAGTGTATGGAGGACGTGGACAACAGTTCAGGCATTGTTGTAATAAGGAAACCAAGCGGTTTATTTGACTTCCAAAATGGCGCAATCACTAGCTTTCAAACCAAGGGTGGAAGTATTTCCGAAACGTCTGAGTCTGTAAACTATTCGTGTGCCACCGTGGTTAAAGTATACGGTGTATGGGAAAATGGCGCTATCCACGACCGTTATCAAAGAAACTGTGGTGGATCACGCGCCGCAGATGAACGAGAGCTTCGGATATTGTACGGGCGAATAGATCTGCAAATGTTGGGCTTCTGACCTCCCAGATGAACCAAGGGACTACCAACAGTGTCTCCTCAACGAAAGTTGCGTCGTATGAGCCTCCGCAGCAGGTGCCTGCTTCGTGAACCCGTGCTGATGCTGTTCATCGAGGACAATGGCTAGAATTTGAACCCCAATACCACAACTCGACGTCCTCTTAGTGGTGACATGTGGCCTTTTCACATAAATAATGTTTTATGCTCTGTCAACGTGAAACGTGTGAAAGCAGACATCCTGCACCAATCATCGGAAGGGTCCAGGCTGGAGGGAGGAGCGTGTGGTGCCGGCCGGAGTGGCCGAGCGGTTGAAGGCGCTACAGTCTAGAACCGCACGACCGCTACGGTCGCAGGTTCGAATCCTGCCTCGGGCATGGATGTGTGTGATGTCCTTACGTTAGTTAGGTTTAAGTAGTTCTAAGTTCTAGGGGACTTATGACCACAGCAGTTGAGTCCCATAGTGCTCAGAGCCATTTGAACCATTTTTTTGAGCGTGTGGTCTGGGGGATGTTTTCGTGGCATTCCCTGGGTGGACTGGTCATTCTGGAAGGAGGGAATTAGATTCTGAGGGAATTAGATTAGGAAATGAGACACTAAATAGAGTAGGTGAGATTTGTAATTTGGGCTGCAAAGTAACTGATGATGTCTGATGTGTTAAGAATATTAAATGCAGACTGGCTATAACAAGAAAATAATTTTTTTTCAAAAATAGTGATTTCTTAACATCGAATATAAATTTAAGTGTGAGGATGTCGTTTCTGACAAAACCTGTTTGGAGTGCAGCCTATACTGAAGTAAAATGTGGGTGACAGGCAGGTTTGAAAAGAAGAGAACTGATTTTTTTTATTTTTTTTAAATTGCTGCTATTGAAGAAGGTTAAAGATTATATGGGGGTAGCTCATGTAACTAATGATGAATTACTGAACAGAAATTGGGGAAAAGTAAATTTACGGCACAATCTGACTAAAAAAGGGATCGTTTGATAGAACACATTATGAAGCGTCAAGGAATGGTCAATCGGGTATTGCAGGGAAATTTGGGGGACAAAAATTGTAGAAGGACACCACAGAATGAATACAATAAGCTTATTCAAATGGATGTAGGTTGCAGTAGTTATCTGGGATTGAAAAAGTTCCCACAGAATAGACTAGCGTAGAGATCTGCAGCAAACAAGTCTTCAGAGTGAAGACCACAACAGTTTATTAAAAAACTTACTGTTGCATATTACTGCATTCCAAACCCGAACCTAAGTGTGTAGCAATCATAATGATCCTTTGCACAATATTCTGGTTTCCAGATCTCAAGAAAAATAGCTTAAATAATAACTCTAATACTTTTGTGCCAAATATGAAGAAACTTAGCAAAGGTATAGCATACAAAAATGATACTTTATGACATAGTCAACTAATAAATTTCTCTCGGAAATTAGAACATGTCTGAAAACTACAAAACTGATACGTTACTCTGGTTTCTCACGAGTGACGTCAATACGAAGTGAGTGTGCTTCGAAAGGTAATAGTAAGAAGATCGCGCGTACAGTCGTTGATGGTGACGTAAATGAGCCCCATACGAAACTAGTTTGATTCTTTTGGGAGATATGCTCTCATTGCAGTAAGAGTCTGGAAAGCTGCGCTTCTCAAGAATATTCCTAAGATACTCCCCGAGACAACCGTCGGGAGATCAAACTTCCCACAACATGGCCTGAATCTGATGCTGTTTCCAACCTTCGTTCATGTAGCAGGAAATCAGTACGTATTGCACCGCCTTGAGGACAGACGTAAATATCTCTCCTGACCTGCGCTTTCACTGTTCTATGTTCTACGCGCGAAGAAAGTTAGACCAATCCAGTCTCTCCCTGCCTCATCCCAAGGACACCTTGTCGCGAGTGTTTACTGAGAGATATCAGGAGCCGACGTCTCGCCAAATCACGTTTGCTGTCGCTTCGCAAGTTAAACAGTGATCGTGTTGAGAACGGGCTTCCGCACTGATCTGTGTATGTGTTCACGTGGACTCTGCAAACATTCGCCTGTCTAATGGGCAGCGGGCTGTATGCACGTGGGCTGTCACCTCCCTTTGATGAATCCTTCCGTGCAGACCAATTACGCCGGTTACGGCCCTGCTGTTTCGTATTACTACAGAAATCGATCACAGCGGTTAGTTCTCCGAAAATGAAATACATCGTCGAGTATAATCGCGACTGCCGAGAAGAATCGTTGAATCAAAGCAGCATGGAAAGGTCTGCAGGGCTGTAATATTAAAAGTATCTTCCTTTACGAGCGTAGAAAGAGAGATGCTTTCACATATGTCGTTTCACACATCTCCATGTCGCAAATTCGAAGTTGTTTCTGGTTCAACTACCCTAGTCGTAATATACGTAGGTAAAGCTAAATGGGTCTTAATTAAAATTTTGCAACAGTTTCTAGTATCCATCTCCAATTTAGAAAATGTTAGAGCAATAATAAGATATCAATACAGGAATCCTACCGTCAACTGAAACCGCTCAGTCTCTTGCAAATTTGCTGTTTTTCCTCCTGCCATCACAGTGTTACTTCAAAGTGTAGAAGCTACATATTTATAAATGACTGCAGGGTGTAGATAATTTGTGAAACAGAAGGTACGGCTATGATACCGCTGGCCAGTACAAAAAAAAATGGTTCTAAGCACTATGGGACTTAACATCTGAGGTCATCAGTCCCATAGACTTAGAACTACTTAAACCTAACCAACCAAAGGACATCCCACACATCCATGACCGAGGCGGGATTCGAACCTGCGATCGTAGCGGCAGCGCGGTTCCAGACTGAAGAGCCTAGAACCGCTCGGCCACATTGGCCGGATCTGGCCAGTACATTTTCAGAGCTTATATCCTAGTTTCATTTACCTTCGTTTCCACATTCTATAATACTCTGAGGTGACCAGAGTCACGGGATAGCGATAAGCACATATGCAGATGGCGGTAGTATCGCGTTCACAAGGTATCAATGGGCAGTGCATTAGCGGAGGAGTCATTTGTACCCAGGTGATTCATATGAAGAGGTTTTCAAAGAGACTGTGGTCGCACGACGGGAACTGACAGACTTTGAACGCGGACTGGTAGCTAGAGTTATACGCATGGGATATCCCATTTCGCAAATCGTTAGAGAATTCAGTATTCCCAGATCCACAGTGTCAAGAGTATGCCGAGAATACCAAATTTTAGGCATTACTTATCACCACGGACAAAGCAGTGGCCGACGGCCTTCACTTAATGACCGAGCGCAGCGGCGTTTGCGTAGAGCTGTCAGTGCTAACAGGCAATCAACACTGCGTCAAGTAACCGCAGAAATCAATGTGGGACTAACGACGAACGTACCCGTTGGGACAGTGCGTCGAATGTGGCGAAATTTGGCGTAGTGGACAATGGCAGCAAACAACCGACGCGACTGACAGAACGACATCGCGTGAAGAGCTTCTCCTGGGCTCGTGACCATAGATGTTGGACCTTAGACGACCGAACAACCGTCGTCTGGTCAGATGAGTCCTCATTTCAGTTGGTAGTAGTTCGAGTGTGGCACAGAACTCAGGAAACAATGGACGCAGGCTATCAACAAGGCACTGTGCAAGCTGGTGCTGGCTCCGTAATGGTGTGGGCTGTGTTGAAATGGAATGAACTGGGTCCTCTGGTCCAACTGAATTTATCGTTGAGAGGAAATGATTATGTTCGGCTACTCGGAGACCATCTGCAGCCATTCATGGACTTCATGTTCCCAAACAAAGATGTAATTTTCATGGATGACTGGGCCACAATTGTTCGCGATTGGTTTGAAGAATATACTGGACAGTTTTAGAGAATGATTTGCCTACTTTGATCGCCCGACATGAATCCCATAGTACATTTATGGGACATAATCGAGAAGTCAGTTCTTGCACAAAATCCTGCACCGGCAACACATTCGCAGTTATGGACGGCTACAATGGCAGCATGGCCCAGTATTTCTTCGGGGGACTTCCAACGACTTGCCACGTCGAGGTGTTGCACTACGCCGGAAAAAGCAGGTCCGACACGATATTAGGAGGTACCCCGTGACTTTTGTCACCTCGGTGTATTTCTCCTCGTTCTGTATTCCCTGAATTTTATGACATTCTAATAAACCGTTCTGTTGGCCATAGTTGAAACACAGGCGAAGAAAACAGATTAACAGTTATATTGAGCCTCCAAGTGAAGCGAATAATCATAAAAATTTCACGAGTTTCTAAAAAACAAAACCGCATATGTACGACTATCTGACTAAATGAGGCAACAGTGGCTGCGTCAGTTTACTCATACAGCACTTAAACGCTGTTGTCTTGCTTTGCACAATGTGCTGATTTACCTGTGTGCGAGTGATAACATGTATTTAAGAAAAACTTATTTTCCAAGTGATTCACATATACGCCGTGTGTTCCACGAGATATATTACATCTAACAGCGGATTATACATATAATGTAGCAAAAGAAAGAAAATACAGACAACTTCTTATCGTCGGGTCGTAAATTTATTGTTAAAGGCATTGTGTTGCATAATCTACACATATCAAAAATGTTTTGCGTCACGCCTGTTCCCAGAACTCCTGGAGATAGATGTTTACTCTGGACATTGTACCACAGACACAGTCCCTCTGACTGTTCAGAGAACCACTAAACCCGCCCAAAGATGTAAACAACCATGCATGAGCAGAACTACTAGACGGAGAGGGTCTGACAGCTGATCAGTTCCAGTCATTCCACAAGGAAGGAGGTACACGGCTCGTGTTATCTGTAGTTCAACCATGCCTAGACGGTCAATATTGCGCTTCGATCGCGTCCACATTGTTACTTTGAGCCAGGGAGGTCTCTCAACAAGGGAGTGTCCAGGCGCCTCGGAGGGAACCAAAGCGATGGTGTTCGGACATGGAGAAGATACAGAGAGACAGGAACTGTAGATGACATGCCTCGCTCAGGCCGCCCATGGGCTACTACAGCAGTGGATGACCGCTACCTACGGCTTATGGCTCGGAGGAACTCTGACAGCAGCGCCACCGTGTTGAATAATGCTTTTCGTGCAGCCACAGGACATCGTGTTACGACTCAAACTCTGCGCAATAGGCTGCATGATGCGCAACTTCATTCCCGATATCCATGGCGAGGTCCATCGTTACAACCACGACACTATGCAGAGCGGTACAGACGGGCCCAACAACATGGCGATTGGACCGCTCAGGATTGGCATCACGTTCTCTTCACCGATGAGTGTCGGATATGCCTTCAACCAGACTATCGTCGGAGACGTGTTTGGAGGCAACCCAGTCAGGCTGAACGCCTTAGACCCACTGTCCAGCAGCAAGGTGGAGGTTCCCTGATGTTTTGGGGTGGCCTTATGTGAGGCCGACGTACGCTGCTGGTGGTCATGGAAGGCGCCGTAACGGATGCACGATATGTGAATGCCATCTTCCGACCGATAGTGCAACCATATCGGCAGCATATATTGGTGAGGCATTCTTCTTCATGGATGTCAATTCGCTCCCCCATCGTGAACATCTTATGAATGACTTCCTTCAGGTCGGCCGGTGCGGCCGTGCGGTTCTAGGCGCTTCAGTCTGGAATCGCGTGACCGCTACGGTCGCAGGTTCGAATCCTGTCTCGGGCATGGATGTGTGTGATGTCCTTAGGTTAGTTAGGTTTAAGTAGTTCTAAGTTTTAGGGGACTGATGACCACAGATGTTAAGTCCCATAGTGCTCAGAGCCATTTGAACCATTTTTTTGAACTTCCTTCAGGATTATGACATCGCTCGACTAGAGTGGCCAGCATGTTCTCCAGACATGAACCCTATCGAACATGCCTGGCATAGATTGAAAAGGGCAGGTTATAGACGACGTGACCCACCAGTCACTCTGATGGATCTACGCCGTTTCACCATTGAGGAATGGGACAATCTGGACCAATCGTGCCTTGATGAACTTATGGATAGTGTGCCACGACGAATGCAGGCATGCATTAGGACGAGCTAATGGGTATTAGATGTACCAGTGTGTACGGCAGTCTGGACCACCACCTCTAAAGGTTTTGCTGTATGTTTTCTACATAGAGATTCCAGAAAGTAAGTCACACATGTCGTCCAACGCTAAAGCCATCACGCAAAAGGAATGGCTCATTGTCAGAAGAGAGTGTATGTTCCTGGTTTCCTGCAGACAGAGTTCTGCTGCCGTATATATAAGAGGTGCGTCACAGTGTGTGACTGAAATGTCACAACGACTGGAAACGCATCCAAAATACGCAAGACACTACTATTCTTGTAGGAAAAAACATCTAAATGCACACAGATTAGCCATGAAATTCTGGCGGTATATGGACCAGACGCTATGTCGCGTCCAGACGTAGTGAAATGGTGCCAACTGTTTGACCATAACCGCACAGACGCGAGTGATGTTGATGCGCCATACACTAAAGATCTTGCACCATGTGATTGCCATCCTTTCGGCAAACTGGTGGGGAAAGAGATTTTCCAACGACGAGGACGTTCGAACAGCGATTCTCGAGAGGCTCCGTGACCGAAGAGCGGTTTTCTGTCGTTGAGGAATGAACGATTGCTAGAACAGAATGTCAAATCAAACACCTTTCAGCCGTCTAAATTACAATCTGTTATTTCATTTTGCTACGAGTTTTGGCGATTTACGACACCATCTTCATCCCCCTGATCGACTTGTAGCAAGATTCCAACCTCGGTTGCAGTCAAAATAGGGGCCAGTAGTCAAAGAGGTATCTGTAGATTTCTGCTTGATACAGCGATCGCTTCAACCCTCATATGCCAACTGAACAGACTATGAGGTTGCAAATTAGGTTTGCTTTCAATACATGTTGTAACGGTCGTGAGCGTTAGTTACCTTTGAGATTGGACATGGTGTGCTGATGTTAGTCAAGAACGCCTTTAAGGCGTCAAAGAAGCCATTATCAACAACTCAATGAGTCTGAACGAGGTCGTGTAATAACGCTAAAAGAAACTGGATGTTCCTTCTGTGATACTGCAGAAAGACTTGGCAGGAATTTAGCCACTGTGAATGATTGTTGGCAGCGGTGGTCACGAGAATGCATGATCGCAAGAAGACCGGGCTACGCGCGGTCACGTGGCACTACCAAGAAGGAAGACCATCGTGTTCGGCGTATGGCACTGCATCTGAGCAGCAGTTGGCACCACAGTGACACAACGAATTGGAACAAATTGGTTACTTCAAGGACAGCACTGAACCATGCATCCTGTAACATGCATTCCACAGACTCCAAACCACCGCCATTTGCGACTTCAGCTGTGTCAAGCGGGAGCTCACTGGATGGCAGGATGGAGGTGTATCGTATTTTCTGATGAAAGCTGATCCTGCCTCCGATCCACCATGGCCGTGTGTTGGTTAAGAGGAGGCCAGCTGAGGCGTGCATCCGAACTGTCTGCGTGGTAGACACACTGAATCTACACGTGGAGTTATGGTCTGGGGTGCGATTTCGTATGACAGCAGGAGCGCTCTGGTGGTTATCCCACACACCCTGACTGAAAATGTGTGCATGAATCTGGTGATTCGACCCGTTGTGTTGCCATTCGTGAACAGTATTTCTTGGGCTGTTTTCCAACAGGATAGCGCTCTCCCACATACCGCTGTTGTATCCAAAATACTCTACACAGTGTCGACATGTTGCCGTGGCCTGCGCGATCACCAGATCTGTCTCCAATCGAGCACATATGGGCCATCATCGGATGACAACTCCAGCGTCATCCAGAAACAGCAACCACCGTCCCCGTATTGACGCACCAAGTGCAACAGGCATGGAACTCTATCCCACAAACTGACATCCGGCAGCTGTACAACACAATGCTTGCACGTTTGCGTGCTTGCATTCAACATCCTAGCGGTTACACCGATTAGTAATGAACCAGTATTTCACATTTGCAATGGCTTATCTCACGCTTTCATGAACCTGTGATCTTGCAATGTTAACTACTTAAGTATGTTACCTAGACAGACTTATTTCCGAAATTTTATCATTCTATATTACTTATTTCTTGATGCTGCGATTTTTTTCCGTCAGTGTATTTTCAAATGACATTACTGTAGCTATAACAGAACAGTCCGTTTGAAGGGTGTTGTGTTGGCCAGAAGAACCAACACCGTGTTACGAGAGGAGGCCGAAATGCACGCGTCTTAGCTCACGCAGGCTGGCGTGAGGAGGGAAGAACTATACTGACGTGAGGTCTGGAACATGACAAGGAATGAGTATTCAGAAAGCGGACGTAATTAGTTTGATACTTAACTTTAATCCATTAATGATGAACGTCGCTCTTGACGGTACACGATTCACAATATTATCTGTTCAGAAGACATAGTAACTGAATATGGCGCCTTGCTAGGTCGTAGCAAATGACGTAGCTGAAGGCTGTGCTAAACTGCCGTCTCTGCAAATGAGAGCGTATGTAGACAGTGAACCATCGCTAGCAAAGTCGGCTGTACAACTGGAGCGAGTGCTAGGGAGTCTCTCTAGACTAGACCTGCCGTGTGGCGGCGCTCGGTCTGCAATCACTGATAGTGGCGACACGCAGGTCCGAGGTATACTAACGGACCGCGGCCGATTTAAAGGCCACCACCTAGCAAGTGTGGTGTCTGGCGGTGACACCACAAAGGGTACTTCTGAATTATTACTTAAAAGCACATATCTGGCAGTGCTTAGAATTCCAGTTACGCTGATGCCTTGTGGCGTGACCAGGACGTGGAAAGTGGTAAATTAAATATATTGCGCAGGTTGTGTATTTGACAGTATGGGATGTTCGGTTCACATACACCACAGAATTATGAAGTAAATAACACAGGAAGTTACATTAAAGGTAAATTCATTAAATGAAGCACTTTTAAAGAAATTTGTGGCCTAAAGTGACGTAAAGTTCGAAGGACACGCGAGCCAAGATTTTATTCGCATCTGAAATATCACTGCCGTGGTATGCAAAAAAAAAAAAAGAAAAAAAAATGGTTCAAATGGCTCTGAGCACTATGGGACTTAACATCTATGGTCATCAGTCCCATAGAACTTAGAACTACTTAAAACTAACTAACCTAAGGACAGCACACAACACCCAGTCATCACGAGGCAGAGAAAATCCCTGACCCCGCCGGGAATCGAACCCGGGCGTGGGAAGCGAGAACGCTACCGCACGACCACGAGCTGCGGACGCCGTGGTATGCGATACATCTAAAACGCACTACATACAAAACAACTTCCCAGTAGTGTTAAGCTTTGCACTGTTTTCACTGGTTCATTGTAGTCACTTGTGTTTATCATTCTTGCAGTACCATAGCTGCTAATAATGCTTTGTACTGTTTTGACTCAGTTTATTGCAGTCGCCTGAGTTTATCGTTCTTACAGTATCATAGCTGCTAATAATGCTTGTAACTGGTGTCCGAATTCTCAAAAGAGCGAATGTTAAAGAGCAATTGTAAACCTGTGAAAATGGGAGCAGTGGTTTTGAGTAATTAACTTGCCCTGCTGAATAGAGGAATTCTTCCCTCTCCCATTTTTTTTTTTTTTAGGGCGCCTCTGCGTTCTCTTTTATCTCTGCGCGCACGCGCGTATGAGAGCCGGCACTAAACAGTTTCTGGGCTGCTCGTCCCTTTGTATATGAGGCTTATTGTCCCTCACGTGCCTGCTTTTGAAAGAACAAAGAAGTTATTTCACGTAAGCAGAGTGAAACTGGAACAATTTCCAGAGACCAGTTGCGGGAGAAAACCGTAGCTGCGAGCAACTGTGCTAAATGCAACGTTTGAGAGCTAAAAAGTTGAGAGACTTCCTGAAACTACATCTGCGCTGCTGTCTGCGCTACAGACGCCACTCAAATTACATGTAGAGAGAAAGACGCAGAAAAGAAACAAGTATTGCAGTTAATACAATTCTCGAGCCTGTAACATCAGTTAGATCATAATGTACTGATAAACGCATAATTGTCAATACAGGGTGATTCAAAAAGAATACCACAACTTTAAAAATGTGTATTTAATGAAAGAAACATAATATAACCTACTGTTATACATCATTACAAAGAGTATTTAAAAAGGTTTTTTTTCACTCAAAAACAAGTTCAGAGATGTTCAATATGGCCCCCTCCAGACACTCGAGCAATATCAACCCGATACTCCAACTCGTTCCACACTCTCTGTAGCATATCAGGCGTAACAGTTTGGATAGCTGCTGTTATTTCTCGTTTCAAATCATCAATGGTGGCTGGGAGAGGTGGCCGAAACACCATATCCTTAACATACCCCCATAAGAAAAAATCGCAGGGGGTAAGATCAGGGCTTCTTGGAGGCCAGTGATGAAGTGCTCTGTCACTTTTCCCTTTGCACAAACACCCATTCTCTGTAAACTGTTTTTTACCAACGTTTAATACACCACCTATCAGGAGGTTTAACACCATACTTCGTTCGAAATGCACGCTGAACAACTGTCGTCGATTCACTTCTGCTGTACTCAATAACACAAAAAGCTTTCTGTTGAGCGGTCGCCATCTTAGCATCAACTGACGCTGACGCCTAGTCAACAGCGCCTCAAGCGAACAAATGTACAACTAAATGAAACTTTATAGCTCCCTTAATCCGCCGACAGATAGTGCTTAGCTCTGCCTTTTGTCGTTGCAGAGTTTTAAATTCCTAAAGTTCTGGTAGTCTTTTTGAATCACCCTGTACAATAAAAACTTTACAACACATAGTAATTTTTCTGATTGATTCACTTGTATTACCATAAATAGTTTGGTATGACGTGTTCAGCCAGGCTAATATCTTCATATGCCTGTGTTTGTAGTAGATTATTTTCAGTGTATACTCCTGTTTGAAGTAGCATATTTTTGCTCGGGGAACAAAGAAGTGTAAACTACACAAAAAAATTTAATAACACGCGGTCACGTGACGACAGCAGCATTCTTCCGAAACTCCTAGTGCAAAATACTTTTGGTAATAAAAATGACTGAAGTAGAAAACATGCAACAGTTACTTCAAGAAAGCCAGCATCCACCCAAGACACGTTTCGGGCATTCTTTCATCTTCAGTTGGCGTCGTACACTTACTTCTCTGTCAGCGTAATGTTTACTCGACTGCACTTCGAACGCTGCATTTGCCTTTTGTTCTGTAATATACAGCTTCTTTTCCCGCCTTTACATGCATAGCACAAACACTTTTAGGGTCTGATTATGCGACGCAGCGCAGCACAAAATAGTTTTTACAAAACTGTGGCTGGTTGTTGTAGTTCTTGAATATCAGTGCAAAGATTATGACGACCCAATTCTCCAGATGTGTTATTTGTTTAATTTAAGAAAAGCAACATATTTCGGGAAGACATTATCCCATTGTCAAGTTGTTAAAAGTATTGTGCCATTAGGCACTGCCAAAACTATGCAAGCAGCAATAACGCATTGTCAAAGATATAAGACTTTCCACTATCCATGTCACGGTATAACGATCGTAGATACTGTTGGTTCTTACCACGCTTAGACAAATTCAAAATTTCAGAGTAGTGTTATACGTCTGACATTGCATTTTTGCTGCTTGAATGTTTTGAGCTGTATATAATAGCTTAAAACTTTTAAGAACTTGGGGATCGGATCATGTAAACCCGAAAAATTATGTGGTTTTAAGTTAAATAAATCACACGTATCGACACTGGGACGTCATAATCTCCGTAATCATATCGTGATACAGTTTATTGTACTATGGCTTTACACCAGATAACATATTTCTTCAAGTAATTCAATCGACAGTCATGGAGCACAGCCACCATTAATACTGGTAAATTAATAGAACGAGTATATTTAATTGCTGACTAATATCCTGCTGTCTTCTGCCATGACAGATTAGGAACAGTTTTGTGGATAAATTAATGGGACTAGAGCCGTTATAGCCAGTGACAAATCCGTAACATACCACGTATACCTCTGGTCGTATTTATTTATGAACGTTACAAACAGAAAAAAAAAATATTCAAGTCAGGGAAAACCTTAAAGTTACTGTGCTTTTTTCAAATAGCAATTACCGTTGTGTGAGCATTCAGGATGAACAACGCTAGGTTAGAATGTTACCTCCTTTACTGATGCTGAAATCTCGCTACGAATCATACCCTCTTCCACGCGAGTTCATTTGTTCCTCTGGAATCACGTCAGAGGTGACACTTGAAGAAGAAGAATTGCTTTCGTTCTCCCGACTTCGCCGCCAGATTCGCTGGTCTGGCGAAACGCATCGGCAAAGGAAAACGTCGAGGAATGCGATGGCGGCGCGAAGCTTCCCTGTGATGCGGCTAACGAAGCCGCCGACAGCTGTGCACTGCTAAGTGCTCGTTCGCTTGATGTTAATCCGCCGCCCAACTGCCGAACAAGCACTGCCAACTCGACGCGTCACTCCTTTCATTTAACGGAGCGGAAAACTTGTTTGGCTGTAGTCTGGCTGATAGAGGACGGCAGCGAAGTCTCCACGGAGCGAGCGCGCGTCATTAATCTCTTCAGACTCTTTCAGACAGCTGCTCGTGGCACGGAGCTCTGTTTGTACTGCCTCCGCAACGAGTGCCAAACAATGCTGTACAAAGTAGCCTCTATTAGGAGGGCGCATATGTATTAAATAAGTTTACCTTCAATTCAGTCACCATGAACAAGTGGCAAGTTACTTTTCCCCATTAACTGGAAAAATTAGCCAGGTATGAGCAGGACTCGCACACTGAAGGCTTCGTAGAAACTTACGAGGGCTGTTCGGAAAGTCAGGTCCGACAGGTTGCGAAATGAAAACCACAGCGAGAATCAAAAAATTTTGTTCGTAACAGTTAGCCACACCTTCCAGCTACCTCTATAAATAGTCGCCGTTCCTACTTAGACATTTGTCGTGGCGTTGAACAAAATTTCCAGTACCCTCGTCACCTATTTGAATAAGCATGCCTGTACCAGTTTCTTTGGCGAAAAGGTTGTTAAAAAAGAAGCAATATCACTTGCATCATGGATTTATTGGTTCATGGTTTAATGTTGGGAACCACTGCCCTACAGTCTGCGTGATTTCTGACCTTAAAGGTTCGGGACGTCCTGCATAGCATACTACCAGATTTGTGGATTTGTGAAGTATACTTGCTTGGATGTAAATCTTGACTGCAGGACCATATGGACCAAACAAATATAATAAACAAAAACACTATTGGCCATTAAAATTGCTACACCACGAAGATGTGCTACAGACGCGAAATTTAACCGACAGGAAGAAGATGCTGTGATATGCAAATGATTAGCTTCTCAGAGCATTCACACAAGGTTGGCGCCGGTGGTAACACCTACAACGTGCTGACATGAGGAAAGTTTCCAACCGATTTCTCATACACAAACAGCAGTTGACCATCGTTGCCTGGTAAAATGTTGTTGTGATGCCTCGTGTAAGGAGGAAAAATGCGTACCGTCACGTTTCCGACTTTGATAAAGGTCGCATTGTAGCCTATCGCGATTGCGGTTTATCGTATCGCGACATTTCTGCTCGCGTTGGTCGAGATCAAATGACTGTTAGCGGAATATGGAATCGGTGGGTTCAGCTCCTTGAAGAGGGAGATATTCCGAGACACGGTGTCAGTTACTTATGAGTAAATGAACTAGCTATAGAGTGTTCAGATGGTGTTAACATGAGAACAAATTTCCCTTCACAGATGTCTAATTTTCTAGATAATAATTCTGTATGTTGCTCTAGCTGTCTCTTCTGGTCTTTGGTTACAGATATAGATTATTATACTCAGTCGTAGCTTCCGGATAGTACTCAAGAATATTCCTGTTCCATGTGATTTAGAAATCTACTCAGACTTGGACTATAGACTGTGTCAGCAGTGAGCATGAAGAAAGCTGAAGTAACAGGTGAGACACAAGGACGAAAAGAACTGTTTGTACTGCAGTGAGATACTTAGAAAAAAATGACATCAAGATGAGCGATGTATTAATTTGTAAAAATGGTTCAAATGGCTCTGAGCACTATGGGACTTAACTTCTGTGGTCATCAGTCCCCTAGAATTTTGAACTACTTAAACCTGGCTAACCTAAGAACACCACACACATCCATGCCCGAGGCAGGATTCGAACCTGCGACCGTAGCGGTCTCGCGGTTCCAGACTGTAGCGCCTAGAACCGCTCGGCCATCCCGGCCGGCAATGTTATGTAAATCTTCTGCTCAAAGAAAAAGTCTGTTTTGTAAGATAAGCGCACGTTAACACGTTCATGCACAGCATTAGAATTATAACCAAAATATATCAACTGAAATCCGTGGAAAGTTGCATTTTTGTGTGAAAATGTGTTCTGCTGGTGTGCTTTAGAAACATTTATCCCTGAAGATCAACAGTGCCGCTGGAGGAAATCCTGCTGTCGAGACTTTTTGCATTGCTGTTGACTCCGCTCACGCTAATCCTCATCTGAAACAAACATTAGCTTTTTGAAGAGGCCAAGACACGCGGATTTCCTTTGACAGTCCTATTGTGAAAAGGATGCTTTGTCCTGTCTTCCCAGCCTTAGCAGTCTCGCGACCTGCTATCTCTGTGTCATCCAGATGTACTTGTAAAGCGTGTACTCGACTGACGCAGCAGTTTTGAGGAGGAGATTAGTGTCTAACGTCCCGTCGACAACGAGGTGATTAGTGACGGAGCACAAGCTCGGATTGAGGAACGATGGGAAAGGAAATCGGCTGTGCCCTTTCAAAGGAACCATCTTCGCATTTGCCTAAAGCGATTTAGGGAAATCATGGAAAATCTAAATCTGGATGGCCGGACGTGGATTTGAACAGTCGTCCTCCCGAATGCTAGTCCAGTGTGCTAATCACTGCGCCACTTCGCTCGGTAGCAGAAATGTAAGAGATCATTCCACCGCCATCCTGCCCCCCCCCTCCCTCAAATGTAGTTTTTTGTTGCTAGTTGCAAAAATTTTGTCAGTTTAAAGCGACTTTAACTCTGAAAACCTTTTACTGAAAGATAATCGCTACAAAACAAATAAAGCATTGTAAGTATTAAGACTACTTTCACGGACACTTCTTGTCATATTGCGAGGTGGCCTCTGTTACTGGTCCTTCACCGGACGGCTATTTGATTGTTAATTTGACGTTTCACCAGCACGAATGGCTGGCATTCTCAAAGAATTGTCCTGCCTTTTTCAGACCGTCATAAACACTGGCGTACAATTCTCTGATGACGCCAGCTGTCCTTGCTGGCGAAACGTCAGATTGTCACCCAAATGGCCGTCGGCGGAAGAACTCTAGACAGACGACTCCATGCATGATGTGAAATAGAAAGTGCTCAGTGACATAACTGTTACTTTCAAAACACTACTCAGTGGTTCAGAGGAATCTTATCCAGAGATTCGTCGTTGAGTCCATGCTGCTGCAAACGTCGTCGAAATGTTCGTGCAGTTGGTTATTGTCTTGCAAACGTACCCATCTGTTGACTCAGGGATCGAGACGTGACTGCACGATCCGTTACAGCCATGCGGATAAGATGCCTTTCATCTCGACTGTTAGTGATACGAGACCGTTGAGCTCCAGCACGGCGTTCCGTATTACCCTCCTGAACCCATTTACTTTGTGCTACAGTCTGCCTCCCTGACTCAGTTCTTAGCGCGTCTGGCTGCCATGCGGAAGACCCGGCTTCGATTTTCGGTATTGCCAAAAGTTTTTTTCCTTGATAGGAGGACTGGAACTGGTTGCACTCAACTTCAACTAAGGAGCTACTTGGGTGAGAAGCAGCGGATCCAAAGTCAAGGAAGCCGACGACGTCCAGGAGAGACGTGTGCTGACCCCATGCTCCTCCAAAACGCATCCAATGACGCCACTGGCACATGATTACACGGCTGTCGGTCCGTTGTTTGACCCAGCACGGTCAAAACTCGGAGATCTACTTACTTACTTATGTACTATAATCTCACTACCTAGATCCTAAAATAGGCATTAACATTTCACTTATAACAGCTTTCAGTCCGTGTGGATTGCTATTGAAAAAGTATGATACTGACAAGGGAACCTCCCCATCGCACCCCCCTCAGATTTAGTTATAAGTTGGCACAGTGGATAGGCCTTGAAAAACTGAACACAGATCAATCGAGTAAACAGGAAGAAGTTGTGTGGAACTATGAAAGAAATAGCAAAATATACAAACTGAGTAGTCCATGCGCAAGATAGGCAACATCAACGAGAATGTAAGCTCGGGAGCGCCGTGGTCCCGTGGTTAGCGTGAGCAGCTGCAGAACGAGAGATCCTTGATTTAAGTATTCCCTCGAGTGAAAAGTTTAATTTTTTATTTTCTGGTAGTTATTATCTGTCCTTCCTAACGTCTCGAAAATTCCAGGACATGTTCAGATTTACTTGGACAATTGCAGGATTTGACGGTCTACACACTGAAAAATTTGAAAACGTTAAAAACATATGTTTTGACAGAGCACAGGGAAAACTGTGCGACTGTGAAACTGTTGCATTCATTTGTTGCAGTTTATGTGAGAAACGCTTACTTTTTCATCACTTTTTTGGGAGTGATTATCACATCCACAGGAAAACCTAAATCGGGCAAGGTAGAAGAATCTTTTTACCCATTCGCCAAGTGTACAAGTTAGGTGGGTCGACAACATATTCCTGTCATGTGACGCACATGCCGTCACCAGTGTCGGTAGAATATATCAGACGTGTTTTCCTGTGGAGGAATCGGTTGTCTATGACCTTGCGATCATGTTTTCGGTTCCCATTGGAGAGGCACGTCCTTTCGTCTACTAATCGCACGGTTTTGCGGTGCGGTCGCAAAATACAGACACTAAACATATTACAGTGAACAGAGGCGTCAATGAACGAACGGACAGATCATAACTTTGCGAAAATAAAGAAAGTAAACTTTTCACTCGAGAGGAGACTTGAATCAAGGACCTCTCGTTCCTCAACCGCTCACGCAAACCGCTGCACCACGGCGCTCCTGAACTCGGACTATCGTTGATGTTGACTATCTTGCGCATGGGCGACTCAGTTTGTATATTTTGATGATTTTTTTCATAGTTCCACACAACTTCTTCCTGTTTTCTCGATTGATCTGTGTTCAGTTTTTCAAGGCCTATCAACTGTGCCAACTTATAACTAAATCTGAGAGGGGTGCGACGGGGAGGTTCCCTTGTGATTGCAACACACCTTGTGAACAATAGCAACACAGCTCACTTGTATTTTGTGTGCTGATGGGTGCTGTCGTTTCTTTTAAAACACTTATATTGTTGGTCACATATCTCATAAGTAGATAGATCTATTGCTATGTCAGTGTAAGACTCCTAAGTTTGTTACTTGGGGGCCTAAACGTTGCGAATTAATACCATACACGGAAGACTCGCTTTTAGGCTCAAAACATACTTACTAGTTGAACTGAGTTGCCTCAAAATATTTTGCAGTATGGTATGAAAGAATAAAAGTATGCGAAGTAAGCGAGTTCCCGTGGTGTCACGGGCGCTCACTCCTGTCAGTATTGTAATCGCTTTCGATGGTAGTGTAAAATCTGATCCTTCATCATTCAAAAGCGGTTGTTAAAACAATCTTTTTAAATCTGATATTGACCGGTAGAATGCAAACAGCGAATCACCGCGCGGTGGAACAGAAATGCTCACTCGACGCAACTGCTATAAGTGGTCGGTTACTGCGAGTGCGCGTGTACAATGAAGCCAACTGGCGAGAGGGGCCATTCCGTAAACAGCAGAGAACAGAGCTAACCGCTTGTCGGGCCCTCCTGGAATGACTAATGAGGCGAGTGTGTCAGCTGGCCGGCGCCCCATTCTCTCCCTCTTGCACACCTGACGGCTACAGGCTTCGACTCAGGCGACCAAGTGTCACGGATCCTGGCACTGTCAATACTTACTTCTCGTTTTCGGAAGGGTCGCTCATTTGATGAGATTTGAAGAGAGGCTAATACCTGGGAGCCACATCAGCGCTATACGGAATTGGTTAAGACCCGTCATCTTAAACTTGTCAAGATATCTCGAATTTTCATGTAAGTACGTCATGAACTTGTGTACCCTCTTACAAAATTTGAAACGCTTCGCACAAGTCTGAAACATAGGAATGGCGCGCGTAAAATTCACAAAAAAGTGTTTTTTTTACGCAAAACCCGAATGAAGCTAGATTTTTGAAAACCTATTTTCAATTTTATCGCAAGAATGCATTTTTCGTTTATCCGATTCACTTTAATTCCGCGCATACAGTTCAAAGGAGAACGAATTTTACTTTCTACATTTATTTTAACTTTAAACCATCGTATCTCGACCACGGATTAAGTTTACTGAATTAAAAATTTCCATTTCATTTTATCCACTTACCTACCTTCGTGCAAAGGTTCATCCGACTCATACAAGTTTCATGTACAGAAATGGCGCGTTTCAGAAACCTCCCAGAAAAAAAGTGTCTTTTACATGTAAAGTCCAAATGGAGCAAGAATTTTTCAGATGGTCACAATGTGTCTTAGACCAAGGTCCAATACACCGGTGGACCAAATTTGAACCATCAGTCACGCTCCAGTCCGGCATTATTTAACCTTCCTTTGTTAACGTGGAATTATTGACGTGGGGTCCAGTGGAGCCCCGTGATATGTTACTGATGCTACATGAATCAAATTAATGCTTATTTGAAGAAATAATGCATTTTATTACATTAGAAAACAGGTAATACCTACAAATATGTTTCCACAATATACACTGAACATTCAATCATTCAACAGTTTTCTTCTGATGACTCATTACAGTTATCATTCAGACATCGATCACCGGCTGTAAGCAAATGTTTCATGTACATATGTTTTCCACATTGATGACAAGTAAATCGAGTCTTTACGTCATTGTTTCTACGGCACATGATGCACGTCCTGTTCGCAGCTGGCGCTTCTGTTTTTGCTGGTTTGTCATTGACAGCAGATGTTGACCCACTCATTTTTGTTTTTTTGCTGCCTTTTGGCGGATTTCTCCGCGTAAGCGATACATTATTGCGCTCTTCTTTAGCTGGTCTTGCAACTTGCAGAATTCAATTTCCCGAAGGAAATCCTTCCTTGCCGTTTTCTAGTCAGATTTATTGCTTCCAAAAGTTTGCAAGGCTGTTGATTCCAGCTAGGTCAATTATGCGAAAGAATATCATCAGAGGCCATCTATTACACTTCCTTACAGTTGAGTATGTGGCACACAACTTGTCCACTACATCAAGAATCCCTTTGTGTCATTGTAGAATGTGATTATATTTTGTTTCTTGTTTTCACTGGAGGCAGAGTCTACTGACGTATCTTCAAGGTGCATAGAAGAAATTACCGGTACATTTGTATTTTTCTTTAGAGCATTTGAGAGTAAAGTGAAGTCATTTTGAAAGCCAAATATTGTGGTTTTCACATCTCTCTTCTTATCCACAAATTGGGGAGGAACCTCTCGCCTGTTCTTCTTCAGCGTGCGGACATACATCGGGTTTTCCTCCAATAACCTTTGGACGAGAGTAATACTAGAATACCAGTTATCTCCAGTTATGTCCCTACCTGCTTTGAACGTGGTGCTATAGTCGGCACACGAGCGATAGGACACAGCATCTCCGATATAGCGATGAAGTGGGAATTTTCCCGTGCGACCACTTCATGAGTGTACGGCGAATATCAGGAATCCGGTGAAACATCAAATCTTCGACATCGCTGCGGCCAGAAAAAGATCCTGCAAGAAAGGGACCAGCGACGACTGAAAACAATCGTTCAACGTGACAGAAGTGCAACCCTTCCGCAAACTGCTACAGATTCCAATGCTGGGTCACCAACATATATCAGCGTGAAAGCATTCAACGGAACATCATCGATATGGGCTTTCGGAGCCGAAGGCCAACTCGTGTACCCTTGATGACTGCACGAGACAAAGCTTTACGCCTCGCCTGGGCCCGTCAACACCGACATTGGACTGTTGACTGGAAATATGTTGCCTGGTCAGATGAGTCTTGTTTAAAATTGTATTGAGTGTATGGACATGTACGGATATGGAGACAACCTCATGAATTCATGGACCCTGCATGTCAGCAGGGGACTGCTCAAGTTGGTGGAGGCTCTATAATGGTATGGGTCGTGTGAATTTGGAGTGATATGGGTCCCCTGATACGTCTAGATACGAATTTGACACGTGACACTTACGTAAGCATCCTGTCTGATCATCAGCATCCATTCATGTCCATTGTGCATTCCGATGGACTTGGGCAATTCCAGCCGGCCGGAGTGGCCGAGCGGTTCTAGGCGCTACAGACTGGAGCCGCGCGACCGCTACGGTCGCAAGTTCGAATCCTGCCTCGGGCATGGATGTGTGTGATGTCCTTAGGTTACTTAGGTTCAAGTAGTTCTAAGTTCTAGGGGACTGATGACCTCAGAAGTTAAGTCCCATAGTGCTCAGAGCCATTTGAACCATTTTTGGGCAATTCCAGCAGGACAATGCGACACCGTACACATTCAGAAACGCTACAGAGTGGCTCCGGGAAAACTCTTCTGAGTTTAAATACTTCCGCTGACCGCCAAACTCTTCAGGTATGAAAACGATTGAGCGTATCTGGGACGCTTTGCAACGTGTTGTTCAGAAGAGATCTCCACGCCCTCGTACCCTTACGGATTTACGGACAGCCCTACAGGATTCGTGGTGTCTGTTCCCTCCAGCACTACTTCAGACATTAGTCGGGTCCATGCCACGTCGTGTTGCGGCGTCTCTGCGTGCTCGCGGTGGCCCTACACGATTTTAGGCAAGTGTACCAGTTTCTTTGCCTCTTCAGTGTAAGTCACGGTCGCCAGCAGAATCTGAGACGAAGCCCAAGCATGAGTTCCCAGGCCTCTCGCAGAGAGAGCAATTACAAAGAAGTGTTGTGTGGCAGCTTTCACAACAACTTCGGAATGCAGAAAAATATCGTAAGAATGTGAAGTCGCGAGAAAGTCCCGAGTCACGCACCAGCTCATGCAGTATAAGGAATTCCAACACTGGGAGGCGTGGTCATGAAACGGTGATCATTGGGCCCCATTGAAAATTTGCTCCGCCAGTGACAACGTCGAGAGTAGGAAAACTTTGAGGAATCGTGTACTGAGAGGTGGACGAGGAGTGATGAGGGCAGTCGGCGAGACAGCGCAGAAGTGAGATGACATGGGCGCACTTCCACCCATCGCCAACATCCGTCTTCCGACACCGTGATAGCACAGATTCGGCCACGCAACCGACAACGGACAGATATGGCGGAGATTATATCTGGGCCTCGCCTCAAAGCCGCAATTGCTGCTGAGGACACCCGAATCGTGCCCCACAACTCCGAGGTGACACGCCGTACCGACATAGCACCTGCCGCCGACGGAACTACAAGTAATGGTGAGACCCTTCATCTCCCCTTCAATAACTGAGTCGTGTCCATGCACAATCAAATCAGCTCTGAGATTTGTAGTTTTGTTTTAGATAAACGGTACTGAAAGTGATACATATCTTTCATGTTTTAATTATCAACCATGTTCCGTTCCTGTTCCAACCCTAAATGTCACACCCTTTTGTGTGTGATTTCATTTACTAATTGACGTCACTTAATTACTGACTTCCAGTGTGGGCGGTTTTCATGTTTCCCATGTCACAAAATAATTTCTCGAGATCAGTACGGTAGCTTTTCAACCTCTTGATTTATATGATCAATAAGAGAATACTTATCGGTGCGCTCTAGTTAGCTTCCTTCCACAAACGATTAAATTTTGCTCCCATGTGTGTTTCGACTTGTCGGCATGGCGCTTAACATACACATTGGAAAGTTTTGACACAAATTCATGCTGAACACAATAACACAGGCTTTATATGGGTTGCAGAATATCGCGACTGACTCATTGACCGATAGTGGCGAAGCGTCCATTAAGGTTGAGCCTACCGAAAAAATTCCAAAATAATTCGTCCAAACTGAACTTAATCCGATTTGATCACGCACCCTCGCAAATGTTTTCAAATATTTTACGTTTGAACTTCGTATACGCATTCGCCAGTATAATGCATCACTCCTCTGGCTTTGCAGGCAGCAGCAGCTCGGAATTCCGTGCTTGTTACAATCATGTGCAGTAAGCCCTTTTCTTTCACGTGGCGGACTGGATTTCTACACCATGGATATGGTTTTCAAAAGCTGGCGCGTTTGATTTGTTTGTACTTCTCGCCGGCAACTGGATACGCGCCGAAGTGGAATGGCAAGTCATTCAGTAGTTCCCCAACAGATAGCGCTGCTTCGCATCGTTTAGCATGCTAGCAGCAAGCCGGGCAGAATGGGAAACCATTAATTCTTAATTTGAGGGGTTATTTAAAACACAAACAATAAGAACACATTCATAATACATAGAAAATAAACGTGAATGCATCATTGGCTGTTGTTCGAAAGTAACAGGAAATAGCTTATGTATTTTCGTTGTTCATCAGATTAAAATTTAGTATCCTTTCTCATTTCTAACGTTGATAGTTCTCTAGCGTGTCTGTAGGTTTTCATAACAGTACTAGAAGTGCTTATATCGAAACCTGGAGCATGCATTCCGTCGTTAAAATGTAGTAATTAGTGGTCGTGATTAACTGATTACTTAACTATATTTCGCTTTGCCCTGTCACGTGCGAGGTGTCATCAACAGCGTGTCTCGTCATTGTGTTGTCGAAAGGAAAACTGTAAGTTGTCTAGCATTTAAATCACTATCTTGTAACATATGGTATTGCTGACTACCTTAAACTGCCCCGGACGCGCTTGTTTCATCACGGGATCCACTGAAATTTTTATTTGTAAACCAACTATTCTTCTCTCATCTTTCTTTGGATGATAAACTCCTGGTGAAAGAATAAAAGCCGACGCCAAGCCTGTGTATTAAAAATCTTAAGGAAAATTTGTAAGAAGTTTCCAAACCCAATGGTACAATTCAAAGTCGTGGTCAAGTAGTAGCGTTGTAAGGAATAAACTTTTTTTGTTTTTTCTGTTTACTCTTTGGAATGGTTAATGACAGTTTTGAATGGCATAAGTGGGGAATAGACGAAGAGAGACTTCAAAATTTCCTTACGAAAGCTAAAAAGCAGGAATGTTTATTTCACATATCACAGCGGCTGTTAAATAGAATCAGCACGGTACAATACCAAGCAAGATGGCACAGCACACTGGACTCGCATTCGGGATGACGACGGTTCAAACCCGCGTTCGGCCGTATTAATTTAGATTTTCCGTGATTTCCCTAAATAGTTTCATGCAAATGCCGGGATGGTTCCTTTGAAAGGACACGGCCGAATTCCTTCCCCAATCCGATGGGACCGATGACGTCGCTGTTTGGTCCAATCCCGCAAATCAACCAACCAAGATACAGTAAGAACTGACCACACCCTTTCAGAAGCAACACGCTTGGAATCTTTGTAATACAACTAGCAGGTTGCTCGAAACAGAAGTATAATGAGGAGACATATTTCGACTATCTGCTTTTTAGCACGGCAGGAATTAGCGCTTCGAGGTCATGACGAATCTGAGGTATCAGTAAATAAAGGAAATTATTTAGAACTTCTGCATTTCTTGGCAGATGAAGAAAGAATAAGTGAATTGATGCCATGGCTGCAATAATTAATGGTAATACAAAATGAAATGTAAAGAATCGATTTAATGTTGCGTTATCAACAGCAAATCCTCCTCATACTCATTGAACTAAATCTGTTCCTAAGTATGGAATGGCTGATAATAAATTAGTAATTACTGTTGCACCTCAAAATGATATTTGACCTCAAGGTAAAACGTATCCTATAGATCATTTAGCATTTAAAAGAACTTCCTCTGGCATACAGAATAAATTAACAGCTTGTTTTAAGGACGTTGTTAAAAACAAATTTCAAGTGAAGTTAAAAATAATCCTTTTATATCGGTACAAGCCGACGAAACAACGGATGCTCAACTAGTAGTCAAATGAGTGTAATCAAATGAGTGTAATTTTCAAATAACGAATCAGGAAAAATACGAGACAGATTCGTAACGTCTTATGATGCAGCCAAAGGCCAGAGTGCACAAGGCATAGCCACTGTTTTGTTGCAAGTTATAAGCAGTTGGAATATTGAAAAAAAAAGAAAACAAATTAGTATCGCAAACATACGACGGCTGAAGCGCAAAGTCAGGGAAAAACTATGGTGCCCATTCTGTTGCGAATCGCCGGCCGCGGTGGTCTAGCGGTTCTAGGCGCTCAGTCCGAAACCGCGCGACTGCTACGGTCACAGGTTTGAATCCTGCCTCGGGCATGGATGTGTGTGGTGTCCTTAGGTTAGTTAGGTTTAAGTAGTTCTAAGTTCTAGGCGACTGATGACCACAGATGTTAAGTCCCATAGTGCTCAGAGCCATTTGAACCATTTTTTTTTCTGTTGCGAATCAAGGACATCCTCATGCTCTTTTTATGCACTAGTACGCACCTCAGTTGAACCTATGCTTGTAAAACAATTTACGCAAGTAAAAATTTTTGTGGCAAATCTATCAGGATTTCGCGCATTTGTTAGCCGTTCTAGTAAAAGAAGTGAACTTCTGGGGGAAAAGGAATTTAAGCTACCAAGTCTTGTGAAACAAGCTGGAATTTTCATTCAAGCGCTGTACAAACCATTATTCTTCATTACACAGGCCCGACAGCAGCGTTTAACGACGTGATAAACAATGAATGGCGGGATGATAATTTTTACATCAAGCAACTGGGCTAAATAATATACTGGATGATCAAACTTTTCTTTTTCTATTTCAGCTCCATAGTTCGATTTTACAGCATAAAAGTATCTTGCATGATAACTTGCGAAGTAAAATTGCAGATATGAGCAGCTGCAAGCTCGAAATTGAAAACTGCGTTAAGGGTGTTGAAAGACTAAGGTGTGAGGAAATTATTCTGAAATGCATAGTGGAAGCTAAGAGCCTTATAAATTTAGCAGGTGTATCTAAAATTAATGTTAACGAAACACAAGCAAGTATTCAGGAATTGAGAAGACTAGCATTCGAAATAACTGGCACAGTAGAAGCAAACATGGAAACTAGTTTCCAGGATTTTCATGAAACGACTGTTACAGAACTTGTAAACGAGAAAAAATTCTCCGGTTATTGTAGGCCAAACAATTTCCCTATATGTGCAGTAGTGGGGATAAACGTCCACAGCCTCAGAGCCTCCTTAAATCCGATATAAACAATGGTTTAAAAATCGTTTTTACTCAATCTGTGAAATTACCGTCGTTGGTTATTGCAATTTCAGCAACCACCGCGTCTTGCGAAAGAATCAGCAGTACATTAAAACACGCTAAAATCTAGCTTCGAAACACAATGGCAGATGACAGACTGTCAAACTTGTCGATTCTGGCTGTAGAGTAGGGAACTGTGAAATCTTTAATCAAACGACGGGAGTTCATATCTCGTGTTATCGATGTTTACGCCCAGGAAAAGGACAGGAGGATAGAACTAATTTATAAAAGGTATAACGGTTAGCTACTATGTGTTGCATTTCTATCAATGCGTGGCTGTTTAATATTTTTACGCATTTATTTATAACTATTTCTGTAGTAGTTTCAATCTTAGCTGAAATATGTAACTAAGTTACTTTTGCAGTGTTTCTGTTTTACAAGTTTTCGGTTTAAGATTTCTTTCCTTTTTCGAAATTTGTAATTCTCAGCCTATCCTGCACAAAATACCACGCTTCACCACTGCTGATTGATATGCAGTGATTTCGACCGAAGCGGTAGAGAACTCCCTGAATGAAGTCTGACAACTATGCGTCACTTGTTTTACATTGGGCAGTCCTGAGCATGCACACGTGTAGAGCGTTCAGTTCAGAGAGACGATAAAGACTGGTGGGCAATTTAATATTGTCCGTTATAATAATGTATATTCTCTAAATTAGAAAGATTTTCATTGCCACTCCCCCCCTTAAATGAGATTTTGTGAGATTTTGCTGGACCCTTCCCCCACATCTTCAGTTCACGTAATTAATTGATGTCCTCTATGCACTACACATAGCATCCTCTGACCTCCATCACCCTCCACATGTAAGGAAATTGGTAACTGGAAAACGTTGCGAGCCTAATGAACTGTTTATGACAGCCATATATAGGTATTTTTCAGACAATCCACAATCGCGCTTCCGTAAT
The DNA here is from genome assembly GCF_023864275.1 of Schistocerca cancellata. NCBI lineage: Eukaryota > Metazoa > Arthropoda > Insecta > Orthoptera > Acrididae > Schistocerca > Schistocerca cancellata. The sequence goes on from NC_064629.1 coordinate 151,493,742, forward strand.
TTAAATCTCTCGCTGGAAATTCATTGCACAAAATAAATTGGACTTAAAGGAGACTATACGCAAAGTAAATGTGTTTTTGAGCTAAAGCACCCAGCCTTTCAGTGCCTGTCGCAGAAATATTATTCTTTCCGTCAAATGTCAATTGAACATGAACTTGGATGCTGACACGAAACAACCTATACAGAAACATGTTTGCGATGCACAGGCGATGTTGCAACCTCACAGGTAAGCTGCCCTGTACTAAAGGTAAGTTCAGTTTTCGTACAGAAAACGGACATAGGAAACAAAAATCGGAATGATGGTATTGACGAAATGAAGGTGAATTATACTTTTTTCTGCAGAGAAAAAGAATAATGAGATCTACTATTTAGCCAGATTCACGAAATGTACTACATTTGTAGAGCGGCAACTGCTTTGAGTATTGACCTCTGCCATCCCTAAACACTGCTTCCTGCTTAGGCAGTAACATATGTAGTAACGCACGTGCAGTAGTTCCATCGATCGAGGCGGAGAAGTGCACACCCATTTGAGAGATTGGCAGTCCATATTCTCTTCCAGCCACCCAGATATAGGATTTCCATCGTTTCTTAAATCACTTAGGGACAATACGAGGATGATTTCTTTGAAAAAAAATGTGGGCGATTTCTCCCCGTATCCTTCTCTAATCTAAGTATGTGCACAGTGCACCGTCTGCAACGACGTCGCTTCAACAGGATGTTAAACATTAGTCTTTCTTTCTTTCTTAGCGGTAATTCCGTCCTGAAAGAACACCAGTTATGTCCGCATTTCACCACAATACGATCGCGTGAAAGTAAACTTTAAAATGGAAAACAAGCATGTGATGGATGGATATGGTGTTATGGGCGCTCAACAGTGTAGTCTTTAGCGCCCGAACGGAAACAACAACGGACGAGTGTCACTAAAATGCAGCAAGTGCAAAAATAGGACTAAAATTAAAGGTGACAGTCTACATAGGCAGTGTGCACGTCAACAGTAGCCAAGCGGAAAGCAGCACATAAAGAGGAGAACTGCAAGAGAACGTAAGGGAAGGGGTTAAAAGGAAACACATAGCACATTTTTGGAACTGGCCTATTACAAGAAGAAAAAGGAGTGGTCAGCCACTCGGCAACACACTAAAAATTCCAACCTAAAATTTTAGGCTGAAGCCCAGAAACACGACAGTACCTTAGAACTTTCTTGACACTCGCCTCGTCATCGGCTAAAATCGAGGGCAGATCCCCACTAATATTAACTTCCGCCCTGACAAAACGATATAAATCACACTCAACTAAAATGTGGCGTACAGTGATTCGTACGCCACAGGCATCACACAGCGGGGGTTCCTCTCGCCGTAGTAAGAAGGCATGCGTAAGAGGACAGTGCCCTAGAAGACGTGTAAGGGTCACTTCGTCCCGCCTAGGTGACCGGCAGGAGGAACACCACGGCTGGATGGTGGGTTTCACCAACCGAAGGTTATTTTCCCTCACCGCCAGCCATTCGTCCTCCCACAATTGCATATACATCCGCCACAGCACAGAAACGACACCTTGCAAAGGAATAGAACATTGTGTCACCTCCGGTAATCTGCAGACGTCCTTGGCAGCTCTATCAGCTTGTTCATTTCCCCGTATGCCCACATGCCCTGGCACCCAGCAAAAGGACACTTGCTTGCCCTATCGTTGGAGGATGTACAGTTGGTCGTAAATCAGCTGTTCCAACTTCTCCGCTTGGTACAAGTTGTGCAGTGACTGTAATGCGCTCAGTGAGTCAGAGCAAATTAGGAAGTGTTTGCCCTGAGTACACCGTATCTGCTCCAATGCCTTCAGGATCGCGTGAAGTTCTGCGGAATAAACAGTGTATTCCTGGGGAAGGCGAATCTTGATGACACGTTCGGGGTACACTACTGAGCAGCCAAGAAAATCCCCCTGTTGGGATCCATCAGTGTAGACTGCTGTAAAATCATGACGCCTATCTAAAATGTTAAAAAACAAAGATTTGAACGGAAAATCTGATGTACTGTCTTTCTTAAAATTTGCCAAATCTAAAATCAGTCTGGGCCTCTGGAGGAGCCAAGGTGGAAATCTGCTCCAACCTCGACGTGAAACATTAAAACTGGCCACACCCATCTCTAAAATGCAATCCTCTGCACGAATCCCATAGGGCCTTGTTGCTCGTTGCCGGTTGCGAAAAAGCCTTTCCAGTGGAGGCCGAGCAACAGTGTGGTATGCAGGTGTGTATGGTGTGGATAATGTTTGATAGGCCTGGCGCACCATTAGTAGACGCCGCCGGAGGTGAAGTGGCGGTTCACCTGCCTCTGCACAGAGGCTCGGTATGGGACTCGTTCTGAACGCCCCAGTGGCCAACCGAATCCCCTCATGGTGCACCACATCCAACAGCTTCAAATAAGTGGGTCTTACAGACCCATACACCGTGCATCCATAATCAAGCCGGGACCGCACGAAGGCTCTGTGAAACCGGAGCAGACAAGTCCTGTCTGCTTCCCATGTGTGGTGACTAAGACATTTTAAAATAGACAGCGCCATAAGAGACCGTTTTTTCAATTCGTTAATGTGTGGCAGCCACGTAAGCTTAGAATCAAAAGTGAGGCCCAGAAAACAAGCAGTGTGGTATGCTACGATGCACACTTTTTGCAGTAAACCTATCATGTTATTGGAAACAAATGGAAGGCAGATTATCATGTCTCAGGATTTCTTCTAAACAGCTGCCCACGTTTCAAGATCCATGCTACAGTTGTCAGTTGTCTTTCGGTAGAGCTTTGCTTTCATTTATAGCGGACCCTGATATAGAAACAATTACCTCAGTCATTGAAGCCGTGGTCGGCTTTTAATGTGCTCAACTGTCATCTGCGATGTGGAAGTAAGATACTTTCTTCACTCAGTCCTCTTGAACGTTCGCTGCTCCTGAGAAAAACTGATTTTTGATCATCATATCTCCTACGTGGTACAATCGTGCTTTTACATCTTTAGGTTTTTGTAATTTCAGGCACTGAATCTGAAACAGAGCTTCTCAGGATATGTACACCAACTAATAATCCACTCAGTTTGAAACTGCAGTTTGTTCCGCGGAATCTAGTTAAGAGCTGTTAGACACGAGAGATCAAGGTAGGCCGGGTATTGTACAGAGTGATATGCAGATCCTTACCAGTTAGGTAAGAAATGTGTATCCTGCAGGCGTTTCTACATCTCTCAATTACCAATCGGTTGGGGGATGTAAGCGAACGTTCTTCAATGAATTTCAAATCTGTACCCTAATATTAGTTATTAGTTACATAGTTGGGTAGTTGTTTATTAATCCATAGATCAGTTACAAAATTATATCAGACATGTCATCTTAATTAGAAAAGGAAATATTTTTGGAAGTACAACTGTTTAGTGCACACATTCATATCCTCTCTTGTAGGACTATGTTATTATGTTGTGTTGTTAAATTTTGATATGTATTGCATATAGTTTTCTTGTACATATTTGGATACAAATTTACAATTAATATAAAAGTATTTTTACACTGTTAATTTATGTCATATCACTGGTCACTGTCACACTACACATAAACACAGACCATCCTACTCTACACTGCCCGTATCCCCAGCCGTTTCCCTCTCATACACACATTAATTCGGCTGGTATCAGGATCTTGATGATCAGAAATCAACTGACGCCTAACTAATGTTGACTTCCGAGAACTATTACTTCTCCTCCTCCTTTTTCCTAGTTTGAGACTAATCCGTAGCTCGACTTTCACGGAGACAGAACAACTTCTTCTAGCTTCGGTATGAAGCGGTTTGGAAAAAATGCGTGACTCCCTAACCTGAATTCCATATTTCACACAGGTTTCCCGAATAAGAGATTTATAGTTATACGAGGGTAATCCCAAAAGTAAGGTCTCCTATTTTTATAAGTACATAGACCTGTTTATTTCTACAATGGTTTACATCAGTTTACAGCTTTTTCGACATAATCACCATTTCTGTCGATGAATTTTTGTAGACGCTGTGGCAGTTTTTGTACGCCCATGTCATACCAACTCGCCGCCCTGCTGTTCAGAAAGTTATGAACCTCTTCTTTCACCTCGTCGTCGGAGCTGAACCGCTTTCCGGCCAAATGTTCTTTTAACCTAGGGAACAGGTGATAGTCAGTGGGCGCCAAGTCAGGACTACGTTTCACTGAAACTGTTGCAGGATAGCATCGGTTTGCCGAGCGATATGTGGGCGAGCATTGTCATGGAGAATTGCTCAACATTCCTCTCCTCCAGTTCTGCATTGCCCGTTTGAGTTTTTTCAGAGTCTCACAGTACCTGTCAGCGTTAATTGTGGTCCCAGCGATTCAGCTCCGATGACGAGGTGAAAGAGGAGGTTCATAAGTTTCTGAACAGCATGGCGGCGAGCTGGTATGACATGGGCTTACAAAAACTGCCACAGCATCTACAAAAATGCATCGACAGAAATGGTGATTATGTCGAAAAATAAGCTAAATGTTCAAGCTGTAAGCTGATGTAAACCATTATAGAAATAAACAGGTCTATGTACTTATAAAAAAATAGGAGACCTTACTTTTGGGATTACCCTCGCACTACTCCACTACAATCAAGGCTATCCCTCTTTTACTTTACTCACAGGTTTCTACAGCAGGGGTTAACCATCACGTACTCCAATTATTTGAATTCGAGAGACTGCGATGCTGTTAGGAACCTATTCCCAATAAGGGCAGCAGTGGTTTCATACATATCTTCTATGCTATCTCCCAGAAGGGCAGATAGTACGGAACCAGTTCTTCAGAAGCGTCCAGGTCAATCCACACCACCAAGACGAACGCAGTAAGATTGTTTTTGGACTGAAAGATGACCAACCATCGCCCCATTAACCCGCCGGCTAGCCGCCCGGTCTAACGCGCTGCTTCCCGAGCGGGTAAGCGTGCCGGTCCACAGCATAAATTCGCCTGGCGGATTAGTGTCGAGGTCCGTTGTGCCGGCCAGCCTGTGGATGGTTTTTAAGGCTGTTTTCCATCTGCTTCGGCGAATGCGGGCTGGTTGCCCTTATTCCGCCTCAGTTACACTATGTCGGTGTTTGCTGCGTAAACAGTGTCCATGTACGCGTACACCATAATTACACTAACACGCAAACACTGGGGTTACGTTCGTCTGGCATGAGACGTTCCCAGAGCGAGGGGGGGTGGGGGTGGTGGTGTTGGAGGGGGGTCCACTGAGGGCTTGTTATGGGGCTACGGTGGGACGAAGCCTCGCAATCGTTTCTAGGACCCCGGTTCAATAGACAATCATGTACCAAATTAATATGGATTCTGTCGGTGTCAACAAGCTCTAACCAAATGTGCCGGTTCAATACACATTACACACCGTTCCATTAAATCATGTACCAAATTAGTATGGATTCTGCCGGTGTCAACAAGCTCTAACCAAATGTGCGCGTTTCTGTCCCTAAGTTTACTTCTCGAAAGATCGAACACAAATGATACAAATGTCGAGATACCATGTATAAACCGTTCCAATTTTCTTCAGCAAGCGATCAATAAGGGTAATAACTGAGTGATCATTAAAATATTTTGATTCTATTTCCCCGTGTCAACACGGGATTCATTTCTTTTTAGTCGTGATTCTCGTTTAGGTAGGCTATTACATAATGTCCATGAGCCGCTGTGTGTTTGTGTGTGTGTGTGTGTGTGTGTGTGTGTGTGTGTGTGTGCTGTAGTACATTTAATTGAGGCGGAGGAACCAAAACGGAACCAAATTTTGTTTGGATTGCTTCGCCTCAGCAATACCAATTAAATTCGCTGAATGTATAAAAGAATAACAACCACTTCAGCAGATACGCGAATGAGAAGGGAGAAGCGGTATTACTTTTTTCTCAAGCGTCAGGCGGCAATTTAGCTACACTGCCACAAGCGACGTCAGCAATGCAAGTATGATACTGCAGTATATGTGGTTTCTAATGGCAAATGGCAGGAATCTACCGTTATGGAAATTACGAGTATAAATGTTAAACTAACTCAGTACTGGTATTCGAATCCTCTTCACTAATTAGGAATATCTTAGTGAGTTGTGACTCTATAGATAAACCGAGGATATTAATACTGCAGAATTTAAAAAAAAAAGAAAGGAATTAGGCATTCAGCTACATCGTGTTCAGAGGTAACTGTTCCTATTTGTATTCAAAAAAGTAAACAAGAAAACCTCCTCAAAAAGGTTGGCCATTTCTATCAGGAACACAAAGTGCATGCTGTTACGTCGCACGTGCCGGTTTGAAAGTCACAATGTTGTGTGTTTTAATGTCCTTCGAATGTCTATGCAACACTCATTTCTGCTCAGTGGCTTTCTGTATTACAGGAATTTCCTTTTCTATTTCACCATGCCACCGTATGCTACATGAATTTTGAAAACCTATTGGTCTCAGCCGAGAAATGACCTAGATGCTGTACCTCAGAATAAAATGTTCTGAAACTCGAGTGTCCGTGTAATAAAAATATTAAAAATAGGATGAGGTCTAGATGACCCACATAAATGGCATTGTTTGTGATAGAGGGTGCTTATAATTGAACCGTCTCACCTTGAGACAGTGTAGACAGAAATCCATTTAGTGCATGGGTACTCAGCTTTGTAGGGATGATACGCAGACAGTCTTTCTTTCTTTCGTTTGGTACTGCCTTTATCCCACATTGGGCGCAGGGTCGGCAGGGTTAAGTACGTATTTTGCATGGTTAATTTTAAGGGGTGGCCGGATGCCCTTCCTGCCGCAACCCCATATCCCCCGGGACGGAATTAGTGTACCCCAGCTGTCTGGGTCTAGTGTAAATCGTGAAATAGTGTGAATGTGTTTCAAATGTCTGCGTGTCGTGTAACTGAGGCGGGACGTGGGGATCAGCCCGTTATTCACCTAGCAGGATGTGGAAAACCGACTAAAAACCACATCCAGGCTTGCCGGCACATCGGCCGTCGTCGTTAATCCGCCGGGCGGATGGGATCCGGGGCCGGCGCGCTCACCCAAGTCCAGGAAGCAGCACGTTAGCGCTCTCGGCTATCCTTGAGGGTGAATGATATTCAGACTGTGCGCTGCAGGAATTGCGTTCTTACCAGTGGTAATGTCACGGCTTGCGTTAGGCGCCGTTACTGGTTCGGCGACGTAAGTTTGAAACACAAGCATCACTGTGCATTACCTTTGCACGCAGACAAGGTCCGGACAAGAAGCGCAGGGCTTAAAAGTAAAGAAGAAGCTGAAGTGTATTAACATTAAACAAAACTTGAAGGAATTCTCTTTCATGACATGTACTCATTGACGTAATTTTTCATTAATTTCCCCGCTGGCCGGAGTGGCCGATCGGTTCTAGGCGCCATAGTCTGGAACCGCACGACCGCTACGGTCGCAGGTTCGAATCCTGCAACGGGCATGAATGTGTGTGATGTCCTTAGGTTAGTTAGGTTTAAGTAGTTCTAAGTTCTAGGGGACTGATGACCTCAGAAGTTAAGTCCCATAGTGCTCAGAGACATTTGAACCATTAATTTCCCAATTAAATTTATACTTAAAACTAGGGAGTTCTTTTTCAGGCACTCTGTGTTGTAATTCCAACTTTACGAGAGACGATGTACAGCAACATACGCGTAAATTATTGTTGAGACTGTATGAAATTCAAATAGAATTAAGACTAAAGTTAATAAGGAGACATAAGTGGCCTGTAAAACGCAATAGTAACTACATTTTGACAAGCAGTAGGGTTCATTGTTCCAGTTACTTTCTAGCAAACAATAATGTTTACAAGAATTACATTTCCTTTTCCTTCGATTGCTATAAATGATTATTTTTTCGTCTGGGATGGTACGTAATTAAAAATTCTGCTCAGAATCTGCCAAATGCTTCGTAATATTACCGAGCAGTTTTTGCGGTTTACAGAACGGAAAGCTGTAGGCACTTCTTAAGGTTTTAGTTTAAAGCAGCTGAACGGATGACGTGAAAAGCTAGCACCTACGCTAGGCGAATTTACCGACGCCAGAAGACGGCGAATAAATTCGTCGCTTTGAGGGACTGCATTATTTAAGCTTCAAAAAATTCGGGGCAGCGAACGTAGGCAGAGGGTGGAAGCAAAAGAGGTCAACAATTTTTCGCCGCTCCTGCGCATGACGATAATAAATTAGACGGTGGCGGGTGGCGGCTCCCCGCCAGCGATTTCGTTCACGTCACGAGCAGATTCTCCCGGCTCCTCCGAGGAGCGCCAGTTACCATGGCGACGGACGCGTCAATATGTTGCGAGGCGCCTTCGGCTTTTGAGGGCAACGGCTTGTGTAAATTAACTACCGCCTCCAGCGGCTTCTCAAATCGATGCCGCCAAATTAAATCTTCTGATTCGCGAGCAATTTCGCTTGCGGAGTAATTTGAGATGAACTGATCTCGTTACAAAGCTGTTTCGGATAAAACGGGTTCTCTGCGGCAATAAACAGGACTTATTTTCTGCATAAAAAGAGGGAGGGAAAAAATCATCGCATATTTATAGCCGATCTCTTACTAATGACTCAGATGCTTCCATTACTTCGATAGTGCAGTATTGCTCTTTGCAACGATCGCTGGGTAATGCTGACGTGTTGCAGACTCAGTTGATATTTTCGTTTTCCTCTGTAAATTGGCCAGTACGAAAAAAAAAACATCACTGAAATTACGCAGTATTTTCACACTGCCAGCTCGCGAATTCCATTTAACATTACGCCTCAACAAAGCACTTCAAAGACAATAGATAAAGCATCTATCGAAGACGTATCACTCTACTGTGAAATTATAAGATGGTGAATACAAACTACTTTCAAATTCAATACGGCCCACTATTTATAAACCGGCCGGTGTGGCCGTGCGGTTCCAGGCGCTTCAGTCTGGAACCGCGTGACCGCTACGGTCGCAGGTTCGAATCCCGCCTCGGGCTGATGACCACAGATGTTAAGTCCCATAGTGCTCAAAGCCATTTGAACCACTATTTATAATTTCGGTTATTATGAACTATGTGCGTATTAAATATTAATTTTGATGTTCACCTCGATGATTGACGACATTTTATGACTACCACGTGGCTCCAAGCTATGACAGCTAGAGTTGGGCTCTACCAAAACTATGGTTCGGTAGTTTTGGTACACTACATAAATGACAAAGTAAATGGTACGGTTACAGGTACTATTAGTAGCATTGGTAGGGAAAGAAACATAATTGAATGTTTGAGTGAGAGGCTGGAAGCCGACACCTTCTCTTTGGTTTTTATGTCTTTGTTTGCTTGTTTGTCCATTGCGTATTTTATGTCCTTACAAAATATGAATTACGCTTTATATGTAATAAGAATTCGTTGATCGGGTAACTTTGGTGCTTTTATGTAACCAAAGCAATTACTTTTGTTGCAAGCACAATTTGCGTTCTCAAATATCATAAAAATGTATAATTATTGTTGTAATTTTGTACTCAATAGAAAGTTCTTCATCATTATCAATGCCAAGAGCTTCCTGTTATTATTGATAAGTGTGAAAGTTGTTTACAAATAACACTAACATATCTTATATAAGCTCTACGAAGTAGTGAAGCGATGTTTGTCACGCTCTTGTCTAGCTTTTTTCTAACTTTATCTTTTTTTCCAAAATTTGCGTTTTCTAGCGCAATATGATATATTTGTATTATTTTTTTTTATTTTCACTTCAACATCCCTGTGTTTCACGTTACAAGTTTCTAAATAACAGCTGAATTTAACATTGATAATTTCAATCTTGCTATAAATATTTTTATTTTTAAGTAACAGACTGGAGTATAACTACGTAGAACAGAAATGTTCCGTAAGTTACGCGACACCTTATACACCCTCACTCAGTTTCTAAACGGTTCATCGCTTCAGTTTCTGGGGAAATCTGGTGAGACACTGATCTCATACACAAACAAAGCGATCGAAGTGAGGTAATGCACGATAGGTGTGCAACACACTTACCATACAGGTAACGCGGTTACGATCTTAACTGACCAATGCTACTAGGAAAACTACGTAGTTTACGCTTACTTACGATAGTCTACGGTGGCGTAGTGTAGTTCTACAAATGTAGTGACAGCTGTAATGTCATAAGACTGGTAAACTTATTTCACTGTTGAAGCAGTTAAATCTACATAATCTACAACAAAAACTTATATTCATACACACAAAGGCCTGGTACTGTATCATAGTTATCAAGGCTGAAGTCTTTTGTGGTGGCAAAACGCTTACACTCCACAGACAAGGTGTTCGGGAAGATATCCTAAAAGAAGAACACAAAATTCTAAGAAAGGTACTTGACACAAAACGAACGGAAGGTACCACAGACTACTATCCTGAAGGAGACTGCAACCGTCTCCTTGCCCTGTTGGCCTGTATACGAGAAACCAATGCGACCTGTTATGGAGTACTGTCGTAGCGTTTGGAGTTCTTTCAAGAACGTCTAACAGTAGGCATCGAAAGAATTCAGACACACACTGCTATAACTGTAATGGGTCGATGCAGCTGATACGATAGGGTAACAGAGATTCTGTGGAAAATTCGGTGATAATCTTTGGAAGGAAGGTGACGTTCTTCTCACGAGACCATGTCGGGAAAATTTAGAGAAATGGTTTTCCTGGCCGGCTGTGCCACAGTACTGCTGCCTCTATTTATTATCGAACGTCCAGACACTTACAGACAGTAATAAATCTCTTGCTCCACATACGAAAGGAACTGGGCAAAAAGTGGTTAGTACTGGTACGACGAAATGTTCATCATACTCTGTACAATTTTATGTTGAGAATATGTGTAGATAACCTCATACGGATGGCTGTCGCATCCTGTGATTATTAAAATCTTCCTTGATCGTATGAAGCAGAAACTGGTGCCAGGCGAACAAATCATTTTTTTGCCCTTAACGCGTATATTTCATTTCATTCGACATTGTTACCTGCCATATTAGATGAGGGATTGTTTTATTATATGGAATGGCACATTATTCTAACAATAACAAGAAATTTTAATCTCCCGGAACCTGTACAGAAAATTGGAACAGAGATCAACATAAACATCAAATGGTTCAAATGGCCCTGAGCACTATGGGACTTAACATCTGAGGTCATGAGTCCCCTAGAACTTAGAACTACTTAAACCTAACTAACCTAAGGACATCACACACATCCATGCCCGAGGCAGGATTCGAACCTGCGACCGTAGCGGTCCAGTCTGAAGCGCCTTTAACCGCGTGGCCACACTGGCCGGCCATAAACATCATTTCCGCCCTTTTTATTGCTCATGAAAATCATATATTGCATATTGTACCACCACACAGCGAGACCCTGAGAAGTGATGGTCCAGACTGCTGTACACACGTGTACCAGTAGCACGTCCTATTGAATTGATGCATGCCTGTATTCATCGTGGCATATTATCCACAAGTTCATCAAGGTACTGATGGTCCAGAATGTCCCACTCCTCAACGGCGATTAGGCTTAGACCCCTCAGAGTGGTTGGTGGGTTACGTCGTCCATAAACAGTCGTTTTCAATCTTTTCCAGGCATCTTCGATAGGGTTCATGTCTGGAGAACATGCTGACCATTCTAGTCGAGCGATGTCGTTATCGTGAAGGAAGTGTTTCACAAGATGTGCGGGATGGGGTTGAAGTTGCACGTCATGCAGCCTATTGCGTACAGTTTCAGTCATAACACGAAAAGCATTATTCAACATGGTGGCATTGCTGTTAGGATACCTTCGAGCCATAATCCGTAGGTAGTAGTTATCCACTGCAGTAGTAGCGATTGGGCGGCCTGAGCGAGGCATGTCATCGACAGTTCCTGTCTCTTTGTATCTCCTCCATGTCCGAAAAACATCGCTTTGGTTCATTACAAAACGCCTGGACTCATTCCTCCTTGAGAGCCCTTCCTGGCACAAGGTAACAATGCGGACGCGATCAAACCTTGGTATTGGTCGTCTAGGTATGGTTGAACTACAGACGACAGGAGCCGTGTACCTCCTTCCTCGTGGAATGACTGGAACTCCTCCATCCTGCTAATGCATGGTTGTTTACGTCGTTGGGCGGGTTTAGTGACATCTCTGAACAGTCAAAGAGACTGTGTCTGTGATACAGTATTCACAGTCAACGTCTGTCTTCGGAGTTGGGGGAACACGGATGACGCAAAGGTTTTTTGATGTGTGTATAAGGAACAGTAAATTAAAATCGAGACAGATGGGAAGAAATAAACTTTATTATTTCAGAAGTAATCGCCGTAACTGTTAATACATTTATCTCACTATGATCAATGCCTTCATGGAAAAATGTTTGCGGCTGCCTACGGAACCATGATTATGCCTAGGCGTGTACCTCTTCGTCCCAAGCAAATTGACGGCCATAAATGTCTTTCTTCAGGGTTCCAAAAATATGAAAATTGTATGGGGAGGGATCGGGACTGTATGGAGGCTGTGTAGGTGGTTCCCAGTGAAAATTTTGCAGCGTAGTTGAAACAACGTTGGCAACACGTGGGCGTGCATTTTATTGGCAGTCTGTTTCGATTACGATGCAGAAGTTTCGCTTGGAAGGCCTTACACATATCCTCCATACAGTTCCGACCTCTTCCCATGCGATTCACGTAGTTTTGGGGCCCTGAAGAAAGACATTAGTGGTCGTCGGTTCGCTACGGACGAATAGGTGGACGTCTCGGTAAATCATAGTTCTGTGTCAACTGCAGACATTTTTCCAAGAAGGCACTGGCTGTCTAGTCTCACAGTGTGATGAATGTATTAACAATTACGGCAATTACGTTTGAAACAATAAACAGTTTACCTACTTTTTTGTTTGTCTCGTTTTCATTTGCGTTCTCCTTGTATAAACCGTTTAGTGTTGAAAGTTAGCACTGAACGTAAGACTTAATTGATGTTAAGGCCTGAAAAGCAAGTATTACCATTTTCAAATAGGGAATAGCAAGCGAAGTTGTAAATCTTGTCGGTATTGGACTCTTACCATTTCATTATCTCGATTTTCGTAACCTTGGTTTCCCTGTATCACATGGTTCGAGTGTCTAGATAGTTCCCATAACTGAGGCCAAAGCTGAGTGTTACCCCGTCCTTGTCCTTTGCGATGTAGTGACGCGTCTGTCCACTCGATATGAACGAGATGTTAATCTCGAATATTTCTTCCTTCAGACAACTGTCAGAATTTAAGCATCAGGGTTTGAGGGCTACTTTCACGTATGGTGTGTGTGTGTGTGTGTGTGTGTGTGTGTGTGTGTGTGTGTGTGTGTGTGTCCGTGCGTGCATTAGGAGGTGCGTTGATGGCTAGTAACGTTGACATACTGTGAATGAATTCCTGAGCGTATGACATTTTATTCATATTGTGGAGCACGTGTAGCAGATAAGTGTTTCCACAAGGACTCACATAGTTTGTAAACAAGTAGGTTGTGGGAATGGTATCACACACGGTTTTTCTTGGAGCGTAAATAAACGAAACAAAAAACAGAATCTTTGAATCTGTTAATATTGCTTTTTCGTGGAGGGAGAAAGAAGATCGTAATTCCATCAACAATCATAATGGCAAAGAGCTTCCGTCGCTTTCGATATCCGATATAACGGCCCATCGGGTGTCAAAAGGGATTATGAAAGTCAGCGGACACCGCAATCCATTACTGGTCCACCCCTCTCCTTCTGATTACGCCGATAAATAGGTCGGGGAATTGATCACCTGATACGCGCCGCAAGCGTAAGATTCTATCTGGCCGGATGGAGATAAAGAGAACACAACTGGTAGTCATGTTACACGAAATGTAATTTATCGAAAAACGGCTTAAGGGCACTGAATTCGTCTGGCGTTAAACACGTCTTTGGAGAATATCGGGTTCAACATTTCGTAGAAGGAGGGTTATGTTTCCAAATTAGTTTATCTACTAATAAATTTCACGGTTGGTTCCGTCAACAAAATCTGTCGCAATTTGAGTTCTAAGTGTATCGCTATAACGCCTTGAAATGATGTGTGGGACGCCACTGAGTATTCCCGCTTTCAGAAGGAAAAGTTATTAGTCTACGCTAATAAATAAAACCCTTCATTTTGTATGGCTGAACAACGCCTGGGATCGTCGTCAGCAGTGTTCTGCTAAGTTACTTTCACATCTTACAAAATGCTATCGAATATTCTGCTATCTGGATACATATTTTTCCCATAAATAAGATTATGGCATCTTTGCGAAGGAAGTGCACTTGCACGTTTTCGAACTTTTTACACAAAGGTTTTGCATCCCTGTTCCAAGGATAAATATTTCCCTTCCGTCCACTACTGGAACCCATCTCTAAAGCTGCGTGTGACAAAAAAATACCAGTGAGCTGGCATCTAGCCCGGTTACTGTTCTGTCAATGAAAAAAAATCAAAATTGAGCCGGCTGGAGAAGTATATGTTAACGCGGTACCAGACTGTGCACGAACGTTCTGGATTAAAATTTATGTCTCCACAAAGACTAGTGTGTCCGTGGGATGTGAACCTTTTGATGGAGATCAGAGACCATGAGCATAGCTCCCTCTTTGGTGCTATTTGCGAGCAACAGGCTACACTCATTCCTTTCAGTTATTTCCACGCTCACTCACAATAACACAAACGTAATAATATATTGTACAATATTTCTTCGGAGTCGTACTGTGGTCCAAGTAATCCAGTGTCAAGACAGGTTGAAGAGGAACTTTCGAAAAAAAAAATAATAATATGGGAAACCTCACATTACCACCACGCTCAGTAATGAGTACAGAGAGCCATTCACTCAGCTTTGTTACCTGAACATTTGAAAAAAATGATAATCTCACCCTTGTACTGTGATAAATTGTTCTCAAGCAGAATACATCTCACTTCGTAGTATCGCAGCATAGAGACGAATGTGTTACACTCAAGCGTGTCCCGAGAAAAGGCTGATTTCGAAAGAAGTTAAAGGCACCGAGCTTCCGAAGAAAGTGGTACCCTTCGTGGGAACGTCATGTCTGGCGTTGTTATATACAAATATAATGCAGAAAATATTCCTGAGGAAAGATATGCCATGTCTCTAGAACTTCGATGAGCAACCAGTTGCTTGTGGCATAATCTCCAATGTGTAGCAATTAAGATCTCTGATGACAGCATACCAAAACTTTGTAATATCTTCCCTGTCATTTAATCACTATTAACCCCCAAAACGCACGACGGGGTTTCGCGCCCGCCCAGCTAGCTGGCTGGTCTAACGCGCTGCTTCCCGAGCGAGAAGGCGTGCCGGTCCCCAGCACGAATCCTCCTGGCGGATTAGTTCAAATGTTCAAATGTGTGTGAAATCTTACGGGACTTAACTGTTAAGGTCATCTGTCTCTCTAAGATTACACACTAGTTAACCTAAATTATCCTAAGGACAAACACACACACCCATGCCCGAGGGAGGATGCGAACCTCCGCCGGGGCCAGCCGCACAGTCCATGACTGCAGCGCCTTAGACCGCACGGCTGGCGGATTAGTGTCGAGGTCCGATGTGCCGGCCAACCTGTGAATGGCTTTTAAGGCGGTTTTCCACCTTCCTCGGCGAATGCGGGCTGGTTCCGCTTATTCTGCTTCAGTTACACTACATCGGCGATTGCTGCGCAAACACTGTCCCCACGTATGTGTACACCATAATCACTCTACCACGCAAACATTTGGGGTTACACTCGTCTGGTAAGAGACGTTCCCGGGAGAGTGGGGGTTCCACGGGGGCCGAACCACACAATAACCTTGAGTTCGGTGTTGGGCGGCGGTGGGGTCGGTGGACTGCTGTGGCCGGTTGTGGGGTTGTGAACCACTGAGGTCTACGGCGGGACGAAGCTTCGCCGTCGTTGCTAGGTCTCCGGTTTAATACACACACAAGGGTTTCGCACAATTATAGTAGGTACGGGCATAACTATCGCAGCTGTGTAGTGCATATATGAGATGGAAAAATATTTCAATCGTAAAGTGGGTTTTTGTTGTTTTTTTCCTCAGTTTTACGTATGGTCTTCACGTCCGAGATAGTATTTTCTGTACCCTTTACAGGTGTCCAAAACCCTTATTACGTACGATATCACGTATTAGGATGTGTGGAAAACGTCTTGCTGTATGCATTGGAAGTTTTACTGTGATGTTGTTTTATCTTTATAATATCCAAGAGAGTTAATCGTTAAACTGTGGAATAAAATGTTTATTTCAAAAACAAAACAACCACCTATGCAGGAAAATGACTACGCCCAAGAAAGTTACAGCGCCTTGGACCCGTACTTATAAAACACTGCTGCCATGTATTACGCCGACTAATGTGTTGGTGTTGAAGCACTGTAATAAACCGTGCAGCCATCTGGACCTCGCATGAAGATACA
Source organism: Schistocerca cancellata (assembly GCF_023864275.1). NCBI lineage: Eukaryota > Metazoa > Arthropoda > Insecta > Orthoptera > Acrididae > Schistocerca > Schistocerca cancellata. The sequence continues at coordinate 151,510,094 of NC_064629.1, forward strand.
ATTGAAAATTACTTTTCCGAAAGAGCGGATAATTTCAGTCAAATATTCCATGCCGACAAGAATCAGATCACTGTGATAACTATTAGTTCACGATTGTGCAGCTGGAATTCCTTGCGTTTCTATTGTCTTTCAAATTTAGTGTGAGATGTGCGTATTTCAACTAGTGTGAAGTGGACGAAAACGCCGGACAGTGTGAAAGGCTAAACGTATCATCGACTCGGAGGCAGTGTTAGCAGTGGTTGGGTCGTGTCTTGGTCCGCAGGACAGGCGGCCTTTGAGAGAGAGTGCACGTACGTGTACAGACGCGGCCGGGCGCAGGCGGCAGCGCCATTGTCCTCGGCCACACAGCCTCAAGCGCTCCGCACACAATGCCGCAGCACAAAGACGCCGCCACCCACTGCTCCTCTTCCTGCAATTATTAACACCAAATTTGCGAGCCGCCGTGACACCATCAATACGTACACGGCACGGCGGAGAGTGTCTCTGAAGTACGGTTTTAACTGTTTTCAATGCGGCTTAGGCGCAAACGAGTTTGTTGTGTAACTTCTAACTGTCGTCTATGTCATCTCACGTAACACAGTAAAACTTTGTGGAAGATCTGTTGACAGCATTACTGATAGTCTGCTATTAATTTATGCCTTGTTACAATTTCACTTTGAGCTGTTATGGGGAATGTGAAGCACCATTCACTTCAGGCTGTTATTTCGATCGCTCACAGTAAATTTACATCTATTCTGCGCAACCGAAATTGTGGTCTAGCGGAGGGTACTTTGTGTATTAATATTACACTATGTGATCAAAAATATCCAGACACCCACAAAAACATACGTATTTCATATTAGGTGCATTGTGCTGTCACCCACTGCCAGATACTCCATATCAGTGACGTTCAGTAGTCAGTAGACGTCGTGAGAGAGCAGAATGGGGCGCTCCGCGGAACTCACGGACTTCGAACGTGATCAGGTGATTGGATGTCACTTGTGTCATACTTCTTCTGTACAAAAAGTTTCCACACTCCTAAACATCCCCAGGTCCATTGTTTCCGAGGTGATAGTGAAGTGGAAACGTGAAGGGACACGTACACCACAAAAGCGTACAGGCCGACCTCGTCTGTTGACTGATAGAGACCACCGACAGTTCAAAAAATGGTTCAAATGGCTCTGAGCACTATGGGACTTAACAGCTGTGGTCATCAGTCCCCTAGAGCGTAGAACTACTTAAACCTAACTAACCTAAGGACATCACACACATCCATGCCCGAGGCAGGATTCGAACCTGCGACCGTAGCAGTCGCGCGGTTCCGGACTGCGCGCCTAGAACCGCGAGACCACCGCGGCCGGCCACCGACAGTTGAAGAGGGTCGTAATGTGTGATAGGCAGACATCTATCCAGACCATCACACAGGAATTCTGAACTGCGTAAGGATGCACTGCAAGTGCTATGACAGTTAGGCGGGAGGTGAGAAAATTTGGATTTCATCGTCGAGCGGCTGCTCATAAGCCACACAACACGCCGGTAAATGCCAAACGACGCCTCTCTTGGTGTAAGGAGCGTAAACATATGACGACTGAAGAGTGGAAAAACGTTGTGTGGAGTAACGAATCACTGTACACATTGTGGCGATCCGATGGCAGGGTGTGGGTATGGCGAATGCCCGATGAACGTCATCTGCCAGCGTGTGTAATGCCAAGAACAAAATTCGGAGGCTGTGTTGTTACGGTGTGGTCGTGTTTTTCATGGATGAGGTTGCTCCCCTTGTTGTTGTTGGCGTGTGGTACTATAACGGCACAGGCTACACTGATGTTTTAAGCATCTTCTTGCTTTCCACTGTTGAAGAGCAATTTGGAGATGTCGACTGCATCTTTCAGCACGATCGAGTATCTGTTCATAATGCACAGCCTGTAGTGAGCGGTTGCACGACAATAACATCCCTATAATGGACTGGCCTGCACAGAGTCCTGACCTGAATCCCATAAAACACCTTTGGGATGTTTTGGAACACCGACATCGTGGGCAGGCGTCACCGACCGACTTTGATACCTCCCCTCAATGCAGCGCTCCGTGAAGTATGGGCTGCCATTCCGCAAGAAACCTTCCAGCACCTGATTGAACGTATCCCTGCGAGAGTGGAAGTTGTCATCAAGGTTAAGGGTGGACCAACACCATCTTGAATTCCAGCATTACCGATGGGGGCGCCACGAACTTGTAAGTCATTTTCAGCTAGGTGTCCGGATACTTTTGATCACGTAGTGCATCCCTCAGTTTTCTCTTCCAGTCGTGAATGGGGAGTGGGAGGAATGAAGATTGGTGCTAAGCGTCCATGTGCCTTTGTATCTCTCTCATTTCACCGTCACGATTCTTTCCCGAGATATACGTAAGAGAAAACACTGCTCTGGAAAACGTAAGGACTAGATAAATAAAGTATCAACACATATTAACAACTCCGTAGAAATTAGTGAAGTGCAAGTGCTGAAGTATGTTGACAAATACTTCCTAGGTTTCGATTCCCGGCGGGGCCAGGGATTTTCTCTGCCTCGTGGTGACTGGGTGTGCTGTTTTTAGGTTAGTTAGGTTTAAGTAGTTCTAAGTTCTAGGGGACTGATGACCATAGATGTTAAGTCCCATAGTGCTCAGAGCCATTTGAACCAAATACTTCCCAGTCGTGAACAGAAAGTAGGATGTTACATGACGTGAGACGTGGCCAACGAGATCTACTGGCCCTGTGGCGTGCGTCACAGCCAGCGATCTGTATGCTACCTGGATGTTCAACTTCAGCTGTCTGATCATTCCAGCCATAGTTGCTCATATTTCGTTTCTTGCCAAACTACAAAATGGCTGCTAGGAAATTTCACTAGAATACAGAAAGAAGATAATTTTCGATTCCGCTTCCACATCAACCTATTACATCACATGTTGACATAAAATTCCAAACAAGAAATCAGTCTGCAAATTTTTGTCACCTACAGAAAGATGGAAATTTGTTTTCCAAATAATAACATGGCGGACGATGCAAAGCACATGAATCTGCAGACACGCTGCAGTTATCTACTCAGAGAAAAGACTTGTGCATCCAGGTTGTTGAGAGATCACTAATCACAGCACGTGGCACTACAGGTGTCACGGGTTGCAGCGGCCGTCTCTGCCGGAGTGTGAGTTACTGCTTCTTAACTGAGCGTTTAAACACGCGTAAGCTCTCCATAACACATGCAAAGATAAGACCTTTAGTGGGTAACTTTCCATTCAAATAATGATTTTCCCTGGCCCCGGAAGGAGCCGAGTGTTCGCGATGTATGTCGGGTGAAGCAAGTAATGTCACGTATTTCTCGTGGGTTTCGCGTGAGGTCAGCGTGACTGTAGCGACAAATGGCTCTGGAACCCCAGCACGAGGCAGTTGAACGAACGGGGAAAGACAGCGTGTGTCAATCAGTGACCAGTTATGGTACACCACTGTCGTGATGTCCTTCATTACAACATGTCCCGAAACCAACATTTGGATGATTTCACACAGAAAAGAATTATCGGGAAACTGGAAGAAGGGCAAAGTTCGACGACTGCACCCCAGTTTTATGGCACTGCTCACAGCATTGTTTCACGTGCATGGGGAGCGTTCCGTACCACAGGCACCACTATCCAAAGGAGACGAGGTACTAGACAAGGAACAACTACAGCATTAGATGACAGCTTCATTGTGCAACAGGGAAAAAGGGACCAAGGTCAAAGAGCGGGAGCAATTGCAATCACATTTAACAGGTCAGCAAGACACGCACGCTACAGTCTGGAACCGCGCGACCGCTACGGTCGGTCCTTAGTTTAGCTAGGTTTACGTAGTTCTAAGTTATAGGGGACTGATGACCTCAGAAGTTAAGTCCCATAGTGCTCAGAGCCATTTGAACCAAGACACGCATTCTCACGCTCCACAGTGGTACGGCGACTGCATGTGGGAAGTGTCTTTTCACGACGACCAGTAACTTGCATTGCGTTGATCCCGTACATGGCGGCAACGTTTGCGATGCTGCCAGAGGCATAGGGACTGGTCCAAGGATTAGCAGGCCCACGTTATCTTCTCGGATGTGAGCCAGTTCATTCTCAGTCGTGATTCTGGACGCACCCTCTAACGGCAAGAGATGGGAAAATGTAATTCACACAGGAGTATTGTCGAACATGATCATATTGGTGCTCCATAATCATGCTGTTCAAATGGTTCAAATGGCTCTGAGCACTATGGGACTTAACATCTAAGGTCATCAGTACCCTAGAACTTACAAGGGAACCTCCCCATCGCAACCCCCTCAGATTTAGTAATAAGTTGGCACAGTGGATAGGCCTTGAAAAACTGAACACAGATCAATCGAGAAAACGGGAAGAAGTTGCGTGGAACTATGAAAAAAATTAGTAAGTTATACAAACTGAGTAGTCTATGCGCAAGATAGGCAACATCAAGGAGAAGGTAAGTTCAGGAGCGCCGTGGTCCCGTGGTTAGTGTGAGTAAATGCGGTACGGGAGGTCCTTGGTTCAAGTCTTCCCTCGACTGAAAATTTTACTTTCTTTATTTTCGCAAGGTTATGATCTCTCTGTTCATTCATTGATGTTTCTGTTCACTGTAATAAGTTTAGTGTCTGTTTTTTGGGACCGCACCGCAAAACCGTGCGATTAGTAGACGAAAGGACGTGCCTCTCCAGTGGGAACCGAAAACATTTGATCGCAAGGTCATAGGTCAACCGATTCCTCCACAGGAAAATACGTCTGATATATTCTATACGACACTGGTGACGGCATGTGCTTCACATGACAGGAATATGTTGTCGACCCTCCTAACTTGTACAGTTAGCGAATGTGTAAAAAGATTCTTCTACCTTGCCCGATTTAGGTTTTCTTGTGGATGTGATAATCACTCCCAAAAAAGTGATGAAAACATAAGAGTTTGACACATAAACTGAAAATAAAAAAACAAATTCTTCACTCGAGGGAGGACTTGAACCTAGGAGCTCTTGTTCCGTAGCTGCTCTCGCTAACCACGGGACCACGGCGCTCCTAGATGTTCGTTTGCCTTGATGTTGCATATCTTCGCATGGACTACTCAGTTTGTATATTTTACTAATTTTTTTTTATAGTTCCACACAACTTCTTCCTGTTTTCTCGATTGATCTGTGTTCAGTTTTTCAATGCCTATCCACTATGCCAACTTATAACTAAATCTGAGGGGGGTGCGATGGGGAGGTTCCCTTGTTAGAACTACTTAAACCTAACTAACCTAAGAACATCACACACATCAATGCCCGAGGCAGGATTCGAACCTGCGACCGCAGCGGTCGCGCGGTTCCGGACTGTAGCGCCTAGAATCTCCCGGCCACTCCGGCCGGCATCATGCTGTTGGGAAGTAAAATGTTGCATAGGCGTACTAACCTCCACATATTTAAACATGGTACACTCGTCAATCATCGTTATTGTGATACTGTTCTCCTTGTCAGAGGTGCATTCGGCTCCGAATTCCTTATTATGGATGACAATGCGCAACCGCATCGAACAGCGCATATGAAGGCGCTCTTGGCAAGAGAGAAAATTCGGAGAATATTGATGGCCCTGCCCGTTACCCAGACTTAGACGCTACCGAGCACTTGTAGGATGCAGTAAGGAGACGTACACTGAAGTGACAACAGTCAAATGGCTCTGAGCTCTATGGGGCTTAACATCTGTGGTCATTAGTCCCCTAGAACTTAGAACTACTTAAACCTAACTAACCTAAGGACATCACACACATCCATGCCCGAGGCAGGATTCGAACCTGCGACCGTAGCAGTCGCGCTGTTCCGGACTGAGCGCCTAGAACCGCTAGACCACCGCGGCCGGCTGACAACAGTCATGGGACACCTCCTAATATCCTGTCGGATCTCGTTTTTCCCGGCATAGTGCAGCAATTCGACGTGGCATGGACTCAACAAGTCGTCAGAACTCCCCTGCAGAAATATTGTGCAATGCTATCTCTACACTGATCAGCCAGAATATTATGACCATCTACCTAATAGCAGGTATGTCCATCTTTGACGCAGATAACAGCGGCGAGGCGTCGTGGCATGGAAGCCATGAGGCCTGGGTGGGTCGCTGGAGAGAGTCGGCACCACATTTGCACACACAAGTCAACGTAGTTCCCGTAAATTCGTGAGAGGGGGGCGATGAGCTCTTACGCCACGTTCAATCAGATACCGATGTGTTCAATCAGGTTCAAATCTGGCTATTTGGGGGCCAGAATATCAACTGGAAATCGCCACTGTGTCCTACAAACCACTCCATCACCTTCTGGCCCTGTGACATGGTGCATTATCCTGTTGAAAAATGCCACTGCCGTCGGGAAACATGCTCGTCATGGACGGATGTACGTGGTCTGCAACCAGTGTGCGATACTCCTTGAACGTCATGGTGCCTTGCACGAGCTCCACTGGGCCCATGGATGCCCACGTGAATGTTCCCAAGAGCATGATGGAGCCGCCGCCAGCTTGTCTCCGTCCCACAATACACGCGTCAAAGAGCTGTTCCCCTGAAAGACGACGTATTCGCGCCCTCCCATCGGCATGATGAAGCAGGTAGAGGGATTCATCAGATAGTACAACGCTCTGCAACTGCGCCAACGTCCAGTGCTGATGGTCAAGTGCCCATTTCCATCGTAGTGGCCGATGTCGTGGTGTTCAACATTAGCACATGCATGGGTCGCCGGCTGCTGAAGCGCACCGTTAGGAGTGTTCGGTGCACTGCGTTTTCAGATACATTTGTACTCTGCCTAGTATTTTATTTTTATTTAGCGTATGGCTAATACAGACATATCATGGAATTACATATACATATGTACATATTGACACACAAGAAAATTAAGTTAGTCTTTACAACTGAATATCCAGTCCTTCAATCCAGCGCACTGCATCTGGAGTTGCTAGCAGGAAGTCCTCTTTGGCGCCGTGATAGGCTCGAATCCTGCATTCACTGACAATGTGGTGAACAGTCTGGTATGGAGCCCCGCAGTCACAAGCTGGATCAGGCAGCTTCTTCCACTTAAAGAGAGCATCCCTGCATCGCCCATGGCTGGTACGGATTCTGTTGAGAGTAGACCAGGTCTTGCGTGGTAAGTCGAATCCACTTGGAAGTTTAGCACCTGAGAAGATGTTATGCAGGTGCACATCTGTCACTGCTTCCCACCGACCTTTCCATTCTTCAAGAGGTTTGAAATTCTTAGCAACCATGTCAGCAGCATCGCACAGTTGGATGATGTGATTTCAGTCTCTTGCGATTTAAAAGTGGCAGGTCGCTATGCACGGGTAGGTTAGAATTCCTGGAGATCTTGTGGAATTCTCTCATAAGGGCAGTACATCTGCGTAGATCAGGAGGCATTATACCGGTTAACAGTGGAAGCCAGTAAACTGGAGTAGATCTGATTGTGCCAGATATTATGCGCATTGTCGTATTCAGCTGGGTATCAACAAGCCTTGTATGATGACTATTCATCCAAACAGGTGCACAATACTCAGCACTTGAATATACCAAGCCCAGAGCTGAAGTTCGCAGGGTGGTTGCTGAAGATCCCCAGGTAGTTCCGCATAGCTTATGGAGGATGTTTCGAGTCCTCAGCTTCTGAGCTAAGTTAAGAAGGTGTTGTTTGAAACATAGTGTACGATCCAGGATGACACCAAGATATTTTGGGTTCCAATTGTGACGAAGAATTCTGCCTCTGAAACTTACTTCCAGTTTTACGTTCGCCAACTGGTTATTTTGATGGAAGCAACACACTTCTGTTTTACTCACAGTGGGTTGGAGTCTCCAGATTTTGATGTAATTGTCTAATGCAGACAGGTCATTGGCTAAAATCACTTCTGTTGTCTTCATTTCCTGGTGTTTGACGGCTAGAGCCAGGTCATCGGCATAGCAGTATTTTCTGGACGAAGTGTCAGGTAGATCAGATAGATATAGGTTGAACAGTAAGGGTGAGAGAACTGATCCTTGAGGCAATCCGTTTTTCAGGTTCCTCTTCTTACTTATGTTGCTTCCAGTGATTACCTGGAACTTCCGATCACTTAGTATGCTGTTAATCAGTCGAGCCATTGTTCTGCAGGGTATGCGGAGAAATTTGTAGATAAGGCCTTCCCTCCACACAGTGTCGAAAGCGGCAGTTAGATCAACAAATGCCACAGATTTTTTCTGCATCATTTGGTATCCTGACTCTATGAAGGATGTGCGAGACAATACTTGGTCGCAGCAGCCACGCCCTGGTCTGAATCCTGCCTGATCAACTGGAACGTTCTCTAAGATAGCGCTACTTATTCTGTTATATATTAGCCTTTCAAAAAGCTTGTGGCAGCAGCTGAGTAGGGAAATGGGGCGATAGTTTTCTACCTTGTTGCTGGGTTTGCCAGGTTTCAGAACAGATATTATCTTCACCTTTTTAAACCCAGATTGAAGTTGACCAGTCAGCAGGATAACAGTGAAGAATTCTGCCAACCATTTCTTAGCTTTTCCTCCCATATGGATCAGGAATTCTGGATGGATACCATCCAATCCAGGTGCCTTAAGAGGTTCGAGGTCCTTCAGTCCAGAGTCAATGTCTGAAACTGTGAAGGGATGGGTATACTAGTATACTAGTATTAAACTCTGATAATACTTCCATCATAGTACGCCGCCCGTCCTATGTTACCAGTCTGCCTAGCCTACGACCTCCGACATATGTAATGAGGCGTGGCCACTCAACCTCACAACTTCTGGACGTCATTTCACTAAGGTTTCGCCACATGTTGAAGATACTCACCACAGCACTTCTCGAATACACGAAAAGTTGTGCAGTTTCCGAAATGCTCGTACCGAACCTTTGGGCCATCACACTCTGCCCTCGGTTGGACTCAGACAGATCGTGCGTCTTCCACATTCTTCAAACGAATAGCACGTTCACTGATACAACATGCGCCGTGAATGTGTCTGACTAACAGTCTTTCCTCGGCAGGTGACGCTTCCCTCGCCAGGATGGTTGTACATCGATACTAAGTCGATGGGCATGAAGTCCTGGCTGACAGTGCACAATCGTCCATAATTGCAAAAGTGTTGCTGCTGCAGGATTTTGTGCAGGTACTGACTTCTCGTTTATGTCCCATAAATTTTCGATGAGATTCAAGTCTGGCCGTTCAGGATGGCCCTATTATTCGCTCGAATGGTCTAGACCGTTCTTCAAATCCAAGGCAACCGCGTGAGGGGTACGTAGACATTTGGAGCCACATAGCTCCGGAAACAAGGGGCTTCTCTGGTGTGGTGACATCGACCCGCTTGCTACGGTTAGTAGCGCTGCACGCTGCAGTTTTCCGCTCGGCGCGGCTGGCCGCGTCTCGCAATCCCCTTAGGTGCTTGTTTATTTTGACCCACACGTCACCATACAGCGGCTAGCAGCCGCAGGCTGCTAATGCAGTACTTCACAAAGGCTTTCTCACCACTTCTTATTATTTTTGCTGAATGACTGGGTAGTGAAACTGTTTCTAGTGTTTGCAATATATCAGATACTAAAAAAATGTTTCTCACTGTTGAAGTTAGTCATTTTTACATGTTTACTTTTTATTACATTACGTAAGCAATAAAAAAAATTTTCCGGTTATAGTGCGGAAATAACGGAGATGGTACTACAGTATATAATCTTTACAGCACGAACATCGTGTGGAAAAGGGCGGCGTAGTTATATACCTAAAACTTTCAGCTGGGACAATTTTTCAACTGAAGCGTGAACTGACATTTAATACTCCACTTAAGCACAAAATATTATATTTCATGAACTCACTACGCTTTCCTCTCCCCTACGTTTGTCTTACATTACCTTCGAATTTGATAACAAAAACTGGGTAAAGTTAGTATGGCAGTGTATTAACATCAATAGAATTGTTAATATGCGAAAAAATGAGTTTTTGTGTCTGAATGCAAAATAGCTCAAAGTGTGTAATCTTCGGCATTCCTCTGCCATATATTAAAATATCGAGTTTATGATAGTGAGTCTCACAATACGCCCTCTATTGGTCTCCGAAGTTTGTGGTGATAAATGTGCTGCGGCATCCTTCAGATATAAAGGAATAATTCATTCTTTTAAAAGAGAAAAAGTTGCGAAAGTCTGTATGTATCTCACCTGTTTCTGATTTGCACTGCAAAATTTCAGTTCCACGCAGGGGCTTCATGAAACAGTGGCTCTGAAATTACCTTAATTCGTGATATGAGTCTACGCTATCTGATCAAAAGTATCCAGACATATATTAGAGGACATTAATATGAGGCATGTCCACCCTTCGCCTTTATGACCCCTCGAAATCTGCTGGAGACATTTCCAGTGAGGTGTCTGGGTGTCTGTGGAGGAATGGCAGCTCATTCTTTCCAAAGCGCAGAAACCAGGGAAGGTAAAGATGTCAGACGCTGTGGCCTGGAGCCGGCCGGTGTGGCCGTGTGGCTAAAGGCGCTTCAGCCTGGAACCGCGTGACCGCTACGGTCGCAGGTTCGAATCCTGCCTCGAGCATGGATGTGTGTGATGTCCTTAGGTTAGTTAGGTTTAATTAGTTCTATGTTCTAGGTGACTGATGACCTCAGAAGTTAAGTCGCATAGTGCTCAGAGCCATTTGTGGCCTGGAACGAAGTCGACATTTTAACTCATCCCAAATGTATTCCCTTGGGGTCAAATCGGAACTGTGGTGAGGCCACTTCATTTCAGCAATGTTACTGTTCTCAAAACACTGTATCACAGACGCTGATTTATAATAGGGTGCACTGTCATGTTGATGGCTCAAATGGCTCATAGCACTATGGGACTTAACATCTTAGGTCATCAGTCCCCTAGAACTTAGAACTACTTAAACCTAACTAACCTAAGGACATCACACACATCCATGCCCGAGGCAGGATTCGAACCTGCGACCGTAGCAGTCCCGCGGTTTCGGACTGCAGCACCTAGAACCGCAAGGCCTCAGCGGCCGGCTGTCATGTTGATGCAATTATCTTCTCCAAAGTAGCACTACAGAATGGTATAAAATGCTATAAAATGTGTTCGTATCCCTCCGCATTTAGTGTTTCCTAAAGCTCAATAAGGAGGCAAGATCTTAATCCCGAAAAACACACTCATACCTTAACACTACTTCATCAGTACCTCACTGTTGCCACTGGACATGACGGCAGCTAAGGTTCTCCAGGCATTTGTCAAACCCAAACTCTTCCACCGGATTCATCACTACATATCATTCTTTTTCAGCCATCCATTGTACAGTGACTACAGAAATGTGTGGGTTATGAGGAGCTGCTCGAGGAGGAGGAGATTAGTGTTTAACGTCCCGTCGACAACGAGGTCATTAGAGACGGAGCGCAAGCTCGTGTGAGGGAAGGATGGGGAAGGAAATCGGCCGTGCCCTTTCAAAGGAACTGTGGTGTCACCGCCAGACACCACACTTGCTAGGTGGTAGCTTTAAATCGGCCGCGGTCCATTAGTACATGTCGGACCTGCGTGTCGCCACTGTCAGTAATTGCAGACCGAACGCCACCACACGGCAGGTCGAGAGAGACTGACTAGCACCCGCCCCAGTTGTACGACGACTTTGCTAGCGACTACACTGACGAAGCCTTTCTCTCATTAGCCGAGAGATAGTTAGAAAAGCCTTCAGCTAAGTCCATGGCTACGACCTAGCAAGGCGCCATTAACCATTTCTAGAGAGAGTCTCACTTGTATAATCAAGAATGCTGTATACAAATGATGGATTAAAGTTAAGTATTCCAGCAGCTACGTACTATTCTTTATAGCATTCATTACGTATCCTGTTTCAGCCCTAACGCCAGCCGGCGTGTGTAAACGCGTGCCTTTCGGTTACCCGTCACTGTGGACTGGCTGTCTTGTCAGTCCACTACAGGAACCATCCCGGCATTTTCCTGAAGCGATTTAGGGAAATCACGGAAAACCTAAATTAGGATGGCCGGAGACGGGATTGAACCGTCGTCCTCCCGAATGCGAGTCCAGTGTGCTAACCACTGCGCCACCTCGCTCGGTGAGCTGCTCGATAATTGTAGCCCATTCATTTTAAGTCTTTACACTCAGTCGCTGTGCTAGCTGAACTTCTGGTTGCAGTTTAGAAGTCACGAATGATTCCTTCGATTTTACGCAGATTTTTACAACCAGCCTCCTAAATGCTCGATAGTCCCTGTATACACTACATGACCAAAGTATCCGGATACCCCCAAAAACATACGTTTTCCACATTAAGTGCATTTTGCTGCCACCTACTGCAGGGTACTCCATATCAGCTACCTCAGTAGTCATTAGACATAGTGAGAGAGCAAAAAATGGCTCTGAACACTATTTGACTTAACTTCTGAGGTCATCAGTCCCCTAGAACTTAGAACTACTTAAACCTAACTAACCTAAGGACATCACACACATCCATTCCCGAGGCAAGATTCGAACCTGCAACTGTAGCGTTCGCGCGGTTCCAGACTGTAGCGCCTAGAACCGCTCGGCCACTCGGGCCGGCAGTGAGAGAGCAGAGCCGGCCGCGGTGGTCTAGCGGTTCTGGCGCTGCAGTCCGGAACCGCGGGACTGCTACGATCGCAGGTTCGAATCCTGCCTCGGGCATGGGTGTGTGTGATGTCCTTAGGTTAGTTAGGTTTAAGTAGTTCTAAGTTCTAGGGGACTTATGACCTAAGATGTTGAGTCCCATAGTGCTCAGAGCCAACCATTTTTGAGAGAGCAGAATGGGGCGCTCCGCGGAACTCACGGCCTGCGGACGAGATCAGATGATTGCGTGTTACTTGTGTCATACGTCTGTAAGCTAGATTTCTACACTCCTAAACATCCCTAGATCCACTGTTTAGTATGTGATAGTGAAATGGAAACGTGAAGGGGCACGTACAGTACAAAAGCGTAGAAGCCGACCTCGTCTATTGACTTACAGAGATCACCGACAGTTGAAAAGGCTCGTAATGTGTAATAGGCAGACATCTATCCAGACCATCACACAGGAATTCCAAACTGCATCAGGATCCACTACAAGTACTATGACAGGCTGGAGGAGAGACAACTTGGATTTAATGGTCGAGCGGCTGCTCATAATCCACACACCACGCCGGTAAATGCAAAACGACGCCTCGCTTGGTGTAAGGAGCGTAATCATCGGACGATTGAACAGCAGAAAAATGTTGTGTGGAGTGAGGAATCCCGGTACACAGTGCGGCGATCCGATGGCAGGGTGTGGGTATGGCGAATATCCGGTGAGCGTCATCTGCGAGCGTGTGTAGCGCCAACAGTAAAATTCGGAGGCGGTGGTGTTATGGTGTGGTCGTGTTTTTCATGGAGGGGGCTTGCACTTCTTGTTGTTTTGCGTTGCACTATCACAGCACAAGCCTACATTGATGTTTTAAGCATCCTCTTGCTTCCCACTGTTTAAGAGCAATTCGGTGATGGCGATTACATCTTTCGACACGATCGAGCACCTGTTCATATTGCACGGTCTGTGGCGGAGTGGTTACACTACAATAACATCCCTGTAATGGACTGGCCTGCACAGAGTCCTGAACTGAATCCTATAGAACGCCTCTGGGATGTTTTGGAACACCGAATTCGTGCCAGGCCTCACCGACCGACATCGATACTTCCCCTCATTGCAGCACTCCATGTAGAATGGGTTGCCATTCGCCGAGAAACCTTTCAGCACCTGACTGAGCGTAAGCCTGGGAGAGTGGAAACTGTCATCAAGGCTAAGGGCGGGCTAACACCATATTGAATTCCAGCATTACCAATGGAGGGCGCCACGAACGTTTAAGTCATTTTCAGCCAGGTGTCCGGATACTTTTGATCACGTAGTGTATGTGTGAGGTCTCCGTGTTCTCGGTTTGGCTGTGGTCGTTCCTGCGCGTTCCCACTTCACAATCACATCATCGGCAGTTGCCTTGCATAGACTTACTAGAGTTGAAATGTCCCTAATGGATTTGTTACACGTGTAACATCCAGCAACTAGTCCATGTTCGAAGTTACTGAGCCCTCCTGACCTACTTATTCTACTTTGCTGTTTCTTTATGGGCAAGACTATACTCCCTGCCTCCTTTTGTGCTGGCATGTCCTCCTCTCGTGACAGCTAGTGGTCAATTCCGCAATAAATATGTGTCCGGATACTTTTTATCAGATAGCGTACGCGGTAAAACAAAAGGTGCCCATTGCCTCCCACCTTACAATTCTGGAGCAGCCAGTGCCCCCGTCTTTCGACACTGCACACACAAGTGAGATTAATAATGGGCTTCCCGTGACGGCGAAGTCCACCAATGGAACGTTGGCGGGCACTTGTGAAATGCGACCGGGGCAGGCGCGTGCTGCGGCCAGATAACTGGGATTTGTGAGCAGCAGCGCCGCCTCCATCCAGCGTGCCCTGTAAAAGGTAGACGTGCTTCCGGGCGATAACAGCTCAACAGATGGCTTCTCGCCGCGGGAGGCACCGGCCACGTGCTGCGCCACCCACTGCTTAGCTGTGCTGTGCTCCGTCTATAATTTTTTTGTCTTTATAATACTGAAACATATTATGGCCCTTTCTCACCGATTTCGGGAACAAATGTAATCGAAGGAACGTCTGAGAGTGCTAGATACATAAAACAGGTTCGATGTGCAGATCCATGTCTTCAATGAAAAGACAAGCATAATCTAAGAAGACGCTTTTTCAATTAAACCCTTCAATCTGCAGGTTATATTACAGCTGTCACCATATTTTCAGTCTTGGATATTCATGTGTATGAAGAGTATATGGCAGTTAACGTAACCAGTGAACGATAGGCTATTTCGTTCTGGCAATTACCAACGATTTCGATGGATAAAGCGATGCCTGTCAGCTAGAGTTGCGCTCTACAAAAATTACGATTAGCCGGAGGTTTGAGTCCTCTCTCGGGCATGGGTGTGTGTGTGTGTGTGTGTGTGTGTGTGTGTGTGTGTGTGTGTGTTGTTCTTAGCAAAAAATGGCACTGAGCACCATGGGACTTAACTGCTGTGGTCATCAGTCCCCTAGAACTTAGAACTACTTAAACCTAACTAACCTAAGGACATCACACACATCCATGCCCGAAGCAGGATTCGAACCTGCGACCGCAGCGATCGCGCGGTTCCAGACTGTAGCGCCTAGAACCGCTCTGCCACTCCGGCCGGCGTTGTTCTTAGCATAAGTTAGTTTAAGTAGTGTATAAGTCTAGGGACCGATGACCTAAGCAGTTTGGTCCTATAGGAATTCACACACATTTGAACATTTTTTGTTTTGTTTTGGTGCAGTACATAAATGACGTAGTAAACGGTGGTACTACCGACAGTATTAGTAACATTGATAGGGAAAGAAACATAACTGAATATGTAAGACAGAAACTGGGAGTCGATGACTTCTCTTTGTTTCTTTTCATTCTTTGTTTGTTAATTTTGCACATGATTGTAATCGCACATCGTTCAGTGTTAGTCCATCGTGTGTTTTATATTGTGCCGTTTCTCTGCACTCACCAGGACGAATAGTCTTGAAGAAATTTTGCTTCTGGTTTCGTGACAATGAAATTAATCATTTGGCGTCAAGAGACATCTGTCATCCATCAGCG
Source organism: Schistocerca cancellata (assembly GCF_023864275.1). Classification (NCBI taxonomy): domain Eukaryota; kingdom Metazoa; phylum Arthropoda; class Insecta; order Orthoptera; family Acrididae; genus Schistocerca; species Schistocerca cancellata. The sequence goes on from NC_064629.1 coordinate 151,525,685, forward strand.
AGAGCAAACGTTTACTCTTATCTTTGACAAGCGCGTGAACTCATTAACACGTTGGTATTCAGCGTTGAGCAACTTGACACCGATAGCATGATGGTTAGACGGCTCATTGCCAGAACGAATTAAATGAAAAGCTTCCTCCAGTATTGGGTCTCTGACATCAATAACGAGCTCCTGAAGCATAAACAGGTCACGTGAAGACTTCGTCTATGTCTGTTAGCGTTTTTCCGCTGTTCAATCGTCCGATGATTACGCTCCTTACACCAAGCGAGGCGTCGTTTGGCATTTATCGGCGTGATGTGTGGCTTATGAGCAGCCGCTCGATCATGAAATCCAAGTTGTCTCACCTGCAACCTAACTGTCATAGTACTTGTAGTGGATCCTGATGCAGTTTGGAATTCCTGTGTGATGGTCTGGATAGATATCTGCCTATTACACATTACGAGCCTTTTCAACTGTCGGTGGTCTCTGTAAGTCAACAGACGAGGTCGGCTTCTACGCTTTTGTACTGTACGTGCCCCTTCACGTTTCCATTTCACTATCACATCCTAAACAGTGAATCTAGGGATGTTTAGGAGTGTGGAAATCTAGCGTACAGACGTATGACACAAGTAACACGCAATCATCTGATCACGTCCGCAGGCCGTGAGTTCCGCGGAGCGCCCCATTCTGCTCTCTCACTGCCGGCCCGAGTGGCCGAGCGGTTCTAGGCGCTACAGTCGAGAAGTGTCCCATAAAACTGATGATATGGCGTTCGAGAGACTAGCTTCCACATCAGATGAAGTCGCAGAAGTAGCAGAAATTGCTGTTTCATTAAATGTTTCTGAAGTGGTCATCGAAATTCTTCCTGATCCCTGTAAAGGTTCCTGAGCACAATTTTGATAGATTGTGGACAGAGTCTACAGTTCTGGAAGTTATCACGCTGATGAGTAGCCACTGCATTATGATATACGTATGGTCTACAGTAATCACACATGGCTTCCGTCTTGTTTTCGATAGTCTCTGTATTGTACAATTTCCACAAATCCAAACCACGACGCATGATGAAGAACGTTGATCACCTGCTAATGTTCCGAATCTTAGGCGGCCCTTTACATCTCCTCACTGCGTTTCTAGACGGTTCAACGGCTCAAAGCGATCGAAATGAAGTAACGCCAGAAATGTATGCAACACACCTAATATACAAGTAACGCGACTGACCAAGTCCACTGGTAAAACTTCCGTAGTCTGCACTTAGTTATGATAGACTACAGTAGACTACGGTAGTTTTAAAGCTCTACTGTCTGCACACACAAACCTTTAGAAAACAATAAAAAATTGACTTGAATACAGATGTTGCGATTAATTGTGAGCAGATGATAAGAATTGACAAATGGATGGGAAGACAAGTAAGGTAGGATTCTGGTTAATATTAACTGGGTGTCTACACTTACTTATAATAGTCTACGGTAGCCTACGGTAGTTTTACAACCCTACTGTCCACACACAAAAACCTTTAGATAACAATAACAAACTGACTTCAATACAGATGTTGTGATTAAAAGTGAGTATAAGAGAAAAATTAGTAAATGGAAAGGAATGAAACTCATGTAGGATTCTGGTTAATTGAAGCTGAGTGTTTTGAAAAGATTAATGCGAAACAACTTCTGCATCGAAACTAAAAACTTTCATTGGTGGCAGTTGTAAGTTGCCGGTTCATGCGGTTGCTTCTAGATGTCTCCCTGGTGCACATAGTTCGCCCGATCTCTCGCTTGTCCATGGCCCAACGTGCGTCGACTCGAGAGACCAACAACACAGCAGCATAAGGAGATTTGCCTTCTCCGTTTCAACAGGTGCTATTAAGCTACAAACGCGCGGCTTGGTTTTCGTAGAGATTTCGGCACTGCGCCTTCTACACCTCAAAGCATTCGACGATAGCACCAGTAATTTCAAGACTCTCCGAGGTCACCTGTAGTTTTTGTATGTAGTTTTTTGAGGGGTTTGTGAAAGACACAGTCCATGTACTTCCGCTTCCAACTACTCTGAGTGGACAGCAACAGCAGCGAATGTAGTATCTACACCTACATCTACATACATACTCCGCAAGCCACAATACGGTGCGTCGCGGAGTATATCCTGTACCACCACTAGTTATTTGGCCGGTCTGAGTGGCCGTGCGGTTCTAGGCGCTACAGTCTGGAACCGCATGACCGCTATGGTCGCAGGTTCGAATCCTGCCTCGGGCATGGATGTGTGTGATGTCCTTAGGTTAGTTAGGTTTAAGTAGTTCTAAGTTCTAGGGGACTGATGACCACAGCAGTTAAGTCCCATAGTGCTCAGAACCATTTGAACCTAGTTATTTCCTTTCATGTTGCAATTGCAAACAGAGCGACGGAAAAACAACGGTCTGTATTCGTCTGCAAGAGCCCTAATTTCTCGTACTTTATCTTTTTTGTCCTTACACGAAACGTATGTTGGTGGCAGTAGAATGATTCTCAATCAGCTTCAAATTCCGGTTTTCTAAATTTTCTGAATAGTGTTCCTCGAAAATAGTCGCCTTTCCTCTAGGGATTCGCATCTGAGTTTCCAAAGCATCTCCGCAATACTTGCTTGTTGTTCAAACCTACCAGTAACAATTGTAGCACCTACTGTAACTGTTTCCATGCCTTCCTTTAAACCGGCTTGTTGCGGACCCCAAACACTAGAGCAGCACCAAAGAATACGTCGCACCAACATCCTATATGTGGTCACCTTTACAGATGAAGCACAGTTTCCCAATATTCTCTCAATAAACCGAAGTCGATCATTCGTCTTCCCTACCACAATCTTGACATTATCATTCCGTTTTGCACCGCTTTACAACGTTACCCCCAAATATGACGTGGCTGTGTGAAGCAGGATGCTGCTAATGCTGTATACAAGCGTTACAGGTTTCTTTTTTCCTACTCATCAACATTAACGTACATTTTTCTACATTTAGAGCCAGCCACCATTAATCACACCAACTATAAATTTTGTCTAAGTCATCTTGTATCATCGCGCAATCACTCAACTTCAAGACATTACCGAACATCGCAGTATTATCAGCAAACAGTCGCAGATTACTGTCCACTAGATCATTTGTGTATACAGAAAACAATAGCGGTCCTGTCACAGTCCTCTTGAAGAGACACTTATCTCTGATGCACACTCGCCTTTGAGGACAACATACTGGGTTTCATCACTCAAGAAGGCTTCGAGCCACTCACATATCTGGGAACCTATTCCATATACTCGTATCCTCGTTAACAGTCTGCAGTGGGACACAGCCTCAAATGCTTTTCGAAAGTCCAGATCTCCAGACATGCTCACAAAAATATGGGATGAGTTTGACTATCGTATGGATGTTTCTCGTGCCTCCGGCGGAAGATTAGTTTAAAGTTTGTGAAAAGAAAATGAAAATTTTGGTCCCAAACATAATTGTAAATAGTACGACAAGGATGTATGTGCCCCATTCGACGAAAAAGTTTCGTTACTGGATTAATAAAAGAAAGAGAAAAGTTAATGCTTGAAGTGTGCTACAAATTCTCCCCCAAGTTGAGTACAACGCACTGAATTTTCATACAACCACGTGAATCTGTAATAAAAGTCCTTTTTTGGGACGTTGTTCAGTTCACACGTCACACTGAATTGAACGTCGTCAAAGTATCGGCCCTGCGCGTGAATCTTGTCGTTTTGTGATAGGATAGTATTACTAACACGAAGTCTCGTCATCCGTGAATATCTTTTTCCACAAAAGACCTGTCCACGCTTTACATTACAATGAAGGCCCGGCAAGAGTTCACACGTATGTTGATTCTGAGAGGGAGCCAAGGTGTGGGAAAAACTTTGCACACACTTTTCTCTTCTTCGTAACATTCTCGAGAATTTATTAAGCATTTGGTTTGAAAATGTTGCCTCACTGCAATTAGTGACACCACGACTTTGACACACTAAAGCCACACCTCCTCTGCTTAACACTGCCTGCTTACAACTGACTGTCGCTTACAGTTGTTAGTTCAAGCAGCTACCGTAGTTAATGCGCTGACGTCGCTTATACGCCAGGAATAAAATCAGTCTCGGAACTTTGTTGACTAACCGTGTATATGCATGTCATAGTTATACCGTTGTGAATTTGTATCATTCTTTCGAAAAAAAAATATCTCCAGCGTTCGAAGGTTCTATTTTGTTTGATGTTGAAAATATACTCTCCTGAAATCAGAAGAATCTGTTTGAAGCACCCACGACATCTTAATCACACTACACTCTTTGTGTGATGTATACAGCACCATTTTACTTGAGAGCACTTTGACTAAAATTAATTGCCTGGTTCATGAGTATGCCTTTTCTGATGTCTTTATTGTAACGATACATCGGAATGCAAGTTAATCGTATAGTTGTGGCGTGCGAGCAGGAGGCGAGATACGACTTGCTTCCGCCTCCAGCTTTATCCACAGCGAGGTGCTCGTGACCGACTCAGTTTGGTGAGTTGCACGTAGATTCTCAGAATGAGTCCGGAGTTGAAAACAGGCGCCTTGGATGTCAGTTCGTGTCTTACCTCTGAGGCTCAGAGCAGATATATCCAATCACTGAACTTCCTCAGCTCGGTTGTGTACGTATGCTCACGCCTAGATATTATATTGGTGCTGGTTTTAACGAGTATCATCCTTTCAAGTTCTTGCTACAGCTCTTTGCATTGCTTCCTCACTGTTAATAGTTGTTGGGATCTTCCTCCCTCGCAGCAGAGAGCCATTTTTTCTCGTCAGAGTCAGCATTAAAATTCTTACAACCTTTTTGGTTCGGCCATTGACGGGCGACATTCCTTTCCTACGACTCATTTATGTGCTTTCTCGGCGTGAAACTGCAGAAGCTAGCCCGTAGGGCATACAGCGGCCAGCGACTGTATCAAATTGTGAATTATATTTTCTGTAACCAGTACACTCATGAGCCAAAACATTATGACCACCTGCTTAATAGCTTGTTTTCCGTCTTTGGAACGAAATTACCTCACTTATTCTGCGTATCAAGGATCCTACAGTTTTTGGTGGGTTTGTGGAGGTATGTGGCGTTAGATTTCTGCGCACAGGTCATGTAATTCGTGTAAATATCGGGCCGCTGATTTGCGTACGCAGTGATGGCACCCAGAAACGACCCGGATGGGCTCCATAGGATTTACATTAGCCGAATTTGGTGGCCGAGACATCAACGTGACCGAGCTAAGTGTCGCAGTGGTTAGCACACTGGACTCGCATTCCGGAGGACGACGGTTCAAATCCGCGTCCGGCCATCCTGATTTAGGTTTTCCGTGATTTCCCTAAATCGCTTCAGGCAATTGCTGGGATGGTTCCTTTGAAAGGGCACAGCCGACTTCCTTCCCCGTCCCTCCCTAATCCTATGGTACCTATGACCTCGCTGTTTGGTCCCCTCCCCCAAATCAACCAAGCAACATCAACCTGAGTTTACTATAATGCTCCTCAAACCACTATAGCACTGTTCTGGCTCCGATACATAGACAATTATATTGCTGAAATGTGACATCGCGCCGGCCGGGGTGGCTGAGCGGTTCTAGGCGCTACAGTCTGGAACCGAGCGATCGCTAGGGTCACAGGTTCGAATCCTGCCTCGGGCATGGATGTTTGTGATGTCCTTTGGTTAGTTAGGTTTAAGTTGTTCTAAGTTCTAGGGTACTGATGATCTCAGAAGTTAAGTCCCATAGTGCTCAGAGCCATTTGAACCATTTTTTTGTGACATCGCCATTGATAAACATAACAAGCATGAAGGGATGCGGGTGGTTCGCAGCTGTAAGCATGTCTTCGATTACTACCCAAGATCAACGCAAGCGGGGCAGAATATCTCCCATAGCATACTACTGCTCCAACCAGTCTGCGTCCACGGCGCGCTGCACGTTTCGAGCCACCGTCCACCTCGATGACAGCGTTTGTGGAGACGACCGTCGACCTAGTGTAGCAAAAATGTGATTCACCCGAAGGGCTGACACGTTTTCATTGATCGATAGTCGAATGCCGATGGTCCTGTGCCCACTGCAATTGTAATTGACGATGTCGTTGGGTCAACATGTGAACACGAAGGGGTGGTTTGCTGCACACTTCCATGTTCAGCAATGTAGGATGAATGGTCTGGACCGGAAAAACTTGCGCGTGCACCAGAATTATGCTCTTTCGTCAGGGATGCCACAGATCAAACTCTATCCTATTTTATAGAGCAGACAAGCCTATGGGCCCAACGTTCTGTGAAAAGTCGTGGACATCCAACTCGTTAGCGCCTTTCACTGTCGTTCTCTTTCTTTCCGTGGATGCTCATGAGAGTAGACGTGAACAATCGACCAGCTTTATCCTTTTGAGATACTCGTTCGCTGGCTGTGCGTAATAATAATCTGCCCTTTGTCAGAGTCAGTTTTCTCTGTGAATTTCTCCACTTGCAGCCCATATCTTCGCTAGGATGATCACCGTTCCATGTCTGCCGCGCTTACATACTTTTATTATCGCTTCACGTGCCGGCAACGCCACCAGCAACAGCCAACATCGTGGTGGGCAATGGTCGTAATGTTTCGGCTCATCAGTGTATATTACTCTGTGCAACCATTGTACTAAAGGGATCGATAGTTAAATTGCGTATTAATACGAAACACTTGTTATGATTTTATCGTGACATTTTCACGAAAAATCTACGGCGGAGACCCGAACTGAACACGCAGACTTTATTGCTCTGCTTAGGAATTTCATTCCATGGGAATATCTGGCAACCCCACAGTAATTTTTGCTCTTTTATGTGGTTTATTTAGCACCTGGGACGTAAGAAAATACGTTTAAAATTTACTAAGCAGGAGTAGTAAAACTGCCCCTGTGATTGTGTCTTATCGAAGAAATTGTCTAGCACTACCGCTAAAGATAAATCTGTTTGTACGTGGGTGGTTTGTAAGGTTCTCGGAACGAAATAGAAAAAAAGTACTTACATCAATGAAACTATTTTTATTTTTCAATGTAGTCTCCTTTTAGGTTAATGCACTTGGCCCAACGATGTTTGCCGGCCGATACGGCCGAGCGGTTCTAGGCGCTACAGTCTGGAAACGCGGGACCGCTACGGTCGCAGGTTCGAATCCTGCCTCGGGCATGGATGTGTGTGATGTCCTTAGGTTAGTTAGGTTTAAGTAGTTCTAAGTTGTAGGGGACTGATGACCTCAATGGTTAACTCCGATAGTGCTCAGAGCCATTTGAACCATTTTTTTCCAACGATGTTCCAGTGCCTTGATCCCATCTCGAAAATGAGTTTCCTCCATGACTGCAGAGTAGTTGTTAACTCCGGCTATCAATTCTTCGTTTGAAGTGAATCTTCGCCCATCAAGAAAAATTTTCAGTTATGGGAAGAAATGGAAGTCTGATGGAGCCATATCAGCTGAATAAGGTGGGTGTGGCAACGATTCATACCTTAGTTTGTGTAATTTTGCCATGGCGACGGCGCACGTGTGCGGGCGCGCATTGTCTTGATGGAAGATGACTTTCTTCTTTGCTAAACCTGGCCTTTTTTCGAATATCTTTTGTTGCAATTTGTCCATGAGGTTAGCATAGTATTCTACAGTAATTGTTTGTCCATTGGAGAGATAATCTACAAACAGAATCCCCTTCACATCCCAGAACACTGAAGCCATGACCTTTCCCACTGAAGGAATTTCTTTGCTTTCTTTGGTGGTGGAGAATCAGTATGTTTCCAATGCTTTGACTGTTGTTTTCTCTCTGGGTTATAGTAGTGCACCCAGGTTTCATCTGTGGTCACAAATCGGCGCAAAAAATCTTGTTCGTTTCTCCCAAAACGGGCCAAACATTGTTCCGATATGTCGATTCTCATGAGTGTTTGATCCAGCGTCAAAAGTCGCGACACCCATCTTGCAGATAATTTTTTCATTTCTAATTCTTCAGTTAAAATGTGATATACCCTTTCAGACGACATCTGGGAAGTGTGAGCAATTTCTCGCACTTTCTATCGGTGATCCTCCATGACCATTTTGTGCACTTTTGCAATGATTTCTGGAGTAGTGAACATCTTGGCCGACCACTGCTCTCCCGACCAAATTTAAATTCATTTGTCCACTTGCCCATAGTTGAATATGAAGGAGCAGAGTTCCCTAGTGTATTCTGGAAATAGGCAAGAATGCCCTTTGTTTTCATACCTTTCTTTACGAAGCACTGCTCGAATCTCGATTTTTTCCATCTTCGAAAATCACTACGCTGGAACAAGAACAGAGCCACGTCCCTTGCACAGCTCTCTTCCAAGAGCACTGACGTGGCACGTGTTACAGGCAACAGTCCATTGAATATTACGTGAACATCTCGTTGGGCTAGTGCTGACCTCTCGTGGTGATTCCGAGAAGTTCTCAAACCACCCTCGTATAATTAAGGTATGATTAAGAGACTGGAAGACTTTTGTGCATTCGGTGACATTTTAATTTATACAAGAGCCGACTCTAAAATTATATTTGTTTTTGAGTGGACGATAATCATCGCATAGGGCTTCCTCAAACCAAACTTTGGAAACGGGAGATGAAAACTTTGATAAAAATGATGCTTATCCTAAAAATGCGTCCACTTAAAGAGAAGGCGAATGCAACCTGAGCAGTAACTCTAAAGCGTTAGTTACGTAAGAGGTATTTGCATTTCTGGAAAAAATATCGAAACGAACTACGCTATCTGGACGCACACTTTCCATAAGGTTGAACGTCTTGTAAGTAACATGCCGTGTTATCTTTTCTCTGTGGAGAAGGTAAGAGAAAACTCATCTACGCTCGTAGCCCTTCTGCCTGCCACAGACTCAGAGGAAGAGAGAGAACGAGTGCTTGCAGTGAAATTTCAACTTCTGCGCCTGACACATGCTCACGTAGCGCCTCTAGTTGGCTAGCAGTTTCTCATCTTTCTCGTCGGAAGAGTCTCGTACCTCCAAAAAAATGAGTAGAGACATATTTTACAAAAGTACGACAGGCGGTAAAAAATGGTTCAAATGGCTCTGAGCACTATGGGACTTAACATCTATGGTCATCAGTCCCCTAGAACTTAGAAATACTTAAACCGAACTAACCTAAGGACAGCACACAACACCCAGCCATCACGAGGCAGAGAAAATCCCTGACCCCGCCGGGAATCGAACCCGGGAACCCGGGCGTGGGAAGCGAGAACGCTACCGCACGACCACGAGATGCGGGCGACAGGCGGTAAATTCTGTTTAATAATGACTAGAGGTCTCCACTCATTTATGAATTTCAGTCAATAAACTTTATTTATTTTCATATCCATAAGCGGATTTTAAACTTTGCAAGTTTCTACGCGATAGAACGTGTCTCACCAGATGTAAAAGACTTTTAATATCATAAGGAACGTAATGGCACTACCCGATAAGAATCAATATATATTTAGACCGAACAAGAACATTAGCAACCTCTCTGTTTAAATTCCCTTATTTATCGCTGCATTGCACAAACATTCGACAACGAGGCACTAACGCCTCAACGGCCTTAAGACGTGTGGCATTGTCTTCATTATTAACTGTTGTTACTTAATATCAGAGCACGAATCCTTTACATAAAGTTAACTTCAGTTATTTCGAAAGAGATGGGGCAACGATTATTTGTATATTGGAGAACTGGGTGCAGAGTCAGATCAGACATAATCCAACACTATTTTTTTTTTTTGTTAATTCACGAGATTACAGCTGTCGACGATTAGTCAGAGACGTCAAAAACTTACTGTAATGTAAAAAACTTGTAAGTAGTGAAAAGGCTCAAATAACAAGTGAAAATTTTTGTCAAACACAATAAACATATTTATGGTTGTAGTATTTAATGGGGATATCAGTTCTGATTTCAGTGGTGGAGAATATTATTTCGTACACTTAGTAAACACTATCCGCAATGAATAAGCTTCACTGCTATTTCTCTTGTGACATCTTGTTCTTTGATTACTCCTTTCCCTGGCCGCCCCTACCACGCCGTTATTCACCACTAGAAACTCGACTGACTCCTCTTCATCTTGACCGGAGAACGCGGGTAATGACCGGATCAAATCATTACAAGCTTGCGAGTCTGAGGATTTTGGCTCATTCCTCATCGTTTTCGTATTCTCCTGAAACGCAAAACCCTCTGGCCCATAAGAATATACACTTAATTACTGGAAAATTTCTGTGCAATTAATCCGTTTGATTGACAGGCGATGTGTTGTTCTGCTCATATGTGAGGGTCTACCTTCATCTGAGATTGATTCCAACTGGAGAATTCCACTGATAGAGGTGAGGTAGCGGTTCAGTTCACAGTTCGGCCATCCCGCTTTAGGTTTTCTCTATTTACCGTACATTGTGAACGTGAAATGCTGCCGTAAAAAATTGGTACAGCTTTTTAGAGGTTTCCAATTCATTAAAGATTTATTGTTACATTAGTGCATATTGAGTACATGAGATGATTACATTTACAAAGCAAAAGCACAATCGGTTCTGAGGTTCCAGGTATCGACCCATTCTGTAACACCCATACTAGTACGTGGTGTAGCCTCCATGGGCGGCAATGCAGGCGCTGACTCTGACTTGCCGGCCGGGGTGGCCGAGCGGTTCTAGGCGCTACAGTCTGGAACCGCGTGACCGCTACGGTCGCAGGTTCGAATACTGCCTCGGGCATGGATGTGTGTGATGTTCTTAGGTCAGTTAGGTTTAAGTAGTTCTAAGTTCTAGGGGACTGATGACCTCAGAAGTTAAGTCCCATAGTGCTGAGAGCCATTTGAAACATTTGACTCTGGCTTCCAGACGATCGTGCAGATTGCGAATACTGTCCTGGGATACGTTATGCCACGCATGCTCGACAAATTCACGTAGTTTTGTAATAGTTGTTGGTTGACGAGCCGCTCGAGTTACTTGTAGTCCATCATATCCACATGTGCTCCACTGCAGAGAAATTCAGAGATCGTGCTGGCCAGTGAAATTGCTGTACGTCTTGCAGAGCACGTCGAATTTCATGGGCAGTGTGTGGGCCAGCATTATCGTTTTGGAACAACACATCACCTTCCTGTTGCAAGAACGGAAAAAGAACGGATCTAACAACATTTTGCACGTACCGAGCGCTGGTTAGGCTTTCCTCCAGGAACGACAAATGTGAACGAGGGTTGTAGCTTATCACACCCCAGATCATAAAGCCCGGGATGGAACCAGTGTGTCTTGGAAGAAAGCACTCTACGAGACAGCACTTACCAGGTCCACATCGTACGCGTAAACGACCATGACTTTCGTGCAGGCAGAATCTGCTTTCATCGCTGAAGTCAACGGCGCACCATTCCGTTTTCCAAGCGATCCTCTCACAGCAACAGTCGAGCAGTGCACGTCGATTTTTTTTCATCTTTCATTCTTCTCCCAGATGAGAGGCACATGGATATCATACTGCTCGTTGGTGCCTTTATTTTGGCTGGGAGAAAGGATTTTCCTGTTGCCTTTGAGTATCTACTCCTCTACGCTTTGTTTCGCGTGGGAGGGTGGTAATGATCGTGGCATCTGCCCTAGTCTCCCTAGAACGTCAGCAAGGATCTGTTCCATTTCCTCTTGGTTGAATCTTTGCTATTTGTCTTCCTCATCTAGTGTTCAACGTGTGGTCACTTGATGTGAGCTGTGTCCGTGTTTTTAGATGTCGTCTTCCTTTTCAGTTTCATCTTCAAGTAGGTGTTTTATCTTGTCCTCTTGTACACCTGTGATGGTAAATCTTATTGTCGTTGTTGTATCAATCGCCTTTATGCAAATTTTGCTAATTATGGCCCGAAGGAGATATTTAGTTTTGGACATATTAGGACATATATTGTCTTTCTACGAGTTCGGTTATCGCTTTTTTGTTCTGATATCGGTTGGTGCCAATTTTGGCAGTTAATTCCAGCCATCTTTTCTTTAGTGGTTTTACCTTTCAGGTTTGGAAGACTATATTGTTTCTAGTCCTGGGATTCATCTTTCCCGTACTCCTTGATATTGACATTTCTGTTGCAATTATTTTTTCTGCTATTGTTGGTTTGCCATCTATTCTGGTGCAGAGTAGTGTAGGCAGGGACGAACGACGGTTTTGCAGGTGTATACCATAGTTTCTATTTCTGCGTCATTTGTCTGGCCTCTTAGCAGACGAAGTAAATTTAGCCTTGTTTTAGCTTTTGCTGCGATGTGTTTGCATGCTGGATCCATGACATGTATTTGTGGAGGGTGGCCCCACATATCTTGAATTGTCTTTTGCGGTGATGGTTTGTCCCCAAAGATTTTTTTTACTTCTTCTGGTTTTTGGCTACGGGTACGGGCTTTCTTATGTTTGAAACGTATTAGTTATGTCTTAGATGCATTGGGCTTAATTTTCCTCTCCTGAGCCCTTCTTCTAGGGGAGTTAGACAGTCTTGTGATTGTTTGTTCGTTTCCACCGTTGTAGGTGCGTGGCATCAGTGTGCCGTATCGTCGGCGTAGGGTGTTAAACCCGCGTTCCATTTGGTGGGGCCTGGGATGTCTGCTGTGTATAAAGTATGTAGCAGAGGAGAGATGGTGACTCCCTGTGGTACTCCTGCTTTTGGTGTGAAAGGTTTCGATGCGGAATCATTTATGACAACTTTGGACGTGCAATTGTCTAGCATGTTCGACAAAAGGGTAGTAAAATTTGGTGGTATATCTACTTTGAGGAGCTTCTAGTACAGTCCCTCATCCCACACTTTGTCGAACGTCCTTTCTAGAAATAGTGCGGATGCACAATACAGGAAATTTAGGCCTTCGATCAGGCCACTGCATAATTTTCCAATGGGATGTACAGTGGAATGGTGCTTGCTAACACCCGGTGGCATTTTAATATTTTGTAGTTTCTTTCTGCGAAAGTGGCGAGTATATTTTTAATTATTGTTTCGTATCTTCTCCTAATTCAGAAAGTCGAGTGATTGGGCGATAAGATCGTGAGCCGTTAGGCGGTTTTGCTGGTTTGGGAAGCATCGCAATTTTGCCTGTTCCCATTGAGTATAGACGTGGCGTATTTTCAGGGTTGCATTGTATAGTGCTTTTTTCCCCTAAGAGATAGGCAGATTTAGTTTCGTGTTATGCCATCGATTTATGGGGCGCCGTTTATTCCTTTCACCACTGTGGCGTTAGTGGAAGATAGGCTAGAGGTGACCGTGCCTGTACTCCCATTGCCAATAATCTGTTGACAACAGTTCGTGTTGACACGTGTAGACTAACAAGCCCTCTTATGTGTGCTGTGGTAGCTGTACAATTTGCCACTGCTGCCCTTACAATATGACGATCCTCACGGGCGTCTGTGCTGCGTGGACGCCCAGAACCTCGTCTACATGTGTAAGAATGTTCACGTGACCTGCATGTCAGCAGGTTGGTGGAGTCTCTGTAATTGTGTGGGGCGTGTGATGTGAGACCCCTGATACGTCTAGGTACGACTCTGATAGGTGCACGTATTCATGTCCATTGTGCATTCCGACGGACTATGGCAGCGGATAGGCACTTGGTGCAGGGAGTGGCAACTGACCCTTAACATAGACAAATGTTATGTATTGCGAATACATAGAAAAAAGGATCCTTTATTGTATGATTGTATGATAGCGGAACAAACACTGTTAGCAGTTACTTCCGTAAAATATCTGGGAGTATGCATGCGGAACGATTTGAAGTGGAATGATCATATAAAATTAATTGTTGGTAAGGCGGGTACCAGGTTGAGATTCATTGGGAGAGTCCTTAGAAAATGTAGTCCATCAACAAAGGAGGTGGCTTACAAAACACTCGTTCGACGTATACTTAAGTATTGCTCATCAGTGTGGGATCCGTACCAGATCGGGTTGACGGAGGAGATAGAGAAGATCCAAAGAAGAGCGGCGCGTTTCGTCACAGGGTTATTTGGTAACCGTGATAGCGTTACGGAGATGTTTAACAAACTCAAGTGGCAGACTCTGCAAGAGAGGCGCTCTGCATCGCGGTGTAGCTTGCTCGCCAGGTTTCGAGAGGGTGCGTTTCTGGATGAGGTATCGAATATATTGCTTCCCCCTACTTATACCTCCCGAGGAGATCACGAATGTAAAATTAGAGAGATTAGAGCGCGCACGGAGGCTTTCAGACAGTCGTTCTTCCCGCGAACCATACGCGACTGGAACAGGAAAGGGTGTAATGACAGTGGCACGTAAAGTGCCCTCCGCCACACACCGTTGGGTGGCTTGCGGAGTATAAATGTAGATGTAGATGTAGGTACAAGCATCGTTGCATAACTAAAGCAGCACGTCCAACTTGTGTGGCAGTCCTCAGAAAGGACCATCCCACCACTTACAAGGTCACGATTTGGTCCCTTTCAAACTCGATCAGTCAGTTGTAGGAATCAGGAGTGCCTCTCCGTGGCATCATTGCCTGCTTTCTTCACACTTTTGCACCACACTGAACCATCTTGTTGTGAAAATTCACTTTTAAAGTTTAGACATAGATGGAGCTCTGGTAGCTATGGCACTACATTTTCTCTTGGCGGACATCGTTGAAACCACTATTAGTACACCTACACTGAAACACCAAAGAAACTGACATAGGCATGCGTATTCAAGTACAGAAATATGAAAACAGGCAGAATACGGCGCTGCGGTCGGCAACGCCTATACAGGGTGTTACAAAAAGGTACGGCCAAACTTTCAGGAAACATTCCTGACACACAAATAAAGCAAAGATATTATGTGGACATGTGTCCGGAAACGCTTAATTTCCATGTTAGAGCTCATTTTAGTTCTTCCACCTACGCTCAATGGAGCACGTTATCATGATTTCATACGGGATACTCTACCTGTGCTGCTAGAACATGTGCCTTTACAAGTACGACACAACATGTGGTTGATGCACGATGGAGCTCCTGCACATTTCAGTCGAAGTGTTCGTACGCTTCTCAACAACAGATTCGGTGACCGATGGATTGGTAGAGGCGGACCAATTCCATGGCCTCCACGCTCTCCTGACCTCAACCCTCTTGACTTTCATTTATGGGGGCATTTGAAAGCTCTTGTCTACGCAACCCCGGTACCAAATGTAGAGACTCTTCGTGCTCGTATTGTGGACGGCTGTGATATAATACGCCATTCTCCAGGGCTGCATCAGCGCATCAGGGATTCCATGCGACGGAGGGTGGATGCATGTATCCTCGCTAACGGAGGACATTTTGAACATTTCCTGTAACAAAGTGTTTGAAGTCACGCTGGTACGTTCTGTTGCTGTGTGTTTCCATTCCATGATTAATGTGATTTGAAGAGAAGTAATAAAATGAGCTCTAACATGGAAAGTAAGCGTTTCCGGACACATGTCCACATAACATATTTTCTTTCTTTGTGTGTGAGGAATGTTTCCTGAAAGTTTGGCCGTACCTTTTTGTAACACCCTGTATAATACAACAGGTGTCTGGCGCAGTTGTTAGATCGGTTACTGCTGCTACAATGGTAGGTTATCAAGATTTAAGTGAATTTGAACGTGGTGTTATAGTCGGCCCACGAGCGATGGGACGTAGAAAGAGTGGAGATTTTCCCGTATGACCATTTGAGGAGTGTATCGTGAATACGAGGAATCCGGTGAAACATCAGATCTCCGACATCGCTGCTACCGGAAAAAGATCCTGCAAGAACGGGACAAACGACTACTGAAGAAAACGTGACAGAAATGCAACCCTTCCTCATATTGCTGCAGATTTCAATTTTGGGCCATAAAAAAGTGTCAGCGTGCGAACCGTTCAACGAAACATCATCGATATGGGCTTTCGGAGCCTAAGGCCCAGTCGTGTACCCTTGATAACTGCACGACACAATGCTTTGTTCCTCGCCTGGGCCCGTCAACGCAGACATTGGAGTCTTGATAACTGGAATCATGCCTCCTGGTCGGACGAGTCTCGTTTCAAATTGTATCGAGCGGATGGACGTGTACGGGTATGGAGACAACCTCATGAATCCATGGACACTGCATGTTAGCAGGGGACTGTTTAAGTTGGTGGAGTCTCTGTAATTGTGTGGGGCGTGTGATGTGAGACCCCTGATACGTCTAGGTACGACTGACAGGTGACACGTACGTAAGCATCCTGTCTGATCACCTGCACCCATTCATGTCCATTGTGAATTCCGACGGACTATGGCAGTTCCAGCAGGACAATGCGACACCCCACACAGAATTGCTACAGAGTGGCCCAAGGAAAACTCTTCAGAGTTTAAACAGTTCCATTGGCCACCGAACTCTCCAGACAACAACATTATTGAACATATATGGGATGCCTTGCAACGTGCTGTTCAGAAGAGATCTCCACCCCCTTGTACTCTTACGGATTTATGGACAGCTCTGCAGGATTCATGGTTCCAGTTCCCTACAGCACTACTTCAGACGTTAGTCGAGTGCATGCCACGTCATGTTGCGGCACTTCTGCGTGCTCGCAGGGGCCCTACCCGATATTAGACAGGTATACCAGTTTCTTTGGCTCTTCAGTGTACTATCCACAGGTGGCATATGCGACCATCTGATCAAAATCGACATCGTCTTTCCAGGTGTACTAATTTTTTCTGGCATAGTAGTTAGAAAAAAAGAGACAAAGCCGACTTTCGTGCCTATCTTCGTTCAGTCCGAAATTGTGCTACCTCTCTGAGGATCTCGTCGTTGATGTAGTGCTAACCACTAATCTCCACTGCTTTATGTTATCTTTCCGGGATTTTCTCCTCAACACAGCATGTCAGTTTATATGGAATACACGAAACACTCTCCTTTCTAGCATTCAACAGACATATCTTCGGTAGCCCTCGCTGCTGCATGTACACTATGCAAACCTCGGTCACCGCATTCGCGGCAGGTTGTCAAGCTGTCTAAAGTAAGAAGTCCAATTGTTAAATACATCCTTACAAGGGAACCTCCCCATCGCACCCCCCTCAGATTTAGTTATAAGTTGGCACAGTGGATAGGCCTTGAAAAACTGAACACAGATCAATCGAGAAAACAGGAAGAAGTTGTGTGGAACTGTGGAAAAAATAAGCAAAATATGCAAACTGAGTAGCCCACGCGCAAGATAAGCAACATCAAGGATCATGCGAACTCAGGAGCGCCGTGGTCTCGTGGTTAGCGTGTGCACCTATGGAACGAGAGGTCCTTGGTTCAAGTCTTCCCTTGAATGAAAAATTAATTTCTTTTATTTTCGCAATGTTATGATCTGTCGGTTCGTTCATTGACGTCTCTGTTCACTGTAATAAGTTCAGTGTCTGTGTTTTGTGACCGCACCGCATAAGCGTGCGATTAGTAGATGAAAGGACGTGCCTCTCCAATGGGAACCTAAAACATTTGATCGCAAGGTCATAGGTCAACCGATTCCTCCACAGGAAAACACGTCTGATATATTCTATACGACACTGGCGACGGAATGTGCGTCACATGACAGGAATATGTTGTCGAGCCACCTAACTTGTATACTTGGCGAATGGGTAAAAAAATTCTTCTACCTTGCCCGATTTAGGTTTTCCTGTGGATGTGATAATCACCCCCAAAAAAGTGATGAAAAAATAAGAGTTTGTCACATAAACTGCAACAAATGAATGCAACAGTTTCACAGTCGCACAGTTTTCCCTGTACTCTGTCAAAACATATGTTTTTAACGTTTTCAGATTTTTCGGTTTAGGTGTAGCGTCGCCATACTACGGCGCAGTTACCTCACATCAGACGGACGGACGGACAGATAATAATTGTCTGAAAATAAAAAATTAAATTTTTCATTCGACGGTAGTCTTGAACCAAGGACCTCTCGTTACGCAGGGACTACGGCGCTCCTGAGCTCAAATGTCCTTGATATTGCTTATCATGCGCATGGACTACTCAGTTTGTGTATTTTGCTTATTTTTTCCATAGTTCCACACAACTTCTTTCTGTTTTCTCGATTGATCTGTGTTCAGTTTTCAAGGCCTATCCACTGTGCTAACTTATAACTAAATCTGAGGGGGGTGCGATGGGGAGGTTCCCTTGTTAGTAGGGTAGAGTCTTTTACCTTGGAACACATTTCAGATTTCGCTCTGAATTAGAAGTTTAATACATTTTCTTGTTTCACCTCTAAATGAGGGCATTCACCTTTTATGTGCTGCAGTTTTCCTCTGAAACAACACAAGTTACTCTGGGAAATAATGGTTTATTCCGAATGTAAAAACATATTCCAAAATACGACGTGGACATGTACCGAAGAGCCGGCCGTAGTGGCCGTGCGGTTCTAGGCGCTACAGTCTGGAACCGCGTGACCGCTACGGTCGCATGTTCGAATCCTGCCTTGGGCATGGATGTATGTGACGTCCTTAGGTTAGTTAGGTTTAAGTAGTTCTAAGTTATAGGGTACTGATGACCACAGCAGTTAAGTCCCATAGCGCTCAGAGCCATGTACCGAAGAACAAATATTTTATTGAAATTTTGAAGAGAAAACCTTGTCAGTACTGTATTTAGTGTTCTACTTTTTACATTATTACCTACTACACACCAATAATCAGGAAGTTAGATCAAACTACTCAGAGTATTATCAAAAACCAACAACAAGTTAAACGTATTTTGAAATTGAAAGAAGTCAATTGCGCAGGTACACGTGTCCGGAAAAGTAATCCGATTCGACGCAAATGTTAATGATTGTTACCTTTGACGTGGGATCGGCAATTTAACTGATTGCAGTTCTGTATTGTGGGGCCAGTGTCTTTAGAAGGAACCTTCTCCTTTAGCCGGCCTGCTGGGCAGTAATTGTCCGAGCACAATAAGATTTACGACTCACTGGAACACGAATGTGGCAGATATTGGCAATCTAAGCATTTTAGATCGGTTTTATAAGGCAAATTTTTGACATGTATGAGCTTCTTTTAGCTCGATAAAATATGGTGTCACTCAAGAGTAACGAAAGTTAGTGACAATTTTACTCGCGAGAAGAAGAATGGGAGTTGGCCTATACCCCTACAGTGAAACACCTTCCTGTTGTATATGAAGTAAAACAGTTCAACTTCTGCTGGGAAGCCGTTCATGACTTTGGATCTGAGCTTAATATGTACTATTATGAGCTATTATTCTGACAGCAGATGCGTTGCTCAGTTCGACCCTGCCATTGCCACTCATAGAACAGCTGCCAGATGCTGCCTTTCTGAGATGCAGTGAAGAAGTTGGGGAATGGATGACACAAGCAACAAATATACCGCTCGGTAGAGAAACGCACTAAAGCACCTGAGTAAAAGTCCATCTGCCAAAGGTTCATTTGTCTCAAAGCAATATCCGTACCCAGGAAAGTGACCCCAGATAAAATATTTAATAGAAAGCACATATTATAGTTTTATTTTTGTTCTTAAAATGTGATGTCAAGGCGTTAACTGTTTAAAAATAATTTATTAAACTACTTTGTAAAGGATAAGTACACTAAATTAGACATAGCCAAATTTCATAAATTTTATGTAAATGAAAAGATTAAAATTTTTTAAAATACATGGTTGCACTATCCGGATCTAGTCTCCTTATTCTGTTTAAATTATATAGTTAAGGTCAAAATGGTTCAAATGGCTCTAAGCACTATTGGACTTAACATCGAGGTCATCGGTCCCCTAGACTTGGAACTACATAAACCTAACTAACCTAAGGACATCACACACGTCCCTGCCCGAGGCAGGATTCGAACCTGCGACCGTAGCGGCAGCGCAGTTCTGGACGGAAGTGCCTGGAAGAGCTCGGCCACAGCGGCCGGCAGTTAAGGTCATTTTGATAAATAATGAAGTAATCAGTGTAGGTTTG
Source organism: Schistocerca cancellata (assembly GCF_023864275.1). Lineage (NCBI taxonomy): Eukaryota > Metazoa > Arthropoda > Insecta > Orthoptera > Acrididae > Schistocerca > Schistocerca cancellata. Next base: position 151,545,461 of record NC_064629.1, read on the forward strand.
TTTCTCATGCCGGATAGCATAAAAACATTCCAGCACGACATAAATAAGATTCACACAGGAGCCTGACAAAAATAGCACTACATATTATTTGAAACAAAGTAATTTATTTATACACTTCAGTGATCTCTGAAAATAGTCTTTATTTTTAGCGTGATATGCCATGCGGTCTGTTAAGAAAAGCCGCATATTTATAACAACAGCTTAAGCAGCACGAAGAATACACCCGTAGTTACACGGTTCAATATGCTGGCAATTCTAGACAGATTACTGTATTTAATGTTTTATTTCAACAAAGTTATGAGGCCGTGTCGTTATGGTAAAAGCTAGCAAACATCCGTAAGAAACCTTCTCGTGTCTCATTAAAGGATAATTATTTATCTTCTAGCATTCCGCCAAGCAGGTCTCACAACAAAGTTTGTTTTCTGAGCGTTCATCCGCTTACTGTTAAAGCGCTTATTTATCCTCTAAATTTCTCATGTCATGGTACTTCCATTAAAATTCAAGCAGAAAAAGTTTCCGTTTATATCTGGCTCCTTTTGAAGTAACTGCATGTATTCCGTAACGCTCTTTTTAAATACAGAAAATTTTCCAACTTTGTTTTTTGGTTACTATACCCGCAGCCCTTTTCGCCCTGTAAAGATTTTGAAATAATCTACATCCCTTACAGTATCTCAATTTTTGACACCTGGTGTAAAGCGAGAAAATCCGTCACTATTTGCACAGTTTTGAAATTTTTAGTTAAAAGAGTTTATCTCTGAAATGCAGTCGAGCCAAGTCGGACCACATTGTTAGAAGATGAGATGTGTCGTTAGTTTCTCATGCGAGTTATGCTTTTACCAACATTATGTTGTTTTCAGCGTGTTTCTCACAAATGCAATTCAGTTCCTGTTTCAGTGTCAGGTACTGTGTTTTGAAAAGTGAAAACATAATTTTTTTATCACTTGCCTGGGAAGGCGAGAACACAGAGAAAAGTTAGTAATTCAGTCTTTTTGAGTGCCTAATGCCAATGATGTTAGAAGTAAACAACACTTAAAGCTTCTCACCTGTTTCTCTGAAGTTGCTATACGAGGGACATATATAAACTGCTAGTAGTGATACGTGGATCCAGCGTAAAATGGTATTTATAAAGTATCTAAACAGCTGAATTGTATGTTACTACGACAGCAAAATATACACGGTCCAGTCGTATTAATGCGAAAATCGCCTATGTTCGACGTCAGCGTGCAATAACCACTCTCATACGAGGATGGCAGCACTAAACAAAAAAAAGTGCGAGGTCATCGTCATGGGTACTAAAAGAAATCCAATAAATTTTGGGTATACAATAAATCGCACAAATCTAAGGCCTGTCAATTCGACTAAATACCTAGGAATTACAATTACAAGCAACTTAAATTGGAAAGACCACATAGATAATATTGTGGGGAAGGCGAAACAAAGACTGCGCTTTGTCGGCAGAACACTTAAAAGATGTGACAAACTCACTAAAGAGACAGCCTACATTACACTTGTCCGTCCTCTGCTGGAATATTGCTGCGCGGTGTGGAAACCTTACCAGGTAGGATTGACGGAGGACATCGAAAAAGTGCAAAGAAGGGCAGCTCGTTTCGTGTTATCGCGCAATAGGGGTGACAGTGTCACTGATATGATACGCAAATTGGGGTGGCAGTCACTGAAACAAAGGCGGTTTTCTTTGCGGCGAGATCTATTTACGAAACTTCAATCACCAGCTTTCTTTTCCGAATGCGTAAATATTTTGTTGACGCCCACCTACGTAGGGGGAAATGATCGTCTTAATAAAATCAGAGAAAGATTTAGGTGTTGCTTTTTCCCACGCGCCATTCGAGAGTAGAATGGTAGAGACGTAGTATGAAAATGGTTCGATGAACCCACTGCCAGGCACTTAAGTGTGAATTTTGGAGTAACCATGTAGATGTAGATGTAGAGCAATAGCAATGAAAGGTATATAAAGCGTGTTGGGGGACACCAGTGCAGTCGTTGACGTAATGCGGAAACGGAGCCATTTATCTGATGTGCAAAAGGGCACGATCAAGCGAAATCTAGCAAGCTCGTAATCTGTACGTAAAGGATCAATGGAGGAAGCACTTCCGAATGGCTAAGTTTGTAAGTTGTTCGCGTCCCGCCATGGTTAAAGTATAATGTGCATCGCAAAATGGCGCTGTATGAAACCGCCGGCCAGCTAACTGTGGTACACCACGAGTCATAAATAAAAGGGTGAACGATGGCTGAGGTGATGTGTACGGGCGAATAGACGTACAACTACGATAATAATCGAAGCAGACGAAATTAATTAAAATTTATACCGCTACCGGGATATTTTTTTTTAAATCTCATTTTGTTTTATATGGTTCATTGACTTTGTTCGTGGCGGACGTCCGAAGACACTCGTTCAGGCTGTTCGTTGATCGCTCACTCAGTTTTTTTTATTGCAGTGGATAGCTAAACCCTCTGACCGAACACGCGGAGCTACCGTGCCAGTGTGGGATTCGAACCCAGGTCTTTTTGCTTGCTTGGAATAAATGCTAACCATTACACCATCACAGCACAATGATCAACATTGCTGCATGAACTACCTAAGCTGAGTGCCCTCCCCAACACAAACTTCAATTCATTTTTCCCTTACATATTGTCACTACTGCCAGGGCTCTCCGATATTGGTAAAGCACCCCAGCATTGGACGTAATGGGTCGTCCTTGTACCATTGGTGATCTTATAGATCTTCAAATTAAATTTTTCCCTGAGACATTTAAGTCTCTCTTTTTATTATCTACGATAAAAATCGAAGCAGACGAAATGAATTGAAATTTGTGCTGCTTCGATTATTATTGTAGATAATAAAAATAGAGACTTAAATGTCTCAGGGAAAAATTTAATTTTAAGATCTATAAGATCACCAATGGTACAACGACGACCCATTACGTCAAATATTGGGGTGCTTGCCAATATCGGATAGCCCTGGCAGTAGTTACAATATGTAAGAGAAAAATGAATTGAAGTTTGTGCTGGGGAGGGCACTAACCTTAGGTAGTCCGTGCAGTTATGTTGACCTTCGTGCTGTGGTAGTGTAATGGTTAGCATTTCTGTCTAGTAAGCAAGAAGACCCGACCGCAGCACAAATTTTAATTCATTTCGTCTGCTTCGATTAATATCGTAGATAATAAAAAAATGAGACTTCAGTGTCTCAGGGAAACATTTAAGACGTACAACTGTTGAGCAAATAACCGCCCAGGTGAACGAAAGGGCTACCAACTGTCTCCTCTTAACGACCGGTTACCGAACTTTTCTGCATATGGACACCGCAGCGGGCGCCCATGCTGACTCCTCCTCATTGGCGACGAAGTAATGCAACTGGACGTCCGCTCAGTGACCACATGTGGCCTTCTCGCGTGTAACGGCTGAAACTGGCACCCTACGAAAGGGAGCAGGCCGTAGGAATGAGCTTTATGATCTGAGAAATATTGTTTGGAAGGCACAATGGGTCAATATATACAACTATTCTTTGGACAACGTCTACCCCTAAAAGCAGAATGTTTTTCTTCACCACGGTGGCACCTACCAGCAGGCCAGTACAACGTGTCACATAGCTAGCAGTGTATGTGCGTGGTTCGAAGAGCGCCACGATTACTTACTCCCCTGGCCACCATACTTCCCGAATTTAAACCCAATCAAGAATCTGGGGGACTACCTCGATCGGACTGTTCGCTCCATGGATTCCGAACCGGGAAACCTACCGCAGGTGGGCACGGCACTGAAGTCGTCACGATTCCACATCCCTGTCAGTACCTTTGAGAAGCCCGCCCGGTTAGCCGATCGATCTAACGCACGGCTTTCGGGAGCGGGAAGGAGCGCCTAGTCCCCGGCACGAATCCGCCCGGCGGACTTGTGTCGAGGTCTGGTGAGCCGGCTAGTCTGTGGATGGTTTTTAGGCGGTTTTCCATCTGCTTCGGCGAATGCGGGCTGGTTCCCCTTATTTCACCTCAGCTACACTATGTCGGCGATTGCTGCGCAAACAAGTTCTCCACGTACGCGTGCACCACCATTACTATACCACGCAAACATAGGGGTTACACTCGTCTGGCGTGAGACGTTCCCTGAAAGGGGGGGGGGGGGGGGGTCCACCGAGGGCCGTACCGCACAATAACCCTGGGTTCGGTGTGGGGCGGCGGAGGGGAGAAGTGGACTGCGGTAGTCGTCGTGGGGTTGTGGACCACTGCGGCGGGGACGGAGCATCTCCGTCGTTTCTAGGTCCCCGGTTAACATACGTACAACCTTCGAGAACCTCACTGACTCTCTTCCTCCATGACTCGCAGCGGTCCACGCCGCAAAATATTGTTATCCAGTCTTCTGACAGGCGGTCGCATTAATGTAACTAGACAGTGTATTAACATTGCAGGCAAGATAATGTTTGATCCGTTTAAGTGAAGTATGTTCTACTATACCAGTCCCTCTATTCATGTGTGTTCGTTTCTCATAGATACACAGATGCTGATGGTCTGGTTCCTTGAGCCATAATGAACAAAGTGGCACAGCGGTTGACGTACTGGACTAACTGTTGGAATGGTCAACTTTTGTTCCCCGTAGGCTCTTTCTGATTTAGGTTTGCCTATAGTATTTCAGGTTGAGTGGCTCCTTCAAGAAGAGCCAAAAGTTTCTGCCAAGTATCAATGGCTAAAATAATTTTACTTCTCTAATGATTACTATTTCGACAGGCCGTCATATGAAATCTTCTACAATTTTTTTCATTCCTTCTTCATCTCAAGACACCCCATAAGGAAAATTAAGTTGCAAGCTCCACAGAATACCTTAAGAACTCTCACAAATATGGCGACTTGATTTTTAAATGAATAACGTAGAGTACGTCGTTTCAGAAGAGGGATTATGATGACCATGATAGAATTTAAGATGCTCGACATCTTCATAGGTAGCGTCAGTATCATTTGTGTTGCCTTCGAGAATGCCACGCCGGCCGTTGTGGCCGAGCGGTTCTAGGCGCTTCAGTCTGTAACCGCGAGACCGCTACGGTCGCAGGTTCGAATCCTGCCTCGCGCACGGATGTTTGTGCTGTTCTTAGGTTAGTTAGGTTTAAGTAGTTCTAAGTTCTACGGGACTGATGACCTCAGATGTTTAGTCCCATAGTGCTCAGAGCCATTTGAACCATTTTTGAACTGAACCCCAGCAATGATTTGCAATATAACACTCACGGTCGTAATAGCTGTTTCACTGTTAAACACTCACAGTTGTTTCTGATAAATGTTAATACAGGAAACATTATTGCTAGAATTAGGTATCGAATGCTGATATCAGACTGAATTTCGTTCTGTATTCGATGTGACAATGTATGACCCCTCATAACACTTTTCTTAGCAACATGGACATTCATAATTATTTTTCGAATCTGTTAACCATAGTACAACGTGACTTAAATGTCCCGTCGGTTTCTGTTCCAGGACGTGGTATCCATGTTTTCGACGAAATACACGCAGGATTAGCACCTGGCAACCGAACCTTACTTTGCCAGAAATTTTCAGTGCTTACTCCGCTGTAAAGTGAAATCTTAATTCTAAATACGTTTGGATTGCGACCTTCAGCATAGAGAACGTGTAACATAAAAAAATGTTTTCAAAGAACACAACGTCCACGTGCGACCTCCATATCTGGAATTCTTGTGTTTAACTTTCAGTTGACCTTGTTCACTGTGAAAATCTGCAAATGTTCAGAAGCTCCAGACATTCACGGCTGGACAATACTTCGTTGGAGGCGTGTGGTTTTTGTAAATCAGGTTTTGGTCTTAAGCATAGTCTTCTGCCTAATGTTTCGCTTCATGTTATCTGAGGCGTAGTCGGAAGCACAGAGCCATTTGAACCATTTGAGAATGCCACACGACAAAATTGAGGGTTGTACACAAGACTTCCTTAGCGTCACTGCAGTTAAAGTAGGCCACTGGTTAAACGATAGAGTATAACACTATTTTAATACGTTTTCTAAGTTTTTTGCGAACGTCTACGGATAAATATCGAAATATAGGCGTACACCCTTAAAGAAAACTGTTGACTCTTTTGGCCTTCTGTATTCAACCCCGATATTATCCTTCGCGGCTTGCTTCTGGACATATCAGTAATCAACCCATTCCACACCCCCTTCCACCTCCAGAAAAAAAGGTAAAAGCGTGCGGTTACTGTTCGCAAGGCTATGGCTGCCTGCCTAATCTCAGACAATATTATTCTATTCTAAAAAGAAGTTCTACGGCTGTCGGTCAGGCAAAACACACTGTCAAATCTGCGAAATTTGTTCGGTAGACTTGTTGCTATTTAGGGAAGAAGCACTTTTTTTTAATTTAATATAAAGAATCAGAGGTCGTTGTCGTTGTGGTACATCGCCTGTACGTGTTACTTCAAACGAAATCCTCCGTCCTTTTAAACGGCGAGCAGAAAATTTTCCACTCACATAAATCGAGTCTCTTTCTGTCGGACCGCACTGTTTGTACGGAGTGCGGAGAGTGAAGTACAAAGAGGTTGCGCTGACGGGGGAGCAAGTGGGGTAGACGGATGGGAGCGTCCAGGAGGAATCCTCGCGTAGCTCAGGCTGCAGACTACACAGGCGCAGGCCCAGCGCTAAGCCGCGGAAACAGGATTACCACTCGGACTAGGACACAGTTTTAATCTCTCAGACCAGACCACAGTGGCCGAGGAAGTCCGCTGCCCGGCTGTGCTAAGTGCTAAAGCGACCGCTGACGCACACCGCCGCCGCCGAAGTTACCCTCACGGGTGATATCAAGCAGCTTCAAGCTGACTCCTCTTGTTAAAAATAAAAATAGTTTCGGGAGAAGGGAAAGAACCTGACAGGTTTGGCTGTTCATATGTTAAGCGATGGATTAACTTCGGACGCCAAGGACTAAAGAAGACTGCACACTAATGCTCCATTCATTCTGACAATGGTTCTTAGACGGTACTTTCTTCTCGCCTTCGCAAGTGTCATGTGTATTTCCAGTTTGCAACTAACCTGCTCAGTCAGTCATATATGTAATGAAATTAATATTTTCACAGCTTGAAGCGCTTAAAAATGAACAGTCGCAAACCAAACGGTTTCCACTGATTATGGTTCAGTTAGCATACTGTAATAGTCTCATTCGAAACTCGTGAAAGCGTTTTTTAATGCTTGCTGGCATGTTGAACCGTTTAATGAGTCAGGTATAAACGAATGATATGGACATGTATTCTACTACCTTTTCGATAAAACAGTGTCAGAAATCACTCTACAAAATTTGTAAACGTTGGATGTACTGATACTTTCATCTGATATTATTAAAGTACAGTACAGCATACGGAATGTCCAATGACATAGGAGACTTGTAGCACACTCCTAAGAATAAGACAAACAGAATATAAAAAAAACAATTACTTCATAAGTTATTTGTGCCGTAGGACGTAACGAATAACGACATTGAAAGATTCAACCGCCCGATTGCTCGAAAATGAAAACTGCATTAATTGCGTAAAATCTGTCTCGTAATTACACCGACAAGGAGAAATTGAGTTTCATAATAACTGAGAACGTACATGTTACCCTAGAAATACCGTCAAATTTTCCATAATGCACATTACTAATAGGGGGGGGGGGGTGGTAGTTGACGCCCACCCTAAAAAAAATCTAGAAAAAATTAAATTCGTTAATTTCTGTTTACTTATATTAACTGGATTCGCTGCGCAGGGTAGCCGCACAGTCAGAGTTGCCCTGTCACGGTTCGAGCGGCGCCCCCCTTTAGAGGTTCGAGTCCTCCCTCGGGCATGGTTGTGTGTGTTGACCTTAGCGTAAGTTAGTTTAAGCTAGATTAAGTAGTATGTAATCCTAGGAACCGATGACCTCAGAAGTTTGATACCATACGACCTACAAATTTCCAAATAACTGCATTCTTTTTAAAGAGGTACTGATGTGTAAGCAGGGTCGGAAAAATGAAAATTTCGTTTAGTGCACTCTTACCAATATCAAGGCAGTTTCTACAACTACCAACTGTACTACTGTATGACCACAAAAACGTTCTAAAATTCAAATTTCGTAATTTGTTGTTTACTTCTACTCACTACATAATTTTTAAGGCACTATTGATGTGTAAGAAAGGTCCTGAACCTGAAAATATTTAATATTACACTTATTGGAAAAAATGACATCTACTACTAGAGTTGGAAAACTACCGTAGGCTACTGTAGACTATCATGTATATAAGAGTAGATTTCGACGGTTTTCCAAGTAGCTTTGGTCAGTTAAGGTAGTACCCGAAGTTTCGATGCGTTGGGCGTGTTGTATACTTGTTTGGCGTTACCTCATAATGATTTCTTTTCTTATATATGCACTCAGCGTCTTACTCCATTCCCTTAAATACCGGAAACATCGAACGGTCTAGAAACTGAGTGAGGATATATAAAGGGCCGCGTAACGTACGAACAGTTTTGTTCTACATGATTATCCTCCTGTCTGTTTCTGAAGAACAAACAGTATTTATAGAAAAACTGAATTTGTCAATGTTTAATTCGGGCTTTATTCGAAAACTGTTGATTCTTAACAAAAACAGGGGGATGTTATGGTAAAGATAATACAGATTTATAATATAGCGCTAGAAAATGCAATTTTCTCAACAAAAAGGTAAAATAAACAAACAACGCTAAACAAAAATATATCAAACTTCGCTTCAATACTTCGTCGAAATTTTATGAAATATGTGTCCCTTATTCATAAAGAACTTTCGCATGTATCAATAATAACAGGGAGCTCTTGCCTTTGATCATGATAAAGAACGTAGTATTGAATACAAAATGACAACAATTTTGGGCGTGTGTGTGTTTGTGTGTGTGTGTGTGTGTGTGTGTGTGTGTGTGTGTGTGTGTGCGTGCGTGTTTGTGTACGGGTGTAAACTGTTCTTGCTTGTTTAAACTGTACTTGCATCAGAAGTAATTGCTTTGGTTTCATAAAAGCGCAGACGTTACCCGAGCAACTAATTTTTATTACTTATAGAATACAATTTATATTGTGCAAGGATATAAAATGCAGAGTGGACTAACACTGAATTATATGCGATTCTGAAGGTGTGCGAAACAAACAATCAACTAAAGAGAAGTCGTCGGTCCCATTTTCTCTCTTACACATTTATTCATGTTACTTCCCTTACCCGGCTGGTCCCGGCAGAGGTTCGAGTCCTCCCTCGGGCATGGGTGTGTGTGTTTGTCCTTAGGATAATTTAGGTTAAGTAGTGTGTAAGCTTAGGGACTGATGACCTTAGCAGTTAAGTCTCATAAGATTTCACACACATTTGAACATTTTTTCTTCCCCTACCAGTTCTACCAGTAAACCTACCATTTACTAGGTCATATATTTACTGTACCAAAACTACTGGCCCGTAGTTTTGGTGGAGCGCAAATGTCCAATAGTAAGGTTTAAATTGTTGGGTTATGTTTAACTGAAAATTTTAAAATATTTCTGGACTCCAATAGAAGGTTTCGATGGCTTCATTAAAAGCAATAAATACTTTTTTCAGAAATTTAAAATACAAAAAACTGACTAGATTACAGTATTTTCAAAAGGTGGGCATAAAGTGCCCCCCCCCCCCCCCAGGTAGTGCGAAGGTTAGTGTCAGTTTATTCATTCCTCTGAAATATTCAGAAAATAATTCACAGAGAGAACAGAGAGAAGAAGCAAAGTGATTAGGACACAAGACCTGACGAGCAGATTTTCAGTCCTGAAATTCCTAAACCATGCTCGGCAGATGTCAGGATGATACTTTCAACAAGTTCGTTGACGATTTTGTTCCGTGATCCCTACGATTACAATGTTGATGTAACCGTTTGTTGAAAATTTTCACCAAGATTATCATCAATCGGGTAGAAAAGAAAAACATTGTATTATAAGAAAGAAGCCACTTTTAGAAGATCGGCCACTTGCAAGTCGGCAACAAAATTATAGAACGGAATAAAGAGTATGAATTATCCCTTTGTCTGGATTCTTAGACTTTGAGAAAACTTGCGATTCTTTCCAAAAAAGTCTCTACTTGCAGTCCTTAAGCAGCAAGACATTCATTTAACTGTTGTTAGCATAATGAAGAGCATACATTGTGTTAGAAGTATAAGTGCAGATATTGTTACCATTGGTACCTTAACATTTACACACTTCACTGAGTTAGTTGTGTTGCTTTTTTTTCTGCGTCAACAGTCCTCCCTCGGACACGTCACATAGTTTACTACGTTTTGTTTTCTGCACAATCGTAATTGCACCACTAGCTGGAGTATGCCTGTCAGAATAGACTAACCGTTTTGCGTCCACTCGTCCTCCTTTCAATACTTACATGTACTGCTGCCCGGGGAACATTAGCATTACTAGCTTATTCGTGTCATCTGTATCTGGAGGTACTAAATAATCTAAAAACATACTACCACAAACAGCTATAATTATTAATCCGCAAGAGATGTAAATACTGCTGTAATGTTTTTCAGTACACTGTCTTCAGTCACCAATAAAAATATCTGCACTTATACCTCTAAAACCCTGTATATATCAAAGCTAAATCTTTCATTAAATTTCATGAGAAATTCATACCTGAAAGAAGAATAAAGTAAGGAACCTGATCTTAGCAGCTCTATAGAATGTTTTCAAATCCTTAATCGGGGAAACGAAAGCTGTAAGTGTTGATGAGACATATATAAACCAATAGCATTTTGATGATGAAATTGTACAGTTTGCTTGTAGTGCAAGCAAGTAAACTTGATCAGTAAATGGAAGGGTTTACTATAGCAAGTTTGAAAGAAGGTCTGAATAAACTGTAATAAAAATTTAGGGTGGAAGGAATGTGAACTCAACTCCTCTTGAATAAAAGTCCAGTATCTAAATAATTTACCCATCTCTTTTGATCAAGGATTACAAGAAAATCATGAGTCAGTCCGCTGTCTGGCTGCACAGTTATTAGTCATATTTTGTACAATTATACGCTGTTAAATTAGCTGTCGCCAGAAATGTACTAAAACTAAATTTTGTGACGTCATTAGTTCTGTAGATGGTGATCAAATCCCACTTCAACTCCGCCTAGACGATTTTAGACGGTGGTGTCGGAAGGGCATGTGCTCAGAACATGACTTCCTCAGTCGTTAATGTCGGCCATAGGAAATAGAACAGCTATCTCCCCTCCCCCCCTTCAAGTAGCTCCTCAGATTGCTTTAAGAGGCTGAGAACATCCTGTTTCATTTCCCCTACCAAAGAAAATTTCTGGTTGTACTGTTGGTCTTCTGTGTGGCGGTCAGACACGCTCTGTTCTCAGCCTCCGAGGCGAACATTTTTTTTTATTAGGGACAGAGAATACTAGAATGTCAGTGGAGGAAGTTCATTACGTTATGATGGTGAGTGATGTATTAGTAAATGAGTGTTTTTCTGCCTTCCTGAGAGAGCGTCAACACAGACAGCAACGCCGAAACACACACACACACTCACTCAAACAGCGAACACTTTCACCAACACTTACCACTGGCAACCTTACACAACATCTAAAATAATTAAAAGTGCATCAGAATAAGCAGTGTAATGCAATCAACCCAGTGAACTTGTTCTAGCAGGCTTATCCATCCCGCGGTCATTATACCGCTGTTGGGATGTAACATTTGTAACTGAACACTTAGCATATAAGCAACATAACAGGTAAAATCCAAGACACATAATATAGGAGCTGAAGGTTAATTAATAACCCCAAGAAATAACTTTTTTTTGCACTCACACACCACTGCGCTCTGTTATCTCTATAATGTACACAATAGTTATAGTACTTTTCTAAATAGTATTTAGAAACATTAATCAGTAAATTAAACTGTAGCGAACAGGGACTGCAATGTTTTCAGACCAGGCTGGCTCAGTGGCTCAGATAGAGTGGTATTTTTTCTTTCTCTCTCTCTCTCTCTCTGCCTCATATATATATATATATATATATATATATATATATATATATATATATATCTTACTATCCAAGTCTTTCCTATCACCATATCTTCTTAAAATATGAAATTTTTTGTTTTTTTTTTTCAATTTCCGATGTATTTTTAATTTATTATTACTTCCATTATAATTACTGAGAACAATAATTGCTGTTTTTAATATGCAATATGTTTTGCAATCCACATGAAAAGCTGTAAAGCGAACGACCTGTTATAAAACGTAAGGCAACAGGTCTCTAAATGAGCAAAAAATCAAATAAAATCGTTCTGAGAGAATGGAGAACAACATCAGAGACGATTTTGCAGTGCCTGTTTTGTCGAGAAGAACGATGGAATGTTCCTACGAACATGTATGCATGTCCGAAGAAACAAATGGTTCAAATGGCTCTGAGCACTATGGGACTTAACTTCAGAGGTCATCAGTCCCCTAGAACTTAGAACTACTTAAACCTAACTAACCTAAGGACATCACACACACCCATGCCCGAGGCAGGATTCGAACCTGCGACCGTATCAGTCACGCAGTTCCAGACTGTAGCGCCTAGAACCGCTTGGCCACTCCGGCCGGCCCGAAGAAACAGGCACTGTGAAGACTATAGCCGTTATGCAATACATGAAATGCATTTGGAGTTGCGAATGCGAACAACCACCAGTTGTATAAGGGCATGACGACATTGGTGCCGGACCGGGAATCGAACCCAGGATTCCCGCTTTACGCGAGCGGTCACCTTAACCGCTTTGACTATCCGTGCATGACTAACGGCCAGATCCAAACTCTCACATGTTGTTCCCGCGTCACTACCTGTGCTCGTTCACACATTATGTAATTCTCGTACAGGAGCGGTCATTTTTAATTGAAAGCTGCTGCCCGGTATCGGCGAGTAAATACAATATTACAGTACCTTGTTAAGAAAAACGATGAAATATCGTTCTCGTTAACCACACTGGAACTGCAATGTCGTATTTGTTCGCCAATACCGGGCAGCGATTTTCAGTTAAAATGCCCTCCCTGTACGGGAATCACATAATGTGTGTATGAGTACAGGAACGACGACATAAGGAATTTTGTGTCTGGTCGTGAGTCGTGCACGCATAGGAAAAAGAGGTTAATGTAACCGCTCGCGTAAAGCAGGAAATCTGGGTTCGAGTCCTGGTTCGGCTCAAATTTTCATTGTTGTCATGCTGTTATACAGATTACTGTTCGTATTCGCAATTGTGACTACCACTCAGGCGCTAAAAGATATGGAACAGATCCGTAGTAAACAGCTTTCGCGGCTCATATTACATAATGTCAGGTTTTGAACAGGACAGGGAGGAGTGTGTCTACAAACACGTATGCAAATTTGACGGTCTACTTGTATATCAGCAAAGCCTAATGGGCGTGACAGTTATTGAGAGGAAATTTCTGCAAGATACGCTGTTTCCATGGCACTGTTTGGACGTGCCGCTCTGTTTACGCGGAGGAAAGCGCGGCAGATGTGCGTGGGAGAAGTGTGGATGGGTGTGTCGGCGGGGCGTGCTCCAGACCACGGCAGCCTGTGGTCTCAGCCAGGCAACCTGCGCGTATTGATCTGCCCGACGGTGTCCGTCACATCTGGAAAACCGGACACACATGTCCCGCCTCTGCTCAAATACATATGGGGCTCTACTGCACAAAATGTCATACCTAGCAGCCGAGAGGCGTCTGCATCTAAAGCGATACGCTCGACTTTTGTCGCTCTTACTGGAAAGTTTATGTCGTGTGGTGTAGTACAAAGTGGAGCAAAGGTCACTCTCGTGGCGATGTCTGTTGCCTATGTTATGGAACCTAAAGACAGTGTGATGGGATTTTATTGTTGACCCCTTTCAGTAAGCCCCTTTTTTCTTTGGAAGAAAGGTGCGTTATTGGTTATAGGACAAAATGGGATTAATTTAATCATGGCATCTAAATATGAAGTGTCGCAACGCTGTCGGCCTCTTCAAATGCAATCCCTGTACGTTAGATGTGAGTCGGGGAACATCCCTAAATTTAAATTTTTAAATCTGAAAAGTTGCTGTATGGCTGGCTGCCATGTTGACATATGCTCAACTAAAGCACAGATCGAGGGTTGCGTTCTGGTGGGGATTTAAGATTTCTTACTTTCTCCTCCTCTCTCCCCCCCCCCCCCTCCCCCAATCCAATTTGCTGTCACTCTCTCTTTTAAACTATCACAGCGTATTAGGATTAAATAACAAAATACATAAATATTTTAATACTTTGCCATCCGCACGTCTCGTACAAATTGATTTCGCTTGGCGCCGGCAGCGCTAATTCGGATTACTTGACTTGTCGCCGGCCGTTCTTGACATTATCGGGAAATTATAGATTGTTAAGTTTTACTAATCTCATCGTTGGTTATCACGCGTTCTCAACCCTGTTCCCCTACTTTCTTGAAATTTCGAAGATATACATACCCAAAAAATACAAAAGTTGTTTGTTTCATATATTTATTTGCATTGTCTGTGGTACTTAGTAGTTCCCTTTCATATGATATGCAGCAAAACAGTCTCCAAGATGTAAAGCAACTCCACAAGACTTGCACATTAAGTATGTTGTTCTTTTTTCGTTTCTGGAACATATATGGCAGTTTCTTCATTTTCGCTTATTCGTTTCGAAAATAAGTATTATTTGGTGTTGCTTTATGTGACCGGAAAGTCTGTCAACCGTATCATGATGAGACGTACGCGATGTGGGCGCAACCTCCAAGTTTATATCACAAGCAGGTACATGGTCTTTTATCTACGAATCAGACACTTTCAATAGAAAATAGTGAAATCGGAGGCTCTTGTGTTCTGTATTGAAATAGTGACATGTACGGAATGCATAAATGATGCGCAGTTAAAGAGGTATATGCAAACCTTTTTTGACCATTTTATAGTTTTTCTGTATATAGGGTAATAACACAACTATTGGTCTGCCCGATCCACTCTTTTCATGTAATTGTTGTAGTCTAATACACTTTTTGGTTTTTTTAATTGTGTAATTGGTTTTTGCACATTTTCTTTAAGTGTCAGTGAAAGTGGCATTATGTATTGTAGAGATCATTCGTATCGTTTTAGTTTTCGAATTCTTCATACCGGTGCGAGAACTTCACCTTCCTGTTGATGACAAGCTTCAAACACATTGAGTTTTGCGCGCTTTAATTTTTCCGGAAAGCCTCTATTATGCCGTATCGTTCCACAAACTCGAATTTTCTTTTCAAGTAACTTCTCTGCAAGTTCTACACAGTTATAATAGTAATCCATGTAGAGGTGATACCTCTTTCCATAAGAAGGTATCAATAGCTCCATCACCGTTTTTGCTAAAGGCTGTCCAGCGCCGGACTATATCTTGAATGAGGAAGTGTATCCCGTACTCAAATCACACAGCATCCGAATGAGTATGCCACATTTCGTAATTTTAGATGGATTGCAAACTTTAAAATTTAACCGTCCACGCCACAGTATCATTCCTTCATTAATTGAGATGTTTTAACTAAGTTTAAAAGTTTCTTGAAACTTTTTGGAAAAATAATCAATTACGAATTCCACTTTGAAAAGCCGGTCGGCATTACCCAGTTTATTGTTGTTGTCGGAAAAAATGTTAAAATGATGGTATTTGCCTGAATCGGTTGCGGGACATCGTTTTGCGAAATATTGGTGTCTCTATCAATGGATTCGTTGACCAATAATCATCGATCCTTGCTTTTTTTACAGTTCACGTAAGGATTGCAAGCTGAAACCATTTTCTAACTTCGGGTCCCGTAACGTCCACAAATTTGGCATTTTTTTCATCCAGTTTACTTCTATTGCAATGTTGACTGTAGTACTTGTTAGTTTCGTTGCTAATATATTCATATAGATCGTTCCAAATATTTAATTCTACGATACCCTCGACGATTTGTGTATCTTTAGGAAATATGTTTGGACCCGGAGATCCTTCAAATTTATCATTGGTCCTCGGTAAATCAAAGTCTGACCACTGTGCTCTGTCTTCTTCGTCTGATTCATCCGACTCCGTTGGTAACTGTACCGTTCGCCGAATTCTTATTGGACGTATTTCACTATCTTCCGATGATTCAGCTACACTTTCATTTTTTTTTTGTTGAGATCCAATGTCTTCTTTCCAAGCGGCCAAGTCGTCCAGAACGTCAAACAAGACGTCCACGCATGCATAGTAAATAATCGCGCCGTCTCTCTCGTCTGCCATAATGAAAGGGCACAAGTACTTATAAAAACAAAAACTTGTTGACGTGTGTAGCTTATTGTTACCTAAACAAAACACCAACAGAATACTGTCGCCGGCCACTGAGCGATACTATGCACACGACACCACTGTGGTGTCACCTGTCATTGAACGATAACATGCACACGATACCAATGTTGTGTCGTCGGCCACTGAGCGATACTATGCACACGACACCACTGTGGTGTCACCTGTCATTGAACGATAACATGCACACGATACCAATGTTGTGTCGCCGGCCACTGAGCGATACTATGCACACGACACCACTGTGGTGTCACCTGTCATTGAACGATAACATGCACACAATACCAATGTTGTGTCGCCGGCCACTGAGCGATACTATGCACACGACACCACTGTGGTGTCACCTGTCATTGAACGATAACATGCACACGATACCAATGTTGTGTCGCCGGCCACTGAGCGATACTATGCACACGACACCACTGTGGTGTCACCTGTCATTGAACGATAACATGCACACGATACCAATGTTGTGTCGCCGGCCACTGAGCGATACTATGCACACGACACCACTGTGGTGTCACCTGTCATTGAACGATAACATGCACACGATACCAATGTTGTGTCGCCGGCCACTGAGCGATACTATGCACACGACACCACTGTGGTGTCACCTGTCATTGAACGATAACATGCACACGATACCAATGTTGTGTCGCCGGCCACTGAGCGATACTATGCACACGACACCACTGTGGTGTCACCTGTCATTGAACGATAACATGCACACGATACCAATGTTGTGTCGCCGGCCACTGAGCGATACTATGCACACGACACCACTGTGGTGTCACCTGTCATTGAACGATAACATGCACACGATACCAATGTTGTGTCGCCGGCCACTGAGCGATACTATGCACACGACACCACTGTGGTGTCACCTGTCATTGAACGATAACATGCACACGATACCAATGTTGTGTCGCCGGCCACTGAGCGATACTATGCACACGACACCACTGTGGTGTCACCTGTCATTGAACGATAACATGCACACGATACCAATGTTGTGTCGCCGGCCACTGAGCGATACTATGCACACGACACCACTGTGGTGTCACCTGTCATTGAACGATAACATGCACACGATACCAATGTTGTGTCGCCGGCCACTGAGCGATACTATGCACACGACACCACTGTGGTGTCACCTGTCATTGAACGATAACATGCACACGATACCAATGTTGTGTCGCCGGCCACTGAGCGATACTATGCACATGACACCACTGTGGTGTCACCTGTCATTGAACGATAACATGCACACAATACCAATGTTGTGTCGCCGGCCACTGAGCGATACTATACACACGACACCACTGTGGTGTCACCTGTCATTGAACGATAACATGCACACGATACCAATGTTGTGTCGCCGGCCACTGAGCGATACTATGCACACGACACCACTGTGGTGTCACCTGTCATTGAACGATAACATGCACACGATACCAATGTTGTGTCGCCGGCCACTGAGCGATACTATGCACACGACACCACTGTGGTGTCACCTGTCATTGAACGATAACATGCACACGATACCAATGTTGTGTCGCCGGCCACTGAGCGATACTATGCACACGACACCACTGTGGTGTCACCTGTCATTGAACGATAACATGCACACGATACCAATGTTGTGTCGCCGGCCACTGAGCGATACTATGCACACGACACCACTGTGGTGTCACCTGTCATTGAACGATAACATGCACACGATACCAATGTTGTGTCGCCGGCCACTGAGCGATACTATGCACACGACACCACTGTGGTGTCACCTGTCATTGAACGATAACATGCACACGATACCAATGTTGTGTCGCCGGCCACTGAGCGATACTATGCACACGACACCACTGTGGTGTCACCTATCATTGAACGATAACATGCACACGATACCAATGTTGTGTCGCTGGCCACTGAGCGATACTATGCACACGACACCACTGTGGTGTCGCCGGCCACTGAGCGATACTATGCACACGACACCACTGTGGTGTCGCCAGACGGAATAAAGTTAATATAATACACTGAGGTGACAGAAGTCTTGATATACCAAGATGCACATATAAAGATGGCGGTAATATCGGGAACACAAGGTGTAAATGAGCAGTGCAATGGCGCAGGCGTCGTTTGTACTCAGGTGATTCAAATGCATGGGTTTCCGACGTGATTATGGCCGCAGACGGGAGCTAACAGACTTTGAAAGCATGAATAGTAGTTGGAGCTAGACGCAAGGGATATTCCATTTCGGAAATAGTCAGCGAGTTCAGTATTCTGCGATCCACAGTGTCAAGAGTATGACGAGAGTAAAAAAAAAAATCAGGCATTACTACTCAACACACACAACGCAGTCGCCGACGGCCTTTTCTTAACGACCCAGAAAGCAGCGTCTACGTAGAGTTGTCAGTGCTAGCAGACAAGCACACCGCGTGAAATAACCACAGAAATCAATGTGGGAGCTACTACGAACGGATTCGTTAGGACAGAGCTGCGAAATTTGATGTTAATGGTCTATGGCACCAGACGACCAATGCGAGTGCCTTTGCCAAATGCACTTCACCTGCAGCGCCTTTACTGGGCTCGTGACCCTATCTGTTGGACTGTAGACGACTGGAAAGCCGTGAATGGTCAGATGAGTCCCGATTTCAGTTGGTAGGAGCTGATAGCAGGGTTCGAGTGTGGTGTAGACCAATGAAGCTATGGTCCCAAGTTGTCAACAACGCACTGTGCAAGCAGGGGGCGGCTCCATAATTCAATGGACTGTGTCCTATGGTCCAACTGAACCAATCACTGACTGGAGTTGTTTATGTTCCGCTACTTGGAGTCCATTTCCTGCCATTCATGGATTTTGGTATGTCACCGGGATGTAGCTGTTCGCGATTGGTTTGAAGAATATTCTGGACAATTCGAGCGAAAGATTTAGCCACCCAGGCCGTCTGACATGGACCCCATCGAACATCTATGGGACATAATCGGGAGGTCACTTCGTACACAAAATCCTGTGCCGGCAATACTTTCGCAACTATGGACGGCTATAGTGGAGGCGTGGCTCAACATTTCTGCAGGGAAGTTCCAGTGACTTGTTGAGTGGAGTTGCTGCACTACGCCGGTTAAAAGAGGTCCGGCACGATATTAGGCGGCATCCCAAGACCTCAGTGTAAGAATTTGTTCAGATTGATGCTTAATAAATTGCTTTAGCGTAACTTACAAGAATAATGACTAATTTATACGATATATAATCGAAGTGTGCACTCATAATTATTAGCATTTCACTTAGCAGGGCGGTTGTGAATAGAGTTCTGCAGACTGTGGCTGTTGTAGCGTGCATATCAGAGCAATGCTGTTTCTTCCCGTCGTTTCCGCCTACCGTCAAGAAAATCAGTGTTTCTGTAATTACTTTTCGTAGAGTGCCATTCCGTCTTGCCTTACTCAACCTCAGGTGGTTTGCCGGTTCTATTGTTGGAAGCAGATACGGTTAATCTTTATATGAGCCTCTTTTCCTGACCGGAGTGTCTTCTGCAGCCAGTCAGTCCGGTTGTAATTTGCAGGATAACGTTACCGTTTTTGACTTCTTACATGGCACTTTATTTTCCGTCAATTATCTAAGAAACGTCGAAATTTATATAGGTAAAAATATTAAAGGTTTTATTAAAACATTTTTTGGTGGTCATGAGCCCCCTTCAGCGTACTTGCATATGCGCCTCATCTTCCACACTATTCTAACCGTGCACTCTCCTGCATCGCTGGTAAAACTTGAAGAAAGATACACTCCTGGAAATGGAAAAAAGAACACATTGACACCGGTGTGTCAGACCCACCATACTTGCTCCGGACACTGCGAGAGGGCTGTACAAGCAATGATCACACGCACGGCACAGCGGACACACCAGGAACCGCGGTGTTGGCTGTCGAATGGCGCTAGCTGCGCAGCATTTGTGCACCGCCGCCGTCAGTGTCAGCCAGTTTGCCGTGGCATACGGAGCTCCATCGCAGTCTTTAACACTCATAGCATGCCGCGACAGCGTGGACGTGAACCGTATGTGCAGTTGACGGACTTTGAGCGAGGGCGTATACTGGGCATGCGGGAGGCCGGGTGGACGTACCGCCGAATTGCTCAACACGTGGGGCGTGAGGTCTCCACAGTACATCGATGTTGTCGCCAGTGGTCGGCGGAAGGTGCACGTGCCCGTCGACCTGGGACCGGACCGCAGCGACGCACGGATGCACGCCAAAACCGTAGGATCCTACGCAGTGCCGTAGGGGACCGCACCGCCACTTCCCAGCAAATTAGGGACACTGTTGCTCCTGGGGTATCGGCGAGGACCATTCGCAACCGTCTCCATGAAGCTGGGCTACGGTCCCGCACACCGTTAGGCCGTCTTCCGCTCACGCCCCAACATCGTGCAGCCCGCCTCCAGTGGTGTCGCGACAGGCGTGAATGGAGGGACGAATGGAGACGTGTCGTCTTCAGCGATGAGAATCGCTTCTGCCTTGGTGCCAATGATGGTCGTATGCGTGTTTGGCGCCGTGCAGGTGAGCGCCACAATCAGGACTGCATACAACCGAGGCACACAGGGCCAACACCCGGCATCATGGTGTGGGGAGTGATCTCCTACACTGGCCGTACACCACTGGTGATCGTCGAGGGGACACTGAATAGTGCACGGTACATCCAAACCGTCATCGAACCCATCGTTCTACCATTCCTAGACCGGCAAGGGAACTTGCTGTTCCAACAGGACAATGCACGTCCGCATGTATCTCGTGACACCCAACGTGCTCTAGAAGGTGTAAGTCAACTACCCTGGCCAGAAAGATCTCCGGATCTGTCCCCCATTGAGCATGTTTGGGACTGGATGAAGCGTCGTCTCACGCGGTCTGCACGTCCAGCACGAACGCTGGTCCAACTGAGCGCCAGGTGGAAATGGCATGGCAAGCCGTTCCACAGGACTACATCCAGCATCTCTACGATCGTCTCCATGGGAGAATATCAGCCTGCATTGCTGCGAAAGGTGGATATACACTGTACTAGTGCCGACATTGTGCATGCTCTGTTGCCTGTGTCTATGTGCCTGTGGTTCTGTCAGTGTGATCATGTGATGTATCTGACCCCAGGAATGTGTCAATAAAGTTTCCCCTTCCTGGGACAATGAATTCACGGTGTTCTTATTTCAATTTCCAGGAGTGTAGTTGGAACACTAGTATTTCACGTTTCACAACTGACAGTTCATTAGAGAGGAAGTGCAACCTCATATGATGAGGATGGGGCACTGTATTGACGGTGACCTTTTGAAGTGAACCATCCTGATGTTCAGTTTAACGCAACGGCGGAAAACTTAAATCACGATACCCAATGGAGGGTTGAATTCGGCTCCTCCCACGGACACGAGTGGAGTTTCGAGTCCCGCCTCAGATATGGATGTGAGTTTCAAACGCGTCTTTGTTTTGTGTGTACTCTATACGTGCAGGATTAAAATACACGTATGTGAAGGTAGAATTTCGTGTTCTGGACCTAGACGGGACAATCGATCCCGACCGATCTCCGTGTCATCCTCTGCCAATGGTGTCATCTCATGCGGTGTGGAGGGGTATGTGGAAAGCACACCGCTCTCCCGGAAGTTATCGGGTTTCTTGACCTTGGAACGACTACTAATCGGTCGAGTAGCGCCTCAGTTGGCATCGAAAGAGTGGGTGCACTGCATACTAGTTCTCCCAAAAAGGAAAAATTCATTACGGTCATGTTTTTAAAAGACTACATTTCTAAGAGAAGTTCACGTGTGAGCGGTATCATAGATTTCTCACGTTGGTATAACTTTGTTGTCAACTAATGTACTCTAGTGACTGAATTTGACGCTGCTGTTTTGAGGAGCATCCTTAATGCCTCTGCATGTCATTCTTATTCAAAAATTCCTCATGTTCACTAACTCATTCCTGATAAACCGCGTTTATGTGGATGAACTGGGACAAGGCTGACCCTTGACAAGGATGTCGTTTTTAGAAACCCAGAATCTACTATGTAGGAATCAACATGGATTCCGGAAACAGCGATCGTGTGGGACCCAACTCGCTTTATTTGTTCATGAGACCCAGAAAATATTAGATACAGGCTCCCAGGTAGATGCTATTTTTCTTGACTTCCGGAAGGCGTTCGATACAGTTCCGCACTGTCGCCGGATAAACAAAGTAAGAGCCTACGAAATATCAGACCACCTATGTGGCTGGATTGAAGAGTTTTTAGCAAACAGAACACAGCATGTTGTTATCAATGGAGAGACGTCTACAGACGTTAAAGTAACCTCTGGCGTGCCACAGGGGAGTGTTATGGGACCATTGCTTTTCACAATATATATAAATGACCTAGTAGATAGTGTCGGAAGTTCCATGCGGCTTTTCGCGGATGATGCTGTAGTATACAGAGAAGTTGCAGCATTAGAAAATTGTAGCGAAATGCAGGAAGATCTGCAGCGGATAGGCACTTGGTGCAGGGAGTGGCAACTGAACCTTAACATAGACAAATGTAATGTACTGCGAATACATAGAAAGAAGGATCCTTTATTGTATGATTATATGATAGCGGAACAAACACTGGTAGCAGTTACTTCTGTAAAATATCTGGGAGTATGCGTGCGGAACGATATGAAGTGGAATGATCATATAAAATTAATTGTTGGTAAGGCGGGTACCAGGTTGAGATTCATTCGGTGAGTCCTTAGAAAATGTAGTCCATCGACAAAGGAGGTGGCTTACAAAACACTCGTTCGACCTATACTTGAGTATTGCTCATCAGTGTGGGATCCATACCAGATCGGGTTGACGGAGGAGATAGAGAAGATCCAAAGAAGAGCGGCGCGTTTCGTCACAGGGTTATTTGGTAACCGTGATAGCGTTACGGAGATGTTTAACAAACTCAAGTGGTAGACTCTGCAAGAGAGGCGCTCTGCATCGCGGTGTAGCTTGCTCACCAGGTTTCGAGAGGGTGCGTTTCTGGATGAGGCATCGAATATATTGCTTCCCCCTACTTATACCTGCCGAGGAGATCACGAATGTAAAATGAGAGAGATTAGATCGCGCACGGAGGTTTTCAGACAGTCGTTCTTCCCGCGAACAATACGCGACTGGAACAGGAAAGGGAGGTAATGACAGTGGCACGTAAAGTGCCCTCCGCCACACACCGTTGGGTGGCTTGCGGAGTATGAATGTAGATGTAGATGTAGATGTAGATGATTTAACGGTTCGCTTCTAGTGTCCCTGCATTTTATATGAAGTCACCCCACAGCTATGTAGAGTAACTGACTTTGCTCCTCGTACAAAATAATGCAGCGCAAGAGGAAGTCTTATTGATCTGTGAACGAATCTACCTCCTCACCACATTCTGTGCATCCCGTAAATTTGTAATGACGCCTTTAGTGGCATTTACGTACACTAAATCTGTGTTCGAGCAACAAGGAGGCAACTGGACTCTTGATGAAATACGAGGGTGAGTCAAATGAAAACCTTAAATTTGTAATAAGAAATCGAAATTTCCCGCCGTTATCATGTAAGTTGGTAAGCGTGCTACGAACAGCGTGCAGAATGGCCTGTAGGTGGCAGCATAGTGCAGATGCACACATACCGTCGCAGTAGGAGTGTAAAGATGGCCGCCCCACTTGCGACTTGCACCAGGGGAGAACAGCGTTCTGTTTTTCGGCATTTGCGTAGTGAAAGTGTGAAACCTACTGAAATTCATCGACGAATGAAAGTTCAGTACGATGATGCATGTTTGTCACAGCAGCAAGTCTATGAATGAAGTAGGAAGTTCGCAAATGGTGTGGCTTCAGTGGAAGATGCTCCTCGTCCAGGTCAGGCACAACGAGTTGTGACTCCACAGAACATTGCAGCAGTTGAAGCCATAGTGAAGGAAAACCGTCGAGTGATACTGAATGACATTGCAGCATGTTTACAGATTAGTCATGGGTCAGCACACCACATTGTGCATGATGTGCTCCAGTTTCACAAAGTGTCCGCAAGATGGCTGCCACGGCAGCTGACGCCTGAAATGAGAGAACGACGTGTTGATGCTTGTGAAGAACTTCTTCGGAGCTTTGAGCGAGAAGGTGATGGCTTCCTTGCAAGAATCGTCACTGAGGACGAAACTTGGGTTCACTTCCACCAACCGGAAACGAAGAGAGCGAGCAAGGAATGGGTCATTCCTCATCACCAAAACGGAAGAAGTTTCGAACAGAACCATCAGGAGAGAAGGTTATGCTGACTCTCTTGTGGGACGAAAAAGGCGTCATTTTGGAGCATTACATGCCTAGAGGGACCACTGTCACCACGTCATCATACACAGATCTCCTAAAAAATCATCTGCGGCCTGCAATTAAATCAAAGCGACATGGATTGCTGTGAGCAGGTGTCCTTTTGCAACATGACAATGCAAGGCCCCACACTGCCCGTACAACAGTTGCAACAATCACAGACCTGCATTTTGAGTGTATTCCTCATCCACCATCCTCACCAGACCTTGCCCCAAGCGATTTCCATATGTTTGGACCACTCAAAGACGCAATTGGAGGAAAGAAGTTTCGTTCTGATGATGAGGTACGCCACGCGGTGCATGAGAGGTTGCGCGGACTAACAAAAGAATTTTTTTCTAAAGGAATTTATGCACTTTGTAAGCGCTGGAGGACTTGCATTGAGCGTGGGGGAGATTATGTTGAAAAGTGATACAGCTTTGTACCACTTCTGCACAATAAATAATATTTAAAATTTTTTTAATGTTTTCATTTGACTCACCCTCGTAAATAGGCATGTAAAACGGTTGTAAATCTCAAATGATAAACCAAGAAAGATTACGTATTAAAAAAAAAGAGTTGTATTTTAAAATAACTGACTACATACCCCGATCCGTCCGACATAATGTCAGCACCTCGTGCTTCCCTCCAACCCAGTTCCGGGATGACTGCTGCAACGATGGCGCCAACGCGCCCTTGCTCAAGAATTGACGCGAACCAGTAATCCGTCGCTAGTAACCTCACAGTCGATGAGCTGTTAATTCCGAATAAAGAAAAATTCCTTCATTGTACTAGGTAAATGCACTATAGGCAATAGTTCTTCGGCTACGCCTTCATGCTAGTATAAACAACATTCGTTATCTGTTTTCAACCACTGAGTCTCTATTGACACTAGTTATTAAAAGTTGGTAGTAAAATAAAGTACTACCCACGGAAAATAATAATAATAATATCTCTACATAGATGGCCGGCCGGTGTGGCCGTGCGGTTCTAGACGCTTCAGTCTGGAACCGTGTGACCGCTACGGTAGCCGGTTCGAATCCTGCCTCGGGCATGGATGTGTGTGATGTCCTTAGGTTAGTTAGGTTTAAGTAGTTCTAAGTTCTAGGGGACTGATGACCACAGATGTTAAGTCCCATAGCACTCAGAGCCATTTGAACCCTTTTCTACATAGATGGCCGAAGTGGACAGCAGCAGAGCCGTTGTCTCTTTCGTTTGAATGAGACCAAGTTTCCTAGTACAGAATTAGTAACGCAGAGAGCGATTTTCACGAAAACCACATTGTGCAGCACAGAGACATTAAAAAAGTTTAGCAACACACCATTCAAAGCTACCATGAACTTTTAAAGTGTGTCTTGTAACTCAGCATATATCCGGAACACCTAGCGCCTTTTAAGCTATTATAACGCTAACCATGCTCATTCTATTTCCTGCGAGCAGTGTATGCAGAGTCGAAACGACTTTCATAGCCGATATTTCTTTTTATCTATAACACACATCCCATGTACCCAACTTTAAGCTGCAGAGTTCATGTGTACAATGAACGGATTTCAGAATTATTTTTTCCGAGAACCTTTGTCCACGATATTAACGATAGTGCTTTTGAAACATGCATGCATCACTACAAGATACGCTTACAAGTGTTAATATTCACAGCGCGTTTGAGTGGGTAGATGCATAATCAAAAATCTAGTTACTTTCAATAGTCGTTTTCCTTAAATATTATCATTTCACAGTTG
Source organism: Schistocerca cancellata (assembly GCF_023864275.1). Lineage (NCBI taxonomy): Eukaryota > Metazoa > Arthropoda > Insecta > Orthoptera > Acrididae > Schistocerca > Schistocerca cancellata. The sequence goes on from NC_064629.1 coordinate 151,571,733, forward strand.
AGATTCAATGACCTAACATGTGTCGTAGAAGTTACTGAAACAGCTTACAAACAGCAGGACACTTAGTCCGTTGTACTTAATGGTGACATGTTGTAGCGGATTATAATGGAAGTTACTGACTTAAGAGAAACATACTACTCACCGGCAGTATACGCACGCAGGAACGTAAGAATTGTTTGTACACCGAATCTGACCTGAACATGCAATCTAAGTTTTCGCGTTTAGAGAACATGGTTCTCATTTCTTGTTTAATTTGGGTATTGTCATTTCTTGTAATGTTTTTGATTCAATACCGTCAAACTGTAATAGGCGAAATGGACGCAACGGAAAAATGGTTCACATGGCTCTGAGCACTATGGGACTTAACATCTGTGGTCATCAGTCACCTAGAACTGAGAACTACTTAAACCTAACTAACCTAAGGACATCACACACATCCATGCCCGAGGCAGGATTCGAACCTGCGACCCTAGCGGTCACGCCGGTTCCAAACTGAAGCGCCTAGAACCACACGGCCACACGGGCCGGCGCAACGGAAAAACCAATGATGCTTTTGAAAGTATCTCATTTTCAGTTTTGTTGAATTGTAGAACAATGCATATTTATTTTAATGGGCCAAAATAGAAAAATCTACAAACGTTATAAAGATGCATGTATTTATGTATATTTGCTCCATATCATCTCCTAAACCAATCTTGGTACACGTATCACTTACTGTCGTGCGGTTCTGGGCGCTACAGTCTGGAGCCGAGCGACCGCTGCGGTCGCAGGTTCGAATTCTGCCCCGGGCATGGATGTGTGTGATGTATTTAGGTTGGTTAGGTTTAATTAGTTCTAGGTTCTAGGCGACTGATGACCTCCGGAGTTAAGTCGAATAGTGCTCAGAGCCATTTGAACCATTTATCCAACGAAAATGAAATGCAGCCCACGACTTTATTCATTTACTGTTTGAGAATGAGAGCATTTAGTTACTCGCAACAAACTTTACACATAATTTCAAACCTTTACGAAACTTTTCTCGCTGACAACCCCCACAAAATGACGAAAGGGAAGAAGTTTATCACTTATTATATTTTCGCTGTATTCCAAGTGTTTCCTTCGAAGACTTGATTGCAGTCAATTCTTGGAAGGAAGCACGTGGGATGTGGTTTAGAATTCACGACGTCCAGGAGCTAATGGCCCCAGTATGCCAATATCGTTTATTTTTGAGAGATGTATATGGGGCCTGAAGACGGCGTAATGGAATGCCGAAACTGGTATTTAAAATAAAATAAAATAGCATCTCAATTACACGACTGTTAGCAAATTTCATTATTAAATACTTGACCAGCCACTGCCCCGTGTCCACAATGGATCAACAGAGAAAGAGGTTTACGGTTGAAAAACGCTTTAAGACGAACGGAAATGTTAGTGTAAGCGTTGCCCTATCGAAAGGAGAAGTAATATGAGAAAACAGTAGAATTACAACGAGATGAAATTCCAGTACTGCTGACTGATACACTAAAAAGTAGATGGTGATGATGTTTGGTATGTGGGGCGCTCTACTGCGCGGTTATTAGCTCCCGTACAAATTCCCAACCTCTGCTCAGTCCACTGTCGCCACTTTCATGAATGATGATGAAATGATGAGGACAATACAAACACACAGTCATCTCGAGGCAGGTGAAAATCCCTAACGCCGCCGGATATCGAACCCGGGACCCCATGCTCGGGAAGCGAAAACGCGACCGCGAGACCACGAGCTGATGATCTTAAAAAGTAGAGGTTTCGAAAATCTTAGTTCCTTCCCTAGGGTGGAAAGAAAAATAGGTTTAGGAAAGTTACTAAAGGTGGGTTGGTGACACACACCCCAGTTTGAGAGGTCCTGCCTGTTATGGGGAAGCTGGCAAAAAGCTGCGACAGGTTTAGGTCACAGGTAATACAATGGCAGCGTGAAAAGACAAGATTGATTAAGAACAAGAGGCACAAGAAATGGAATGAACAGTGCAATCTTAATCAGTAAACGGCTACTAACCAGGAGCACGTTGTAAAATCCCAGTTGCAGGTTGCTTATATAGCGACTTCAGGGGCAACGAACATTTGATCTTCAATATTTCATATCATTTTTGACCAAATTTTAAAAAAAAATACCATCAGAACCTACTCATTAAAAGGTGTAATCTTATAAAGCTTTAACACAGTAAAACAAGTATTACAGTTAGAAACGGTATATATGTGTTGAGGCAGCTTAATTCAAGGTGCGTAAATTACCCAGACTGTATTCATCCATTACTTGAAAACGAGAGCTTTCAGTCACTTCCAACGAATCTTTAGCATAATTTCAAACTCTTAAGAAATTTTCCTTGCTGACACCCGCACAAAATGATTTCCAATCTTTTCTAAACTATTTCTCGCTTACTTGCTTAACGTCAAATAATTAACACATGAACTCAGTAAAGTATTCAGACGTTTGAAGCTGTTACACACGAGAGTTCGATTCTTTAAACAGTCGGGGGTAGGGGGTAAAACCTTATGGTAAAACAAGAAGGTACATTTTACAGATATTCCACGGCCACATTTCAATAAAAAAATCTCTTCCAAATGCGTTGGTTAATATCCTTCGAAGATCAAGTCTACTGTTGACTTGAAGTCAGTCTCCCTCTAACAAAAATGGTTCAAATGGCTGTGAGCACTATGGGACTTAACTTGTAAGGTCATCAGTCCCCTAGAACTTAGAACTACTTAAACCCACTAACCTAAGGACATCACACACATCCATGCCCGAGGCAGGATTCGAACCTGCGACCGTAGCGGTCGCGCGGTTCCAGACTGTAGCGTCTAGAACCACTCGGCCACTCCGGCCGGCTCCCCATAACACTTCTCCTTTTTCGTTGTATTTCCAGTTACAAAATAAGCAGAGACTGTTTCACAGACAGAAAAGAGCTCGAGCGTAGATATTTTCACGTCTTTTCTGATTTTTTTTTTTTTTTTTTTTTTTTTTTGCTTAAGTGCACCGAATTCACGCTTTATTTGTAACAATGCAAGGCGTTACAACGTCTACATATTGCACGTGTACTTTGCATCAGAAAATCGATGTGAAAGGAAGTGAATGGAACTATCGTACTTTATACAGTTCTCTGCGACTTTAACTAAAGGTACAGAAAAAGAAGTAAAACTGTAATTAACATAATTACTCGGTTTAACAGGTACGAAAGACGTAGGAACACTAATTGGGGACTATGAGAATTGGCTCACTCGTGTCAGTGTTCCGCGACGCAGTAAGAACGCGGGTTTGAAGTCGGACGAGGCAGCGAGAACTTTTACAAGGTGTATAGAAGGCAGCGCGCCAAGCCGCGCACCTGTGAGGTATTCTGAAAAGTGCCCTGCGGAGCGTGTCTGCTTTAGCAAACACAGGCCGGCCGCCTTTGTCGGGGCGCGTCTCCCGCGCAGAGCTGTTTGTCAGCGCCACAGGCCCCGCCCACGGCAGATGCCCGCGCCGCCCCCGCCAACCCCGCCGTCCAGCCGCCTCCACCGCCTCCGCCGCCGCTCTCGATCCACATCCAGCGGCGCGCCTGTCCCCACCGCCAGTTTTAAACACCGATTTATGAACGATGTAATTACATCTCCGAGCAAGCATGCCGCAAGCCATTCACTGTAAGTGCACTGCAGAAAAGGGTTTTGTTTCTGCGTCGCTATCGTCGTTTACTTTTCGCGCTTACCTTCATCTATTTTTCTAACTACGAAAGACTGTAAAGACGGCATCAGGACAGTAAGCATGTTGACATATCGCGAATGCTGCAGGACGTTAAAAATTTTCAATTCCAACTATTGTAGGAAAGATGATTTCGCTTATGACTGCGAAATGAGTAGGATAGCTTTTCAGTGCTTTTAACATAAAGCACTACTCAGGACAAAAAAAGTACCATATTGCACATAAAAAGGCTGAAAGACCCGTTGCTGTGTAAATACACGATTTCTGAACAACCCCGGAAAGAGGTCAGATCCGTTAAATGTGGTGGTAGACAAACGGAGTGATTTAAAGTTGAACGACAACATGAAACTAATCATACAGAAGGCCGACGCCACACTGAGTTTTATCTGAGGAATCCTCAGAAAGAGCAGTCCACACGAGGATGAAGTGCTTACACTGCTGTGCACACATACAGGTTGGTCCATTGATCGTAACCGGGTCAAATATCTCACGAAATAAGAGTCAAACGAAAAACTAAAAAGAACGAAACTTGTCTAGCTTGAAGGGGGAAACCAGATGGCCCTATGGTTGGCCCGCTAGATGGCGCAGCCATAGATCAAACGGATTTCAACTGCGTTTTTTTTTTTTAATAGGAACCCCCATTTTTATTACATATTCGTGTAGTACGTAACAAAATATGAATGTTTTAGTTGGACCACTTTTTTCGCTTTGTGACAGATGGCGCTGTAAGAGTTACAAACGTATAAGTACGAGGTATCACATAACATTCCGCCAGTGCGGATGGTATTTGCTTCGTGATACATTACCCGTGTTAAAATGGACCGTTTACCAATTGCGGAAAAAGTCGATGTGTTGATGGCTATTGTGATCAAAATGCCCAACGGGCGTGTTCTATGTATGCTGCTCGATATCCTGGACGACATCATCCAAGTGTCCGGACCGTTCGCCGGAGAGTTACGTTATTTAAGAAAACAGGAAGTGATCAGCCACATGTGAAACGTCAACCACGACCTGCAACAAATGATGATGCCCAAGTATGTGTTTTAGCTGCTGTCGCGGCATATCCGCACATCAGTAGCAGATAAATTGCGCGAGAATCGGGAATCTCAAAAATGTCGGTGTTGAGAATGCTACATCAAGATGGATTGCACCCGTACCATATTTCAATGCACCAGAAATTGCATGGCGACGACTTTGAACGTCGTGTACAGTTCTGCCACTTGGCACAAGAGAAATTACGGGACAATGAGAGATTATTTGCAAGCGTTCTATTTAGCGACGAAGCGTTATTCACCAACAGCGGTAACGTAAACCGGCATAATATGCACTATTAGCAACGGAAAATCCACGATGGCTGTGACAAGTGGAACATCAGCGACCTTGGCGGGTTAATGTATGGTGCGGCATTATGGGAGGAAGGATAATTGGCCTCCATTTTATCGATGGCAATCTAAATGGTGCAACGTATGCTGATTTCCTACTTAATGTTCTACCGATGTTACTACAAGATGTTTCACTGCATGACAGAATGGCGATGTACTTACAACATGATGGTTGTCCGGCACACAGCTATCGTGCGGTTGAAGCGGTACTGAATAGCATATTTCATGGTAGATGGATTGGTCGTCGAAGCACCATACCATGGCCTGGACGTTCAGCGAATCTGACGTTCCCGGATTTCTTTCTGTGGGGAAAGTTGAAGGATATTTGCTATCGTGACCCACCGACAACGCCTGACAACATGCGTCAGCGCATTGTCAATGCATGTGCGAACATTACGGAAGGCGAACTACTCGCTGTTGAGAGGAATGTCGTTACACGTATTGCCAAATGCATTGAAGTTGATGGACATAGTTTTGAGCATTTACTGCATTAATGTGGTATTTATAGGTAGTCATGCTGTTGCAGCATACGTTCTCAGAAATGATAAGTTCACAAAGGAACATGTATTACATTGGAACAACCGAAATAAAATGTTCAAACGTGCCTACGTTCTGTATTTTAATTTGAAAAACCTACCTGTTACGAACTGTTCGTCTAAAATTGTGAGCCATATGTTTGTTGCTATTACAGCGCCATCTATCACAAAGCGAAAGAAGTGGTCCAACTAAAAATTCATATTTCCTTACGTACTACACGAACATGTAATAAAAAGTGGGGGTTCCTATTTTAAAAAGCGCAGTTGATATCCGTTTGACCTATGGCAGCGCCATCTGGTGGGCCAACCATAGCGTCATCTGGTTTCCCCCTTCAAGCTGTTCCCCATGTCCTGGAGACGTGTATGCGCGCGAAACGTATTCGCCTACAGTGTGAGGCCCACGAGAATGACAGGCCGTGCCACGTGCGTCACAGCACGTGACAATGCAGGTCTTGCGAGTGTCAGCAGCCGTCTCCCACGGGGAGCGACTTACTATTTCAGACGAGTTTGATAATTCTTGACTTCGCGTTTAAACGCATGCAAGCTCTCCACGGCACGCGACAGAGTTAAAACCTTTAGTGGGTAACAATTCAATTACATAATAATTTGCCGTGGGCCTGCACGAAGCCGAGTGTTCACGAAGTTTGGTGGACGGGTTACTTCCATACCTTGTATAAAAAAAAAAGAGATAGAGAGAGACTCGTTTCGATATCTTGAAACGTTTATGAAATAAGACAGTTGTTATGACCACATGATACGCGATACATAAGGACAGAAATGGGCGCGTCGTGCACGATCGTCTATCTGATATAAACATCAATAGCTCGAGATCTAAATGAGATATCATTCTACTGTCAATTTGAAATTAAATTTCGATATCTTATGTAGATTCCATTTACTGTAAAGTATGAGCTAAACTCAACCATACGCAAAGTTTACGCAATGTTTTTATCTCTGCAAACCCTTCAAAATTTCGTGCAACGTCTTACTTCATTTGATGCAGCGCAGTAAGTGTGACATATAACGAAAAGAAATTCAGTTCCTTATCGAGGAAAGATATCAGACTGTAAGATGTACAAATATCCACTTTTCTTACTTAATAGTTTCCTTAAAGTCGCATGATAAGTAGACCTGTCTTATATCGGCTGAAATGCTGTCTCTGCATAGGCACCAGCATACAGCGAGCAGTACAACCGTAATAAATGCCGTATTCAGAACGGAATACAGAGAGTAGTACATCGCAGCAAAAAGGTTAAAAAAACCTCGTTCGACCGATACTTCAGTACTGCTCGTGAATCTGGGACTCTTACAAAATACAATTGATAAAGGAATTATAGCAGATCCAAAGAAGAGCGGTGTGGTTTGTCACAGGTCGTTAAGTTAGCGCGAGAGCGTAACGAAGATGCTAATCGAGCTCCAATGATTCAAATGGTTCAAATGGCTCTGAGCACTATGGAACTTAACATTTGACGTCATCAGTCCCCTAGAACTTAGAACTACTTAAACCTAACTAACCTAAGGACATCACACACATCCATCCCGTAGGCAGAATTCGAACCTGCGACCGTAGCGGTCGCGCGGTTCCAGACTGAAGCGCTTAGAACAACTCGGCCACTGCGGTCGGTTCCAACTTCAATGACAGTCGCTATGAGAGACACGTGAGTCGCAGTGAATGGAACGGTAAGAAGCCCTAATAACTAGTACAGTGGGACGTACCCTCTGCCATGCACCTCTAGATGGTTCGCCGAGTATAGAGATGTAGATATAGATTCGACGATCTAAAGCGCCAGGTGGACAGAATATGGCGTGATATCCATGGCTAGGCCATCTAACAAATCATTAATCAATGCCAAGTCTAACAACTGCTTGCATAAGGGCCAGAGGCGGACCATCGCGTTATTGACTTGGTCACCTTGTGCAGCTCGTTCTTTTTAATAAATAATTCAGTTTTTAAGAAATTGTAATCATTTGTGTATCTGTACAGGTACATCACATCTCCCACTTTTCATTACATTCGGATAATTCATTCGTGGTGTGTCTTCCTTTTTTGGCTTAGAGCGTAATGTGAATGAAAAAAAGACAATATTTATCACTCTGCAAACTGGATTTCTGCTGTTAAATCGTTACCAGGTACATAGATATATTTAGCCCAGTCACAGTAATATGACCACCGCCCATGTTTGACGTCGACGTGCAATAACCACCAACAGAATGCAGCTACAAGCACTAACAGCGGAAGGTATATAAAGCGTGTTACGTAGGAGATGGAAGGGGGGGGGGGGAGGGAAGGACGCGGAAAAACCAGGCAGTACTTGTAGCAATGCGCAAATGGAGCGATTTATTCGACGTCCAAAAGGGCATGATCAGTGTTCAAATGGTTCAAATGGCTCTGAGCACTACGGGACTTAACTTCTGAGGTCATCAGTCCCCTAGAACTACTTAAACCTAACTAACCTAAGGACATTACACACATCCATGCCCGAGGCAGGATTCGAACCTGCGACCGTAGCGGTCGCTCGATTCCAGACTGTATCGCCTAGAACCGCTCGGCCACTCTGGCCGGCCATGATCAGTGTCTTCCGGGCCAAGGGTGGAAGCATTTCCGAAACGGCTATGTCTGTAAACTGTTTACGTACCATCGTGGCTAAAGTATACCGTGCATGACAAAATGGCGCTATCAAAAACCGGCGCCGAGGCAACTATAGTGCATCACGAGCCACAGATGACAGGACACTGTACCACACAACCGGCGGTTCGTAGTAAAATTGCGTGCTTATGGAATATCGTCTCAGTTATGTGACTGGATTTGTGATTTCCTGTCAGAGACGTCACAGTTCGTAGTAATTGAAGGAAAGTCATCGAGTAAAACAGAAGTGATTTCAGGTGTTCCCCAAGGCAGTGATATAGGCCCTTTGCTCTTCCTTACCTACATAAACGATTTGGGAGACAATGTGAGCAGCCGTCTTCGGTTGTTTGCAGATGACGCTGTCGTTTAGCGACTAATAAAGTCATCAGAAGATCAAAACAAACTGCAAAACGATTTAGAAAAAATATCTGAATGGTGCGAAAATTAGCAGTTGATCCTAAATAACGAAACGTGTGAGGTCATCCACATGAGTGCTAAAAGGAACTCGGTAAACGTCGGTTACACAATAAATCAGTCTAATCTAAAAGCCGTAAATTCAACTAAATACTTAGGTATCACAATTACGAACAACTTAAATTGGAAAGAACACATAGAAAATGTTGTGGGGAAATCTAACCAAAGGCTGCGTTTTATTGGCAGGACGCTTAGAAAATGTAACAGACCTACTAGGGAGACTGCGTACACTACGCTTGTCCGTCCTCTTTTAGAATACTGCTGCGCGGTGTGGGATTCTTAGCAGGTAGGACTGACGGAGTACATCGTAAAAGTTGAAAGAACGGCAGCACGTTTTGTATTATCGCGAAATATGGGAGAGAGTGTCACAGAAATGATACAGGATTTGTGCTGGAAATCGTTAAAAGAAAGGCGTTTTTCGTTGCGACGGAATCTTCTCACGAAATTCCAATCACCAACTTTCTCCTCCGAATGCGAAAATATTTTGTTGACTCCGACCTACATAGGGCGGAACTAGCATCACGATAAAATAAGGGAAATCCGAGCTCGTAAGGAAAGATATAGGTGTTCATTCTTTCCGCGCGCTGTACGAGATTGGAATAATAGAGAATTGTGAAGGTGGTTCGATGAACTCTCTGCCAAGCTCTTAAACGTGATTTGCAGAGTATCCATGTAGATGTAGATGTAGATGTAGAATGAACGACTGCTGCCGGGTTGTATACGGGCAAGTAGATGTAAACTGCTGATCAAATGATCGCCCAGATAAACCAAGGGGCTACTAGCAATGCCTCCTCAGTCACCGTTCAGAGGACGTTGCTGCTATAGGCCTCCACAGCAGTTGCCTGGTTCATTCTCTCCATTCTCTCATGCTGACTGCTGTTCATAGGCGACGAAGGCTGGAATTTGCACGCCAATACCGCAACTGGATGCCAGATGAGGTGGTTTTTTCAGATGAATCACGTCTTATGCTCCATCGGGTATATGGCCGTTGGTGTGCACACAGCGAAACGTCGGAAAGCAAATATCCTCCAACAGTCATAGGAAGGGTCGTGGCCAGAGGGGGTTCCCTACAGGTGAGCTGGACATTCTGGAAGGTGCTGTGGATCAACACACGTAGTCATCTATCCTTGAGAACCACGTCCACCCCTACATGCTGATTCTTTCTCGTCGGCACACTGTCATCTACCAGCAGGACAGTGCAACGTATCAAACAGTTCGCAGTGTGTGTGCGTGGATCGAAGAGCACCAGGTTGAGTTTACCTTACTCTCCAGGGACCATATTCTGTATCGTTCATACCTATCGGTGTAGTAGGTTAGTCTCGGTAGTGACGTCATTTTCGGTTCTTTATCCAAATATCCTATTCAGTAATCTTCTGATACCTGTTACCGATCGGTCCTTCCACCGATTTTACGACAATTGTACCGAGAGGTTTTGGATTTCGGTGTGGCCCTATCGATTGGTGAGCTGTGGTTTATGTACACATATAATTTGTTATTTTAAACATATTTAGCGGCGACCGCTACGGTCGCAGGTTCGAATCCTGCCTCGGGCATCCATGTGTGTGATGTCCTTAGATTAGTTAGGTTTAATTAGTTGTAAGTTCTAGGCGACTGATGACCTCAGAATTTACGTCGCGTAGTGCTCAGAGCCATTTGAACCATATTTAGCGGTTTTAGCTTTGGTTTTAGTGATCGTGTTACTAAAGAATCACCATAGGACACACCCAGTTGGAAAGTGATTTAATAATATATTACTTTGAAAGAAATATGGCTAGATTAGGTTGTTACAGTGAATGATTACATAAAAAAAAGTTTTCGGTGAATATCCTCTCAAAATACATGTTGTTTTTATGCAAATAAGAGTTTAAAGATCATTAAATATCAAGACATCGGCTCTGCTTATGTATATTGCCTGATATTGGAAACCTTCCAAGGTATCACGCATTTATGACTTACGCAGCACCGTTTGGCGATGAAGTCATCCTATGTTTCTCTACGCAATAGTACCAGAATTAAGCACTGCGTTTCTGTTGTTTGGCGTGGCGAAATGATTAGCGCGCGGGGATGCGATACAATAGGATACGAATTCGCGCACGGATGGGCGGAAATATATATATATATTCCTCTTCATATATGCAACACGTTCTGAGACATTGTTATTCGTATAAGTTACGATTTTTCTGCAATATTCGTTATTACTTATATGTAAGAGCGCACTTCCTCAGTAATTATTTCGTGATTTCTGTGTGTTTAAAAACGAAATGTGAAATTGCTGGAGATGAAATTGCTGGAGATGAAATTGCTGTGAGTGAAACAACCGACAGTGACCTTTATATTTTTCCTTGTCAGAAATAATTCACCATTTTTTCCGAATATGTAGCGATTTCCGAGTATGCTGTTAGACAGGAATCTAAGAGCACAACTTAAATTACTGGGAATGTAACTAGCAGCAGTCATCTTCATAATCTTGCTTGTCACAAGTATTTATCTGCGATCGAATACTCAACAACAAAGATCTCCACCGTAATATTTTTAGTCTGTAGCACCATATACGAAACATTTTTATTCATGAGATGCATGATATAAACTTTAACGAACTGCAGGAGCTCTCTAAATTGCCTTTTTTCAGTTTTGTTTTTAAGACCCAAATCGTTGACGTGTCATATAGGGAAGTGGGCTACTTAATCATTTGGGTCTCTAGGAGCGAGTTATAACCACAATTTGTTTATCTTCTTATTCTTTGAAACTCTCAGATCAATTTTTCGGGTGTTTTTATAGATGTATTAATACAATATCGTACTATACACTATGCCTAACTCATTTACCGAAACGTAAAACCCAACACACGATGTCAGTGTGAATGAGAATAAGCTGACATAATGCGGCATTTCCGACAATCTGCAGAATACAGTCAAATGCGCTACTCGCATGGAACCTGTAAAAATTTCTATGCGTTTCAGCTGAGAATCATGGAAATGGATATACAGCGCCTGATGCTGTTAAGGAGGAGGCAAGAGCGACGAAGTCGAGCACGTCAGCTCGATGGAATGCGGCGTCATGCGTTTCGCAACGTAAACGCAATTTTCGGTACTTGGAAGAATAGCACGCCTGTGTCGTCTGCTAGCCGCTTAGTGGTGCTGTGCGCGCTGCATTGCGCATGCGCGGATCTGCGCCCGCTTGCTTTTGATTGGCTTGCGCAACGCGAACCGACAAAAGCGCTTTGGTTCTCTAGACCCGAACAGTATCGCTTCCGAAATGCATACTGAATAATGCAGGGGCTCTAATTCGAGTACTAGACCGTTCGGTGCTCTTGAGTACCGAAACGATCGGCACAATGGCGGAAAGATACAGAATAGGCACCCTGAACTCCCCGGATTAACACTCAACTGAGAATCTGTGCGCTCGTTCGGGCTGTTCGCTCCATGGATCGTCATCCAGGAAACCTAGCACTGCTAGTCACGGCACCGGAGTCGACATGGCTCCACATCCCTGACGATACCATTCAGAACCTCATTGCCACTCTCCTGCAAGTCTCTCAGCGGTCCGCGCTGGAAAAGGTGGCTATTCAAGTACTGTGTACTGGACAGTGTATGTGGCTGTGACTTCATGTGGGACCAACGATTTTAAACTACGTCCATCTACAGAATACTGCAGTTGGTTTTCAAAGATGACAACTATTACTGCTTGATTTAGGACTAAAATGAGAGGTATTATTTTAGTAAAATGCGATGTAATATTATTTGCCTTGGATAAAATATTTAGCATAGAAAGTTGTTAACTACGGTGTCTAGTACTGGACCCGTTAAGGACAAACACATCATGTTCAGTCATAGCCTCAGAGCATGCCACCACAGTTTACTATATACAGCATTCATATAATTAAATGTTTCCCTGAGACATTTAAGTCTCTTTTTATTATCTACGATAGTGATCGAGCAAGACGAAATGAATTAAAATTTTTGCTGCGGCCGGGAGTCGAACCCAGGTCTTCTTAGATGCTAGGCAGAAATGCTAACCATTACATCACTGCATTACGATGGTCAGCACTCATCCACGAAGTACTTAAAGTGAGTGCCCTCCCCAACACAAACTTCAATTCATTTTTCCCTTACATACATTTTTCCCATTACCTACAATGCTGGGGTGCTTGCCAATACCGGAGAGCCCTGGCAGTAGTGACAATATATAAGGGAAAAATTAATTATTTGTGTTGGGGAGGGCACTCAGCTTAGGTAGTTCGTGCAGGAACCATTACCATTGTATTGCAGTGGTGTAATGGCTAGCATTTCTACCTACCAAGCAAAGCTGGAACATCGCGGATAAGAGAAGCTAAAACTACAAGACGATGATAGAACACTGCACGGTACAACGTGGGATCTACCTTGGTCATTACGAGATGTCATACCTGGATGATACAGCAGATGGAGAGTTTCATCGTGAACCCTCACACTCTGTAGCAGTATATGCCCCATTTCCTCCTTGTGACCGCGGTGCGAAAATGTCTTCGCAGTTTTTGTTTCCCATCCGGTGCAAGATGTAGCACTGGTTAATGGTGGTATGGATTCCACCCTTCAGTTTTGTTTCATGGTTTCCTTAGCCCCGCACTTTGCTCTCTTTCTTTATGCCTTTTTCTACAACTATTTGCATGTTTTTAGTTATGTGCGTCCCCTACTCGACTCAACGAGTGCACTTACTACTTTTCGGTTCCTTACTGTTAAAAAAAATTTAAAAAAATAAAAAATTAAAAATAAATAAACGAATAAATAAAATGAAAAAAATTCACAATAATACTCCAACTGCATCCCTTGAACCACATCCCCAGGGTGGGAGGGAGGAGACATCGTGGCCAGGCCTCGGGTTGCGACCCCTGTACACCTTGCCTCCACCACCCCACTACCTGATCCATCTCCCACATAAAAAAAAGGTACCGCGAGAGCCGAAAAAAAAGCAAGAAGACCCGAGTTCGACTCACGACCGCAGCCCAAATTTTAATTCGTTTCGTCTGCTTCGATCATTATATACAGCATTGTCCAACTTAGTTTTCTTCCCATAACAATTGTTGTAATTTGTCATATAGCTCATTATTTAATGTGTCATTTATTTTAACTAAGAATAATAATTCTACATCGCATTTTACTGATATAATTTCTCTCATTTTAGTCCTATATCAAACAGTAGCAACTGTCATCTTTGAAATCCCCCTGAGATACTGTGTAGATTCATCTAGATTAAAATCTTGGTCCCACAGAAATTTCACAGACAAACTTTCACGCGTCACTAACGATGACATAGTACACGAAAACCGGTTTGTAAAGTAGTAAATATTGTTGAATATTACACCAGTGTTGTGGTTTTTTCATTCATAATTTCTTTAGGCGCATTAGATTTTCGTATGTTCTGAATCTGCTGTCACTTTTAGCATTAAGTACTGAATATCTGCATGTCTTCACCTTTTTCAAACATTTTTTCTAACTGTGCAACCTCCCCGTAAATAAATATGTAGTTTACGAACAGTCTCAGAGTGCTAAAAGTTTCTCGGACCTTACGAACGAACAAAAATCTTGAATTTTACACAGTAGGTACTTTCGAAAGCCGTTTTGATTCAATCATAGTTGGATATTATGGATTAAAACGGTTTCTAATGAAGGAACATTTAGTGTCTCTAACCTAAAACCTTCACTTCAGCAAAAAAGTGAGCCACATAGCCAGCATTTCAGTTTAATGAAAGGAGGGATGTATGTAGTTAATCATGCTAGGAGGAAGGAGCGGAACAAAAACACTGTGAAACTCATTGTCTGATCCAACTTCTTTTCTAGTAGTTGTGTTTATGACACCAACATCTTTGGGTCGCTTCTACAATAATATCTGATATAAATCATTAGTGATGAGTTTGTAATGGCATAAAGTCAATCGCGTAGTTTCGTCACGGTTCTCCTGTTGGAGGAGGAGGAGATAGGCAAATGCATCTAACTGAAATTAAGGTAATTTCAGTGATTAATTAGAAGGAATGTTTTCCTGCTATAGCTGCCTGAGACAAGAAATACCATTTCACAGTGGTAGCCCACAGCCTGATAGGTAACAACACGCTTGCACGTGCCCGAGGGAGACCAACTCCCCTGGTTACCGTAGGCCTAAGCTGTGGTACTTTAGCTTGAAGACCGAAAGATTATTGTGGTAGCGGGTAAGTAAGCACCTCAGTTTTACCATCGAAGTTACGTTGTATCTGAGCTCTGGTAACACTATTCGCACAGCGAAATTTCGCCAGTTAATTGTGCAAGGGCCCACACAATCGAGTGTGGTCAGGCAACGAATCCAACTGTCTTTATGAGATGATTGTGTTGCATTGTTGATTAGTCACTCACAACTGTCAGTCCCCGATAGCTGAATGGTCAGCGTGACGGATTGTCAGTCCTCTGGGCCCAGGTTTGATTCCCGGCTGGGTCAGGGAATTTTCTCCGCCCCGGGACTGGGTGTTGTGCTGTCCTTATCATCATCCTATCATCCTCATGGACTTCAGATCGCCGGAGTGGCGTCAAATTGAAAGACCGGCACCCGGCGAACGGCCTGCCAGACGGGGGGGGGGGGGTCTAGTTATACCATTAAATAAACAAACTAACACCTGGCTGGTGATTTGTCTTGGTCAACGTAAGATCTCGAGAGCGTGTGGTAATGAACTTTAAGCAGTGGGTTGATAATACAGCAGTTCTTAACTAAACAGTTCTACAATGTACGAAATTTTCTAAATGACAAAGAAAAGCACTTGGTGTCATGTTTATTTTAAAGTCCAGCCACCCATCAGAATTTTAACAATGAATGACAAAATTAAGGTTTTAAGTAACTCAAATATATCATTTTGACGTGCTGTACCATTTACTTGAAAATGGCTACATAGCCAAAACTGTGCAGTAGTAAAAAATAAATAAAGTATATTCTGATCAAAGTTACGACAGCAAATGCGGCTGATTACTGCCACTAAAAAAAATTATTTCCTGTGGGCTCCGTTGCAACTAAAATATCGAAATGAACGGATTAATGCAGGCCTTAAGAAAGATCTGATGGACATAAATAGATCAATCGAAAAGATGGATTCCTTCTAACCACTAGACAACGGTTCATAAAAGTGTGTTCTATGTTTACAATTTACCTCCTGTCGTAAGTTTTTAGCCCAAGTATGAGAAGTTAGTGGAGACACTGTATTACAGTTTACTCATTATAACGAAACACACACGTTACCACTACTATAAAAATTCATAAAACAAAAATGTTCCGCAGATGAAGTAAATATTTGCAGTCATGGTTTTGTAAAATATGTGCCACATACCAAAACCAAATTTCACTGACAACGTCATTTATCTGCCAGTATCTTCGAACTATTTCAGTTCGTTGTAGTAGTGACGATTATTTGAAGAGTAAGAGTATCATGTTCGTGTTGTGAAATACGATACATTTCTCTCAGAATGTGTGATTTATCTCCTGTATGCATCTCCAGGGCCAAAATAAGACTATCATATTTCCAACGAGATACTTAGGCGGTCTCTAGAAGCCCCGTAAATGGAATCCAGCGGCTGGCATTATAGGATTCCGCAGGATTACTGTGCTCGTTCGCTTGGTGCAAGCCTCCGGTAATTACACTGCGATCCAGCCCTCCCGCTACGCTTACATCGCGTCTCTGCCAGAAGTGCGCCTTCCGCGATAAAGACCTCTTGTTGCCTCTTTATTATGTTTCCTTTTCATTCGGTTTATTTTATGACAGCGGAGTCTTTGCTGCCAGCCTGATGAGTTTTCTGGGTAATGTTGTAGGATTTTCCTAAGATGTCTTGAGGGTAATTAGCGACGAAAAGCGGAGCAGCTTTGTGACGGAGAGGAATTTTTTCTCCTGAGCTTTGGCCACTACCCAAACAAACAAGGGCATCGTTATTTTTCTCCAGCAGCGAAGTAACCGACGCCGGCAACACGGTCACTTCGGTCTAAAAAGCAGGTTTCGTTTCGTTCCTTTTCTCTCCCGCGCTTGTATTTTAGGGAGTGTATGTATCTCTGTACCGAGACTGTGATCCCGTGACGAAGGGGCTTCCATAGATTCTCCTGCCAAGAAGGGAACTCGCGCTAAGAGAAAGCAGATAACGGGTGACAGGTTGGGTAAACTTTGGGAATGCCGGGATGTGACTAATGCGTCTCCGGAAGAGAGATTCTAAAGGGAATTGCGCAGAAGGGAAGCCTCGGGAACTCGCAGAGACTTATCCCGTGCCACTGCAGATGAATAGATTGTACGCTTGATAGCCAGATTCCTTCTGTCTGGGGCAACGCTCTCCTTACGGCGTAGCTTCGGATCAATGAAACCCGTGACGCCCTTCTATAAATCCTTTGCGGTTTCGTAGCTTTTTAGCGAAGTGAAAAAGTGGAGATGCTGTTTCACAGTGGCACGGAGTACCCATACGAGGTGTGTACTGAAAACGACGAGAGGTGTAAAATCATTGTAGATATATAGCTTAAGAATATACCGTACGAGCACTGTATTAAGTCATTAATGCTTTTAGCTTAGTTTGAACAGCAACAAATAAAAATACTTGTTGAAAATGTAGAAAAAGGTTGAGATGGGTGTGTTCGACAAAATTTCATTTTGGTACGGTGGCGTTAATTCCTCACGTAGTACTAATTACAGAGTTTTAGAAAAGACGAAATTTTAATACTGAAGAGTTATTAAATGTATTTATTCACCACTAACGTGATTTATACTTATTATCCCATTTTCAAGTGAAACCTCACTATGAAGTGCGTCAATGTAATGAACGGATTAAGCAGGCTTTACGAAAGATCTGAAGGACATAAATACATCAATCGAAAAGATGGATTCCAAATAGGATATAGCTGTAAACCTCTTTCTAACCACTATACAACAGTTCATAAAAGTGTCACTGTGACACTGTCCTAGTGTCAACCGTGTTTGCATATTACTTTTGCATAATTAGACAGGAGTATTTGTAGCTTCTATAAAAGAACGCAGCGTCCGCAGCTCGTGGTCGTGCGGTAGCGTTCTCGCTTCCCACTCCCGGGTTCCCGGGTTCGATTCCCGGCGGGGTCAGGGATTTCTCTGCCTCGTGATGACTGGGTGTTGTGTGCTGTCCTTAGGTTAATTAGGTTTAAGTAGTTCTAAGTTCTAGGGGACTGATGACCATTGATGATAAGTCCCATAGTGCTTAGAGCCATTTGAACCATTTGAAAGAACGCAGCACTTAATGTAATGATTACTATCAAATCCATGTCATCTGCTCCCATAATTTCAGTTGTGCGTCCACGAGGTGCGATATTTGACAAATGTCCTCTTAAAGGAAACTATATTCATTGATGCACTTCATAGTAACCTGTCATGCGAGGATTACTCATTGCGTAGGACACTGTAAGCCCGTCTTTCGAATGAACTTACAAGTCGCACATACAATGACAGAATCTAGAAGAAGCAGACAATGAATGCCATGTGTGATATTGATTGTCGACGATATTAGCTTGAAAAGAAGTCGCTAACGCCCGTCTGCCCGGTGGCGCTTGACTCAAAAGTAAGCCGCTTCGAATCCTGGAGGTGGGTGAAATATAGTCTGACAGTAGTAGGTCAGCAGTAGCGGAAATGTGGTGGAATACAGCTTCCGACCAACAGACTTTACGTCAATATCCTGTATTGAATTCCTAACCTCTCCGCTGTTTTACGTGAAGTGAGGAAGTGTGATACTGCTATTGATAAGTCTGTCGGATTGGGATGTTAAGCATGACGGGACCGTTAGTGCTGTTTCAGATGAGACGGTAAAGTACCGGCACGGGGTCTCAACACCTTAAAAAATGGTTCAGATGGCTCTGAGCACTATGGATGTGTTCAAAATGGTTCAAATGGCTCTGAGCACTATGGGACTTAACTTCTGAGGTCATCAGTCCCCTAGAACTTAGAACTACTTAAATCTAACTAACCTAAGGACATCACACACATCCATACCGCCGGTAAGGGTGGCCGAGCGGTTCTAGGAGCTACAGTCTGGAACCGCGCGACCGCTACGGTCGCAGGTTCGAATCCTGCCTCGGGCATGGATGTGTGTTATGTCCTTAGGTTAGTTAGATTTAAGTAGTTCTAAGTTCTAAGGGACTGATGACCTCAGAAGTTAAGTCCCATAGTGCTCAGAGCCATTTGAACCATTTTGAATACATCCATACCCGAGGCAGGATTCGAACCTGCGACCGTAGCAGCAGTGCGGTTCCAGACTGAAGCGCCTAGAACCGCTCGGCCACAGCGGCCGGCTCACCACCGTCCTTCTTTTATCATAATCATCATAATCATCATCATCATCATCATCATCATCATACAACACAAACATAACGCAACACTATATTAGTCGACCACAGTATTATTGCACCTGGGAGTGAGAGCGTTTCAGTCTTCTTATGCTGAGTTTTTATCGTGATATTTCACTTGGATACACTGAAACACTTAACAGCGTACGCACAACTGTCTTGAAATCATTCACAGTGCGATTCATTTTCCTTAGTCACCTCTGTACTTGTTTACTGCAACGTAACCGCGTGTTTCTGACAATAGCCACGGGGAGCCAAGTGCAATAATATCGTGGTCGGGATATATACACATCCGCTACACTCACCTACAGTCAACAGACACAGGTGAGCCACACATCTCCCAGTCCGCATGGAAATGGGCCACTGCGTTCGACGGGAAAACGATTTCCGCCCAGGCGGCTGAACCTACCCCTTGGGTTTCGAAGCCACCAACGCCGCATGACTTTACTTACGTCTTACTCAAGAATGGTATAATGGGCTGAAATCGTGATCGTGGTGAATAGCTACATTTAACAACAATTCAGCTGGAAAATGTCATTACTAAAATATTGCGGGGCTGTAGATGCAACTTAATAGACAACAAGTTCAGAGTAGTTCGTTGGTTGGTCGATTTGAGGGGAGGGGAACAAACAGCGACGTAATCGGTTCTAACAGCTTAGGGAAGAATGAGGTAGGAAGTCGGCCGTGCCCTTTCAAAGGAGTCATCCCGGCATTTGCCTGAAGCGATTTAATGAAGTCACGTAAAACCTAAATTAGGATGGCTGGACGCGAGTTTGAATCGTCGTCTTCCCGAATGCGAGGCCAGTGGGCTAACCACTGCGCCACCTCGCTGGGTGTTCAGAGTAGTTAGAAACTATTTGATACCATAAGGCTACGCATTTACCAACGTAAATACAAGAACAGAGAAAATTTGATGCTAGTATTCGTCGCATTCGATCTTTTGCCCATTTTCAATAAAAGAGAGGTCTCTATGGTAATCAGGCTACTGCCAAGACCTCTTAAGATTTTTTTTTTCTTCGTGGCGATGGTGGCATCCTTCCTCAATATCCCAATTTCATTGAGAATGGAAGGACATGCATTTTGTCCTCGGATCAACTTGAGAAGTTGTTATTTGCAGACGATCGAAAACCATTTCATCGACATTGCAGGTGACAATGTAATTGCTCCCAGATGTCTGCACACCAAGGTTGTGGGGCAAGACCTTGTTCGGAAATGAGTGCCTATTCATCCTCCTGCACCGCGTATGGGGACTAGAGGCTCATTTCGCGCTCCACCTATTATTCGCATCATTTGTCACAGTTATTCCCCTCACCTCCCCCGCGTGTTTGTGTCGACTGTCAGTGCACAGATGGATACCTACTACCTCCATCAAGATGTCACCAGTCTCCTCGCCGTCCTACGATTATATCTTACCACTACCAGCTACTGGAAGTAAACCACAGTCCTGTAATTTTAACTCCACTTTTATTTAGTAAGCACCTCTTGAGTAATGTAACGTGTCATTAGAAATCAGTTAGACGCTCCTTTCAGAGTGAACTAGAAGAGCGACAAAGAGAAATACCTACGATTCAGTTTCGTATCGAGCAAATGTGAATACATAGATTTCACATCCCATTCTCTGCTAATAACTCTCCAGCTGATTAAAACTTGAAACGTCCCCTTTTGAACATTTATACAAGACTGTGTTTAAACTGACACACAATATTTTTTTAGCACAACGCAATCTGACTTTCAGAAATCCCTACAAAGGAATGGCCCTGACTAACATTAACCTGTACCTTTCACAAATCACTTACCTCACCAAAAATCTTCGTTACTCGAACTACTGCAATACAGCGAGCGCCACTACTGCCAGCTAAATAAAAGATTCAAACTACGGAAGTCACTAACTACTGATAGGGATAGTTAGCAAATGAAAGATTTTAATAGAGAACAAACAATGTATTTACCTTAATAGTCATAATATATATAGCAGTTCATAATATCCAGTATAGCAAATTTCAGAACTCCGCCATCTCTCTCCCCACATCCACCACTGCTGGCGGCTCACCTCCAACTGCCCAACGCTATGCACTGTTAACATCCAGCTGCCGCTGCGCAACACTACAATGGCAGACAACAATGCAAACTAGCCACAGACTGCACACAGCACAGCCAGTGATTTTCATACAGAGCGCTACGTGGCGTTACCAATAAGAAAATATATACAGCCTACTTACAAACTCCGTAGCCGTCTTCGGAAGAAATGGGATACGTATCTCAATCCAGGCACCCAACTTTAGGATTTCATCAGAAAAACGCCTGGATGGTTCTTTTGAAAATGCCACGGCTGACGTCCTGATTACGTATACATTTATTTTTCAAGTCAACATCATTTTTATCAACATCATGGATGATCAGTTTCATACCTACATTTTAGAAGCTAATATATTAATCACGAATAAGAGACTCCCTTTTGGTATTACCTGCCAACGGCCTCGCCGCAGTGGTAACACCGGCTACCGTCAGATAACCGAAGTTAAGCGATGTCGGGCTTGGCTATCACTTGGAAGGGTGACCGAGCACTGGTGGTAAGCGGGGTAAACTCAGCCCTAGTGAGCAAATTGAGCTACTTGACTGAATAGTAGCGGCTCCGGTCACGAAAACTGGCAACGGTCAGGAGAGCGGTATGCTGACCACACGCCCCTCCATATCCGCATCCATTGACGCCTTTAGGCTGATGATGACGTAGCGGTTGGCCAGTACTGTTGGGTCTTTCGAGACCTGTTCGGACGGAGTTTATAGTTTAGGAGTTTCATATTACTTTACTATAAATACCATTTTATTTGTATTAAAGTACTGATTAACTGAATAATTTGTATACAGCATTAACACAGATAATAACAGTGCCCACTGCGATAGTCCATTATATCTGTCCGTGGTACAAGTTGACTTATCTTAAAGAATATACTTTCAGAAACGACAAACATATTTTTCATTGCCGCCTTGAACTGTGATTTACCTGTTGCTACAACGTCCTTACATACTTACTGTAACTGAAAATATTTGTCGAGTTAAAGTTATAGGTTACGTGGCCCTGCTAACAATCCGCGTTTCGTACGAGTCAGGACAAACATTTCGAATGCAAAACACATTTCTGGACACTTGGAAACGTATGTACAAGACTGTATCGTGATCGTTATTTCATGTCATTCGGTTCATTTTGAAAGACGTTTTCTCTTCATTCCTTTTGTGTCGTCTCGTTGTCCCTGTAGAGCTGTACTACGGGAAGGAACGAGGGGGTGTTGTCTGGTGGCCGGTATCCTCTTTCTATAACAGAACTGCACCCATATATTAACAGGGCTCTGTATTCATAAAAGCATGAAGCTACTTAACTCAAGATAGTCCAGGTGTTGTGGTACAAGCTCTTCTGTAATAGTCCACGTTAACCTCACTGTTAGTGAAGTGCAACGTCCCACTACGCACACTACTCTGCTGGCTAGGCACTGACTGACTCTGAGCTAGAGGCTGAGATAATTGCGACTGTCTATCCCACTGGGCTGCGACAAATGACTCGACTCGTTGACACACTGGATGACTGACTGGAACTGACTGGCCCTCTGGTCCGCGGCGGCGATCTAAATACCAGCAGTCGAGACGGCGTTGGCGGCACGTTTCTTGTGAGTCTGTCTGTGGCCTCTATCGATCTTCTCGCAATCTCTTTGCTGCCTGGTGAGCTGGCGACAGCCTACGCCAGCACAATTCCCACAACTACTCTTATCCCAGTGACTACACTTATTCCAAATACTGTCATTATTTAAAATTATAATGGTGCGAACATTTGCCCGCATCTCGTGGTCGTGCGGTAGCGTTCTCGCTTCCCCCGCCCGGGTTCCCCGGTTCGATTCCCGGCGGGGTCAGGGATTTTCTCTGCCTCGTGATGGCTGGGTGTTGTGTGCTGTCCTTAGGTTAGTTAGGTTTAAGTAGTTCTAAGTTCTAGGGGACTGATGACCATAGATGTTAAGTCCCATAGTGCTCAGAGCCATTTGAACCATTTTTTGCGAACATTTCGCACAGGTCCCTTGGTATGCTTTAAAATACTGATTATTTGCAAAATAAGAAACTGGTTTGTCATCGTGATCATAAAAGCATTCTGCAGCGAGTATGTGTGCATCAAGTGCGTGTTTTTATGTGTAACTGACTTCTTTTCATTTATCATGACAGGAAAGTAGTAATCGATGTACTCGCGATGCTGTATCTGATGCTGAAATGAATGGGGTACGTCTTTTAAGTTTTTGTATAATGTCTGATCTCCTACCCAAGCGAACATGTAGAAGATTTTAACACCTTCTCGTTGTGCCTAGGTCATCCACTTACTACTGTTAAGCCTGCCACAGTAGCACGATGCATGCTTTTAAGAAGAAGAAGAAGAAACAGTAGGGTTTAATGTTGCGTTGATAATGAAGTTATTAGAAATGGACTATAAACTTGTATTACGCAACAAATCGGACATAATTTTTCCAAAGGAGCAATCACGACATGTGATTAAAGTGTTTTCGGAAAACCGGTAGAAACGTAAACGTCGTTGCCTGGATGCGGACTTGATCTTCTGTTCTTCCCTGGGGTTTAAACGACTGTGCGACCTACGTTGGTTTTTTGTATTTCAGTCCCTGTTTCTCACACTTTTACTGCACGTTACGTTATATTTTCAGAGCCAATATATTAAACTTTTTGCGGTTTGTGTATTTGATTCTGAACGTGTAAATGTATGCAAGGGTAAAGCACATAACATCCTAATTTGGTTTTCATAAATTCGCTGTTCAAATTCCAGTTCTTGACCACATCCGTTTGTAATTACTTGTGTAAAAGCACTAATAATATTTTCGTTGATCGTCACGACAATAAATCATCATCCTCTGAGGGAGGGAGAGAGGAGGGAGAGGGTGGGGGGAGGAGGGGAGAGGCCCATATCATTAACGTCGATATGCAGCAGGATTTAGGACCATATATTGTGTTCGACCATTATCAATTACCTGGAATAGAACGGTCTATTGACACACAGTCAACACGGATTTAGAAAACATCGTTCTTGTAAAACACAACTAGCTCTTTACACACACGAAGTGTTCAGTGCTATTGATGAGGGAATTCAAATTGATTCCATATTTCTAAATTTCCAGAAGGCTTTTGACACTGTACTACACAGGCAGCTTGTATTGAAATTGCGTGCTTATGGAATATCGTTTCAATTATGTGACTTGATTCGTGATTTCCTGTCAGAGAGCTTGCAGTTCATAGTAACTGACGGAAAGTCATCGAGTAAAACTTCAGTGATTTCTGGTGTTACCCAAGGTAATGTTATAGGCCCTTTCCTGTTCCTTATTTATATAAACTATTTGGGAGAAGCCGGCCGGTGTGGCCGTACGGTTCTAGGCGCTTCAGTCTGAAACCGCGTGACTGCTACGGTCGCAGGTTCGAATCCTGCCTCGAGCATGGCTGTGTGTGATGTGCTTAGGTTAGTTAGGTTTAAGTATTTCTAAGTTATAGGGGACTGATGACCACAGATGTTAAGTCCCATAGTGCTCAGAGCCATTTGAACCATTTTATTTGATTTGGGAGATTCTGAGCAGCCACCTTAGGTTGTTTCAGATGACGCTGCCGTTTATCCACTAATAAATACGTCACAAGATCAAAACAAATTCCAAAAAGATTTAGAGAAGATAACTGTATGGTCGAGAATTGGCGATTGAGCCTAAGTAATGAAAAGTGTGAGGCTACACTACGCTTGTCCGTCCTCTTTTGGAGTACCGCTGCGCGGTCTGTGATCCTTACCACATAGGATTAACGTAGTACATTGAGAAAGTTCAAAGAAAAACAGAACGTTTTGTATTATCGCGAAATACGGGAGAGAGTGTCACAGAAATGATACAGGATTTGGGTTGGAAATCGTTAAAAGAAAGGCGTTTTTCGTTGCGACGGAAACTTCTCACGAAATTCCAATCACCAACTTTCTCCTCTGAATGCGAAAATATTTTGTTGACGCCGACTTACACAGGGAGAAAAGATCCTCATAATACAATGAACCATTGACCTTGCCGTTGGTGGGGAGGCTTGCGTGCCTCAGCGATACGGATAGCCGTACCGTAGGTGCAACCACAACAGAGGGGTATCTGATGAGAGGCCAGACAAACGTGTGGTTCCTGAAGAGGGGCAGCAGCCTTTTCAGTAGTTGCAGGGGAAGCAGTCTGGATGATTGACTGATGTGGCCTCGTAACACTAACCAAAACGGCCTTGCTGTTGTGGTACTGCGAACGGCTGAAAGCAAGGGGAAATTACAGCCGTAATTTTTCCATAGGGCATGCAGCTTTACTGTATGGTTACATGATGATGGCGTCCTCTTGGGTAAAATATTCCGGAGGTAAAATAGTCCCCCATTCGGATCTCCTGGCGGGGACTACTCAGGAGGACGTCATTATCAGGAGAAAGAAAATTGTCGTTCTACGGATCGGAGCGTGGAATGTCAGATCCCTTAATCAGGCAGGTAGATAGGAAAACTAAAAAGGGAAATGGATAGGTTAAAGACAGATATAATGGGAATTTGCGAAGTTCGGTGGCAGATGGATCAAGACTTGTGGTCAGGTGAATAAATGGTTATAAATGCAAAATCAAATAGGGGTAATGAAGGAGTAGCTTCAATAATGAATAAAAAAATAGGAATGCTGGTAAGCTACTAGAAACAGCATAGTGAATGCATTATTGTGGCCAAGACAGTTACGAAGTCGACGCCTACCACAGTAGTACAAGTTTATATGCCAACTAGCTCCGCGGATGACGAAGAGATTGATTAAATGTATGATGAGATAAAAGAAATTATTCAGATAGCGAAGGGAGATTAAAATTTAATAGTCCTAGGTGACTGGAAATCGATAGTAGGAAAAGGAAGAGAAGGAAACGTAGAAGGTGAATATGGAATGGGAATAAGGAATGAAAGAGGAAGCCGCCTGGAAGAATTTTGCACAGAGAATAACTTAATCATAACTAACACTTGGTTCAAGAATCATGAAAGAAGGTTGTGTACATGGAAGAGGCCTGGAGATACTGGAAGGTTTCAGATAGATTATACAGGGTATTACAAAAAGGTACGGCCAAACTTTCTGGAAACATTCCTCACACACAAATAAAGAAAAGATGTTATGTGGACATGTGTCCGGAAACGCTTAATTTCCATGTTAGAGCTCATTTTAGTTTCTTCCACCTACGCTCAATGGAGCACGTTATCATGATTTCATACGGGATACTCTACCTGTGCTGCTAGAACATGTGCCTTTACAAGTACGACACAACATGTGGTTCATGCACGATGGAGCTCCTGCACATTTCAGTCGAAGTGTTCGTACGCTTCTCAACAACAGATTCGGTGACCGATGGATTGGTAGAGGCGGGCCAGTTCCATGGCCTCCACGCTCTCCTGACCTCAACCCTCTTGACTTTCATTTATGGGGGCATTTGAAAGCTCTTGTCTACGCAACCTCGGTACCAAATGTAGAGACTCTTCGTGCTCGTATTGTGGACAGCTGTGATACAATACGCCATTCTCCAGGGCTGCATCAACGCATCAGGGATTCCATGCGACGGAGGGTGGATGCATGTATCCTCGCTAATGGAGGATATTTTGAACATTTCCTGTAACAAAGTATTTTAAGTCACGAAAATTACTACACGAAAGTTAAAGAGACGTTTGTAGAAAAGAGAACCACTTGTATGAATATCAAGAGCTCAGATTGAAACCCAGTTCTAAGAAACGAAAGTAAAGGAGTATATAGAGGGTCTATACAAGGGCGATGTACTTGAGGACAATATTATGGAAACGGAAGAGGATGTAGATGAAGATGAAATGGGAGATATGATACTGCGTGAAGAGTTTGACAGAGCACTGAAAGACGTAAGTCCAAACAAGGCCCCGGGAGTAGACAACATTCCATTAGAACTACTGATAGCCTTGGGAGAGCCAGACCTGACAAAACTCTACCATATGGTGAGCAAGATGTATGAGAGAAGCGAAACACCCTCAGACTTCAAGAAGAATATAATAATTCCAATTCCAAAGAAAGCAGGTGTTGACAGATGTGAAAATTTCCGAACTATCAGTTTAATAAGCCACGGCTGCAAAATACTAACACGAATTCTTTACAGACGAATGGAAAAACTGGTAGAAGACGAGCTCGGGGAAGATCCGTTTGGATTCCGTAGAGATGCTGGAACACGTGAGGCAATAGTGACCCTACGACGTATCTTAGAAGATAGATTAAGAAAAGGCGAACCCACGTTTCTAGCATTTGTAGACTTAGAGAAAGCTTTTCACAATGTTGACTGGAAAACTCTCTTTCAAATTCTGAACGTGGCAGGGATGAAACAGAGGGAGCGAAAGGCTATTTACAATTTGTACAGAAACTAGATGGCAGTTATGAGTCGAGGGGTATGGAAGGGAACATTGGTTGGGAAGGGAGTGAGACAGGGTTGTAGCTAATCCCTGATGCTATTCAATCTGTATAGTGAGCAAGCAGTAAAGGAAACAAAAGAAAAATTCGGACGGAATTAAAATCTATGGAGAAGAAACAAAAACTTTGAGGTCCACCGATAACATTGTAATTCTGTCAGAGACAGCCAAGGACCTGGAAGAGCAGTTGAACGGATTTGACAATGTCTTGAAAGGAGGATATAAGATGAACATCAACAAAAGCACAACGAGGATAATGGAATGTAGTCGAATTAAGTCGGGCAATGCTGAGGGAATTAGATTACGAACTGAGACAATTAAAGTAGTAAATGAGTTTTGCTATTTGGGGAGCAAAATAACTGATGATGGTTGAAGTAGAGGATATAAAATGTAGACTGGCAATGGCAAGGAAAGTGTTTCTGAAGAAATGAAATTTGTTAACACTGAGTATAGATTTAAGTGTCAGGAAGTCGTTTCTGAAAGTATTTGTATGGAGTGTAGCCATGTATGGAAGTGAAACATGGACGATAAATAGTTTGGACAAGAAGAGAATAGAAGCTATCGAAATGTGGTGCTACAGAAGAATGCTGAAGATTAGATGGGTAGATCACATAACTAATGATGAAGTATTGAATAGAATTGGGGAGAAGAGAAATTTGTGGCACAGCTTGTCTAGAAGGGGGGATCGGTTGGTAGGACATATTCTGGGGCATCAAGGGATCACCAATTTAGTATTGGAGGGCAGGGTGGAGGGTAAAAATCGTAGAAGGAGACTAAGAGATGAATACACTAAGCAGATTCAGAAGGATGTAGGTTGCAGTAGGTACTGGGGGATGAAGAAGCTTGCACAGGATAGAGTAGCATGGAGAGCTACATCAAACCAGTCTCTGGAATGAAGACCACAACAACAACAATAAAATAAGGGAGCTCGTACGGGAAGAAATAGGTGTTAATTTCTTCCGTGCGCTGTTCGACAGTCGAATAATAAAGAATTATTGTGAAGGTGGTATTATGAACCTTCTGCCAGGCACGTAAGTGTGATTTGCAGAGTATCCATGGAGATGTAGATGTAGAGAGAGGTAGAGAGAGACAGAGAGAGAAGGAGATTGCCAAGGGTCGACAGAAGCATGAATCTGTAGCAGAGAACTATATACTGGAGAAAAGGTTAGAAAAAAGTAACAGAGAGTCTGTTCCGGAATTCCGGTAGTCAGCCGTCTCCTGCAGCTTTCGTGAATAAACGGAGCTATTACACTTTGTACGGCGCAACACATTCTTTATTACACAGAAAATAAGGATACAGTATAATATATCGCAGTCGGATGACAGAGATACAGCAACATCCTTCTCTTCCGCCGGAAGTTACTGCCTTTCCGCCGTCGGACCTTCCTACTGAAAGGTTAAAATTAGCAAATACTGTTAATACTGCATTGTTTGAAGTGGCTACTTACCAGCTGCCAGGCAAAGGAAATACTTCTGAGCGGTCTTGTTAGTTCGAGGAGAGCCTGATCTGCTGTAATGATCACCGTTGCCGCCCTCCGCCTCCGCTACCAGCACACGTACGGCGCCGCCGCACCAAGTTTGCGCTGCACGTAACGACAGCAGATCTTGTGTTCGCACTCACTGCTGGCTGGGTGAACCGGCTTATTGCGCTCCTGTTAACCTTCTCGCCACTAATGATCTCGTTACCGCCGATACGCAGCTGCACACGCCCGCCGTCGCCACAACACACCCACAGCACCAGTGAGACCAGCCGAGTTTTCCAACATTCTGAGTCTCACACGACATGGCTGCTGGCGATGATGGTGATTAAGCCGTATGTAGAATATCCCAAAACTATCGTCCCAGCCCTTTGTGTCGAAAATGGTGTGTACGATATTTTTTAATATGAAATGCAATTCAAGCAAAGGACTAACTGAACGCTGAATCTCATATAGTGCTTAAAAACTGCTGTAAAACAGAGAAAACGAGATCAGTTTCAAAATTTCGAATGTGAAGATATCTCGGAAATATGTGGTTGAATATTATTCTCGAAACTGAACATCTCTTTCTATAATACTTTTTTGCGTGTTGCGCTATTCGGTGATATTATCTGGCGGTATGAATTACAATTAAAAGAAAATAAATAAAAATTTTGCAACATAATGAATATGCTCAAATATTCTTTTTTAATTTTGTAGTGAGAGAAAAACGTTCTAAAGTATTCCCGCCATTTTCTAACGTTAAAAAATATTATTTTTAAATTGTTAACTGTCATATTATTGAAAAAGTATTACTTTGAGGTCATAGCGAAGCTTTTTATTTCATTCCCTTCAGAGGCTCGGATTACTGAACAAGGAACTTCACACCTTACTAGACAATGCAATATACAGTATATCGATTATTACCTGAACTTCTGTATTTACATTTGCCACTCGTCTTTTGTTATAATACTTGTAGATAATATTCCGACAATGATATCGGCAATACCAGAACACAGTCTGTCATCACAAGGTCAGCAATTCTTGCTGTAGAATATCAGACTCGTTGCTAGTAAATACGTAGGAATTTACAGAATAATCACCTCTGATAATTTGTTTTGGACCCGAAAGGATCCCAAAGGCACTTATCGGGACCGCTTTCGTAAATCGAAGAATCGGGGGTCGAGTCCGGGTCCGGCACAAATTTTCATTGTCATCAATACATTTTGCAGCTGGAGTCTGAGAATATTCGCAATTGCGAATACACTTCTTGTACAGAATTGGTGTATCTGTCTGTAGCGTTCTACGAGAGGAGCTGGAGTAGTGATTCAATTTGTAATTACTTTGATACGACAGCGAGTTCAGCTCATAAAACTTCAGCTGTTACCATCAATGACAATAAAGCGATGGCGACTGTTTATCAGTATGTAATAGAGAAAAATCCGTTCAGGAAAGAGATTCCAGTCAAATGGCGCAATCTAGAGCTCGGTTATACCCAGAACATGATAGGTTAGCAAGAAAGTACACTATGTGATCAAAAGTATCCGGACACACCAAAAAAATACGTTTTTCATATTGGGCGCATTGTGCTGCCACTAAGAGAGCAGAATGGGGAACTCCGCGGAACTCACGGGCTTCGAACGTGGTTAGGTTATTAGGTGTCACTTGTGTCATTCGTCTGTACGTGAGATTTCCACACTCCTAAACATCCCTAGGTTCACTGTTTCCGATGTGATAGTGAAGTGGAAACGTGGAGGGACACGTAAAGCACAAAAGCGAACTGTTGACTGACAGAGATCGCCGACTGTTGAAGAGAGTCGTAATGTGTAATAGGCAGACATGTATCTAGCTAGACCATCACACAGGAATTCAAAGCTGCATCAGGACCCACTGCAGGTATTATGACAGTTAGGCGGCAGGTGAGAAAACCTGGATTTCATGGTCGAACGGCTGCTCATAAGCCACTCATCACGACGGTAAATGCCGAACGACGCCTCGTTTGGTGTAAGGGGCGTAAACATTGGAAGATTGAACAGTGGAAAAATGTTGTGTGGAGTGACGAATCACGGTACACAATGTGGCGATCCGATGGCAGGGTGTGGGTGTTGTGGATTGGCAAGACAGCCAACCCACTATGAGGAAGCCGAAAGGCACGCGTTTAAGCTCACGCAGGCTGGCGTGAGGTCTAGAACAGGACACGGAAATGAGACTAGTAAAAAACGTACGTAGCTTCTGGAATACTTAACTTTAATCCATAATTGGTGAACATCGCTCTTGACGGTACATGTTTTACAAAATCAATAGTAACTGGTAATGGCGCCTTGCTAGGTCGTAGCAAATGACGTAGCTGAAGGCTATGCTAACTATCGTCTCGGCAAATGAGAGCGTAATTTGTCATTGAACCATCGCTAGCAAAGTCGGCTGTACAACTGGGGCGAGTGCTAGGAGGTGTCTCTAGACCTGCCGTGTGGCGGTCTGCAATCACTGATAGTGGCGACACGCGGGTCCGACGTATACTAACGGACCGCGACCGATTTAAAAGCTACCACCTAGCAAGTGTGGTGTCTGGCGGTGACACCACAGTGGGTATGGTGAATGCCCGGTGAACGTCATCTGCCAGCGTGTGTAGTGCCAACAGTAGATTCAGAGGCGGTGGTCGTGTTTTTCATGGAAGGGGCTTGCACCCGTTGTTGTTTTGGGGTGGCACTTTCACAGCACACGCCTTCATTGATGTTTTATTGAACAGCAATTCGGGAATGGCGATTGCATCTTTCGATACTATCGAGCATCCGTTTATAGTGCACGGCCTCTGGCGGAGTGGTCACACGACAGTAACATCCCTGAAATGGACTGGCCTGCACATAGTCCTAACCTGAATCCTACACAACATCTTTGGGATGTTTTGGAACCTCTCCTCAGTGCAGCACTTCCGTGAAGAACAAGCTGCCATTTCCCAAGAAACTTTCCAGCACCTGATTGAACGTATGCCTGCGAGAGTGAAAGCTGTCATCGAGGCTAAGGTGGGCCAACACCATATTGAATTCCAGAATTACCGATGGAGGGCGCCACGAACTTGTCATTTTCAGTCACTTGTCCGGATACTTTTGATCTCAGAATGTACTCACGTGTAGTGGCCATACCAGTAGCGACGTTCAGTAACGAAGATAACAAGTCACGAATACTTTGTAAAGGGTGTGTGTCTCGGCTACTCCGAATATACATGGCACAAAATTTAACAGTTACTTTTACAACCCGCTATGAGAAGAACTAGCACCTGGGCATCTCGAAAACTGGGAAATCTGATCCACTGAAAATCTAAAATCGGCATAAACTAGCAGAAGTGATCTGTTCTGTTTTATATATTTACTTCCTTTCTGTCTCTTGTCTGTTATGAACATTATAAAAGAAATTTAGGAACACGCGAGGCAACGCTGCCCCTACGACTTATCTCAGAATATAGGTTAAAGTAAGGCAAACATACTTTTATAGCATTTGTATATACAGAGAAAACTTTTGAAAATGTTGACTGGAATACATTCTTCGAAATACTGAAGATAGCAGAGATTAAATACAGGGAGCGCAAGATCATTTACAACTTGTACAAAGACCAGACTGCAGTTAAAAGGGTAGTAGGGTATGAAAGGGAAGAAGTTGAGAAGTGAGTGAGACAGGGTTGCTATTATCCACGTTGTTATTTGATCTATATACTGAGAAAGCAGTAAAGTAAACAAAAAAGGTTGGAGAGGAATCGCAGCTCAGGGATCCAACTGTCAGAGATATCAGTATCAGAACGGTTTTCGTTTATAAATTTCGCCTCGTTTGTTTCCGGTACAGGAAGCCATACCTCAAATTGATGCATCTATCCTTCTCCATCGTCCTTGAAAGTTTGTGACATCATCACGAAATCACCCTGTATATACATTCACTACTGGCCATTAAAATTGCTACACCAAGAAGAAATGCAGATGATAAACGAGTAATCATTGGACAAATATATTATACTAGTAATCACATGTGATTACATTTTCACGCAGTTTCGGTGCATAGATCCTGAGAAATCAGTACCCAGGAGAATCACCTCTGGACATAATAACGGCCTTTATACGCCTGGACATTGGCGTGTACTGGTACAGCTGCCCATGCAGCTTCAACACGATACCACAGTTCATCAATAGTAGTGACTGCCGTATTGTGACGAGCCAGTTGCTCGGCCACCATTGCCCAGACGTTTTCAATTGGTGAGAGATCTGGAGAATGCGCTGACCACGGCAGCAGTCGAACATTTTCTGTATCCAGAAAGGCTCGTACAGGTCCTGCAACATGCGGTCGTCCATTATCCTGCTGAAATGTAGGGTTTCGCAGGGATCGAATGAAGGGTTGAGCCACGGGTCGTAACACATCTGAAATGTAACGTCCACTGTTCAAAGTGCCGTCAATACGAACAAGAGGTGACCGAGACGTGTAACCAATGGCACCCCATACCATCACGCCGGGTGATACGTCAGCATGGCGATAACGAACACACGCTTCCAATGTGTGTTCACCACAATGTCGCCAACAGGGATGCGACCATCATGATGCTGTAAACAGAACCTGTATTCATACGAAAAAATGATGTTTTGCCATTCGTGCACCCAGGTTCGTCGTTGAGTACACCATCGCAGGCACTCCTGTCTGTGATGCAGCGTCAAGGGTAACCGCAGTCATGGTCTCCGAGCTGATAGTCCATGCTGCTGCAAACGTCGTCGAACTGTTCGTGCAGATGGCTGTTATCTTACAAACGTCCCCATCTTTTGACTCAGGGATCGAGACGTGGCTGCACGATCCGTTACAGCCATGCGGATAAGATGCCTGTCATCTCGACTGCTAGTGATACGAGGCCGTTGGGATCCCGCACGGCGTTCCGTATTACCCTCCTGAACCCACCGATTCCATATTCTGCTAACAGTCATTGGATCTGGACCACCACTAGCAGCAATGTCGCGATACGATAAACCGTAATCGCGCTAGGCTACAATCCGACCTTTATCAAAGCCGGAAACGTGATGGTACACATTTCTCCTCCTTACAGGAGGCATCACAACTACGTTTCACCAAGCAACGCCGGTCAACTGCTGTTTGTGTATGAGAAATCGGTTGGAAACTTTCCTCATGTCAGCACGTTGTAGGTGTCGCCAGCGGCGCCAACCTTGTGTGAATGCTCTGAAAAGCTAATCATTTGCATATCACAGTATCTTCTTCCTGTCGGTTACATTTCGCGTCTGTAGCACGTCTTCTTCGTGGTGTAGCAATTTTAATGGCCAGTAGTGTACATTTACACGCGCTGGTGCCTATAACTTCGACGATCTGTGGCGTCTCTGGGAGACGTTTCCGGACGTGGGTTCCTGTGTAAAATGTTATCTACTGAGTCCCCTCCCACAGCCTCTAGAAGTGTGCAACATAAACTGTGAAACACCCTATATGTTGCAGTATTTATGCAGAGATGAAGAAGCTCGCGCAGGATATACCGACGTGGAGAACTGTATCAAACCAGTCTTCCGAGGGAAGACGGTGACGACAAAAAAAAGTCCTACGATTGTACTTCGTCCTGTTGTGATCATTTGTACTCCACTTTTTTTGTTAGAATCCGATGTTTTAGCCAACGGAAAAAAATCATTCATAAAATTTTCATCATTACAGTCACCATTATAATCACTGTAATCATTCCTTTATCACTGCTGTGTAAATATTGGGTGTGTGTGTGTGTGTGTGTAATTTGTATTTGTTCGTTTTGTGCTGGTGGTACTACGTACACTTACTTACTTTACTTTTTCGTGTCCGGAGATTTGTTTCAAAGCCTTTCAGCCCATTGTCGGGCCAAGTTCAATGTTTCTCTCTTCTCAAGCCATAGTTCGTCAAGTGTACACCTTGTGGGGCAGGTGGAACACTGTAGAAGGTGTTCCATAACCTCAACTTCACCACAGTCGCATTTGTTGTCTCCTTCGTCCTTGAAGCCCCATTTGACTAGGTTTGCATTAACTGGTGCTACACCTGTTCTGATGCGGTTCAGTGTTCTCCAAATCTTCCAGCTTGATGTACTGTCGCTGGGTATTTCTCGTGAGGCAGGGTAGTCCTTTGGAGGCTCGTTCAATTCACTAGTGAGGAATCTCTTGCGGGATTTAAGTCTGCTACGTCCACATGAAGAACCATGCAGCGGGTGGCGCTCGTCGAAAATCTGTTTAAATTTTTCTGTATGTTCGTGCGCAATTCTTCGGGATTCAGGAGATGAGAATCCAGCTGCTTTGTATATTTTCCCAAGTGAAGTGGGTTTCATGCATCCTGTTGTTAGCCTGCATGTTTCATTAAGGGCTGTAGTGACTATTTTGGCATGTGTGGATCGGAACCATACAGGGCATGCATATTGTGCCGTGGAGAAGCAAAGTGCTTGAGCAGTTGTTCGTAATACAGTCGGACTAGCTCCCCATTTACTATTCGTCAGTTTTCTTAAAATATTGTTCCTGGCAGCAACTTTTTGGCAGGTTTTTTCACAGTGATAACTGTACGTCAGTGATCTATCCAGCGCGACACCAAGGTATGTTGGTTTGTGTGTATGGTCTAGTTTGTTGCCATTCCAGGTGACGCTCAGCTTCCTGTTCGCCTGTTTTGTGTGGAGATGGAAAGCGCTAACCTGTGTCTTAGATGGATTTGGTTTGGGGGAGTTCTCTTTATAGTATTCAGACATTACGTGTAGCGAGCTTTCTAATTTCCCTTCTACTTCCTCGAAGCTATTTGCTTGCGCTGTAATGGCCAGATCATCGGCATACAAGAAATGGGTAGTACGTTCCGGTGTTGGTTGATCATTGGTGTATAGGTTAAATGGTAGGCGGGGCAGCATACTGCCCTGGGCGAGACCGTTCTTTTGTCGACGCCATCGGCTTTTTTTCCGTCCAGCATTACATAGAATTGTCTGTTTTGCTGCAGAGATTCAATGATTTTTGTGAACTGATGATCCTTAAATGTACAGTACAGTTTTTCCATGAACTTTCTGTGGTTGACGGTGTCGTATGCAGAACTTAAGTCCACCAATGCTACACCGGTGAAAGTGTTGTTAATATAAATTCTCTATTTAAACTAGACTGAACTGCATGTGACTGCTTTAGTCTTTAATAAAACTTGCATCTGACTGCGTATTTAACTGAACTGAACTTTATCTGACTGCATGAAAATATTGTTGGAAAATTAATACTCAAAATACACATCTGACTGCATGAAGGTTTAGTGGTAAAAATAAATGAAAGTCACCAACCTGCATCTGACTGCGTCTGTGGACTTAGCTCGTGCACTCCTTCCCGTTTAGCCGATAATAAAACATATATTCAACTCAGCCGTAATGTAATGGCATAAAATTGAAATTCTAGACAACTTTACTCATTTTGGCCCTGTTTGTTACTTAATAAAAATTCTGTCCTGATCTGAATAATTTGCCAACTGTGCAATGGCATATAGATTATTTTACTCTGATAAATGAAATTATTAGCTTTACTCATGGGAACTTTACTTTAATGTACCTTTTGGTAAACTGCAAGCACAGGATGCGGAGAACGACATAAGGTGTGAGATGAAACTCTAATTTTATCTAAAAAATATTTATTGTTCAAACTTTTAAGGGACATGTGAAAAACTAAAAAAAACTTCTATAGCATGGATTTACGAGAAAGTTTCACAAAACGCTTATTGCATCAACAATGGGATTTCTATCTAGCTTTTAGACCTAATTTAACCAAAGAAAACCTATTTTATTAATTATGCTTTCTAGTTTCCCCAGGTATGTGCCGAGTTTCGCTCAATATATAGCTTTTTATGTGCGTAGCGCCAATTCTTACTTTGATGCTGTCACTACCCGGCTGCCTCCTGCAGGCATCTAGCTCCGACTCGAAACACGTCTGCCGTCTGTGCGCATCTCCTCACCACTACCCAAACTTTTACCGCGTGCACCTAGCTCTGTTAGCTGCCAAAGATCTTACTACTCGAAGATGTACTACTCGTCCAACCTTGCGGTTGGGAACTATCGACATTTTTCAATGGCTCTATCCTGATCAAATCTCAGCACAAACCTTTCACCTGTTATTTGTTTGTTTTCAAACCCTTCCTCTACGTGTTCTGTGAGTGCTAGGACTTGACTGGTGCACGCCGACTCGAAACACGTCTGCCGTCTGTGCGCATCTCCTCACCACTACCCAAACTTTTACCATGTGCACCTAGCTCTGTTACCTGTCAAAGATCTTACTACTCGAAGATGTACAACTCGTCCAACCTTGCGGTTGGGAACTATCGACATTTTTCACTGGCTCTATCTTGATCGAATCTCAGCACAGACCTTTCACCTGTTATTTTTTTTGTTTTCAAACCCTTCCTCTATGTGTTCTGTGAGTGCTAGGATTTGACTGGTGCACGATTTTCCGGGTCTGAATCCAGCCTGTTGGGGAATGAGCTTTTGGTCTGCGATATTTGCTACGAGATTTAGGATTATTCGTTCGTACAGTTTGTACAGATGGCACAGGAGTGCTATCGGGCGGTAGTTCTTCGGTTGACCTGCGTCTTTCCCAAGTTTTAGTAGCGCCACTACCTTTGATTTCCTCCACATCTTTGGGATCTTGCCGGCCTGTGTGGTCGAGCGGTTCTAGGCGCTTCAGTCTGGAACCGCGTGGCCGCTACGGTCGCAGGTTCGAATCCTGCCTCGGGCATGGCTGTGTGTGATGTCCTTAGGTCAGTTAGGTTTAATTAGTTCTAAGTTCTAGGCGACTGATGACCTCAGAAGTTAAGTCGCATAGTGCTCAGAGCCATTTGAACCATTTAGGATCTTACACAAAATGAGAGCGTGTCGCCGGTTGCGTGTTGCAGTCTCGGGCACGCTGGTGGGGCCGTCGTTCGTGCGGGAGCCGCCGGCGCGCGTCGACTTCGCGAACGAGACGGGCGCGCTGGTGGAGTGCGTGGCGGCCGGGTCCCCCGCGCCGTCCGTGGGCTGGCTGACGGCCGACGGGCGGCCCGCGCTGCCGCTGGCCGGCGTGCGCCTGCTGCTCACCAACGGCTCGCTGCTCTTCCCGCCGTTCGGCGCCGGCTCCTACCGCCACGACGTGCACGCCGCCACCTACCGCTGCGTCGCCGCCAACCCGGCAGGCAAGATCGTCAGCCGCGACGTGCGCGTGCAGGCTGGTGAGTTGCGACCTCCTCCCAAAATTTTCAATTTTGCACAGTTTCTACACAGAACAGCCGAAACATTATGACAACTTCCCAGGCCGTGCAGTTCTAGGCGCTTCAGTTTGGAACCACGTGACTGCTACGGCCGCAGGTTCGAATCCTGCCCCGGGCAT
The DNA here is from genome assembly GCF_023864275.1 of Schistocerca cancellata. Taxonomy (NCBI): domain Eukaryota; kingdom Metazoa; phylum Arthropoda; class Insecta; order Orthoptera; family Acrididae; genus Schistocerca; species Schistocerca cancellata. The sequence goes on from NC_064629.1 coordinate 151,610,057, forward strand.
GGACGTTAGTTAGGTTTAAGGGGCTCCGGAACGCCCTATACTTGCAATGTTAAAATAACGATTATAAATTACATCTTTCCTCACAAAATATTTGAGGTAGGAAGTCGAACTTTTTACAGATTATTTACTGGAATATGGGCTACAACTTGACACAGGGATTTTACAAAACTTTAGTTAAGTTATTAAAGATGATTTTTTTTCAATTGTAATGAAAATTCACAACATCTTTTTGCAGTTTTTTATTTATATATTCAAAAATACACAGTTTTTTGGAAAAAGGCTGTGTTAAATCATGCAGAAGGTACTGTGTAACATTTACCGAAAGTTTGAAACAAATACGTTTGGAAGATCCTTAGAAAACATGTAATTAGTATGAGAAAATAAAAGTTTTGGGAATCGAGTGACAAAGATTGGATTAACTTCTTAGTGCATTCCAGGTCCATAGGATGGATTATCTTCATCCTCTGCAAACTCCTCCTCCAGTTTCCTCTTGTTCCTCCTCCTGTTTACTCTTGCTTGTATTTCTAGACTCTTTACAGCCCTATCTGCAGCCCGAAGGCGTTCCTTGTCTAAAGCAAGCATCGCTCGTACCATGTTAGAACCTATCTTCATTCCCATATTTCTAAATACCTTTGGCTTTCCAACATTTCTGCTTTTCTTAAAAGCCTTAAGAGGATTTCTAATAACTTTACTTTTACTCATTATTATACTTCAACAAAACTGAGACTCAAGAAACAGAATTAATTACGAATATTTTCGAGATACCGACAGAGTAAATAAACATGAAACAATCGGCAATCACACCAGCGATATATATTGAACCATCACAGGTTAGCCACAACACATACTTTATCTCACATCACTAAAATGTACCTGATGGACACGGACGTTAATAATAACACCATTTGACAGCAGTTTAACAGCGCCACAGTGGGTCACGCCCATGTAGAACACATTTCAAAAAAAATTTTAAAAATAGTTGTAGTCTTCAGAAATGAATAAATTATATATCTATTAAAAGGTAATAGTCTGCAGATTCAGAAAACGCAAAAAAGTAAAAATTAAACTTTTCATGATTTTGAGCCTTTCCAGAGCCCCTTAAGTAGTTCTAAGTTCTAGGGGACTGATGACCTCAGATGTTAAGTCCCATAGTGCTCAGAGCCATTTGAATCATTTCGAACAACTTCCCACTGCGGCGTCGGGGTGCAGTCTAGTGGCTTTGAGGCCACGTGACTCGGTAGAAAGAGTATGTAAGCGGAGTGGACACTGAGGGGGGATCACCCTAGCGAAGATATGTGCTGCAAATGGGGGAATCCATCGAGATAAGCGACTTCGACAAAGGGCAAATTATTATTACGCAGAGCCTGTGAACGAGTATCTCGAAAACGGTGAAGCTGGTTGTGGTGTGCGTACTGTAAGACCTTCGGTACACACACTATCAGATTATTTGACTTGTCGCTCTATCGAAGTAGGCGAGTGTCAGCAATATGTCTCGTGGTCTTATCGTGGCGTGTTTATCTTCTGCCATTAGGTCAGACAATAGAAATGCCACTTGCACGCTTAGAGTAGCAGATTGACGGTGACAACTTTAAACAGAACTTGATTAATTTTCACACACATTTATTAAAATAATAAAAAGCATAGCCATTACGTAACTTGATTCTGGAAGCTGTTTACAAAGTGGTTCAAATGGCTCTGAGCACTATGGGACTCAACTTCTGAGGTCATCAGTCCCCTAGAACTTAGAACTACTTAAACCTAACTAACCTAAGGACATCACACACATCCATGCCCGAGGCAGGATTCGAACCTGCGACCTTAGCGGTCACGCGTTTCCTGACTGAAGCGCCTAGAACCGCACAGCCACACCGGCCGGCGAAGCTGTTTACAATTGACAGTCTGAAGTTCCTTTGGTCTTGGTACGGTAATCTTATTCTCACATATCTCTGATACTTGACAAAGTGTCTATCCATTTATCTTCATGGCTATGTACAGGAATATGGTAATCTTATTAGGCGCAGACTGAAACTTGACTATAGACTGGTATACCTCGCACGTTCAGGTATCACTGCGCGAGTGTCATCCGCGAGGAGAAAAGGTTCTACGTTAGCAGCAATCTCATTGGCTGCGTTACATATTAATACGCGGATCGGCGGAAGCAGAATTTGGTCCGTCTCTAAGGCAGCGCCATCTCGTAGTGCGGAGACGGACGAGCGCTGCGCCTGCGCTGTTGTGCTTAGCGGGGCGCGCTCTAGTGTGAAAGTTGTGTACGCGCTGACTACGCGGAACTATGTACACAACACTGGTCGAATGTTCACGTGCTACTGTCGTGAGCATCTATGAACAGTGAAACTACTACTAGGAACTAAATGGTTGGACGTCCACGACTCTTCACAGAACGTGGGGTTTGGAGGCTTGTCTACACTGTTGAGGGGGGTAGAACATCAAACAGGCCGACTTCGAGAAGGAGAAGCACCACAGGACATTTTAATTTGCACTGTCTATACTTTTACAAACATATTCATAAAACTTTGTCAGCATGACCAGGAAGGATTCAGGATTCACACTCATAGCAGCGGAAGTTCAAAAACACGAAAAAATAATATTTTTTAAATGTGAAATTTCATGATTTTTTTCACTTGCTGTTGGCTGCATTTGTTGCTGTAGGTACACTTTTCTTCATAAGTAAGAGAGATGCTTCGATGAATTTTGCACACCTTACAAACCATACTTACAGGTGTATGAAACTATAGAATTTATTTAATCTATGGAAAAATGAATGGGCTGTTACGTTTTAAATTTCGTCTTTAGAGAGAACTCGAATTTTATAGTTAATTATCTCAATTTTTACCACAGTTTTTTACAGATTTGGGAACTTCTAGAGTTTCATACACCTGTAAGTATGGTTTGTATGCTGTGCAAAATTCATCGAAGAATCTCTCTTTCTTATGAAGAAAAGTGTACCTACAGCAACAAATACAGCCAATACCAAGTGACAAAATGATGAAATTTCATATGTAAAAAAAATTGTTTTGTTATGTTTTTGAACTTCCTCCGCTATGAGTGTGAATCCTGAATCCTTCCTGGTCATGCTAACAAAGTTTTATGAATTTATTTGTAAAAGTATAGACAGAGTAAATTAAAATGTCCTGTGGTGCCTCTCCTGCTCCAAGTCGGCCTGTTTCACGTCCTACCCCCCTTAAATAGGATAGATGGTGGCATCTCTGCCGTAAGAGCACAATTCTGGTGCACGCACGAATGTTTCGGGACATACCGTTCGTAGTACACTGTTGAACGTGCAGCTGTGCAGCAGACCACCCCTACGTGTTCATATGTTGACCCAACGACATCGTCAATTACGACTGCATGGCCACGGGACCATCGGGATTCGACAGTCCGTCAATGCAAACAGTCGGCTCTTCGGCCAATCACATTTTTGCTACACTAGGTCGCATAGCCTGTGAACGAGTATCTCGAAAACGGTGAAGCTGGTCGAATGTTCACGTGCTACTGTTGTGGAAGAGGTAGGACAGTGAAACTACCACTAGTCGCCAAATGGTAGGACGTCAACGACTCTTCACACAACGTGGTGTTTGGAGGCTTGTCTACACTGTTAAGTAGGATAGATGGTGGCATCTCTGCCGTAAGAGCACAATTCTGGTGCACGCACGAATGTTTCGGGACAAACAGTTCGTAGTACACTGTTGAACGTGCAGCTGTGCAGCGGACCACCCCTAAGTGTTCATATGTTGACCCAACGACATCATCAATTACGACTGCATGGGCACGGGACCATCGGGGTTCGGCAGGAGATCAATGGAAAGGTCGGCTCTTTGGGTTAATCACATTTATGCTACACTAGGTCGCTGGTCGTCTCCACAAACGCCGTCATCTAGCTCGAAACGTGCAGCGCGCTACGGACGCAAGCTGGTGGGAGCAGTATTATGCTATGGGAGACATTCTCCAGCGTTTGCATGGGACCTGTGGTAGTAATCGAAGACACGCTGACATCTGTGAGCCAGCTGCATCCCTTTATGCTTGATGTCTTCCCTGACGGCGATGTCTTCCTTCAGTAGTATAACTGTCTGTGTCTCGGAACTAGAACCGTCCTACAGTGGTTTGAGGAGCATTTATAATGAACTCACGTCGATGGTTCGGAGACTGAATTTGCCTCAAAAATTGTTCAAATGGTTCTCAGCACTAAACATCTGAGGTCATCCGTCCCCTAGAACTTAGAACTACACTCCTGGAAATTGAAATAAGAACACCGTGAATTCATTGTCCCAGGAAGGGGAAACTTTATTGACACATTCCTGGGGTCAGATACATCACATGATCACACTGACAGAACCACAGGCACATAGACACAGGCAACAGAGCATGCACAATGTCGGCACTAGTACAGTGTATATCCACCTTTCGCAGCAATGCAGGCTGCTATTCTCCCATGGAGACGATCGTAGAGATGCTGGATGTAGTCCTGTGGAACGGCTTGCCATGCCATTTCCACCTGGCGCCTCAGTTGGACCAGCGTTCGTGCTGGACGTGCAGACCGCGTGAGACGACGCTTCATCCACTCCCAAACATGCTCAATGGGGGACAGATCCGGAGATCTTGCTGGCCAGGGTAGTTGACTTACACCTTCTAGAGCACGTTGGGTGGCACGGGATACATGCGGACGTGCATTGTCCTGTTGGAACAGCAAGTTCCCTTGCCGGTCTAGGAATGGTAGAACGATGGGTTCGATGACGGTTTGGATGTACCGTGCACTATTCAGTGTCCCCTCGACGATCACCAGTGGTGTACGGCCAGTGTAGGAGATCGCCCCCCACACCATGATGCCGGGTGTTGGCCCTGTGTGCCTCGGTTGTATGCAGTCCTGATTGTGGCGCTCACCTGCACGGCGCCAAACACGCATACGACCATCATTGGCACCAAGGCAGAAGCGACTCTCATCGCTGAAGACGACACGTCTCCATTCGTCCCTCCATTCACGCCTGTCGCGACACCACTGGAGGCGGGCTGCACGATGTTGGGGCGTGAGCGGAAGACGGCCTAACGGTGTGCGGGACCGTAGCCCAGCTTCATGGAGACGGTTGCGAATGGTCCTCGCCGATACCCCAGGAGCAACAGTGTCCCTAATTTGCTGGGAAGTGGCGGTGCGGTCCCCTACGGCACTGCGTAGGATCCTACGGTCTTGGCGTGCATCCGTGCGTCGCTGCTGTCCGGTCCCAGGTCGACGGGCACGTGCACCTTCCGCCGACCACTGGCGACAACATCGATGTACTGTGGAGACCTCACGCCCCACGTGTTGAGCAATTCGGCGGTACGTCCACCCGGCCTCCCGCATGCCCACTATACGCCCTCGCTCAAAGTCCGTCAACTGCACATACGGTTCACGTCCACGCTGTCGCGGCATGCTACCAGTGTTAAAGACTGCGATGGAGCTCCGTATGCCACGGCAAACTGGCTGACACTGACGGCGGCGGTGCACAAATGCTGCGCAGCTAGCGCCATTCGACGGCCAATACAGCGGTTCCTGGTGTGTCCGCTGTGCCGTGCGTGTGATCATTGCTTGTACAGCCCTCTCGCAGTGTCCGGAGCAAGTATGGTGGGTCTGACACACCGGTGTCAATGTGTTCTTTTTTCCATTTCCAGGAGTGTACTTAAATCTAACTAACCTAAGGACATCACACACATTCATGCCCGAGGCAGGATTCGAACCTGCGACCGCAGCGGTCGCGCGGTTCCAGACTGAAGCACCTAGACCTACTCGGCCACAGCCGCCGGCGAATTTGCCTCACTGAAGTCCTATGGACCCATCCGGATCGCAATCGGCCGCCATCACCGCGTACGCAAATCAGCGGCTCGTTATTTAAGCGAATTACATGATCTGTGAGTAGACATCTAATGACAAATAAACTATATGATCAAAAGTATCAGGACACCACAAAAAATACGTTTTTCAAATTAGGTGCATTGTGCTGCCAGCTACTGCCATGTACTCCATATCAGCTACCTCAGTAGTCATTAGACAACGTGAGAGAGCAGAATGGGGCGCTCCGCGGAACTCACGGACTTCATAAGTGATCAGTTGATTGGGTGTCACTTGTGTCATTCGTTTGTATGTGAGATTTCCACACTCCTAAATATCCCTAGGACCACTGTTTCCGATGTGATGGTGAAGTGGGAACGTGAAGTAACACGTACCGCACAAAAGCGTACAGGCCGACCTCGTCTGTTGAGTGACAGAGAGCGCCGACAGTTGAAGAGGGTCGTAATGTGTAATAGGAAGACATCTATCCAGACCATCACACAACAATTCCAAACTGCATCATGATCTTCTTCAAGTACTATGACAGCGGTGAGAAAACTTGGATTTCGTGGTCGAGCGGCTGCTTATATGCCACACATCACGCATGTAAATGCCCAACGACGCCTCGCTTTGTGTAAGGAGCGTAAACATTGGACGATTGAAGAGTTGACAAACGTTGTGTTGAGTGATGAATCTCGGTACACAATGTGGCGATCCGATGGCAGGGTGTATGTATGGCGAATGCCCGGTGAACGTCATCTGCCAACAGTAATATTCGGAGGTGGTGGTGTTATGGTGTGGTCGTGTTCTTCATGGAGTGTGCTTGCATCCCTTGTTGTTTTGTGTGGCACTATCACAACACAGGCCTACATTGATGTTTTAAGCACCTTCTTGCTTCACGCCGTTTCGGAGATAGCGATTGCATCTTTCAGCAGGATTGAGCACCTGCTCATAACGCATGGCCTGTGGCAGAATGGTTACACGACAGTAACACCTCTGTAATGGACTGGCCTGCACAGAGTCCTTACCTGAATCCTATAGAACACCTTTGGGATGTTTTGGAACGCCGACTTCGTGCCAGGCCTCACCGACCGACATCGATACATCTCCTCAGTGCGGCACTCGGTGAAGAATGGGCCGCCATTCCCCGAGAACCCTTTCAACACCTGATTGAAAGTATGCCTGCGAGAATTGAAGCTGTCATCAAGGTTAAGGGTGGACCAACACCATACTGTATTACCGATGGAGGGCGCCAGGAACTTGTAAGTCATTTTCAGCCAGGTGTTCAAAAATTGTTCAAATGGCTCTCAGCACTGTGGGACTTAACAGCTATGGTCATCAGTCCCCTAGAACTTAGAACTACTTAAACCTAACTAACCTAAGGACATCATACAACACCCAATCATCACGAGGCAGAGAAAATCCCTGACCCCGCCGGGAATCGAACCCGGGAACCCGGGCGTGGGCAGCCAGATGTCCGGATACTTTTGATCACATAGCATACTTCCACAAATCTACCAGCAAATTCTGGTCCCTGATACGCAGAATAAGTGATGTGTTTCGTTCCAAAGACGGACAAACAAGCTGTGAAGGAGGTGGTCATAATGTTTTGACTCAGTAGTGTAGAATGGCCGATGTTGTGTGCGACTTCGTGCACAATGGTGAGGAGGAGTGGGCTACAGAATGGTGCGGTAGCTGTCGTTGTGGGAAAGTTGGACAGGTGGAGAAATGATTAGCGAAGAAGTTAACATAGTGTGCAGAAGTTTTACTTAACTCGTACTTCTCCAAGCATACAAAAACTCGTTAACAAATAATGCTTCAAGAAACAGAGTCTAGTTCATACAATAGCAACTTGTATGAGGCTCAAACTGGAAATTGGTTATAAGATCGTATGGGACCAAACTGCTGAGGTCATCAGTTTTCTTTTTATTTTTTTTTATTTTATGGGACTTAACTGCTAAGGTCATCAGTCCCAAAGTGTACACACTACTTAACCTAAATTATGCTAAGGATAAACACACACCCCCATGCCCGAGGGAGGACTCGAACCTCCACTGGGACCAGCCGCACAGAACATGACTGCAGCGCCTAGACCGCTCGGCTAATCCCGCGCGGCGAGATCATCACTTGCTAGGCTTACACACTACTCTATGTAATTTAAACTAACTTACGCTAAGGACAACACACACACCCATGCCAGAGGGAGGACTCTGGCGATGTGGCCCAAAGGGCGTATTGTAGTGGCTTCGAGCACGAGCGGCAGAGGGTGCTCTTAGTACAGATCTGCAGGAGGTGTGGCCCAACGAACGTGCACGCGTGGTTCCGCCAGATACCGGCGTCAGACAGAAACTTGCCGCGCGGAGTGGCCGCGAGGTTTCAAGCGCCGTGTCACGGATTGCGTTCGAGTCCTCCTTCGGGCATGGGTGTGTGTGTTGTTCTTATCGTAAATTAGTTTAAGTTAGCTTAAGTAGTGTGTAAGTCTAGGGACTGATGACCTCAGCACTTAGGTCCCTTAGGAGTTCCCACACATTAAAAAAAAATAATAATAAAAGACAAAAACGTGGCATTGCATTACCGAACTTGATACAGCGTGGGGTGAGATCGATACGTGATACCACAGCAGAGATGTGTTCTTTAGGAACTACGAGAAGTAATGATTTGATGGCTACAAATAGGTGATAAATTTCGCAGTGTAAGATGCATTGAGTTACACACAGTCACTGTACTATAATTCCGCAGTTGCAGTTTTACAAATAACATGAGGTATATTCGGACTTTGTTACTTTATGCGGTCTCATTTAGACCAGATGAGTTCCCATGTATTTCAAAGTATCTTCAGTGCTCACTGCAACAAAAGGAGATTTTCCTTACAAATCTCTTTAGAGATACCAAAAATATTTCTCATGTTTAATTTACACCTACACTGCCTCAATAATGAAAAAAAGGGAATTACCCAAAGTGGGAGGAAGAAACAAAATGAAACTTCACTGGTTGAGATAGGTGGAATTATTACAGCAATTGTAAAATCGAATCCAAATTATAGAGAACGTTTCAGTATGAACCCACTCATCGGTAGGAGATTGCACCCCTTCTGGTCTGGATGCAGGCTCTGATTCAGTTGGAAGGATATCGTAACCCCGTTTCATCTTGTCAGGAGGCAAACTGGCCCCAAACTGTTGTGACTAGCAAAATCAAAATGGTTCAAATGGCTCTGAGCACTATGGGACTTAACATCTATGGTCATCAGTCCCCTAGAACTTAGAACTACTTAAACCTAACTAACCTAAGGACATCACACACATCCATGCCCGAGGCAGGATTCGAACCTGCGACCGTAGCAGTCACGCGGTTCCAGACTGAAGCGCCTACAATTGCGCGGCCACACCGGCCGGCTGTTGTGACTAGCCCTTAGTATCCTGGATACTGGCACTGGAACGGAGTTGATGTCTGAATTATTCTCACACATGTTCTATCAGGAAAACATATGGAGATCTTGCTGTCAATGTGAGTACGTCAACACCACACAGCCAATTCATAGAGACGAACAATGTACTGTCAAAAAATAGCACTACGATATTGCCACATGAGAGGCTGCACATGAGGACGCTGCACTACGGTGGAATATGACGTCATTGACAAGGAAACGGCTGTTCCAAACACCCTCCGTGCCACGTATGTAGGCCGGTGAGCCTGGGTGTCCATGGAGCCTCTGGCAATAATCGAAGGCATCATGAGACCTGCTGATTAACTCAATATTATTGCGGAATACCTACTTCGTTTCATACTCACTGTTTTCTCCGACGGCCATGACATTTTAAAGCAGAAAAACTGTCCGTGTCACAAATTTCGCCTGATATTAACCAGATGGAACACATATGGGACGCTATAGGGAGCCAGTTCCGCGCTCAAAGATGACCGGCCCAAACCTACCAAAACTTGTCGAATTCATGCCACACCCAACTGCTGCTGTATTACATTTGAATGTTGAACGAACACACTATGAAGCACGTGATCCTGATGTTTTTTTTTGTTTTTTTTTCATCAGTGTATATGGGGCGAGGTGTCTACGGAGTCGTGAGTTAGGCCCGTGATGCAGCAATAAAAATGCTTTATGTACGAAAATGGAAACTAAGAAAGCATGTATGGGCTACTTCCTAGTACCAGTTTATAAATATCTGTGAACAGTCAGCGTTCACATTCTGCCTCTTTTGTCCGTGAACACGCATTTCTCACAATAATTATCCAGAGTGTATTTGATACTGTTAGGTAAATGATACGGTGGCTTACGTGGGTTTAATTATTAAGAAGTTGCCTCCAAATCTGGAATTTAAAACAATGCGCGATGTCCGCTGCTTTGAACTGTGGACGTGGGACAGAAACTAGATAGCTAGATGGCACTTGCACAATAGTTACGTGAAACATTCAAGTAAACAAGTGCCAGGGATTACAGCTGCAGCTCACAATGGATTTGTCTCACAAACTCTCTTGCAGGGGAACGTTCCCAGTTGTAAATAAATGCCGGCCGCTATGGCCGAGCGGTTCCAGGCGCTTCAGTCCGGAACCGCGCTGCTGCTACGGTAGCAGGTTCGAATCCTGCCTCGGGCATGGATGTGTGTGATGTCCTTAGGTTAGTTAGGTTTATGTAGTTCTAAGTCTAGGGGACTGATGCCCTCAGATGTTAAGTCCCATAGAGCTTAGAGCCATTTGAACCATTTGTAAGTAAAGGATCTTGATGCAGAGGGGTCCAATTAAGGCAATACGTATTTTATCAGTTTCGCCCAATTTCATTTTTTTGGGGTAATATGTCATATTAGGTTTAGAGGGAATATCATCTAAAACATTAAATATAAAAAATATGTTTCATATAAAAGATAAATGAATTTAACGTATTCGAAAACAGTGTAATCAACTTTTGTAATACTATAAAATTTTGTAAAGTACCCCATCATCATTAATCAGTTTTGAAAAATGAAAACTTTTGTTGCAATATAAATTAAAGAAGCATTCACACCACATCCAACCACGAGCAATAAATCTGGTTTCTGAAATATCATTTTGGGAAAATCAGTTTTACAAAATGTATAAGTATTGTCAACTATCGTAAATAAAATATCTAGATCTTCATTATTTTTCTAATTTTTTCCTTGATATTGTTTTATGTTTTATATTGTTATTTTGCGTTTTAAGTATATGTTTATCGTTTTCCGCTCCACCATTTCCAATACACATGTTTTCTTCATTAAAAATAATAAGTAACTCATCATTACGATACAAAGTCATTAGAATGATCATAATCCGTAAAGAAATGTTTAAAACGTGACGTTTTTTTCATACTATGCACATAAAATGAACGAAATTGTTTCACATAAGACACACGTCGGACAAATCAACATAAACAAAATACAATACGATTCTGAAATTTTGATGAACAGTCCCCTAAATATCGTGATTTATACCCCCATTTAAAAGTTTTAAAAGAAACTAATGGAGAATTTGGACAGAGAGTTCGAGAATCTCATTTTGAAACCCCAAATGTTCTTGTGGTGACATCGGAATCGGGTAAAGTAGCCGTCTGATTACATCCAAAAATATTTTACAGAAGTTTTCTTTCCTAATGCGGCAGAAAAATCTGTATAATTGTGAGCGTCTTGGAGTGGCCCGTGTGAAAGACCCGTTTTGAGCGTCATACCTGAGGACAAGGAAGTTGTTCATCAGGTGATCCTGAAAGGCTCTACGGGACAGGTACAGCCGTGGGACGTATACGACCTTAGATGTTGGAAGAACTTTGACAGATTTTCAGCCTGCTGAATTATTATCGTGTCGATCTCCATTTGCCAAACAATGTAATCAAGTTGCAGTCACTAGTACATAACCAATTCTCTTGGCCGATACTTTCGAATGTGCTGAAATACGCTTCCTACAAGTCAGGATATTCATATGATCGACTGTCACAGTTCAAAATTTTGCTGAATGTTTTTTACATTATTCTTTACTCGAGTGTATGATGTGAAGCAATTTCATTCATTTTATGTGTATGATGAAAAAAATATGTTTTAAGCATTCCTTTACAGATTATCAATATTGTAATGATTTTGAATCATAATAATGAGTCATTTGTTGTAGGAAAATTCTTGTAGAATGTAAATACTTTAGAACTGAAGGAGATCATTCATGAAAAAGTAGAGGCGTTGAGTTGTCGCTAGGCATACAAAAAAGAAAACTTGCAAGCTTTCGGAGTTATCATTTTTTTTAAATATCGATATATCGAATTCCCAATGTTCTTAAAAATATCAACAGTCCTACTCTCGACAGTAGTACGTAAACAGCCGTCCAGCTTTGTCGTTTCTATGATGCTTGTTCCCAAGCGTCGGGCCATAACAGTCTGCCTTATGACACAGTGGCTTATATCAATGAGTTTCCCCATATGTGGCCCGTATCATTACTTGAATGATTCCCCATTCGTCTATGCTACGATTAAGTACATTGTTTACCGCGTCTCGTGCCCACAACGACTTCAGACGGCATCGCGGTGAGCAATGATCATAAAATTTTGGCTCAACAGCGTATAGATTAGTATGATAGACATTTTGAGGAATTTAAAGTGCGGTCTCTCACATCACGAAGGTGTCGGTCATTAACTATGTTGTTTTCACCAACAGAATTTTTTTATCCCTAGCAACATATCATAAACAATATATCAAATATACTCTTTTTTATTTTCGAGAGTGCTACTTATTTGATCGATGCTAAAGCGCAGAAAAAAAGGAACTGAAACATATTCAAACACTTCGTCTTTCGTCTTCGGGGTTTTTGCAGAAGATGAATAATTCCGCTAACAGTATGATAGTTTATAGAAGCTAATACCTGTAGAACTTATTTTCCCAGGGAGTACAAAAAATTAATAAGTAAACACGTGCGTCAAATAAAATACAACTGCAAGCAGCAAAAGATTACTGCCGTTCAAAATATATTCGACCATGCACATTTGATTTTCTTTTATTGCCACCTATTGACACAAGAGATGAATACACTAAGCAGATTCAGAAGGATGTAGGCTGCAGTAGTTACTGGGAGATGAAGAAGCTTGCACAGGATAGAGTAGCATTGAGAGCTGCATCAAACCAGTCTCAGGACTGAAGACCACAACAACACATTGACACATTGTGCGCATACGGTTTCAAACGTTGAGACATTGAAGTATTTTGAGTGGAGATGAATTTTTCTGTCAGTATCGACGAACAGGGACTGAGAATTAGAGGTTTGACAGCTTTTTTAAATTTTGGCTCCGGAAACTGACTAACGAGAAAACACTGTTTAAAAAAAAAAGCACATTCATTAGTAATTATGTATTTTCCCGGCCTAAGTACCCACTGAAGCGAAAGCAAACTAAAAATTGTTGCATTAGAAAAAAAATTAATCTATAACCCGCAGCTGTCGCCACATACCGCACGTATTATTCGAGTAGTGAATCACTAGCGGTATGATGCAAATGTCCGCCATTCCTAATTTTATGTTTCAGTTGTACGTAAATATGGACTAATATCGTACTGGATGTAGAATTTAACTTATTGTGCTATTCATTAGTTCCCTGTCCTTAGACTGGTTTTTGGTGTTTACCAACGTCTGGTGTTGAAAGTCATCGAGCGCTGTCAAGACCCCATTCTACCACTACATGCGCTTTTCTATTATTGTCACTTTCATTCTCCCTATTTACATCTACATCTACATTTATACTCCGCAAGCCACCCAACGGTGTGTGGCGGAGGGCACTTTACGTGCCACTGTCGTTACCTCCCTTTCCTGTTCCAGTCGCGTATGGTTCGCGGGAAGAACGACTGTCTGAAAGCATCTGTGCGCGCTCTAATCTCTCCAATTTTACATTCCTGATCTGCTCGGGAGGTATAAGTAGGGGGAAGCAATATATTCGATACCTCATCCAGAAACGCACCCTCTCGAAACCTGGCGAGCAAGCTACACCGCGATGCAGAGCGCCTCTCTTGCAGAGTCTGCCACTTGAGTTTGTTAAACATCTCCGTAACGCTATCATGGTTACCAAATAACCCTGTGACGAAACGCGCCGCTCTTCTTTGGATCTTATCTATCTCCTCCGTCAACCCGATCTGGTACGGATCCCACACTGATGAGCAATACTCAAGTATAGGTCGAACGAGTGTTTTGTAAGCCACCTCCTTTGTTGATGGACAACATTTTCTAAGGACTCTCCCAATGAATCTCAACCTGGTACCCGCCTTACCAACAATTAATTTTATATGATCATTCCACTTCAAATCGTTCCGTACGCATACTCCCAGATATTTTACAGAAGTAACTGCTACCAGTGTTTGTACCGCTATCATATAATCATACAATAAATGATCCTTCTTTCTATGTATTCGCAATACATTACATTTATCTATGTTAAGGGTCAGTTGCCACTCCCTGCACCAAGTGCCTATCCGCTGCAGATCTTCCTGCATTTCGCTACAATTTTCTAATGCTGCAACTTCTCTGTATACTACAGCATCATCCGCGAAAAGCCGCATGGAACTTCCGACACTATCTACTAGGTCATTTATACATATTGTGAAAAGCAATGGTCCCATAACACTCCCCTGTGGCACGCCAGAGGTTACTTTAACGTCTGTAGACGTCTCTCCATTGATAACAACATGCTGTGTTCTGTTTGCTAAAAACTCTTCAATCCAGCCACAGAGCTGGTCTGATATTCCGTAGGCTCTTACTTTGTTTATCAGGCGACAGTGCGGAACTGTATCGAACGCCTTCCGGAAGCCAAAAAAATAGCATCTACCTGGGAGCCTGTGTCTAATATTTTCTGGGTCTCATGAACAAATAAAGCGAGTTGGGTCTCACACGATCGCTGTTTCCTCAAGCCATGTTGATTCCTACATAGTACATTCTGGGTTTCCAAAAACGACATGATACTCGAGCAAAAAACATGTTCTAAAATTCTACAACAGATCGACGTCAGAGATATAGGTCTATAGTTTTGCGCATCTGCTCGACTACCCTTCTTGAGGACTGGGACTACCTGTGCTCTTTTCCAATCATTTGGAACCTTCCGTTCCTCTAGAGACTTGCGGTACACGGCTGTTAGAAGGGGGGCAAGTTCTTTCGCGTACTCTGTGTAGAATCGAATTGGTATCCCGTCAGGTCCAGTGGACTTACCTCCGTTGAGTGATTCCAGATGCTTTTCTATTCCTTGGACACTTATTTCGATGTCAGCCATTTTTTCGTTTGTGCGAGGATTTAGAGAAGGAACTGCAGTGCGGTCTTCCTTTGTGAAACAGCTTTGGAAAAAGGTGTTTAGTATTTCAGCTTTACGCGCGTCATCCTCTGTTTCAATGCCATCATCATCCCGGAGTGTCTGGATATGCTGTTTCGAGCCACTTACTGATTTAACGTAAGACCAGAACTTCCTAGGATTTTCTGTCAGATCGGTATATAGAATTTTACTTTCGAATTCATGAACGCTTCTCGCATAGCCCTCCTTACGCTAACTTTGACATCGTTTAGCTTCTGTTTGTCTGAGAGGTTTTGGCTGCGTTTAAACTTGCAGTGAAGCTTTCGCAGTAGTTTCCTAACTTTGTTGTTGTACCACGGTGGGTTTTTCCCGTCCCTCACAGTTTTACTCGGCACGTACCTGTCTAAAACGCATTTTACGATTGCCTTGAACTTTTTCCATAAACGCTCAACATTGTCAGTGTCGGAACAGAAATTTTCGTTTTGATCTGTTAGGTAGTCTGAAATCTACCTTCTATTACTCTTGCTAAACAGATAAACCTTCCTCCCTTTTTTTATATTCCTATTAACTTCCAAATTCAGGGATGCTGCAACGGCCTTATGATCACTGATTCCCTGTTCTGCACATACAGAGTCGAAAAGTTCGGGTCTGTTTGTAACCAGTAGGTCCAAGATGTTATCTCCACGAGTCGTTTCTCTGTTTAATTGCTCGAGGTAATTTTCGGATAGTGCACTCAGTATAATGTCACTCGATGCTCTGTCTCTACCACCCGTAGCTAAGAATTTTTTAGTGGTAGAGTTATCTTCTATTTTACGTTGTTCTATTGCGGTAGTTCTCCTATGATTCCTGGTAACGTATCTGTAATGAATTGTTAATACTGGAATGCTAGAGACACTAGACACTCTGAGCCTGCACTGGGTTCCGTCCTGGTTTCCCATCTCCTCCTCCTCCACAGCTCCCACTATCCATCTTCGTATACGACGCGTAAACCCGCACTAGACTCTTGAGCAGTTTCGCGTCAATCACTTGCTATAAACGAGAAGCACTTCACGGCACGTTCGCGCTCCATGACAGCCGGAAGTGCGCTGCATGCGACACATCCACGAGAGTAACTGACGGGGCTCTTTGCGTTAAGTGCTTATGCGAAACATTTCCCACCGCTTCCGTGTCACAGAGCGGACCAATAAAGCATGTTACTGTTTGAACAGAGCTAACCTTTACGACGGGGAAAGAGTGGGAGTATAAACAACAAGATATGCAGTGCCAGCATAGAATTTTCCTTCCGATATTAAACAGTCTTCTAAACACGCAGCGTGCTAGCTTGTGAGACAGAGAACGGAGCCAAGTCAATATCGAATCCGCATGTCGTACTAACGACCGTTGCTCTAGTACACCGAACAGTCAAGTACGTTTCACAGGCGATTTTACCACATATAGGCAAACGGCTGGTGGGCACCACATCTGCCCCTCAGAAAATACGATACACTAACAGTTAAAATGCGATAACACACAGAAGGAAGTTTACACGATTTACAGGAAAATGGCGTGCACGATTTCCCTCCCGTGTGTTAACTGCTGTCTGCTGTGGCATCCGGCCACAAATTTAAAATAAAATAAGTTTTCTAAATCGTGAAACCTCTTGATCTCTGCAATATGTGACAGAAACAAGGAAACAAATATTAATGAATCCATGGGAAAATAGATGTTTGGCACATTGTTTGCAAGAAATCATCTGAGGCTGTGCAGACAGGTTTTTATATACTCTAATGATTGTTGTAAAACGCTCGCAAATTTTTTTGAAACTTTTAACATCATAGAATTCAAGAAGTTATCTCTGTAGCTTCCGATTATGCCTCAAACAATATGAAACGAAACGTTAGGCAGAAGACTATCTTAAGACAAAGACCTGATTTACAAAAAACCAAATGTCTTCAACGAAGTATGCTCCCGCCGTGAAAGTCTGAGGTGTCTGAACATTTGTAGAATTTCACAGAGAACAAGGTCAACTGAAAGTTAAACACAAGAAGTTCAGCTGGCCGCTGTGACCGAGCGGTTTTAGGCTCGGAACCGCGCGACTGCTACGGTCGCAGGTTCGAATCCTGTCTCGGGCACGGATGTGTGAGATGTCCTTAGGTTTGTTAGGTGTAAGTAGTTCTATGTTCTAGGGGACTGATGACCTCAGATGTTAAGTCCCATAGTGCTCAGAGCCATTTGAACCATTTGAACAAGACTTTCAGATTTGAAGGTCGCACGTGAGCGTTGTATTCTTTGAAAACATTTTTTGTTCGGTTTCACGTTTTCTATGTGTAAGGTCGCGATCTAAACGTATTTATAATTAAAATTTCGCTTTCCAGCAAAGTAAGCACTGAAAATTTCTGGATAAGTAAGGTTACGGTTGCCAGGTTATAGTCCTGTGTGTGTTTGGTCGAAAAAATGGATGCCACGGCGTAGAACAGAAACCGACGAGACATTTAAGTCACGTTGTACTTGGGTAATAGATTCCAAAAATCATGAATTTTTTGCTAAAAAAATATTATGAGAGGTCATACATTGTGACATCGAATACAGAACCAAATTCAGTCTGATATCAGCATTCGATACCTGATTCTAGCAATAATATTCCCAGTGTTAACATTTATAAGAAGCACCTGTGAGTGTTTAGCAATGAAATAGCTATTAAGAGGGTGAATATTATATTGCAAATCATTGCTGTGTTTAGTTGCTCGTCGGTCAGTATTTTTTTCTCTAGCTTATCGCTATTTTCACCTTTGGCAATGATCCATATACGTAATAAAGTTTAAGCTTCACCGTGGTACGGAGGCGACGTTAAGCTATAAATATCCCTTTCAAGTGGTCGAGCGAGTCAGTTAAAAGTTGGAGGAAGCAAGAGTTGGACCCTGACTAGTATAGCATTGCATTGCTCAATCCAACCTTCTGGCTGAGAACAATTTAACATTTTAGTGCTTACGCAGTACAGTAATAGTATCTTATTTTTATTCTTTGATCATTCCAGCGTAACGTAAATCAAACCACTATTTTTATCCTTGTAAAAATGTTTGATCTTTCTCGTAGTGAGTGTACTATTGCATATCCTCACTATATATTCAAACAACCTCTCTCGATTTTTTCTCATGTGCGACATATTTCCTGTTTCGGAGGTCTCCATTTTTTGCGTATCTAAGTTCGTTTTTCTCTCTCCTTAGTGACCCCATGATTTTTTTAAATATCTTCCTACCTCATTTTCTTCATGTCTACTTCTCTCAATGACACTGTCAGCCTACTACATTGTGGTAAAATATATAATTCTACGTTAATCCAGATTTTTGTACATAGTCATATTACAGCTTTTAACGATTAAACTCACTTTCAGGAATCAGCATTCCTCATTTTTATTCGATAGGCACTGCTCATTTTTTCCTTGGAAAAAATTGAAACTACTGAAGGGGGATGAGAATGGGAAGTTATGCAAATTATATCATAATATTCATATTTGACACAATAGTTATCTTACGAGAAATGATCGTACAAGTCATCAGCAACAAGACAACGGTTTTCGGAAACTCCCAGAGACTGTATTTTAGGACCAATAATAACATAGTTGTCATATATAACATGTAAAGATTTTTCTTGCCATAATTGATCAATCTGAGCCGGAGGTATAATAATAACTTACTTTATTTGAAAGCGTTAAGTCCGGCACCAGTGACAGGAACAGGAAGTCTCGGTTACAGTCACATATTACAAAACTCCTAGCTCCTAACGTGTGAATGAAAGGTCGTTCTTCAACAGCGACGATTGGATCTGGCTGTTGAGATGCTACTTAGCGTAGGTCAGTTGAGGACAGTGAATTACCTGGGACCAAAACGCCTCTATACCCTAAGGTGGTGGGAAACCAACTTAACACCAGCACTGCCGATTTACGGTGCATAAAGCAACTCTACTGTCAGAGAGGGCACAAGGGCAGACGGTGTGACTTTCAATTTCCTCCAGAAGTGATAGGACTTGGATTTGCTACTGTGTTTGTGTCACCAGAACTGCATGGAAATACGGTCCGACAAGCGAAATGTGTGTATTCGGTGACAACGTCGCATTTTCGAGCCAAGTCTTGCAGCGTATCCAACACAATCAGCCGCGCTGGGAAATTAGACCTAATGTGAGCAGCATTTGTAAGCACGAAGCAATGTAAGTGGTAATGATGTCTTCTGAGAGAAGGAGATTGCTCACAATGTGATGATGCTTTGCGACAACGAATAGGTTGACAGTATAGTATTATGTCTGCATAGGACTGCCATACTTGCTGCAGTGAGCGAGTGATACTACAAAAACACGATTTGCGGACTGGAAAACTATGAGCCAGAAACTAACAGACGCCAACTTCCGGTCGCATGCGACAGAAAAAGAGCACTACTTCCAATTTGCAAGACCTTTGCAGTCGACATGAACAAGTGCAGTATTAGGCATGACAGATTTTGTAGAGGAAATGTTGAGGGTACAGTGTTAGTATTGGGGGTTACACGGTGTTACAGGTAGTAATCACTAAACTGGTGTAATATTTGAATTACTCTTTAGATCTTCGCCATTGAGAGTTCGAAACCATACGTTCTTCATGTCTCCCCCCTTCCGTCCCTTCCAGGGGTCAACATATGCAAAAAGTCAGCAGTTTATTCCGTAATATCACCATGAATATCGTCTATTTCTTTAACTTTAAAACACGTCTAAATATCTCACCGTTTTAATTATATTGTTTCAACTTTATAAGAATTTTATACCTATTTGTAATAATAACAGTATGCTACTACCACTACAACAATAAAGAAAGACAACAAAGGAAAGACATTATACGGCTCTGGTACATTTATGAGATGAATTACTGATCATGTGTTGCATTTTTTGAGTGCCGAGGTTCTCTACATAAAGTAAGACTATTATCTCAATACTAATTCCACATTCGAGGTAAATACACAAAATAAACGTTATTTTCTGATCGAAACTAGTAATGACAGGAAACAGTAAAGTGATAAATATATTTAATCAAATTAATGGTTGGTAGAAAAAAATGGTTCAAATGGCTCTGAGCACTATGGGACTTAACTTCTGAGGTCATCAGTCCCCTAGAACTTAGAACTACTTAAACCTAACTAACCTAAGGACATCACACACATCCATGTCCGAGGCAGGATTCGAACCTGCGAGTCTAGCGGTCGCGCGGTTCCAGACTGTAGCGCCTACAACCACTCGGTCACCCCGGCCGGCCGGTTGGTAGATGTATCACAGTTTATTGTAAAGCTTAGTAATCAATTGACCTTCAATCGCCGGCCCCGGTGGTCTAGCGGTTCTAGGCGCTGAGTCCGGAACCGCGTGACTGCTACGGTCGCTGGTCCGAATCCTGCCTCGGGCATGGATGTGTGTGATGTCCTTAGGTTAGTTATGTTTAAGTAGTTCTAAGTTCTAGGGGACTGATGACCTTAGATTTTAAGTCCCATAGTGCTCAGAGCCATTTGAACCATTTGACCTTCAATCGATGACGCGCAAAATATATCTTCTCGTGATATTTTCGCTTCTGAAGTTGAAAGACATGCTACTTTTACAGACACAGAAGTTAGTTCAAAATGAAAGAGTTTATTTTAGTATTACTACATATATGCCTGTAATTTTTATCAATAAATTATTTCTTCGTTGTATTCAGTGTGTCCAAGACGTCCTTGTTCGTTATACAGGGTGAGTCAGCTGCCCCTACGGATGTCGTTTTATGCAACCCGCAATGTTATATCTGGCCTTCAAACACCATGTTCGAGATTTTCATATTCTCTGGCTCGCAACATGCCAACTGTTAGTCCTTAATGGGATATTTTTGCAGGAAATTTAATGTAGTTAAATTTTGTACTGGGATACGTTTTCGTCAGAGGCCGTAGTTTTCGAGTTATTAAAAATAAAGTACGAAAGTCATCTTCAAATGCACCCTCACTCCCACAGTCAGCCCCAAATGGTCAGGCCTTCTAGTATGTTGTTCATGGCACTCCCTCCTACCACTGTGCAGAAATTTTCAACTGCAGGAATTATTTCCACATTCAGTCTTTTTTGGTTTCAACTGGCCTTATTACGCCACCAGCGTGGTCGAGCTTTTGAAAAATGTAAAAATGACGTTTGTGTAAATTTTACCGAACAGTTTTGTGAATTTTTACAGCATAAAATAAACAGCTACATCGTTGTATTCGTCAGGCTTTCTCACTACGAAACTACTGTGTTTCTAAGGGCTAAATTTGGACTGAATTGAAAACGTAATTAGTTTTAGTTTAACGTTTATAAAATTCTTTTTCTTGATAATCCTCACTGCACTGGCACGTTAAAATTAATAATTGTAACGAAATGCTGGTGGCGTAATAGACCAATCAACAGAAACTAAAAAAGTTCTAATATCGGAGATAGTTCATGTAATTTGAATTTTTGTACAGTGGTAGGAGGAAGTGTCGTGTACAAGAGACTAGAAATCCTGATTGTCGAGGGATCAGTGTGGCAGCGAAGATACTTTTGAAGTTCACTTTTATGTTTTTCTTGATGAACTCGTAAACGACGGTCTCCAGAGAAAACGTGTCCAGTTACAAAATTTCCTACAAAAAGGCCGTGTTCATTTTTTCTATAAGACCAATAGTTTGTGAATACCGAGCGAGAGAATATGAAAACCTCGCGCATCGTTTTTGAAGACCAGATATAACATTACGGGTTGCATAAAATGATGCCGGTAGGGGCAGTTGAAACACTCCGTATATTTGTATTATTTTTCACCCCTAAAAAAATAGAAAACAATAGCGTCTGTGAAATGTTCTAGATGCTGGTGCGTTTTGGATTTGCATAAAACACCCAAATAGCTGGTTACCTCTCACTGTGTGTGAATTCTTAAGGGACCAAACTGCTGAAGTCATGGGTCCCTAGACTTAAACACTACTTAAACTAACTTGTGCTAAGAACAACACTCACACACCCATGCCCGAGGGAGGACTCGAACCTCCGGCGGGAGGGGTGCCTCTCATTCAGAAGCAAATCACCGCACGGTACTGCTCTAGTCTCGAGGCTCACACACACTGCTTGGTAACGAGCGTGATGGCGCCGTCGCTTAGCAACTGGACTCACATTCGCGCGGAGTGAGATTGAGATTCCCTGATTAAGTCGAATGCCAACATACAGGGTGTTTCAAAAATGACCGGTATATTTGAAACGGCAATAAAAACTAAACGAGCAGCGATAGACATACACCGTTTGTTGCAATATGCTTGGGACAACAGTACATTTTCAGGCGGACAAACTTTCGAAATTACAGTAGTTACAATTTTCAACAACAGATGGCGCTGCAAGTGATGTGAACGATATAGAAGACAACGCAGTCTGTGGGTGCGCCATTCTGTACGTCGTCTTTCTGCTGTAAGCGTGTGCTGTTCACAACGTGCAAGTGTGCTGTAGACAACATGGTTTATTCCTTAGAACAGAGGATTTTTCTGGTGTTGGAATTCCACCGCCTAGAACACAGTGTTGTTGCAACAAGACGAAGTTTTCAACGGAGGTTTAATGTAACCAAAGGACCGAAAAGCGATACAATAAAGGATCTGTTTGAAAAATTTCAACGGACTGGGAACGTGACGGATGAACGTGCTGGAAAGGTAGGGCGACCGCGTACGGCAACCACAGAGGGCAACGCGCAGCTAGTGCAGCAGGTGATCCAACAGCGGCCTCGGGTTTCCGTTCGCCGTGTTGCAGCTGCGGTCCAAATGACGCCAACGTCCACGTATCGTCTCATGCGCCAGAGTTTACACCTCTATCCATACAAAATTCAAACGCGGCAACCCCTCAGCGCCGCTACCATTGCTGCACGAGAGACATTCGCTAACGATATAGTGCACAGCATTGATGACGGCGATATGCATGTGGGCAGCATTTGGTTTACTGACGAAGCTTATTTTTACCTGGTCCGCTTCGTCAATAAACAGAACTGGCGCATATGGGGAACCGAAAAGCCCCATGTTGCAGTCCCATCGTCCCTTCATCCTCAAAAAGTACTGGTCTGGGCCGCCATTTCTTCCAAAGGAATCATTGGCCCATTTTTCAGATCCGAAACGATTACTGCATCACGCTATCTGGACATTCTTCGTGAATTTGTGGCGGTACAAACTGCCTTAGACGACACTGCGAACACCTCGTGGTTTATGCAAGATGGTGCCCGGCCACATCACACGGCCGACGTCTTTAATTTCCTGAATGAATATTTCGATGATCGTGTGATTGCTTTGGGCTATCCGAAACATACAGGAGGCGACGTGGATTGGCCTCCCTATTCGCCAGACATGAACCCCTGTGACTTCTTTCTGTGGGGACACTTGAAAGACCAGGTGTACCGCCAGAATCCAGAAACAATTGAACAGCTGAAGCAGTACATCTCATCTGCATGTGAAGCCATTCCGCCAGACACGTTGTCAAAGGTTTTGGGTAATTTCATTCAGAGACTACGCCATATTATTGCTACGCATGGTGGATATGTGGAAAATATCGTACTATAGAGTTTCCCAGACCGCAGCGCCATCTATTGTTGAAAATTGTAACTACTGTAATTTCGAAAGTTTGTCTGCCTGAAAATGTACTGTTGTCCCAAGCATATTGCAACAAACGGTGTATTTCTATCGCTGCTCGTTTAGTTTTTATTGCCGTTTCAAATATACCGGTCATTTTTGAAACACCCTGTACCTGCATGGCTGATTTCCTTCCCCAGATTTTTGTTCCTATCTTTCATCCCTAGCGATTCGCCCCCGACGGGGCGTTTAACGCTGCGTCCCTTTTCCTCCGTATTAGGCTAGGCTGTACAGCGAGCACACTTCTTGCCCATACTATGAGGGGAGGACTGCTCTTACGGCGTAAGAAGGCATGCTGAGCACGTCACACAGAGCACCTGCAATGGGACGTGCTGGCCCCATTTAACCTTCATTTAGTGTGGATACAAATGCGCTCGATAAAATATTGTTTCAAATAATTATTGTTGTACGTTCGATTGACCGCGCAGCATTGTACACGTCAAAGTATGCCTCTTCGAGATGGGAGGTTCAGGCTAGATTTAATGAATGTAACATTCCTTACGACAGCTTTTTCGGCTTTATTGCCATTCTCAAGTAACATGCGGGCATGACATAGTTGAGACTATCTACATATGCGGTAGCGGTCGATGTAAATATTTATACATTTGTAATTTTACTTTCGTACTTACGTCTAGTTTGATTTGACATCCGTACTGCATCTGTAGTAACCGGTCACTGTCTATTTCGCAGTAATTATAAACGTATGGATCACGTTTCGAGACTTATTAGACCTTTCGTTTACTATGAAGTACGATTTGACACTTATCTGATAGTTGCTTTACTAAGATCCTCTACGTTTACGAAGAAGAATTAGTTAAGTTAAGGAATGATAATGGATTTCGTGTGAGACCAAAGATATAATTCACAGCTAAATCAAGTCAGTGAAATGTAACATTATTATTGCTTGACTAAGTATACTTTGCAAACATAGTCTTAGTAAACTAAATATCAAATCGTACTTTATAGTAAACGGGCTGTGAAATACGTGTCGAAACATATTCCATACGTTTGTAATTACTATATGTTAACTAATCTCTACGAATTAGTGTCAATTTACTATAGATTCAATATGGACATCAAATCATACTAGACGTACACTGATTAGTCAAAACATTATGACCACTGAACACCGTGAAGTTGGATGCTGCCTGGTGCTGTGGGCACGTGACACGTTAACTAAAGTATGTAAGCGGAGCAGTCACGGATGGGGGATCACCCTAGTGAAATATGGGCTGCAAATGGGGAAATCTATTGGGATAAACGACTTTGACAGAGAGCAGATTATTATTGCGCAGAGCCTGTGAACAAGTATCTCAAAAGCGGCGGTGCTGATCGAATGTTCACGTGCTACTGTCGTGAGCATCTACGTAAAGAGGTAGACGGACAGTGAAACTAGCACTAGAGGCTAAATGGTTGGACGTTCACAACTCTTCACAGATCTTGAGGTTTGGAGGTTTGTCTGCTCTGTAAATTAGGATATATGGTGATCTATGACATCTCAGCCGAAACAGCGCAATGCTGATGCACGACGAAGTGTTTCGGAGCTCACTGTTCATCGTACATGGTTGAACATGGAGCTCGGCAGCAGCCCACCCCTACGTGTTCATAAGTTGACCCAACGACATCGTCAGTCACGACTGCAGTGGCCACGGGACAATCGGGATTCGACCGTCGACCAATGGAAACGTGTCGGATTTTCGGGTGAATTACATTTTTGCTACACTAGGTCGATGGTCGTCTCCACAAACGCTGTTATCTAGGTGAACGGCGGTTAGAAGCGTGCAGCGCGCCACGGGCGCCGGCTGATGGGAGCAGTATTATGTTATGGGAGACATTCTCCTGCGTTTGCATGGGACCTGTCGTAATAATCGAAGACCCGCTGAAGGCTGCGAACCACCTGCATTAATTCATGCTTGATGCCTTCTCCGACGGCGATGTCATCTTGCAGCAGGGTAATTGTCCGTGTCTCGGTGCCAGAACCGTGCTGCAGTGGTTTCAGGAACATTATAGTGAACTCACGTTGATGTCTCAGCAACTAAACTCGCCTGATGTAAATCCTATGGACCCCATCTGGGTCGCTATCGCGTATGCCAATCAGCGGCCCGTTATTTACGCAAATTACATGACCTTAAATGCCACATACCTCCACAAACCTACTAACAAACTGTCGGATCCATGATACGCAGAATCGGTGATGTATTTCTTTCCAAAGGCGGGCATACTAACTATTAAGCAAGTCGTCATATTGTTTTGGGTCATCAGTATAAGCACCAATGCAAAATTAGGATTTATAATTATTCACATGGACAACTACCACTTATGTAAATAGTCTCACCTATGTTGTATTCGAAAGCAACTTGCGAATGGCAATAAACCCGAACGAGCTCTCGTAAAGAATACTAAACTTATTGGAACTAGCCTGGACCTTTGATTTTCAAAAATTATTATTTTAATAAAGACAAATATGGCTCCTTGCTGTTGATTGCAACACTGTCCAACAATGGTAATACTGAATATGCAGTACTCAGATATATGGGAAGAATCTAAGGAAGTTTAATAGATCTACAAAATTTATCGATTACTAAAGTCTTTTTCGATCAATTATTGAATATTTTTCGTCACCATGGGATGCATACAAGGTTGGCTTAAAGCAATAGCTAGAAAAAATTCAAAGAAAATCTGCACACTTCAGCACGGGTTGTTTTAATCGGCATGACATCGTCACGTGAATTCCCAATAAACAGGAGACACTCTAAAAAAGTTTATATGTATCGCAGATAGTCTTACAGTAAGAACCAGTAAAACTGTAGAAATTCGAGACTATACTGACAATCTTTTTTCCCCGCGCAATGTCTGTGAATGAAGGAGGGAGAGGAGTGAGGTATTTCTGGGACAATGTACACTCTACGCCACGTAGGGAACGGTTTTTGCGGAATGAATGACTAAATGTAGACTGATTCTCGTAAACAATGCCCACTCTGGAACGGTAGGTGCCTGTGTTTCATTGACGATGAGGTAATTGGAAGTAGGTAAAACTTCGACTGTACAAAATAGGGGCAGTAATTGACCGTTTCTTTTCCAAATAAAACTTGCCATACGCTGTTACGAGAAGCCTAAATCCGAATGGCCAGATGGTTATGTGAGCACTGTTCTCATTGTGATTGAGTATGAGTAGTTTAATACATTCTATTGTGGTTCACATCTTCTTGCCTTTATTTCTTTGTTATATGTAGCTGTCAGAGGCAATAATAATACTAAGTAACAATGTATAAGCCTTTAATTTCAGTTCAAAATATAACAGTTCAAATCTATCACAAACAATACAGTAACGTAGTAAAATGTCCCCAACTTGCTGATTTTCTTATTCACCTACTCGTCAGTCCTAATGCTTTTCACGGCTCCCTCCTTCCACTCACAAATCCAACAGCACTAAGCTTCTCTCCAGTCAATGACGTTTTTAAATGTGTCTTTGTAAGTGTGAATTTTCTTTCAATATGCAACGTTCAGCTCTCTAAAGTAAATGTCGAACCACACAGCGAAAACTATCAAGTCTCATTCTCCACCAACAGATAAGTAGTGTTTTCAGTTCCCCTTTGTTGTTCCCATTTGTTACTTACATTATGACAGCTGCGACTATGAGAGTACTGCAAAGAAACGAGAAGATTAGGACGGCCGTGCAAATATCGCTCGAAAACGAAACACAAGTCGAAAATGGGAATGCAGCGAGCTTATAAAATGTCGATTACACGATTCAGCAAACATTTAGCAAGGGACTCTGACGAACAAGGGCTGGTAGTGTGTGCTACGTATATTAATTACTAAGTTTAATTAAACGCTAGCAGATAAATCGTATGAAGTGAACTAATGGTCAAGACTCTGGACTCGGGTTCAGGACGAGATTCAAATCACGCTCTGAGGATTTCGATCTCGGTTTCCCGTGGTTTCTCTAAGTCACTAACAGGACGTAGCTTTTTACTGTGTATCATATGTATGTACCTCCAACAGAATTCGTCGTTACTACAATACTCTTAAAAGACTGACATAATTTGTTAAGAAATCACCAAACTTTGAACTCAAAATAGTTCAAAAAATGGTTCAAATGGCTCTGAGCACTATGGGACTTAACATCTATGGTCATCAGTCCCCTGTAACTTAGAACTACTTAAACCTAACTAACCTAAGGACATCACACAATAGCTAGTCAAAATAGTTTTTCTGTATTATTTCTTTAATATGTAACACTGATGGCATAGCGTCGTTGTCGCAATATACAACGATACGTTCGTAAATGAAAACAACGACGTTGCATATTCTACTAAATTTGTGTACCTTTGGTATCTGTGAATTTTGGAAATTTGTGGTAAGATCCTATGGGACCAAACTGCTGAGGTCTTCGGTTTATAAGCCTACACACTACTTAATCTAACTTAAAACTAACTTACGCTAAGGACAATACACACACACACACACACACACACACACACACACACACACACACACATGCTCGAGGGAGGACTCGAATCTCCGACGGGGGAGCCGCGCAAACCGTGACATTAATTGGCCCGATATAGACTGGGAGACTCAAACGTTCATAACGGGTGGCAGGGACATAGAATCAAGTGAAATTTTTTTAAGTGCATTATGTGAAAACTACCTTGAGCAGTTAAACAGAGAACCGACTCTTGGCGA
This sequence comes from Schistocerca cancellata, assembly GCF_023864275.1. Classification (NCBI taxonomy): domain Eukaryota; kingdom Metazoa; phylum Arthropoda; class Insecta; order Orthoptera; family Acrididae; genus Schistocerca; species Schistocerca cancellata. The sequence continues at coordinate 151,638,438 of NC_064629.1, forward strand.
TAACATATTAGACCTTCTGGTGACAAACTGACCCGAGCTATTTGAAACAGTTAACGCAGAACAGGGAATCAGCGATCATAAAGCGGTTACGGCATCGATGATTTCAGCCGTAAATAGAAATATTAAAAAAGGTAGGAAGATTTTTCTGTTTAGCAAAAGTGACAAAAAGCAGATTACAGAGTACCTGACGGCTCAACACAAAAGTTTTGTCTCAAGTACAGATAGTGTTGAGGATCAGTGGACAAAGTTCAAAACCGTCGTACAATATGCGTTAGATGAGTATGTGCCAAGAAAGATCGTAAGAGATGGAAAAGAGCCACCGTGGTACAACAACCGAGTTAGAAAACTGCTGCGGAAGCAAAGGGAACTTCACAGCAAACACAAACATAGCCAAAGCCTTGCAGACAAACAAAAATTACGCGAAGCGAAATGTAGTGTGAGGAGGCCTATGCGAGAGGCGTTCAATGAATTCGAAAGTAAAGTTCTATGTACTGACTTGGCAGAAAATCCTAAGAAATTCTTGTCTTATGACAAAGCGGTAGGTGGATCAAAACAAAATGTCCAGACACTCTGTGACCAAAATGGTACAGAAACAGGATGACAGACTAAAGGCCGAAATACTAAATGTCTTTTTCCAAAGCTGTTTCACAGAGGAAGACTGCACTGTAGTTCCTTCTCTAGATTGTCGCACAGATGACAGAATGGTAGATATCGAAATAGACGACAGAGGGATAGAGAAACAATTAAAATCGCTGAAAAGGGGGAAGGCCTCTGGACCTGATGGGATACCAGTTCTATTTTACACAGAGTACGCGAAGGAACTTGCCCCCCTTCTTGCAGCGGTGTGCAGTAGGTCTCTAGAAGAGCGTAGCGTTCCAAAGGATTGGAAAAGGGCACAGGTCATCCCCGTTTTCAAGAAGGGACGTCGAACAGATGTGCAGAACTATAGACCTATATCTCTAACGTCGATCAGTTGTAGAATTTTGGAACACGTATTATGTTAGAGTATAATGACTTTCCTGGAGACTAGAAATCTACTCTGTAGGAATCAGCATGGGTTTCGAAAAAGACGGTCATGTGAAACCCAGCTCGCGCTATTCGTCCACGAGACTCAGAGGGCCATAGACACGGGTTCACAGGTAGATGCCGTGTTTCTTGACTTCCGCAAGGCGTTCGATACAGTTCCCCACAGTCGTTTAATGAACAAAGTAAGAGCATATGGACTATCAGACCAATTGTGTGATTGGATTGAGGAGTTCCTAGATAACAGGACGCAGCATGTCATTCTCAATGGGGAGAAGTCTTCCGAAGTAAGAGTGATTTCAGGTGTGCCGCATGGGAGTGTCATAGGACCGTTGCTATTCACAATATACATAAATGACCTGGTGGATGACATCGGAAGTTCACTGAGGCTTTTTGCAGATGATGCTGTGGTGTATCGAGAGGTTGTAACAATGGAAAATTGTACTGAAATGCAGGAGGATCTGCAGCGAATTGGCGCATGGTGCAGGGAATGGCAATTGAATCTCAATGTAGACAAGTGCCCGCATCTCGTGGTCGTGCGGTAGCGTTCTCGCTTCCCACGCCCGGGTTCCCGGGTTCGATTCCCGGCGGGGTCAGGGATTTTCTCTGCCTCGTGATGGCTGGGTGTTGTGTGCTGTCCTTGGGTTAGTTTGGTTTAAGTAGTTCCAAGTTCTAGGGGACTGATGACCATAGATATTAAGTCCCATATTGCTCAGAGCCATTTGAACCATTTTTTTGTAGACAAGTGTAATGTGCTGCGAATACATAGAAAGATAGAGCCCTTATCATTTAGTTACAAAATAGCAGGTCAGCAACTGGAAGCAGTTAATTCCATAAATTATCTGGGAGTACGCATTAGGAGTGATTTAAAATGGAATGATCATATAATGTTGATCGTCGGTAAAGCAGATGCCAGACTGAGATTCATTGGAAGAATCCTAAGGAAATGCAATCCGAAAACAAAGGAAGTAGGTTACAGTACGCTTGTTCGCCCACTGCTTGAATACTGCTCAGCAGTGTGGGATCCGTACCAGATAGGGTTGATAGAAGATATAGAGAAGATCCAACGGAGAGCAGCGCGCTTCGTTACAGGATCATTTAGTAATCACGAAAGTGTTACGGAGATGATAGATAAACTCCAGTGGAAGACTCTACAGGAGAGACGCTCAGTAGCTCGGTACGGGCTTTTGTTAAAGTTTCGAGAACATACCTTCACCGAAGAGTCCAGCAATATATTGCTCCCTCCTACGTATATCTCGCGAAGAGACTATGAGGATAAAATCAGAGAGATTAGAGCCCACACAGAAGCATACAGACAATCCTTCTTTCCACGAACAATACGAGACTGGAATAGAAGGGAGATCCGATAGAGGTACTCAGGGTACCCTCCGCCACACACTGTCAGGTGGCTTGCGGAGTATGGATGTAGATGTAGATGTAGACTTGGCGCCTCAGAACGCGCGGCTACCCCGTGCAGCTTTTGTATCTGTATTCAGCTTGCAGTTTCATCGTCAGACAACAGGCTACCATCTTTAAAGAGACATGTAAATAACATGCTTAATTTTTTTTCCAATACCCTCAGAGTAAAAGTCATCTTTGATTTTGCAGTCGTGACCTAACAAAAAACACTGAAAAATTATTTTATAGTTGAAATTCATGATACAACTCAACTGACATTTGTAACTAGGCAATTACCAATAGTTATAATTAATACCTACAAGCATGTTTACACAAATAAGTGCCAGCCGCGGTGGCCGTGCGGTTCTAGGCGCTTCAGTCTGGAACCGCGCGATTGCTACGGTCGCATGTTCGAATCCCGCCTCGGGCATGGATGTGTGTGATGTCCTTAGGTTAGTTAGGTTTAAGTAGTTCTAAGTTCTAGGGGACTAATGACCTCAGATGTTAAGTCCCATAGTGCTCAGAACCATTTGAACCATTTTTTTTTCACAAATAAGTATCGAAAATTACCTGGAATTTCAGAAAAGATGTATATGTGGTAAAACAGCAGAGTATTATGCATTTTAGAATATCATCTTACGTATCTTCCGTCGCTCCTTATTTTAGATATTGATTATTAATATCTCCTTAGGTCATCAGTTTATTTCTTTTATTTCTGCCACTGAATTAAAACAGTTTGTTCAGTTGTCACACGCTTTTCACTTCTTTTTCTTTCAAAGAATCTTTGGTAGCCTCTAAAACATATGTTGTTTGTTACTACACTCATATACTATAATATGAGATAAAGTAATTATGAATTTGTTTCAGCGTCACAGTCTTTGGCTAATTTTATGTTGAAAACAACAATCCGATGTACAAGTTATTCTAGTGCTTTTACAGTTTTCTTTATCACTAACAATTCTGTAGGGCTCGTTTCATATGTGAGCGGCAATTTAAATGTATTTGGTTATTCTACGCAGTCCAGGTTATCCTGTTTTTGACTTCTGCGTGCACATCTCACTCAGATAAATCATGTTTACACCACTGTGGTTTTAAAAACATGTGTAGTTAATGTCTATAATGTTTCCAACTGTCGCGGGAAATTTATTCTGAAACACGGTCACGCTCGCGCAAAGAGAAACAAGCAAAAGACTGATACAGCTATCACAAAACAAACAAAAGATGACAGAAAAAAAAACGCGTCGCGGCAGTTGACAGCCCTTCATATAGTAATTACATGTGAGATAGACTTATTTCTCCGATTGCTGCCAGGAGAGATTTATTTCAGCGGTTCTTTCCACCTATCAATACACAAACAAAACTACGACTATTCACGTTGCCCTTTTTGAATACAAATAATGCAGCCTGTCAGTCCAATTTGTTATGGATCCAACACACTAAAACAGTATTCCAATATCCTACAAATATGTGCTTCTTATTTGCTAACCGTGCAACTACTTATTGCTCCACACTATGAACATTGTGTCCAGTATGTGAATGAGTCATAAACAGTTAGTATGCGTCCACGATTTTGTAGCATCATTTTGTTCCTTCAAGAGTGAAAGGAAAACGAAAAGAGAGAGAAAGATTGGGACAAGAAATAGGCCTACTTTTGCAATCTAGTCTTGTTCACATGTACCACAGGAACTGACAAGCTTAACGTCGTGTAGCTGAATGAATATCATCAGTGTCTTACCCACTAGCTATGAGATTCAGATCAAATCGCGACGTCTAGCAAGTTGAAGACCTGCAGCTCTGGTAGAGCGCGGCCTAATTCCCTTGTTCTGGCGACCGGATCCTCTCGCCCCTCCAGCCTGACTTAGCGGGCTTGGGCTGTGTAGTGGGCGCTTTTTAAAGTCGGAGAAGCCGATAGGGAGTCTCTCATCGCATATTCAGCGGCTTCACCGACCGGGCTGACGCTTCAGAAATTAAGGGGACATTCACTGATTCCAATTTTTTTTTTAAATTTCATCTGCTTGTACACCAGTGACAAATCAAACAAAAATTAAAACTGCGCTTTGTTCGTGGGAGTCTCTCTTTTTCTGCTGGATCTGGCTCTTCTGACTGCGTGTGCTTGTTGACTGGTTCAAAATTTCGTCGATAAATCGCAATGTATCTTCCACGATCTACTGGTTAGGAAACATATTGCCCGATTCACCTGCGCGGAAAGGGAGAACTGCTCCGTTACAATAATTTATTTTAATGATTTGCGATATACAGGGTGAGTCACCTAACGTTACCGCTGGATTATTTCGTAAACCACATCAAATACTGACGAACCGATTCCACAGACCGAACGTGAGGAGAGGGGCTAGTGTAATTGTTTAATACAAACCATACAAAAATGCACGGAAGTATGTTTTTTAACACAAACCTACGTTTTTTTAAATGGAACCACGTTAGTTTTGTTAGCACATCTGAACATATAAACAAATACGTAATCAGTGCCGTTTCTTGCACTGTAAAATGTTAATTACATCCGGAGATATTGTAACCTAAAGTTGACGCTTGAAACATTGTCCTCACTTCATTGCAGGGGCCCAAACAGCTGCAACATACATCGCGTTTCTACAGAATGATCTGCCAACGTTGCTCGAAAATGTCCCACTGGAAACGCGTCGTCGTATGTGGTATCAGCATGATGGTGCACCTGCACATTCCGCAATTAACACTAGGCTGACCCTTGACAGGATGTTCGACGGGCGTTTCATAGGACGTGGAGGACCCATAAATTGGCCAGCCCGTTCTCCTGATCTAACACCTCTGGACTTCTTTCTGTGGGGTACGTTAAAGGAGAATGTGTACCGTGATGTGCCTACAACCCCAGAGGATATGAAACAACGTATTGTGGCAGCCTGCGGCGACACACACCAGATGTACTGCGGCGTGTACGACATTCATTACGCCAGAGATTGCAATTGTGTGCAGCAAATGATGGCCACCACATTGAACATCTATTGGCCTGACATGTCGGGACACACTCTATTCCACTCCGTAATTGAAAACGGAAAGCACGTGTGTACGTGTACCTCACCCCTCATGGTAATGTACATGCGCGTCAGTGAAAAAGACCAATAAAAAGGTGTTAGCATGTGGACGTAATGTGCTGTTCCAGTCTCTTCTGTACCTAAGATCCATCACCGTTCCCTTTGGATCCCTACGTAATTCGGTGCTCTCCGATACACACGATCGAACAGCGGAGGAGTGGTACTCAAGCGTCAACTTTAGGTTACAATATCTCCGGATGAAATTAACATTTTACAGTGCAACAAACGGCACTGACTACGTATTTGTTTATATGTTCAGATGTGCTAACAAAACTAACGGGGTTCCATTTAAAAAATCGTAGGTTTGTGATAAAAAACATACTTCCGTGCATTTTTTTATGGTTTGTAGTAACCAATTACACTAGCCCCTCTCCTCACGTTCGGTCTGTGGAATCGATTGGTCAGTATTTGATGTGGTTTACGAAATATATCCAGCGGTAATGTTAGGTGACTCACCCTGTAATAAGAGTAACTCACTAAGATTTATAATACTAGTATTGGTGCTACTGTAAAATATATGTAGCACTAGCCGCTTGTGATAGCATGACTGCCTTCTAACCCGTGGACTTACGTAGCGACAGCTAGATCTGTACGCGGTCTGAGGGCTCATGGACATTTATTACTGTGTTTTGCAGTGATATCTAGTACGGCCATCAGGGAGCGGCAAAAACATTACGCCTTATGTGGTCTAAATTGAATCAGACCGCAAATTCATGTGGCCAAGAGTAATGGGCAGTGGTGGATCACAAATAGTAACGCGTGTTCTGTTGGCCGCAAGATACAGCCACATCAGCTGCAATGTCATTCAGTTGCAGAATACGGAAATACCCTGATCACACTGTAGTACAGGGTGTTTCACAATGCTATAACAATTTCTAATTTGAATAACACACAAAACAATAGCGAAACAAAACTGAACATCTTACACAACATATTTTTTTCTTTTTTTAAATTTGTGATAAGATCTCATGGGATCAAACTGCTGAGGTCATCGGTCCCTAAGCTTACACACTACTTAATCTATCTTAAACTAACTTATGATAAGGACAACACATACACCCATGCCCGAGGGAGGTCTCGAACCTCCGACGGAGGGAGCCACGCGGACCGTGACAAGGCGCCATAGACCGGGCGGCTACCAAGTGCGGCGTCCAACATTTATTCAATTTTACTTACGCAATACTACATCGGATAAATGAGGATCATTCGCGACTACACAACACTCGAGGCGTTTCAGCCAGTTTTTCAACAAATCTTTCGTAACTGCTGGAGGAATTCTGGAAATTTCTTCGTGAATTCGATCTATTAAGTTTTGCAAGCTTCTAAGCTGGTCGGAGTGCACCCTCACCTTGAAAAAACTCCGTATGTAAAAGGCTGGCACGGTTAAATCAGGCGAGCGAGGCGGCCATTCGACATAAGCGCGTTTTTAAAATATGCTGTTACCAAACGCTTCACGAGAACTTGCAGAGTCTTGCTTGAACATCGAAGCTGACTTTTTCATGCTTAGGAAAGACACGCTGCACGCGCACGACAGATTCGGCGTAGCGAAAATAGCACTCCACGGCGAACGCACGATGTTGCTGCGAATAGTACGACATGATTACTGACCTATATATAGGATGAAACTTGACACTCTGCAATACTAATAAACGGCGCCACAGTCGCTGTACCTTGAATTTAGCGCGCTGCCTGCAGTAGGAGCGACATTAATTTGCCCTGAATCGAGTGGGAAAACTGCTCACACACTAGGACGATGAACAGTCTTGTGACCTAAGAACGAAGGTGTTACGCGACAATTGCCTTGCTCATTTAGTCCAACATCCCACCTGAAAGAAATATTTTAGACCATCTGGTTGCAAACATACCCGATCTTTTCCACAGTATCTTCAAAGAGAAAGGGTTAGGGACCATAGTGCTACACTGAAGCGCCAAATAAACTGGTATAGGCATGCGTATTCAAATAAAGAGATATGTAAACAGGCAGGAGACGGGCTGCGGTCGGCAACGCTTTTATAAGACAAAAAGTGTCTGGCGCAATTGTTAGATCGGTTACTCCTGCTACAATAGCAGGTTATCAAGATTTAAGTGATTTCGAAAGTGGTGTTACAGTCGGCGCACGAGCGATGGGACACAACATCTCCAAGGTAGCGATGAAGTGGGGATTTCCCCTTACGACCACTTCACGAGTGTTCTGTGGATATCAGGAATCCGGTAAAACATCAAATCTCCGACATCGCTGCGGCCGGAAAAAGATCCACGAGTGAAGAGAATCGTTCAATGTGACAAATGTGCAACCCTTCCGCAAATTGCTGCAGATTTCACTGCTGGGCCATCAACAAGTGTCAGCGTGCGAATCATTCAACGAAACATCATCGACATGGGCTTCCGGAGCCGAAAACTCACTCGTGTACCCTTGATGACTGCACGACACAAAGCTTTACGCCTTAGCTGGGTTCGTCAACACCAACATTGGACTGTTGATGACTGGAAACATGTTACCTGGTCGGACGAGTCTCGTTTCAAATTGTATCGAATAGATGGAAGTGTACGGCTATGGAGACAACCTCGTGAATACATGGACCCTGCATGTGAGCAGGGGACTGTTCAAGCTGGTGGAGGCTCTGTAATGCTGTGGAGCTTGTGTAGTTGGAGTGATATGGGACCCCTGATGCGTCCAGATACGACTCTGACAGGTGACACGTATGTAAGCATCCTGTCTGATCACCGGCATCCATGGTCATGTCCACTATGCATTCCCACGCAATTGACCAATTCCATAAAGACAATGCGACACCCCACACGTCCAGAATTGCTACCGAGTGGCTCTAGGAGCACTCTTCTGTGTTCAAACACTTCGGTTGGCCACCAAACTTTCTAGACGTGATTATTATAGAGCATATGTAGGATGCCTTGCAACGTGCTGTTCAGAAGAGATCTCCACCCCGTAGTCTTACGGATTTATGGACAGCCCTGCAGGATTCATGGTGTCAGTTTCCTCTAACACTACTTCAGACATTAGTGGAGTCCATACTACGTCGTGTTGCGGCACTTCTGCGTGCTGTCGATGGCTCTACACGATATTACGCAGGTGTACCAGTTTATTTGGCTCTTCATTGTATTACAACAACGATTCTCAGTAAAGAAGACCGGTAGAGTATTTGTGCTTTGTAGAACTGATAATCATTTGCAACCTATTTTTAAAAACGAAATAGGAAAAGTTCTAGAACTGTAGGATATTTCTAATCGAAGCTCAAGGAAATCACAATTGGTGTTCATGTTTTGTAGTTACCAAATAATGGAATAACAAACTACATAGACCCGCCTCATCTTTATGACACTGTTCGAAAAATATTGCAAAAATAGAGATTTCTTGAAAGTTGAAACAATTTTACGACTTTCGATCGTTTAAAAATAACCTGTCAATACTGATCAAATTGATTTTAACCTTCAAAGCATTCACCGAAGTTAGAGGTCCACGCACTCTGGTGTTAACGGAAATACAGACTCTTACAGTTTTACTTCGAATGAGAATGTAGGGAAGCCTGTAGAGAAAAATTAACAGGAATTTGTTCATTATAAGGAAGGAGTGATTCCTGAAGCAAATTCTAAAGTCACATCTTAGCGAAAGATCTTTAATAAAATCCTAGGACATCATGCTTCTATGAAAACTAAATGGACAGATGAAAATCTTCTGTTCGTTATCTCCTGGGTTTATATTGTTAAAATCAAAACCAAAGCTAACGCGCTATTGACTTGTTCAATTTGTAAAGTTCTTTCTCTTAAATAAATTAATTTTTTTTTTTGCCTTAGAATGTATTATGAAACGTTATGTAATGGAACGAATCTTTGATATCAGGAACAAGGAAGAAAATAGAAGAGGCAAGAGAATTGTAACGATTGCAACGCAATTGTTACGGAATCCACATCCGCTAGTGTGACCTATTGTAATGTACCGCCCCAGTGTCCTAGGTAAGCAGACCTATCAGTACATCTGCTGTTTCGCCCGCATCTCGTGGTCGTGCGGTAGCGTTCTCGCTTCCCACGCCCGGGTTCCCGGGTTCGATTCCCGGCGGGGTCAGGGATTTTCTCTGCCTCGTGATGGCTGGGTGTTGTGTGCTGTCCTTAGGTTAGTTAGGTTTAAGTAGTTCTAAGTTCCAGGGGACTGATGACCATAGATGTTATGTCCCATAGTGCTCAGAGCCATTTGAACCATTTTGAACATCTGCTGTTAGAATCAAAACGGATCGGAGTAGCACATACGAAAATATACTGAGGGATTTAAAAGGGAATCTGGTAAGAAAAGGGAGATGAATTTTTCACTCTGCAGTGAAATGTGCGCTGTTATGTAATCTCGTCGTAGATGAAAACAGTGTGTCGGACTGGGACACGGAACCGAAACCTTACTTTTAGCACGGCTGGTTGAATGGTTAGTTTGGAGAGTAAAGGGACCAAACTACATGGTCATTAGCATCTTTATCTTCATGCAAACAGGTCTCGGATTAAAACCATTCCCAAACTAACTGGGAACCACACCGAAAGAGAAAACGAAAGAAGCAAACCAGAGAAAAAGTGAACTAAAAGGGAAAAAAGCGGTTGTACCTTTACCACGCCAAATAAATTTTACCCAAATACAAAATAAAACATTTGAGGCTAATGTTTAGCTGCCAAGGGGGACATAACCAGTTCTTTACGAAGATGTGAGCAGCGGTACGTCTTTTCTAAATGACACTCGATACTTTTTATTCGATAACCGTAATCCTTTCCTCAAGACCTGTTCAGAAATGTTTCCAGTGTACCATTCGTGTGATCATGATGTTATTAAAAACCTAACATACAATCGAGTTCGTCTCTTCTGTACTGGCGCACCTAGTCTAACGTCAGTCATCCACCGGCTGGAGTTGACAGAAAACAAATGGGAACACAAAGAAAACACTCGCTGATCATTCAGTCAACAGACGTCAGTTTAGTTATGTGTGAATACCATGTACAAAACGAAGGTAAAGTGGAAATGCTACTCATCTCCGAAAAATGACAGTTAGCAGTTTCTTAATTACAATATTGGTGCACGTAGTACAGTACTTTAGTGCTTTCAAACGCTTTGTTGTGTAAAGTTAAGGCAATCCATCATCAGAAACTGCATCATCATTACTTTCTTTTATTGCGATTGAAGGTAGGCGCAATGCTACTCAGGCAGCCGAACGGTACAGAGGCAGTGTGCTAGTGCAGAAGAGTCAAAGACAGTTTTCCATTTCGTTTTCAATCTACATTTACATCGATACTCCGCAAGCCACTGTGCGGTGCTTGGCGGAGGGTACCCTGTACCTCTACTTGTCATTACCTTCCCTGTTCCACTCGCAAAGCCGGCCGCGGTGGTCTCGCGGTTCTAGGCGCTCAGTCCGGAACTGCGCGACTGCTACGGTCGCAGGTTCGAATCCTGCCTCGGGCATGGATGTGTGTGATGTCCTTAGGTTAGTTAGGTTTACGTAGTTCTAAGTACTAGGGGACTGATGACCACAGATGTTAAGTCCCATAGTGCTCAGAGCCATTTGAACCATTTTGAACCACTCGCAAATAGAGCGAGGGAAAAACCACTGTCTATATGCCTTCGTATGAGCCCTAATTTGTCGTATCTTATCGTCGTGGTCCTTACGCGCAATGTATGTTGGCGGCAGTAGAATCGTCCGGCAATCAGCTTCAAATACCGGTTCCCTAATTTCGTCAACAGTGTTTCTCGAAAACAGCGTCGCCTTCCCTCCAGGTATTCCCATTTGGGTTCCCAAAGCGTCTCCGTAACACACAAATGTTGTTGATACCTAACGCCTCTGAATTGCTTCGATGTCTTCCTTCAATCCGATCTGGTAAGGATCCCAAAAACTCGAGCAGTACTGAAGAATAGATCGCACCAGCGTCCTATATGCGGTCTCCTTTACAGGTGAACCACTCTTTCCTAAAAGTCTCCCAATAGACCAAAGTCGACCATTCGCCTTTCCCTACGACAGTTCTTACAATCTCGTTCCACCTCATATCAGTTTACAACATTACGCCCAGATATTTAAACTACTTGACTGTGTCAATCAGGAAACTAGTAATACTGTATCCGAACAGCCATTAACTTACATTTTTCCACATTTAGCGCTAGATGCCATTCATCACACCAACTGGAAATTTTGTCTAAGTTGTCTTGTATCTTCCTACAGTCACTCAATTTCGACACCTTACCTTACACCACGGCTTCATCAGTAAACAACTGCAGATTGCTGCCCAGCCTGTCCGCCAAATCATTTATGTATACAGACAACAACAGCGGCCCTATCACGCTTCCCTGGGGTACTCCTGACAATACCCTTGTCTCTGATTAACACTCGCCGTCGAGGACAACACACTGAGTTCTATTATTTAAGAAGTCTTCAAGCCACACACATATCTGTGAGCTGATTCCATATGCTCTTACCTTCGTTAAGAGCCTGCAGTGGGGCATCGTGTAAAATGCCTTCCGGAAATGCAGAAATACGGGATCTACCCGTTGTCCTTCATCCATAGTTCTTAGTATATCATGTGAGAAAAGCGCAAGCCGATAAACCTTTTAATAGCGTCATATTCACGTAATGGTACACTGTGACACGTTTTTGAACAGATCTAAAGGAGAAGAAGTGGATTATCGCATACAAAATATAGGATGCTATTTAAAGAAAGCCGTACTGCTGTTCAAAGCTTCGTAACGAACAATGTTACAAGAAAAAGCAATCAGGCTGGTTAATGTCCCCACGGTAGCTAAACAACATTTGATTGATAGACTTTTTAATCTTGTTTCTGGGTAAAATTTACTAGGCGTTGTCAAGAAAAATGGGACACCAAGTGTAATAAGGCAAGGAGTGGCTAGCGTTTACAACAGCTCCTGTGCACGTTCCAGATGGTACAGTAGCTTTTGGAACATACACTCAAGAGTAATTAAGTTAGATACACCTCCACGGTAGTGTGTGCCGGCCGCAGTGGCCGAGCGGTTCTAGGCGCTACAGTCTGGAACCGCGCGACCGCTACGGTCGCAGGTTCGAATCCTGCCTCGGACATGGATGTGTGTGATGTCCTTAGGTTAGTTAGGTTTAAGTAGTTCTAAGTTTTAGGGGACTGATGACCTTAGAAGTTGAGTCCCATAATGCTCAGAGCCATTTGAACCATTTGAACGGTAGTGTGCATCACCCGTTTAGCACTGATGATGGCAGCCAAGCCTCTTGACATAGATACCACCGGACAGTGATCCATCCTGCTACATGATGGCTCAACAACCACCAACAATTCAGATATTCGTAGGAAAAGTGTCTCATCCTTTGGTGTCCCAGGTGTGGTCGATAGCACTGAGCTGGGCTCTGTGGACGAACCAACGGGCGCTCATGAACAGACAGTAAGCTGGGACTTTACTTCCCTAATGATATATCTAGTTAATTGGGCTATGCACAGCTCTGTTTAAAAAGGATGGTTCGATGAAGTTGTAGGGCTAAACTGTACACATTTGCTTTCGTGTCCTGCAGCAAGTAATATCATATACCTGTCGTCCTGCAGTCAAATAGTCTATGCACTGGCTAGAATTCCGAATTAATAAAATAATCAGAAATATTAAATAAAAGATTAATGAATAATTAATAAAGGCGTTTTATTCTCTCGACTAAAATTGATGTAGACGATACAAGACAATTATGTTGAATAATGTTTTATTCAAGTAAGTAATCCAAGATTAACGGAAAGTGGTCCTACAATTACCAATCATAAAATAGCCAGACGGATAGCTTCATTAAAATGCAATAAAGTTGCATTAAGTACTCATAAGTTACAAGAATGGTAGCACAATCCCCCAGCTACATAGTCATAGTCTTAGTTCATCACAATAAACGAAATATCCGCCAACTGAAAATAATTCAAATTTCAGCATGACGATCTACGCATCAGCACACGAGAGGTAAAGCGAGGAAACTCATGCTCTATTTAGTGTTAATTTCAAATGCAACCAGAAAAAGTTAGTTCTGTACTGCAGCACATTCAGACTTCACGGAAGTTAAAGCCAATTCGAAGAGTATTTTAGCGACTGTTCACCGCCAAGAATCTATCGCCTACTCGACTGAATATCACACGTTACCTCAGGCAGGTCTGCCTTCTCCCAAATCTCGACACAAAGGTGTTATGACTCGCTCCCTTGAGCACAGTAGTCAGAAAGTGCCTGTCTTCACTTGAATTTAGTAGTGTTCTGCCACTGCTTGATTCTCATTGGCTGAAGGCCATCCCCGCCGAAAAAATACATCGTTCTTGTTTTCCACAGATATGATTTGACTCATCTTGAGCACTTCCTACACTAAACTAATAAATTATAACAATATTTAATAAAAGGAATGTTATAAATATTTGATAAAACTCAGACAGCTGCCAATAAGTATAAATAATAGTTTGTTGATAAATAAATAAGCCAGCATTCCTGCGCATGAGCACTCACATTAATTGGCAGTAAAATGTTGTTAAATATTAGTTAAACGGTTGCTTAGTCCCATTTGACAAAAATGTCTTTTGGTACTATTTTCAATGGTGGTGTGACTGACCACTTTTAAATTACAACTTTTCATTCTTTCCGCACGCTGTACGAGATTGGAATAATAGAGAATTGTGCAGGTGGTTCGATGAACCCTCTGCCAGGCACTTAAATTTGATTTGCACAGCATCCTTGTAGATGTAGATGTAGAATATCAGGTGCAATCATCATTTAAATGAAGTTTGTGGCAAAAATAATAAAATTTTCATTAAATAACTACAAAAGTATGACAAGATATGAGTCATTCATGCTGCATTCAGTTGCTGTGTTATTGTGAGGAATACGATGTTGTGACAGATATGCTCTTAATGAAAACGATATAGTAACATGGTAAATCAATAAATAAAACATCCTTCAAGGATGATAACTATAGTCCCTTGCTATCAGCTGAGACATTGTTTATTGTTTGTTGACATTTCACAAAGCGTTTAAAAGTTGTCAATTTCATGATTTATTGGGAAAATATTCAGTCACTTTACTAAATTTGTGATTTTTAAGATATTGAAAATATTATTGTTTCATTAGATGCACCTCAGCTTTCAGAGCTCGCTGATATATTCAGATTTACTTTACTATGGACCTGTGATTTATTACTGTATTTCGAAGAGTTGGAAGTAGCTATACTTTAGACTGCCTTAAACATCGCCATTGCTGGTACATCTTCGGCACTCTGGCGATGCGAGCAACAACCGTCCAAATTCTCCTTGCTCTGGGATTACCTAAGTACGGGCACACACTGACCATCTTTGTACCGGAGCTCGCTTGGCGTGGCCGAGCGGCCTCTACTGGCAAGCAAATTCATCTCTCTTCAGTACCAGCCCTAGACGGCCGAATACCTCGGCTAAATATGTATAACATTACAAGGAGTCGATACTGCTCGCCAGCGAGAGACGTTAGCAAATGTAATAGTGGTCATATTTCACATTTCGTTAAATTCTCCTGCCCGTGAATACTCACATCACCTGCCTGTATAGTCTAACGTAAAGCTTCAGTAGATTTAATTAGTTGTCAGGATTCAGCATAGAATGCGTATTCAGCTGAATTCAAAGTAACTCGGGGCTAGGAACTGAATCAACACTACTTCGACAATGAACTCGTCTCACCGTATATGAAAATTTAAGGGGAGGTTTAGTATCTTTGGCCCGAAAAAAGCATGTTCTTTGAGAATTTGTTTCTCGGGATGCGCTATAGATATCAATGTCAAATTTGGTCAAAATGTTTATTGATATTTTCTCTACAAACTGGAATTTTTTCGACCGGAAATGTCGAAGAACAAAGGCGGAAGTGCCGTCGGAACGAAACAAAATTTCGTTGTAGACCTCCACGCGTGGTATGTCACAGGTCAGCCGGCTTGTCTGAAATCAAAATTGAGCTGACGTTAGCGAAGTATTGAAGATTCTTTAGGATTTGTACCTCGCTTAAGTTATTTGGACCATAGGAAACAAAATGGCGGCCATTTGAAAAAAATAGGAATTTTTTCATCGATGTTTCGACTTCAGCGGCCAAGTAAAAATATTTATAGTTGATGCATCGGAATAAAAGTGGTACAACTCCTAGACAATTTAGTTAGCTTCATCGGAAACAAGGAATCATACCAATCGGTTCAGTAGCTTTGATGTTACCATATTGCGCGGTAAAAAAGGGCATTTCGAGAAAAACGCGTTTGAAATTTTGACTACATATAAATGCAATATTATGCATTCCGGGTCCGGGTCTATAAACTAGTCCTTCTTCTTCCTCATACAGGGCGTTCTGCTCGATCTGGGCCATCCAGCGCTGCTCCAGAGCCGCTCGTACGGCCGGTGACAAGCGGTTTTCGACCGCTTGAATCCGGTGGTCGTACGAATGCTTGGCGAACTGCAAATGCTTGGGGGCTAACTTCCAAACACACGCGTTCAGACTTTCATTTGAGTTTTGTGTGTTTCCTCCAAAGCTCCCGCACAATAACTCGTCCTCCGAAAGAAAAAAACTGGTGCGTGAGAAAGGCAGATATCAAGCAGGTGGATTTTTTTATTCAACCGCGAATAACAAACATTTCCATTCCGTATTCGGAAAAACCGTTTCAGGGGAGGATTATAAACACTTTTATGGATCCAAAAATGCAATTTAAAAAAATCGATTTTTCGAACCAAAAGGTAGTAACACTCACAAATCGCTCTCCCCTTGCAAACGGTCGTAGTAGCATTGATTCAGTTCCTTGCTCCTAATTACTTCCCCTTTAGCTGAATATGCATTATATAATGAATCTTGGCAACTAACTTAATTAATTATGGTAGATGCCATCTTTGATATAGACAGTAAAAATTAAAAATTTTCGCTGAAGGGTGGAAACAGCTTCAGTGGAATACAGAGCTATTGAGCTCAGAGATTCCTAAGATGGCTTAAAGCTAAAATGTGTAAAAATATAAGGTTGTGCAATGAAAAGATATCAAGTCGGAGTATTTCATAGTCCAGTGCAACAATGATCGCGGACTCTTTTGATGATTTCCTGTCATTCATTAGCAAACAATTACCTCTAACATCGTTTAGAAATCGGTAACATGTCAATAAGACACGCACTGTACCGTCTACTGAATATCATTAGTGTATAGTCATCTGCAGCAGGAGTTAGGTGTCCCAAATCGGTCATGAATAATAAAGAATTTTTTCATCAGCGAGCGAGACGACGCAGTGATAGTAGAACCTTATTCAAGAGGCGCTGCATTCAGATCCCGTCCGACAATAAATGGACGGTTTCTGAAGTTTCACAAGGCGAAATCCGGGGCGATTCCACTGAAAATGACGTGGCCGACTTTCTTCCTTTTCCTCCTCTAATTGAGTTATGCTCTGTCTTCAACAACTGTGTTGTCTATCGCCGGCCGGAGTGGCCGAGCGGTTAAAGGCGCTACAGTCTGGAACCGCACGACCGCTACGGTCGCAGGTTCGAATCCTGCCTCGGGCATGGATGTGTGTGATGTCCTTAGGTTAGTTAGGTTTAAGTAGTTCTAAGTTCTAGGGGACTTATGACCACAGCAGTTGAGTCCCATAGTGCTCAGAGCCATTTGAACCATTTTTTTGTGTTGTCTATCGAACTCTTCCTTCCTCCGTTTCACAACCATTCATAATTAATTCGTTAAATTTCATAGAATTTTAGTCGATTCTCGAACGAAACGAAAAGCTGTTGCTGCGAAATTTTGCAAAAAAACGTCTCACACCAAAGCTAATCACGACATCTGAAAGAGATGTCTTGTGTGGAAATATTCTGTTTAATGTTATTTGGCTTTGGTTTTACTTAAGCTGTTGCTATTATTAATTTCCACGCATTCCTTGGTGAAATCGTTATCCTCGTTGTCCTCAGGGAATAGCTGTTCCTAGCATTCCGACACACCGAGGGCAAACTGTAAAGCCAACACTCCCTCACCAAAGAAATTCAAAGCTGTTCACACAGATCCCGATAAGATCACGATTAGCTACTTCTTCACCTAGAGGATAACTCTGATCGTTAAGTTCCTCGAGCATGATACCACAATCAAGGCGCAGCGCTATGAAGACACTGTGTAGAAACTGCAAAGTGCCAGTAAGTCGAAACACCAAGGAACGTTATCGGATGCATTCATCCTGTTGCACGATAACACCTGCCCCACCACTGCCAATCGGAATCAGGAATTGATCGTGTCCACTCCCAGTGGAATAAATGTCTTACCGTGTGTGGTGATTACTTTTTAATGTAACAATTCCATGGTC
This sequence comes from Schistocerca cancellata, assembly GCF_023864275.1. NCBI lineage: Eukaryota > Metazoa > Arthropoda > Insecta > Orthoptera > Acrididae > Schistocerca > Schistocerca cancellata. The sequence continues at coordinate 151,656,240 of NC_064629.1, forward strand.
TTGTTGTAGCAGTTGTTCGCTTTTCATTTGACTGCTCATTATATGCATTATAAGACAAAGAAAAAGAACGATACACCACGAAGGAATTATGCGAATGGGACGGAAATTGGTGGATGTGATATACATGTACAGCAAACAAATGATTATGATTTCAGAAAAATTGGATCAGTTATTCAAGAGAAAGAAATTCACAAATTGAGCAATTTTTGTATTGATTATTTTTTTAGAGTGAACGTACAGTTCGCACATTTTCTAAATATCCATGAGGTTTTGTACTATGAAAGGATGAAAGGAAGGTTAAGGTTTAACGTCCCGTCGACAGTGAGTTCATGACATCATTAGAGACGGAACACGAGCTCGGATTGGTGGGAAGAACAGGGAAGGAAATAGGCCATATCTTCCTGAGGAAAAGAACACCCTAGCACTTGCTTAAGAATTCTGGAGAGACTGTGAAAATTTAAATCTGAACGACCAGATGGGGACTTGAACTACAGTACAGTACAGTACAGTTCTGGCCAAGAGAAGTTTACTAATATCAAATACCTGCCTTAATTTGAGGAAGAAATTTCTGAGGATGTACGTCTGGAGTACAGCATTGTATGGTAGTGAAACATGGATGTGGGAAAACCGGAACAGAAGAGAATCGAAGCATTTGAGATGTGGTGCGATAGACGAATGTTGAAAATTAGGTGGACTGATAAGGTAAGGAATGAGGAGGTTCTACGCAGAATCGGAGAGGAAAGGAATATGTGGAAAACACTGATAAGCAAAAGGGACAGGATGACAGGTCATCTGCTAAGACATGAGGGAATGACTTCCATGGTACTAGAGGGAGCTGTAGAGGGCAAAAACTGTAGAGGAAGACAGAGATTGGAATACGTCAAGCCAATAATTGAGGACGTAGGTTGCAAGTGCTACTCTGAGATGAAGAGGTTAGCACAGGAAAGGAATTCGTGGCGCGCCGCATTAAACCAGTCAGTAGACTGATGACCAAAAAAAAAAAAAAAAAAAAAAAAAAAAAACTGGCAAATGCGATTATAGTGGCTGGCCACGGCGCCACGTCACTCGGTGGCGCATTTTGTACGTTCTAGTAAACATATCAAAAATAATTATAACACAGAATACGACAGTTTTTCAGCAGTTGCCAAGCGGTGTGCAAGTCAAAGTGTTAAGCGGAATTCTCTCTGCCCCGCTCTGAACTGTGGATTGCTGCAGTTAACAGAAATGAGCGTTGACGTAACCCCACACGTCGTTCTCTGCACAGCACTACTCTAGAGGCAGTAAGCGGATGAATGACGCTCAGTCATTATGAGCCCGGCAAGGGGAGGCACGAAGAAGTGTGGCGGCGGCAGCTTTCGACAGATTGCGCGGTGAGGAGTCCCTGCGGAGATATTGTGCGGCCAGTGCGGCGAGGAGATGAACGCCTTTGTTAGGGGAAGACGGCCGCAGGGGCTCGGCTCGCTACATAACAGCGCCACGGCCGCGGCCGGCGCACAATTTCTTGCGGCTGGGGAGAAGAAAGAGGAAGAAACGCACAATGCTGGCGGATAACGACCTCACAAATATGTCGCGACCGACCGACCGTCTAATCAGGTCCCGTTAAGGGGACGCGGCACGTGCTCTTCCCGCCCTATATCTTCTCCCCTAAGACCACCCTCGTCTTACGACCGTATTCGTACCCTTTCGTCGCGCCATATCCAGCGATAATATAAAGTAAACTGGCGTATATGGTGCCAAGGCCCGTCGAAATAACCGAGATTGACGGCGTAGAAAACGAGGGGTGTGTTTCAGCGGTGATCTCTTCACAGCTTCTAATAGTTTACACACTGGCTCCACTGTGCACACTCTGACGTGAAAACTTTGAAATTAATGGAGATCATCGAAAAGTGAGAATGGTTGTCTACATCTACATCTACATCTACATGATTACTCTGAAATTCACATTTAAGTGCTTGGCAGAGGTTCCACTCCCGAACAGCGCGCGTGAAAAACGAACATCTAAACCTTTCTGTTCGAGCTCTGATTTCTCTTATTTTATTTTGATGATCATTCCTACCTATGTAGGTTGGGCTCAACGAAATATTTTCGCTTTCGGAAGAGAAAGTTGGTGACTGAAATTTCGTAAATACACTCCTGGAAATGGAAAAAAGAACACATTGACACCGGTGTGTCAGACCCACCATACTTGCTCCGGACACTGCGAGAGGGCTCTACAAGCAATGATCACACGCACGGCACAGCGGGCACACCAGGAACCGCGGTGTTGGCCGCCGAATGGCGCTAGCTGCGCAGCATTTGTGCACCGCCGCCGTCAGTGTCAGCCAGTTTGCCGTGGCATACGGAGCTCCATCGCAGTCTTTAACACTGGTAGCATGCCGCGACAGCGTGGACGTGAACCGTATGTGCAGTTGACGGACTTTGAGCGAGGGCGTATAGTGGGCATGCGGGAGGCCGGGTGGACGTACCGCCGAATTGCTCAACACGTGGGGCGTGAGGTCTCCACAGTACATCGATGTTGTTGCCAGTGGTCGGCGGAAGGTGCACGTGCCCGTCGACCTGGGACCGGACCGCAGCGACGCACGGATGCACGCCAAGACCGTAGGATCCTACGCAGTGCCGTAGGGGACCGCACCGCCACTTCCCAGCAAATTAGGGACACTGTTGCTCGTGGGGTATCGGCGAGGACCATTCGCAACCGTCTCCATGAAGCTGGGCTACGGTCCCGCACACCGTTAGGCCGTCTTCCGCTCACGCCCCAACATCGTGCAGCCCGCCTCCAGTGGTGTCGCGACAGGCGTGAATGGAGGGACGAATGGAGACGTGTCGTCTTCAGCAATGAGAGTCGCTTCTGCCTTGGTGCCAATGATGGTCGTATGCGTGTTTGGCGCCGTGCAGGTGAGCGCCACAATCAGGACTGCATACGACCGAGGCACACAGGGCCAACACCCGGCATCATGGTGTGGGGAGCGATCTCCTACACTGGCCGTACACCACTGGTGATCGTCGAGGGGATACTGAATAGTGCACGGTACATCCAAACCGTCATCGAACCCATCGTTCTATCATTCCTAGACCGGCAAGGGAACTTGCTGTTCCAACAGGACAATGCACGTCCGCATGTATCCCGTGCCACCCAACGTGCTCTAGAAGGTGTAAGTCAACTACCCTGGCCAGCAAGATCTCCGGATCTGTCCCCCATTGAGCATGTTTGGGACTGGATGAAGCGTCGTCTCACGCGGTCTGCACGTCCAGCACGAACGCTGGTCCAACTGAGGCGCCAGGTGGAAATGGTATGGCAAGCCGTTCCACAGGACTACATTCAGCATCTCTACGATCGTCTCCATGGGAGAATAGCAGCCTGCATTGCTGCGAAAGGTGGATATACACTGTACTAGTGCCGACATTGTGCATGCTCTGTTGCCTGTGTCTATGTGCCTGTGGTTCTGTCAGTGTGATCATGTGATGTATCTGACCCCAGGAATGTGTCAATAAAGTTTCCCCTTCCTGGGACAATGAATTCACGGTGTTCTTATTTCAATTTCGAGGAGTGTAGATCTCGCCGCCGGCCGCGGTGGCCGTGCGGTTCTGGCGCTGCAGTCCGGACCGCGGGACTGCTACGGTCGCAGGTTCGAATCCTGCCTAGGGCATGGGTGTGTGTTATATCCCTATGTTAGTTAGGTTTAAGTAGTTCTAAGTTCTAGGGGACTTATGACCTAAGATGTTGAGTCCCATAGTGCTCAGAGCCATTTGAACCAAGCCAGATCTCGCAGCGACGAAAAACGTCTTTGCTTTAATGACTTCCATCCAAACTCGCGTATCATATCTGCCACCTCTCTCCCCTATTACGTGATAATACAAAACGAGCTGCCCTTTTTTGCACCCTTTCGATGTCCTCCCTCAATCCCTTCTGGTAAGTATCCCACACCGCGTAGCAATATTCTAACAGAGGACGAACGAGTGTAGTGTAAACTGTCTTTTTAGTGGACTTGTTGCATCTTCTAAGTGTCCTGCCAATGAAACGCAACCTTTGGCTCGCCTTCCCCACAATATTATCTATGCGGTCTTTCCAACTGAAGTTGTTCGTAATTTTAACACCCAGGTACTTAGTTGAATTGACAGCCTTGAGAATTGTACTATTTATCGAGTAATCGAATTCCAACGGATTTCTTTTGGAACTCATGTGGATCACCTCACACTTTTCATTATTTAGCGTCAACTGACAACTGCCACACCATACAGCAATCTTTTCTAAATCGCTTTGCAGCTGATACTGGTCTTCGGATGACCTTACTAGACGGTAAATTACAGCATCATCTGCGAACAACCTAAGAGAACTTCTCAGATTGTCACCCAGGTCATTTATATAGATCAGCAACAGCAGAGGTCCCAGGACGCTTCCCTGGGGAAAACCTGATATCACTTCAGTTTTACTCGATGGTTTGCCGTCTATTACTACGAACTGCGATCTTCCTGACAGGAAATCACGAATCCAGTCGCACAACTGTTACGATACCCCATAGGCCCGCAGCTTGATTAGAAGTCGCTTGTGAGGAACGGTGTCAAAAGCTTTCCGGAAATCTAGAAATACGGAATCAACTTGAGATCCCCTGTCGATAGCGGCCATTACTTCGTGCGAATAAAGAGCTAGCTGCGTTGCACAAGAACGATGTTCTCTGAAACCATGCTGATTACGTATCAATAGATCGTTCCCTTCGAGGTGATTCATAATGTTTGAATACAGCATATGCTCCAAAACCCTACTGCAAACCGACGTCAATGATATAGGTCTCTAGTTCGATGGATTACTCCTACTACCCTTCTTAAACACTGGTGCGACCTGCGCAATTTTCCAATCTGTAGGTACAGATCTATCGGTGAGCGAGCGGTTGAATATGATTGCTAAGTAGGGAGCTATTGTATCAGCGTAATCTGAAAGGAACCTAATCGGTATACAATCTGGACCTGAAGACTTGCCCGTATCAAGCGATTTGAGTTGCTTCGCAACCCTTAAGGTATCTACTTCTAAGAAACTCATGCTAGCAGCTGTTCGTGTTTCAAATTCTGGAATATTCCATTCGTCTTCCCTGGTGAAGGAATTTCGGAAAACTGCGTTCAATAACTCCGCTTTAGCGGCACAGTCGTCGGTAACAGTACCATCGGCACTGCGCAGCGAAGGTATTGACTGCGTCTTGCCGCTTGTGTACTTTACATACGACCAGAATTTCTTCGGATTTTCTACCAAATTTTGAGACAATGTTTCGTTGTGGAACCTATTATAGGAATCTCGCAATGAAGTACGTGCCAAATTTCGCGCGTCTGTAAATTTTAGCCAATCTTCGGGATTTCGCGTTCTTCTGAACTTCGCATGCTTTTTCCGTTGCCTTTGCAACAGCGTTCGGACCTGTTTTGTGTACCATGGGGGATCAGTTCCATCTCTTACCAGTTTATGAGGTATGAATCTCTCAATTGCTGTTGCTACTATATCTTTGAATTTCAGCATGGTGTCTTGTGGCCTCTGTGATCTCTATAAAAGACATTCGCAGGTTCCAGTCCCTTTTCCGCCACGGATGCGGGTTTTAAATGTTCCGGTACTTTGTGTGTTCTACACTGCTGATCTATTTGAAATGGTAATGTGCAAATCATCCACACATCTAGGATAAACCCAAACTCCATTGCCATGATCCACTACAACCAGCAGCGGACTACTTTTACAAATTTAGGAGACGGATTTCTCACATCAAAAGAAGAAAAGTACACCGCGCAAGTACAGTGGGTTGGCTCAAATATGGAATCACCTCGCGAAATGCATACCTGAACATACAGGGTGACAATTACTGAACTATATGAAATAAAATCGTCAAAAATTCTGAACGGTATGCGTTAGGATGGTCAAACTGCACGGTTGGCCGCGGGGTATGTTGGGAATTAGTAGCGCTGTATGGTTTGGTTTCGCGACGAAGCTCACTTTTATTTGGATGGGTTCGTCAATAAGCAATACTGGGGCATTTGGGGGACTGGGAATCGGCATTTCGCGACCGAGCCGAGCGGTTCTAGGGGATTCGGTCTGGAACCGCCCAACCACTACGGTCGCAGGTTCGAATCCTGCCTCGGGCATGGATGTGTGTGATGTCCTTAGGTTAGTTAGGTGTAAGTAGTTCTAAGTTCTAGGGGCTGATGACCTCAGATGTTAAGTCCCATAGTGCTCAGAACCATTTGAACCATTTGAACCATTTGAACCATTTCTTGACCTAGAAGTCTGTTCGCTCTCAACGGGTGACTGTATAGTGTGCAATGTCCAGCCACGGAATAATCGATGCGATATTCCTTGTTGGGGCGGTGACTACCGAACGGTATGTGAAGGTTTTGGAAGATGATTTCGTCCCCATTATCCAAGGTGACCCTCATTTCGACAAGATGTGGTTAATGCAAGACGGAGCTCGACCGCATCGAAATAGCAGAGTGTTCGATGTCCTGGAGCAGCACTTTGGGGACTGCATTCTGGCTCTGGGGTACCCAGAGGCCACTGGAATGGGCCTCGATTGGCCGCCATATTTTCCGGATCTGAACACACGCGACTCCTTGTTGTGGGACTGTATTAAAGACAAGGTGTACAGCAATAACTCCAAAGCCATTGCTCAGCTGAAAACAGCCCTTCAGGAGGTCAACGACAGCTTTGATGTTCAGGCACTTCAGCGGGTCATGAAGAATTTCCCTATTCGTCTTCGCCACATCATCGCCAATGATGGCAGGCATATCGTAGGTGTCATAACTTGAATCCAAATATCTGTAGTGACGTTTACATGTTGAATGAAGTGTGTGCACGCCCTAGTTTGTAATTAATTTACCTTTCTTCATGTAGTTCAATAATTGTCACTCTGTAAATGAAAATGCAAGTCAAGCCTGCAGGTTGCACTGTGGTGTTTGACCACTAACGGCACCTGTGCAATGTCTTCACTACATTAAAAATGTGTGTCGTGGTCAGATCAGTGTGCTTTGTAGTTGAGAGTGCAATATGTCTGAATTCAGTGAACCCGACGGTGGACAAATAAACGTGATCCCGAAGCCATAAAACATGGACTTTGGAGTAATGGAGGAAAGTGGTTTGGTCGCATGAGTTCTGTTTCTGGCCGCTTGTACGTCCCAAGAGTGCGACGTGGCGGGACTTCGGTTATGATTTCGGCAGCCAAATCATGGTATTCCGTGGGCCTCATGACTAAAATGCAAAGTCACATTACTACCAAGGATTATGTGACCATTTTGGTTGATCAGGTACATCTAATGGTACAATGTTTGTTCTCCAATGGTGATGCTGTGCCCCCCAACAAAACGGCCCCTGTTCACACAAAAATGGCTCAAATGGCTCTGAGCACTATGGGACTTAACAGCTGTGGTCATCAGTCCCCTAGAACTTAGAACTACTTAAGCCTAACTAACCTAAGGACATCACACACATCCATGCCCAAGGCAGGATTCGAACCTGCGACCGTAGCGGTCACGCGGTTCCAGACTGTAGTGCCTAGAACCGCTCGGTCACTCCGGCCGGCCCTGTTCACACAGCTCGCATACTCGAGGACTACTTTGTTGAGCACAAGGATGAACTGTAGCATCTCGCCTGGTCACCACAGTCAACAGAACTCAATATTATTGAGTCTTTGTGGTCTGCTCTGGAAAGAAGGGTACGCGATCGCTAACCACCTTCATTATCTTCACGGGACTTGACATTATTTTGCAGGAAGATTTGTACAAGATTCCCTTTGAAACCATACAAGACATGCATTTAACCATACCAAAATGACTGGTAGCTGTTTTGAATGCCAGCGGTTTTATTACACCGCCGTAGACATGGTAATGTGTTGTGTTTTCATTGGTTCGATATTTATGTCGACTCCCCGTAAATGTTCGAAAATTTTTCGTTTCTGAGTTTGCAATGAAAGAGCATTTTACAAAGTTCTCTAATCAGAAACTCTTAACAGTTGCTCGAATACTTCTACGGTTACTTCTAGACAGGCGTGTACTCGTCGGATCATGGACAATCGCATCCTAACAGATAGCCTTAGGTGGTGTCGTACTGTTTGCAGGTTTCCATTATAAGCTGACGATGCACCTCTGCATTAGGAATGTATGCTGCACAAACTAATCGTTTTAAGTGCACCTACGAACAGTAATCCAAACACTGAGGTCGGGGGAATGTGGATACTACGAAACTGTTCCTCTTCTACCTGTCCACCCGGCATGGTAAATACCAAACAGTACATCTCAAACAACGTGACTGAAATGTGCTCTTGTCCAGACACGCATAAACAGCGCGAATACTGTGATTTGCAGGAGCATGTCTGGAAGAGTGTTCTGAACAATAATGTAAATTACTACACAGGGAAAATGTTAAGGCAGCTAAACCCAAATATACAGGCTGTTTCCGTAAGAGCGTGCAAAAATGTAACAGGACATAGAGAATACTCGACTGAACAATTTGAGATACGGAATCTGGGGTCGGAGAAGCCAGCTCAAGCAGATATGGAAGTAAACTTGTCTCCCGCTTTGTCTAGCATTACTTTTTTCCATCTTATTTACAACTAACATTCGTACAAATTGTCATATACTGTGCTGTTTATTTACATGTACATTCTTTATTTCCTGCAAGGAATCAAGGAGGACGAGCCTGATTACCAGGAAGTCATGATGAAGGTTTTGTTTACTTTACTTGTCCATAAGATGGCTTTGTTGTATCGTATTTCCATTGTCCCATGACAGAACGTGATATGAATCAACGACAGACCCATCCTTTACTCATTGCTACTCAGAGACGTACAGTGCGGTACAGTACTTCCTGGTCGCTGGATTGGAAGAGGAGGTCCTATTTCACGGCCTGCGAGGTCACCTGACTTGAATTCCCTTGATTATTTCCTATGGGGATATATAAACTCATTTGTGTATGAAATCCCAGTGGATACAGAGATGGAATTAGTTGCTAGAAATGTAGCTGCCTTTCAATGGTTCAAATGGCTCTGAGCACTATGGGACTTAACTTCTAAGGTCATCAGTCCCCTAGAACTTAGAACTACTTAAACCTAACTAACCTAAGGACATCACACACATCCATGCCCGAGGCAGGATTCGAACCTGCGACCGTAGCGGTCACGCGGTTCCAGATTGTAGCGCCTTTAACCGCTTGGCCACACCGGCCGGCTAGCTGCCTTTGACGTGATTCGAAACACACCTGCGATATTCGTCAGGGTGCGTCAGAATCTTGTTCGCCGATGTCATGCTTGCACTGAGGTTGATGACCGTCAGTTTCAGCCCATTTTGTAAGATACCGTACAAACGGTACGTTCGTTGTTTCAATGATGGTACTTGAAGTTAAATAATGTAAATAAAAAAGTACACAGTAATGTGATTTAACTCTTATTATCTCCTTAAGCTGGCTTCTCCGACCCAGGTGCCCCACCTCAAATTGTTTAGTTGAGCATCCTCTATGTCCTGTCAAATTTTTGCACGCTCTTACGGAAACAACCTGCTTTCAAATATCCAATATGAACATGTCTTGTTAGCAACACATCGCCATGTGGATACAATGAGCATATCACCAGACTGGCTTGTATCGGAAATACACTCCTGGAAATTGAAATAAGAACACCGTGAATTCATTGTCCCAGGAAGGGGAAACTTTATTGACACATTCCTGGGGTCAGATACATCACATGATCACACTGACAGAACCACAGGCACATAGACACAGGCAACAGAGCATGCACAATGTCGGCACTAGTACAGTGTATATCCACCTTTCGCAGCAATGCAGGCTGCTATTCTCCCATGGAGACGATCGTAGAGATGCTGAATGTAGTCCTGTGGAACGGCTTGCCATGCCATTTCCACCTGGCGCCTCAGTTGGACCAGCGTTCGTGCTGGACGTGCAGACCGCGTGAGACGACGCTTCATCCAGTCCCAAACATGCTCAATGGGGGACAGATCCGGAGATCTTGCTGGCCAAGGTAGTTGACTTACACCTTCTAGAGCACGTTGGGTGGCACGGGATACATGCGGACGTGCATTGTCCTGTTGGAACAGCAAGTTCCCTTGCCGGTCTAGGAATGGTAGAACGATGGGTTCGATGACGGTTTGGATGTATCGTGCACTATTCAGTGTCCCCTCGACGATCACCAGTGGTGTACGGCCAGTGTAGGAGATCGCTCCCCACACCATGATGCCGGGTGTTGGCCCTGTGTGCCTCGGTCGTATGCAGTCCTGATTGTGGCGCTCACCTGCACGGCGCCAAACACGCATACGACCATCATTGGCACCAAGGCAGAAGCGACTCTCATCGCTGAAGACGACACGTCTCCATTCGTCCCTCCATTCACGCCTGTCGCGACACCACTGGAGGCGGGCTGCACGATGTTGGGGCGTGAGCGGAAGACGGCCTAACGGTGTGCGGGACCGTAGCTCAGCTTCATGGAGACGGTTGCGAATGGTCCTCGCCGATACCCCAGGAGCAACAGTGTCCCTAATTTGCTGGGAAGTGGCGGTGCGGTCCCCTACGGCACTGCGTAGAATCCTACGGTCTTGACGTGCATCCGTGCGTCGCTGCGGTCCGGTCCCAGGTCGACGGGCACGTGCACCTTCCGCCGACCACTGGCGACAACATCGATGTACTGTGGAGACCTCACGCCCCACGTGTTGAGCAATTCGGCGGTACGTCCACCCGTCCCCCCCGCATGCCCACTATACGCCCTCGCTCAAAGTCCGTCAACTGCACATACGGTTCACGTCCACGCTGTCGCGGCATGCTACCAGTGTTAAAGACTGCGATGGAGCTCCGTATGCCACGGCAAACTGGCTGACACTGACGGCGGCGGTGCACAAATGCTGCGCAGCTAGCGCCATTCGACGGCCAACACCGCGGTTCCTGGTGTGCCCGCTGTGCCGTGCGTGTGATCATTGCTTGTACAGCCCTCTCGCAGTGTCCGGAGCAAGTATGGTGGGTCTGACACACCGGTGTCAATGTGTTCTTTTTTCCATTTCCAGGAGTGTATTATTCGATTACGTCACAAAATGAATTTTAATCTTTGGTTTCAAACTTTAGTTGCTGGATTTTACGTCAAAATAAGACAACATAAATTTAAATTAATTACTGATTTGAAAATAAACATATTACATAAGCCGGAATCGCATTTTAGACACTTTAATTCCTCCAAGATGACGGGTTTCAATAGTCCTATGCTGCCGTCAGCTGATCTATGGGAAAAACAAAGATAATGAGTGAATATGGAGAGAGACTACAATTCATATGACAGATATATAAAACATCTAATAGCCCACGTACCTTCTGAAACTCGCTATAAAATTGCCATATTACATTACATGAAATCAAGTCGTAAAAGACACTCGCACATGTACACGTCTTAAGGGGGTAGGACGTGAAACGGGCCGACTTGGAGCAGGAGAGGCATCACAGGACATTTTAATTTACACTGTCTATAATGGTTCAAATGGCTCTGAGCACTATGGACTTAATATCTGAGGTCATCAGTCCCCTAGAACTTTAAACTACTTAAACCTAACTAACCTAAGGACATCACACACATCCATGCCCCAGGCAGGATTCGAACCTGCGACCGTAGCGGTCGCGCGTTCCAGACTGTAGCGCCTAGAACCGCTCGGCCACTCCTGCCGGCCAGTGTTTACATAGAGACGGCAGACCCGCTACGAAGTTTGCTATCTCGCCGCTGGATGGCGTGTGTAGTACACGCCAAATAACCGCATATTGTGTTTACAAGCAATGAATAGCGGTGCCCTGGAAACTAAGCTGGGTTTTCCAAAGAGCCCGATATGACAATTAGGAATGCCGCCTTGGCACATGCAGGGTGAGTCTCTAACTATTGACGCCTAGAATAACTCCGAAAGTATGATAGGAGCTGAAAAGTTTGTGGGACAAATGTTGCATGGAACAACGGGGGCCATAATATGACGTTGGTTTTTTGTTGCTAGGTGGGGTCGCTTCAGAGAGATAAAGGTCAACTTTGTTTTTCTAAATGGGTCGCAGGTTCGATTCCTGCCTCGGGCATGGATGTGTGTGGTGTCTTTAGGTTAGTTAGGTTTAAGTAGTTCTAAGTTCTAGGGGACTGATGACCTTAGAAGTTAAGTCCCATAGTGCTCAGAGCCATTTGAACCATTTTTTGAACCTAATAAATTTCTTGTAATTATGGCTTTGTGCTGTTTTAAGAAAAATGAATGGAAATGAGGACTGGTGGTGCAATCATGCGACTCTTTTAACCAAAGACGAAGCTTTTGTTTCAGTTTGGATTCTCCCTCTTAACTGTAAAACGTGTGGAAGTAAAAAGAGTTCCATGATAAGTTTATTTGAACTTTCATTTTACTGCAGTGTTCTGAGTAGTTTACTGCCTAATCTAAATATAGCCCCACTTGCCAATACTGCACAAGAAATACTCAACGTTTTACCACAAACGGTACAGGCAAAAAAAAGGAAGAAAGAAAGAAAGAAAAAGTAATGAGAAGCCAAAGGAAACAAATTTCCAGATTCAATTTCCATTTTAATTCGCACAGTGGCGAAGAAAGAAAAGGAAACCAACATTTATTCTTGCTTATTAGCAGCTGAGAAAGCCGTACGCGAATTTCTAAGCCGTGTACACTATGCGCTTCAGGATAGTGCTATCATTAAACACACACACACACACACACACACACACACACACACACACACACACACATCAGGTTTGGCTATGGAAATACAACGTAAAAGCTTTCTGAAAGAAATCATATTGTTTCATATCCATTTGATATTTATATGAAGATACGTATGTGTATATTAAAAGAAAAGAAACATAAATTCTATGCAATTTATTTTTCACTTTTCGTGAAAATAGGACTATTTTCATGTGCTGAACGGACAATCCGTGGATTGAGGTCCACTTTTCGCTAACGACAACCACAGCCACGTATTCTAGTGGTCACGAGCTGTTGAGCACCGGTACATTTAGTTGCTGATATTTTCGTGGTGATGCTCGACAGTTGGCAGCACTTGCGCGTAATGAAAAGGTTGAACATTCACATATGTGTATCTCAGGTCTGCAATGGGAAAAAATATTTCTGTTGCAGCTGTACTGTCACAGCGTTTGTGAAGATGGCCTAGGCCCCAGCAGTTGAAACACTCCTACACTGCTACGAAATCCTTAGCAACTCGGAATTGTATGTACAGGCTCTCATTTTGTAGTAGCAGGAGACGGACCCTCCAGAATGTTGTTAACAGTGCGCTTTCCTCTTGGTCTTGTTTTCCATTTAATATTTAATTCCTCCTAGAATTCGTCCTTGGTGATACTTTCCCTAAGATTTATTTTATAGAAAATCGGGGCCAGTCGGTGTCGTAGGTTCTTGATATACTGCCAACAATGGTCTGAATTTCCGAAGATCTTCACATCTGATATCTTTCAATTTTACTGTTTTCTCGATGACCTTTTTGTCTGGCTACGTTTGTGCCTCTAGAATTACTCTATTTGCAGTTGATCTGATGGCTTTTATTTTGACTTAATCTTGTTTGGGATTAATCGTTTTTGTTACGGTATCATGCACAGCCTCTGCGTGCTTACTGCTTTCTGACTTGAAAAAAAAAATCACTGATCTGCTTTACCTTTGCTTGGACTATCCGTTTCTGCACAATATTTTTGGGCTGAGCTGGCGGTGGCAGCTTACAGCAGTACCCTTGACTTTAAGTTTCCTTTAATTTACGTCTATGATCACAAACTTTTTGTTGACAGATTACCGGTTTCGGTCTATAATAACCATCATCAGATCTGCAGCAAAAAATGGGTAAAACATAAATACACTCGCAGATTGTCTACTGCTTAAAAACAATAATTAAACCATAATGAAAAGAACTACTGACAAATATATGCATTTGTGCGCTTTAGGTATGAAGAGGCATACCTGTTTTATAAAAACAAAGTCCTAATATACTGCAGCCATAGTGGCATCGTCAAATGTTAAATGCAGCATCAGCACCTGCATCGTCAAATATATATAAATAACATGATATCCACGAGTCATGTTGTCAGTAGCATATGATGTTATTTATATAGCATATGATTTTATTTATGTATATTTGACGATGCAGGTGCAGATGCTGCATTTAACATTTGATGATGCCGCTATGGCTGCAGTATATTAGGACTTTGTTTTTATAAAACAGGTTTGCCTCTTCATAAGTGGATGACAAAGAAAACGCAGCCGCCGTCACTCTGAGGCTGTAACACATCACAATCAACATTTGATTTTTCTGCAGTACGAGAAATATATAATACCAAATTCGATAGACATAATCATACAAAACGTGGTTTCTTTGCTGAAAACTTTTCCAAGTCGTTAAAGAAACGGTCTGCCAACTAGTACCAATAGCTCTATCTTTTCTATCGTGTTGGAGGAGATGTAAACATTAAATGTCTGTAAGTGGTGAAAATTCACTGCTTTCCATAAATTAGAAAAAAACACTAAATCAGTACAAGCGTAGAAAAAATATGGAAAATTATATGTAAGCTGAGTATGACATCATTAGAGAACTTCTGTATGAACCATTACATGGAATTAGTTCATGATATGAACACATAATTCAACTGCACATTGGAGTGTAGGACAGTAGTTTCTGCTGCGAGACTGAGCAAAGGCTTTGGACAACCTTGATACCAGTGTACCATTTACTTGAGGACTTGCGATGGAGGGATTTTGGCAAATTGAACATAAGTCAAATTTAGTCAAAGGTAGATAAGCATTTACTAGTTCGCCATTTTATTTTTCATAGAATGTAACAGAAATTACTGATCACAAATTTCAATGTCCTGAAAGTTCTATCAAGACGAGCAAGAACTTGATCTTTTGCGTTCAAATGGCCAATGCTGCAACCAAATCTGAACTCGGTTCCGCCTTGTTGAAACCACAGGAATGATAAAATAAGAGTACTGTACGGAGAAGGCTTCCTGTAAGTGATGCTGCTCAACTGGGTCAGCCACCTGTATGCAGCTTTCATTTTGTCACAGACGGAAGTCTTGCAGTGAGCACGCACTGCACATCGGACTGCAGATCAACGGGGCGTCGTTCACTTCATGGATGAGTCACGTTTAGATTGCAGAATGATTGCAAATATTGTGTAGATTTACTGAGAAATTGGAACTTGGTATCAGCTATAAAACATCAGTGGAAGAGATATCTCGCTCCACATAGTGTATGTCCTTCTGGAGATATTTAAGTCACTGATATGTCTTTGAGCCTACCCATGTGAAACGGTGGATGCGGAAGTCTGAATAGGTGATGTGCTTGCAAGAACAAAATCTGCAGTTCTCGTCTAGACACAGAGAAGGCGTTGATTTAAATGAACTTTTGTTGAGGTTATTGTCGTACATGCTGTTCAAGTTCATAGTGGACCTGTGTAAGACTTTGGTTTATATGGTTTTTAAGTAGTCATGTGTGGCTTTGTCAAACTGATAAACGGGATTACAGACATATAATACACCTTTTTATTTTAGGCGGACTCGTCCAAACAGAAATGCATCGTAAGGTGGCGAAGTTTTATGAGTTTTCTGTTTCATTTTCAAGAATTAAGAAATGAATTACTGAACTGAAACACACCGATCATCTCTTGAAAATGTTCCACTGTAGGCACTGAAGACATTCCAAAAATGCAACGGATAAAAAATCAGTAAATTGTGAAGTACGGTAATGGATGAGTGGCTAACGCTTTTCTTCTAAAAGGTGCCCTATGGCCTCGTCATAGTTTCAAGGTAACTGTTGGAGTTTCTCGGACTCACGCCTAGAGAGTTTTCACCATCCAGCAATTAAAAATATCACAAGATACGTACCATATACTAATGAGTAGACTAGATACAGAGTCACGAAGTTGGAGAAGTTGCCAAAGCTCAGTGTCTGGGCAACTCAAGAATTTGGCATTCAGCCCAGGCGTCGCGACGAGTGACTTCCACGCCATTTACACTCCCCCTGATTATCTCTCAAACCATAAATTTACCAACAGTGGTTGCGTTGATGTGGGTATGAGATGATGGCTTCGATCTGTTTCTATGGCATATTCATAAAATGAAGAGTGGAAATGTCACACGTTCCAAGAGCCAAATCTGACATTAGTCAGGAGAATCAAAAAATAATGTATCCGTTTTTGTACATAACTAATCTGAATCCAAAATACTGAGAAGTTTTCTCATACCACAGAATTATGATACTCACTTCATCACTGCAAAGAAAAGTAATTAGACAAATTCGAAAATAAATGATTTGTTAAGAATGTTCTATATGCAATACCACAAACTGACTGGTTCTATGCGCCAATATTTTTTTTTTTTGTGGGGTGGGGGTGGGGGGGGGGGGGGGAATGTCAACATTCACGGCTGGAAGAGTCACACTTATTAAAATACTAGCTGAGTACCTGGCGTTGCCCGGGAATGTATTTATTCCAATCATCTGTTAGTCCATCTCCTCTTCCCCCTCTCTTTGCACATCTCCCCCTCCTCCCCCTGCCCCTCTCTCTTTGCATCTTCACCACTCCCTTCTCTCTGTCCAATTCCTCCTGTTCTCTCTCTCAATCCATCTCCTCCTCTCCATACCTCTATCCGGGACCTCATCCCCCCCTATTATCTTCATATCATCCTTCCACCTCTGTGTCTCTCCATCTCCTCATCCCCCACCCTTCTCTATCCATCACTTCCCCTCTAACCAATGAGGGGTTGGTGGTTCTTATCCCTAGAGTATTTCTTTCCATATAATACACATTATCTGTACCAAGTTTGGATTAAAATCAATTCAGGGGTTTAGGAAGAGACTTAGAGATTTTTACCCATTGCTTCACCGATGTATGCACGTGTCACACATATTTCACGCGTACTGAACGTATTTCACACACATTTGTACACATATTTCACCTGCAGCTGTAGCGAATCCGAATTCTCCTGCAGTCTGATTATCGCACTCAAGGTATGCGACGTCTAATCTTCTGAACTATGTTTCGTACAATGATATAACATTGCAGGCACATTCCGTGGTACATGTGAATACTGCTAGCAAAATGTGTCAAAAATACAGTTACAAGTAAAGAAGTAATAAATTAAAACGCAGACCCTAATGCGGCAGCGAAAATGTAGTCAGCAATAAACTTCTTTTATTTCTTCGTTTTGTGGGGATGTCGGAAAGAAATTTTTTTTAAAGGTTTGTAATTACGTGTACAGTTCGCCATAAGTGACTAAGTGCTCTGCCTCTCAAATACTAGATAAATAAAGTCCAGGTATTCGCCCGTTGTGCACCCTCACCCCTTCTATAGGGATCCTTTCCAGCGATCCTTTCCAGACAGCGATCCTTTCCAGACAGTAAGTGATACGTGTACCAAGTTTGGTTGATATCGATCCAGTAATTTAGGAGAAGATGTGGAATATACGTACACACATACATACATACACACACACATTTTATGTTATGTATAGGTTCAAGGCTGTTATTCCATGGTCGGATGTATATCCTGCTGAAATCCAACTTTTCGTCCCCTTTTGAAGAGAATATCTTCAAGGAAGGTTGCAGCTCTCTCGAAGGTGTGATGCACGACCTGGATCGCTACTAATTGAAGTAAAACTCCGTTTCCGCATGCTCCCTCGCAGAGAAGTAACCTCACCTGTTTTGAAAACTCGACACACTTGGCCGCTGTCTGTTGCTGTCGTCAGATATTGTCATCGAACGCTGCTGGATTACTGGTGCACACTGGTACACAAAGAAACAGTGGACAACAGCAACCGATAACGGCCTGTTGCGTTCGAATTTTCAAAACAGGTGACGTCACGCCTCTGTCTGAGAGTACGCGGAAATGGAAATTTTCTTCTGTTAGTAGCGAGCCACGGTGCACATCGATCCTTCGATAAAACTACAACCTGCTTTGCCCCTTGAAGATGTTCGCCGCAGAAGGGGACGAAACGTTCGATTTCAGGAAGAAATTCATCCAATCACGGCATAATAGTCCGGAATATTTTAATAAGTGTAATAAAGGTTTTGTTTCAAGTGCCGTTAATACTGAGGCACTACATTTTATTTGTGGTAACAGAAGTACAGAAACAAAGGAATGTTTCAACTAGATGATCTGTAGTTAAAAACCATTTCTAATACCTTTTTCACTTTTTTATAAGAAAGAACAAAATTAAATTCATGGAAAAAATATCTCGGTATTCCTTACCTTTCTTGCACACTCCATTCTTGGGGTCGGATGTTGCAAAGTTGACTGCAGAACCCCCTCTGCTGGTGAGAATGCAATGGCAACATGGCCAGCAGATCTTTCAGTTATGCAACTGATAAACATGGATTGTCTTTCAGACGAAGTACGGTATGGCGTACATGCGCCATAGTCATTGCTCTTTTGAATACATTGACATTTTTCCATTCTTGTTTCAAAGTAAGAATTTTTAATAGCTCTTTAAGATGGCTGAGTATGAAACACTTCGATCACACTGCATTTATAGATCTTACACACCTGTATTGGCAATAATATGTAAGAAAAATCAGTTGTATGCAGTCAAATTACTTGGAACTGGGGCATAGCTTCTGCCGAATCATCGATCTTTTGTAAATGTTGCGGAAGAAAGGCCTTACCTACCGTACTTTGTTTCTCTGTAACTGCAAAACCTCACTTGCAGCTCAAAAATCTTGTGCATTATTTCTTGAAACCATCCCAGGCTAAATGGAGGAGACTTAGGTGCACTGCACTTCGATCTCCAAAGAAAACCACTGCATCTCACAAAGACAATGCGCCAGGTAATAATAAAAGTCTGAAAGATTTTCTCCGCGATTTGACACTTGGAGCCGGCCGAAGTGGCCGTGCGGTTAAAGGCGCTGCAGTCTGGAACCGCAAGACCGCTACGGTCGCAGGTTCGAATCCTGCCTTCGGCATGGATGTTTGTGATGTCCTTAGGTTAGTTAGGTTTAACTAGTTCTAAGTTCTATGGGACTAATGGCCTCAGCAGTTGAGTCCCATAGTGCTCAGAGCCATTTGAACCATTTTTTTGACACTTGGAACAAGTCCAGGAACATGCAACGGAGTACCGAGAGTTAATAGCACTGAAAACGCATTTTGTGAGAAATGGCACTTACAACATTTTACATACACGAAATGTATTCGCAGTTGCGAATACGAATAACCATCAGCTGTATAAGGGAATGGTGACGATGAGAATTTGTGTCGGACCGGGACTCGAACCCGGATTTCCTGCTTCCTTAACCGCTTGGCTGTCCGTGAACGACTCGCGATGACAACCAAACTTCCATACGTCGTTGTTCCTGCGTCACAACGTGTACTCGTACATACATTATTTAATTCCCGTACAGGAGAGGACATTTTGTAATTGAAATTCCCTGCCCGGTATCAGCTGATAAATACGATACTGAAGTGCGTGTTAAGAAGAACGATGCAGTGATCCTTCGGACATGCGTGTATCAAACACATATGTGGCTTTCACCATAGGATAAGCTGAAGCGAGTCTACATTTGGGCACTCAGGGCGGCAGAATCGGGGCTCGCGTGGCCATTTCTATCCGAGACGTTTCTCTATCTTCCGACGTTGGCAGCGGATCCAAGCCGCCTGTCGTGACTGCTGCAGGGAGCATCGAATCGTCTACACAAATTGGTCCACATGCGATACAGTTTTCAATCTTCGAGCCAATACTACGGACGAAGCTATACGGACGTTACGAGCATGAAGGCAAGGTAACGGTTGTGCAATACTGTTGGCACGTCGCTTGACACATAATCCACTCGCTGCTACATACGACCCTCTTCTGTCAATCTATCAACAGTTACCACACACGCATCACTGTAATGGTCACACGTCCTACGCTAGGTTAGAGTGGATGCGACTGGATAGACGAGATGATTTTCACAAGCTCTCTTGTCTTCATCGGATTCTTAGTCACTGGTTTTCTCATTATTTTTTGTCTCAAATAAAATACCTCTCATCATTCTGTAACTAATAACATACAGGATACGGCAGCATTTTGGCTGTACCTCTCCGTAAAACTAAATCTTCCTCCGTCTATTTCTCAATTTCGGCCGTACGACTCCGGTACAAACTATTATGTAACCTGCGTCTTATCCGAAACCTCTCTTATTCGAGAAGAGATTAAAGGAAGATCTATTAACATCGGTGTTGCTTTCCTCTCGGCGTATCCCATCTGTTTTCCTTATGTGCAACAGCGAACCAATATCTCTGCTACGTTTCAAACTATCAATGCTTTCCTCGTCCCTATTTTTTTCTGGTTTCATCCTTCCATCTCACTGCCTAATCTTGCCCTGTTCTTTCTCACTCTACCTCTTATCAGTCAAATTCTTGCATACATTTCATTCCTTCTGTACCGCTGCCATACATTTCCATACTGTCATTAATCACTTTATTACTCACGGTCGACAAGTAGGCAATGACGAATTGCTTAACTCAGTGGTAATAAGACTGACATTGTACTAATTCCATATGTTGTTTAATACATATACGTAGTGGCCCAATTAACGTTTCCGCTCAAATATCCCTGAAACAACTACAGGTACTGAAAACCGACTGTCGCGGATATAAATATAAGGCAGGGGCTCATGAAAGTAAATAATATGAGACATTCCAAAGCGTAAGCAAATATTATTGTCAACACAAACTTATTTTTTTAATGGACACCTCTTATTATTTCTTACGCAATCAATAACATGAAAAATCACAACAATAATATCGTTGATTGCATCAGAGTACGTCAATTACATCCAGGTAAATCTAATCTCGGGATGCTAAATAGTGGCACGATTCGTTTATTTCAAGCACCAGCTTCGCTTTGCAATTTCTTAGGATGTAATTGCATATTGCGATGTAACCCATGTCATTCCTTTTGTGATTTTTTATGTTATTGGTTGCATAAGAAATAATACGGGGTGTCCATTTAAGAAACAGAAGTTTGCGTTGTAAATAATATTTTCTTACGTCTTAGGAAGTCTCATAGCATTTACTTTCATGAGCCCCTGCCTTACATTCATACACGCGAAAGTCGGTTTTTAATATTTATTATTATTCCAGAGATATTTGCGCTGAAACGTTTAAGTTGACCAGGATATATATCAATATGGTGTCCAGAGAAAAGGTTTGAATATTTAAAGAAGATGGAGTATGCAAAAAAGGAAGAAAAGAAGTTCCTAAAAACATTGTTTCCTCATATTTTTGGCGTTATTTTCTACTACCACTATTGTCAGCGATCAGCATGTCTCTACGCTACTCTTCATATGTGCTCGGTGTGCCTGCCATGCATTGCAATGCAGCCTTCCATTCTACAACTCATGGACTCAGGAATTTGTTAGAACATCCCAAATTCTTAACGGATTGCGTCGCAAGTATTGAACATGCATTCTTTGCTTCCGCCTGCTTGCTCGAAACAGAAGACCGACCATATGTATCATCTCCTGTATTGAAGTGGCACCTGCACCTCCAGTGTCGGAAACAGAAATAAATTACAGCTATGTACAGATGCGTCACAACAGACAATGCGCCATGTGAACACTACAGGTATACCAGATGAAAATAAGATGCCTGACAGAAACACTACGGTTTGTAGTACGCTGTGGAATACTGTATGTGTTCTTTTGTTTGACGTGTGCCTGATACAGATTCAACCACGTTGTGATGCATAAAGTTCTAGTACGGACGCTGTTTACACATTTGGTTCGTGCCAAAGTCTTCGGTGTGTAAGATATGCTCCTCGTGCACATGGAGGTCATAACTCCGAAAATATAAGGCTTATGACCTATGTTCATAGAAATTTTTTTTCTTCCCTTGATGCTTGCTATTTGTTAATATCGAGTATAGATTTAAATGTCAGAAAGTCGTTTCTGCAAGTATTTGTATGGAGCGTAGCCATGTATGGAAGTGAAACGTGGACGATAGATAGTTTAGACAAGAAGAGAATAGAAGCTCTCGAAATGTGGTGCTACAGAAGAATGCTGAAGATTAGATGCGTAGATCACATAACTAATGAGGAGGTATTGAATAGAATTGGGGAGAAGAGAAGTTTGTGGCACAACTTGACTAGAAGAAGGGATCGGTTGGTAGGACATGTTCTGAGACATCTAGGGATCACCAATTTAGTATTGGAGGGCTGCGTGGAGGGTAAAAATCGTAGAGGGAGACCAAGAGATGAATACACTAAGCAGATTCAGAAGGATGTAGGCTGCAGTAGGTACTGGGAGATGAAGAAGCTTGCACAGGATAGAGTAGCATGGAGAGCTGCATCAAACCAGTCTCAGGACTGAAGACCACAACAACAACAACATCAACAGGGACAGTAAAACACGACGAATAACGAGTACTCCAGCTGTGACTGAGCAGCGCCGCTGCGTGACGGCTGCAGTCAGCGTGGGCCTGGGTGATGATTGGTTTGGGGGGCGCTCAACTGCGCGGTCATCAGCGCCCGTACAAAGTCCAATTTTTTGCACAGTCCAACTTTTTTTTCACAGTAAAATCAAGCCACTGTCATGAATGATGATGATGATGATGATGATGAAATTATGAGGACAACACCCCTGGCAGAGAAAATCCCCAACCCGGCCGGGAATCGAACGCGGGATTCTGTGATCTAGAGGCAGAAACGCTAGCCACTAGACCACGAGCAGGCATGTCTCTGCTGGCGTACTCTTCATTCGTCGTATTTTACAGTCACTGTTAACATATATCGATAAAACGAATATCGCACTACACTTATTTTGGACCGCTCAACCGAATGGACACACAAAGTTCCATCATAAAAATCATTATGCTCGTAACGGCAAATAAACCTACACTTTCTGTCGGCACTGGGCATCGCATAAAAGGCTTGATGAGCAATATTTGTTTAGGGCTGCCACCAGCTGTTTGACAAAAAGAGAGCTAGACATATCGAGTTGTTATCGGGGCACTAAACAGCAGCGGTCAATTCAGCTTATTGAGTCGACGCACCTTTTTTAGCGTTACTGCATGGACCATTGGAGAGATTATACGCGGCAAAGTTGTATGAAGCATCATTTTACACATATATCTTTTGCACCTCTGTTTTATTTTGGCGATTGGCTGCTCTGCTGGAATATTCTAGTTGACCCCGGAGCTCATTCATTGACACTGCCCACCTTTCACATCAATACGTTATGCTTAGCAATTTTCTAGTTTGTTATTTGTAGCTTTAGTCCAGTCACGGAAATCAGTAAGAAATTGAAAGTTCGAAACTCACCATGTGTTACAAGTTTTGTCATTCCGTAGCTAAAACTACAGTGCACACAACTTTTTTTTTCAAATAGATCACATCATTTTAGTAGATGGTTTTATGATACTGTCCTCTTGCACGCGCTACGTACCACCATGTCTGCTTCCGATACGTAATTTACTTCTGACATTCGTTGCTTTCAGTAATCGTAGCTGATGATGTCATTTTGTAGCTGTACCTCACCGACCTACAGTCCAAATTTCGCTTATAGAGCGGTGTAACATAAAATCAGACTACTGAAAAATAGTCGCTGCAACTATATTCTCGAAAAATAATGAGTTCAGTATTTAAAAAAAACACGCAGCTAATAAGAATCTTGCACAATAAGTTACCTTTCTCTCTAGATGACATGTTGGTATTCCTAAGTCTCCATGAGGACACTAATTTTCATTTATATTCATTTGTGAAAGAGGTTCACATTCATGTTTCATTCTTGCATTACGGTTATTGCGTCATACAACCGGCTGTGCAATCTCTGCCGCTACTAGAGCCTGGATTGTGGAATATTAAAGAAGCAATTTTCATGAATTTTGCAGTTAAACACTCATTTTACCGAAATACTGTACGTAATAATACACCTGCGAGAGTCTACTCCACAACACAAGGGAAAATAATTTAGGTGGTTACGTCAGACACTAAAGACGCGATATTTGTAGTGTCTTTTTTCATGTATAATGTAATAAATCTTACACGCATACGCGTAACAGAGTGTACGAATTCTGGCAGAATTTTCAACTAGGTACATTTACTGTTGTTTCCAGTATCGCGAACTCTATAAAATGGTTATACCATGGGACCCTGTATACACAAGAAGACAATTTATTTAGATTCACGGAAATCTTCAGGAAACAGGTTACCGAAAAGCTGAAAAATTTTACTGTTTTGAAAACATAACGTAGAGAGAAAAGACGTAAAATTTTATTTCTAGTTTCATAAAGTGAAATATTTTCAACTTTTGATCTATAGCATAAAAGCACATCCAAAGTAAGAACATATAGCAAGATATATTCCCCTTTTTTGTTGACGTATCAGGATAAATGTACTGATATGTTTACATCGTTGAAAGGCTCTTTCCTCTAAGGACATTTAGAAGGTTCCTCTTTGACTACGTGTTGCGATATTGGTGATCGAGTGTAGCTATAAATGTCAGCTCTTCTCTATGTCTCCGCTTTAATGCAGACACCGTTAATATTGGGTATTTAGCTTATAGTACAAAATACTGAAACAATGTTTTTGGTGAATAGCAAAAATCAGATCGGGGAGTACTTTTCTGCTTGGTTAACTCTCGTAAGTTTTCTGTCTATCTTTATACAGAAGCAACTTCGACTTTTGTAAATGGGACGACGTAGCTTTTACGTCGATCCAGATCTCTTGACAAGAAGAGGACACCGATATGGCTCATGGTAGTGAAACGTCTCGCGAAAACAGGCGAGCCATTTTAAACGTGAAAGCGAAAGCTGCCACTACAGCACATTATCACTCCAACAGGCTATTTCACGATCATTTTTCGAAAATTTCAATTTCTTTAATGAAATGGTTAATACCGTTTTCCTTTCTTCAAGCTATTAAATGCTTCAATATATCGTAGATATAAATTCTAAAACTGTTAATCAAACTCATCCCTTTGCTATGTGCCATCCGCCCAAAACTGGGTTTCGTGAAATGTTACGGCTGTCCGGGTGTAGACCACCCGGTTTTTTGAAAAACTGTATATCTCTGTTACGTTTAGAGGTACCGTCGTATAAAGTAAATAAACTAGATAAATGTGAAACCATACGGTCGAGTGAAAGGTTCGTTGTGCGGCAGATGTCTTTTGTAGTGTTAAAAAATGTTCACTGATTAAAGACAGCAAAAAGTGTTCTTCAAAAATATCTGCAGAAATAAAATCCTGTCTACGTTTGAACTGACGGTTGTCGTGGAGCGTCGCTCATCTGCTGATCTACAGGTTACTCGACTTCTTAACAGTATTATTTTTTTCATGGCGTTTCAGTGCTTCCTCAGCACTGACGAAATTTTCAAAAATTCGCTGCAAGACGACTCCTCAAAGAGGACTTAACCTGTGATAGATCTCAATGCCGCCACTGTCTGTGTACCTGGCATGATATGCGCGAAAGAGCGGGAATTAGTGTTATCGTTTTGGGCGTTACCTACCTGCTCTGAGCTTAATTACTGGAATCAATTCTGTATTGAATTCATGAATATGATAATTAAAATCTTTTGAATGAGGCTTCTTCAAAGCCTCGGACCCTCAGCCACTAATCCATTTTAATATTAGATTGTTCATTTGTATCATAAATGCTTCGCCTTGCAGCGTTTCTTTGTGTTTCCATACTAACTAGGAGTGTGGTACTTCGAACTGTGTAGAATACTCGTAACGTCCTGGAGAGGAAATTCTTGATAACTTTAGTTTTGGTGGCTACGATCAAGTAGTGATTAATGAGGCCAAAATCCGAAATAAGAATGCTCATTCCTATGATACCGGAAGTTATCTTTATTTCAGTCAGTTTCCAGTTTTTTTTTTTTTTTTTTTTTGTGCAACAAAGTTTGAAAGGTCACCTTATAGTACTGTGTATACATTATGCGGCGATTTAAATGTTCCCGAGTGCTTTATCCTGGAACAAACAATGTGCGAGGTATGATGAATAGGTGTGCCTCTAAAGTATTTAGAGAATAAATTTTGACGGCCGGAGTGGCCGTGCGGTTCTAGGCGCTACAGTCTGGAGTCGAACGACCGCTCCGGTCGCAGGTTCGAAACCTGCCTCGGGCATGTATGTGTGTAATGTCCTTAGGTTAGTTAGGTTTAATTAGTTGTAAGTTCTAGGTACTGATGACCTCAGAAGCTAATTCGCATAGTGCTCAGAGCCAGAGAATAAATTTTGCCGCGTGTGAATAATGCATTCATCTTTTCCTACTGTGTTTTATTAACCTGTATTGTACATTGGTGTCGCACTTGTTCATGACATGCCACCTATGTCCGCAGCTTAGATTCCTTTCTTTTTCTTCTTCTTATTAAAACAGACCTTCTGTCTGAATATTATGTTAGAAAGGCTAGAGCAAGGTGATTTGCACTAGAAGATGCGAACGTTTTGGTAGCAACATGGTCAGGACCAAGTTAGTCCTTTGCACGATTATTGGTTACAAGGCATACTACAGTATCTGTTTCCTTCAGTTTTATGTTCCGGTGCGAAGCACCTTGGAATCAAGATCGCAGGCAAGTGCCTATTGTGTGCTAACTCAACAGTGCTCCCTGTGTTTAGAGCTTGGTTAGATGTAGAATGTGGTATCACCGCCAGACACCACACTTGCTAGGTGGTAGCCTTTAAATCGGCCGCGGTCCGTTAGTATACGTCGGACCCGCGTGTCGCCACTATCAGTGATTGCAGACCGAGCGCGGCCACACGGCAGGTCTAGAGAGACTTCCTAGCACTCGCCCAGTTGTACAACCGACTTTGCTAGCGATGGTTCACTGACAAAATACGCTCTCATTTGCCGAGACGATAGTTAGCATAGCCTTCAGCTACGTCATTTGCTACGACCTAGCCAGGCGCCATTACCAGTTACTATTGATACTGAATCATGTACCGTCACCCGGCGGGGTCAGGGATTTTCTCTGCCTCGAGAAGACTGGGTGTTGTGTGCTGTCCTTAGGTTAGTTAGGTTTAAGTAGTTCTAAGTTCTAGGGGACTGAAGACCATAGATGTAAAGTCCCATAGTGCTCAGAGCCATTTGAACCATTTGTACCGTCAAGAGCGACGTTCACCATTTATGGATTAAAGTTAAATATTCCACCAGCTACATCCGTTTTTTCTAAATTCTAATTTCCTTGCCCTGTTCCAGACCTCACGCCAGCCTGCGTGAGCTAAAACGCGTGCCTTCCGGCTTCCTCTAGTAACACGGTGTTGGTTCTCCTGCCAACCACAAAATAGAACATATAAGCAGCTGGCACGTTTGTCATAAAGCACTCCGTCTTCAGGCCAGAAGTGGCCCATCGGGACCATCCGATCACCGTGTCATCCTCAGCTAAGGATGCAGATAGGAGGGGCGTGTGGTCAGCACACCGCTCTCCCAGTCGATACGATGGTTTTCTTTGACCGGAGCCGCTACTGTTCGGTCGAATATCTCCTCAATTGGCATCACGAGGCTGAGTGCACCCCTAAAAACGGCAACAGCGCATGGCGGCCCAGATGGTCACCCATCCAAGTGCCGGCCAAGCCCGACAGCGCTTAACTTCGGTGATCTAACGGGAACCGGTGTATCCACTGCGGCAAGACCGTTGCACACGTTTGTCATAAAGGCAATCAGAAATGTTAAAATTGTGTGCATTTTTGTTTAAAGAACAGTAAATTAATTCTGTTGCGATTTAGATGTCATGATTTTAGGGACTTTGTCAAAACTCACATTATAGCTCAACACATACATAAGACTTTGCATCGTTTCCATACCCTCTGCCAAAATACGATTTGCGCTACTGGGAAAAATAATCGTCTGTCCTAGATTCATCCTTATCATTTAACGTGAATCTTCCCACACCGTGATAGTTCTTTTGAACTGGGATCTAAAAGTATTAGGTGACAATCAAATCCAGGGAATACGAGGTCGTACAGCTATTCGAAGCGAATATAAAGCCATTTTGAAATTAAGATCAGGGACGTCTATGAGAGTATTATTATCGTGATGGGATACAATACTTTCCTTTGCAAGATGTGGACGTTAGGGATGAATATCATCCATAAGTTTATCTCCTTTCGTAGGTGCTTGTGAACACCACGCCATGAGGCCGTCAAAGATGGTAACTATGACTTTTTCTACAAACGAAACGCCCGCAGCTCGTGGTCGTGCGGTAGAGTTCTCGCTTCCCGCGCCCGGGTTCTCGGGTTCGATTCCGGGCGGGGTCAGGGATTTTCTCTGCCTCGTGATGGCTGGGTGTTGTGTGATGTCCTTAGGTTAGTTAGGTTTAAGTAATTCTAAGCTCTAGGGGACTGATGACCATAGATGTTAAGTCCCATAGTGCTCAGAGCCATTTGAACAAATGAAACTGTTTTTGCTTTTTTTGATGCGGTTTCGTCTTTTTCACCCACCGTGGTCTGCTCCTTCTTCTGCTGGACCTGAGACCGCTAAGTATTACTTATTTCACGATAACCAGTTTCGACAGAAGCTTGCTGTCATCATGTGATCTTCGGAAATTTAAAGTGCATAGATATCACTCACATAGAGGGAACACACAATACAACGTAAGCACATTGGTTTGTCACTCATAAGAAAATGAAAATATAAGATCTGTATTGTGAACAGGTCAGCCAGAACACTATGACCGCCGACCTACTATCGACATAAATCCGTCCAGGCCACAGCAGCATCACCGGGCGAGGACTGACTGCTAGTCAGACACACGCACGATGCATGTAATATTAGTTAGCTTGCTGTCCATGGGTAGAATGGGGATGGCGCGTAAACTATCTGAGTTTGACCGAGGGCTTAGATTCCTTTCTTTTTCTTCTTCTTATTAAAACAGACCTTCTGTCTGAATATTATGTTAGAAAGGCTAGAGCAAGGTGATTTGCACTAGAAGATGCGAACGTTTTGGTAGTAACATGGTCAGGACCAAGTTAGTCCTTTGCACGATTACTGGTTATAAGGCATACTACATTATCCGTTTCCTTGAGCTTTATGTTCCGGTGCGAAGCACGTTGTAATCAAGATCGCAGGCAAGTGCCTATTGTGATATTAGTTAGCTTGGCCCGAAGACTCGGCACGAGCATTTCGAAAACTGCACGAATTGTCGGGTGTTCGAGGAGTGCTGTGATGAACGTCTTCTACACGGGGCGCAACCACAGTGAAAACACGTCCAGACGTCATCGTGTGGGGGGGCCACTTCTCATTACAGATGTCGAATTTCGTAAGCTCTGCTGACTGGTAAAACAGAACAGGAGGCGAACTGTGGAGGAACTAACATCAGATTTTGATGCTCGGCAGAATACAAGTGTGTCTGAACACATTGAACATATTCCTAACAATGGGCCTCCGCAGCCTACGAGGACCCATGCATGTGCCAATATTAACACCGCCACATCGACAACTACGACTGAAATGGACACATGATCAGTGGCATTGGACGCGCAGTGGCAGAGAGTTGAATGGTCTGATGAATCCCGATACCTTCTTCATGCTGTCGACGGCAGGGCGCGAATCCGTCGCCTTCCTAGAGAACAGCTACTTGACATCTGTACTGCGGGACGGAGACAAGCTGGCGGAGATTCCATTATGCTCTGGGGAACATTCACGTGGGCATAAGTGGGTCCAATAGAGCTCGTGCAGGGTACCATGATGGCCAAGGAGTATCGTACACTGACTGCAAACCACATACACCTCTTCATGACGATCATGTTTCTTGATGGCAGTGGCATTTTTCAACATGATAATGCGCCATGTCTCAATGCCAGGAGTGTAACTGAGATGTTCGAGGAACACAGTGGCGAGTTCCAATTGATGTGCTGGCTACCAACACGCCAGATTTGAACGCGGTCAAACACATCTGGTATGAGATTGAAATTGGGTTAGAGGTCATTTCCGTCCCCCCCCCCCCCCCCTCCCTCGGGAATTTACGGGAATTAGTTGACTTGTGCAGATGTGGTGTCAACTCTCTTCAGAGACCTACCAAGGCGTCATTGTTTCCATGCCACTACGCATCACCGCTGGTATCCGTGGTAAAGATGGACATACCGGCTATTAGGCAGATCGTCACAAAGTTCTGGCTCATCAGCATATATTTTCATAAATGATATTTAATTGAAACCCTCAGCTGACGACAGGTGTTGTTGATATACGTCGATGGGGACAGCTGAAAATGTGTGCCGCTACCTGGACTGGAACCCGGGATCTCCTGCTTACATGGCTGACTCTCTATCCATATGAGCCACCGAGGACACAGATGAATAGCGCAACTGCAGGGACTTACCCGTTGCACGCTTCCCGTGAGACCCACATTTCCAATTGTCCACAATCTACATACGTAATGTTCCTAATAGGTATTTGCCCATCCACTCATTACTCGCGCCACCTATGGTGACGATTCCCGTAGAGAATTCAATTAAATACTATTTATTCTAGAGAAGCTGCACGCTCATCAATGGTATCTGTTCTTTCGAGAACAGTTACTATCTTCATGTATTTTCATCTTCATATTACTGACAAACCAATGTGCTTTGCTGTATTGTGAGTGGAATGTGTTCCCGCTATTTGACTGATACAGGGTGTTTCAAAAATGACCGGTATATTTGAAACGGCAATAAAAACTAAACGAGCAGCGATAGAAATACACCGTTTGTTGCAATATGCTTGGGACAACAGTACATTTTCAGGCAGACAAACTTTCGAAATTACAGTAGTTACAATTTTCAACAACAGATGGCGCTGCGGTCTGGGAAACTTTGTAGTACGATTTTCCACATATCCACCATGCGTAGCAATAATATGGCATAGTCTCTGAATGAAATTACCCGAAACCTTTGACAACGTGTCTGGCGGAATGGCTTCACATGCAGATGAGATGTACTGCTTCAGCTGTTCAATTGTTTCTGGATTCTGGTGGTACACCTGGTCTTTCAAGTGTGCCCACAGAAAGAAGTCACAGGGATTCATGTATGGCGAATAGGGAGACCAATCCACGCCGCCTCCTGTATGTTTCGGATAGCCCAAAGCAATCACACGATCATCGAAATATTCATTCAGGAAATTAAAGACGTCGGCCGTGCGATGTGGCCGGGTACCATCTTGCATAAACCACGATGTGTTCGCAGTGTCGTCTAAGGCAGTTTGTACCGCCACAAATTCACGAAGAATGTCCAGATAGCGTGATGCAGTAATCGTTTCGGATCTGAAAAATGGGTCAATGATTCCTTTGGAAGAAATGGCGGCCCAGACCAGTACTTTTTGAGGATGCAGGGACGATGGGACTGCAACATGGGGCTTTTCGGTTCCCCATATGCGCCAGTTCTGTTTATTGACGAAGCCGTCCAGGTAAAAATAAGCTTCGTCAGTAAACCAAATGCTGCCCACATGCATATCGCCGTCATCAATCCTGTGCACTATATCGTTAGCGAATGTCTCTCGTGCAGCAATGGTAGCGGCGCTGAGGGGTTGCCGCGTTTGAATTTTGTATGGATAGAGGTGTAAACTCTGGCGCATGAGTCGATACGTGGACGTTGGCGTCATTTGGACCGCAGCTGCAACACGGCGAACGGAAACCCGAGGCCGCTGTTGGATCACCTGCTGCACTAGCTGCGCGTTGCCCTCTGTGGTTGCCGTACGCGGTTGCCCTACCTTTCCAGCACGTTCATCCGTCACGTTCCCAGTCCGTTGAAATTTTTCAAACAGATCCTTTATTGTATCGCTTTTCGGTCCTTTGGTTACATTAAACCTCCGTTGAAAACTTCGTCTTGTTGCAACAACACTGTGTTCTAGGCGGTGGAATTCCAACACCAGAAAAATCCTCTGTTCTAAGGAATAAACCATGTTGTCTACAGCACACTTGCACGTTGTGAACAGCACACGCTTACAGCAGAAAGACGACGTACAGAATGGCGCACCCACAGACTGCGTTGTCTTCTATATCGTTCACATCACTTGCAGCGCTATCTGTTGTTGAAAATTGTAACTACTGTAATTTCGAAAGTTTGTCCGCCTGAAAATGTACTGTTGTCCCAAGCACATTGCAACAAACGGTGTATTTCTATCGCTGCTCGTTTAGTTTTTATTGCCGTTTCAAATATACCGGTCATTTTTGAAACTCCCTGTATGTACGTTCTTTAAGTTTCCGAGGATCAGATGATGACAGTAAGCTTCCGGTTATTGTGAAATAAATAATATTTATCTATCATTTTCTTTCCATTAAATAGACAGGGGCTCCCATCCCAACATGTGTAACCTATGCTCCTTAATCTATGACGTGAAATGATAAAACATAATTTCATCTGCCGTTATGAAACTTGGGATACCAGAAATTTCGTGTAAAAGATGGTCGGTTCCGCCTATCGAGATATTTGCAACATTAGCAAGCTCACTTACTTACATTCATCAGCGTTCATTTATTACAGCAATGTGAATACTTGCCACTTGTGATGGACTACGTCCATATTCAGCACACTTCTTAGCCGTCGGAAACGAAGGACAAAAATGTTTTAATGTTGGATTTTTTATGTTTTCTGGCGTTACATTCTTCAAAATAAAGTATATTACGGAGGAGCTTCAATAACTAATGCAACGCATTTTTTTCTCGGCCAGTTTCGGTTGAAGAAATGCAGAATTTTGTTGTGGGACAATGTGGAATATTCCCGCTTCAGCAGTTGTAGCTTCATGAAGTTCAGATAGGTGGCGGCGCTATACGCAGTCTTCAGAATGGCGTCTGTAATGGAGGTGATTCCAAGGAGAGAGCCATCGCAGATATTCATAGGCGCTTGCAGAATGTCTACGGAGACCTGGCAGTAAACCAGAGCACGGTGAATCGTTGGGCGAGACGTCTATCATCGCATCAAAGTCGCGCAGACATGTCCAATCTCCTTCGTGCTGGCCGACCGCACACAGCTGTGACTCGTACAAAGTTGAAACGTGCGGACACTCTCATTTGAGGTGACCGACGGATTACAAACAAACACCTCGTTGCTCAACTGGGCGTCTCTATTGGTAGTTTTGACACGTTCTGTCACACAATTGTGTAGCCGCTGGGTTCATCGTCTTCCATCTGTTTGGCCCAATGAAGGATGCACTCCTCGGTAAACAGTATGTGGATGTTGGGGAGGTTGTTGTTGCAGCAAGACTTTCGCTCCGTCCTCGACCAGTAGAGTGGTATGCGGGTATACAGGCATCCCAGTAAGGTTCAAATGGCTCTGAGCACTATGCGACTTAACTTCTGAGGTCATCAGTCCCCTATAAATTAGAATTACTTAAACCTAACAAACCTAAGGACAACACACACATCCATGCCCGAGGCAGGATTCGAACCTGTGACGGGAGCGGTCGCTCGGCTCCAGGCTGTAGCGCCTAGAACCGCACGGCCACTCCGGCCGGCCCCAGTAAGGTAGCCCGGCATCCTGAATAAAACCAACTTGCTTTGAAGAAAAAAAAAGTTTCATTCCTTATTGAACGCCCCTAGAATTTTAGTTCGTAATTTATTCCCATCTATTTTTAGAATACTCCTAATACCGAATTGTTCACACTTCTGTCACAAATAAAGAACTAAAAGTAGCATTTCACTAGCGGCAGTCGAAAAGCGTTAATTATCAGATCTGAACAATCAGGCTGCGGCCACCAAACTTAGTCGTGCTCTATACATTCATTTTCCAGTGCTACACTTTTCCCAACGAGAGATGGTGGTGGAGACCCTGCATGTAAAAACTGCATTTTGGCTGCTTAGGAAACTTTCCGCCTCGAAAATCACCTCGTTGTGATTCTTGAAATGCCTACCACTAGAGTTGTGCTCTACCAAAAGTATGGCCCGGTGGTTTTGGTACAATGCGTAAATGGCATAGTAATTGGAAGGGTAATAAGTAGTATTGGTATCATTGATAGGGAAAGAAAAATAAATGTGTGAGAGAGAAACTGGGAACATACGACTTCTCTTTGTTTTTAGTTTGTTTGTTTCTTGTTTGTTTATCACATAATTAGAACCGATAATGTTCCTGTTAGTCCATTGTGTATTTGATATTCTCACAAAATATAAATTGCAATTTATACATAACAAAAATTAGTTGATCGCCCAATTTCTGCGTTTTTATGTAACCAAACAAATTACTTTTGATGAAAATACAGTTCACATGCACAGACATAAGAAATCTATATTATATTATTATTGTTGTTTTTTGTGCTCAGTAGATCGTTCTTCATCCTGATGAAGGGCAACAGTTTCCTGTTAATGTTGGTAAGTACTAAAGTTGTTCATGAATAACAGAAACATGTTTTATATAAGCTCGACGAGTTATTGAAGAGATGTCTGATATATTTTTATTTCCCACTTTTTCTCGATTCTACCATTTTTTGAGTAAATTGCGTTTCCTAGCGCTATAGGATAAAACTGCATAGTATTTTTATTATATTTACTACAACATTCCTCTATTTCACGTTAGAAATCAATAATTTTTTAATATAATCTGGATTAAATATTCACAGTTCCAATTTTTCCTTATATACTGTAACAGACATAATCGTGTAGAACAAATATGTTTCGTAGGTAATGCGGCCCTTTATGTATCTTCACTCAGTTTATGGACGGTTTACCGCTTCTGGTATCTAGGACAGTCGTGTAGGACATTGATCGCATATGTAAACAAAGCGATCAAATGGTTCAGATGGCTCTGAGCACTATGGGACTTAACATCTGTGGTCATCAGTCCCCTAGACTTAGAACTACTTAAACCTAAATAACCTAAGGACATCACACACATCCATGCCCGAGGCAGTATTCGAACCTGCGACCGTAGCGGTCACGCGGTTCCAGACTGAAGCGCCTAGAACCGCACCGCCACACCGGCCGGCAACAAAGCGATCGAAATGAGGTAATGCCCGATAGGTATGCAATACACCTACCATACAGGTAACGCGGCTACGATCTTAACTGACCAAAGTTACTAGGAAAGCTACCATAGTCGACGATTACTCAAGACAGTCTACGGTGGCCTACATTAATTTTACTACTGTGCCTGCCACACAAAGTTTTCTTCATCAGAATAAAGAGGAAAACGTTGCTGGGTATCATGTTGGAGGAATACGGAGGGAGAGGAAAATCTTATAGTTCAAAGAAGCAGCACGTGTATTGTGTCCTCTACAGAATGATGTGCGGCGCTGAGCAAAACTCGTCCCTTTAGAAAGCTTAATACGACGCTTCGCCTTGCAGCTCCGCGGGACCTCTTCAGAAGATTTCGATAGTATGCTGCTGCCCTTACGACCAGATCCTGTTAGCACCACACCATGGTAGTCCAAAAGAAACGGTGCTTAACATTGCTCGATAATACTACGTAAAATCATCGCCCTTCTCGGTAGTAGTGAGTACACATGTTTCCTCTGCTTGTGTGTTCCTTTATCTCTGGGTCATACTGACACACCCATCACTCATCAATGTTGATTATGTGGCTAAAGATACCATTTTGTATAACCTGACAAAGCTGCAACATATTCGCTACCGCATCGGTTCGATGTGCTTTCTTCGTGCGATAGGTTGAAAATTGATATATGACCGATTTTCACTTTTTACACTATCTCTTCCATTTTGCTACCCCTATCTTCAATAACCAGGGTTCCAACTTCTCTCGTGGCCGCGGTTCTTCGAAGAGAGATGGTCTGACACTTCATTCTTCGTCGGAGAAACATAACTTTATTTTTTCTAGATTGCAGTTAAACGTCTGTGACTTCGCCTTGTAACACTTGACAGCACCTATTGCGAAAACCCTTTCTTTCCAATCTTGAAAAACAGTTTAACCGCATTCATTACAAATAGCCGTGAATGTTTCCAATGTCTCCATCACGACAACACCATGCTCTAGGGCAGGGCTTAACAACTGGCCGGTTTTGAGCGCGAGTACTCGCGTCTGCTCAGGCACGTGCTCGCGAGCACGTGCAAGTTCGCTGAGTAGGGAGGGAGGGGTGGGAGGGGAGGGAGGGGAGGGAGGGGAAATGCGCGCAAGTTTGAATGTGATCTCGCGTTCGTAGCAGATTTAACTAGCCATCTGAATGCTTTGAACATGTTACTACAAGGTAAAGATTTGCTAATTACTCATTTCATAGATCGAATACGAGCTTTTAAAATGAAATTGACACTTTGGGTGAGTCAGCTGGAAACAGGAAACCTAGCTCATTTTCCTAAATTATCATCCATGCAAGATGTTCACAAAGACTGTGAACGTTATTCACATAGTTTAGTTGATCAGCGCTTTCAAGTTCTGACAGCACTAGACAGTGATTTTGATCTGTTCTCTCCATATTCAGCGAATATTTAAGAGATTCGTCCTGAGCTACAGCAAGAAATTATTGACCTGCAGTGTGACAGAGAATACAGAGACAACTTTCAGAACAAGAAAAACATTTTGGAATTCTACAGACACTTCCCTCAGGATAGATTTCCTCGTCTGCACAAACTGGCGGCTGCAATAATATCAATGTTCGGTTCCACGTATGTTTGTGCACAACTGTTCTCTGCAATGAAATGTAACAAGACGCGCCTGAGAAACGCATTGTCTGATCGAAATTTAAACTGCACGCTGCGCCTACAATGCACAAGAACAATTACTCCGAACATAGACGCAATTGTAAAGGGCAAAAAGTACAAGATAACCGAGAATCCCACACTTCAGTGACACCTTTTATTGTGTAACAGTTCACAAATTAATGCGAATGTAGAGGCATACACTAAGCTAATAAAATTATGTGGCATGTGTACATTCTCCTTTATTTGTTTCATTTGTCGCAGTAATAATTCGTGAGTGATATCCCTGCAGGTGGCCGCGGATTTACATTGACTGGCGGCAGCTGTTGTGTGCCCCACGTGACTTTCCCCACTCTCCGCTCTGGTCCGGTAGTGGGGGTAGCGTGCTCGCGCTGCTCCGTGCTCGCGCCTTGCTGCTCACAGCTTGCTCCGCGAGCACGTATGTTGTGAAGCCCTGCTCTAGGGTCTCCATACGATGATAGTTTAATTTCACTTATCACCCATTTAAGTTAGCTGTACCTAATGCAGTTTTAGCGACATGCTTTCTGTTCTGCCTCAGTTTACAGATTACCTTCCTATATGCTGTTGTTGTTTCGGTCTTCAGTGAGAAGATTGCTTTGATGCAGGTCTCCAAGCTGCTCTATCTTACGCGAGCCTCATCATCTCCGAATCACTACTGCAACGTACATCATTTTATACTGATTACTGTTCTCATCTCTTGGTCTCCTTCTACGACTTTTACTGCCGCACTTCCCTCCAGTTCTAAATTGGTGAACCCTTGATGTTTCAGATTGTATCCTATCAATCCATCCCTTCTTAGATGTACCACAAATTTCTTGGCTCCACAACTCTATTCAGTACCTCCTCATTAGTTTCGCAGTCTTCCCATGTAATCTTCAGCAGTCTTTTGTAGCACCGCAATTCAAAACCTTCTATTCGTTCCTTGTCTAAACTGTTTATAGTCCACGCTTCGCTTCCATACATGGCTACAGTCCAGGCAAATACCTTCAGAAAAGACTTCGTGACGCTTAACTTTATAATCGATGTTAACACAAGCTTAACATGTGGCCTGTAATCAAATTGCGTGCTTATGGATTATCGTCTCAATTGTGTGACTGGATTCATGATTTCCTGTCAGAGAGATCATATTTCGTAGTAACTGACGGAAAGTCATCGAGTAAAACAGACGTGATTTCTGGCGTTCCCGAAGGTAGTGTTGTAGATCCTCTGCTGTTCCTTATCTATATAAACGATTTACGAGACAATCTGAGCAGCTGTCTTAGGTTGTTTGGGGGTGATGCTGTCATTTACCGTCTAGTAAAGTCTTCAGAAGATCAATACCAATAACAAAACGATTTAGATGAGATATCTGTATGGTGCGAAAATTGGCATTTGACCCTATATAATGAAAAGTGTGAGGTCATCCACATGAGTGCTAAAAGGACTCCGCTAAACTTCGGTTACACGATAAATCAATCAAATCTAAAGGCCGTAAATTCAACTAAATACCTAGGAATTAGAACTACGAAGAACTTAAATTGGAAGGAACCCATAGATAATGTTGTGGGGAAGGCGAACCAAAAGACTGCATTTTATTGGCACAACACCTGGAAGATGCGACAGAGCAACTAAATATACTGCTTACACTAGCTTGCCCACCTTCTTTTGGAGTATTGCTGTGTGATGTGGGACCCTCACCAGACAGAATTAACGGACTACATCGATAAATCTCAAAGGGTTTGGGATGGGCATCATTAAAACAAAGGTATTTCTCGTTGCGGCTGGATCTTCTCACTAAACTTTAATCACCAACTTTCTCCTTCGAATGTGCAAATATTTTGTTGACGACACCTGCACAGGGAAAACGATCTACATATATATGTACGTGATTACTCTGCTATTCACAATAAAGTGCCTGGCAGAGGGTTCAATGAACCACCTTCATGCTGTCTCTCTACCGTTCCACTCTCGAACGGCACGCGGGAAAAACGAGCACTTAAATTTTTCTGTGCGAGCGCTGATTTCTCTTATGCTATCGTGATGATCATTTCTCCCTA
Organism: Schistocerca cancellata; assembly: GCF_023864275.1. Taxonomy (NCBI): domain Eukaryota; kingdom Metazoa; phylum Arthropoda; class Insecta; order Orthoptera; family Acrididae; genus Schistocerca; species Schistocerca cancellata. The sequence goes on from NC_064629.1 coordinate 151,694,789, forward strand.
TGTAGATGGGTGCCAACAGAATGTTTTCGCAATCGGAGAAGAAAACTGGTGATTGAAATTTCGTGAGAAGATCCCGTCGCAACAAAAACGCCTTTGTTTTAATGATTGCCACTCCAATTCATGTATCATGTCTGTGACGCTATCTCCACTATTTCGCGATAATACAAAACGAGCTGCCCTTCCCTGTACGTTTTCGATGTCATTCGTCAGTCCCACATGATGCGGATCCCACACCGCACAGCAATACTCCAGAATAGAGCGGACAAGCTTAGTGTAAGCAGTCTGTTTGGTAGTAATAAAATAAGGGGGTATCAGAGCTCACACTGAGAGATATAGGTGTTCGTTTTTTCAGCGCCTTGTTACAGAGTGAAATAATAGAGAATTATTGTGAAGGTGGTTCGACGAACTCTCTGATAGGCACTAAGTGTGATTTGCAGAGTATCCATGTAAATGAACAAATTTCTCTTCTTCAGAAACAGATTCCTTGCCATTACTGGTCTACGTTTTATATCCTCTCTACTTCGACTATCATTAGTTATTTTGCTGTCCAAATAACAAAGCTCATTTACTGCTATAAATTTCTCGTTTCCTAATCTAATTTCCTGAGCATCACCTGATTTAATTCGACTACATTCCATTATCCTTGTTTCGCTTTTCTTCATGTTCATCTTTTATTCTCCTTTCAAGACATTCTCCATTCGATTCATCTGCACTTCCAGGCCCTTTGTTGTCTCTGACAGAATTATTATGTTATCGGCAAATCTCAAAGCTTTTTATTTATTCTTCCTGATCTTTAATTCCTACTGGAAATTTTTCTTTTGTTTCCTTGACTGCTTGCTGAATATATAAATCGAATAACATCGGGGATAAGCTATAACTTTGGGACATTCGTTTCTCAAACAGTGCTTCCTTTACATGACTCTCGAACAGGGGCGTCGCTAGGACGCCCCCTCTTTATTACTACCAGCGGTCTCCCCATCCCCCCCCCCTCCACCACCACCTGCCATCAATGGCACAACACCGCAATTATCCTATTGTCTGGGGACGGTCTTCAGTTTTCGTGCGTTGTCCTCAGATGCTTTGTGACTGGTTGAGGACAACAACCCCTCTCAGTTTCTAAATTTTGTCCTCAGTGTTTGATACTTCCCAAAATAATGGAAATAGGATGAATGTGCTAAACATTTTAAACTATAACTGAAGTGAATATACCAATACATCCATTTGGCATCGATTGCTTATTTTATTTAAGTGCAAGGAAATGGACAAATAAAGGTGTGGAACTATTTTCAGGTACAAATGAATTTTTCCTTGAAATTACAGATTACGCTATACTGATGAGAGACATTGAGAAGCATCAAAGTAGGTCATCCGCATAATCGTAGTATTATTTCGTTTCTGTTTTAATTGAAATATTTTTAGAACGAAAAATAAATCTCATCTTTTCTTCTGATCGTTTGTCTGGGATGGGTCCAGGTTCGAACCCCGGCGAGGGATAGATTTTGTGGTTGCCTAAAGGGAGTGGCTCTTTTCGTTGTATCCGTTTAGTACGAAGCAGTGACTGATTCATTTTTGGGGTAGGTAGAGGCAATTTGTTTACTTTCGTCAAAATAAATTAATGACTTATTAAGTAACTGGAATGAGATTTTCACTCTGCAGCGGAGTGTGTGCTGATATGAAACTTCCTGGCCGATTAAAACTGTGTGCCGGACCGAGACTCGAACTCGGGACCTTTGCCTTTCGCGGGCAAGTGCTCTACCAACTTTTTTTTTTGTGTGTTATCATTTTGTTCGTCATTGTTCGTTGCATCTATTCGTGGCGGACGTCCCCTGACGCCCGTTGAAGTTCTTTGTTGATCGATTCACTCAGTTTTTTTTATTATTACAGTGGGCAACTAACCCTCTGACCGTACACGCTGAGCTACCGTTCCGGCAAAATCTCATTTTACTCGCTTTCCTTCATTGCATCTGATCCGGGCGGACGTCGTAAGACAACCGTGTAAGTTCGTCGTTGATCGGCTAACTCAGTTTTTTTTATTTTTTATTACAGAGTGCAGCTAACGCTCTGATAATCTCATTTTGTTCGCTTTTGATCGTTGCATCAGCTCGGAGCGGACGTCGTAAGACATCCGTTTAAGTTCGTTGTGAATCGATTAATTCAGTTTTTTTATTACAGAAGACAGTTAAACCCTCTGACCGAACACGCTGAGCTACCGTGCCGGCACCAACTGAGCTACCCAAGCACGACTCACGCCCCGTCCTCACAGCTTTACTTCTGCCAGTACCTCGTCTCCTACCTTCCAAACTTTACAGAAGCTCTCCTGCGAACCTCGGTCCGGCACGAAGTTTCAATCTGCCACGAAGTTTCATATCAGCGCACACTCCGCTGCAGAGTGAAAATCTAATTCTGGAAACATCCCTCAGGCTGTGGCTAAGCCATGTCTCCGCAATATCCTTTCTTTCAGGAGTGCTAGTTCTGGAAGGTTCGCAGGAGAGTTTCAGTAAAGTTTGGAAGGTAGGAGACGAGGTACTGGCAGAAGTAAAGCTGTGAGGACGGGGCGTGAGTCGTGCTTGGGTAGCTCAGTTGGTAGAGCACTTGCCCGCGAAAGGCAAAGGTCGCGAGTTCGAGTCTCGGTCCGGCACACAGTTTTCATCTGCCAAGAAGTTTTATTAAGTAACTGTTCCGTATGCTTTGAAAACAATTAAATGTTTTAAATTTTCGTCCTTCAGAAATTTTTTCTGCTCATTTTCTCAGTTTTTTCGCTGTTTAATTCGAACTTAATTTCTTCCTCCCTTTGCCTGAATTTTGCCGCCCTAGAAAAAAAAAAAAAAGACGTACAGTGTGTGGGTGCTAGTCTCATAACGGTAAATGATTGAGTTTCTATTCGCGCGTGTTAATTGGTTTTGTGGGGTCTGTGTAGGTGACAGCACAGGAGAGGGAGCAGAAGGTGCTGCAAGGTGTCCTCCTGTTGCTGTTTCCATCTGGCTCGGCCCCCGCTGTGGTATCACCCACACGGTCCGCTGGCTGCGGATGCACATGTCGGGCCGCCCGACGCGAGGCTCCGAACGAGAGCCGCACCTACCGGTGACAGCTGTCGCGATGCTTTCCCGCCAGCCAACTCCTGCACCTGGCAGGCCGTAACGCCCCGCGCCTGCTGCCATCACTTACATGTCCCTTAATATTCGTTCGCCCCTCTGACGCAAACTGTTATATAAGATTCCTCGCTCACATAAAACAAATATTCCATCTTAGAATCTTCTTAGTTTCCTTGTTGACGAAAATATAAGAAAATGACTAAAAACACCTTTTATGTTCTAAAATGTCCAGCTTATCAGTTTCACTGTTTAACCGTTTTTAGGAGGAATTGTTGCTATCCAGAAAATGAAAAAAAATGCACACAATGAATCAATAATTCTACCAACTGAATCGAATGGAATTAAGCTACAATACCTGAATTTTGTGGAAATTTTGCAGTGTTTTCCAGAAAAGCGAAACAAAAGGTCTTGGAGAAACAATGTAGCGGAATGGCCTATATAAATTTACGATCTACAAGCTGATCCAGCTGCCTCTACCTAAGCGTGTTGTGTAACCCGCAACGACTTCAGAAACCATGCTAAATGTACATCTACATCTACAGGGATACTCTGCAAATCACATTTAAGAGACTGGCAGAGGGTTTATGGAACCACCTCCACAATTCTCCATTATTGCAATCTCGTATAGCGCGCGGAAAGAATGAACACCTATATCTTTCCGTACGAGCTCTGATTTCCCTTATTTTATCGTGGTGATTGTTTCTCCCTATGTAGGACGGTGTCAACAAAATATTTTGGCATTCAGAGGAAAAAGTTGGTGATTGGAATTTCGTGGTAAGATTCCGTCGCAACGAAAAACGCCTTTCTTTTAATGATGTCCAGCCCAAATCCTGCATCGCCGGCCGGAGTGGCCGAGTGGTTCTAGGCGCTACAGTCTGGAACCGCGTGACCGCTACGGTCGCAGGTTCGAATCCTGCCTCGGGATGCCCTTAGGTTAGTTAGGTTTAAGTAGTTCTAAGTTCTAGGGGACTCATGACCTCAGAAGTTAAGTCCCATAGTGCTCAGATCCATTTGAAACCAAATCCTGTATCATTTCTGTGACACTCTCTCCCACATTTCGCGATAGTACAAAACGTGCTGCCTTTCATTGCACTTTTTCGATGTACTCCGTCAGTCCTATCTGGTAAGGATCCCACGCCGCGCAGCAGTATTCTAAAATGAGGACGGACAAGCGTAGTGCAGGCAGTCTCCTTAGTAGACCTGTTACATTTTCTAAGTGTCCTGCCAATAAAACGCAGTCTTTGGTTAGTCTTCCCCACTACGTTTTCTATGTGTTCCTTCCAGTTTAAGTTCTCCGTATTTGTAATACCTAGGTATTTATCTGGATTTACGGCTTTTAGATTAGACTGATGTCGTGTGACTAGGGCGTCCTGTCGGGTAGACCGTTCGCCGAGTGCAAGTCTTTCGATTTGGCGCCACTTCGGCGACTTGCGCGTCGATGGGGATGAAAAAAATGGTTCAAATGGCTCTGAGCACTATGGGACTCAACATCTGAGGTCATAAATCCCCTAGAACTTAGAACTACTTAAACCTAACTAACCTAAGGATATCACACACATCCATGCCCGAGGCAGGATTCGAACCTGCGACCGTAGCGGTCGATGGGGATGAAATGATGATGATTAGGACAACGTAACACCCAGTCCCTGAGCGGAGAAAAATCTGCGACCCAGCCGGAAATCGAACCCGGGCCCTTAGGATTGACATTCTGTCGCGCTGACCACTCAGCTACAGGGGGCGGACGAAACCACGCTGAAATTTGATTTTCCCTCGCACGCTACGCGCACAGTATTAGTCCTACAGATTCTTGATGTAGTTAAATTTCGTACGGAGATACACTTTCTCTGGGAGCCATGTTCTTTCAGTTATTAAAGGAAAACGCGTCTGAAGGTAACATTTGTACGTTTTCCTTGAATAATTCGAAAACTGCGGCCTCCAGAGAAAGCGTAACCCAGTACAAAATTTAACTACATTAAATTTCCTACAAAAATATCCTGTTAATTTTTTTATGTAGGACTAATACTTTGCGTGAAGTATGCGAGAGAATATAAAGATCTCGCGGGTGGAATTTGAAGGCGGTGCGGTTTGGATAAAACCCGTAGGCAGGGGCAGCTGAATAACCCTATATGTACGACTTAAGAAAATGGAAAGAGTGTACAGTTTGACTAAAACTATTTACAACAAGAAATGAATATCTAAATACACGAAAATTAAACACTATACCATAGCAGTAAGACAAGAATGTGTATTTGCATGCGAATACATAAGGATGAACTATAAACTGGGCAGAATAGAGATACTTCAAAGAGGAAGTATTAGAAAAGTATTGTGTGCTATACAAATCACAGGTGGTTGGAAACTGAGAAATAATTAGAAGAACTAACAAAATGTACAGAAAATATCAGAAGCGATGGGAAAGCGTAAGGTGATCGTCTTTGGACACCTCTACCGAAAGAATGAGAACAGCTAAAGAAGCAAATGTTCTTTTATTTCTGGCAAAATTATTCAGTAAGAGCTTGGATTACATAAATAAGAAAAGGGCTAGAAATAAACATCAAAGAATCGGAAATAACACGAGGCAAGTTTATCAAGGAATAAAATACTAAATCTATAAGTCTTTCAAGATAGACGAAATATGAAAGTTGGGACGAAGATGGGCAGTAGAAAGCAAAACATGGGAAGAGGATGAAGCAGTTCTGGAAAAATAGGAATCAATATAGAAGAGGTATAGATGTTACGTGATCCCAGAGAGTTAATGTGAGGATAAAAAAAAACATTAACATTTAGCCACCTTCGTACGACCTGATAAAAATTCCACCTTTTTAACTTGTTACTAACTCCCCTTATTTTCTTTACTGTGAGGCCATTGTGAGAATGCCTTGGCACTGGAGTGGAAAACTGTATATCTTGGGTCACAGATGCACTAAATTTTAAAGTATTCTCTTATTAGGGAAATGCACCTGTTGTAATGAGAAGACTTTACCCCTGTACATCATTCGCCTATCATTTACCTATTACTTAAAACGATATTGCAACCTTTCTCGATTTTTCATCTATGGCTTCAGCTTTGCTACGTTGCACACGTGCCGTGTCTCCAAAAATGTACTAGCACAGTTTAATTCAAGCAGACTATTTCTCAACTCTTGACAGTGGGGAGAAGTCTCCATAAAATCTTCTAACTTCTTTGTACGAATTTCCATATGTTTTAGATCATCGGAAAACAAAGAATTTCTTTGCCTCCCCAGAATTTCACTTTATCAGTTTAAACAAAATACACCAAAGACAATTTCAAAAAAGCTGTATAAATAAATATACAGGGTGAAAAGTATTTAAACCGACAAACTCTGGGAGGTTGTAGAGGACGTCAAAACAAATATTTTCCCTAATGTCGTTTTTTTCCTATGACGAGTATTTAAACCAGTAGAGGAAGATTTCTCTGGCGGCAAATCAATTAAACCAACAAACACTTTTCAATTTTTTTTATGACCAAGAGACAACAGATTAACACAACCCAGTTTCAATTACAGTAGATTTTCAAAAATGCCTCCAATGACACGTAAACAAAGGTTACACCGTCGGATCATGTTCTGTCTGACGCGGGCAAAAACCCCAGGGGTTCAAATGGTTCTGAGCACTATGGGACTTAACATCTGTGGTCATCAGTCCCCTAGACTTAGAACTAAGTAAACCTAACTAACCTAAGGACATCACACACATCCATGCTCGAGGCAGGATTCGAACCTGCGACCATAGCAGCAGCGTGATTCCGAACTGAAGCGGTTAGAACCGCTCGGCCACCGCGGCCGGCGCCACCCACCACGGTTAACACGTCAGAGACGTAATGGCTGCTCGTCTCATTACCGGATATGAGAAGCAGAGGAAATTTTCTTGTGCTCCCAAGCACCCAATAGCACTCTCATCTGCGTGATGTGATGGGTCTGTTGGCGACGACAAATGCAGCTTGGTAACGTTAGTTATGGTCGGAGTCTCCACATCCATGTCCATCGTGATGCTGCACCTAGAACCAGTATCCGTCTGAAAAGACGACGTTTTACCACTCCTGTGTGCAGAGTTGCCATTGGGTGCACATCTGCCGGCGCGTGCCTCTCGGCAATCGCGTCATGGGGAAGCCGCAACGCCAATCGCCGTTCCAACAGTCGGTGGCTCCAGACGTCGTCTTACTGATCTTAAGCATATTTGTCTTGGCTGTACTATTCTGCACAGCCGAGCAAACATTATGCCTATCCTCCCAGGCGTAATCCCTTGGGTCTGTTGTATGACGTTGAGTATTGCACTCCTGAACCTATCGATTCCGTTTCGAATAACAGCGGCGAGACCCCGACCAACGTGCGCAGCAATACCGTGCAGCCATGAACCAAAATCTCGATAGGCGACGATCCTGCCGCTGTCGATGTCTCACACGTGCTGGTAGATTTTTCTTGTTCTTGCACGAGGCATAACACAATCTTCTCAAAAACAAGCAACATTCAATTGAGATTTCTGAATAAGAGGGTTGGGCTGGGTCGTTTTAGGGAAGAGACCATACTGCGAGGTCATCCATCTCACCGGATTGGGGAAGGACGGGGAAGGAAGTCGGTCGTGCCCTTTCAAAGGAACCATCCCGGCATTTGCCTGGAGCGATTTAGGGAAATCACGGAAGACCTAAATCAGGATGGCCGTCGTCCTCCCGAATGCGAGTACAGTGAGCTAACCACTGCGCTACCTTGCTCGGTCCGAATAAGACACCTGCTGCGTAATGTTTCCTTTTATATAGCATGTTGATGGTTTACTCCCACCAAATTTGCCTGGTTACGCTGACGTGCTAATTATTTGCATATTTGTAAATGCCTGTCCTTCCAGGCGTAATCCCTTGGGTCTGTTGTATGACGTTGAGTATTGCACTCCTGAACCTATCGATTCCATTTCGAATAACAGCGGCGAGACCCCGACCAACGTGCGTAGCAATACCGTGCAGCGATGAACCAAAACCTCGATAGGCGACGATCTTGCCGCTGTCGATGTCTCACACGTGCTGGTAGATGTTTCTTGTTCTTGCACGAGGCATAACACAATCTTCTCAAAAACAAGCAATATTCATATGATATTTCTGAATAAGATGGTTGGGCTGGGTCGTTTTGGGGAAGAGACCATACTGCGAGGTCATCCATCTCACCGGATTGGGGAAGGACGGGGAAGGAAGTCGGTCGTGCCCTTTCAAAGGAACCATCCCGGCATTTGCCTGGAGCGATTTAGGGAAATCACGGAAGACCTAAATCAGGATGGCCGTCGTCCTCCCGAATGCGAGTACAGTGAGCTAACCACTGCGCTACCTCGCTCGGTCCGAATAAGACACCTGCTGCGTAATGTTTCCTTTTATGTAGCATGTTGATGGTTTACTCCCACCAACTTTGCGTGGTTACGCTGACGTGCTAATTATTTGCATATTTGCACATGCAGCTGGAGCAGCTGTACAATCTACGTAAAGAGAAATCGTATCTCTTAAGAACAGAATTCAAGGAACAACCACTGCAAGGAACCGGATTTGGTGTTGATCCCAAAAGCGACGAATTGGTGCAAACGTTGCAGGTGGTGAAAGACAAGGAGATCGCAACATTTGTTAGGAAGTCAGAATGGTTCATAATTCCCTACAGCCTCGTCCTCCTACCCTTAAGACCCAGAGCAGGGCAGGCAGGAAGACATTATCAGAGGCCCCTAGGGGAAACAGTAAGACAAAAAAGGCTGAGTTTCTACCGAACAGTCAAAGAACAACACAAAGAACTATTACACCAAAGTAGTGTAGAAACATAGGACGCATTAGAGAAAAATCAAACGGTAACAAATATTTTTTTATTTATTTATTTGCAGCATGCTCCATTACAATCTTCGTAATGCTACATTGACGTATTGTGTGTGTGTGTGTGTGTGTGTGTGTGTGTGCGTGGAGTGTACTATAATGTTTGTGTTGTATGGTGACGATGATCATGGAAGGGATAATGGAAACCCGGTGCCGGCACACAACTACTGCTCCTGAATGGCACCAACTGGGTCGCCATACGATGGATGGAACGACATTAACAGTGTCACATGCGCTCACTTCATGAGACACTGCGGAGAGATTTGGTACTTAGACCAGGACATTGGCGATACTGGTGACGAGGAACTTCCTACATCACCACCTCTTCTTCCCTTGCTGGCCAAATACAGGCAGTGAAACTTTTTTCCCCCACCAGGATTGGCACCGGCTTATCCCTGGGTCAAGCGCCACCACATAAGCGAATTACGAACAACTTGAATCGGAAGGAACACATAAAAAATGTTGTGGGGAAGGCTAACCAAAGACTTCGTTTTACTGGCAGGGCACTTAGAAAGTGTAACAGATCTACTAAGGAGACTGCCTACACAACGCTTGTCCGTCCTCTTTTAGAATACTGCTGCACGGTGTGGGATCCTTACCAGATAGGACTGATGGAGCACATAGAAAAAGTTCAAAGAAGGGCAGCACGTTTTGTATTATCGCGAGGTATGGGAGAGAGTGTCACAGAAATGATACAGGATTTGGGCTGGAAATCATTAAAAGAAAGGCGTTTTTCATTGCGACGGAGTCTTCTCACGAAATTCCAATCACCAGCTTTCTCCTCCGAATGTGAAAATATTTTGTTGACACCGACCTCCACAAGGCGGAACGATCACCAAGATAAAATAAGGGAAATCAGAGCTTGTAAACATATAGCTGTACGTTCTTTCCGCGCGCTATACGAGATTGGGATAATAGAGACTTGTGAAGGTGGTTCGATGAACCCTCTGCCAGGCACTTAAATGTGATTTGCAGAGTATCTATATACATGTAGATGTAGATAAGCGTGCGTCAGTCACCTCGGCGGGCTTTTCGATACAAACTTGTAACGATCAAGGTTCGTCACCCACTGTATTTTCATCCATCCATCTCATGGCATGATGACGACAGACTGCTCATAACTCTCTTGCCGAGCGCTTCGACTATGTAAGACACAGAGAATCTGAATTACTAAAGCATCATGAGAGTAATAGTGTTGTGATTCCATTTTCCCTGGAGGAACTCAGGCTTGCAATAATTAAGTTAAACAGGATGAAAGCACCAGGACCAGACAGAATTATGGTGGAAGTGCTGCATAAGCTAGTGGATTAAATTGTACCAAATGTAAACAGTGTTAGTAAAACAATGTCTTTTACAGGGACGCATACCCAGGAGCTGGAAAATCTCCATTATCATTTTATTATTCGACAAGAAGGGAAAGACAAAGACCCAAGTGAACCGAAACCTTTCAGAACGATTTGTTTCATAAAAGCTCTAGCCAAAGTACAGGAAAAGGTTTGGTGCCACCATCTGAGGGTTCACATACACATAAGAGCCATGAGACCCATGCTGTACAGTTTCATGAAAATAAAATTCACAGAGCATGCGTCAAAACACGGAGCACGTATTGTCAACGCTTCACGTGACAAGTACGTAATATGCATAATGATTCATGTAGCTAGGGCGTTGAATAATTTTGGTGGCCTATCCTGTTCAAAACACTGAAGCAGGCGCCATCAAACAGTTTCCTTTCGAAGGCCACACAGTCCAGAATTCGAATGCCAGTCAGGCAAAATTGCCGTGAACATTGAAGCAATCATCCCAGAGACCCACCAGGTTGAAGATACCCGTTTGGTATAACACATTGTGCTGTTGAGAGAAGAACTCCGGAACTGCTTGCTGGACATCCTCGTCCGACTGGAATCGTAGACCCTTAGAGACTTTTTTTAAGCGACCGAATGCGTGATAATCACAGGGGGAGAGGTGCTCGAGTGCGTTAGGGCATTTTCAACAGAGGACTGCGTTATCATGAAGCAGCAGCACGGAACTTGGTGTACCATTTCACGATGGTTTTCGATATAGACATGCTGCGCCGAACACGTCTTTCATTCTCCATGGGTGTCTACTGCTGTTTGTTATTCGGCAGCCAAGGAAAGAATAACAACACGTTGGTCCTGTTTCGACGCATTTGGTAAAAATATCGCCATAGTTTGAACGGTTACCTTCCCCGTTGTTATCTTTTTTCTCTCTCTCCCAATCTATGTTAGAGCGTGCCGATTGCGTGTGTGCCAAGGCATCTCATATACACGCTGCTTACCCGTCTGGTTCAATGTTCGAAAGGATTCATTGGAAGGGGACCGGCCCGAAGTTAGTATTTTATTGATTAGGTGATTATCATATTAAGATTTCGCAACGGATAACGCAGGGGAGAGCTCAAGCAACCAAGTGAGCAAGTAACTAATTACCACGCCCTAACATGATCTGTATTCTCTATCCGTATTAACTGTCGTTCCCGCCAGATTACCATGACTTCAATCTAGTACTAACATTGTTCTCTACACAGGATGGGGATGTTATGCTCAGTCACTGAGTCCATGAAATTAAATTCATATGACAGTTTTATTATTTACCCAGAAACTTTGCAGATGTTATAACCATTTTTCTTACTCGCTACTTCAGCGATCTCATAATTGCAATCAACAAATCAAAGACGAATAACTTCTATCTTATCTAGCACTGAAGGTGCCCATATTGTCATAAATCTATTCAACACTCTCTCATACTGACAGTGCTTATACTATCAGAAATCTGGTTCAAATGGCTCTAAGCACTATGGGACGTAACATCTGAGGTCGTCAGTCCCCTAGACTTAGAACAACGTAAACCTAACTAACCTAAGGACATCACACACATCCATGCCCGAGGCAGGATGCGAACCTGCGACCGTAGCAGCAGCGCGGTTCCGGACTGAAGTGCCCAGAACCGCACAGCCACAGCGGCCGGCTTCAGAAATTTGGTTTCGTTTATAATATTGTGCACTGGTAAATGGGAGGGATCTACTTTGCTGCATCTGTAGCCCGTCTGCTTGGACAGTGATTGAAATTCGCACCCCATGTTGTTACTTGGACCGAATCGTTTTGAATTAATGAACCGCACCTGGGTTCCTCAATGGTCACTCTCTCCATTACTTCTCAGCACCGTTTCCTTAGACAAAATTATAGCAAGAAATTGCAAAACGCTACTGCTAAAAGTGGAACTATATGATTTTTGATACTTTTGCTGGCCTCGTGTGCTGAAGGCACCAATTGATTGCATTACAACAAATGGATAACTGAATCCCCATGCTCACTTCTGGAAAAGAAAACCTAACTGAAAATTTTAATTATACAGGCACAATTTCTAAAAACAAATGAATGGTAGTAGCGACAGGCTAACTACTTCCATCCTGAAAATAGCGGATTAATAACAATATAATAAATTTTACCTCATCCCACAAAGAATTTGGCGGCAAAGACGGAGATCGCCCTCTATTCCGTCCGCTTAGTTCAACAGCTTCCCCCAGTGTGTCCCTGTCATGGCGGCCCTCACCGGTCGTTCTCCTTCGCCCTAGAGAGGAGGGGAACCTGTTACCAACCCCGAATAACCCCTGGCAAACAGGTGCATCATCGCTGCTTTACCCCAAATTTATGTTGGCACTAACCAACCTACAGGGTGACCACATCTCTGCCTTGCCACTACCAACTGACGAACTCTTAATACAAACTCAAAGTTAATTAACCCAAGGCAACGTAGAGTGATTAAGGAAAGGAAGTGCATTTATGCAATTATGAATTAAATAAACAGGTAGTCTATTTCTTCACTCAAGTTATAACATTTCTTAAATTTGGTAAATGATGGAAGTATCTCAAATATCTATAGTATTCAATATAATGCGACGGAACAAGCTAATTATAATGAGATGGAACAAGTTGTTAACTTTCAAGTTCACGTTTCCACTTTTGCCACACACACGTTGGAAAGAATCGAATGCCACTAATGTCTAGCCTACATATTAGTGCTTATATACTCGCATTATGTTGTATATATGCTGCAGCAACGCCCTCAAACGGAAACTTTTTGATCACCCGTATGTAACAGCCTACGACATCGTTATAGAAACAGGAATGTGCAACTGGAATGTCTGGAAAAGAAAATTGTGAAAAACATCACCAAAGGCTGCCTGTAGGGTTCTGTTTGTGGTCCAGAGTGCTGAACTGTTGACATTCAGCTATTACTGAGTCTGGTTCAGAGTATAACAAACACCAGGGGCTGCAACGCCTACGTAGGCGATCTGCTGATTATACACTCCTGGAAATTGAAATAAGAACACCGTGAATTCATTGTCCCAGGAAGGGGAAACTTTATTGACACATTCCTGGGGTCAGATACATCACATGATCACACTGACAGAACCACAGGCACATAGACACAGGCAACAGAGCATGCACAATGTCGGCACTAGTACAGTGTATATCCACCTTTCGCAGCAATGCAGGCTGCTATTCTCCCATGGAGACGATCGTAGAGATGCTGGATGTAGTCCTGTGGAACGGCTTGCCATGCCATTTCCACCTGGCGCCTCAGTTGGACCAGCGTTCGTGCTGGACGTGCAGACCGCGTGAGACGACGCTTCATCCAGTCCCAAACATGCTCAATGGGGGACAGATCCGCAGATCTTGCTGGCCAGGGTAGTTGACTTACACCTTCTAGAGCACGTTGGGTGGCACGGGATACATGCGGACGTGCATTGTAGTGTTGGAACAGCAAGTTCCCTTGCCGGTCTAGGAATGGTAGAACGATGGGTTCGATGACGGTTTGGATGTACCGTGCACTATTCAGTGTCCCCTCGACGATCACCAGTGGTGTACGGCCAGTGTAGGAGATCTCTCCCCACACCATGATGCCGGGTGTTGGCCCTGTGTGCCTCGGTCGTATGCAGTCCTCATTGTGGCGCTCACCTGCACGGCGCCAAACACGCATACGACCATCATTGGCACCAAGGCAGAAGCGACTCTCATCGCTGAAGACGACACGTCTCCATTCGTCCCTCCATTCACGCCTGTCGCGACACCACTGGAGGCGGGCTGCACGATGTTGGGGCGTGAGCGGAAGACGGCCTAACGGTGTGCGGGACCGTAGCCCAGCTTCATGGAGACGGTTGCGAATGGTCCTCGCCGATACCCCGGGAGCAACAGTGTCCCTAATTTGCTGGGAAGGGGCGGTGCGGTCCCCTACGGCACTGCGTAGGATCCTACGGTCTTGGCGTGCATCCGTGCGTCGCTGCGGTCCGGTCGCAGGTCGACGGGCACGTGCACCTTCCGCCGACCACTGGCGACAACATCGATGTACTGTGGAGACCTCACGCCCCACGTGTTGAGCAATTCGGCGGTACGTCCACCCGGCCTCCCGCATGCCCACTATACGCCCTCGCTCAAAGTCCGTCAACTGCACATACGGTTCACGTCTACACTGTCGCGGCATGCTACCAGTGTTAAAGACTGCGATGGAGCTCCGTATGCCACGGCAAACTGACTGACACTGACGGCGGCGGTGCACAAATGCTGCGCAGCTAGCGCCATTCGACGGCCAACACCGCGGTTCCTGGTGTGTCCGCTGTGCCGTGCGTGTGATCATTGCTTGTACAGCCCTCTCGCAGTGTCCGGAGCAAGTATGGTGGGTCTGACACACCGGTGTCAATGTGTTCTTTTTTCCATTTCCAGGAGTGTAGTATCTGCCAGCACAAGGGCACAATTGCAGGAAAATACTAGAGAGGTTCTTGAAAGATTAAGTAATTGGTGCACAGGAAACAAAATAACGGTATCAGCACACAAAACAGTTTATATGTTACTAAGAGGGGCATTATCGAGCTGGAGAACCCCCACAATAAAAATAAATCACTGACCTGTGAAAAGAAAAGAAGTGTATGGGTGTTTTGGTACAAACATTGACGATAATCAAAGCTTTCATGCACCTGTAGGAATCGTCAGCCTACGACACATTAAAATCCTGAATAAAATACCAAAAATTGACCTCCAAGTGCAATAAGAGATGGATCGAGAGTTAGGGCTCGTAGAGCCAGAAAGGTAAGTACAGTACAGGCTCAACGGCGAACACGAGAAATGCACACTTGCACGTTACGGGTGCGTAGAGAACAACACCGAATGAGTCGCTCCTGATGATGCTATCTCTAGACCTATCTGTAAGAAAGATAGATACACAATATGGGCTCAGAGAGGGCGAATATGATCGGGTAAAGGAGATACTGGAAGCACGAGCCACATCGAGTAAGGAAATAAAGGCATTCATTTGACAGAGAACGGCGAGAACTCTGGGACAGGAGAGAAACAGGGAGGAATACTGACTAGTTCCTTCCTAACATAAAAGAAACATCCGGAATATCATACTTCCTCCCGACCAATGGAGCTGTAAACTATCCGTCGCGACATGGTACATATCCCAGCTGCTTGCTGAGAATACGGCAAAGCACAACGGACGCTTGCGAATGTGGAGCATTCGCCCGCATCTCGTGGTCGTGCGGTAGCGTTCTCGCTTCCCACGCCGGGTTCCCGGGTTCGATTCCCGGCGGGGTCAGGGATTTTCTCTGCCTCGTGATGGCTGGGTGTTGTGTGCTGTCCTTAGCTTAGTTAGGTTTAAGTAGTTCTGAGTTATACGGGACTGATGACCATAGATGTTAAGTCCCATAGTGCTCAGAGCCATTTGAACCATTTTTTGTGGAGCATTCAGCACCCCGGACCACAAGTCTGGGAGCGTGCCATTAGACAAGATGTTAGACCAAGATAGGAATGTCTTTGCTGATACAAAATTCAACAACATAATAAGGAATGAGGAGCTGTAGCAGAAACTGAACTCGCTGACAGCTAAAATATCAGTTTATATGAACTGAAAGCCTACATGGAAGAGAGACAACCAAGAAGAAGTCATACGTCATGACAACAAGAGGCACCACGGCAGAGCATCCACCTACAATCACCTTCCGGAAGCAGCGAAGAGATGAACCTCGGGTAAGACCAGGAAAAGTCTCCTGAGACGCCGATGGCCATCGCCCAATCTCTTCACTTTGGACAGCCCAGCATCACAGCCCCTGCGAATCCTGACTTGTGCCTCCGTGCGCCAGGTGGCTAACAACCCAGGCAAATTAGAAAATCTAGCTTTTTTCTGATACCAAATGTAGCAGTGAAATCTAGTAAAGTGCAGTGCAGTGTTGTGTAGTGTGTTGTGTAGTAGCGCAGTCCATAATTATAAATTACAAAATTTGTAATGTAGCAATGCAGCACAGTACAGTGGACGAGAGGTACGTTCCTCCTGGATTATGTATCAAAATATATCCGACCGCCAGATGGGCGATGGGTAATAAAAAATGGCTCTAAGCACTATGGGACTTAACAGCTGAGGTCATCAGTCCCCTAAGAACTACTTAAACCTAACTAACCTAAGGACATCACATACGTCCATGCCCGAGGCAGGATTCGAACCTGCGACCGTAGCAGCCACGTGGTTCCGAACTGACGTGCCTAGAACCGCTCGGCTACCGCGGCAGGCGATGGGTAGTAATTTGATTTTTTTAAAAATTCGCTAGCTTTCTTATATAGATATTTTATGTAGATTTTTTCCCTTAAAAACCACATACAGCGGAGACAGAAGCCATGTGATAGCGATATGCATATATGCAGATGTCGGTAGTATCGCGTATCAAGGAATAAAAGGGCAGAGAGTCGGCGGAGCTGTCATTTTTACTCAGGTGATTCATTTGGAAAGATTTACGACGCGATTATGTCCGCACAACGGTAATTAACAGACTTTGGACATGGAATAGTTCAAAAATGTTCAAATGTGTGTGAATTCCTAAGGCATCAAACTGCTGAGGTCATCGGTCCCTACACTTACACACTACTTAAACTAACTTAAACTAACTTATGCTAATAACAACAAGCACACCCATGCTCGAGGAAGGACTCGAACCTCCGGCGGGAGGTTCCGCGCAATTAGTGACATGGCGCCTCTAACCGCGCGGCCACTCCGCGCTGCGAGGAATAGTAGGTAAAGCTAGACGCATGGGACATTCCATATCAGAAATCGTTAGGGAATTCAATATTACGAAAGCCACAGTGTCAAGAGTGTACCGAGAATACCAAATTTCAGGCATTACATCTCACCACGGACAACGCAGTGGCCGACGGCTTTCACTTAACGTCCGAGAGCAGCGCCGTTTGTGCAGAGTTGTCACTGCTAACAGACAAACAACACTGCGTGAAATAACCACAGAAATAAATGTAGGACAGTGCGGTTCTTGTCTCGTGTCCATATCGATTGAACCCAAGACGACTGGAAAACCGTGACCTGGTCAGATGAGTCCTGATTTCTGGTGGTAAGAGTTAATGGTAGGATTCGAATATGACACAAACCGCACGAAGTTAAGGACCAAAGTTGTCAACAAGGCACTCTGCACGCTGGTGGTGACTCCATAATTGTATGAGCTGTGTTTGCACGAAATGTACAGGGTCCTCTGGTCCATATGAACCGATAAGTGACTGAAGATGGTTATGTTCGGCTACTTGGAGACCATTTGCAGCCATTGATGGACTCTATGTTCCCAGAAAACCATGTAATTTTAATGGATGACAATACGCCATGTCACCGTGCCAAAATTGTTCACGATTGGTCTGAAGAACATTCTGTAAAATTTGAGCGCATGATTTGGCCACTCAGATCGCCCAACATGATTCCCACCGAACACATATGGGACATAAACGAGAGGTTAGTTCGCACACAAAATCCAACATCGGCAACACTCCAGCAGTTATGGACGGCTGGAGAAGCAGCATGGCTCAATATTTCTGCAAGGGACGTCCGACGACTTGTTGAGTCCATGCCAGGTGGAGCAGCTGCACTACGCAGGACAAAAGGAGGTCCGACACGATATTAGGAGGCATTGTATGACTTCTGTCATTTCAGTGTTATACACTCCTGGAAATTGAAATAAGAACACCGTGAATTCATTGTCCCAGGAAGGGGAAACTTTATTGACACATTCCTGGGGTCAGATACATCACATGATCATACTGACAGAACCACAGGCACATAGACACAGGCTTTGAGCACTATGGGACTTAACATCTATGGTCATCAGTCCCCTAGAACTTCGAACTACTTAAACGTAACTAACTTAAGGACAGCACACAACACCCAGCCATCACGAGGCAGAGAAAATCCCTGACCCCGCCGGGAATCGAACCCGGGAACCCGGGCGTGGGAAGCGAGAACGCTACCGCACGACCACGAGATGCGGGCTAGACACAGGCAACAGAGCATGCACAATGTCGGCACTAGTACAGTGTATATCCACCTTTCGCAGCAATGCAGGCTGCTATTCTCCCATGGAGACGATCGTAGAGATGCTGGATGTAGTCCTGTAGAACGGCTTGCCATGCCATTTCCACCTGGCGCCTCAGTTGGACCAGCGTTCGTGCTGGACGTGCAGACCGCGTGAGACGACGCTTCATCCAGTCCCAAACATGCTCAATGGGGGACAGATCCGCAGATCTTGCTGGCCAGGGTAGTTGACTTACACCTTCTAGAGCACGTTGGGTGGCACGGGATACAAGCGGACGTGCATTGTCCTGTTGGAACAGCAAGTTCCCTTGCTGGTCTAGGAATGGTAGAACGATGGGTTCGATGACGATTTGGATGTACCGTGCACTATTCAGTGTCCCCTCGACGATCACCAGTGGTGTACGGCCAGTGTAGGAGATCGCTCCCCACACCATGATGCCGGGTGTTGGCCCTGTGTGCCTCGGTCGTATGCAGTCCTGATTGTGGCGCTCACCTGCACGGCGCCAAACACGCATACGACCATCATTGGCACCAAGGCAGAAGCGACTGTCATCGCTGAAGACGACACGTCTCCATTCGTCCCTCCATTCACGCCTGTCGCGACACCACTGGAGGCGGGCTGCACGATGTTGGGGCGTGAGCGGAAGACGGCCTAACGGTGTGCGGGACCGTAGCCCAGCTTCATGGAGACGGTTGCGAATGGTCCTCGCCGATACCCCGGGAGCAACAGTGTCCCTAATTTGCTGGGAAGTGGCGGTGCGGTCCCCTACGGCACTGCGTAGGATCCTACAGTCTTGGCGTGCATCCGTGCGTCGCTGCGGTCCGGTCCCAGGTCGACGGGCACGTGCACCTTCTGCCGACCACTGGCGACAACATCGATGTACTGTGGAGACCTCATGCCCCACGTGTTGAGCAATTCGGCGGTACGTCCACCCGGCCTCCCGCATGCCCACTATACGCCCACGCTCAAAGTCCGTCAACTGCACATACGGTTCACATCCACGCTGTCGCGGCCTGCTACCAGTATTAAAGACTGCGATGGAGCTCCATATGCCACGGCAAACTGGCTGACACTGACGGCGGCGATGCACAAATGCTGTGCAGCTAGCGCCATTCGACGGCCAACACCGCGGTTCCTGGTGTGTCTGCTGTGCCGTGCGTGTGATCATTGCTTGTACAGCCCTCTCGCAGTGTCCGGAGCAAGTATGGTGGGTCTGACACACCGGTGTCAATGTGTTCTTTTTTCCATTTCCAGGAGTGTACTTAGTTCTACTGACACATTTGAAATTATGTTCAAATTATACTTGCTATGTTCATGCCAATTCGTAACACAGCACATAGTAAATATACAGGTGAGCCACAATATTATGACCACTACCCACCGCGTGGTTAAATGCCACCTTGTGGCGTTGTGGGCACGTGACGCAGCGAGGAAAGAATGTAAGCGGGAGAGGGACGAATGGGCAGAAAATACAGGGAGCAGATCTGTAAATCGACTGATACAAGCGGTTTCGACAATGGGCGCATTGTTGTGGCCTTGCAGCTGGAAACGGGAATCTCTGAAACGGCGAAGCTAATCATCTGTTGGCGTACTACTGTCGTGAGCACCTATGGAAAGTGGTTGAAAGATGGTGAAATAACGAGTAGGCTGTATGGTACTGTACGACCACGTCACATCACAAAACGTACAGGTCGGAGGATCCTCCATTGTGTAATTCAGGGTAGGCAGCGAACTGTGGCAGATCTGTCTTGGAGCTCCACATTAAATTGTTCAAATGGCTATAAGCACTATGGGACTTAACATCTAAGGTCATCAGTCTCCTAGAATTACAAGTAGTTAAACCTAACTAACCTAAGGACATCAGTGTTAGTTATAATCCACATGACCGGTTTCGGTCAAGCTGTGACGCAGCATGTGAAGGTTGCTGTGATTGGACAAGTTACTCCTGTAACCGAAATTGCAGATCTGAATATGGTTCTAGAGGAAGCGAAACCGGTCATGTGAATAAACATTTTTTGCGATCAAGACGGAATATAAATAACATTGGAAAAACCAGTGATTGCGGTTATCCCATCAGAAATTATGTCTGTTTTTGCTAGGGACATCACACACATCCATGCTCGAGGCAGGATTCGAACCCGCGACCGTAGCAGCAGTGCGATTCCGGACTGAAGCGACTAGAACCGCTCGGCTACAACGGCCGGCAGCTCCACATCACACGGCCCTTACGCGTTCCTGTGTCGAACAGTTACATCGTCAGTTACGAGTGCTGTGGACTGAGCATCACTGAGTTTTCACCGTGCATCAATAGAAACGTGTCCGCCCCCGGTAGCTGAGTGGTCATCCCGACAGACTGTCAATCCTAAGGGCCCGGGTTCGATTCCCGGCTGGGTCGGAGATTTTCTCCGCTCAGGGACTGGGTGTTGTGTTGTCCTAATCATCATCATTTCTTCCTCATCGGCGCGGAGGTCGACGAAGTGGCGTCAACTCGAAAGACTTGCACGTGGGGAACGGTCTACCCGACGGGAGGCCCTAGCTACACGACATTTATTTATTTAATAGAAACGTGTCACCTGTCGAATGAATCGCATTTCTTGTTACACCAGGTCGATGGTTGGGTCCTTGCTCGCCGTCATCCAGGCGAATGGTTGCACCGCGCCACAGATACAGACCGGTGAGCATCTCGTGGTCGTGCGGTAGCGCTACGCTTCCCACGCCCGGGTTCCCGGATTCGATTCCCGGCGGGGTCATGGATTTTCTCTGCCTCGTGATGACTGGGTGTTGTGTGATGTCCTTAGGTTAGTTAGGTTTAAGTAGTTCTAAGTTCTAGGGGACTGATGACCATGGATGTTAAGTCCCATAGTGCTCAGAGCCACAGACCGGTGAGGTCAAAATTATGCTGTGGGGTGCACTGAGTTGGTCTCCCATGGGCTCTGCAGTGGTAATCGAAGGCATCATGTCGGCAATAAACTAAGTGAACATTGTTGCGGACCTCTTGCATCGCTTCATGCTTGAAGTCTCTCCCTACGGCGATGACATCTTCTTTCGGGATAACTGTCCGTGTTGTAAGGTCAGTATCGTGCTACAGTGGTTTGGGGGGCATTGTGGTGAACTCATATTGATGGCTTGACCGGAAAATGTGCGTGATCTGTACCTACTGGAAAACGTATCTGGTGCCAGTTGCGTGCCCGTGAACCACCATCCCGTAATTTGCGGGAATTGCTTGGCCTGTGCGTAGATATCTAGTGCCACATGCTTCTGGAATTCTGTAAAGGATTTGTAGAATCCATGCCAAGTAGAATCTCTGTTTTACTGTGTCTGTAAAGTTGAACAACACGCTATTAAACATGTGGTCATAATGTTTTGGCTCGTTGGTATAAATAAATATCTGCGCGTGTAATACAGTTCACGACAATTTGCTCTTTATTGGATAATGCCTTGATGGTGTTGTAGTTTTAATGGTCAGACGTGCATTAGCGCAGCTCATTCGAGAGGACGTGGCCATGTTCTGGGCTATATCTGTGCAATGCCTAAGCTTGTAGTAATTTATTATATCTTAGTAAACAGTGGAATATTAATTACGATAAATGTGATGCTTCTGACACGATTAAAGATAATAATTATTATCTCATTTCAGACACATGTATCCTTCTTGGAGCTACATTTCACATATACAGGGTGTCCCATTTATCTTGACCACCAAAAATAGCTGTTTGTCCAGATGCAAATTACAAAATGTTTCAAGCAAATGTTGTTTAGCCGTCAGGAGACATCAATCAGCATGATTGCCTTCGTTGCAGCTTTGTTTTTTACAAAGATATGAACAGCGGTATAACTTTTTTAAATGGGACCGTGTATTTTTTATTCGGTAATTCATTTCCTCTCCTAAAGAGCTATTCAAAAATGTATCACAGTGTACCATTCACTGGAACACATCGCTATTAATTACATAAAACAACACTGACGTTGACGGTCCCAGCGCTTAGTGCAGGTACTCGGAGTAATGGAACACATCCACGCACCGACGTTGACAGAGGACAAATGTAAACGTAAATAGAATGCACACTCGTCATTCCGTCAACCATCGTCAGTTGAAGAGTTGTGTGAGTAGAACGTACACCAACGAAGAGAAGGTAGAAATGCTACTCATCTATGGGGAATGTAAGTTAGCAGAACAGTAATTGCAATACTGTTTTCTTATCTACGGGTACATTTAATACAGTAGATTAGTTCTTTTAAATACTATTCTGTAGAGTAGGGCCGGCCGGGGTGGCCAAGCGGTTCTATGCGCGACAGTCCGGAACCGCGCTGCTGCTACGGTCGCAGGTTCGAATCCTGCCTCGGGCATGGATGTGTGTGATGTCGTTAAGTTAGTTAGTTTTAAGTAGTTCTAAGTCTAGGGGACTGATGACCTCAGATGTTAAGTCCCATAGTGCTTGGAGCCATTTGAACCATTTGAACCAATAAGAACGACCGCATAAAGCTAAGTGGACGGAAAATGAGATATATTCGGAGGATTTCTAAAAATGTGTAATTCACACTCATGCGAGGTTGCTTAGAAAATCATTCTCTTGCCAGTTCTTACCGAGTATTTCTCGGTCCAGGAATCTTATCAGTTTGGAGTTAAGAAAGGGCTAGGAAAGATTAAATGAGGAGCTGTGCCCTTCGTCGCAGGTTTATTTAACCAGCGCGTATGCCTCAACAAAATGCGGTCTGGAACCGCGTGACCCCTACGGTCGCAGGTTCGAATCCTGCCTCGGGCATGGTTGTGTATGATGTACTTAGGTTAGTTAGGTTTAAGTAGTTCTAAGTTCTAGGAAACTGATGACCTCAGAAGTTAAGGCCCATAGCGCTCAGAGCCATTTGAACCATTTTTGTAGAGTAGGCATACAGTAAAGGCTTTCCTTCATACAAACTGCATCGATATAACGTTTCTTTTACTGTTGTTGTTGAAAGTAGGTGAAATGCTAAGCAGGCAGCGGAACTGCACAGAGAGCGATATCCTGTCAAGAACCCACCTTCCCGATGGATGATTTCTCGTCTTGTTGCAACGCTTCAGGAAACGGGAAGTTTCAACCAACGTCAATGCAATCGTCGTAGCACTCGCACAGGCGAAGTGCCGAAGTTACTGTTCTCGCTTCCGTTGTTATGAATCCACATGTGAGCACACGACAACTTAAACACGAGATGGCATTCTTAAAACCATAGTACATGGTATTCTTACACGTCACCGGTTCCATCCTTACCATGTACACGTGCATCAAGAATTGCATGGGAATGATTTCCAGAATCGTGTACAGTTCTGTCAGTGGGCACAGCAGTAAATCCTCGCCAACCCGAACTTCCTCTCCAATGTTCTATTTACCGATGAATGTTCCTTCTCAAACAAAGGACAAGTAAATACAAGGACAACCCGCGATGTACGCCATCGTTGGTGGAACATCAGCGTCAATGGAGAGTTAACGTCTGGTGTGGGATGCTTGGTACTGCAATTATGGGCCCTTATTTCATCAATGGTACAAATGGCTCTGAGCACTATAGGACTTAACAGCTGTGCTCATCAGTCCCCTAGAACTTAGAACTACTTAAACCTAACCAACCTAAGGACATCACAAACATACATGCCCGAAGCAGGATTCGAACCTGCGACCGTAGCGGTCACGCGGTTCCAGACTGAAGAGCCTAGAACCGCACGGCCACACCGACCGGCCATCAATGGTAGCCTAAACGGCACGGAGACGAATTCTTTCTCCTCTTCTGGATGAAGTGCCGCTAAGAACCAGAATGCTTATGTGGTATCAACGCGATGGATGTCCAGCACATAATGCCTTGCTTGCATGTCGTGTTCCGAACCGAAGGTATTCTGCCAGATGGATTGGTCGAGGAGGAACAGTTACTTGGCCAAGTAGGTCACCTGATTTAAATCCTCTGGACTTGTTTCCTTGGGGATGCCTTAAAGACGTTGTCTATCGCGATATTCCAACAACTCCAGAGGACATGCAGGAACGTCTCGGCCGGCCGGTGTGGCCGTGCGGTTCTAAGCGCTTCAGTTTGGAACCGCGTGACCGCTACGGTCGCAGGTTCGAATCCTGCCTCGGGCATGGATGTGTGTGATGTCCTTAGGTTAGTTAGGTTTAAGTAGTTCTAAGTTCTAGGGGACTGATGACCTCAGTAGTTAAGTCCCATAGGGCTCAGAGCCATTTTTGAACGTATCGTGCTTGCATGTAATTCTCTTCAGCAGGCAACGAGTGCGCCGGTGTATCGGTGTCCAGGGTCACCACTTTGAGCACCTTTGAATGTTCTACACCTGGGCAATGGTACAGGAGAGTCAAAGTCAATTTTGTGTTATGTTTCTACTTGGTTTTTATTTGTTTTCGGACAACTCCAGCAAGTGGACGAGTTTGTGATCCCGGGCTCAAAGCCAGTGTTGTGTTATGTAATTAATAACGTTGTGTGCCGGCCGCGGTGACCGTGCGGTTCTACGCGCTCCAGTCCGGAGCCGCGCTGCTGCCACGGTCGCAGGTTCGAATCCTGCCTCGGGCATGGGTGTGTGTGATGTCCTTAGGTTAGTTAGGTTTAAGTAGTTCTAAGTTCTAGGGGACTGATGACCACAGCAGTTGAGTCCCATAGTGCTCAGAGCCATTTGAACCATTTGAATAACGTTGTGTTTCAGTGAATGGTATACTGTGCTAAATTTTTGAATAGGTCTTTAGGAGAGGAAATGAATTACCGAATAAAAAATACAGGGTTCCATTTAAAAAAAGTCATACCGCTGTTCATATCTTGGTAAAAAACAAAGCCGCAACCAAGGCAATCATGCTGATTGATGTCCCCCTGACGCCTAAAGAACATTTGCTTGAAACATTTTGTAATTTATATCTGGACAAACAGTTATTTAGGGTGCTCAAGATAAATGGGACACCCTGTATATGTGTATTTTCTTTAAGGCTTCGTCCCCTTACTTCATCTTTGGAACTGCCCTTTAGCCGGCCGGTGTGGCCGTGCGGTTAAAGGCGCTTCAGTCTGGAACCGCGTGACCGCTTCGGTCGCAGGTTCGTATCCTGCCTCGGGCAAGGAAGTGTGTGATGTCCTTAGCTTAGTTAGGTTTAATTAGTTCTAAGTTCTAGGCGACTGATGACCTCAGAAGTTAAGTCGCATAGTGCTCAGAGCCATTTGAACCATTTTTTTGAACAGCCCTTTACGTGATTTTTTAAACACTCGTACTATTATTTGCTCGTTTCTTCTTTACTTCGAGATTCATTTATTTGTCGTTGCAGGCATTGCGACGCCGCCGGCATAGGCGCCACCACACACGACACCGGCTGCTCCTTGTCAGTCTGTAAAACCGGAACCGCGCGTGCAGATAGCGGCGTCAGGGCGAGAACTCGCGGCATTTCGCGCCTAGGGAACTGCCCTGACAGCCGTCACCACTCGGCCGCCTGTTGTTCCAGTCCACACAGCTCGCCCCCGCGAAAGCGCACCTTCTCTTTTCACGCCAGATACACTCGGTCATTCACTACCATCCACCCCAAAAAAATTCGCTCTGTTTGTGGCAGTCACACGAATGTACTGGCGTAGTGGCGGGTGCACTCAGAAAATCAAATCATTCTATACGGCCGGGTTTTTCTTTCTGAACGGAGCGAACTGTAAACTCAGTCTGGCAGCATTTGGCCACCACAGCGGCTCACCGTTGCTATATGGAAGCACACAATAATAGGAAGTCTGTAAAAGTACCTATACTTTGCATCTTTCATACATTAAAGTACCAAGTTATAAGCAGAGGAAAGCTTGTTGGCTATAGCCTTTTTACTGCCCCCCTTTCGCAGATCAGCAGGTGACGAAGTGAAGCTACGCTCGATTATTTTCACCAGTTTTGTCGGTCTGAATAAACGCTTGCTCTCTAATACTCGCGCTGTTGATGCACGTTAAAATATAAAAATAAAAAAATTAATATGCACTAGCCTGAAAGCCGAGCTCATGCATGAAAAATAAAACATATCCACAAAATTCTACATATAGGAGATGGCCTCTGATGATGTGTTTCTTTCCTAACGGAAAGTCTTATTAAATGAAAACCTTGTAATAAACATCCAAAATCAGAATTTCCGTCTCAATAGCGAAAGGAAACTAGCATCCTGTATACCTCAAGCAACTATGACAGAACAGTTACTGTTCACACTGCACATTAATGTGTCATACAACCTGAAAGAACCAGAGGTTGTACAGAGTTTCAGGGAGAGCATAAGGGAACAATTGACAGCAATGGGGGAAAGAAATACAGTAGAAGAAGAATGGGTAGCTTTGAGGGATGAAGTAGTGAAGGCAGCACAGGATCAAGTAGGTAAAAAGACGAGGGCTAGTAGAAATCCTTGGGTAACAGAAGAAATATTGAATTTAATTGATGAAAGGAGAAAATATAAAAATGCAGTAAATGAAGCAGGCAAAAAGGAATGCAAACGTCTCAAAAATGAGATCGACAGGAAGTGCAAAATGGCTAAGCAGGCATGGCTAGAGGACAAATGTAAGGATGTAGAGGCTTATCTCACTAGGGGTAAGATAGATACTGCCTACAGGAAAATTAAAGAGACCTTTGGAGATAAGAGAACCACTTGTATGAACATCAAGAGCTCAGCTGGAAACCCAGTTCTAAGCAAAGAAGGAAAAGCAGAAAGGTGGAAGGAGTATATAGAGGGTCTATACAAGGGCGATGCACTTGAGGACAATATTATGGAAATGGAAGAGGATGTAGATGAAGATGAAATGGGAGATACGATACTGCGTGAAGAGTTTGACAGAGCACTGAAAGACCTGAGTCGAAACAAGGTCCCCGGAGTAGACAACATTCCATTGGAACTACTGACGGCCTTGGGAGAGCCAGTCATGACAAAACTCTACCATCTGGTGAGCAAGATGTATGAAACAGGCGAAATACCCTCAGACTTCAAGAAGAATATAATAATTCCAATCCCAAAGAAAGCAGGTGTTGACAGATGTGAAAATTACCGGACAATCAGCTTAATAAGCCACAGCTGCAAAGTACTAACACGAATTCTTTACAGACGAATGGAAAAACTAGTAGAAGCCGACCTCGGGGAAGATCAGTTTGGATTCCGTAGAAATACTGGAACACGTGAGGCAATACTGACCTTACGACTAATCTTAGAAGAAAGATTAAGGAAAGGCAAACCTACGTTTCTAGCATTTGTAGACTTAGAGAAAGCTTTTGACAATGATGCCTGGAATACTCTATTTTAAATTCTAAAGGTGGCAGGGGTAAAATACAGGGAGCGAAAGGCTATATACAATTTGTACAGAAACCAGATGGCAGTTATAAGAGTCGAGGGACATGAAAGGGAAGCAGTGGTTGGGAAGGGAGTAAGACAGGGTTGTAGCCTCTCCCCGATGTTATTCAATCTGTATATTGAGCAAGCAGTGAAGGAAACAAAAGAAAAATTCGGAGTAGGTATCAAAATGGAGAAGAAATAAAAACTTTGAGGTTCGCCGATGACATTGTAATTCTGTCAGAGACAGCAAAGGACTTGGAAGAGCAGTTGAACGGAATGGATGGTGTCTTGAAGGGAGGATATAAGATGAACATCAACAAAAGCAAAACGAGGATAATGGAATGTAGTCGAATTAAGTCGGGTGATGCTGAGGGAATTAGATTAGAAAATGAGACACTTAAAGTAGTAAAGGAGTTTTGCTATTTGGGGAGCAAAATAACTGATGATGGTCGAAGTAGAGAGGATATAAAATGTAGACTGGCAATGGCAAGGAAAGCGTTTCTCAAGAAGAGAAATTTGTTAACATCGAGTATAGATTTAAGTGTCAGGAAGTCATTTCTGAAAGTATTTGTATGGAGTGTAGCCATGTATCGAAGTGAAACATGGACGGTAAATAGTTTGGACAAGAAGAGAATAGAAGCTTTTGAAATGTGGTGCTACAGAAGAATGCTGAAGATTAGATGGGTAGATCACGTAACTAATGAGGAAGTATTGAATAGGATTGGGGAGAAGAGAAGTTTGTGGCACAACTTGACCAGAAGAAGGGATCGGTTGGTAGGACATGTTCTGAGGCATCAAGGGATCACCAATTTAGTATTGGAGGGCAGCGTGGAGGGTAAAAATCGTAGGGGGAGACCAAGAGATGAATACACTAAGCAGATTCAGAAGGATGTAGGTTGCAGTAGGTACTGGGAGATGAAGAAGCTTGCACAGGATAGAGTAGCATGGAGAGCTGCATCAAACCAGTCTCAGGACTGAAGACCACAACAACAACAACAACAACCTACGTAGCTCTATGGTGAAGAAGAAGTTTTATGTAATGATGCTATTTCGTTTGATAATTATTACTAAATACGGGAAGATTTTCAAATGATCATCGATGGATACAATGACTGGTGGCTTATTCACAATATAAATACGGGGTGTTTCAAAAAGGTACGGCCAAACTTTCAGGAAACATTCCTCACACACAAATAAAGAAAAGATGTTATGTGGACATGTGTCCGGAAACGCTTAATTTCCATGTTAGAGCTCATTTTAGTTTCGTCAGTATGTTCTTCCACCTACGGTCAATGGAGCACGTTATCATGATTTCATACGGGATACTCTACCTGTGGTGCTAGAACATGTGCCTTTACAAGTACGGCACAACATGTGGTTCATGCACGATGGAGCTCCTGCACATTTCAGTCGAATTGTTCGTACGCTTCTCAACAACAGATTCTGTGACCGATGGATTGGTAGAGGCAGACCAATTCCATGGCCTCCACGCTCTCCTGACCTCAACCCTCTTGAATTTCATTTATGGGGGCATTTGAAAGCTCTTGTCTACGCAACCCCGGTACCAAATGTAGAGACTCTTCATGCTCGTATTGTGGACGGCTGTGATACAATACGCCTTTCTCCAGGGCTGCATGTATCCTCGCTAACGGAGGACATTTTGAACATTTCCTGTAACAAAGTGTTTGAAGTCACGCTGGTACGTTCTGTTGCTGTGTGTTTCCATTCCATGATTAATGTGATTTGAAGAGAAGTAATAAAATGAGCTCTAATATGGAAAGTAAGCGTTTCCGGACACATGCCCACATAAAATATTTTCTTTCTTTGTGTGCGAGGAATGTTTCCTGAAAGTTTGGCCGTACCTTTTTGTAAGACCCTGTATAATGTAATTCACTTAAACAGGAGAAAACACTGAGTATATTTTGACTATTCTTTCTGCTGTGAATCACAATTATAAAACAACTATAAATAATTTTCCAGGCTGATTTAATAAGAACGACGCCGGCCTCTGTGACCGAGCGGTTCTAGGCGCTTCAGTCCAGAACCGCGCTGCTGCTACGGTTGCAGGTTCGAATCCTGCCTCGGGCATGGATGTGTGTGATGTCCTTAGGTTAGTTAGGTTTAAGTAGTTCTATGTCTATGGGACTGATGACCTCAGATGTTAAGTCCCATAGTGCTTGGAGCCATTTGAACCATTTGAACCAATAAGAACGTCCGCATAAAGCTAAGTGGATGGAAAATGAGATATATTCGGAGGATTTCTAAAAATGAGTAATTCACACTCATACGAAGTTGCTTAGAAAATCATTCTCCGGCCAGTTCTTACCTAGTATTTCTCGGTCCAGGAATCTTATGAGTTTGGAATTAAGAAAGGGCTAGGAAAGATTAAACGAGGAGCTGTGCCCTTCGTCGCAGGTTTATTTAACCAGCGCGTATGCCTCAACGAAATCGAAGGGAAGACGCTAAAGAAAGGCGTTGAGCATGTTTATCGTAATTCCGAGAACCCACCCTATCGTGATGCGAGGAACTTGTCACTTTCTCCAACTACATAATGCCTCTTACCCAAAATGATAAAAAAATGTAATCAGACATACACAGAGCAGCACCAACTCTTCTCCACCAAATACCACCATCGTATGTAGCAGAAAGGGGGGAAATGTTCCTAGAATATTGTATACCGTTTCATGGATCACGGAGTGCACATGTAGAGATCATGTACATCTACAATAATGAATCGAAGAGGATTCACTTTTTTTCATATACACAGTTATTTTCTTGCAAGCATGGGAACAGAGCTTAAAATTGCAATGTGATCTACATCTACACTTCACAAACCACCTTACGGTGTGCGAAGGGTACTTTTGATACGCGCCGTTTTCCTGTTCCGTTGTGGATATGGCGAGCGGGAAAAATAATTGTCAGTAAATTTCCATGGATATCTAATTCCTCAATTTCCTCATCATGATAATTTTGAAAACGCATGTGGCAGGAGGTAATATTTTGCATCATTCTTCCTGGAAACTGAACTCTCGAAATTTCAGCAGTAAATCTCTCCCTGATACACAACGACTCTCTTGCAGCGTCTGCCTTTGGAATTTGTTAAGCATTTCCGTAACGCTCTCCAGCTGAGTAAATAATCCTCTTATGAAGCGCGCCGTATCTGTTCTATTAATCCTACATGGTAAGCGTCCCAGACTGATGAACAATACTCAAGAATCCGTCTAACCAGTGTTCTATAACCCACTTCTTTCGTGGATGAATTACACTTCCTTAATCTCAGTCCGGCATCTGCTTTTCCTGCTGTTTGTTGTATGTTGTCATTCCACTTTAAATCGCTAAGTATTATTACTCCTAGGTATTTTACGGTAGTTACTATTTTCAGTGATTTGTCACATGTACTTTTATAGAAAAGCAATAGATCTCTTCGCTTGTTTATGCGCAATACGTTAATTTATTTACGTTCAGGGCTAATTGGCAGTTGCTATCCGCTGTCGCTTCATTGATGGTATCCCCATCAGCCCACCAGCACTCAGTAAGGTAATGTGATTTTGGGAGGTTGTGGATTAGCCGTGAGTGTCTGACTGCAAGTCTTTGCGTTTGGATCCCTTGTTGGTTCTAGGATAATTTTATATGCCAATCAAAGTGATATTTGTTGCATGTGAAAAATTAAAATTTCGCTGAGATTCAGATATCATATTGATGTGTATGTTCCGCCATAGCTGACAGAGTTAAGCGATCTTAAGGTATGACGAAGGAGAGGGAATATAACCTCCGAAACGACATTATCTAGTAAAGCACTGTGGAATTCAACCAAACTACACTACGAAAACGGGTTATCGAACTTCCAAGAGAAATTCTTTCAGTGGAAGACTTAACTGGTGATCAAAGAATTCGATCATCACTCAAATTTTAGATGAAAAAATAGGACAAAAGACATGCACTTTATAGCCCCCTGAATGACCTCTGCCCTTATCAGTCGTGTGAAAGTACGGTAAACTTTTAGTGAACACTCAACAGAATCAAAATAAATTAATATAAGAGTTCCTCAGGGTAGCCTATTTGGACCAATATTGATCCTGATCTGCATCAAAGATATTTCCAATAGTGTTAATCATGGAAAAATGTTCTTTGGTGATACAGCAATATTGCAGTCACTGAGAAAACAAGAAAAGTTTAAGCACTCTAAGAAGTTTGAAACTGATCAGTATCCAATAAAGTGAAATGAAGCACTAATAAAACAAATGCCATAATTTCATTTTGAAGAGGAGGGAAACGACGCTATTAAATTACAGGTATATGGTACCTCGATAGACTGTCGAAAAAACGCAAAATTTCTAGTAATTATTACTGATTCTCAGCTGAGTAATGTAAACCACAAAGATACTTGCAGACAGAATGTCATCATCTTGTTATGGCCCTAGAGTCGTGTCGGCAATATGTCACAGTGTCCTTTAGTTCGATGCTATTCATATGTACACTTTACTCTTAGATATGCAGTTATTTTATGAGGAACAAATACACAAAATATGAACACTGTTTTCAAACTACAGAAAAGTGGCAGGAGAAGAGTAATAAAAAACAATACTCGAGTTCCTTGTAAAGATCTGTTCAAAACCTTCGGTATTTTAACTGCACCATATTAGTATATTTACAAACCAGTTAGCAACATCAAAAACAACGTTGATAAAATCTGCACTAACAGCTCCGTTCTTGACCGTGGAACAAGATCTAAACTGAACTTACATTTATCAAGAAACAATAAAGACAAAACGCAACACAGTGCCCCATCCTCATCATATGAGGTTGCACTTCCTCTCTAATGAACTGTCGGTTGTGAAACGTGAAATACTAGTGTTCCAACTACACTCCTGGAAATTGAAATAAGAACACCGTGAATTCATTGTCCCAGGAAGGGGAAACTTTATTGACACATTCCTGGGGTCAGATACATCACATGATCACACTGACAGAACCACAGGCACATAGACACAGGCAACAGAGCATGCACAATGTCGGCACTAGTACAGTGTATATCCACCTTTCGCAGCAATGCAGGCTGCTATTCTCCCATGGAGACGATCGTAGAGATGCTGGATGTAGTCCTGTGGAACGGCTTGCCATGCCATTTCCACCTGGCGCCTCAGTTGGACCAGCGTTCGTGCTGGACGTGCAGACCGCGTGAGACGACGCTTCATCCAGTCCCAAACATGCTCAATGGGGGACAGATCCGGAGATCTTGCTGGCCAGGGTAGTTGACTTACACCTTCTAGAGCACGTTGGGTGGCACGGGATACATGCGGACGTGCATTGTCCCGTTGGATCAGCGAGTTCCCTTGTCGGTCTAGGAATGGTAGAACGATTGGTTCGATGACGGTTGGGATGTACCGTGCACTATTCAGTGTCCCCTCGACGATCACCAGTGGTGTACGGCCAGTGTAGGAGATCGCTCCCCACACCATGATGCCGGGTGTTGGCCCTGTGTGCCTCGGTCGTATGCAGTCCTGATTGTGGCGCTCACCTGCACGGCGCCAAACACGCATACGACCATCATTGGCACCAAGGCAGAAGCGACTGTCATCGCTGAAGACGACACGTCTCCATTCGTCCCTCCATTCACGCCTGTCGCGACACCACTGGAGGCGGGCTGCACGATGTTGGGGCGTGAGCGGAAGACGGCCTAACGGTGTGCGGGACCGTAGCCCAGCTTCATGGAGACGGTTGCGAATGGTCCTTGCCGATACCCCAGGAGCAACAGTGTCCCTAATTTGCTGGGAAGTGGCGGTGCGGTCCCCTACGGCACTGCGTAGGATCCTACGGTCTTGGCGTGCATCCGTGCGTCGCTGCGGTCCGGTCCCAGGTCGACGGGCACGTGCACCTTCCGCCGACCACTGGCGACAACATCGATGTACTGTGGAGACCTCACGCCCCACGTGTTGAGCAATTCGGCGGTACGTCCACCCGGCCTCCCGCATGCCCACTATACGTCCTCGCTCAAAGTCCGTCAACTGCACATACGGTTCACGTCCACGCTGTCGCGGCATGCTACCAGTGTTAAAGACTGCGATGGAGCTCTGTATGCCACGGCAAACTGGCTGACACTGGCGGCGGCGGTGCACAAATGCTGCGCAGCTAGCGCCATTTGACGGCCAACACCGCGGTTCCTGGTGTGTCCGCTGTGCCGTGCGTGTGATCATTGCTTGTACAGCCCTCTCGCAGTGTCCGGAGCAAGTATGGTGGGTCTGACACACCGGTGTCAATGTGTTCTTTTTTCCATTTCCAGGAGTGTAGATCGCACTAACATCCTATATGCGGTGTCCTTTATTGCACACTTTCCTAGAATTCTCCCATTAAACCGAAGTCGATCTTTCGCCTTTTCTACCACAAACCTCACATGCTCGATGCATTTCGTAGCGCTTTGCAACGCTACGCTCAGAGACTGAAACGTCGTGACTGTGTCAAGCAGGACACTGCTAATGCTGTGTCCGAACATTATGGGTTTGTTTTCCTACTAATCTGTATTAACTTACATTTTTCCACGTTTAGAGCTAGCTTCCATTCATCACACCAACTAGAAATTTTGTCTAAGCCATCTTGTATCCTCCTACAGTCACTCAACTTCCACACCTTACCGTGTACCACAGCATCATCAGCAAATAACCGCAGATTGCTGCCAACCCTGTTCGCCAAATCATTTATGGATGATGCTGATAATGAATTCCCATACTCCGGAACAGAGCATAGGGGAACGATGCGAGAGACGC
Source organism: Schistocerca cancellata (assembly GCF_023864275.1). Taxonomy (NCBI): domain Eukaryota; kingdom Metazoa; phylum Arthropoda; class Insecta; order Orthoptera; family Acrididae; genus Schistocerca; species Schistocerca cancellata. The sequence goes on from NC_064629.1 coordinate 151,729,150, forward strand.
ACCGCCTTACTAGACAAGGTCCTAGTGGAGGTGGTTTGCCATTGCCTTCCTCCGACCGTAATAGGGATGAATGATGATGATGATGATGATGATGAAGACGACACCACAACACCCAGTCATCTCCAGGCAAGGAAAATCCCTGACCCCGCCGGGAACCAAACCCGGGACCCCACGCTCGGGAAGCGAGAACGCTACCTCGAGACCACGAGCAGTGGACCATTTATGTAGATAGAAAAAAAATTTCCCAAGGAGGTTAAAGAGATTGTTAAAACGAACTCATATAAAACGGTTTTGGTAACAATGTAACACAAGTACATAATAATAGTAAAACGTCCAATGCTTCATTGCTTCACATAACATTTTCACACCACTTTTCTCCTTTTCTGGAAAACCTTTCCCCAATAGCTGCAATATACAATAATGTCCTCTTTCTGAGCTCAATATCTCCCGCATTACAGACGGACGTTGATTCAGTTTTCAGGCTAGCGAATGAGAAGTTGCGGTACACAAAACGAAAACCAAAGAGCGTCGCTTAGGTCCTGATGTCAGTTGGTAGTAAGTTAAGCGTACATTATGAAATAATGCGTGTATAGTGTTTGTAGTGCGCACAGTGAGTGGTAATGAGAAATGAATGAACATTGTAACACTAGCTTTTAATGTTATTACGTAATTTCTTTGCAAAACAGTATTGTACACTAGCGATAAACTGAATCAGATAGCACCTCTTAGCAGACTAGCCTTGTATTCGAAAGTATTAATGTTCTGATCTTCATCCGGCATTACTTATTTTGGTGTTACGTAGTTTTTATAAATTACTTTAGACAAATACTGCGATGGATCCTACTATAAGACAACGGCCGACTCCCCCCCCCCCCCCCCCCCGATCCTTGTCAGACTAGGCCTGTCAATATGTGTCTGTGTGTATATGAATTATGTTAGTACAGTTGTTCGTAACATGTAATACCATCAAACGCATAATAATCGTGTAAAGTGTTCCATAGATGAATAAAACAACATCAAGAACAAAAATTACTACTATTTCTACTAAAGGAAGCAATGAGAGATTTTATACAGCTTTATTTAGCGAACTCTAGAGTGTCAACAAGTAGAGTTTATAATCTAGAAGCTAACTGACATGTGTTGTGCATCAAGAACAGTCTTATCCCATAATTATGTACAACACGAGTCAAGAGGCAGGAGTAGGGGTCAGTGACACATACCTCCTCTCCTCACATAAACATATTCAGAGAATTACAAATGCTTGATTAACTCTGAATTCCTTTTCCAATTAGTAAAGGGTACAAAAATAAAAAGAACACATTCACTTCATTATGCTAGCTCCTTCCCCAGACGTGATGCTACAGTCCCGATTATGTCCAGAAAGTAAATAACGGTCCTCGTGAAAAATATATGATTATAATGGTTCAAATGGCTCTGAGCACTATGGGACTCAACATCTTAGGTCATAATTCCCCTATAACTTAGAACTACTTGAACCTAACTAACCTAAGGACTTCACACACACCCATGCCTGAGGCAGGATTCGAACCTGCGACCGTAGCAGCCTCGCGGTTCCCGACTGCAGCGCCAGAACCGCACGGCCACCGCGGCCGGCTAAAATATATGATGAACAATATTGTCAAACTGTACTCGCCAATGCTTCGCGGGGATAATTAACAAGCGCTGTCATTGACAGAGGTGGTTTACCTACAAGGAATTCTTGCAGCACCCGAGGCTTGCTATTCGCTTTCTATGCAGTTTATTTTAGTGTGGTTATTCGTAGGTAGACGTACGGTACAGCTCAGTCCAAAAGCGCACGTGCAGTACTAGATTTTTCAACTCGTTTATAGGGATCATCTGAAGCTTACTACATTTAAAAGCCTATTTCCGTTCATTTCTCAAAAGAGTGATCTCTTCGAGGAAATAGTCAGAGAACAATCTGTAAACTCTTCACAAAACATGATGCATCACTTACGAGCACTTTCTCTTTGTGACATGCCCAACCGTACCAATTACACCAACGAGGAATAACATTATTCTGGTTACGAATAAAGAAGTCTGTGATCTGATTAATACCACTGAGGAACCTTGAAGAGTGTTTTCCGGAAGTCAAAGAGTCTACATGCCTGGCGTTCGCCAAGGTAGTGTTGTAGGTCCTTTGCTGTTTCTTAACTACACTCCTGGAAATTGAAATAAGAACACCGTGAATTCATTGTCCCAGGAAGGGGAAACTTTATTGACACATTCCTGGGGTCAGATACATCACATGATCACACTGACAGAACCACAGGCACATAGACACAGGCAACAGAGCATGCACAATGTCGGCATTAGTACAGTGTATATCCACCTTTCGCAGCAATGCAGGCTGCTATTCTCCCATGGAGACGATCGTAGAGATGCTGGATGTAGTCCTGTGGAACGGCTTGCCATGCCATTTCCACCTGGCGCCTCAGTTGGACCAGCGTTCGTGCTGGACGTGCAGACCGCGTGAGACGACGCTTCATCCAGTCCCAAACATGCTCAATGGGGGACAGATCCGCAGATCTTGCTGGCCAGGGTAGTTGACTTACACCTTCTAGAGCACGTTGGGTGGCACGGGGCACATGCGGACATGCATTGTCCTGTTGGAACAGCAAGTTTTCTTGCCAGTCTAGGAATGGTAGAACGATGGGTTCGATGACGGTTTGGATGTACCGTGCACTATTCAGTGTCCCCTCGACGATCACCAGTGGTGTACGGCCAGTGTAAGAGATCGCTCCCCACACCATGATGCCGGGTGTTGGCCCTGTGTGCCTCTGTCGTATGCAGTCCTGATTGTGGCGCTCACCTGCACGGCGCCAAACACGCATACGACCATCATTGGCACCAAGGCAGAAGCGACTGTCATCGCTGAAGACGACACGTCTCCATTCGTCCCTCCATTCACGCCTGTCGCGACACCACTGGAGGCGGGCTGCACGATGTTGGGGCGTGAGCGGAAGACGGCCTAACGGTGTGCGGGACCGTAGCCCAGCTTCATGGAGACGGTTGCGAATGGTCCTTGCCGATACCCCAGGAGCAACAGTGTCCCTAATTTGCTGGGAAGTGGCGGTGCGGTCCCCTACGGCACTGCGTAGGATCCTACGGTCTTGGCGTGCATCCGTGCGTCGCTGCGGTCCGGTCCCAGGTCGACGGGCACGTGCACCTTCCGCCGACCACTGGCGACAATATCGATGTACTGTGGAGACCTCACGCCCCACGTGTTGAGCAATTCGGCGGTACGTCCACCCGGCCTCCCGCATGCCCACTATACGCCCTCGCTCAAAGTCCGTCAACTGCACATACGGTTCACATCCACGCTGTCGCGGCATGCTACCAGTGTTAAAGACTGCGATGGAGCTCCGTATGCCACGGCAAACTGGCTGACACTGACGGCGGCGGTGCACAAATGCTGCGCAGCTAGCGCCATTCGACGGCCAACACCGCGGTTCCTGGTGTGTCCGCTGTGCCGTGCGTGTGATCATTGCTTGTACAGCCCTCTCGCAGTGTCCGGAGCAAGTATGGTGAATCTGACACACCGGTGTCAATGTGTTCTTTTTTCCATTTCCAGGAGTGTATATAAACGATTTTGGAGACCATCTGAGCAGCCGTCTTCGGTTGTTTGCAGATGACGCTGTCGTTTATCGACTAATAAAGTCATCAGAAGATCAAAACAAACTGCAAAACGATTTAGAAAAGATATATGAATGGTGGTAAAAGTGGCAGTTGGCCCTAAATAAGTAAAGGTGTGAGGTCATCCACTTGAGTGCTAAAAGGAACTCGTTAAACTTCGGTTACACGATAAATCAGTCTAATCTAAAAGACGTAAATTCAACTAAATACCTAGGTATTACAATTACGAACAACTTAAATTGGAAGGAACACATAGAAAATGTTGTGGGGAGGCGAACCAAAGATTGAGTTTTACTGACAAGATACTTAGAAAATGTAACAGACCTAAGGAGACTGCCTACACTACGCTTGTCCGTCCTCTTTTAGAATACTGCTGCGATGTGTGGGATCCTTACCAGATAGGACTGACGGAGTACATCGAAAAAGTTCAAAGAAAGGCAGTACGTTTTGTATTATCGCGAAATATGGGAGAGAGTGTCACAGAAATGATACAGGATTTGGGCTGGAAATCATTAAAAGAAAGGCGTTTTTCGTTGCGACGGAATCTTCTCACAAAATTCCAATCACCAACTTTCTCCTCCGAATGCGAAAATATTTTGTTGACACCGACCTACATAGGGAGGAACGACCACCACGATAAAATTATGGAAATCAGAGCTCGTACGGAAAGATATAGGTGTTCATTCTTTCCGCGCGCTATACGAGATTGGAATAATAGAGAATTGTGAAGGTGGTTCTATAAACCCTCTGCCAGGCACTTGAATGTGATTTGCAGAGTATACATATAGATGTAGATGTAGATGTAGAAAGGCATTGACAGTATGCAATATTTCGTAGCGGAGATTGTTGTGCTTTGGTGCACTTTTCAAGTTTTCACTGCTGGCCAGCCCTGTTATAAAAGTCTAAGATACTTTCTTAATCTGTTTTTAAATAAGGTGCATTCAGTTTTAATATGCCGCATTGTTTAATTACGAAACTTACTTCGGAAAATTAAAGTTTTTCCAAATGTGAAAACAGGTTCGAAGGTACAACATGCGCATGCACCTAGGAACAAATATTCGATTTTTATTATCCCAGCAGCAGACATCAGGATGGAGGCAGATGAGCTGGCATGGTTATCGCAGCGTAGGCTAGGCGCAAATTGATACGCGTATAGCGCGTGTGGCGCGACGCAGTGTAGCGCGCTTTTTTGTAACATCACAGGTTCAAATGGGACCGCGCAAATTGCGACGCGACGCGACTGGGACGCGACACGCGCCTGCGCCAGGTCGCGCGGCGTTGTGGTTGAGGCACAGTTTCTCACGCTGCGCGTCGCGCATGCCTGGCTAGCACCGTGGGAAATATGAGGCGGGGAGCGGAAAAGTAGCCGGCCATATGCTCACATCGGAACGGCGCATATGAGCAGTGGTAGTATTGCCCATACGATAAATTTTGCTTTACTGTGTACCAAATTGTATTGCCTTTGGGTAGTGTTTCGTTTTTCGCCATTTAAACACTCCAGCTTTCTTCGTTAGTACATTACACATTGTTGTTATTTATATGTGTATAGTTTTGTTTTGTTTTGTTTTGTTTTTCTTCTTTCAAGAAATATGCATACTTTAGTAAATGATAAGCCATTGGCCGCTGGAATTGTATCATATGCCTACGCGATGTTTTCAGGTCGCAAGAAGGGACAGAGGGTAGTGAATAAGGAAGCTAGGAATATTATAAAATAAATCATGTGATTAAGAATCAAAGCAGGAAAGTAAAAAAAGGTTATCTTCTCGCTGCCTAGCATGCTTGAGTATCTGTACGATCTGTTACAAAAATTTAGAACGGGATAATCTCCACAGTTGGGATCCCTTTGTGCTCCTGGTAAAAAGCGTCCAAGAAGTATAGAAGTCTCATTGTGATTACTCTGATATGGGTGTAATAATGTAATACGACACACTGTACTACATGCAAGTGAACATCAGATTTCCATTGCAAACTAGAAACAGTCGAAAAGCAGTCACGAATAACAATGTTTTAATTGGTTCGCCGTGATGGGAAAAAGCATTTCAGCTGTTGCATGCACATTATCAGCATAAATAAACTAATTATACAACAGGCTACACAAATGAAGAAAATGATCGGTATTATTACGAAAGTAGGAATATCCTAAAAGAGTGTTATGATTAGATATATTTAATTTGTTGAAATGTACAGATGACAAAGGCAGATCTACTTTCATGACAATATTTTTCGAATTGCAACTCGCAAGGCACACATGGCTAGCTTGTGCATTCCTGTTGCGCATATTATCCTCCGCTGCTGACAATACACTAACCATTGTGTTGTGCGACAGATTAGTTGTTTTTTTTCCTAAATAACAACTATTTTATTCGCAATCGCACATTGTCAGTTTGTCAAGCCGTAGGTGAGTAACCAGTATCTGCCATGTGCCTATCATTCCGCCTGAAGGAACGCTCGTCATTATTTTAATACTGCTCAGATCAAGAGAAGGAATAAAATCCTTTGGTAAGTCTCCATTCCAGTGGCTCAGTGTTAAAAATATGATGGGTTAGGGGGATTCCACCAAAATTCCAACAGAATTGGCAATCTATTTTGTGTGAGTTGTTAACCTTTTCTCATTCGAAGAAGCATCACCGTTTGTGAGTAACGGCCACATTTCTCTTGGTGACTGGTTCAATTGTACTTCCTTTGTCACAGTGTAATTTGTCAAACTCATCTCACAGAAGCTATTGAGACAGAATTCCGAAACGGAGTGCCTCATTAAACAAGTAATTGGCAATTAGAGAGCTCCAAAGCTTACGAAAAACCTCATAGTGTCGGTTTGCAGTAATACAAAATAAGAAATTTTATATTTATTTTCATACTAGAAAGCTCTTGTTCCGCTAGCTGTCGATAACTCTTAAAAAATTACAGTCACTGGAGTGAAATAAATAAAAAGGGAAGTATAAGTACTTATATATCGCCGTAGATAAGAAAGTTCCGTGTGTTTAATAATTGGCAAAACACTCTCCTCCTTGTGTGCTATCATTCGCCAAACTTTCGTTTCGATGTCTCGAGTGGTTTAGGAGATATGAGAGATGTTGCGAGTATTTCATTCTCGCGGGCGTGAGAGCGGAAGTGAGCGCGCTACATGGGATCCATTTTCTCGAGATCGGAGGCAGATGTAGACTTCCTCCCAAGTCTAAACAAAAATTCAGCATGTTAGCTAAATTTCATACGCAGCAACATACGGTGTAATACGCACCAAACGCAAAGTCATAGCGACCCCTAATTTTCGTTGCAACTTTTTGACTTTTGCGTAGTGCCTTACTAAAATGTGTATATCACAATAAGGCTAGGCGCAAATTGAGACACGTATAGTGCGTGTGGCGCGACGCAGCTCAGCGCGCGTTTTTGTAACATCACAGGTTCAAATGGGACCGCGCAAATTGCGACGCGACGCGACTGGGACGCGACACGCGCCTGCGCCAGGTCGCGCGGCGTTGTGGTTGAGGCACAGTTTCTCGCGCCGCGCGTCGCGCTTGCCTCGCTAGCACCGTGGGAAATATGAGGCGGGGAGCGGAAAAGTAGCCCAGCCATATGCTCACATCGGAACGGCGCATATCAGCAGTGGTAGTATTGCCAATACGATAAATTTTGCCTTACTGTGTACTGAATTTTATTGCCTTTGGGTAGTGTTTCGTTTTTCGCCATTTAACGCTCCAGCTCTCTTCGTTAGCACGTTATACTTTTCTGTTATTTATATCTGCATAGTTTTGTTTTGTTTTTCTTCTGTCAAGAAAAATGTATACTTCAGTAACTGATGAGCCATTGGCCGCTGGAATTGCACCATATGCCTCCGCGATGCTTTCAGATCGCAAGAAGGGACAGAGGGTAGTGAATAAGGAAGTAAGGAATATTATAAAATCATTTGATTAAGAATCAAGGCAGGAAAGTAAAGCAAGGTTATATTCTCGCTGACTAGTAAGCTAGCGTATCTGTACGATATGTTACAAAAATTTAGAAAGGGATAATCTCCACAGGTGTGATCCCTTTGTGATTGTGGTAAAAAGCGTCCGAGATCTGAAGTATAGAAGTCTTACTGTGATTACTCTGATATGGATGTAATAATGTAATAGGACACACTTTACTACATGCATGTGAACAACATATTTCCACTGCAAGCTGGAAACAGTCGAAAAGCAGTCACAAATAACAATGTTTTAATTCGTTCGCCGTGATGAGAAAAAGCATTTCAATTGTTGCATGGACATTATCAGCATTAATAAACTAATTATACAACAACAGGCTACGCAAATGAAGAAAATGGTCGGTATTATTAGGAAAGTAGGAATATCCTAAAAGAGTGTTATGATTAGATATATTTAATTTGTTGAAATGTGCTGCTGACAAAGGCAGATGTACTTTCATGACAATGTTTTTCGAACTCCATCTCACAAGGCACACATGGCTAGCTTGTGCATTCCTGTCGCGCGCATTATCCTTCGCTGCTGACAATACACTGACCATTGTGTTGTGCGACAGATCAATTGTTTATTTTTCTCAATAACAACTATTTTATTCGCGATCACGCACTGTCAGTTTGGCAAGCCCTAGGTGAGTAAACAGTATCTGGCATGTGCCTATCATTCCGCCTGAAGGAATGCTCGTCATTATTTTAATACTGGTCAGATCAAGTGAAGGAATAAAATCCTTTGTTAAGTTTCCATTCCAGTCGCTCAGTGTTAAAAATACGATGGGTTACGGGGATTCCACCAAAATTCCAACAGAATTGCCAATCTGTTTTTGTGTGAGTTGTTAACCTTTTCTCATTCGAAGAAGCATCACCATTTATGAGTAAAGGCCACATTTCTCTTGGTGAATGGTTCAATTGTACTTCCTTTGTCACAATGTAATTTGCCAAACTCATCTCACAGCAGCTATTGAGTCAGAATTCCGAAACGGAGGGCCTCATTAAACAAGTAATCGGCAATCACAGAGCTCAATAACTTACGAAAAACCTCATAGTATCGGTTTGAAGTAACATAAAAGAAGAAATTTCATGTTTATTTTCATACTAGGAAGCTCTTGTTTCGCTAGGTGACGATAACTCTTAAAAAATTACAGTCACTGGAGTGAAATAAATAAAAAAAGAAGTATAAGTAGTGATATATCGCCATCGATAAGAAAGTTCCGTGTGTTTAATAATTGGCAAAACACTCTCCTCCTTGTGTGCTATCATTCGCCAAACTTTCGTTTCGATGTCTCGAGCGGTTTAGGAGATACGAGAGATGTTGCGAGTATTTCATTCTCGCGGGCGTGAGATCGGAAGTGAGCGCGCTACATGGGATCCATTTTCTCCAGATCGGAGGCAGATAGAGATCTCCTCCCAAGTTTAAACAAAAATTCAGCATGTTAGCTAAATTTCATACGCAGCACCATACGGTGTAATACGCACCAAACGCAAAATCATAGCGACCCCTAATTTTCGTTGCAAACTTTTTGAGTTTTGCGTAATGTCTTACTAAAATGTGTACATCACAATAAGAATGGTCATTAGCGAGGTGATGGTCACTTCGCCACGAAGCTGACACATAACGCTACTAGCAAGGCAAAAATCATATATTTTCAGTAAATAGTTACTGTAAAATTGTTTGAGAAAGATAACAGGTTGCTCGCGCTTCGGTTCAGTCAGCGCAGAGCGTCGCCAGTCGGCGCGTACGAGGTGTGGTGTACACGTCGCAATATGCTCTGCACCCGCGCGGCTCGTGCGGCACGTGCGTGTCGCGCTGTAATGTCGTGTCACGTTACACGCGCTATACTCGTCTCAATTTGCGCCTAAACAGCCATGGGGGACGCATGCGACGCGTGGTATGGGCTGACCCGCTGACGGGAACGTTTGACTGCCGGCGGCAGAGGGGTGGGGTAGTTCTAACGCTGAGCTCACCCACAGCGGACCTCGCCTTGCGTCTCGCGCCATGTGCCATTTCCAGTTGTCAGCTCGCGCGTACCGTGTGTCGTGTTCATGCAGGTGCACATCTCTACGTCTACGGAAGGGTGAGAAAATTACTTGCGTCGCTGCTGCTGCACTGACAGCTAAAACGTATCGACAGAGCGGCACTGTCCAGCAGTCAGCAGTGTGGGGTTCTATAACCTTGTACCCACGAGACTCCCTTCTGTCGTACTTTATCGGTTGCTTACACAGTATTCCGGACATCCGAGGCCCACGAGAAATACGGGTCCCGCAACGAACCTGTGACGTCACACTAGTCGCCTTGCCCGCCATACATAGTGAACGCTCGGCCCCACGCAGGTCCCCCAGGAAATCAGTATGTCAATGGAAAGGTAACCACTGATGCAGGGGTGTCCAGCCTGTTAGCTCACCTGGGCCACATAGGAGCTACATCCGAACAAGACGAGTTTTTTTTGGATGCACATAATATTCTTAACCCTGAAATGCGGGTGTGGAAGAAAGACAGAGACAGAGAGGGGGGGGGGGATGAGAGAGAGAGGGGGGGGGGATGGTCAGAGGTATGGCGGCAGTTCAAATTGAAAATATTCATTTCGTTATAACTTTATGCGAACAGGAATTTATGGATTTGTTATCCAGTCGTGTGATAGACGTTTACTTCTTGAGCCAAATTGATACTTGCTTTGGGCCGCATGCCGCCTGAATACCGCGGGTTGGACACCCTTGCACTATAGATCTTAGCTTTGTCGTGTATTATCGAGAGCTTGCATGTATTTAAATGCGCAGTTAAGAATTTTTAGCACGACAACGCCCCGGGCATTCAGTGTGCGGCCTGGACCGCCGATTCAAAAAGAATGGTTCAAATGGCTCTGAGCACTATGGGACTCAACATCTGAGGTCATAAGTCCCCTAGAACTTAGAACTACTTAAACCTAACTAACCTAAAGGCATCACACACATCCATGCCCGAGGCAGGATTAGAACCCGCGACCGTAGCGGATGCGCGGTTCCAGACAGTGGCGGCTAGAACCGCTCGGCCACTCCGGCCGGCACCGCCGATTCGTAGGCGCTCTCGCGCAAGCGTCGTTCTGAGTGTCCCAAATGTGCTGTCTCATTTACAGACTCGTTAATTTGGGACGCGATGGTCCACCTGATGGCACCTCCTGATCCTAAGGTGTGAACTACGGTGTTGTCCTTTCCCAGCCCTTCTTTAGCCGACGTAGCCCAGGCAGTAGAATCGCACGAGCTTACGGCGGCGGGGAGGAACGTCCTTTTCGACGATTAGCAGATGGCGCTATTAGGTGTGCGTGGTAAACAGCTCCCGGGGCGCCGCGAGGTTCCCCTTCCCTCCAGCCGAGTCGCCGTTTGTTGACACCGCTAACGATTCGGGCGCAGAGGCGTCGCGGCGCTGCCCGTCATTCTCCGCGTCCCGCTCGGCCGGTTCGTGTCGATAGCAGTGTCGTTATTCCCGCCCCTGGCGTTTTTCTCCTTCTGCACATTAGGCTAGCCGATGGACGTGCCCCGACAGAGGCCATATGTGGGGTATGCCGTCAAGTGGGGCATTTAGCAACTGTTCCTGACAATCAGAGAGCCGCGAGTCGGTCGTGGAACGCAATGTCATTTCACTGCTCTCTGCCGCTATCTCTGATGCCCCGTACGTCTCACCCTCGTGTATTTTGCTGACATTGGTAGTGAATGGACGACAGCTGAATTTCAAGTAGTCTCATAAATTATGTACAGGTTCTTGGGCTGCCCGGCGTTGGACGAACGCTACATCCGACCGGTGTGGCCGAGCGGTTCTAGGCGCTTCAGCCTAGAACCGCGCGACCACTACGTTCGGAGATTCGAATCCTGCCTCCGGCATGGATGTGTGTGATGTCCTTAGGTTAGTTAGGTTTAAGTAGTTCCAAGTTCTAGAGGACTGATGACCTCAGATGTTAAGTCTCATAGTGCTCAGAGCCATTTGAACCATTTGAACGAACGCTGCGTCAACTTGTGTCTTATAATAAACAGTGTACTCCTTTAATGGTACAGTTCTCCGTCACTGCATATTACAAGTGGAACGGCACCTTATACCGTTAGTAGTCAATTTCCTGTTGGCGTAAAATGGTTCAAATGGCTCTGAGCACTATGGGACTTAACTGCTGAGGTCATCAGTTCCCTAGAACATAGAACTACTTAAACGTAACTAACCTAAGGACATCACACACATCCATGCCCGAGGCAGGATTCGAACCTGCGACCGAAGCGGTTCCAGACTGAAGCGCCTAGAACCGCCACCACCGGCTAGCGTAAAATACTTTTGAGTTAGACCGTTTCTCTTTTTTCGACTTCCAGGCCGTTCAAAAAGTCCATTTTGTATCTCAGTCGGTACCTTTTCAAGACTTGGACTTTTCACTGCAGTGGCCGAGCGGTTCTAGGCGCTTCATTGCGGAACCGCGCTTCTGCTGCCGTCGCGGGTGCGAAACCTGCCTCGGGCGTGGATGTTTGTGATGTTCTTAGCTTAGTTAGGTTTAAGTAGTTATAAGTCTAGGAGTCGTTGACCTCAGATGTTAAGTCCCAAAGTGCTTAGAGCCATTTGAATCATATTTTCGCTGCAGTCCTACAATCAGCTGTTTGAAAATAACTTGGCCCAGGCAGAAAATGTCGAGACACGTTTCCCCTTAACCATTGGCAGCGCCTAAATTTTTCGCACTGCCCCACTCGTTTCTCCATGCGCGACGAGGTAAAGGCCAAGATGCAGTGATGGTAGGATCTGGGAATCGTTTCTCCTATTTCGACGAGTCCATGGATAGCCCCTTTGGTAGTGATACAGAGGCTAGACAGTACCGTATTCTTTCTGGCGATTTTAAACAGACGCTCAACGCGCAGTGTGTCGCGGATTTGTATCCAATTCCGCGGCTGGTGAAGCTGTTGGTGAAGTTGTCCGGGAGCTGTATTTTTCAGGCATCGACTTGTGCGATACCTTCAGTTGCTATTAGACGCAGCTTCTCGGACTTTACTGGTACTCAACACCCCCTTTGCTGTTCACCAGTTTAATCGCTTGCCTTTTGGATTTTCGTCTGCACTGGGAATTTTCAATGGCATTTGGAGCAGTTGATTCAGGACAGTGTCTGTTGCGTCAACTACTTTGATGAAATCTGGGTTGCGGGCTCTACCTGAGAGTAGCACTTACGGAACCTACAATTGGTTTTCCAGTGCCTTCTGGAGGATGGCCTTCATTGCAGGCTGGAAAAGTCTCTGTAACAAAGTATGATTGAATAAATGGTCCCTAGCATGAAAACCAGCATTTCCAAATGGTTCAAATGGCTCTGAGCACTATGGGACTCAACATCTGTGGTCACCAGTCCCCTAGAACGTAGAACTACTGAAACCTAACTAACCTAAGGACATCACACACATCCATGCCCGAGGCAGGATTCGAACCTGCGACCGTAGCAGTCGCGCGGTTCCGGACTGAGCGCCTAGAACCGCTAGACCACCGCGGCCGGCCAGCATAGGACCATTACACCTTTTTTTATTCGGTATCCTCCCATCGATCAATCCCTAGAGTTTGTACAAAGTGGAAAAAATCACGGTGTACTTGTCATAAATAAGTAACTTTGTGGCAAAGGACAATCTACTTTCACTAACGGAAATCGTTTAACAGTTAAGAGCGACTTCCTTTTCCTTCATTTCTCATTTACTCTACAGTTTACCATATGGTAGATATGATGCAATTTTTGTGCTGGTTGTAAACGGTCTAGTACTAGTACTGGGAGTTTTATATGTTGCTACCGTTTATAGCTTGTACAGCTATTCACTTTCTAAGTTGTTTTACGTGGCACCATTTAGGCGACATGCGTGACGATGATGATGAAAAAACAACACCCAGTTCCTCAGCGGAGAAAATCTCAGACCCGGCCGTGAATCGAACCCGGGCCCTTCGGTTGTCATTCAGCCCGGCTGTCCCCACAGCTGCCGAGGCGAACATACCGAGAGCTCTAAGTGCAATACGCAACTGATTCGCTAACGAAATATCGACTGCTTGTAAAATACATCTAGCCAATACATCGATGAAATGCAAAATTAAGAGATGTCTCAGATTTGGACTGCACAGAGGAATATACACATTGCGTTGCAAAGCACACTTGTGATTTATAGAATTAACTGAATTACCCTCAGCTGCCTAGCAACTTGTAAGAACCACTTTGGTGCTGATGACGATTTGCGACCCGTTAAGTCGCGGAATCAATGAGATATCTAAACCGTTGGACAACCATCCTGATCCATTGCAGCTGAACCGTTGCCCACAACGCAGATTGACAAATGTTATGTGCAAGGCGCGCACGTCTTCCTTTATGGCATTGCAAATGCACCCAGGGGGTATGAGATCATTTTATTTCGTGAGACACTCATGAACATGTTGTGTTTTACGCAGCAGATGTAACTATTTTTGGTTCTACACATTTAAGTGCTGTATAATTTATGACTGCTGTTTGGAAGATACTGTTAGTTCTTCACTTACAGAATTCTATGACAAGTAAAACTTTAGAAATTTTTAAAAGTATTTGCATAACCTGTGGACGGTTAGACCATACTTCGTAGTTTGCACCTTCAAACGGAAGGAGGTCCTTTACCGTTCAACGCGTGATACTTGCAAATGAACTGAGTAGATTAGGGTTTAACATCTCGTCGGCATTTGCCTGGAGCGATTTAGGGAAATACGGAACCTATACCTGGATAGTCGGAGGTGGACTTGACCCGCCGTCCTCGCTGCGCCATTCGAGTCTCGTGGGACGGCCTGGTGACAGGGGCGCTATCTTTCCCTCACATATCAGCCCCTTACAACGCATTTCGTCATGGGGGTACTGCTATTACAGCGACAGCATACTTTGATGCAATAAACTGCTTCTGAAGAGTATAATTTGGGAAGAGGAGAATTTCTGTCGCAGTGTGGGCAAATGATTGCTATGTGAACAAAGGCCGCCGGAAAAAGATATTGTTCGTGTCAAAGACATGGGCCATGTAACTGATAGCATAGATGTGTTCCTTTAGCTGCTGCTATGGCGTTTAAACTCCAGGGACAGCTTTCAACTAATTCTTTGCGTTTAATCTCCAGGGACAGCTTTCAACTAATTCTCTTACATCCTTCTTTTCCCTTTTTCTGCGTCTGTGGTAGCGACCGTTAATGAAGAGCAATTGCCCGTTTGATAGTTTTATTTTGCTTCTCTGAACTGATACTATAACTCTCAAAATATTCGTGTTATTCCAAAGGAGACAATGAATGTCTGTCTGTGAATTATGTTAATTATGTGTTTATGGACGAGATATATAAATAACAGCCGGCCGCGGTGGTCTAGCGGTTCTAGGCGCTCAGTCCGGAACCGCGCGGCTGCTACGGTCGCAGGTTCGAATCCTGCCTCGGGCATGGACGTGTGTGATGTCCTTAGGTTAGTTAGGTTTAAGTAGTTCTAAGTTCTAGGGGACTGATGACCACAGATGTTAAGTCCCATAGTGCTCGGGGCCATTTGCCATTTTTTTTATATAAATAACATAAGAATTCGGTGGAGACGAATGGAATGGCTTGAGCATGTTGCCTGAAGTCTACCAGTCGTGTACAGAAAGTCGGACGACATATTGCGTGAGATCAGCGTGGCTATAGTACCAAATGGGGATCGCCCCGCAACACGAGCCAGTTGAAGGAACGGCAAAAGATAAAAAGGGTGCATCCTGTTGGTGTTCCACGTTACTACATGGCCTGGAGACAACGTGTGGATGACTTCACACGGGGAAGAATAATCGGGAAACTAAAAGGAGGACGTAGTGTGATGAGTGTAGCCCAGGATTTTGGTATTGTTCACATCATTCTTTCACGTGTATAGGGAGCATTCCAACTACAGGCTCTGCTACCCGAAGGGGAGGAGATGGTCGACCATGGTTAACTACAGCAACAAATGACCGCTACATTGTTCAACAGGCAAGAACGGACCCACGTCAGACAGCGGGAGCAATTGCAGACTGCATTTAGCAGGTATCTGCGGTACTCAATCTAACACTCCTCAGTGGCATGGCAATTTCAGTGGGGTGGTCTCTTTTCCCTTCGAACAGTACGTTTTGTTCCGTTCACACATGCGCCTCGACGGCACAGTTTGACAGGGTGCCAAGGGCATAGAGACTGAGTCAAGAAGGAGTGGGTTGCGTGTTCTTCTCGGATGAGAGCAGAGTCAGTCTCTGTAGAGATTATGGAGCCACCCTCACGTCGAGAGAGGTGGGAACACGTAATTCACCCAGGAACTTTGTCGAACATGATTGTTTTGGTGATCCAGATTTTATAGTATCGGCAGGCATACTGTTTCGTGGGTGTACTGACGTCCAGATCTTTAACGTCCCGGGTATCAATCCCCGCAGCCACTCACTCTGGTGGACCCTTGGTTGCGAGTAATCGACGAAAGGAAATTTCAGGAGTTTTGAGTGATGGTCCACAGCTTTAAAAAAGACACGGTATTCAAACTCGTTGCTTATCGTAGTGTTTATGGTACAGGTTTCACATGTAAAACGTTGTGGTTTCAAGTCTTGTCAGGTTCTTTGAAATGTTTTATTTTTAAATCTTTGTCAAAATGACTTAGATCATTACTTTTATTCAACTATTTAGCATAAATGCAAGTTTATTTTTCCAATCCTTTCTCACATTATTTTAATCATTGTATTAACTCTTTCAGTTGCTTTTATTCTTTCTTCCTGTCATTCTTTTTTCGACTTGCGGTCTTCGTGCATGTGACTTTAATTTTTTTATTCATCCATCATAATATTTAAATGTATGAAGCTGCCAACCTCTCAGTTAAAAGAAAACTGAAGTCGAAATAATCTGTATATATTGAGTGTGCAGTGGTGTCAGAAATGTATTTGCCCTTACTATTGAACATTTTTTGGATGGTAATCATCATACAAATATAAGCTCTTATTGCACTACCCACTAAATAACGCATGCGAAAATTCAACGGAAAGAAGGGGTTATAAGTAAAACGAAAGTGAAACAAAGTGAGGAATAGAAATAATAAAGCAATAACATGGACGAAAATATGTGATGATAAAACTAATGAAATTAAACCGAAGTTAATACATTAAAAATAATTAAAATCACATGAACATACAATACAATTACTCATGGGAAGAAAAATGATAACCAATGAAATAAATTAATACGATGATTAAAATGACACAACAAATGAAATAAAAAATTACATTTACCACAATTAATTGAATAATAACAATTATCAAAGCCATTTCCAAAATAATAAGAAATAAAAAATTTCAAACCACCTGACAAAATTCGAACCTACAACGTTTTCCATATGTGGGCTGTACCTTAACCATTACGCTACGCAACGACTGTGATGATACTTCCTTATACAAAGCTGTGTAGAGTATCGCGCAAATCGCAGATTCCCGGATTCTTTTTCGGAGATTACTGGCAAGCAATAGCCCACCAGTTAGGCTGGCTGCAGGGTGTGATACCTGGCACCTTAAAGGACGTCACCGTATAAATGGTTTCAAAAATCTGATCCCACTGTGTGAACCTCTCCTTGTTAGTAGTAGTCTTCAGCTTTAAAAAAAAAACGTAGGTAAAGCAACAAACTTGCTCTCTGATCTTAACTTTAGTCAGAGTATCAAATACTGCGATAGATTCAAAGGGCTAACAGTTACTGCTATTCATAAAGTATTACGAAATCTGTCGGAAAATCCTTGCGTGATAACGAAGGCAGGGGCTCCCAACTAAATCTTAGTTCGCCGCGTGTTATAAAGGTCAAAAGGTTTTCATTGTATGCCGTCAATGGTGCAGCCACGTCTCTCGACGTGAAATTCCAGCCGCAAGGAGAAAGTTGAGCGTCTATGCGCAACGTACATCGAGATTACTTTGGTGCGAGCTGAGAAGCAGCCGCTGTAAATCAAAGAGAATGAGTTATGGAAGTTAAGCTCACAGCGCCGGTCCAGTTACCTTCATCGTCAGATTATAATCCCAGCGAGCCCTCACAGTAGACAATGCAGCGTCAAAGATTTCCTGATTAAAGAATGTGGTATGTACCGTAAGAAAAGTGGTACTATCCGCTCAAGTAAGTGATGTATAAATTATGTAAGTGTGAAACAGAACTTCAATGACAAACGTTCAGAGCTGGAAGTGGGCAAAAACTAGAAAGAATGCCTTGTAAATGTCTTCGCTTATATGAGACAAATCTCTTCTACTGAAGGCTCTTACTTTATTTCATATTTTGGAAGGTCATACTACGGATCAAATCCAGAAAAAATGTCTTGTAAACATGGTCTTTTAAGTGCACACTGTAAGAGATCTGCACATTCATTCATCTTCGCTAATATGAAACACGCCTCTTCTACTGAAAAAGTGCTCATAGGTCTTAAGGTGGGAATTTAGAGCCCAGGTTATTGGACTTTTTTTTTATTTGTTTGCTTCATACAACCTCCTCTCAAAATATGGAATACACACAGCTAGCAGTAAAACAGATGTGTTTCACAGTCTGTAAGATGAACACGTGCTAATAACTAGCAAGGTACGCATTTCAGAGTCCATGTTTTCTACACATTTTTTCTTGTTCTGGTCCATACTACCGTATTTGGAAGCTTGTCGGTGGTGTTCGGGTTCACCCTATAGACTCGTGAACCAATGTGGAGCAAGGAGTGTATTTGAGGTATTAAACGTAAGCATTTGTGCAGGAATAGATTACTTTTTTCAGTGGTGCCTTTCGTCAATGACGCTGATACGTGTAAACTCAGTCGTCACTGATTCTTTGAGTCTCACGTGTGCTATAGAGCTATGTCCGAGGTAGCAGCCCCATACAAGAGGAAAAATGTCAGAGTTAATAAAAAAAATCATGAGAAAAAGTCTTCAATTGCTCCCAGGAAGATGATGGCCCTAGTTGCAGAGCCTGGGGAAAAAAACCTAAGTCTGTATTGCAGAAGTACTAAATAAAAAGAACATTCTCCAGTACGATCTATTCCTACGTTATATTCTGGTGTAACTTAGACACTAAGTGGTAGGCCTCATATTATATATATTCCGAAGAAAGCCGGCCGGGGTGGCCGAGCGGTTCTAGGCGCTACAGTCTGGAACCGCGCGACCGCTACGTTCGCAGGTTCGAATCCTACCTCGGGCATGGATGTGTGTGATGTCATTAGGTTAGTTAGGTTTAAGTAGTTCTAAGTTCTAGGGGACTGATGACCTCGGGAGTTAAGTCCCATAGTGCTCAGAGCTATCTGAACCATCATCATCTTCCGAACAAAAATTCAAAGATGCACCCTCAGACAGCAAAGTCATGGCGACTGTCTCCCGGACTCTGAAGGGGTTATTGTGTTTGATTTCCTCCCTTATGGTGCAAAGATCAAGTCTTAAGTGTATCGTGCTACACTCAGGAAACTGTAGAAGCGACTTCAGCATGTTCTTCGCCACAAGCGAATGCAAACAAACTCCTCCTTCTCCATGACAACGCCAGGCCCCACACAAGCCTGCGCACCCGAGAGGAGCTCACAAAACGTTATTGAAATGTTCATCATCCACCCTACAGCCCGGATATCGCATCTTCTAACTTCCATATGTTTGGCCCAATGGAGTATGCACTCACTCCGCGGGAAGCAGTACGTAGACGATATGGAGGTTATTGATGCAGAAAACCGCTGGCTCCGATGTCGACCAGCAGAGTGGTACCATCAGGGCATACAGACTCTGTCAGTAAGGTGGTATAAAGCCGTCCCGTTCAATGGATATTATTTTGGAAAATAGTAATTTTTAGTCAAAAGAATGGCGAATGATATGGTGTTTTGGAATCTTGAATGAAACAAATCCACTGTCAGAAATAAAATGTGTTACATTACTTATTGAACGCCCCTCGCATCCGCAACGAAGTCTGGAAAGAATAGAGATACGTTAATGCTTGAAAACAAAATTCGCAGTACAACTCTCTCTTCTCTAAATGGACAGAAGCTCATGCACGAAAAACTACTTAATTTCTGGCATTTCGTGTAGAACCCTCACGAAATTTGGCAGTACAATATTTGGTGCCAACGTCTATGTCTCTTTACCCGAAATTTTCGCCACCAGACCGCGTTAGTTAGAGAATTTGGTAATATGTGGTAAGTTACTATGGGGCCAAACTGCTGAGGTCATTTAGTCCCTAGGCTTACACACTGCTTAATCTAGCTCTGGGACGGCCATCGACTTGTCAACAACTTCAAAGTAAGACGAGGACCCACAGTCCAATATAATTTTAATTCTGTTTTACTCTATGGACTTCCCAACTATTTGTGATGGTATTTTGTCTTTTTAGTCCGTTTAATTTCATGACATAGCTTTTACAACCTGATGATGGGAGCATTGTCTCTTGAAACGCGTTGTTAAAATACACTCCTGGAAATTGAAATAAGAACACCGTGAATTCATTGTCCCAGGAAGGGGAAACTTTATTGACACATTCCTGGGGTCAGATACATCACATGATCACACTGACAGAACCACAGGCACATAGACACAGGCAACAGAGCATGCACAATGTCGGCACTAGTACAGTGTATATCCACCTTTCGCAGCAATGCAGGCTGCTATTCTCCTATGGAGACGATCGTAGAGATGCTGGATGTAGTCCTGTGGAACGGCTTGCCATACCATTTCCACCTGGCGCCTCAGTTGGACCAGCGTTCGTGCTGGACGTGCAGACCGCGTGAGACGACGCTTCATCCAGTCCCAAACATGCTCAATGGGGGACAGATCCGGAGATCTTGCTGGCCAGGGTAGTTGACTTACACCTTCTAGAGCACGTTGGGTGGCACGGGATACATGCGGACGTGCATTGTAGTGTTGGAACAGCAAGTTCCCTTGCCGGTCTAGGAATGGTAGAACGATGGGTTCGATGACGGTTTGGATGTACCGTGCACTATTCAGTGTCCCCTCGACGATCACCAGTGGTGTACGGCCAGTGTAGGAGATCGCTCCCCACACCATGATGCCGGGTGTTGGCCCTGTGTGCCTCGGTCGTATGCAGTCCTGATTGTGGCGCTCACCTGCACGGCGCCAAACACGCATACGACCATCATTGGCACCAAGGCAGAAGCGACTGTCATCGCTGAAGACGACACGTCTCCATTCGTCCCTCCATTCACGCCTGTCGCGACACCACTGGACGCGGGTTGCACGATGTTGGGGCGTGAGCGGAAGACGGCCTAACGGTGTGCGGGACCGTAGCCCAGCTTCATGGAGAAGGTTGCGAATTGTCCTCGCCGATACCCCAGGAGCAACAGTGTCCCTAATTTGCTGGGAAGTGGCTGTGCGGTCCCCTACGGCACTGCGTAGGATCCTACGGTCTTGGCGTGCATCCGTGCGTCGCTGCGGTCCGGTCCCAGGTCGACGGGCACGTGCACCTTCCGCCGACCACTGTCGACAACATCGATGTACTGTGGAGACCTCACGCCCCACGTGTTGAGCAATTCGGCGGTACGTCCACCCGGCCTCCCGCATGCCCACTATACGCCCTCGCTCAAAGTCCGTCAACTGCACATACGGTTCACGTCCACGCTGTCGCGGCATGCTACCAGTGTTAAAGACTGCGATGGAGCTCCGTATGCCACGGCATACTGGCTGACACTGACGGCGGCGGTGCACAAATGCTGCGCAGCTAGCGCCATTCGACGGCCAACACCGCGGTTCCTGGTTTGTCCGCTGTGCCGTGCGTGTGATCATTGCTTGTACAGCCCTCTCGCAGTGTCCGGAGCAAGTATGGTGGGTCTGACACACCGGTGTCAATGTGTTCTTTTTTCCATTTCCAGGAGTGTATATGTATAAGAATCGCGGTTGAATGCTAACAGTGATAACCAGTAAATTAAACTAACTTACGCTAAGGACAACATACACACCCATGCTCTAAGGAGAACTCGAACCTCCGACGGGGCAGCCGCGCGAACCGTCGCAAGGCGGCCCAGTCCGCGCGGCTACCACGCACGGCCACGTTGGATAGAGAAAGAGAATACGTGGAATTGTAAACGGTGGTCAGAAACAGTCTGAAAAGCTTGTAAGGGTGTCGCAGAGTAGGGTTGTGCTGAGAATAATTTTTTTAGAAGGAAATTTCGGAACCTTGCGCAGTTTCCGAGTTATTTAGCACTGAAGATAGCGAACCAGGCCGTTGCGCGCGAATGTTGAAGCAGACTGCCAGATAGAGTTAGTGTCAGTAGATGACAGCGTACGAGACTGGCTAGCCTTTGGCTCAGGTTCGATCCTTACTACCGTCCCATGTCCAATTTTTGTGAATTTTGTCCACAGTGGACGCTGTTGAACTCCGTGACTGTTCCTTTACAGGGTGTACAAAAATTTCCGCTACCAGTCACAATACAAGATTATTTATTCGTCACACGACGGAGTTCGGGCTTGTGCCCATCCTCAGGTGTTTATACCTTCATATACGTGTTTATATTGCTGTAGATCACTGTTTAAATACAAAGAAAATGATTTGCTGTTGACTAAACAGATGTGGAACAATTGTAAGTGGCAAGGCACCTTTTATCGAAAATATATCTGTACTCACATAAAGATGAAGCGTTCTTATTACAATTATGCTGTGGTGACAGTTTCTCCACTCAGTTGCACATTTGTTATCATTTTCACGTCCATATTTCAGTTTTTTTTAATTTAGTTGCATATTTCACTATTGCATCGTGCACTCGTGATATACACTGTGTTTACATACAAACATGTTGGCTATGGCCAAAGAACTTGGACATGGGAGGTGCAAAGATGTTGCCCATTCAGAAACATGTAGGCTATGGCCAAAGACCTTAGCCATAGGAAGTGCAAGGATGTTGCACACACACAGCAACTTAAAAAGCTATTACAAATTTTATAATTTTTTGATCCACATTACAAAATTTTTGATCCACATTTTTCTACACCCTCTAATTTTTGTACGATAGCTACGGTCGCAGGTTCGAATCCTGCCTCGGGCATGGATGTGTGTGATGTCCTTAGGTTAGTCAGGTACAATTAGTTCTACGTTCTAGGCGACTGATGACCTCAGATGTTAAGTCCCATAGTGCTCAGAGCCATTTGAGCCATTTTGTATCGATATCTTGTTTGGTTTTAGGAAGCCAAACGAAGAACACACTTGGCGACACCGACTGCGACGGGCCGCCCGGATTTGCGCAAGCAACGGCGTGTGTGGCTAACTTCAATGTAATTAACTCGGGAACGGCGCAACGTATCGAATCCCTTCTGCTGGACCCGCTGGACGGATTTGAATGTAATTTGGAACGGATATAGCTTATGTGATTAATGCAGGGCTGGACCTGCATAGTTAGACCACCCCAATTCCGTCTATGTTTAGTAGGCAAGTTACGGCCCCTGCCTCACCTGCGATGTTGTTAGTAAGTAGACGAGGCAAGGCACTGTACACAGTCGAGCTGCCACCAGCGTCTTGTGGCGTCAGTTAGTCGCAGCACGCAGCGCTGCGATCAGCGGACACTATTTTATGTCCGTGCCGTAACGTAAATTCGTCCACGCTCCGCCCAGAAGATGCCAGACACGTCCGAGACTCCAATGGATCAGGAATCGCTTTAAGTCTCTGCTACAGACCCCACCTCTTGTGACAATACACCTTCCACTGCCCGTCGAAATGTGCTCTCTTCGCCGTGAACAACATTCGCGTCTGCGTTTCCAACAGGCGCTCATTAGGCACAGTTTCACCGTGGTTACCAGTGGTTGCCCACGAACTCCTCGCCTCGTTGGGCCATGCCGAACCCACATCCCTGTTCCTCGAGATATTGGCAGGATAGGCAGTTTTCTGTTATCGAGTTGTGTAGATATTCTCTCTCAGAAATATACTTTGTTTAGTTGATGTAATAAACAGTTGTCGTAAAACTGAGTTTCATCACTCTTCAGCAGAGGATAGAACAGCTTGCAGCCTGAATTAAAACGTAGGCTACCTAATATTATAAAAATTGATGTACGTACACATGTATGTATGTATGAATGTATGTATGTTCCACATCTCCTCCTACACCACCGGACCTATTTCAACCAGAGTTGATACACAAATCGCTGTCGAAAAAGAATCACTGTGGGTGTTAGAAACACCTACCTCTCAAAGGGGCGGATATGAAAAAGAAGCGTAGTGCACGATACCATATTTTACTCATCCAGTATTTGAGAATTAGAACACCTAGTGGCTTTCAACAAACGTTCTACATAATATAAAACCATTGCAAAACTTCTCGCTGACAACGCACACGGAATGATGAAAGGGAAAAAGTTTATCGCTTACTACATATTCGCTGTTCACGGAGCAATACAGCCGCTCGAAGCATCAAGTTTCACTTTATTACTTCTTAACTAGTAGCTCCATTTGCAATACATTTCAGAGACAGTATTCACATATGACGCTGAATGTACATAGAAAGAACATAACTGTACGACACATAGTTCAGGAGAAATGTGTGAAAAACTACCACAGCATGCACGACGTTTCCATTTATTACTTCTTTATTACTAACTCTTTTCACAACACATTTCGCAGATAATAAGGAAGGAGGAGGAAGTGGATGGAGAGAAAAGGGAGGAGGAAATGGAAAAGGAGAGAGAGGAGGGAAGGAGGTGCTGGCCAGAGAGACGGGAAGAGGAGAAGGAGATGGACAAAGGGCAGGAGAAGGTCGACAGAGAGTGAGGGGTGGACGAGTTGGACAGGGAGATGAGATGGAAGAGATGGACAGAGAGAGGGAAGATGGACTATAAGAACACTGGAATAAATACATATCTGGGCAACGCTGGGTACTCAGCTGTCCCTGCAAATACGCAGTGAACAAGCCTCGGAACCCTGTTTGCAGAGATGTAGTCTAGTAAATTTCTGGCTGTCACACTGAGACAATTACGAATTTTCCGTGCTAAGCTTGTCTCAGACAGCCATGAAATTATTTACACCCTTTTCTAGTACAGTTTGTAATTCGCTATTCGGCCATGTTCAGTTTTTTCCGCGATGCAAACGAGTGAGTTGCGAGTAACACTAGTTCTGTCACTTTTTCCCATCGTCTCATAATTTGGTGCTTTTTTCGATTTCACACGGTCTTTGGTCCACAGTTGGCTCGCGCCGTAATGGTTCTAACAGATAACTTTTGCAATCGCTCATAGCGTGGGTGGTGAGATTCGGCATTAAATTTTTTTTTTTATAAATAGCTGTTTAACCGCGGATGTGACAGCGGGGAGCTGTTAGTAAATTAATAAGAGAAAAACTCTGTTGACAGCTCCCAAGCTTGTCACCCTTGCTGATATTAATTATGACCATGCGAGTGAATTATTTATGTTCGAATGTAAAGTATTTACTTTACAGTTCATTAAATGCCAGTTAATTTTGTAAAACTAATATTTCTTTCCTTTAAATTCTTTTAATGTGGCTCGTAATGTATATGAGTACGGATTTGAAATTTCGTTGATTCTGTGGCTACTTCAGAGTGTTCTTGTCCAGAATGTTTGCATTAGGCTTTGCAGAAAGAAACGGATGTCAACTGCAACTAACATCAGCTCACTTTACTCTTCACCTTGAAGCTTGCATCCTCTACTGCTTCTCTTTTTCTTGCAGTGTTAATCACACGTTTACACTGATACACAGAATTGTGGATAGGTCCACTGATAAAAAGCTTGCCAATATGCACCTCGCGTATTGGTTCACCGACTGCAACGGCGGGGTCAGGGATTTTCTCTGCCTCGTGATGACTGGGTGTTGTGTGATGTCCTTAGGTTAGTTAGGTTTAAGTAGTTGTAAGTTCTAGGGGACTGATGACCATAGATGTTAAGTCCCATAGTGCTCAGAGCCATTTGAACCATTTGACTGCAACGGAAGAGCTGAACAACGATGCTGTGCTAAGCTGTTCTCGCAACGACGGAAACCACAATACAGTATTTTTGCGTTTGTACATAGGCACGTACTAGAAACCGGGTTTTTCGGTTTTACGGTCAAAGCGAATAAAACAGTCGCCTACCGTGTTTCGTAGCCGTCAATGAGTTGGCAGGCCAGTCGCCTGTTGCTTCGACATCGACGGTTGTGTTAGCGACGCTTCATAGGACTACACAGCGAAAACTTCTTTTCTTATTCGGGACGCATCGTGCTTAGCATTAATTTTCTGCAACTTATAAATCACAAGGTCTTGCTTATCTTCAACATGTATGTGTTAATAAATGTTTATGGTTCAAATTTATACGAGTGTCAGTAGTTTGTGTGCTATTGGGCTGATGTACCTGAACACACGCATAAATAGTTCGGAGGATATTGCCAGAGCCGCGTCGACAAAGTGGTTGCATATTACAGACCATTTCACTCTTGTGAGGGTGTTTTCGAAGGATCAAAGGTAATTGAGGTAACAAACCAAATAAATCACAATTAAATTACCACTCATTAACGAGCCACTTGAAACCATTAGTCATTTACATCAAAATACTCAGAAAATGTCACTGAACAACCTCCGAAATTTATTCAGTACAGTCTAAGTTCTTGGTTTATGAGTACCTGCTCATATCTAGGCTCTCCTATGTGGACGGCCAACGTGTTCGGTCTGGCAGGTTTGAAAAAAAAAATGCTCAAATGACACTTACGCTATTGACACCCTCGTCATCACCACTAAAAGCAGAAAAAGTATTCTATAGTCGAGTGTTTTTAGCACATAAAGACTGACATAAGCATCTGTGGTGGCACAGAGGATTCAATGTAATTTAAAACGTGGGATGTAGTGTCCCTTCAGTAATTTTGATGCAGCTGAGTGCAGATATTTCTTGTCTGTATGAGTCTTTCTGACAATCGCTGCGTTAGGTACGAAGATATTAACTATTTGTGAAACAAGAAAACTGGTGCCAGAGCGGGTCTGGAAATCGGATTTCTAGCTTGTCACTATCACGAGCGGTCGCCTTAACGACATTTTTAGCTCATTTCGTTCGCTATTGTTCGTTGCATTTGTTCGGGCGGACGTCCCATGACACCCGTTCAGGCTCCTCGTTGATCCATTCACTCGAGGGCAGCTAACACTAGTCCAACACGCTGTGCTACCGTGCAGGCGGCGACTTCGGCTCTCCGAACATGGTTCCGGAACCGACCCAAACTTCCGTATGTCATACTGTCTACGACCCCATCGCTCGCAACATTATTTGGATTCCCTCCACAGCGTTTCAAGAAGACAAACGTATTTTACGTTAGTATTACGATCGTCATATTGCCCGTCGAGGTTTATAATACATATTTTTAACAATGCCTGAAGAAACGCACAATGGTGACAATCTTTCAGTTGCACTAAATTTATTAAATTTATTTTTAATTACGGAATCTTTCTGACGTCATCTGCATTAGGTTGGAGATATTACCTATTGGTGACACATGAAAATTTGTACCGCACCAGAAGTAACTCGAACCCGTATTTCACGAGGGGTTGCCTTAACCACTTCGGTTATCCGAGTAGGTAATTCGGGTTCGAGTTACCGTCCGGCACAAATTTTCATGTGTCACCAATAGATAATACCTTCATACCTAATGCAGCTAACGTCAGGAACATTCCGTAACTGCGAATAAATTTCATAAATTTAGTACAACTGCAAGATCATCACCAGTGTTTCTTTAGACATTGTTAAAAATAAATTTTTGTCTGTCGTTACTGAAAACTCAAAGGAGCAAATAATGTCTGGCAAAGGCACATTTGGGCAACATAGTCCAGGTTATACAATGAAGAGCCGAAGAAACTGGTACACTTTCCTAATATCGTGTAGGGCCCCTGCGAGCACGTGAAGTGCCGCAAAACGACGTAGCGTGAACTCGCATAATGTCTGAAGTAGTGCTGCAGGGAATTGACATCATGAATCCTGCAGGGCTGTCCATAAATCCGTAAGAGTACGAGGGGGTGGAGATCTCTTCTGAACGGCACGTTGCAAGGCGTCCCAGATATGCTCAGCAATTTTCATGTCTTGACAGTCTGGTGGCCAATGGAAGTGTTTAAACTCAGAAGTGTGGTCCTGGAGCCACTCTGTAGCAATTCTGGACGTGTGGGGTGTCGTATTGTCCTGCTGTAATTAGCCAAGTCCGTCGTAATGCACAATGGGCACAAATGGATGCAGGTGATCAGACAGGATGCTTGCGTACGTGTCACTTTTCAGAGCCGTAACTAGACGTATCAGGGGTCCCGTATCACTCCAACTGCACACGCCTCACACCATTACAGAGCCTCCACCAGCTTTAATAGTCCCCTGCTGACATACAGGGTCCATGGATTCGTGAGGTTTTCTCTACACCCGTACACGTCCATCGACTCGATACAATTTGAAACGAGACTCGTCCGACCAGGCAATATGTTTGCAGTCATCAATAGTCCAATGTCGGTGTTGACGGTCACAAGAAAGGCGTAAAGCTTTGTGTCGTGCAGCCATCAAGGGTACAAGAGTGGGCCTTGGGCTCCGAAAGCCCATATCGATGATGTTTCGTTGAATGGCTCGCACGCTAACACTTGTAGATGGCCCAGCATTGAAATCTGCTGCAATTTGCTGAAGGGTTGCACTTCTGTAACGTTGAACGATGCTCTTCAGTCGTCATTGGTGTCGTTCTTGGAGATTCTTTTTCCGGCCGCAACGATGTCAGAGATTTGATGTTTTACATGATTCCTGATATTCACGGGATACTAGTGAAATAGTCGTACGGGAAAGTCACCACTTCATCGCTGCCTCGGAGATGCTGTGTCCCATCGCTCGTCCTCCGACTATAACACCGCGTTCAAACTCATTTAAATCTCGATGACGTGGCTTTGCAGCAGCGGTAACTGTGGTGTGCGTACTGTAAGACCTTCGGTACACACACCATCAGATTATTTGACTTGTCGCTCTAACGAAGTAGGCGAGTGTCAGCAATATGTCTCGTGGTCTTATCGTGGCGTGTTTATCTTCTGCCATTAGGTCAGACGATAGAAATGCCACTTGCACGCTTAGAGTAGCAGATTGACGGTGACCAACTTTAAACAGAACTTGATTAATTTTCACACACATTTATTAAAATAATAACAAGCATAAAATTACTTAACTTGGTTCTGGATACTATTTACATTTGACAATCTGAAGTTCCCTTGGTGTTTGTACATTAATCTTATTCTCACATATCTCTGATACTTGACAAAAGTGTCTATCATTTATCTTTATGGCTATGTACAGGAATAAGGTAATCTTATTAGGCGCAGACTGAAACTTGACTATAGACTGGTACAGACAAATGCAGAATGGTACAGACTGGAGCAGACAAATGCAGACTGACTAATAGGAGGTCTGTACACTCGTTATAATACCTCGCGCGTTCAGGTATCACTGCACGAGTGTGATCCGCGAGGAGAAAAGGTTCTACGTTAGCAGCGACCTCATTGGCTGCATTACATATTAATACGCGGATCGGCGGAAGCAGAATTTGGTCCGTCTCTAAGGCAGCGCCATCTCGTAGTGCGGAGATGGACGAGCGCTGCGCCTGCGCTGTTGTGCTTAGCGGGGCGCGCTCTAGTGGGAAAGTTGTGTACGCGCTGACTACGCGGAATTATGTACACAACAGTAACCGATCTGACAACTGCACAGACACTTTTTATCTTATATAGGCACCGCCGATCGCAGCGCCGTATTCTGCCTGTTTACATATCTCCGTATTTGAATACTCATGCCTATACCAGTTTCTTTGGCGCTTCAGTGTACATTCTGGCTAAGTTTCATCACACTCGTCACAATTTTTTCGATTTATCAGCCATCTCGTATCGTGTCTTGCAGACTAACTAGTGTATATAATGTTCCTGCTTAAACACTGTCTATTTAGTCAGTTCTGAACTTAATTTAGCGTTGATGAGAATGTATGAAGCTAGTAGCGAGTATAGTTCTTCTGTGTTCAGTGGTAAGCAGAGAAATAACTGTGCCTCCGAACAGCACTGGAAGCTGAGACGGGAATATTTACAGAGCGACGTTGACCCGGCCCCAACTCCAGGCCGAGCAGCGCTAACTCATCTGCCGTTGTTACAGCTCGCGATGGCACGAATTTCGCGGCGGACTTGACTCATGTTTACCGTG
The DNA here is from genome assembly GCF_023864275.1 of Schistocerca cancellata. NCBI lineage: Eukaryota > Metazoa > Arthropoda > Insecta > Orthoptera > Acrididae > Schistocerca > Schistocerca cancellata. The sequence goes on from NC_064629.1 coordinate 151,758,828, forward strand.
CCGGCAACTCGGAGGCGGGCAGGCGTGTGCTCGTTAAAGCTCTCGGACTCGCTGCCCAGCGCCGCTGTTCCCGTTACCTTCTGCTGTGTTATTAACGTGCGAGGCGCGGACAGCTACAACAGCAGGAAGCGTACGCCGTGTGCAAATACCGCCCTAAGACCGTGTTGACCGTCCAAAGTCGCTGTTGCACTGGAGTCGACAGGCAGTATTAAAACTCGGAACAAAATACATAATTTTAGAGAACTTGGCCTCTCACGTAACATGTAATATTTCAGGTGCAGTGATGCCGACAGCTTGAAGCACATACTTCTCTTCTCAGAAATGTACGTTACTGTATGTTTATTTAAGGCATTAACTTAATCCGCACTTCAAACGTCCTCCTCCGTATTACTAGAGAAAAAATTTGATACTAATATCAGGCTTCGTATAAAGCTACATGAAGTTTCACAGCGTACGCCACGTAGCTTTCTTACACAAACTGACTTGAAATGTAGAAAATTGGATAAAATGAATTCCGCAGTTGACTGAGAAGTTAATAAATGTCAGTGGCCCGTCACAATAGCGAGCTTGGGCGGTGTTGCTAGACTCGGAGGTATTCAGTTTGACTCAAAAAATGGTTCAAATGGCTCTGAGCACTATGGGACATCTGAGGTCATCAGTCCCCTAGAACTTAGAAGTACTTAAACCTAACTAACCTAAGGACATCACACACATCAATGCCCGAGGCAGGATTCGAACCTGCGACCGTAGCGGTCGCGCGGTTCCAGACTGTAGCGCCTAGAACCGCTCGGCTACTCCGGTCGGCCCAGTTTGACTCCTCGTGCTGTAAAAGCTTCCTTAGCCAGTACTTGCCCGGTTAAGATATCGCCAATTCAGACATCGTACCAACCTTCTGGCTTAAATTTCAAGCCCCTCTACAGTATCTTCTGGAGTGACGGTGTTGCAAGCCTTGTTACTGTTTAGATTTGCTTCAGCTTATGAGTACTTTGTTCATTTAATTTCAAGTAGTGATATTTTTTGCCCGCAATATTTTTAAGTTGTGCCATGACCAAGCTGGTTAAATTGAGGCGTAAAATATCTGGAGGGGTTTCCAACGCTACGTGCTGTCAGCGGCAGTGTCTAAGACTGGCTATACGCGATGGGACTGGAGCATGAAAAACTAACATAGGCTACCGTAGACTGCCATAAGTATGCTTGGACTATGGCAGTTTTCCTAGTAAGCCTTGGTCAGTTAAGATCGTAACCGTGTTATCTCTACGTTAGGTGTGTTGTATACCTGTCGGAAGTTACCTCACTTTGATCACTTTGATGGCGTAAGCGATAAGTGTCTTAGTAGATTCCCGTAGAAACCGTTTGCGGTGAACCGTCTAGTAACTGAATGCGGATATATAAAGGGTCACGTAACTTAAGAAAAATTTTTGTTCTGCATAGTTATACCCCTGTCTGTTATTTAAAAATAAATGGTATGTACAGCAAACTTGAAAATGTTAATACTTAATTCAGGTTTTATGTTAAAATTTTTGACCCGGTACGTGAAAAATAGGAATGTTGTAGTAAAATTAAAAAGCAATACAGTTTTATCATACGGAGCTAAAAACGCAATTTCTTCAAAAAAATGTAAAATTAAAAAAAGGTAAAACAAGAACATATCGAACATCGTTCAGTACTTCGTCGAGCTTATATAAAATGTTTCTGTTATTCATAAAAAACTTTCGCACTTATCAGTAATAACAGTGAACTCTTGTCTTTGATCATGATGAAGAACGTTCTATTGCGTACAAAATAACAACAATAATTATATATTTTTATGTTGGTGTGTGTAAATTGTACTTACATAAAAAGTAACTGTTTTGAGTACATGTAAAAGCGCAGTAGCTACGCGATCAACTAATATGTTACTTATAAAACACAATTTATATTTTGTAAGCATATAAAATACACAGTTTTCCGAATGATGTGTGTTCTAATTATGTGCTAAACAAACAAACAGAAACAAAGAGGAGTCGTCGGCTCCCAGTTTTACAATCGATTGTGTTTCATTCCCTATCAATGCTACCAATTCTACCAGTAATCCTACAATTTACTACGTCATTTACGTAATGTACCAAAGCAACCGAACCGTAGTTTGGTAGAGTGCAATTCTGAATACGGCTCATTTGGTGTATACCCTGCAACGTGAAGCACGCGTTTCCGTGCGTGGCAAACATGTATATTGTAAATGGAAATGGAGTCCCATGTGTGGTGTCACCGCCAGACATCACACTTGCTAGGTGGTAGCTTTAAATCGGCCGCGGTCCATTAGTACATGTCGGACCCGCGTGTCGCCACAGTCAGTATTTGCAGACCGAGCGCCACCACACGGCAGGTCTAGAAAGACGGACTAGCACTCACCCCAGTTGTACGACGACTTTGCTAGCGACTACACTGACGAAGCCTTTCTCTCATTTGCCGAGAGACAGTTAGAATAGCCTTCAGCTAAGTCCATGGCTACGACCTAGCAAGGCGCCATTAACCATATCTGAGAGTCTCACTTGAATTATCAAGAGCGATGTACCACAAGGATGAATTAAAGTTAAGTATTAAAGAAGCTACGTACTTTTCTTTATTACATTCATAACGTATCCTGTTCCAGACCTCACGCCAGCCGGCGTGTGTGTACGCGTGCATTTCGGTTACCCGTCACTGTGGACTGGCTGTCTTGTCAGTCCACAACACCATGCTTCTTGACAGAGCGTAGGGAAATGATGTGGGAGACCCGCACCGCCGTACTCGGCAAGGCCCTAATGGACGTGGTTTGCCGTTGCCTTCCTCCGACCGTAATGCGGATGAGTGATGTTGATGAAGACGACACAACAACATCTAGTCATCTAAAAATCCCTAACCACGCCGGGAATCGAACCCGGGACGCCATGCTCGGGAAGCGAGAACGATACCGCGAGACCAGGAGCTGCGGACTGTGTAGTGCAAGGTGTCCCTTGTGTGGCTCTCTCTAACTCATAAATATTTACATTTTTTTTCCTAGATGTGGCTCCAAACGCAACGTCCTTTTACGTATATGTAATGAGTTAAGCTAAAAAAAAAGTTTTACAACTTTCGCATCACATTATCTGAAACTGACGACGCCAAGGGGAGCTGCTGCGCGGTTTGAGGCGCTATGTCACGGATTAATGACTGATCGTCATGGTACCTCTAACTCAGCGGATCTTTCCTTGCAGTATGCTCTCCAACAACCACATAGCAACCCCTGACGCTCCATCTCCCTTAAGTGGAAGAAGAGTGAGGGCCACCACAGGTTGTCAAAAGGTGTCTGCTATATCCACCAGCCAGCCGCTGTGGCCGAGCGCTTCTAGGCGCTTCAGTCTGGAACCGCGCGACCGCTACGGTCGAAGGTGCGAATCCTGCCTCGGACATGGATGTGTGTGATGTCCTGAGGTTAGTTAGGTTTAAGTAGTTCTAAGTTCTAGGGGACTGATGACATCAGATGTTAAGTCCCATAGTGCTCAGAGCCATTTGAATCATTTGAGGTCCACCATGACTCCAGTGCCGCGCGGAGTGGCAGCGCGGTTAGAGGCGCCATGTCACTCATTGCGCGGCCCCTCCCGCCAGAGGTTCCAGTCCTCCCTCGGGGGTGGGCGTGTGTGTTGTTTTTAGTATAAGTTAGTTTAAGTAGTGTGTAAGTCTAGGGACCGATGACCTCAGCAGTTTGGTCCCTTAGAAATTCACACACGTTTGAACATTTGAAATACTCTACTGGCCATTAAAATTGCTACACCACGAAGATGACGTGCTACAGACGCGAAATGTAACCGACAGGAAGAAGATGCTGTGATATGCAAATCATTAGCTTTTCATAGCATTCACGCAAGGTTGGCGCCTGTGGCGACGCCTACAACGTGCTGACATGAGGAAAGTTTCCAACCGATTTTTCATACACAATCAGCAGTTCACCGGCGTTGCCTGGTGAAACGTTGTTGTGACGCCTCGTGTAAGGAGGAGAAATACGTACCATAACGTTTCCGACTTTCAGAAAGGTCGGATTGTGGCATATCGCGATTGCGGTTTATCGTATAGCGACATTGCTGCTCGCGTTGGTCGATATCCAATGACTGTTAGCAGAATATGGAATCGGTGGGTTCGGGAGGGTAATACAGAAGGCCGTGCTGGATCCCAACGGCCTTGTATCACTAGCGGTCGAGATGACAGGCATCTTATCCGCATGGCTGTAACGGATCGTGCAGCCACGTCTAGATCCCTGAGTCAACAGATGGGGACGTTTGCTATACAACAACCATCTGCACGAACAGTTCGACGACGTATGCAGCAGCATGGACTATCAGCTCCGAGACCGTGGCTGTGGTTACCCTTGACGCTGCATCACAGACAGGAGCGCCTGCGATGGCGTAATCAACGACGAACCTGGGTGCACGAATGGCAAAACGTCATTTTTTCGGACGAATCCAGGTTCTGTTAACAGCGTCATGATGGTCGCATCCGTGTTTGGCGACATCGCGGTGAACGCACATCGGAAGCGTGTATTCGTCATCGCCATACTGGCGAATCACCCGGCGTAATGGTATGGGGTGCCATTGGTTACACGTCTCGGTCACTTCTTGTTCGCATTGACGGCATTTTGAACAGTGGACGTTACATTTCAGATGTGTTACGACCAGTCTCTCTACCCTACATTCGATCCCTGCGAAACGCTACATTTCAGCAGGATAATGCACGACCGTATGTTGCAAGTCCTGTACGGATACAGAAAATGTTCGACTGCTGCCCTGGCCAGCACATTCTCCAGATCTCTCACCAATTGAAAACGTCTGGTCAATGGTGGCCGAGCAACTGGCTCGTCACAATACGCCAGTCACTACTCTTGATGAACTGTGGTATCGTGTTGAAGCTGCATCGGCAGCAGTACCTGTACCCGCCATCCAAGCTCTGTTTGACTCAATGCCAAGGCGCATCAAGGCGGTTATTACGGCCAGAGGTGGTTGTTCTGGATACTGATTTCTCAGGATCTATGGACCGAAATTGCGTGAAAATGTAATCACATGTCAGTTCTAGTATAACAAATTTGTCCAATGAATACCCGTTTATCATCTGCATTTCTTCTTGGTGCAGCAATTTTAATGGCCAGTAGTGTAGATGACTATCATTCTCTAGCTCGAAAACAATGCAACTTCAAGCTTTAGCAAACATTTAACCGACGAAATTGCGTCTTAATGCGTCCATCTATTCATGGAAGTGCTGTTGCCAGTTGTCTTGCACTGAACTTTTCTTTTACGATCTTTCTTATTAAAAACTGCTTGAAGCGTCCGATCTGTTCTCTCGACTTCATCGCCACGCTTTGAATCCTATTCTCTCGCCTAAATTTCTCACCCATAGGAACACGATTGTCGGTTAGCACCGTAGGTAGTTTACAAGCGGGAGTTAAAACACTGAACATAAGTTTACAGTAAGACAATCTTCATGAAATAGGTTTCGTGGATAACACTTCTGAAAACTGTTTACAAAACTCTTTGCTGAAACCGTCTATCGGATACATTTTTCTCAAATCTCTTGGACGATAAGTGACTGTCTGTGGCCTTTCACTGTTTGCGCCTCAGTGGTCAGCACATTGAAATCATAGTCGGGAACAATCAGTCCGCCCACCGCCCCCACCACTCTTCCATCCTTGCGTTTCGCGTGGTCCCCCAACATAACTTTACGTAAATGCTGGAATGGTTGTCTCTCATCTCTGGCCATCTCAGCTAGTGCTCTATATCTAATGACCTCGATGTCAGCGGGACGGGAATCTATTCTTTAAACTTAGTTACGGTTTGATTTCCTATTTCGGTCTTCTATATTCAGTACATAAACGACTGAAACATATTGCATATAGACTTTATCAGCACCCTCCACGACGTCCATTAAGGTTATGTGTCGCTCGTGTACGAATAAGTCCATAAAATGTCCGATTGTGGTAGAATGACTACAAAAACGTAGTTGTCGTGATTCAAGTTTCAGAAGAGAAAGTGGTAATTAAGTCCTGAAGGTAATAATGAACGTATGTCCCCTCGCGGGGCGGTTCGGCCGCCGCTCCACAAGTTCTTTAACGCCACTACGGCGACTTGCGAGTGAATGAGGATGAAATGATGATGAAAGACACACAACACCCAGTCATCTCTAGGTAGAGAAAATCCCTGACCCCGCCGTGAATCGAACTCGGGACCCCGTGCACGGGAAGCGAAAACGCTACAGCAAGGGCACGAGCCGCGGACAGTCCTGAGTGTAGTGCAAGAGTATTTGTCAGACTGTACAAACCACAATTTTGCAGTAGATTATAATTGCAGCTAGGTTTTTTTTTCAGTTTAGAATGGAATTCATTCTGGTTGTTTATGATTATCGTTTAGTGAAGGATGGTTGGTTGGCTGATTTTGGGGGGAGGGGACCAAACCGCGGGGTCATCGGTCCCATCGGATGGGGGAAGGATGGGGGAGAAAGTCAGCCGTGTCCTTTCTAAGGATTAATACCGGCATTTACCTGAAGCGATTTAGAGAAATGGCGGAAAACCTAAATCTGGATGGCCGGACGCGGGTTTGAACCGTCGTCCTTCCGAATGAGAGTCCAGTATGCTAAAAACTGCACCACCTCGCTCCGTCGCGAAGGATGGGGAGGGAAATCGCGCGTGCCCTTTCAAAGCAATCTTACCGGCATTTGCCTTAACTGATTTGGGGAAACCACGGAAAACCGAACTCTGGATCACCAGACAGGGATATGAACCGCCATTCTCCAGAATGCGAGTCCAGTGAACCAACCATTGCGCCACCTCGCTGAGTGGGTTAGCGTTTGTAGCTGCGCTGTGTTACAGCGTTTTATTTAATCCCACTACTGCGGAATTTAATATAGGTACAGAAGAAATTGAAGCACCTCCTTCCTTCACCATCTTAACGTTTCCCCAAAAGTTAACATTTATAGCGAATTTACTCTGTGTCAAACAGTAAAATTAGTGCTCCTGTCTCCTCCCTCTCACACTTGCTTCTTTTTTTTCTTTCTGTATGAGTCAAACCACTTTTCTTTTCTCCTATCTTCATTAAATGTGTATTACCACATTCTTCTCTCTCTCCCTCTTCCATCGTTTTCTCGCATGTTCATTGCTGCTAGCGCTCCTAGTTCAAACCTACCTTCCCGTAATTTTTATTTATTGTTCTATTTATCGCGAAGTAATGTAAACTGTGTGTTTTTATCTGTTTTATTGTTATTTCTAAATGTATTATTCTACAGGCGGGTCTGAAATAGTCTGAAAAGCTTGTAAGAGTGTTGTAGGGTACGTTGTTCTGAAAAAAAAATTACTGTTAAGAAAAGAAATTCGATACGTGGCGCCGTCTCCGAGTTAATTAGCGTTGAAGTTACCCAATCAGGCCGTCGTGCACAAATTCAAGCGGCTCGCCAGAGACAGTGAAGCCAAACGTGTGCTTCGTTTGGTTTCCTAAAACTGAACAAGCGATATACAAACGGGAAGGGAATAAGAATCGAACTCGAGCCAATGGTTGAGCAGTATCGTCCTCTGCCATCTACGCTATGGGAACAACTGAAGCTAATTGTATCTGGCGGGCCGCTTGAATTTGCGCGCAGCGGCCTGATTGGCAAAGTTCAACGCTAATTAACTTGGAAAAGGCCCATCGTATCCCATTTTTTCTTATCACATATTTCTCAACACAGCCTACGCTGCAATACCTCTACAAGCTTTTCAGACTGTCTATGACTACCCAGTATGTTACATGTAATTTACAGCATTATTATCATAATGCTATCATCACCATAATCATCATCATCATCATCAAAATCTTTGTATCATTCCAGCTAGCCGATTAAGGTGTTTGTGAATATTTTGGACTCATTTTTCTCTATCTTGATATACTTCTTATGTTTATATTGTTACCAGTTTTCTTTCTATATCTTTCAGATCTTACTTAATCTGATCCAGATATCTTCTTCTTTGTCGTCCGTTTGGTCTTTTAATCTGGACATTTCCATCCAAATATTGTTTTGGCAGGCGTTTATTCTTCGCTCTCTTCACATGTCCATGAAGCCTACAGTATTTAGGATCTCAGTCACTGACAGATTAAACTGCATCTGATTTCTTTATTCCTAATTTTATCTCGTTTAGTCATCTGTAAGGATGATCGCAAAAACTTTATTTACCATGCTTGTAACTTACTGAAATGTGTCTTCACAGAATGAGATTTTCACTCTGCAGTGGAGTGTGCACTGATATGAAACATTCTGGCAGATTAAAACCGTGTGCCGGACCGAGACTCGAACTCGGGATCTTGCCTTTCGCGGGCAAGTGCTCTGCCAACTGGGCTACCCAAGCACGACTCACGTCCCGTCCTCACAGCTGTACTTCTGCCAGTATCACGTCTCCTACCTTCCAAACTTTACAGAAGCTCTCCTGCGAGCCTTGCAGAACTAGCACTACTGAAAGAAAGGATATTGGGGAGACATGGCTTAGCCACAGCCTGGGGGATGTTTCCAGAATGAGATTTTCATTCTGCAGCGGAGTGTGCGCTGATATGAAACTTCCTGGCGGATTAAAACTGTGTGCCGGACCGGCACATTTTCAAATGTGTCTTGTTAATTACCCAACACTCCAGGCTCTACATCATAATTTGCAGGAAATACGGTTTAAACAAAGGTTCTGCACTTGATCAAAATATTTGGATCCCTTTGTTACTCCGTTCTGTGCTCCTAGCTGGGTAGTTTCATTCGTTGATATTGTACTTCCCAGGCAATCGAAAGCTTCCACACATTCAATTGCCTCTCCGTCTAGCATCAGAATTCCAGCTCATAACGATTGCTACATGATTGCTCTTGCTTACTGTAGCTGGTAACCTTTAAACTTGGAGTTTCATTCATCCAGTCTTAATTCTAACTCTAGTTCTGTTTATCCCCAGATGGTGACATCATCAGCAGACTATTTCCTTGATTTCTATTATAGTCTCATCCATAAGAGCAATAAAAAGTAATGGGGAAGGAGCACTATCCTGTTGCACTCCTCTCTCTCTCTCTCTCTCTCTCTCTCTCTCTTTCTCTCTCTCCCTGTCCTGGACCAGTCCGATCTGCCATTACCCTCTTGTAAACGACTTTTGTAGCTCTCATGTAGCATTGGCACCTTCTTTATTAGGGAGTTTGGAAGCATTAGATCTTATCGTAATATATGTAATATAAAATATTGGTTGTACCGTTAGATGTAAGAGATGGCCTTATGGCTCTAACCTTTCCAGGTTAAATAAATCAATAAATGAAATAAATCGAAATAAATAAAGCAATTATATGCTGGTGAAAATTATGAGGAAGACATTTCGTACATCCGGGTATGTGGCGAAATAACCACACGACTGATAAGGACAACGTAGCTCCCACCAGGGGCCGTTGGGGTTACGAGCTAGTGGTAATTACGATACTGGCCACACATAAAAGCAACCACTAACTAACCGAGTCCGCAGCTCGTGGTCGTGCGGTAGTGTTCTCGCTTCCCACGCCCGGGTTCCCGGGTTCGATTCCCGGCGGGGTCAGGGATTTTCTCTGCCTCGCGATGACTGGGTGTTGTTTGATGTCCTTACGTTAGTTAGGTTCAAGTAGTTTTAAGTTCTAGGGGACTGATGACCATAGATGTTAAGTCCCATAGTGCTCAGAGCCATTTGAACCATTTTTTTTTTTGACTAACCGAAACCAGTGGCATACGAAGCCATTAGTAAGATAGTCATTTAGGCCAAGCCGGCTAATCGAAATGGAACTTCGCAGTGTGTGAGAGTTGTGTCGTAAGTGTATGTATTAAGCGAACATGACTGTAATGGATGGATGGATGGATGTATAGAGTCATGATTGTGTTATATGATGGAAAGATAATGGGGAGTGACATCCAAAACCGTCACATAGCATACTACTCTCGAAGAACTCCGAGGGGGACGATGGGCTTGACGTGGCAAATCCCCATCCGACGGACGTATCATCAGCAACAGTGTCACACGCTCTCACTCCATGGGGCACTGCGAAGAGGTTTCTAATTTATTCTTGGACGCAGGCGCAAATTCGAGTGATCAGGAACTTTACTACGCCACCATCCCTTTTCTTGCCGGCCAAATCCACCACCATGCTCGAACCGATTATCTGTGATCGATCACCACAGCACAGGCATACATTAGAAACCTCGGATACGGAGGCAGATTATTAATAATAGTTTTACTATCGAGGCCGGACAGTGTGGCCGAGCGGTTCTAGGCGCTACAGTCTGGAGCCGCGCGACCGCTGCGGTCGCAGGTTCGAATCCTGCCTCGGGCATGGATGTGTGTGATGTCAGGTTAGTTAGGTTTAAGTAGTTCTAAGTTCTGGGGGACTGATGACCTCAGATGTTAAGTCAACCATTTGAGCCATTTACTATCGACAACAAAAAAATGGTTCAAATGGCTCTGAGCACTATGGGACTTAACATCTGTGGTCATCAGTCCCCTAGAACTCAGAACTACTTAAACCTAACTAACCTAAGGACATCACACACATCCATGCCCGAGGCAGGATTCGAACCTGCGACCGTAGCGGTCACGCGGTTTCAGACTGAAGCGCCTAGAACCGCACGGCCACACCGGCCGACTATCGACAACAATGACTATTTTCGTCTATCGTTTTTAAATCCTGACGTTTGCTGAAGCCTTAAAGTTTCCCAGGATTCTCGTTCAAAATAGCTCTAAAGAGCAACTTAAAACGTGTTTTCGGAATATGGAATTTTTTTTATTAAACTTTGCGGCCAGGTCCCTTACTGATGCGTATCCGTCAGTTAACCTAAGACAGGAAAGTCGTGGTGTGTTGCCATATATCGCGCGGGATTAGCCGAGCTGGTCCCGGCGGAGGTTCGAGTCCTCCCTCGGGTATGGGTGTGTGTGTTTGTCCTTAGGATAATTTAGGTTAAGTAGTGTGTAAGCTTAGGGACTGATGACCTTAGCTGTTAAGTCCCATGAGATTTCACACACATTTTAACATTTTTTTTTTTGTTGCCATATGTCTGTGAATTGCGTAAACTTTGTTCCCTCTACTTTTGTATTGTAACTGTAGTTTGTCGTGTTTTTTGGTGGAAATTTGGGACTAACCCATCATTTGGCTAAACTATCGTTTATTACTGCGAAATAGTCACAGCCAGGCAGTCCTGTGTAGCAGAACGTCATTAAACCGCCGCGCGGATTCCATCCTGGTATGACTGCCCTTCCTTTCTCGGAGGTAGTGCGTTTCGCCTAAGGCTATGCGAGCATGTCCACGCCAGATGAAAAAAAAAAAAAACGCGCTACTCTCTGTTTTGCCAAAGCATTGTTAATAATGTTTGCACCTTAACATTTATACTGTAAACTAGCTGAGCATTCGGCGCTGCCTGGATATTTATTATTCCAGTCTTCTATTAGTCCATCTCCTACAGTTCATTTGTTCCTGCACCTCCCTCCTCTCTCTGTCCATTTCTTCTCTCCTCTGTCTCTACCCCTCTCCTCCCGTCCCCTCATCGTCCATTTCATCCTCCTTCCCTCCCTCCCTTTCTCTCTCTCGCCGTCCATATCTTCCTCCCCTCTCTCTGTACCCCCTCCCCCTTCACTCTCTGTCCGTTGCGTCATCATCTCTCTCTCTACCCATCTCTTTCTCCTCTCTCTCTGTCCATATCCTCTCCCTCTCTCCCTCCCTCTCTCTCTCTCTCTCTCTCTCTCTTTCTCCCACTTCCTGCCCTCTCTTATCATCTCTTTCTCCCCTCTTTCTCTCCGTCTCTTCCTCCCCCATTTCTCTGACCATATCCTCGTCCCACTTCTCCACTGTCCATCTCCTCCCTCCCTCCCTCCCTCCCTCCATCTATCTGTCCATTCCTCCTGCCCCCTCAGTCTATCAAACTCCTCCTCCCACTGTCTTCATAATAAATCACCACAGAATTACGCAATTTGCATGACTTGAAAAACATTATTATTCAGCGTAACTTTAAAGGAAAGGGGTTGGGTTATTTGGGGGAAGAGACCAAACTACGAAGTCATCGGTCTTATCGGATTAGGGAAGGATGGGGAAGGAAGTCAGCCGTGTCCTTTCAAAGGAACCATGGAGCGATTTAGGGAAATCACGGAAAATATAAATCAGGATGGCCGGACGCTGGATTGAACCGTCGTCCTCCCAAATGCGAGTCCGTGTGCTAACCACTGCGCCACCTCGCTCGGTTTTAAAGGAAAAATTCTGGGACATTGCGCTCATATAAACACTCCGTCAACCGCCCTGCAGAAACACGGAGTAGTGTGTGCAGGCAACTTGGCGTACTGTGTACGTTGTGTCCAATGTACACTGTGTCTAGTGGACACAGCAAGATAGTTTGTCTCCAGTCAAAGCTCGCCGTGCTACTGCCAAGCGGTCGACGGAATATTTATATGATCGTCATGTTCCAGAGTTTACCTCTAATGTTACGCAACATAACAAGACTTTTAAATCACGATATTGTCAGAACTCCTTGGTGCTATGTTACGAAGATTGTTGGCAGTGTAAACTAGTAATGTTCTTTAGAACGAAAGCGGTCGTGAAATGATAATGTGCATCAATACAGCTGTGGTGGTTTCTTATTAACGTTATACACGTGGAGAGAGACGCAAATTGCCGGCCGCGGTGGCCGAGCGGTTCTAGGCACTTCAGTCCAGAACCGCGCGACTGCTATAGTCGCAGGTTCGAATCCTGCCTCGGGCATGGATGTGTGTGCTGTCCTTAGGTTAGTTAGGTTTAAGTAGTTCTAAGTTCTAGGGGACTGATGACCTCAGATGTTAACTCCCATAGTGCTTAGAGCCATTTGAACCATTTTTGTAAACTGAGCTCATATCCTTTGAACCATAGAGACGCAAATTATCCCAAGAAAGCCTACTTACAAAGCTTCAAAAATCTGCTTTAAATGATGAAGCTAGGAATATACTAGAACCCCCCAGATAACGCTCCATTAGGGATCGCGATGACAACATTAGATTAATTACAGCTCGCGAAGAGGTGTTTAAAAACGGTCATTCTTCCCCCACTACACGCGTAAATGGAAAGGGAAAGAAAGAAGCCCTGATAATTGATACCATGGGAAGTACCCTCTGCCATGCACTCCATAGTGGTTTACAGAGTATGGATGTAGATGGAGACTTGTGGTTTCAGCGTCCTTAAACCTCTTTCCATACATGTTCTTGACAGTAGTCACGAGCTAGCTTCACCGTTTCCGAGATGTTCTTTACCGGGCTCCTGATGATAACAATATGCTCTTTGTCAAAGTCACTTGCGCAATTGAATTTCGTTTTTTGCGGTCCGTATTGTCGCTAAAATGTTTCTACCGGTCATCACTCCGCAGTAACACTAAAGGCCATTCAATCTCGCGGTGAGCAGTGCTCATAATGTTTTGGCTCATCATTGTATACAAAGAGTGGTGCAGTGTGATATCGAACAATTTTTTGTACATGTGGTACGGCATCTTGATACTTTGCCAATTGTTTTTCAGTTATATACAGTATTAGACACTGGACTCGCATTCGGGAGGACGACGGTTCAATCCCGTCTCCGGCCATCCTGATTTAGGTTTTCCGTGATTTCCCTAAATCGCTTCAGGCAAATGCCGGGATGGTTCCTTTGAAAGGGCACGGCCGATTTCATTCCCCATCCTTCCCTCACCCGAGCTTGCGCTCCGTCTCTAATGACCTCGTTGTCGACGGGACGTTAAACACTAATCTCCTCCTCCACAGTATTAGACGTCAATACGGATGCCGACCTTCCACGCTCTGTTCGAACAGTTGGCCGTGAGGGCTATGTTTTGGATCTTTTAAGACAGGTAGAAGAGAAATCGTCCACAAGCACTCGCCAGATGGCGAAAGCGTTGGACACATGTCATGCTAACGATAGGACTGTTGTCCGTGAGCAATAGCTACATTCATATAGCCTAAAGAGAATCAAAGCAGTAGTAGTTGTGAACTGCGCAAGATGAGTAGAGTTTCTGCAATGCTATTTACAGTCCTGTATTATCCAGCGACTATTCTCTATCATGACGCTCTTCACAGTTTCATGCGCTTCCGCTCTAGACGGCATTGGGTACTCGCGTATCTGGGCAGACTAAAACCTGCATGCGCAGGTGCTTAAAAGTAACCCGTACAGGTTCATGGCGAAAGGAGTGGACTGGGGTAGTTTCGTGTCACATCATTTGGCCATAACTAATCCCTACCAAGGTTTCATCAGGTAAGGTGACTGCGAAACGCTGGAGATTCATATCAGTTAAATGCAACTGTGGGGCACCCAGATCATTGCGCTGTTGGGGAGTAACCCGCTCCATAGCCACCAGGGGTATCAGGTAACACACCGGGTGTCCCAGGAGGAATGGGCACTATTCAGGGATATGATACGAAAGATTATTCGAAGCAGAAAAGTCTGGTGAGCATGGGCTCTAAATTGCATACCTTAAGATCTATGAGCCCTTGTTCAGTAGGAGACATGTGTTTCACAGTAGCGAAGACGAAAAAGTGTTCATAGCTGTTAAGATATGCACTTAATAGCCCATGTTCACTGGAATTTTTTTCTTGTTTTGGCCCATACTGTACCACCACCTCTCAGAACACGGAAAGCAAAGAGCTTGCAGTAAAAGAGATTTGTTTCACAGTATCTAAGATGAAGAAGAGCTCATGTCTCTTACAGTTTACATTTTAGAGTCCATCTTTACGAGACTTTATGCTTTGACTGATCGTTCCGTAACGGACAAGTGGGAGACACTCGAGCAGTCGCTCTGTGGTCTTGATCTCTCCCCATGCGATTACCCAGCCTTCGGTCTCTTAAAAAAGTCCTTGAAGGGTCGACGATTCCTGTCGGCAGAGGACGTGCCACAGGCAGCTACGGGCTTCTTCATGCAGGAGGAACGGGTATTTTCAACCTCGGTCGGTGGGAAGACTGACTTAATGCTCATGGCGATTTCCCCTGTCTGGCACACCGATTCTGGACTGTACGGCCGCGCTTAATGGCCCCGCGATTTGAGGCGCCATGTCACGGATTGCGCGGCCCTCCCTCCGGAGGTTTGAGTCCTCTTTCGAGCATGGGTGTATGTGTTGCTCTTAGCATAAGTTAGTGTTAGTTAGTTTAAATAGTGTGTAAGACTAGGGGCCGATGACCTCAGCAGTTTGGTCCCATAGGGATTCACACACATTTGAACATTTTGACTGTACGGCCTTCGAACGATGACGTTTTGGTTCAAAAATGGTTCAAATGGCTCTGAGCACTATGGGACTTAACATCTGAGGTCGTCAGTCTCCTAGAACTTAGAACTACTTAAACCTAACCAACCTAAGGACGTCACACACATCCATACCCGAGGCAGGATTCGAACCTGCGAGCGTAGCAGCAGCGCGGTTCCGGACTGAAGCGCGTTAGAACTGCTCGTCCACAGCGGTCGGCAAATATTTAGGTCCCCCTTATATATGGTGGTTAAAAGTTCCTACTAAAGGCTTTTTAGGGGATGTAGATGGGACTTCATAGATGAAGTTTTGATAACGAACCTATGACCGGAAATGTACCGTTTGGATGTAAAATCAGTTTGAGGATCGGATCACTTCCCGGTCACCGTTTTCACGGTACACACATAGCGAAGTCAATGAGCTCTGACGTGTGTGCTGTAGATGCACATGGCATGGGCCATCCTCAAAGTAGAGAGTGCAGCGCGCCCGTGGACTACTACAGCCAACCCTCCTAGTTTCGAACGTACCAATTTGTCGTAGCCCTTGGATAGTCGGACCCAGGTATTATGTGATATAATTACAACTGAGCCTCACGGCAGCGCCCTCTTCTCAGCTCGTGTGCGTCCCGTGAAGGATATCAAAGTGGTCCGGTTTTCAAACTTACTTTGTACCGAAAGAGTATATTTCCGAGCATGGGTTCCTTTTCAAAACTTCATCTAATAAGTCCCCTCGACAACACCTGGAGGCCTGTAATAGGAATTTTGAGTCATCCTGTATGTGTGTGTGATTATATATATATATCACACACACACACACACACACACACACACACACAGAGAGAGAGAGAGAGAGAGAGAGAGAGAGAGAGAAAGAGACAGAGAGAGATCCTATACAGTGCCTATGTATACTGTGGCATCAGGTCTGAGGTAAAAATTTGGATCCCTTTTGTAAAACAGTGCACGGTGTGACCTTTTGGTTGATTTCCTAACGATATGTGGATCACCACATCCGAAACATCCTCAGAAGTTTACGCAACATTGTGCCAAAATTTTGATGTTTTGGACATGGGTTCCCTTGAAAAATGATCAGTTTACCGTACCGTTCAAGACACTTAACATTCCGCAGACGAGGTCCGTGCAGCTACCTTACGCGAGTGGCTAATGAGCTGCGTAACTAATTAGGATATGAAACACGTCGACGTCTCATATGACGCAAACAGTGCATATCCCGTCACACTTTTCCTCCTTAAAAACGAATAATTTGACATTCCACACAACATACAAGGTGATGTCGATGTTCTTTATATATACGCTGTGTATCCATCACCTACCAGACACAGCCCCTGCCCAATTCAGCACACTCGACGTGTCACGTTTTCTGCGCTCCCGTAACTTCCACATTCGTTCTCCCGTAGCTGAGCTCGACTCCTCAGACTTTACTCACTGTACCACCTTCCCGTTGCTTTTGATGAATCCTGCAGTTGTGTTTCGACATCGACGCTCTGTGTGTGGCTTCTTGACACGTTTCAATCTACTCTCTTCCCAGTCAGCTTGTTGGAGTAAGGGGGGAATCACGTATCCCTCGCGGGTTCCTGTTTTCGGTTATGCGATATTTGGCCGAATGGCTTACAATACACACATTATAATGAAACAAAAGCCGACGTAATTTCCGTTCATCGGAAACTTGGTCAGGACCTTTGCTGGGACAATTGTAAAGATGTTTTCGCGTCAAAAATTACTTAGTATGAATCACTTATTGCAAAATATATGAGGACACTCACCATTAATATTTACAGACATTTCGTTACTGTATGTAATTCGTCTTAATAACAACCGTCTCACCATTAAGAGGGACTTAAATAAGTAAAATTTGTGATTATTTCATGATACTCAAACTAATGAAATTCGTCACGTGAAAACAAATGCTGAGCTCCGTCTCAGATGTCGGAGAGGAAGCGATCTGAGGCCAGAAAGACTTCCAAACGCCGGCAGCTGTCACGTGTAGGCAAATGTAGGCGCAAGTGCGCCTCGGAAAAGTGTCGCCGTTTCCATTCTCTGGGCGTCCTCGAGCATATATAATGCTCCTTTTGCTTATCTTCGCAGAGCGCAAACATTAGAATTCAGTTTGCGGGCACCCTCTCCCGTGCATCTTAATTGAAACACAGAGTCAGTCGTGCCGTAAGTTCGTCACTTAATTTATTCCAGCGGTGCTCAAATATTTCGCGTCTGGCATTCGGCAGTACGTGTGTGTGTGTGTGTGTGTGTGTGTGTGTGTGTGTGTGTATGAGGTTGTTGAAAATGAGAAAGAGAGGAAATGAAAACAGAGAGTGATACAGAAAGAACTCATTGTTGTGAAATGTTGATGTGCCGTTCCGAAACTCCCGTTTTTATGCGGGCACTAGCGATCGAGCATACAAGTGACGTGTAACGTCACTGCACTATGTCCTCACTAACGTTGGTACGCCAAGGCATTCTTAGTAGGATCCCACTCTTACACACAACGCTGTGAAAGGCAAAACGTATTCATCAATATAAGAATTTGGGTCTCTGTAGTAACTTAATAAAAGAAACTAAACCGTAGCAGGTCAGAGACATATTGTTATCGAGAGTTCATAGGACCTTCATTATGGGGGTAGGCACTCATCGTCCGAACGAAGCAGCAAGGGTGAAGAATCTGCAATAAGTGAAAATAATTTAGAAGAGTAATGATTCACGAAATGTACCGAACACTATCTGGAGTTTTCAGTAGAAAATGTATCTTCCGTTGTCCAGCCAGGCAGACGATTCTACGTTTCTGTAACATATTTCGATAACTGAAATAGTAGTCTTTGCAAACTGCTTGACTTTATACATTTTCACTATCTGAGCTCTAGCTTGAACTGTGCAAAATGATACAGTCGACACCCCTGCTGCTCACACATCATCTGTTGTCAAATTTGCTCTAAGGCTTTCAAATATTAAAATTATTTGTTTGATTTTCTTTCTAGAACATTACTCTGTGTGGAAAAAGAATCATAAAAGAATATTCTCACATGTTCTCTTGTTCTCCTATAGAACATCCGCCTAATTCTGTGGCATGATGTAATGCATGTACGCGTCAAGTGAAAATTGTTTGCAGACTTTGTACTCAGCTATGCACTAAATACTTCCAAAATAATTCAAGAGTTAAACATTCTCTGACGACACCTTACTCGCGCTTTGCCAAATAACGTCGAGATATTAGTAATAAATGTAAGGCAGCCACAGACAGAATACTGAATAAATTTCGACCGTGAATAAGTAAATGGTATAGCAACATTTTTTTTTCATACATACTATGCAATCCACCATACGGTGCGTGGCGGAGGGTACCTCATACCACAACTAGCATCTTCTCTCCCTGTTCCATTCCCAAACAGAACGAGGGAAAAATGACTGCCTGTATGCCTCTGTACGAACCCTAATCTCTCTTATCTTATCTTTGTGGTCTTTCCGCGAAATGTAAGTTGGCGGCAGTAAAATTGTACTGCAGTCAGTCTCAAATGCTGGTTCTCTAAATTTCCTCAGTAGCGATTCACTAAAAGAATGCCTCCTTTCCTATAGAGACTCCCACCCAAGTTCCTGAAGCATTATCACTCGCGTGATAATAAAACCTACCAGTAACAAATCTAGCAGCCCGCCTCTGAATTGCTTCTATGTCCCCCCTCAATCCGACCTGACAGGGATCCCAAACGCTCGAGCAGTACTCAAGAATAGGTCGTATTAGTGTTTTATAAGCGGTCTCCTTTGCAGATGTACCACATCTTCCCAAAATTCTACCAATGAACCGAAGACGACTATCCGCCTTACCCACAACTGCCATTACATGCTTGTCCCACTTCATATCGCTCTGCAATGTTACGCCCAAATATTTAATCGACGTGACTGTGTCAAGCGCTACACTACTAATGGAGTATTCAAACATTACTGGATTCTTTTTCCTATTCATCTGCATTAATTTACACTTATCTATATTTAGAGTTAGCTGACATTCTTTACACCAATCACAAATCCTGTCCAAGTCATCTTGTATCCTCCTACAGTCACTCAACGACGACACCTTCCCGTACACCACAGCATCATCAGCAAACAGCCGTACATTGCTATCCACCCTATCCAAAAGATCATTTATGTAGATCGAAAACAACAGCGTACCTACCATTCTTCCCTGGGGCACTCCAGATGATACTCTCACCTCCGATGAACACTCACCATCGAGGACAACGTACTGGGTTCTATTACTTAAGAAGTCTTCGAGCCACTCACATAATTGGGAACCAATCCCATGTGCTCGTACCTTAGTTAGGAGTCTGCAGTGGGGCACCGAGTCAAACGCTTTCCGGAAGTCAAGGAATATGGCATCCGTCTGATACCCTTCATCCATGGTTCACAAGATAGCATGTGAAAAAAAGGGCGAATTGCGTTTCGCAGGAGCGATGCTTTCTAAAGCCGTGTTGACGCATGGACAGCATCTTCTCTGTCTCAAGGAAATTCATTATATTCGAACTGAGAATATGTTCGATAATCCTGCAACAAACCGATGTTAAGGATATTGGTCTGTAATTTTGAGGATCCGTCTTCTACCCTTCTTATATACAGGCGTCACCTGCGCTTTTTTCCAGTCGCTCGGGGCTTTACGTTGGGCAAGAGATTCGCGATAAATGCAAGCTAAGTAAGGAGCCAATGCAGTAGAGTACTCTCTGTAAAACCGAATTGGAATCCCATCAGGACCTGGCGATTTATTTTTTTACTTTCACATAGGTCGTTCGTTACAAATTCCTTTTCGACTGCCTTTCTTCTTTCAGTATGGCCAAAGTCTGAATCATAAGGAAGAAAGCTATTTCCATTGTCGGAAGATCGCTGTTATATTATTTCAAACAACCCTTTTGTACAAGAAAACTAAAAATGCTATAAATCATTTTAGCTAGATTCGGACGTGTGACGTGGAAATTCTCCCGCTCGTAGTCGCTAATTTTGAGAGTAACTTCTCTAACAAAAGACCCCATGGAAGCTCACTCTAATGCTATATATTATTATTATTCACGTTTGGGCCCTACTGGACCACGCGAAGTACAATCACGGGGCATTCAGTTATTTTCTTTTAGACTTTCTCTCTGCCCAAATTGTTTTCATTCTCTCGGAATGAGCTCTTTTCCTTTCATCAGACCATGTGGTTCCAGTTTTCTTTGGTTTTTCAGCTTGACCAACTACCCAGTCATGAATTTTTTGCCTAAATAACTTTCTGTCTTGAATTTCATCTTGCTATATATATATATATATATATATATATATATATATATATATATATATATATATAGCATTAGAGTGAGCTTCCATGGGGTCTTTTGTTAGAGAAGTTACTCTCAAAATTAGCGACTACGAGCGGGAGAATTTCACATTATATATATATATATATATATATATATATATATATATATATATATATATATATATATATATAATGTGAACACGGGTCAGTGTAAAGCCTGAACAAACCACATCTTTATACCAGGTGTTCTATGTTACTGGTCGATGCCCAACAGTATTGAAGAAATGCTGTCGGCCTAGCCTCTTTCGCTAAACGACGAAGTATTCTTTGTCAGCGGCACCTCTTGGCATATGTGATATATTCCTTGTCGAAACCCTTTTCCGTGAATAAGAGGTGCTGAAGTTCAGACTGTGAATGGCCGTCGTTCATCTGAGCTCTATATAAGAACATGACGAAGACAGCTTTTTTGTACACAGTATGATGAAAACTATTCACATTTAGTTTCCGGAATAATAGTTGGCTTCCTATATACACAGGATGACCAAATTTCCCGTCTGCCTGCCGCTCACTTAGTACATCCAAGATGGGTTTCTTGCTATCTCTTACCGCCGGAGCTGCCTGACTCGGCTCCTTGCGTATTCATCATTTCAGCCTTCCTCTGATAGCTTTATTTCGGTCCTGCCTTGCCTGTATAAACAGAATACCGAACCATACTCTAGACAGCACCACCATTATATCATAGTAGCATCAACATCAACCTTGATTACATTTCAACTATCACGTAAATTCATTTATTAAAAAAAAATCACAAAAAATCTTCACCAACGTGTATATTAAAACACAGTTTATTTCATCTGTTTTACTCTTAGAGACGATGGTAGAGACAACTGTCGAAAGCTCGAGAATTTCGCTGGAATTGACTTGGCTAAAGTAACGGGTATTTTATCGAAGCATACCACCGCGAAAGACTCTGAACACACGTTTATAAATTTCGATACATTCTCTTATGTATTTATGAGTTAACTGAGAGAAAGCGACCGCACCGTGTAAGTGAGAGCTGCGGCTTTCAGATTCTTTCCTTATCGCCTTGCCTTGACTAAAATGAGTCTTCTGTTGTTCCGAAGGCTCTGTTTAAGCGTGTAGTGACATCTGCTTTTCTTTGCTGTTTATTAGTTGTACAAACGATAGTTTCTCTTGCAATCGTTAATACTGCTTGTTAAATTTAGGTTTTGTTTCGCATTCGTAGAGTAAATACACTGATCAGCCAGAACACCGTGGCCACCGACTCACTATCGATATGAACCCATCCAGACAATAGCAGCGCCACATGGTGAAGAATGACTGCTAGTCAGAGACACGCACGGTGCATGTAGTATCAGAGTGCCCGCATCTCGTGGTCGTGCGGTAGCGTTCTCGCTTCCCACGCCCGGGTTCCCGGGTTCGATTCCCTGCGGGGTCAGGGATTTTCTCTGCCTCGTGATGGCTGGGTGTTGTGTGATGTCCTTAGGTTAGTTAGGTTTAAGTAGTTCTAACTTCTAGGGGACTGATGACCATAGATGTTAAGTCCCATAGTGCTCAGAGCCATTTGAACCATTTGAAGTATCAGAATGCTGCCCGTGTGTAGAATGGGGAAGGCGCGAGATCTGTCTGAGTTTCACCGAGACTCGATTGTTATGGTTCAAATGGCTCTGAGCACTATAGGACTTAACATCTTGAGGTCATCAGTCCCCTAGAACTTACAAGGGAACCTCCCTCTCGCAACCACCTCAGATTTAGTTATAAGTTGGCACAGTGGATAGGCCTTGAAAAACTGAACACAGATCAATCGAGAAAACAAAAAGAAGTTGTGTGGAACTATGACAAAAGTAAGCAAAATATACAAACTGAGTAGTCCATGTGCAAGATATGCAACATCAAGGAGGGTGTGAGCGTAAAAACGCCGTGGTCCCGTGGTTAGCGTGAGCCGCTGGGGAACTAGAGGTCCTTGGTTCAAGTCTTCCCCCGAGTGAAAAATTTTACTTTCTTTATTTTCGCAAAGTTATGATCTGTCCTTTCGTTCACTGACGTCTCTGTTCACTGTAATAAGTTTAGTGCCTGTGTTTTGCGACCGCACCGCAAAGCCGTGCGATTGTTATTGAAGTCGCGAGCTATATTTGCTGGATTCATATTGCCCACGGAATACATCTCACGTATTTGATGCACTCTCGTCCAAAGTAGTGAACAGTCAACTGCCATCCAGGGAGCCTCGTTAGCAGGTATACTCTCTCTTCCGTGTGCTGTAGTCGACTGACGTCGTGTGTTTCGATGTTTGCTTAGGTGTGGCGTCCCCATACTACGGCGCAGTTACCTCGCATCGGACGGACGGACGGACAGATAATAATTGTCTGAAAATAAAAAATTAAACTTTTTAGTCGATGGACGACTTGAACAAAAGACCTCTCGTTCCGCAGACGCTCACGCTATCACGGGACCACGGCGCTCTACAGCTCAAATTGTCCTTGATGTTGCCTATGCTGCGCATTGACTACTCACTTCGTATATTTTGCTTATTTTTTCATAGTTCCACACAACTTCTTCCTGTTTTCTCGATTCATCTGGATTCAGTTTTTCAAGACGTATCCACTGTGCCAACTTATAACTAAATCTGAGGGGGGTGCGATGGGGAGGTTCCCTTGTTAGAACTAATTAAACCTAACTAACCTAAGGACATCACATACATCCATGCCCGATGCAGGATTCGAACCTGCGACCGTAGGGGTCGCGCGGTTCCAGACTGAAGCGCCTAGAACCGCTCGGCCACAGCGGCCGGCCTTGATTGTTATGACCTGGAAGCTCGATGTGAGCATTTCCGAAACTGTGCGATTTGTCGGGTGTTCGAGGAGTGGTGTGGAGTGTGTCTTCAACACGTGACAAAACCAAGGTGAAACTACATAAAGACGTCGTGGGGTTTGGCGGCCACCCTTCTTTACAGATATCGGACGTCTTAGGCTGGGCTGACTGGTAAAACAGGAAAGGCATAAGTAACACCAGACGTTAATGCTGAAAAGAGTACATGTGTGTCCGAACACGCACTGCACCGAACACTGCTAACGATGGGCTTCCGCAGCCAACGACTCATGCATGTGCCAATGTTAACACCACAACATTGGAAACTACGACTGAAATGGGCACGTGACCATCGGCGCTTGACGTTGGGCAATACCACAGCGTTTCGTGGTCTGATGAATCCATCCCGATATTTTCTTCATCATGCCAATGGAACGGCGTGAATTCGTCGTCTTCCAGGGGAACAGCTCCTTGAAACCTGTACTGCGAGATGGAGACCACCTGGCGACGGCTCCGTTATGGTCTTTGGCACATTCACGTGGGTATACATGGTTCCAGTGGAGCTCGCGCATGGCACCATCACGGCCAAGGAGTATCGCACACTGGTTGTAGACCACGTACACCCCTTCATGACGATCATGTTTCCTGGTTGCAGTGGCATTTTTCAACAACATAATGCGCCATGCCACAATGCTAGGAGTGTGACTGAGTGGTTCGAGGAACACAGTGACGAGTTCCAGTCGATCTGCTGGCCCCCCAACTCGCCAGATCTGAATCCGATCGAACACATCTGGGATGTGACTGAACGTGGCGTCGGTGCTCATTACGGCGATTAGGTGACGTGTGTGTGTGTCTGTGTGTGTGTGTGTGTGTGTGTGTGTGTGTGTGTGGCTAAAATGGCTCTGAGCACTATGGGACTTAACTTCCAAGGTCATCAGTCCCCTAGAACTTAGAACTACTTAAACCTAACTAACCTAAGGACATCACACACATCCATGCCCGAGGCAGGATTCGAACCTGCGACCGTAGCGGCCACGCGGTTCCAGACTGTAGCGCCTTTAACCGCTTGGCCACACCGGCCGGCGTGTGTGTGTGTGTGTGTGTGTGTGTGTGTGTGTGTGTGTGTGTGTGTGTGTGCAAATATGGTGCCAGCTCCTTCCAGAAATTTACCAAGGCCTTATTACTTTCATGCCAAAACGTGTCTCCCCTGTTATCCGTTCCAAAGGTGGACATACAGACTATTAGGTAGGTGTTCATAATGTTATGGCCGATCAGTGTATCTCTACTATTTGTCTACCTGTGAGCTAACATACTAACATGGAATGGAAGCATGTGCACAAATATTATCGAAAAATCAGCACCATGCCATAAGCTGAAGAGCGTCAAATTTATCCTTTCGCAGATGTATAAAGTGTATTTCAGTACAGCGGTTACGAACTTTTAGGGGAGAAAGGATACACAGAGTACACCTAGATATCGCAAAGCAGTCAACGTATGGCCGGAAACGCTTTCCTGGGCCGTATTGACGGCACAGGACATTGTTTCATGTCGTCATTACTGCTTCAGGAATGTTTTTTCGACAGTGTATTCCTATGTGATTTCTCATCATCTAGGTGTGCTCTACGTCTCCTGAAAGTTTGTTGCCGCTGCACTGAAACACCTTCTATATACAAGTAAACTACTGACTTTCAGATAAACAAAACCACAAAACCACAAAACGAAGCATTACATAGGCGGGATTAAGGCATTTAATAGCCAGAGAGAGTAATTGAGAAATTCACAGTATTACTAATTATTACTAACTATTATAATCGTTTCTTACAAATTCTTGGAGTAAGTTTCAAGTCATGTATTTATAATACACACATTAAAAAAAAGTTTTGCGTCTCCTCGGTTCCGAGAGTTCCGGAACCTGTACAGAAAATTGGAATATAGATCAGCGTAAACATCATTTCCACCCTTTTTATGGCTCATGAAAACCACACCTCGCATGTTGTACCACCATACAACGAGATCTTCAGAGGTGGTGATCCAGATTGCTGTACATACCAATACTTCTAATACCCAGTAGCACGTCCTCTTGCATTGATGCATGCCTGTATTCATCGTGGCATACTATCCACACGTTCATTGAGGCACTGTTGGTCCAGATTGTCCCACTCCTCAACGGCGATTAGGCGTAGATCCCTCAGAGTCGTTTGTGGATCATGTCGTCCATAAACAGCCCTTTTCAATCTGTCCCAGGCATGTTCGATAGGGTTCATGTCTGGAGACCATGCTGGCCACTCTAGTTAAGTGATGTCGTTATCCTGAAGTAAATCATTCACAAGATGTGCTCAATGCGGGAGCGAATTGTCGTCCGAGAAAACGAGTGCTTCGCCAATATTCTGCTGATATGGTTGCACTACCGGTCGGAGGATGGCATTCACGTATCGTACAGCCGTTACGGCGCCTTCCATGGCCTTCAGCGGCGTACGTCGACCCCACATAATGTCACCCCAAAACAGCAGGGAACCTCCACATTGCTGCACTCGCAGGACAGTGTGTCCAAGGCGTTCAGCCTGACTGGGTTGGCCCCAAACACGTATCCGACGATTGTCTAGTTCAAGGCATATACGACACTCATCGGTGAAGAGAACGTGATGCCAATCCTGAGCAGTCCATTCGGCATGTTGTTCGACCCATCTGTACCGCGCTGCATGGTGTCATGGTTGCAAACATGGACCTCGCCATGGACGTCGGGAGTGAAGTTGCGCATCATGCAGCCCATTGCACGACGTCCTGTGGCTGCACGAAAAGCATTATTCAACATGGTGGCGTTGCTGTCAGAGATCAAATGGTTCAAATGACTCTGAGCACTATGGGACTTAATTTCTAAGGTCATCAGTCCCCTAGAACTTAGAACTACCTAAACCTAACTAACCTAAGGACATCACACACATCCATTCCTGAGGCAGGATTCGAATCTGCGACCGTAGCGGTCGCGCTGTTCCAGACTGTAGTGCCTAGAACCGCTCGGCCACCCCGGCCGGCTGCTGTCAGAGTTCCTCCGAGCCATAATCCGTCGGTAGCGGTCATCCACTGCAGTAGTATCCCTTGGGCGGCCTGAGTGAGACACGTCATCGACAGTTCCTGTCTCTCTGTATCTCCTCCTTGTCCGAACAACATGGCTTTGGTTCACTCCGAGACGCCTGGACACTTCCCTTGTTGAGAGCCCTTTCTGGCACAAAGTAACAATGCGAACGCGATCGAACCGTGGTATTGACCCTCTAGGCATGGTTGAACTACAGACAACACGAGCCGTGTACCTGCTTCCTGGTGGAATGACTGGAGCTGTTCGGCTGTCTGACTCCTCCGTCTGATAGGCGTTGCTCATGCGTGGTTGTTTGCATCTTTGGGCGGGTTTAGTGACATCTCTGAACAGTCAAAGGGACTGTGTCTGTGATACAATATCCACAGTCAACGTCGGAGTTCTGGGAACCGAGGTGATGCAAAACTTTTTTTGATGTGTTTATTTGTCAGAAAATTTTATTTCTTGTATCGCTCGATAACGAACTGCACGGTGTATTTTTAAGACTACAATATGGATTATGCGGATTTTGTAATTCCGGTAGACTTGCAATGCATCCAATTTCGCATGTGATTTTTTTCTACAATTATTATGACGCTCGTGTGACATATCGCATTGGCCGTCCGCTGTGACCGAGCATTTCTACGCGCTTCAGTCCGGAACCGTGCTGCTGCTACGGTCGCAGGTTCGAATCCTGCCTCTGGCATGGATGTGTGTGATGTCCTTAGGTTTGTTCAAAAATGGTTCAAATGGCTCTGAGCACTATGGGACTTAACATCTAAGCTCATCACTCCCCAAGAATCTAGAACTACTTAAACCTAACTAACCTAAGGACAGCATACACATCTATGCCCGAGGCAGGATTCGAACCTGCGACCGTAGCGGTCGCGCGGTTCCAGTCTGAAGCGCCTAGAATCGCTCGGCCACACCGGCCGACCTTAGGTTAGTTAGGTTTTAGTAGTTCGAAGTCTTGGAGACTGATGACCTCAGATGTTAAGTCTCTTAGTGCTTAGAGCCATTTAAACATAACGTATTCGTTACGAATCCTACCGCCTTCAGAGTTCATTTCTCGGTGCCATCTAGGATCTTAACCTTCCGCAAATTTATTCACCGCAGCAAACGGCACATGGGTAAATCAACGATCTTTGCCTTCGTCTAATATTGATCTTTTCTTTACTCGGTAGGCCCTACCACACGGGCTGATTTTGTGCTGTTGTTAACGTACGGTATTTAACTCCACCGTTGAGAAATACTGAAGCTTTCTAAGTGTACAGTCCATGCAAAATAAGGACTAAACGCAAAAAAAACTCTCTTTTATTTAGCAGCGGCTTATGCAACTACCAAAGTCACTGCAGTGTACCCCAAAAGCGTGTTGCACAGTAATTATTTCAATCCTGTTCGAGTCAGTTACACAGAAAAACTCTACACTGACCACTGTGGCGTGTATCGTGTGTCCCTCGTCTCGTATACAGCGTCTAGAGTTGGTGCGCGAAATTTCATCTTCCCTGGGGAGCTTTCTTTGTGAAAGGAAACTACCGGCCCCACTCGCGAGCAAAAGGAATCAAAGCTGTTTCTTCCTTCCATTCGCTGTGTTCACACACACACACACACACGGTACAAACGTCCAGACTGCTGCACCAGGCGCGGCTGCCGTCAAGGTGCCGGCATTTGTGTGGCGAGGGGAGTAGCAACGGAGAAGCCCCCCACCCTCGCTGCTTGTCCCTGGGCACAGCACATGGGCCATCGGCTCGCAAAATCCTGCATCCTGGCGCCTTGCCTCTCGACCGCTTGAACTGAAACGTGTCACGACTGGAAATGAGATACTGACTCTCCATCAGAAACATACTGACAGTCTTTCGCTGCTGAACATACTCTCTTGCGTTTCTCATGATTGAATTCTATTTCTTTTATTCGCTTTGAACAGCCGAATCAACATGTGGTGAGCGTACTGTAAGACCTTCAGTACACACACCATCAGATTATTTGACTTGTCGCTCTAACGAAGTGGGCGAGTGTCAGCAATATGTCTCGTGGTCTTATCGTGGCGTGTTTATCTTCTGCCGTTAGGTCACACGATAGAAATGCCACTTGCACGCTTAGAGTAGCAGATTGACGGTGACCAACTTTAAACAGAACTTGATTAATTTTCATACACATTTATTAAAATAATAACAAGCATAAAAATTACTTAACTTGGTTCTGGATGCTGTTTACAATTGACAATCTGAAGTTCCTTTGGTATTGGTACGTCAGTCTTATTCTCAGATATATCTCTGATACTTGACAAAAGTGTCTATACATTTATCTTCATGGCTATGTACAGGAATATGGTAATCTTATTAGGCGCAGACTGAAACTTGACTATAGACTGGTAGAGACGAATGTAGAACTCATACAGACTAAGGCAGACTGGTACAGACTAAGGCAGACTGGTACATACTGGTGCAGACAAATGCAGACTGGTGCAGACAACTGCAGATTGGTGCAGACAAATGCAGACTGACTAATCAGAGGTCTGTACACTCGTTATAATACCTCGTGCGTTCATGTATCACTTCACGAGTGTGATCTGTGAGGAGAAAAGGTTCTACGTTAGCAGCAATCTCATTGGCTGCGTTACATATTAATACGCGGATTGGCGAAAGCAGAATTTGGTCTGTATCTATGGCAGCACCATCTCGTAGTGCGGAGACGAATGAGCACTGCGCATGCGCTGTTGTGCTTAGCGGGGCGCGCTCTAGTGGGAAAGTTGTGTACAGGGCTATTACAAATGATGGAAGCGATTTCATAAATTCACTGTAGCTCCATTCATTGACATATGGTCACGACACACTACAGATACGTAGAAAATCTCATAAAGTTTTGTTCGGCTGAAGCCGCACTTCAGGTTTCTGCCGCCAGAGCGCTCGAGAGCGCAGTGAGACAAAATGGCGACAGGAGACGAGAAAGCGTATGTCGTGCTTGAAATGAACTCACATCAGTCAGTCATAACAGTGCAACGACACTTCAGGACGAAGTTCAACAAAGATCCACCAACTGCTAAATCTATTCGGCGATGGTATGCGCAGTTTAAAGCTTCTGGATGCCTCTGTTAGGGGAAATCAACGGGTCAGCCTGCAGTGAGCGAAGAAACGGTTGAACGCGTGCGGGCATGTTTCACGCGTAGCCCGCGGAAGTCGACGAATAAAGCAAGCAGGGAGCTAAACGTACCACAGCTAACGGTTTGGAAAATCTTACGGAAAACGCTAAAGCAGAAGCCTTACCGTTTACGATTGCTACAAGCCCTGACACCCGATGACAAAGTCAAACGCTTTGAATTTTCGGCGCGGTTGCAACAGCTCATGGAAGAGGATGCGTTCAGTGCGAAACTTGTTTTCAGTGATGAAGCAACTTTTTTTCTTAATGTGCGAATCTGCGCGGTAGAGAATCCTCACGCATTCGTGCAGCAAAGTCGCAATTCACCAAAAGTTAACGTGTTTTGTGCAATCTCACGGTTTAAAGTTTACGGCCCCTTTTTCTTCTGCGAAAAAAACGTTACAGGACACGTCTATCTGGACATGCTGGAAAATTGGCTCGTGCCGCAACTGGAGACCGACAGCGCCGACTTCATCTTTCAACAGGATGGTGCTCCACCGCACTTCCATCATGATGTTCGGCATTTCTTTAACAGGAGATTGGAAAACCGATGGATCGGTCGTGGTGGAGATCATGATCAGCAATTCATGTCATGGCCTCCACGCTCTCCCGACTTAACCCCATGCGATTTCTTTCTGTAGGGTTATGTGAAAGATTCAGTGTTTAAACCTGCTCTACCAAAAAACGTGCCAGAACTGCGAGCTCGCATCAACGATGCTTTCGAACTCATTGATGGGGCATACTGCGCCGAGTGTGAGAGGAACTTGATTATCGGCTTGATGTCTGCCGAATCACTAAAGGGGCACATATCGAACATTTGTGAATGCCTAAAAAAACTTTTTGAGTTTTTGTATGTGTGTGCAAAGCACTGTGAAAATATCTCAAATAATAAAGTTATTGTAGAGCTGTGAAATCGCTTCAATCATTTGTAATAACCCTGTAGGCGCTGACTACGCGGAACTATGTACACAACACAACAGAACATAAGAAAAATTAAAAACACCGTATTTATCAGAGTTAGTACCAGCAGCATCCGCTACGTTGCGTTGGCATCTGTTTCCGGCGGTTTTCTCCACACAATTACACAGGTACTTCACTCCAATAGAACGTTACCTTTAAAGTTCATTCAATCTGATCTGTTTTAATAGTTACGGCTAAAATACCACCAGAACGAAAGATGCTGCGGGCATAGCACGAAGAAAGGCGAGTATTTCCTGAGTGCAGCCAGGGTTGTAAAAGAAGGGAACTAGTTTTCGACTTGTCTGGCAGCTTCAAGGACATTTAAATCAAAACATCTTGATACATCCACACTTTTTTACTTGTTAGTATTAGTATACATGTCATATAATATAATTCAACGTGTCAAGTAAAGTAACATTACACACGATGTCATGTCGTATAACTTGACACGTGTCTTCATGTCACCGAACGTGGCATTTCTCATGTCATCCAATATGACACAACGTGCCATTGAAGTTCCATATGATATTGTATATTGTTTACAATGGCTGGTGAATCTTTTGGATTTTGGGCACAGGGTCATGGAGTTTAGCCCATAAATTGCAGGGTTAATTTGTAAGAAAAGGGCGAATATGTCAAGATGTTTTTGTTTAAATATCTTTGGAGCTGCTAGATAAGTCTAACGCTAGTTCCCTTCTTTTACATCCCTAGCTCTGCCCTGGAGCCGGCCGCGGTGGCCGAGCGGTTTTAGGCGCTTCAGTCCGGAACCGCGCGACTGCTTCGGTCGCAGTTTCGAATCCTGCCTCGGGCATGGATGTGTGTGATGTCCTTAGGTTAGTTAGGTTTAAGTAGTTCTAACTTCTAGGGGACTGATGACCTCAGATGTTAAGTCCCATAGTGCTCAGAGCCATTTGAACCATTTCTGACCTGGAATTTTCGTCTTTTCTGCTATGATAGGAGCATTTTCTGTTCTGCTTCCCAATTTTTATCCAGCATAATTTTTACATTAGACACATTACACCGCAATAACTTGGCGACAGATTATATCGTGACAATGGGTAAGGCTTTCACAAAGCAACAGGACGACCATTAATTAAATTTATTTTTCTACCTTCTTACAAAATTGGAAGCGATTCACACAAGTTTCAGAATTAGAAGTGGCGCGCGTAAAAATAACTCACAAAAACTGTTAGCTTTTGCGCGTAAAATTCTAATTAAGTTTGACTTTTGAAAGCGATCTTTAAATTTCAACGTAAGAATGCGTTTTTTATTTACTCGGTTTGCTCTAAGCCATTTCCGCGCGTTCAATGCACGTAAGAACGAATTTCACATTTTACATTTAGCTCGACTTTAAACCATTGCACCTCGACAGCTGACGAAGGCTATTATACAAAAAAAAATCGTTTTGACTGAACTGAAAGTATAGAAGAGGTGCGTTTCAAAATGCTCCCAGAAAAACTAGTTTTAGCACGTAAAATCCAAACAAAGTAAGATTATTTCAAACGGTTAAAACTTATCTAAGAGCAAGGTCCGATACAGGTGTGGAACAAATTTAAACTATCAGTCTCGCTCCAGTCTGGAGTTATTAAAGGCTGACTTTTTTTGTACGTAAAATCCGAACGGTGCACATACAAACGGTGTCATTAGCTGAGCATTAATTTCAGTCCAGTTAAAATCTGTATCAAACATAAGTAATCGATTCGCACGATTTTCCTGGGCGCTAGCTCAAGTTCGTCGTTGAGACCTTGCTTAATATACTGTAACATAGCTGCAGTTTAGACAGGTCTGTGAATGGCTATACAAATGGATGCAGGTCCGCCCTAAACCCAAAAGTTTCTTTATGTACGAGGGTCAGTCAATAATTAAAATTTGTCTGGGGAAAAAACTGTTAGTAGGGCAAGTTTGGTTCATTTACAGCTTTAAGTTGATTTCACTGAGATGAGACCTGATCAGCTGATGTATCAAAATTGTTTTCTTTATAACCTCAAAAATACATTTCAAAATGGCGAGTCCGCTTGAAACGTCTACGTTAGTTGAACAACGTTTTGTTATTTGTTTTTTACTTGCTGAAGGCGACAAACCAGTGAATATGTGCTGTAGAATGTCTAAAGTTTATGGTGAAGGTCGTCTGAGTTGTACAAATTTTTTCAAGTAGGTAGAGCAGTTCAAAAATGGTCGCGACTCAGTGACTAACGAACACCGTTCCGGCCGACCAGTTGCAGTTTCAACTCCCTCACTTGAAAGTCGAACTGATGACATTATTCGTGCCGACCGCCGTGTGACTGTGGAAATGATGGTTGATAAGGTTCAAGTTAGTACTGGTACAGTTCATAACATTATCTGTAACAAACTGAAGTACCTTCACCAGGAGATGATGGGTACGAAACTCATTGAAACGTTGCGACAAGACGACGCCACCACTCGGCTGATAACACGAGAAGAATTCCTGAAGCTGAAGTATCGCAAAACATGCACAAGATGGGATGGGTCCCAAAGGAGTTGACGTGGCTACACAAGGAAACGAGGTTGAGAGTGTGCACAGAGCTAAAGGAACGTTACGAAAGAGAAGGTGAGCACTTCTTCAACAAACTTTTAACTTGTGATGACACTTGGGTTCACTATTATGAGCCAGATTCAAAACGACAAAGCATGGAGCGGAAGGACACCAACTCACCTGTCAAGAGAAAATTCAAAACCCAAGCATCAGCAGCAAAAGTCATGTTGACGGTGTTTTGGATGCTGAAGGTCCAGTTTTTTGTGATTATCTCTAAGAGCAGCGTACAGTGAACTGCCAATACGATCTGATTTGCTTTCAAACAAGATGAAACCAGCCATGGGAGTGAGACGTCGTGGATCTCAGAGGAGAGGTGTGATTCTTCAGCAAGACAACACACGTCCTCATATTGCTCAACTAACCTGTGAAACCATCGACGAAATGGGCTGGGAAGTACTGCCACAGCCCCCTTACAGTTCTGATTTATCACCCAGTGATTTCCATTTTTTCGGTGCACTTAAGGAGGCATTACGTGGAAACATATTCCAGGACAACGAGGACGTGAAAAAATTTGAGGGAGATTGGTTCAGACATCACGATAAAGAGTTCTTTGCAGCCGGAATAAAAATGCTTGTAGCCCGTTGGAGCAAGTGCATAAATGTTCAAGGGGATTATGCTGAAAAGTAAAAAAAGTATTGTTTTGTAAAAATAAACGCTTTCTCCTCCAGACCAATTTCTCTCTTAATTATTGAATAATTCTCGTATATCCAATATGTTACATTTTTTGCGTTGAGGGTCAGTTGTGACTCCCTGCACAAACTGTCGATCCTCTGCAGGTCTTCCTGGATTTCGCTATAGTTTTCTAACCTTTCAACTTCTCTGTATACAACAGCAACATCTGCCAAAAGCCTCATCGAACTTCGGATGTTGTCTAATATGCTATTTGTATATATTGCGAAAATTAATGGTCTTATAACTCGCTTTGGGTACTCCCGAAGTTACTTTTACTTCTGAAGACTTCTCCTCGTCGAGAATGACATGTTGTGTTCTGTTTGCTAGAAACACTTCAATCCAGTCACACAGCTGGTTTGATATTCCGTGCGCTTGTATTTTGTTCAATAGTTGGCAGTCGGAACTGTGTCGAGCGCCTTCCGGAATTCAAGGAACACGGCATCTACATGGGCGCTTGTATCTTCGGCCTTCTGGATCACGTGGAGTGAGTTGTATTTGATACGATCGTTGTTTTCGAAACCTATTTTGATTCCCACAGAGGAGATTTTCTGTATTTCCGCTCGATTTCGAAGCGTCTTATTACTTCATCCTTAATCACTTACGGACAGTTGTCTAAATGAAATGCTTCCAAATGTATATCTTGCTGCTGTATCACAGCATCCTCTAATATATACGAAATGTGAGAGTCGAAGGTTGCAGGGAACAGCATGCGTCTTGACAAGCAGCTCTAGACACTACTACATCGCTACGACAACTAAAAAATACATTCTTACGAAATTAATTAGGCGTTCCTGTTACGTAGATAGGATACACATTTCTGCCTGTCGCTGCAAAAAAGGAAAAGATAATGAGATGGTATTCACCCCTCAGCATGGAAATCGATTTGCTGCAAGGGGAAGAATTTTCATTTCCGGCAAGGGGAGGAAAGGTGGCAGTGAAGAGCACACAGTCACAAGATTGGACGCTAATGCCCTTGGCTAATATCCACACTTTTGCAGAAAGTCGTGTGGCGCAAAAAAAAAAAAAAAGCGTTGATGCTGTTAAATTAGTACATTAGTACGTTGACCTTGATGACCATGATTTTCGCTTATCGACAGAAGTCTATATCCACATTGCTTACACAAAATACTTGTATGTCTACCAATTGTATCAATAAGAACCGACAACGCAGATAATGAGGTGGATGGTACTAGCTTTGCCGGCCGGAGTGGCCGTGCGGTTCTAGGCGCTACAGTCTGGAACCGGGCGACGACTACGGTCGCAGGTTCGAATCCTGCCTCGGGCATGGATGTGTGTGATGTCTTTAGGTTAGTTAGGTTTAATTAGTTCTAAGTTCTAGGCGACCGATGACCTCAGAAGTTAAGTCGCATAGTGCTCAGAGCCATTTGAACCATTTTTGGTACTAGCTTTACAACACGACTCTCTTGTCACTAAGCGCAGCACGAATACAAACAAGATTAGAAAATACCATCGTGCCTCCATTGACATCATTAGAGTTGTAGCTCTATAGTGGCAACAGTGGAAGGAATAAACCGTGGTCAGTTGAAATCGCCCCGATATTGGCCTGAAATAATTTAATAAATCCACGGAAACTCTAAACCGAGGTGAGGAATGCCCAAACCGGGATTTGCATCTCGTTATTTCTCCATGCGAGTCCAGCGTCTTAAACGCTGTGACTCTTCACTCTGTTGGTCAGTACTGGACATATGAGGACGATTCCGAAAGTAACGAACTTCCACTTGGATATTAAGAAAACTAACGGATTTCGCTGAACACATTTTATAGCTAAATACCGAAGCTAGCCCTTATCGTAAGTTGCTGCTGCATTACGGCACTTCCCGTAACAGTAGATGATCTGCTGTACCCCTCATTCGCAGAACTCGGCCACCATTAACCTCAACCACATTCCGTCAGTTTTGACGCTCCTCATCATTTCGTATTTGGGAAGAGGCGGTAGGATTTAGCACGGAAGGAAAACAATGCCACGGCGAACCGGAGGGAAGCCATCTGTACGACAGTTTGAGTGGGTGGTAGGGCTGTTGGCGGACTTGTAGTGCAAAACCGTACAGAATGTCCCAGAAAAGGGAGTAAATAATTTCACGACTGTCTGCGCCATGCTCAGCATGGGATGGATCACAATCCTCTCGGTGCGTATGGTCAGCCAGAGATCTACTGCTTCGGCTATGTAAATAACGTTACGAGACATGTTGTTCCCTGTGTATATGTAGAGGTATCTGAGGACCTGGCGTTGCCCTGATATGTATTTATTCCAATCTTCTATCAGTCCCTCTCCTCCCCCCCCCCTTCCCCTCTGTCCATCGCCCCCACCACTCACTCTCTCTCGATTAGCTCCTGCCCCACTGTCTGTCCATCTCCCCACGTTATCACCCCTACCTTAATAGGAGGCTGGTGGTTCTTATGACCACAGTATTCTTTCCTAGTTCATAACTAATACGCCTACTAAACTTGGTTGAAATCGTTCCAGGGGTTTACAATGAGATTTTTACCCTTGGCTTTGCCTGTGTACGCACATGTCAAATATGTCTCACACAAATTTAAACATTTAACACATTTCACACCTTGACACGCATCTGTTCACATATTTCACCTGTATCTCTTGCGAATTTCCCCCTGCAGTTTCATTTCAACGCCGCTCAATGGTTATGGTGTTTTATCTTCTGAACTATGTGTCGTACAATGATATGCTTTTGTAGGTACATTCAGCAACATACGTGATACGTGGCAGTTTTCACCCATCTCAGTGTTTATGACATATCTCCTGAACTATGTGACAGTTTTGTTGCATGAACAGTGATGTAGTAAACTTTTTCGCTTTCATGGGGTGGGGGTTGTCAACGAGAATAACTTTCATAAAGGTTTGAAATTATGTGTAAAGTTTGTTACAAGTCACAAAGAGCTCTCATTCTCAAGTACTGGCTAAGTAAGGCATGGGTATTCACGCATTATTTGCTATACTACTTCTTCTCCCCAACCCAAACCCCTTCGATACATAGGTAGCCTATGTGTTCCGTCAGGGTATGATCATATACATATATACTATTTCGCACACATTTTATATACGTATATATACAGGGTGGTCCATTGATAGTGACCGGGTCTTGTATCTCACGAAATAAGCATCAAACGAAAAAACTACAAAAAACGAAACTCGCCTAGCTTGAAGGAGGAAACCAGATGGCGCTATGGTTGGCCCCCTAGATGGCGCTGCCACGGGTCAAACGGATATCAACTGCGTTTTTTTAAATAGGAACCCCCATTTTTAAATCACATATTCGTGTAGTATGTAAAGAAATATGAATGTTTTAGTTGGACCACTTTTTTCGCTTTGCGATAGTGGCGCTGTAATATGTAATAGTCACACACACACACACACACACACACACACACACACACACATATATATATGCTCAGTGTTATTTATCGTGTGGGATTAGTTTGTGACTATTCCGTTGTCAGTTTCCCTGAGGAAGCCGGTGGTCTGGCTGTATTGATTATGTAGCTGTCAGAACGAGTCAGAATTGCCCTGATACAGTGGTTCGCTGACCTAGGTTTGTGGGTGTTTTTCAGTTTCATCTCCCATACGCCTTCAGTTTTCCCTACAAGAACGTGCGGTCTAATCGTACTTTCCTAGGTTAGACGGGGTAGTAACTAGGAACCAAATGAGGGCTGTATGGGAAGGATCGAACAATTCCCATATTAAACTTGCCACGATGTCTCCAAGTTTCGTCGTATTGTGTCGACGACTGCTGTGCGGCGGCAGGACCAGACTGGAACTCAAACGTTTTCACGTTATGTTCACAGCTTTTAACGTTTCACCCCACATTATTGAATTTACTGTAGTACCTCAAATGATAAACTGAAGCAGAATTTTTTTTAAGGAAGTTGTTGTAACTTTCTTCGTGGAAAACGTTTGGTAATACTTCACATTTTTTCATGGTCAACTAGGATGAACCAACTTCATTTTTTAATACAAGGTGATACAGAATAACGGGAATGTTTTAAATGAGCCGGCCGGTGTGGCCGTGCGGTTCTAGGCGCTTCAGTCTGGAACCGCGTGACCGCTCCGGTCGCAGGTTCGAATCCTGCCTCGGGCATGGATGTGTGTCATGTGGTTCAAATGGCTCTGAGCACTATGGGACTTAACATCTGTGGTCATCAGTCCCCTACAACTTAGAACTACTCAAACCTAACTAACCTAAGGACGTCACACACATCCATGCCCGAGGCAGGATTCGAACCTGCGACCCTCGCGGTCAGGCGGTTCCAGACTGAAGCGCCTAGAACCGCACGGCCACACCGGCCGGCCTGTGTGTGATGACCTTAGGTTAGTTAGGTTTAATTAGTTCTAAGTTCTAAGGGACTGATGACCATAGATGTTTAGTCCCATAGTGCTCACCGCCACCTGAACCATTTTTTGTTTTAAATGAGTAATGGCAACCATGGGCATGTGGCAGCACTGCGGGTGCGTGACAGTTAGCGAATAAACAGTCCGCCATTTCAGTAATCGTGGATCAATGGAATGGACAACAGCGTGCGTTAGCCATAAAAATGTTTTATAAAAACATTGATAGTTTGGTAGTTTCGACGTTTTATATGTCATGATGCCGTTCCGTCGAAACACGCGATAAAATATTGGATTAATAACTTTGAACTGCATCTGCTCTCAAGAAGAAACCAACAGGAAGACCAAGAAATGTGCGTTCTCCAGCGAACATTGTTGTTGTAGGCGAGTCTGTCTTACGGAGCCCACGGCGTTCGATTCGTAAGCAAGCAGCAGTGGTTGGAATGTCCTGGGAGAGTGTTCGCAGAATTCTTCATCTTGATTTAAACTTTAGTCCGCACTAACAACAGATGGTGCAACAACTGAAGGACAACGATTACCGGTTATGATTAGGATTCTGTCAATGAATGATAACAACAATAAACAATGACGATGAATTTCTAAACAAATTGTGGATGTCAGATGAGGCACATTTTCATCTCACAGGTTATGTGAATAAATAGAATTACCGTTACTGGGCAAACACAAATCCTAATGACGTTCATGAGCGCCCTTTACACGCTAGTAAAGTGACAGTATGATATGGTGTTTTATCACATGGGATTATCGGACCGCATTTTTTCGCAAATGAACAGGGAAACACAATAACTGTCAATACCGATCGTTATGTGTAGATGTTACGAACTTTCGTTACACCTGCATTGAACAACTTTCCAAACGTTCAAGAAGCCTGGTTTCAACAGAACGGAGCGACATCCCACACTGCACGGCAATCAATGGCATATGTGCGAGAATTGTTTGGCAACCATGTGATCTCACGATTCGGTAACATTCCCTGGCCCCCTAGATCGCCAGATTTATCCGTTTGTGATTTTTTCTTGTGGGGCTATCTCAAGAGCAAAGTCTACACGACTTGACCAAGAATCCTGGATGAGTTAAAACAGAGAATTCGGGATCAAATCACAGCATCCCAGCTGAGATGTTGTAGCGGTCAGTGAGGAATCTCAACAGCAGATTTCGCGAATGTATTGGCACACGAGGACGTCATCTAAAGGACGTAACGATAAATGCCATCAATGTTTCGTAAATGGAAAAGTCGTAAGCTTTCAGTTATATGAATGCAATTTCTTTCCTTGTGGAAATGTTCCAGTTTTTCTGTGTCACGCTGTATTTTGTGTCGACATTCACAAACGGTTCCCATATATCGTACATATCCTATATACCTATAGCGATGTTAATGATTTTTTCGTGTGCCTAATTGACCTTGTACAAATCTTTCTGTTGGGTGCCACTTCGACGATTTGTGTGTAACTAATCTACTCCAGCCGAGGAAAAGCGACCTACAGCTGTGTATTGGAATCCAAATTACGTGTCGTTCCTGGCAACTCTTCACATTGTTGAGAAACGGAGACTTGACCAAAAGCCAGCATGAAAACTCGCGTTGTCCGACCGGGATTCGATCCCGCACCGCCTCAGCATGCGCTTCACCACTAGACTACCTCACCCATCGACTTAATTGATCAAAACTTTGACATCGTCTACTACTGATGAGGGAATGTGTGAGAGAACCCTTTGCGCGTGTGTTAACGTCTTCAGAAAGAAACTTCGACACTCAAAGAGCGTAAAATGTGCAATATCTGTAGCTGTCACTTACAAAACTTCCCATGGTATATGAGAAGAACTTTCCACAATATTGCAGTTTTCAGCCTTTTATTTTATATATGTTGTCCGTACATTTTTTCACAAGTTCATAGATGATTAAAGAACGTCGACCACTCCTTGCCTCTTCACACGCATCAACTCCGTC
Organism: Schistocerca cancellata; assembly: GCF_023864275.1. Lineage (NCBI taxonomy): Eukaryota > Metazoa > Arthropoda > Insecta > Orthoptera > Acrididae > Schistocerca > Schistocerca cancellata. The sequence goes on from NC_064629.1 coordinate 151,798,884, forward strand.
CGCCACAAAACAGGCGACAACGAAGTCTCGCAACACCATCGCTCATAGTGAGGGACATCCCAAACCTGCAACTATAGATTTAAGATCGAAGAAATCCAAGTAAATTTTACGCTGAGCTTTTTCCTTATTTTGAAAGGAACGACAGTAATCGAAGTTCATCATCAGTCGCAGAATGTAAAGAGGATGATCCTTCGTTTACAACAGTTAAAAAAATGGTGCCTTAAATTAGATGTGAGAGCATTTCTCTATAAAATAATTCCCGTTAAGGATGTCCCAAAACCACAACCACAGACTTACGAGGGCGTGCTAAAATGTAATGCACAATTTTTCTAAAAATAAAACAAACGTTATTAACATTGTACATAATTATTTTTATGTCTGCATATTTTCAGCCGTCTGCTGCTAGTGGTCTCTGATACTAGTGTGTAAGATGGCGATGTGTAACTACGAGCCGACGGAGTGGCCGTGAGGTTCTAGCCGCTACAGTCTGGAACCGCGTGACCGCTACGGTCGCAGGTTCGAAACCTGCCTCGGGCATGGATGTGTGTGATGTCCTTAGGTTAGTTATATTTAAGTAGTTCTAAGTTCTAGGAGACTGATGACCGCAGCAGTTAAGTCCCATAGTGCTCAGAGCCATTTGAACCATTTTTTTTTTTTTGTTTTTGGATTTTTTCAGGATTCCAATACACGATATTATTTTCTACTCTTTTGTCTACAAATAAATAAGGCAACACTTTTTTTTTCAGAAAGCAGGTTGGTTTTATTCAGGATTCCAATACACGATATTATTTTCTACTCTTTTGTCTACAAATACCTATTTTTCAACATAATCCCCGTTTAATGCGACGGCCTTACACCATATTACTGGGAGTGGGGTGGGAGGGGGGGAGGTTGTACGCCCACATGGTACCACTCTACTGGCCTTCAATTTTCAGAGAGTAGCACAAGACACTTCAGAGTTGATTGTTGCGCCGTCTGAGAGGACATCAAAGAGAATAAACCCTACAGACTCCCAGAAGACTGTATGATATTGCAGTGTCTGCGTTATTCTGAATTACGATGCAAAGTAATTGCACCGTTTTTTCAGAATAACACAGACACTGCAATATCGTATTTATCCGCGGACACCGGGCAAGCTACATCCAAGTAAAATATCTCACTTGTACGGGAACATACTTAATGGATGTGCGAGTACAGGTTGCAGACACATGGCTGACGACATATGGAAGTTTGGGTTTAGCCGTTGTGTCGTGCTCGGATAGCCAAATGATAAGAGCGGCCGCTCGCGCTAACGGGAAAGCGGGTTCGAGTTCCGATCCGGCACAAATTTTCATCGTTGTTATTCCATTCGCAATTGCGAATACATTTAATGTATCGCCATAACTTTACCAGCTGAGTGTGCGTCTTTCAACTTTTTCTTCAGATTGGAGGTGGTGTGGCGTCACTACATGGATTGCCGTTTTGCTTACAGTTCGAACCCATGCTACATCGCCTGTGATGATGTTTGACAAAAATTGTCACGATCAGTCACGTAAGGGGCAAAAATTCCTCACAAGTGGTCCTTCGTTGCTTTTTATGGTCTTCTGTTAGGCGGCGAGGAACCCAGCTGCCACACACCTTTCAGTACCGCACTTGGTGGAAGAATGTGTCAGCACTGTCAACGGAGATGTCCAATTGTGCAATGAGGTGTTCGTTGGTGATCCGGTGATTACCTCGAATGAGAGTGTCCGCACGTTCCAACATTGCAGCAGTCCCAGCTGTGTGCGGCGGACCGACACACGGGAGATCGTTCAAGTTTGCAGTGACACTGTTGTGACGGTGACAGACGCGTCCTCCAACAGCTCACCGTGGTTTTGTTCACTTCCAGGTCTACGTAGACATTCTGCAAACGCCTATAAATATCTGCGATTCTCTGGTTTTGCGCCAAAACAAACTCGATGACAACTCCCTCGTTGGAACGCGTCTCCGTTACCGACGGCATTTTGAAGGTTACGTATAGCGCCGCCATCTATCGGAACTTCATGAAACTATAGGGACTGAAGCGAGAAATTGTGCGAAAAGTAAAATTGGGTAGCGTTACTTATTGAACAGCCCTCGTATATCGGTGCGTGACAAACAGTGTGCTCTAATCTAGTTTCGAATTCGAAGAGTTTCGTGCACACGTGAAGCATACTCTCCTTCAGCATGACTATGCGAGACCAGACACGAGCGCTGTAACATGCAACAGTCCAGCGCTTTGGTTTCACTGTCATCTGATCATCCCCCATACAATCCCGCCTTGGCTCCATCCCATTTTCATCTGTTTCCAAAACGCCTTCGAGGACTTCATTTTAATAGTGATGAAGCGGTGCAAGCAGAGTTGAGGTTGGGACTCCGTCAACAAAGTCAAACATTGTGTAGTGACGGTATGAGCAAACTGGTATCTCGTTGAGAGAAATGTGTTCGTCATAAGGGTGACTATGATGAGAAATAAATATGTAGACAGAAAAACAATGATGTAGAACGTTAATAACGTTTGTTTTACGTAAAAATCATTAAGCGAACGGTGGTTGAAACTGTATAAAGGAGTTGACCTCACACGTTAAACAGAAGAATGATTATGTTATGCTTTATCTGAATAATTAACTATGAGAAAGGTTTGTAGATGTAGGTGCTGCATTTGTCAAACACTGACCAAAATCAAAAGAGAAAACCAGTTACCCAGGAATATTTGTGCTGTAATATTTGTGCTACATAAAAACGAATCCATCTCATACTGTGCAATGATTTTAGTACAGATGGTACGTAGGTAAAATTGTGTTTTCCTAGTGGAAAAACGACTATATTTATTAATTAGTTAGCAAAAAGTAAATAATATCGGGTGAAAACTACACAAGTCTTCTGGACCAACTGGATGAAAACTTGTGATACAAGATGCCTTATTTATTATTCGAGTCAGAAAACAAATACAATATATGGTAATTACCACAACAAACAAATGAAAGAAAAAATTACCAAGCTAAAGTGCTCAGGTAAAAAACCCTACAATTTTAACCGCACCCAGTATCGCAAGCAGGATATTTTCTTCCGCGCAAGATGCTGTTGACAATCCAGTTGGTGCTCCATGGTCTGTGCTTCTCCGCAGCCACAGATGGTCGTATCCATACGAAGGTGTTATTTCTCTGGGCTATTCCTGGATCTTCTAACTCCAGAGGGAAGAAAAATGAGTGACATCCAAGTGATCCAGTTCTGTCCATGCTCAGGTGGGAGCTGTTACCCACTCGAGAGGCCAGATAGAGTTTTTCTCAGGTCGAGAGATCCACAGCTGTTTTCTTTCTGTAGTTGCTGTTGTTTACGACACTAAAGTTGACTTGAAGAAACTTATACTGGAATTCAGCTTTGGGTCTGTTGGAACGTGGCCACGTAGTGAATGATTTACCTAATGAGCCTGATTTCTACTTTACGCGTCGGCTGCTACTTCAACGCGAATATCTGGTGGCGCCATATCAGCGAGTTGGTAAAGTTTTACAAGTGTCGTAGGTTTGAGACAACATGTAATGAGCATACATGTTTCGTTCATCGTCATGTCCATTATGGTCGAGACAATGCTTTGCTTGAAACAAAAAATACTGGTTTTACAGGACAGTTGCCCATTCCGGAATAGGTCCTTGGTGACGGTAAATTTAAGATACACTATATGATAAAAAGTATGCTGAAAATGACTTACAATTTCATGGCGCCCTCCATCGGTAATGCTGGAATTCAATATGGTGTTGGCCCACCCTTAGCCTTGATGACAGCTTCCACTCTCGCAGGCATACGTTCATTTAGATGCTGGAATGTTTCTTGGGGGATGGCAGCCCATTCTTCACGGAATGCACGGAATGCTGCACTGAGGAGAAGTATCGATGTCGGTCGGTGAGGCCTGGCACGAAGTCGGCGTTCCAAAACATCCCAAAGGTGTTCCGTAGGATTCAGGTCACAACCCTGTGCAGGCCAGTCCATTACTGAGATGTTATTGTCATGTAACTACTCCACCACTGGACGTGCATTATGAACAGGTGCTCGATCGTGTTGAAAGATGCAGTCGCCATCCCCGAAATGCACTTCAACAGTGGGAAGCAAGAAGGTGCTTAAAACATCAATGTAGGCCTGTGCTGTGATAGTGCCACGCAAAACAACAAGGGGTGCAAGCCCCTCCATGAAAAATGCGACCACACCATGACACCACGGCCTCCGAATTTTACTGTTAGCGCTACACACGCTGGCAGATGACGTTCACAGAGCATTCGCTATACTCACACCCTGACAGCGTATAGCCACATTGTGTACCATGATTCGGCACTCCACACAACGTTTTTCCACTGTTCAGTCGTCCAATGTTTACGCTCCTTACACCAAGAGAGGCGTCGTTTGACATTTACCGATGTGATGTGTGGCTTATGAGCAGCCGCTCAACCATGAAATCCAAGTTTTCTCATCTCCTGCCTAACTGTCATAGTACTTGTAGTGGATTCTGATGCAGTTAGGAATTTCTGTGTGATGGTCTGGATATATGTCTGTCTATTACACATTACGATCCTGCCCAAGGCGGTCTCTGTCAGTCGACAGACGAGGTCGACCAGTACGCTTTAGTGGTGTTCGTGTCCCTTCACGTTTCCACTTCACTATCACATAGGAAATAGTGGACCTAGGGATATTTAGGAGTGTGGAAATCTAGCGCACAGACGTATGACACAAGTGACACGCAAGTGATCACCAGGGCACGTTCGAAGTCCGTGAGTTCCGCGGAGCGGCCCATTCTGCTCCCTCACGATGTCTAATGACTGCTCGGGTCACTTGTATGGAGTACCTAGCAGTAGGTGGCAGCACAATGCACATAATATTAAAAACGGATGTTTTGGGGGTGTCCGGATACCTTTGATCACATAGTGTATTTAAAGTACGAATTGTCGGAAAATATCGCTTAACCACCACACCTGGCAGTTTCTGACCCATTCTTATCCCCATACGTAAATAAACTTGTGGCTGAAAATCGTTTTAAGTCGACTGAAAGGGGATGGTTTTCGCTTATATTTAAATATTCTAGAATCACATTTTGGGTTTGCATTTTACCAATTGAAACAACACTGAGGACTAGAGCTAAAAATAGGTGTATGTTTACCTTAAAGTTACAGTCGCTCAGAGCCAGGACGGAAGTTTTCACCATATCTTGGAAGTGATTGGTTAGTTTGTAACGAGGAAGGACATATTTTTGCTTCTACGTCTTTTCTGTAAGGGCGTGCCTTTCTCTGAAAAAATGCTCCATTCTGGAGGGAGTTCCGGAGAAGTCGTTAATAATCGCCAGAGGTTGTAATTTGTAACCGGTCCCCTTCTTCCTTTAAACGAGCCACCGTTTATGGAGACGAAAAACAATCTGCAGTGGCACTTCTCCACAAAAGACACGAGGCTGTAGCGAGAACAATTACGTCGTCTTTCCTTATTCTCCCCTTTCATCCCCTGTCGTCTCCAGACGCTGGAAAATTGATCAGAAGCGCTTTTGTAGCGACTGAGGCGTCTTAAAGGCGACTTCCTTGATACAAGAAGTCTCTGGCGCCGCAGGCAACGCGTCAGTCTGACGAGGCAGTCGCTTCACCTAGCACCCGCCGTGTTCCCAGCGCCCGACGATTCGTCTTTCTTAGTGGCTCTCAACAAGCTACCCGTGGCGACAAAGAACACCAATTTCTTCGCTTCCTGAGATAAAAAAGTGAGAAACTAGAAAAGAAGAACGTGACACCAATAAGGAAACAAAATGAGAGCTAAACAGTTCCAACAACATGAAATCTGAAGCACTTGAGAAAAAATTTCTGTGTGCGCAGTTCGGGTCCGCGATATAGATTTTTCATCAAAACCTCGAGATTAAATCATAACAGATTGTCGTGTTAATGTGTCGTTTGACTATCGGTCCCATAATACGACGGTGACAAGGAGTGCATTAAACGTATTCACAATTGCGATTATGGACAACCATCGGCTGTAGAATGGAACGACGACAATGAAAATTTGTGCCAGACCGGGACCTGAATTCAGATTTCCCGCTTCGCGTGACCGTTCACCTTACTTTTTGCTGTCCGAGCGCGACTCACGGCTAAACTTCCATATGTCGTCAACTGTGTGTCTACAACCTATACTCGTACATCCATTTTGTATATTCCAGTACAGGTGAGACATTTTACTTGAAAGTCGCTTGCCCGTTGTCGGTGGATAAATACGATGTTGCAGTGCCTTTGTTATTCTGAATTACGATGCGAAGTTCCCTTGGATATCGTAATTCAGAATAACACAGGCACTGCAATATCGGGCAAGCGACTTTCGAGCAATATGCCTTACCTGCACGGGAATATACAAATTGGACGTACGGCTACAGTTTGTAGACGCATAGTTGACGACATAGGAAAGTTTGGATCTGGCCGTGAGTCGTGTTCGGATAGCCAAACGGTAAGGCGACCGCTCGCGACAAGCGAAATCCGGGTTCGCTGTCGGCTACAAATTCTTATTGTCGTCATCCCATTCTACAGCTGATGGTTGTCAGTATTCGCAATTTCGAATGCAGTTAATGTATTTCGTAACGGCTGTATTCACCGCAGTTCCTGTTTCTTTGGACGTGCATTCATGTCCAAAGGAACTTTGCATCGTAAATCAGAACAACACAGGAACTGCAATCATATTGTTACAAAGAGTGGTATAACGGTTACAGATTAGACGAATCACTAGTCTGGACTAACGCTGGCGGCTGTATGCCACAATCGCTTTTCCTTTTCGACGCTGCTTAACTTTGGCATTCCCTCGGCACTGGACTTTTTAGTATTGCTTTCGATGTGAGTTTTCCTCTGACTAGCGTTTTCTGTTTTGTTGATTCACGAGTCCGTAGCGTTTTGTTTAGCATGGTGGTATTCCGGTTGCTATGGGTTGATTTAGCGATTGTCATTTTTTATTTGTAGTTCACTGTTGCTGTTTGAGTTTACATATGTCATTTTGTCATTGGCAGGTGAGTGGAACTGTTGTTGTTGTTGTTGTTGTTGTGGTCTTCAGTCCTGAGACTGGTTTGATGCAGCTCTCCATGCTACTCTGTCCTGTGCAAGCTTCTTCATCTTCCAGTACCTACTGCAACCTACATCCTTCTGAATCTGCTTAGTGTATTCGTCTCTTGGTCTCCCTCTACGATTTTTACCCTCCACGCTGCCCTCCAATGCTAAATTTGTGATCCCATGATGCCTCAGAACATGTCCTACCAACCGGTCCCTTCTTCTTGTCAAGTTGTGCCACAAACTACTCTTCTCCCCAATTCTATTCAATACCTTCTCATTAGTTATGTGATCTACCCATCTAATCTTCAGCATTCTTCTGTGGCACCACATTTAGAAAGCTTCTATTCTCTTCTTGTCCAAACTACACTCCTGGAAATTGAAATAAGAACACCGTGAATTCATTGTCCCAGGAAGGGGAAACTTTATTGACACATTCCTGGGGTCAGATACATCACATGATCACACTGACAGAACCACAGGCACATAGACACAGGCAACAGAGCATGCACAATGTCGGCACTAGTACAGTGTATATCCACCTTTCGCAGCAATGCAGGCTACTATTCTCCCATGGAAACGATCGTAGAGATGCTGGATGTAGTCCTGTGGAACGGCTTGCCATGCCATTTCCACCTGGCGCCTCAGTTGGACCAGCGTTCGTGCTGGACGTGCAGACCGCGTGAGACGACGCTTCATCCAGTCCCAAACATGCTCAATGGGGGACAGATCCGGAGATCTTGCTGGCCAGGGTAGTTGACTTACACCTTCTAGAGCACGTTGGGTGGCACGGGATACATGCGGACGTGCATTGTCCTGTTGGAACAGCAAGTTCCCTTGCCGGTCTAGGAATGGTAGAACGATGGGTTCGATGACGGTTTGGATGTACCGTGCACTATTCAGTGTCCCCTCGACGATCACCAGTGGTGTACGGCCAGTGTAGGAGATCGCTCCCCACACCATGATGCCGGGTGTTGGCCCTGTGTGCCTCGGTCGTATGCAGTCCTGATTGTGGCGCTCACCTGCACGGCGCCAAACACGCATACGACCATCATTGGCACCAAGGCAGAAGCGACTCTCATCGCTGAAGACGACACGTCTCCATTCGTCCCTCCATTCACGCCTGTCGCGACACCACTGGAGGCGGGCTGCACGATGCTGGGGCGTGAGCGGAAGACGGCCTAACGGTGTGCGGGACCGTAGCCCAGCTTCATGGAGACGGTTGCGAACGGTCCTCGCCGATACCCCAGGAGCAACAGTGTTCCTAATTTGCTGGGAAGTGGCGGTGCGGTCCCCTACGGCACTGCGTAGGATCCTACGGTCTTGGCGTGCATCCGTGCGTCGCTGCGGTCCGGTCCCAGGTCGACGGGCACGTGCACCTTCCGCCGACCACTGGCGACAACATCGATGTACTGTGGAGACCTCACGCCCCACGTGTTGAGCAATTCGGCGGTACGTCCACCCGGCCTCCCGCATGCCCACTATACGCCCTCGCTCAAAGTCCGTCAACTGCACATACGGTTCACGTCCACGCTGTCGCGGCATGCTACCAGTGTTAAAGACTGCGATGGAGCTCCGTATGCCACGGCAAACTGGCTGACACTGACGGCGGCGGTGCACAAATGCTGCGCAGCTAGCGCCATTCGACGGCCAACACCGCGGTTCCTGGTGTGTCCGCTGTGCCGTGCGTGTGATCATTGCTTGTACAGCCCTCTCGCAGTGTCCGGAGCTAGTATGGTGGGTCTGACACACCGGTGTCAATGTGTTCTTTTTTCCATTTCCAGGAGTGTATTTATCGTTCACGTTTCACTTACATACAAGGCTACAGTCCATACAAATACTTCCAGAAACGACTTCCTGACACTTAAATCTATACTCGATGTTAACAAATTTCTCTTCTTCAGGAAAGCTTTCCTTGCCATTGCCTTGCCTCACGTGTTCCACCATTTCTACGGAATCCAAACTGATCTTCCCCGAGGCCGGCTTCTACCAGTTTTTCCATTCGTCTGTAAAGAATTCGCGTTAGTATTTTGCAGCTGTGGATGCTACAAAATGGAATATCGAGTGGAGACATCGGAATATTTCCGGCATATGCTTCTGTTTGAGTTCAATAGAAGGGTGACAGCAGCGGAGGCAGCCTGAAACATTTGCGCCGTATATGGAGATAACGTCACTGGACAGAGTAGAACAAGAAAATGGTTTTCTCGTTTTAAGGAGGATCGTTTTGACATTAGTAACTCTCCATGTTCAGGAAGACCTTCGAAGTTTGATGGAGATCGCTTTAACGCGTTAGTTCACAATGATGCACGTCAGTGTACTCGAGAACTGGCAAATGTTATGAACTGTGATCATTCCACCATCGTGCTACGTTTGTTTGCAGTGGGGAAGGTTCAAAAATCGTGTATACGGGAACCACATGCTCTAAACCAAAATCACAAAAATCCGCTGGTGGCCATATGTGCATCTCTGCTTGATTATCATCAATTGTCTCGTGAACAACACTGACCATTCCTATCCTGTATCGTTACTAGTGACGAGAAATGGTGTCTTTATGCTAACATAGGGAAACGGACGGAATGATTGAGCCCAAACATAGCAGCTACTCCCCGTTCAATGACCTGCGAGCATCCACAAAAAATAATGTTGTACATCCTTTGGCACAGCGATAGTGTAGTGTATCATAAATTGCTTCCACGAGGTCTAACCATCATTGCTGACATTTATTGTCAACAACTGAGACGTATTGCAGACACAATCCAAGAACAACGACTAGGAAGACTGCGTCAAATGATGCTACTCCACACTAACACTCGTCTGCATTCTGCTAGACTGATTAAAAACACTATACAGGACTCGGGTTGGGAAGTTATTCCGCACCCACCTTATTCATCTGATCTTGCACCCTCAGATTTTCACCTTTTCCGCTCTCTATCGAACGACCTTCAAAGAACTTCCTTTCCTAATGAAAATGCCCTGTGAACATGGCTCGAGAAGTCCTCTTCTCAAAACCACGTGATTTCTACAATCGCGGAATCCAGCAGTTACCCCAGCGTTGGCAGGCTGTTTTAAGTATTGAAGAAGAATATATTATTGATGACTAAAGTTTCTGTTATCTGTATCTGCTGTGACACCCAAAGCCATATCCTAGCTAAACGTGATTCCATGCTACACCATTTACACAAACCTAATTCCTAACAATCACGGGTATACGCCTACATTGGAGTGATGACATCACTGGAGAGAAACACGTACATACATGTTTTATCCGCTGTGGGCGCAACCACTGTTTACTTGTTATTAGTCTCGTAATTATTAGCAATTCAAATCTGACGGCACTTCGACCCGCAAGAAAGTTCAAATGGTTCAAATGGCTCTGAGCACTATGCGACTTAACTTCTGAGGTCATCAGTCGCCTAGAACTTAGAACTAATTAAACCTAACTAACCTAAGGACATCACACACATCCATGCCCGAGGCAGGATTCAAACCTGCGACCGCAGCGGTCGCTCAGTTGCAGACTGTAGCGCCTAGAACCGCACGGCCACGCCGACCGGCAAGAAAGTTCAACCGACGAGTGCAAACATAATGAGATTTTCACTCTGCAACGGAGTGTGCGCTGATATCAAACTTCCTGGCAGATTAAAACTGTGTGCCGGACCGAGACTCGAATTCGGGACCTTTGCCTTTCGCGGGCAAGTGCTCTACCATCTGAGCTACCCAAGCACGATTCACGCCCTGTCCTCACAGCTTTACTTCCGCCCGTACGTCGTCTCCTACTTTCCAAACTTCACAGAAGCTCTCCTGCTAGGTTCGCAAACAATCGCAATATATAATTTTTTACATTTGATGTTATACGCACGTCCTGAAGTTGCAGATGGACAAATGTCGATTTTGAGTAAGCTATTTTACTGTCTGTAGTAATTGGATGAAATAATTTTTTAGTGACGTTTTAAAGCTGTTTGATAATGTGCTGTTGCACTTAAAATGTGTATTTTATTATTTCGTAGTTGTAGAAATTCAAGCTTGACATCTATTTGGTGACTGCGTGAAATCGGTTTGTTCATTTAGTATACTGTAGGGATATCCTTGGTGTGAATCCACATTTTAAATTCCACCAAAATATCCATGATACGACCTTTTGGGATTTTGTGCAGGATTTCTAATGAGTTTTCAGTGTTTTAATAAAACTTATGGCGAAACTGAAGATTTTATTTTTTTACGCTGCTCTAAGTTTACAACATTTATTTTATATTTTCTCTCTGAATGTAACGCTATCTCAGTCACGAAAACTTTGCTGGCAAAGAACACAGCTTCAATAAAAATGCTAATCTGATATTATTTTACCATAACTTTCTTTGTATGCAGCTTCCGAAATCTTCTCTTTCTTCATTCTCTTCCTGTCTCTCTCGTAAAATGCCCTTTCCAGCTGCATTAAAAATGAGTTCTGTGTCAATAATCACAACTGGATTGAGCCATCAGAAGTCTAGTGCTCCTGTTTGACATTCAGCTGAGCGCTTTGCCGTGGGAACATGAGCCGAGGCTGCCGAACCAATATTTAAATCCGATAGTAACGCTTAAAGGAAGCTGCTGGAAATCCGAGAATATCATTTCGTCTCTAAGTAAACAGGGTTCCTGAAGAGGGCGTCCTCTTTCAGCGCAAGATGGAAGAGGGCTCAGGGATGCAACACAATACCAACGCCCCTGGGAGAAAGCACACGAGCTGGGCCTAAAAGGACAATTCGGTTAGGAATGACTCCCACATACAGGATCTCGATTTATCATTTTTGTGTAAATATAACACCTTACTGTGACAAAAATATGAAAACAAATGAAGATTGTTATGAGTTGGAATCGAGAATGTACTTTTGTCAGTTTGCACGTAACTTCGGCTTTAACAGGTAAACTTATAACTTTACTTCCATTTCTAAAATTATATGAGTGCACCCATAATGCAATTCGGTGGCATATCTTCTCCTATCAAGTCCTCTATTCGTACCTTAAGACTGGATAGTTTTTCATTTATCAGAACTGCCGATAGATGACGTACAGGTGCTTCCAAATCAAAAGATAAATTATTGCAGACTGGATGTTATAGCATAGCTAAACTGTATTTCGTGCTGTAAGATGTGAAAGAAACTTTTCAAGGAGGAATAAAGCATAAGTTGCAGACTCGGACTGCATGAGATCGGAGGACTGAATTATATTTTTCGTAGATTACCTGTACTAGTTCCGTCAAGTACCGGGATTGTTTCCTCTAACTGTCTTCTTCTACCCAGATACTGCATAGAGCATGCTAGTGCTCAGATTTCACTGTCCTCATTGGCAATTGAACTGTCAAGTTTAACAAAAGGAGTGAGTGATAAGAAAATTGACCAGTACATACGAAAGCGCATTTTTAATCTTATAGAAGCCAAGAAATTTACTGGTGACATATGATTTCGGGCAATTTTTTTTAAAACTGTGTCTCGTAGATCACTGCCTATGTCGTTGCTTTGTTTATAAAATGTGGATAGCCAAGAAGTAGTTCACAACATTAAAACAGAACACTTAACCATCGCGCTCATCTCGTTATCACTCGAATAACGTGAATGATAGTTTTGAAAATGTATCTAAGTATAATGAAAACGAGTAGTATATTTATATTGCAATCAACAGAGAGCTATTAGCATTCTCTCTGTTACCTTCAGATTTTCGTATTTTATCGACAACGAGCTTCAGTCTATTTCTTATTTGTATTTTCAGTTTATTGCTTTCCCGTTTTTGAACTGCTCATGTCTCGTCAAAAAGGAGAATCTCGCATTTATCTACTCCTGTAACAACACTAATACGGGCTATTCTTGAGTACTGCTCGAGCGTTTGGGATCCCTATCAGGTCGGATTGAGGGAGGACATAGAAGCAATTCAGAGGCGGGCCGCTAGATTTGTTACTGGTAGGTTTGATCATCACGCGAGTGTTACGGAAATGCTTCAGGAACTCGGGTGGGAGTCTCTGGAGGAAAGGAGGCGTTCTTTTCGTGAATCGCTACTGAGTAAATTTAGAGAACCAGCATTTGAGGCTGACTGCAGTACAGTTTTGCTGCCGCCAACTTATATTTCGCGGAAAGACCACAAAGATGAGATAAGAGAGATTAGGGCTGGTACAGAGGCATATAGGCAGTCATTTTTCCCTCGTTCTGTTTGGGAATGGAACAGGGAGAGAAGATGCTAGTTGTGGTACGAGGTACCCTCCGCCACGCACCGTATGGTGGATTACGGAGTATGTATGAAGATGTAGATTACCAGATCTCTCTCCAATCGAGTACATATGGGACATCATCGGACAAAAACATCCAGCATCATCCACAAACGCTTGAACCGTCCTTGTATCGACCGACCAAGACCAACGGGCATGGAACTTCACCCACAAATTAAGATGCGGCACCTGCACAACACAATACATGCACGTTTGCATGTTGCATTCAACTTTCTGGTAGTTACACCGGTTATTAATGTAACAGCACTTTCCATTTGCAGTCGCTTATCTCGAGATAAATGTGGGCCTATTCCCTAAATTTCATTACTCTGCATTAATTATTTTTTGTTGTTAAGATTTTGTTCCATCAGTGTTGTTACTTGAATCTGAAAGGTACAGGGCGTCTCTCCTAAGCGTCGTCAGGCGCATTTTGTCTGGTATTTCGCCAGATATCTGCAATTGACTTTTTGCAGTTTGCAGAAGGAATCGGCCCAAACAAATATTGCTGATCACTCTTACGTGTGACGCTCAGTGCCAACGAAACTAGCCTAGCGCTATACTCGTTGTAGCGATATGTGTTTACAGGAGCAGTAAAACAGGAAGAATAACGAGCACTCTAGCAGCGACTGAACAGCGGTGCTGCATAACAGTAGCCAGTCAGCGCTGTGCAGGGCGGCACGCGGGTCGCTGCTGGAATACTGGCTATTCTACGTATTTTACTGTTCCTGTTAAAACATAGGGATGAAACAATTATCGTGCTAGAATAATGAGGGACCGCCGTATCGAACTGGCAAGTGAAATTCAACTTTAAAATAATTTTGTTTGAATGGGAAGCAAACTAACAGTTTCCGTTGAAACTGCTGCGTCGTATGATACATGTGAAGAGTAGTGTACACTCCGGCTACACACTGAAAAAACGAAACTTCAAATATCTGCCAAAACACCAGATAAAATACTGCTGATGCTTCTTAGGAGCGAAACCCGATATATGTACAGTTTGAGATTGTTGAAAACTTTTACTATTTAAAGTGATGTCTCATTGTTATTTTCCTGTACTGGTATTAACTAAATCAGTGTATTTAGTGCTTTGCCGATGACTGATTGTCAAATTTGAACCAATAACAACAGTAACAGTTCGGTGACACCATTTCCAGATTACGAGAAGACAGTAACGATGAAACCCTTGAAATGCAGGAATCGAGGAACAGCTGACGGTTTATTATGAGGATCTGAGACCTTGCTCATATCAGCAAGCAAGCTTTCACTTATTACGTTTCTCCAATAAAAGAAGTCCAATAACGCCAGCCTCTGGGCAGACGCCGAGAGTCTCGCGAATTCATAACGCGTCGAGGACTAACTCTTTAAGAGACCCGTTCTGAAACCTTCGCAGACTTCTATAAAAGAGAGGGCTCTTCTGTAGCACTGGGCTACAGGTAAAATTCGTCTTCTGAGGAATGTGGAGACAAAGCAAGAACAAAACGGTGTTAGAACTGTCGAACTCATAAAAAAGATTACAGTTCATTGTTCAACGTACAGTATGCAAACAATGAAACTCTAGGGTCATCATTTTGTAAGCCGTACGGAAACGGATGCGTTTGACGCTCCGTCTCTCACAATAAAGAATTTCTGATTGAGAACGAATGAAACAGAGATATGAACAGAAAATAAATTACCCCTCCCACGGATTATACAGAAATCAATTGTCAACTATCTGACTGCGAGTTTTAAAATGTTCTCTAACGTCTCCTAACAACTGTTCTGCAATGCTCCGCCGGCCGGAGTGTCCTTGCGGTTCTAGGCGCTACAGTCTGGAACCGCGCGACCGCTACGGTCGCAGGTTCGAATCCTGCCTTGGGCATGGATGTGTGTGATGTCCTTAGGTTAGTTAGGTTTAAGTAGTTCTAAGTCTAGGGGACTGATGACCTCAGCAGTTAAGTCCCATAGTGCTCAGAGCCATTTGAACCATTTTTTTGCAATGTTCCTGTACGCGACAGACAACTTACCTCGACTTGCCGCTGCAACTGCGTGATCAGCAACATGCTAAAATAGTTCAAAAGCAATACTGCGAGCCATACTGAGTGCAGTGCATGGAAAAATTGCAACAATTACTGAATATCTTTATATGCAGAAACTGAATAATCAGGAGGGGTTTCGTCAACTAACCTTAAACGGTGTAAAAAGGTGAAAGAAAACAATCAAGTGTGTAGTCTATTATATTTGCAATATATTATTTAAACAATGACAAACTTTGCACAGACTTAATTACTCCACTATGTCTATACTCAATTAAAACGTTTCTGACCGCTACAAACACACTACTGGCCATTAAAATTGTACACCATGAAGATGACGTGCTACAGACGCGAAATGTAACCGACAGGAAGAAGATGCTGTGATATGCAAATCATTAGCTTTTCAGAGCATTCACACAAGGTTGGCACCGGTGGCGACACCTACAACGTGCTGACATGAGGAAAGTTTCCAACCGATTTCTCATACACAAGCAGCAGTTGTCCGGCGTTGCCTGGTGAAACGTTGTTGTGATGCCTCGTGTAAGGACGAGAAATGCGTAACATCACGCTTTCGACTTTGATAAATGTCGGATTGTAGCCTATCGCGATTGCGGTTTATCGTACCGCGACATTGCTTTTCGCGGTGGTCGAGATCCAATGTCTGTTAGCAGAATATGAAATCGGTGGGTTCAGGAGGGTAATACGGAACGCCGTGCTGGATCCCAACGGCCTCGTATCACTATCAGTCGAGATGACAAGCATCTTATCTGCATGGCTGTAACGGTTCGTGCAGCCCCGTCTGCATCCCTGAGTCAACAGATGGGGACGTTTCCAAGACAACAACCATCTGCACGAACAGTTCGACGACGTTTGCAGCAGCATGGACTATCAGCTCGGAGACCGTAGCTGCGGTTACCCTTGACGCTGCATCACAGATAGGAGCGCCTGCGATGGTGTACTCAACGACGAACCTGGGTGCACGAATGGCAAAACGTCATTTTTTCGGATGAATCGAGGTTCTGCTTACAGCATCATGACGGTCGCTTCCGTGTTTGGCGACATCGCGGTGAATGCACATTGGACGCGTGTATTCGTCATCGCCATACTGGCGTATCACCCGTCGTGATGGTGTGGGGTGCCATTGGTTACACGTCGCGGTCACCTCTTGATCGCGTTGACGGCACTTTGAACAATGGACGTTACATTTCAGATGTGTCACGACCCGACGCGTTCATTTGATCCCTGCGAAACCCTACATTTCAGCAGGATAATGCACAACCGCATGTTGCAGATCCTGTATGGGCCTTTTCTGGATACAGAAAATGTTCGATTGCGCCCTGACCAGCACATTCTCCAGATCTCTCACCAATTGAAAACGTCCAGTCAATGGTGGCCGAGCAACTGGCTGGTCACAATACGCCAGTCACTACTCATGATGAACTGTGGTATCGTATTGAAACTGCATGGCAGCTGTACCTATACACGTCATCCAAGCTCTGTTTGACTCAATGCCCAGGCGTATCAAGGCCGTTATTATGGCCAGAGGTGGTTGTTCTGGGTACTGATTTCTTAGTCTCTGTGCACCAAAATAGCGTGAAATGTAATCACATGTCAGTTCTGGTATAATATATTTGTCCAATGAATACCCGTTTATCATCTGCATATCTTCTTGGTGTAGCATTTTTAATGGCCAGAAGTGTATACAAATATTACTCTCAATGTATGCATACACAAATCTGATTATATCCCTCCAGTGCACAAGCAACCAATAACTAAATGCAGCAAAAAGGCAAATTATCGAAAATCCTCAGTTAATACCAAAGTCGTGTCGGGCGACTTCTCTCCACCGCACGCTGCGTCCGACCACTTCCGACTCCCGTCGACAACTGTTCGATCGCTACTACACGCGATTATAATATCTCGGACTCAGAGTTTGTCTGTGCACACAGTAGCATCATAAATGTCCAACTTTCAACAAGATATCAAATATAGTATTAAAACCACTATCTTCTCCATGAAGAGCAAAGAATACTTAATTGCAGATGCATACCATGGTAGATATTCCTGTTTCACAGAGTGAACAAAGTTATTGCTAGTGATTCAGACATTACCCTATGTAGCTGCAGCGACTGTGTTGGCGCCTGAAGTCCCGATGGATTTTTCCGTCTTGCGCAACATTTTTTATCAAGTAATACTGGCATGAGAAACTGGTAAAATTTAAAGAGGAAGGGAAATTTAACAAGTTGCATTAGCTAGGATGAAATTATACTACGGTGAAATGGTTATGAATTTCCACTTTGTCTTGGGATTACTGGATTTTGACTCAGTTACAACAAGGTGTTTACTGATAGCTCTTGATAGGAGGGGTATTGATTGAGCCATTTGTGCTCGTCAGGATAGTGCGATATTCTAATCTGAAAGATAAGGCAGACAAGAATATTTCATATCACCAGACCTATTCTCAGCAACCCTACAGCAGGTTCCAAAATATGTCAAAATCAGCCATATTTTACTGATGCCATTGTACTGTTCGCCTCCAGTGGAGATAAATTGCAACAACTAGCGAAGAACGCTACAGAGCAAGTTTGGATGTAGGGCTGAAAATCAACCATAATAATTCAACCAATGTATAATCAACACAACGAAAAGGTAGTTGTAGTAAGCAACCTTGGAGTCACAGAACTAGTTAAGCAGATTCTACCTTATTTTCATTTATCTTTTTATAGATATACTAGCAATCTCTTTATATAATAAAACAGTCCCAACAGGATAAAGATGTTTGTTTACACGTTACTTACTGGTGACCGATTTCGACCGCTGTTCTGGTCATCATCAGACTCCTTACTCCATGGGATTCTGCGGAAGCTAGCGAAGAGCAAGCACCACTGTAGAAGGCATATAACTACTGCAGTGGTTATACCCCTCCCAGAGTGGCGACTGCTCCTTGCTTCCCAGCTTCTCAGACACCGTGGAGTAAGCAGTCTGATGACGACCAGAACAGTGGTATAAACCAATCACCAGCAAATAAACATCTTTGTGCTATTGGGCCTATTTACACTAAAAATTTTTAACGTAACCGCTGACTTTCCAATAGAATCAAGATAAGACGTTTCGAAAACTTTTATATACACTCCTGGAAATTGAAATAAGAACACCGTGAATTCATTGTCCCAGGAAGGGGAAACTTTATTGACACATTCCTGGGGTCAGATACATCACATGATCACACTGACAGAACCACAGGCACATAGACACAGGCAACAGAGCATGCACAATGTCGGCACTAGTACAGTGTATATCCACCTTTCGCAGCAATGCAGGCTGCTATTCTCCCATGGAGACGATCGTAGAGATGCTGGATGTAGTCCTGTGGAACGGCTTGCCATGCCATTTCCACCTGGCGCCTCAGTTGGACCAGCGTTCGTGCTGGACGTGCAGACCGCGTGAGACGACGCTTCATCCAGTCCCAAACATGCTCAATGGGGGACAGATCCGGAGATCTTGCTGGCCAGGGTAGTTGACTTACACCTTCTAGAGCACGTTGGGTGGCACGGGATACATGCGGACGTGCATTTTCCTGTTGGAACAGCAAGTTCCCTTGCCGGTCTAGGAATGGTAGAACGATGGGTTCGATGACGGTTTGGATGTACCGTGCACTATTCAGCGTCCCCTCGACGATCACCAGTGGTGTACGGCCAGTGTAGGAGATCGCTCCCCACACCATGATGCCGGGTGTTGGCCCTGTGTGCCTCGGTCGAATGCAGTCCTGATTGTGGCGCTCACCTGCACGGCGCCAAACACGCATACGACCATCATTGGCACCAAGGCAGAAGCGACTCTCATCGCTGAAGACGACATGTCTCCATTCGTCCCTCCATTCACGCCTGTCGCGACACCACTGGAGGCGGGCTGCACGATGTTGGGGCGTGAGCGGAAGACGGCCTAACGGTGTGCGGGACCGTAGCCCAGCTTCATGGAGACGGTTGCGAATGGTCCTCGCCGATACCCCAGGAGCAACAGTGTTCCTAATTTGCTGGGAAGTGGCGGTGCGGTCCCCTACGGCACTGCGTAGGATCCTACGGTCTTGGCGTGCATCCGTGCGTCGCTGCGGTCCGGTCCCAGGTCGACGGGCACGTGCACCTTCCGCCGACCACTGGCGACAACATCGATGTACTGTGGAGACCTCACGCTCCACGTGTTGAGCAATTCGGCGGTACGTCCACCCGGCCTCCCGCATGCCCACTATACGCCCTCGCTCGAGGTCCGTCAACTGCACATACGGTTCACGTCCACGCTGTCGCGGCATGCTACCAGTGTTAAAGACTGCGATGGAGCTCCGTATGCCACGGCAAACTGGCTGACACTGACGGCGGCGGTGCACAAATGCTGCGCAGCTAGCGCCATTCGACGGCCAACACCGCGGTTCCTGGTGTGTCCGCTGTGCCGTGCGTGTGATCATTGCTTGTACAGCCCTCTCGCAGTGTCCGGAGCAAGTATGGTGGGTCTGACACACCGGTGTCAATGTGTTCCTTTTTTCCATTTCCAGGAGTGTAATACCAACCTTCCACGGCTTCACACGGGTAGCACTAAGTGCTTGTGGACGGACAACTTGCCTGACGTAGAAGCAATAAATTACACACACAAACCTTCCTCATGAATCAATTTGTCTAATAATTAAAACTGTATCAAATTGCTATAGTAGTCCCTGAGACGAGCCTTCTCATACAAACAGAACAACACAGAGTAGGACCTTAATAGGTAATACACTACTGGCCATTAAAATTGCTACACCACGAAGATGACGTGCTACAGACGCGAAATTGGATTGGAGTCCTGGGAAGGAAAAAATTAATGTTTCGTCTCGTCATTTCAGTTAAAACATCTAGCTACTTCCGAGAAAATCCGATGTCAAAGTTGATTGTGCTTCGATAACAATCCGATTAGTTTCTGAGTTCGAATCCATATCCAACACAAAGCTTTACCACACGTCATTTCAAGTAAGTTACTTGTGAAGTAGCAATATTTATCATATCTCGTAGTTCTTTAACAGGGACAATAGATGCTGGGTAGGAATTCGCGTCCGTTAAAAATGTTTACGTTATGTAATTTAAAGTTGATATTTGCTAACTGATACTGTCTAAAATCGAGGTATATTCCTCTCTGTATGCCTAGTCAGGAATGACTGTTAGTTTCCGTCAGTCACGAAATCTTAGTCTGCATGACTTGGGTTTGAATCCATATGCAGAACGAGACGATTCGTCGTGTCATTTGAAGTTCATACATATTCTCAACTAGCTGCACGTGAATAACTTAAATTTTTAATGTCATTTTGTGTTAAATAACAAGTACGGTATGTTACTTTGAAGAGGAAATCATGAATACGACGAACTTACTAGGTGCATTACCTATCTGAATTAATAATGAGAGTGGTAACATTTCAGGTATGTCATTTATTGCAATAAATCTGAGCTTACAAGCTTTCAGGACAGTCTTCTCTGTGATAAGGTGTTCCCTGATATTCCTAATATCGTGGTATTACTTTTCATCTTGAGTTATTGCGATACAGAGCACTGTTTTCTAGTGGTGACTTGTTGGAACCATTTTCAATAGGCAATGTGGGTTGCATGCGAATCAGTCGAAATGCAATTCAGGTCGTTCTGATACTTTTGAGCACGACTGTACATTCATAAAATTAACTTTTCATGTGCCAAATTATACAATCCTGTAAGTTATCGTTCTTTGCAGCCTGATAATGTGTAACAAACACCTCTAATTCTTGTGTTCCTATAACTTTAATTACTTGTCTGGTGATAGTAGTAGCTGAATCGAGGTTATAAGTAAAGTAACATATAAACCGATCTTTATTCATTAACTATTCGTCAGGTACTGTCTGACAGACAGTGGAGAACCATATTGGAGTAGTTCCCACTTGTTGTAAAAATCGAGAACATAAAAGTCATTATAAGGCATGGATTAGTCTTTCATTTCTGTTCACTGTAATCTGCTGAGGCCCCTTCAAAAGGCATTCTTAACTTGGATCCAGCATGTCTTATAGATTTAAATTCTGCTCTGATGCTTGCACCTTGTTCGCAAGTCAAGGGTGAGGCCTGAGTGCGGAGCTCTGGCCACGCACATTCTTTTCTTCGTTTCTTTTTTTCGCCCTTCCCTTCTTTTTTGCCGGCGGAGAGACAGAGTGCCGACGCGCACCAATAAAATAAAATTAGCCTCTTAGCTGCAGCGCCGCCACTCGCTTCTGGCGCCTCCCTGGGCGGCGAACCCCTCCTGTACCTGAGGAACATTACGGCCACCCGTCCTCACCAAATTCCTTCATTTTCAGCGCGTCGTTTGCAGCTTTCTGCTGCCACAAATCCGAAAACTGTAGGGAATGCCGCGGGCCCCATTCAGACCGTGTCGAAGTTTCAGTTTAATTGTGTAAAATTCCTCCAAATTGCGGACGAGATACCGCGGTGCTAATACGAGCGGTATAATTAAACCGAAAAGCAGTCTGAAATTACTTCACATAACTAAAAACTTGCAGCCTCACTCGAATTGAATTGAATCTGGAATGGCGGCTCTGACGGAGGAAATCTTCCCAGTCTCGAGAGGCGACCCCCAACCCACCAACCGCCGCCCCCCCCCCCCTCCTACTTCCATCACTGCTTCAATGCTAAGTTTGCCTGGTAGAGAAATTGTTGAGCCTGGCTACTGACTAGACAGTATGCCGCACATCAGCTGAAGAGAGTATTTCTCATACCGTGTTTGTTAGGAATAAGGCGACTCCCTTGTGTGACTGAACCATACAAACGGGTCCGGATGAGATACAAGACGTCATAGCCGGATAACAACAGTACATAGTACCTAAAAAGTGTCGTTCCTTCCACCGTAACTGAATTTGCTTCTCATATGAGACGTCTAAGCTATAAAACAGCTGAAGTGCGTTTTACAAGTAGCAGTGTACTAGAAAATTCGTTAATTCGCAAAACTTGATCATACGGTTTCCTGCTTTAACCAGTATAAGTAAAAATTAAATTGCTGAATTTTTGATGATAGTACAGTGTACATGAACTATTTCTCGTGAAGATCGCATTAAAACGAATCAGCCGATCCAGAACTAAATAAATACAGGGTGATTGTAATTAACAGCAAAAAAGGATCCAAGTGAAAATATACGGTAAGAGAAGCAAAGTAGTTCCCGTAGTTCCCGTAAACATGGATCCGAAATCTACATCTACATCCATACTTCGCAAGCCACCTGACTGTGTGTGGCGGAAGGTACCTTGAGTACCTCTATCGGTTCTCCCTTCTATTCCAGTCTCGTATTGTTCGTGGAAAGAAGGATTGTCGGTATGCCTCTGTGTGGGCCCTAATCTCTCTGATTTTATCCTCATGGTCTCTTCGCGAGATATACGTAGGAGGGAGCAATATACTGCTTGACCCCTCGGTGATGGTATGTTCTCGAAACTTCAACAAAAGCCCGTACCGAACTACTGAGCGTCTCTCCTGCAGAGTCTTCCACTAGAGTTTATCTATCACCTCCGTAGCGCTTTCGCGATTACTAAATGATCCCGTAACGAAGCGCGTTGCTCTCCGTTGGATCTTCTCTATCTCTTCTATCAAACCTATCTGGTACGGATCCCACACTGCTGAGCAGTATTCAAGCAGTGGGCGAACAAGCGTACTGTAACCTACTTCCTTTGTTTTCAGATTGCATTTCCTTACGATTCTTCCAATGAATCTCAGTCTGGCATCTGCTTTACCGACGATCAACTTTATATGATCATTCCATTTAAAATCACTCCTAATGCGTACTGCCAGATAATTTATGGAATTAACTGCTTCCAGTTGCTGACCTGCTATATTGTAGCTAAATGATAAGGCATCTTTCGTTCTGTGTATTCGCAGCACATTACACTTGTCTACATTGAGATTCAATTGCCATTCCCTGCAGCATGCGTCAATTCGCTGCAGATCCTCCTGCATTTCAGTACAATTTTCCATTGTTACAACCTCTCGATATACCACAGCATCATCAGCAAAAAGCCTCAGTGTACTTCCGATTTCATCCACAAGGTCATTTATGTATATTTTGAATAGCAACGTTCCTACGACACTCCGCTGCGGCACACCTGAAATCACTCTTACTTCGGAAAACTTCTCTCCATTGAGAATGACATGCTGCGTTCTGTTACCTAGGAACTCTTCAATCCAATCACACAATTGGTTTGATAGTCCGTATGCTCTTACTTTGTTCATCAAACGACTGTGGGGAACTGTATCGAACGCCTTGCAGAAGTCAAGAAACACGGCATCTACCTGTGAAACCGTGTCTATGACCCTCTGAGTCTCGTGGACGAATAGCACGAGCTGGGTTTCACACGAT
The DNA here is from genome assembly GCF_023864275.1 of Schistocerca cancellata. Classification (NCBI taxonomy): domain Eukaryota; kingdom Metazoa; phylum Arthropoda; class Insecta; order Orthoptera; family Acrididae; genus Schistocerca; species Schistocerca cancellata. Next base: position 151,822,551 of record NC_064629.1, read on the forward strand.
CGTCGAGCAGTTTACGAGATAACTGCAAAAGTATGGTTACGAGCCGCCGCCGACTTCAGTAGGAAATATTTTCCTAGTTAATATAAATATATACTGGAGGAAAAATATTGCAACACCAAAAAATAAGTAATGCCGAGCAATGAAATTTTGTGAATATATTTGTATAAGTCACATATTGAAGTGATTAACACTGCAAGACCACAACGCGAGATAAGCAATTGAAAATGTGAAATGCTGGTACATTACTAACCGTTGTAACCGCCAGAATGTTGAATGCAAGCATGCAAACATGCATGGAGTGTGTTGTTCAAATGCCGAATGTCAGTTTATGAGACTGAGTTCCATGCCTGTTGCACTTGGTCCGTCAATACAGGGGCGGTAAAGGATGGTTGTGCATGATGATGGAGTTGTCGGCCGATGATGTCCCATATGTGCTCTAATGGAGACAGATCTTGCGATCGAGCAGCCCAAGGCAACATGTCGACACTCTGTAGAGCATGTTGGGTTACAATAGCGGTATGTGGACGAGCGTTATCCTGTTGGAAAACACTCCCAGGGATGCTGTTCATGAATGTCAGCACAACAGGTCTAATCACCAGATTCATGAACAAATCTGCGGCACGGAGCATGGGATAACCACAATAGTACACATGCTGACGTTCGAAATCGAAACTCAGACTTGCCCGCATCTCGTGGTCGTGCGGTAGCGTTCTCGCTTCCCACGCCTGGGTTCCCGGGTTCGATTCCCGGCGGGGTCAGGGATTTTCTCTGCCTCGTGATGGCTAGGTGTTGTGTGCTGTCCTTAGGTTAGTTAGCTTTAAGTAGTTCTAAGTTCTAGGGGACTGATGACCATAGATGTTAAGTCCTGTAGTGCTCAGAGCCATTTTTGAAACTCAGACCATAACTCCAGGTGTAGGTTTCTAGGCCGCTGTCAGGTTGGCCGCAGACTATCAACTGGCCACTCCTAACCAACACGCGGTCATCACTGGCACCGAGGCAGAACCAGCTTTCATCAGAAAACACGGACCTCCAGTGAGCTCTCGCTTGACACCACTGAAGTTGCAAGTTGTGGTGGTTTGGGGTCAGTAGAATGCACGTTACATTGAATCTGTTTCGGAGCTGTCCTTGTAGTAACAGATTTGCAACAGTTCACTGTATCACTGTGGTGCCAACTGCGTCAGAGCCAAACGCCGAAAACGACGTTCTTAACTCTCGGTGGTCGTCCAGAAAATGGTTCAAATGGCTCTGAGCACTATGGGACTTAACAGCTGTGGTCATCAGTCCCCTAGAACTACTTAAATCTAACTAACCTAAGGACATCACACACATCCATGCCCGAGGCAGGATTCGAACCTGCGACCGTAGCAGTCGCGCAGTTCCGGACTGCGCGCCTAGAACCAGTCTTCTTGTGACAGCACATTCTCGTGACCACTGCTGCCAGCAATCACGTACTCGTATGCACCTGAAGAGAGTTACTGGGTTAAGTTATTTTTTAGCGTCGTGAATCACAGCACAGAAACAACAGGCTAAAAAGAAGTAAACCCAACTCCTCTGAACAGCTGTAGAGACTACATTCCTGCGAAGTCTTTCTGCAATTTTCAGCCCTATTACACTACTCTGTTCAAACTCAGTGAGGTCTTTGTCGCCATAAAGGCATTCTTGAATAACATCAGCTCACCACGTCCAATCTCAAAGGCAAATAACACTGACGACCCTTACAGCATGTATTTAAAGCAAATCTTATTTTTATTCGTATGCGTCTGGCCCGAAGTCTGAATAGACATCATCTTTCAGATGTAGAAACACGTCTACTAACTTTCGTTTATGTCGCGCAACTTCTCTTGGTGTTACGATTTTTTTCAGACAGTCTATCTGGAATACAAATTTCCGATTAAACTTGTTGCAGAAAATAATGAGCTACCTATTCCTTTTATTATACAACCACTTCACACAGTTGTGTTTCAAGTTGTCTATTAATCGTCTTAGATTTCGAAGTGCTCGAGGCTTCATCATGAAGTACACGTGGTGATAATCGACGTATTGTGCAACCGCAAAATATTTAATCAAATAATCATGGATCGTTCTCTACGTTTATTTTACTTCATGCTGCCTTTTAGGGTGGGACCACACCTAATAACTAACCATGAGATACTCAGTGTTCTTGACAAGCAAATGCGGTGAAGCGATTTACAGCGAAAAACAGTTGTAGTAAGTTGTAGACTACGCCCAGTTCTGAGCGGTATTTGTTCCTAAAATTGTACTGGAAATGGTTCGTTGTGCCACCTTTTGCACGCAATTTTCCGTGTGGAACTTATGTTGTGGCGTTTTCCTGAAAACGTATGTTTACTCTGTCTCGTGGTCCAGCGGTTAATGAAGCTAGGCTTAAAATGTAATTCCAGTCCAAGAGACGATTTAAGGGCACGTATCTCAGCCATCCCCTCCGAATCGCTCTGAATACTGACTTTTGGTCCTTTATGTGAAATATTGTTGTTGTTGTTGTGGTCTTCAGTCCTGAGACTGGTTTGATGCAGCTCTCCATGCTACTCTATCCTGTGCAAGCTTCTTCATCTCCCAGTACCTACTGCAACCTACATCCTTCTGAATCTGCTTAGAGTATTCATCTCTTGGTCTCCCCCTACGATTTTTACCCTCCACGCTGCCCTCCAATATTAAATTGGTGATCCCTTGATGCCTCAGAACATGTCCTACCAACCGATCCCTTCTTCTGGTCAAGTTGTGCCACAAACTCCTCTTCTCCCCAATCCTATTCAATACTTCCTCATTAGTTACGTGATCTACCCATCTAATCTTCAGCATTCTTCTGTAGCACCACATTTCGAAAGCTTCTATTCTCTTCTTGTCCAAACTATTTACCGTCCATGTTTCACTTCCATACATGGCTACACTCCATACAAATACTTTCAGAAATGACTTCCTGACACTTAAATCTATACTCGATGTTAACAAATTTCTCTTCTTCAGAAACGCTTTCCTTGCCATTGCCAGTCTACATTTTATATCCTCTCTACTTCGACCATCATCAGTTATTTTGCTCCCCAAATAGCAAAACTCCTTTACTACTTTAAGTGTCTCATTTCCTAATCTAATTCCCTCAACATCACCCGACTTAATTCGACTACATTCCATTATCCTCGTTTTGCTTTCGTTGATGTTCATCTTATATCCTCCTTTCAAGACACTGTCCATTCCGTTCAACTGCTCTTCCAGGTCCTTTGCTGTCTCTGACAGAATTACAATGTCATCGGCAAACCTTAAGGTTTTTATTTCTTCTCCATGGATTTTAATACCTACTCCGAATTTTTCTTTTGTTTCCTTTACTGCTTTCTCAATATACAGATTGAATAACATCGGGGAGAGGCTACAACCCTGTCTTACTCCCTTCCCAACCACTGCTTCCCTTTCATGTCCCTCGACTCTTATAACTGCCATCTGGTTTCTGTACAAATTGTAAATAGCCTTTCGCTCCCTGTATTTTACCCCTGCCACCTTTAGAATTTGAAAGAGAGTATTCTAGTCAACATTGTCAAAAGCTTTCTCTAAGTCTACAAATGCTAGAAACGTAGGTTTGCCTTTCCTTAATCTTTCTTCTAAGATAAGTCGTAAGGTCAGTATTGCCTCACGTGTTCCAGTATTTCTACGGAATCCAAACTGATCTTCCCCGAGGTCGGCTTCTACTAGTTTTTCCATTCGTCTGTAAAGAATTCGTGTTAGTATTTTGCAGCTGTGGCTTATTAAACTGATTGTTCGGTAATTTTCACATCTGTCAACACCTGCTTTCTTTGGGATTGGAATTATTATATTCTTCTTGAAGTCTGAGGGTATTTCGCCTGTTTCATACATCTTGCTCACCAGATGGTAGAGTTTTGTCAGGACTGGCTCTCCCAAGGCCGTCAGTAGTTCCAATGGAATGTTGTCTACTCCGGGGGCCTTGTTTCGACTCAGGTCTTTCAGTGCTCTGTCAAACTCTTCACGCAGTATCGTATCTCCCATTTCATCTTCATCTACATCCTCTTCCATTTCCATAATGTGAGATAAACCCGTGGAATAAGCTAGCATTTACGGTCGGTGTGAAGACCTCGGCAATCTTACTACAACAAACACTTGACCTACCGTATGGACAAACCAGTCAATTACACCTGAAGAGAGTTTCTGGGTTAAGTTTTTTTTAGCGTCGTGAATCACAGCATAGAAACAACAGGCTAAAAGGAAGTAAACCCAAATCCTCTGAACAGGCCTCGGAAGACCTAGCAGTACTGATCGACCGCCGTGTCATCCTCAACCCGTTGGAGAGACGTGGGCTTAGCACGCCGCTCCCGGGCAGTTGTCGGTTTTTGTGAGCTGGATCTGCTACTCCTCATTCTAGTAGCTCCTCAGTTGCCCGCACAAGGGCGATTGCCCACATCGCACGGCAGACGCGGGCAGTCCCCCCCCCCCCCCCCTTTTTGAAGTGTTAGGCACACACTATCGTACTTAACTTCGATGATCTGACGAGAGCCAGTGTATTCAACACGGCAAGGCCGTTGGCTAGACCACAGGCTATAATAGTATTATCGTCGCAGGTCTGAGTAAATCTTGCCAGTCAAACATTTTCGAGACAGCAATTAACATCTGTCTGTGAAAAGTTTTTGTGGTCATACTACAATGGAGCGCCAAAAAAACTGGTACAGGCATGAGTATGCAAATACACACATATGTAAACAGGCAGAATATGGCGCTGCGGTCGGCAACGCCTATATATGGTAACAAGTATCTGGCGCAGTTGTTGGATCGGTTACTGCTGATATAATGACAGGTTATCAAGATTTAAGAGAGATGGCTCTAAGCACTATGGGACTTAACATCTGAGGTCATCAGACCCCTAGAACTTAGAATTACTTAAACGTAACTAACTTAAGGACATCACACACGTCCATGACCGAGGCAGGATTCGAACCAAGATTTAAGTCAGTTTGAACGTGGTGTTATAGTTGGCGCACGAGCGATGGGACACAGCAACTACGAGGTAGCAATAAAGTGGGGATTTTCCCGTACGACAATTTCACGTGTATACCGTGAATATCAGGAATCCGATAAAACATAAAATCCCCGACATCGCTGTGGTCGGAAAAAGATCCAGCAAGAACGGGACCAACGACGACTGAAGAGAATCGTTCAACGTGACAGATGTGCAACCCTTCCGCAAATTGCTGCAGGTTTTAAGTGTCAACGTGCGAACCATTCAACGAAACATTATCGATATGGGCTTTCGGAGCCGAAAGCCCACTCGTGTAATCTTGATGACTGCACGACAGAAAGCTTTACACCTCGTCTGGGCTTTCAATACCGACATTGGACTCTTGATGACTGAAAACATGTTGCCTGGTTGGACGAGTCTCGTTTCAAATTGTATAGAGCGGATGGACGTGTACGGGTATGGAGACAACCTTATGAATCCATGGAGCATGAATGTCAGCAGGCGATTGTTCAAGCTGGTGGAGGTTCTGTAGTGGTGTGGAGTGTGTGCAGTTGGAGTGATATGGGACCCCTGATACGTATAGATACGACTCCGACAAGTGACACGTACGTAAGCATCCTGTCTGATCTCCTGCATCCATTCATGTCCATTGCGCATTCCGACGGACTTGGGCAATTCCAGGAGGACAATGCGAGACCCACACGTCCAGAATTGCTACAGAGTGGCTCCATGAACACTCTTCTGAGTTTAAATACTTCGGATGGTAACCAAAGTCTCCAGGTATGAACATTATTGAGCATATCTGGGATGCCTTGCAATATGCTGTTCAGAAGAGATCTCCACCCCTTTGTATTCCTACGTATTTATGGATAGCCCTGCAGGATTCATGGTGTCAGTTCCCTCCAGCACTAATTCAGACATTAGTCGAGTCCACGACACGTCATGTTGCGGGATTTCTGCGTGCTCGCGGGGGCCCTACACGATATTAGCCAGGTATACCAGTTTCTTTGGCTCTTCATTGTAAATAGCTATCAATGCGACTGACATCGAGTGTCCTAGCTGACGGATCTTGAAGTGCTGTTCAAGGGAAAATACTGCTCCTCAACTTCCGTTTATATTTCTAGATTTAAATTCATCAACAAAGAACCAGTTAGAATCCAAATATTCTAGAATGATCCCTTGGACTGCAAATTTAATCACTGTAGTCATAAGCAAACTCGTTCATACTGAAGAGCTGCTGTATGAGCAGCTAGTCTCTAAGTGTATGTATCCAAGTTCGTATTTATAGATTTATAGGACAGGAGTTTCCGTAAGTTGAAGGGCTGGAGTACAATACCCTCTGGATCCGATGTCTGCTGGAGATCATATAGCCTCCAGGTCGCTATGGTGGCGCAAACAGGAACTGAAACGGAAAAAAATGCAGTTACCGCCTATAGGTTCTACTTATTCATCTAGCAGTCGCTCTATTGAGAAGGAAAGTAGAAGAAAACTGGGTGTAGAGGTGAGTCCACCGAAATTAATAGTGGTACTGTGTACGATCGCTTTCTCTTGAAACTGTTTGCCCCATAAACGACAGCACTGCCTGCGATGCAGCCGTTAGCAGGCCTATCTGCCCTCGCCTCTACCCACGGCTTATTTATGAAAATCGAATCGATTTTAGTTTATGGAAACTGATAACACACACTACTTCGGAGAGAATGTAAACACGGCTATCTCACATTACCGCGTGGCGGTGCATCTAAAACCGCTTTGCTTGCGGGAGAAGGGGAAGATATAATGTGCGCTATCTTCCATGATGTTATATCTGAAGACCGGCTAAACTCCGAAATTTACATCGCATATCATCCCCTCAGTGTGTAATAATAATAATAATAATAATAATACCTAAAAGAGTAACGGCAAAAGTATTTCCGTTTGCATCGTTTTGATAAGTCACACATTTTCCGCCTTGGTTGCTATGTTTGCAGGACACCTGACGTCTGAAAACTTTCATCCTTAGAAAGAATGAATAAAATAAACACGAACTCGAAGAACGTGTATAACAGTGTATAGGCATTAAACGATCGAGCCTATAGAGAGACAATGCACACAAAGGGCCAGCGAGCACCTTTCTTGTCCGGTTGAAAGATACGTGTCACACCACACTCTCTCAGCAAAGATCCCTTAACTCTTTGAGTCCCAACAATATAAATGAATTCAATTATAAACGTTTTCACAGAATTGACTTTTATTATCATAGCAAGCAACGAATACAAGAAGGAATTGGCAAAAACTAACAATCAGTTGTTTTGAGGATATTGATTTACTTTGGAACCTGTGAAACATACAGCTTTCAACCACCCTCCATTTCATGGGATATATTTGAAATTAATTTTATATTTTTCCTAGACATAAACCCGCATTTCGAAACCTCCATGAGCTCACACTGCCGAAAACAACTTATAGTCCTAAATAACAAGCAAAACTGGGCCTAAAATTTCATAAATTTTGTATCAAAACTGTACACTATCCCTTTGGTTTCATTACGAAACCCCTCATAAAAGCACTAGTACGAACTCTGATTTACGCTACAGTATCTTCACATATACACTCCTGGCAATTGAAATAAGAACACCGTGAATTCATTGTCCCAGGAAGGGGAAACTTTATTGACACATTCCTGGGGTCAGATACATCACATGATCACACTGACAGAACCACAGGCACATAGACACAGGCAACAGAGCATGCACAATGTCGGCACTAGTACAGCGTATATCCACCTTTCGCAGCAATGCAGGCTACTATTCTCCCATGGAGACGATCGTAGAGATGCTGGATGTAGTCCAGTGGAACGGCTTGCCATGCCATTTCCATCTGGCGCCTCAGTTGGACCAGCGTTCGTGCTGGACGTGCAGACCGCGTGAGACGACGCTTCATCCAGTCCCAAACATGCTCAATGGGGGAGAGATCCGGAGATCTTGCTGGTCAGGGTAGTTGACTTACACCTTCTAGAGCACGTTGGGTGGCACGGGATACATGCGGACGTGCATTGTCCTGTTGGAACAGCAAGTTCCCTTGCCGGTCTAGGAATGGTAGAACGATGGGTTCGATGACGGTTTGGATGTACCGTGCACTATTCAGTGTCCCCTCGACGATCACCAGTGGTGTACGGCCAGTGTAGGAGATCGCTCCCCACACCATGATACCGGGTGTTGGCCCTGTGTGCCTCGGTCGTATGCAGTCCTGATTGTGGCGCTCACCTGCACGGCGCCAAACACGCATACGACCATCATTGGCACCAAGGCAGAAGCGACTCTCATCGCTGAAGACGACACGTCTCCATTCGTCCCTCCATTCACGCCTGTCGCGACACCAGACACCACTGGAGGCGGGCTGCACGATGTTGGGGCATGAGCGGAAGACGGCCTAACGGTGTGCGGGACCGTAGCCCAGCTTCATGGAGACGGTTGCGAATGGTCCTCGCCGATATCCCAGGAGCAACAGTGTCCCTAATTTGCTGGGAAGTGTCGGTGCGGTCCCCTACGGCACTGCGTAGGATCCTACGGTCTTGGCGTGCATCCGTGCGTCGCTGCGGTCCGGTCCCAGGTCGACGGGCACGTGCACCTTCCGCCGACCACTGGCGACAACATCGATGTACTGTGGAGACCTCACGCCCCACGTGTTGAGCAATTCGGCGGTACGTCCACCCGGCCTCCCGCATGCCCACTATACGCCCTCGCTCAAAGTCCGTCAGCTGCACATACGGTTCACGTCCACGCTGTCGCGGCATGCTACCAGTGTTCAAGACTGCGATGGAGCTCCGTATGCCACGGCAAACTGGCTGACACTGACGGCGGTGGTGCACAAATGCTGCGCAGCTAGCGCCATTCGACGGCCAACACCGCGGTTCCTGGTTTGTCCGCTGTGCCGTGCGTGTGATCATTGCTTGTACAGCCCTCTCGCAGTGTCCGGAGCAAGTATGGTGGGTCTGACACACCGGTGTCAATGTGTTCTTTTTTCCATTTCCAGGAGTGTACTTACCTTCACTGTCAGTGATATCCTCAATATGGTCACTATAAAAAACCGCATGTCAGAAACTCCCACGATTACGTAGCACAATCTACGTGCTTACTGTTGCTTTGAACGCTGAAGTGATTGCGACAATAAATTACATTCGTAGCAGTACCTCACTGTATGACTAGAGATATCTTTCAGTAGGATCAGTGGTATCATGCGAAAGGACTGGTACCTCATTCGAATGAAGGGTAGAGCCACGGGTCGTAACACATCTGAAATGTAACGTCCAGTGTTCAAAGTGCAGTCAATGCGAACAAGAGGTGCCGAGACGTGTAACCAATGGCACCCCATACCATCACGCCGGGTGATACGCCAGTATGGCGATGACGAAAACACGCTTTCAATGTGTGTTCAACGCGATGTCGCCAAACACGGAAGCGACCGTCATGATGCTGTAAGCAGAACCTCGATTCATCCGAAAAAATGACGTTTTGCCATTCGTGCACCCAGGTTCGTCGTTGAGTACACCATCGCAGGCGCTCCTATCTGTGATGCAGCGTCAAGGGTAACCGCAGCTACGGTCTCCGAGCTGATAGTCCATGCTGCTGCAAACGTCGTCGAACTGTTCGTGCAGATGGTTGTTGTCTTGCAAACGTCCCCATCTTTTGACTCAGGGATCGAGACGTGGCTGCACGACCTGTACAGCCAGGTGGATAAGATGCCTGTCATCTCGACTGCTAGTGATACGAGGCCGTTGGGTCCAGGATGGCGTTCCGTATTACCCTCCTGAACCCACCGATTCCATATTCTGCTAACAGTCATTGGATCTTGACCAACGCGAGCAACAATGTCGCGATTAGATAAACCACAACCGCGATAGGCTTCAATCCGACCTTTATCAAAGTCGGAAACGTGATGGTACGTATTTCTCCTCCTTACACGAGGCATCACAACAACGTTTCATCAGGCAGCGCCGGTCAGCTGCTGTTTGTGTATGAGAAATCGGTTGGAAACTTTCCTCATGTCAGCACGTTGTAGGTGTCGCCACTGGCGCCAACCTTGTGTGTATGCTCTGAAAAGCTAACCATTTTCATATCACAGCATCTTCTTCCTGTCGGTTAAATTTCGCGTCTGTAGCACGTCATCTTCGTGGTGTTGAAATTTTAACGGCCAGTAGTGTAGATTTGTACACAGTGTTGGCCGGTTGCAAGAGTACGGAAACGCGTGTGGAATTCTCTCTATGATTGTTCGACACCATCTTCCGCAGGTTGGACTGGTGGGACGTATGCATTTGAGACGACTTCCATTACATAAGACTGACAGAGGAGATCAAAGCTCGCTTTGTACAGTATTATCGCGAAATACAGGACAACAGAGTATCACAGATATCTTAAACGAGTTCGAATGGCAAACATTTTTAACATATTCTGTACTAAAATTTAGAGCTTCTGATTGCATCATGAGTGAATTTCGCACCATACTGAATTCTTGAAGTCAGAGCTCATTGTGAAGGTTGATTATTGTGTAATTTACCTGTTACGTAGCATAAAGTTCATTTCAGTCACCGGCAGTCTTATGTCCGATACGATCTGCACTAACGTTAGTGTAACCAGTATCTAATCAAAATTTGTGTGGAATTTTCAACTTACCATTCCGAAATAAGACATTCCATCTAACAGATGAACTCACTCCGTAATTAAAACTTCCCGGCTAAGAGGCCGTGGTGGAACATTAGAAATTCTTCCTCCAGACGTTTCGTTGCCAACTGCGGGCAACATCTTTCGAGGTGAGCCAAAGACTGGCTGCCAGGCCTTGGAGAACCCGTATATATAAGGCGAATAGAGGGCGCCACCACTCCTCGCGTACTGTCGACAGTGAAACGAACTCTGACTATCATTACTCTCGATCAAAGATAATCGACTGTCATGTCGCTGGTACAAAGGCGACCTCCATATCTCGTCTAACTATAAGCCACCTTCTTTCCTGTTAATATTATTATGGTGTTTATCAATCTCTATTGCTTCTCTGGAAGTACGTGCATAACAATGCGATGTCTTAACTAGCACGCTCGTTTCACTAAATTTTATTTCATGATCACCGTCTTCAAAACATGTTCCGCTACAGCCGATTTGTCGGTGTGTCCCAGACGGCAGTACCTTTTGTGCTCGGTTAGATGGGTATTAACACTTCTTTGCGTTGTTCCAATATAAACGTTCCCACAACAAATGGCTCTGAGCACTATAGGACTTAACTACTGTGGTCATCAGTCCCCTAGAACTTAGAACTACTTAAACCTAACTAACCTAAGGACATCACATACATCCATGCCCGAAGCAGGATCGAACCTGCGACCGTAGCGATCGCGCGGCTTCAGATTGTAGTGCCTAGAACCGCTCGGCCATTCCGGCTGGCTTTCCCACAACAACACGGAATTTTATACACTCCAGGAATTGCAAAAGGGTGTCTTGTATCTTTCGCCGATTCTTAAACATTCGCTAAACTTCTTGGTGGGTCTAAAGATTGTTTCAACTTGAAATTTGGCCAGAACTTTCACAATACGGTCCGTAATATTGTGGATAAATGGAATAAAAACTTTCTCAGCCGACGGTTGTTGTTGTAGCATGTTTTCAAATACTTTTACTCTGGGATGGAGTGATCGATTTGTGTTATTATCAGAGTACCCATTTTTCTTAAAAGCTGTTCGCAAATGATTTAATTCCTCTTGTAAATAAATTGGATCACAGATTCTAATAGCCCTGTCCACCAATGTTTTAATGACACCTCTCTGCTGCCTGGGATGATGGCGGTCGACTTTGTACCAACGATGTGACAGTTGACTGCCTTTGATCGAGAGTAATGACGTTAGTCAGAGATAGTTTCACTGTCGACAGCACGTGACGAGTTGTGGAGCTTTTTATACGCTCTATATAATCGGGGCCACCACGGCAATCGTTGACTCACCTCGGAAGATATTGCCCGCAGTTGGCAATGAAACGTCAGGAGTAAGAATTTCTACTGTTCCACCACGGCCTCTTAGCCCGGAAGTTTTAATTAATGAAGACACCAACCATGAAAGCCTACATGTTATGATGAGATGAACACAGTATTTAATAAATACTCAGAAGTGACCGTTTGTCATCTTCTAACATAGTATAGAGGGAAGACAGGGGATCACAGGTCATTCTGCGATTTCCGAGCCGTTAGGAACAAATGCAGAAAGACAAACTTCCAGTGAAGGAAGGTTGACTGCTTGGACCAGAACGAAACACTGCCACAGGGCACCTACGAGAGGCGCGGATTCTGAGAATATACAGGATGCTCGCAGAAGGAGACTCAAGAAACTAGCGGGTCTCAATAACACTCACGAATAATGCGATAAGCATAACATTGTTAAGAAGGGCACTAAGTGCCCGAAACCGGTCATGAAATTAAATTTCTTAGATGCAAATGGTTGCTTACTATTTCATTACAAAAATCCAAAGGTTCAGCTGGTTGTAGAACAGAAGTCAGTGTCTGAGCCCTTGAGGTAAGAGCTAACAGAAGCAGCAGTCACTAGAAGCACTGTAAAGTACGAACTTCGAGAGCAGCATTCCAAGTGGGAAGACCTGTCAGAGCTTATCCATGGCTGGCGATGAGCGACAGAGATTTGACGCCCAAACGACCTGACTGAGAACTCTGAATACAAAAATATGGGTTTTCAAAGAATTGTGACAGAGCGTTGTTTCTCGCTTCCTGTAGTCGGCCCATCAGTCCACCTGAACTTTACAGGCTTCGGCCAATCTGATGAGTGGCGCTTCTGGCCAACCACATTCAGATTCCTCCCCTTCTCCTGCTCGAGCAGTATGGAGGTCTCTTGCCGTGACATTAATAAGCTCCATGTTTGGCAGTAACAGCGTTCAGCAGAAAGCTAAACGTCACTTCCCTTCCCATTATAGCTAGCAACAAAAGTATTTTACGTCACATGACCCCGCCGTGCGACCTCTAGCGAGTGGAGACCGCTATTGCATCAGTCGAACCAGTGTAAACCCATTGACTTTGTGCTTGTCAGGGGCAAGTATCAAGCTTGCTGCCTCTGATAAGACGTATCTTTTGTGACCATCTTCTACTGCGGCGCCTTACAACAGCGTCTAGGTAGTGGATAGAGTCACTAGTAATTCTCTGAAGTGAAACTTCTCCCATGGAACAGCTATCTAGAGCGTCTGCAATTTGGAGGGCTCTAGCGTTACTCTTTACCTTCGGTAACCTGAACGCTAACACTTTGCCTGCTCTCTGCATTTTATGTCTGATTTCATATTTTCGGGTGCCTTGCTGACTTCCAACTGTCTTAAGCTTAACAATGTACGAGTCAATACGTCGTCAACATATGACACCTTGAAATGTTTATTGCTGAAGTTATTGGCAGTTTCGTAATCAAGATGAACAAAAGAAGTCGACAAAATATTATCGTTCATGGCACATCAGTTAAAGCGCAATTACTGGGGTAAGGATTAGTAACAATGGGATACTAACACGTGATTTCTGTTTCTAAACATTGTATTAGATCATATGATACGAGGTTTGATGTTGACCTGTAACATTAAATTAGCTTAGTTTCTCATTTCCAGCAAGTGAAATTGAAACAGATAATTTTGTCGACCTCTTTTCTCTCTAGATCAAACTAGCATGGTTTTTCAGAAATTCAGTGCCTGCTGCAGTTACCATAAACCATAAGTATAAAAAAAATTTTAAAATGAGAATAAAAATACGGAAGCTTCAGTATGGACTGATTATGGCGTTATGATGTTGTCGTATCCGTCAATGCATCATAGTGACGCTCAGTGTGTCGTGACTTGAAATGAAAAAGAAAATGTAATAATGAAGGCGGCTGAAGGCAGATATCAGTGATAAAATAGTCAGAAAGCGTACTCCAGTCGTGAAGTGGATTGCATTTAGAGCTCTCTAGCGATTTATTCTTTAGCAGTCGTCCGGTGGGTACAATATTTAGTACTTCCATTGTAAAACTGTGTAATAAAATAGAATGTAATCATGAGAAAACACGTGATCGAGGTACCTGACGTTGTTCATTACTTCACATTTTTGCTAAATTAAAGTTGAATAGTGGCATTGGCTACACTACTGTGCGATGCTTATGTATCCACACGACTGTCGTGAATCGGGCGAATGAACGGACAATTACAGAGTTTACGCAAATGGAAACATCTTTAGCTGTGTTATCTTAAATAAACTATGGGTGCGCTGCATTTATTGCCTATAAGCTTCCAAATGATTTTGTTCTCTCACAAGACCATGTATTTCAATTTTTAACCGTCTTATGTTTTACGTAGAAGCTATGGATTCATAATTTTCTGCACATTTCTACAACATTATTTTCAATTAGGTAATACTTTGGACCTATAAAAATCCTTTACATGTGACAATATGCCATACGTCGAAATTCGTTATTCTTAGCAACATGTACATGGAGTTTCCATGCAACTTGTTGACTTTTCCTTCTGCTGAAAATAGTAGAATAACTATTGATAAGTGCCGTATTTCGTATCCATTATTTATTTATTACTTATTCTCCTCTGTCGGTAACTGTCTGCCTGTTGTAAGATTTTTTTTTAAAAAAAACATGCGGTTGTGTTACTGCTTCTGCTCAGCTCCAGTTGCGCTGTTTCTTTAATCTTCTTATTTCCCTTCTTGGCTCAGAAAGCTTTGGGTTTCGGGCGGTTAAGAATGGATTTCGTATCCGCTTACTACTCTTTGTATCTCTCCTGTGATAACCTTAGCTTTCTCGTCAGCTTATTTTCAAGTTTCAGAGATTAAAGATAACGACATTCTTCCGCCATGAACATCTCGAGTTGTTTCTACTACGGATGCTTTCTTTATCGGATTGCAAATGTTTATGTTATTCACGTAACAAAGAGATCGTAAGTGATACCGTAAGCAAAATTAATCCTATATCTAGCTCCAGTTCCGACATGTATGCTACATAGGGCGCTGACGTAGCTATGTTCATACTTGAGGTCACTCTCGCTCTGTTTGCTGTCACAGTAATTGACTGTGTACACATCACAGAAGCTCTCCAATAACATTCTGTAGCTCGACAGCTCTACTGTCAGGAATGCTTGTCTACCGTGAGACATAATTAACTTTCGACTGTGTAAATAAGGTTACGCAAGAGATGTACGGTCAAGAGTACGCTCCTAAAATTTTTCTTTATTGGCTGCACTTGGCGGAGAATTAGTATTGGCAAGCCATTGTAGCATTGTACACTGATGTAAAGACCAGACGTTTGCCGTTGCTGCCCTTTACTGTTTTGGTATTCAAGTAAGAAACTGTTTTTGATAGGATCGAAAGTAACATACGCATCTCGTAATTCAAGCGGTTTTAACCAGCCCCTGTATTTTCATTTATTACGTTAGCTGTAAGTCATTTGGTATTGCTCCCTTGTCCACGCGGTAGCAGCTATCGCTTGGTAGGATCTAACGATACGTTTTTCAACTAGTCAACCTTAAGCTCTATTTAGGATTTAGTTTGTGTCCTCTGCATCGTCGTTGCAAGTAAACCTATGAATATACATCGAAGCGCCAAAGAAACAGGTATAGGCATGCGTATTCAAATACAGAGATATGGAAACAGGCAGAATACGGCGCTGCGGTCGGCAACGCATAGAGCATAAGACAACAAATGTTTGGCGCAGTTGTCATATCGGTTACTGCTGCAACAATGACAGGTTATCAAGGTTTAAGTCAGGTTGAAAGTGGTGTTACAGTCGGCGTACCAGCGATAGGACACAGCGTCTCCGAGGTAGCGATGAAATGGGAAGTTTCCCATACGACCATTTCACGAGTGTATCGTGAATATCAGGAATCCGGTAAAACATAAAACCTCCGACATTGCTGAGGTCGGAAAAAGATCGTGCAAGAACGGGACCAACGACGACTGAAGAGAATCGTTCAACGTGGCAGAAGTGAAACCCTTTCGCAAATTGCTGCAGATTTCAATGCTGGGCCATCACCAAGCTTTAGCGTGCGCACCATTCATCGATATGGGCTTTCGAAGCCGAAGGCACACTCGTGTACCCTTGACGACGACACGACACAAAGCTTTACGCCTAGCCTGAGACCGTCAACACCGGCATTGGACTTTTGATGACTGGAAACATGTTGCCTGGTCGGACGAGTCTCGTCTCAAATTGTATCGACTGGGTGGACGTGTACGGGCATGGAAACAACCTCATGAATCCATGGACCCTGCATGTCAGCAGGGGACTGTTCAAGCAGCTGGAGGCTCTGTAATGGTGTGGGGCGTGTGCAATTGGAATGATACTGGACGCCTGATACATCTAGACACGACTCTGACAGGTGACATGTACGTAAGCGCCCTCTCTGATCACCTGCATCCATTCATGTCCAATGTGGAGTCCGATGGACTTCGGCTATTCCAGCAGCACAATGAGACACCGTACACGTCCAGAAGTGCTACAGAGTGGCTCCAGGAACATTCTTCTGAGTTTAAAAACTTCCGCTGGCCACCAAACTCCCCAAACACGAACACTATTGAGCATATCACGGACGCCTTGCAACGTGCTGTTTAAAAGAGATCTCCACCACCTCATGCCCTTACTGATTTAAGGACAGCCCTGCAGGATTCATGGTGTCAGTTCCCTCCAGCACTGCTTCCCACATCAGTCGAGTCCATGCCTCGTCGTGTTGCGGTACTTATGCGCGCTCGCGGGGCCCTGCACGATATCAGGCAGGTGTACCAGTTTCTTTCGCTCTTCAGTGTATATCTAAATCTGCACCCATATTGATAATTACCTAGCATTTAAATAGTTTTATCTATGGACTTGTTTCTACTTTTGTGCCAGCCGCAGTGGCCAGGCGGTTCTAGGCGCTTCAGTCCGGAACCGCGCGGCTGCTACGGTCGCAGGTTCGAATCCTGCCTCGGGCATGGATGTGTGTGATGTCCTTAGGTTAGTTAGGTTTAAGTAGTTCTATGTTATAGGGGACTGATGTCGTCAGATGTTAAGTCCCATAGTGCTCAGAGCCATTTGAACCATTTTCTACTTTTGTGCTCCCCGATATGCAATTCTAATTGTGCTTGGTATTTATTCTTCTGCTATTTTGATGGAAAAAGGACCTATGAGATAAAAGCTCCTAGGCTACGTCGCGTAATTTCGTTAATTTGTTATACAGTAGTTCGTTTTTAACATAACTTTATTCAGGATTTTAATTTATATTGCCTTCCATCTGCTGCTTCCTTTGATCTACGGATCCATTTATACTATGTGAGACCATTTGCACCTTGAATTTCTCTTCTGTTTTTATTTATTTGTGTGTTATGATAAAGTCCCTGACTTTACGTCCTTAGTTACCTGCACATAATTTTAACTTATTGTATTTCAGCTTTGGCACATTTTTACTAAGAAATCGTTAGCTAAAATATCGTACGTTTTCCAGACTCTTGATTTTAAGACGATGTGGTTCGTTATTTAGAAAAGTTTCTAAACAATATTCTTAAAAATAACGCTTCATAACTCACGACGAACTAGCGCCATCTACCGTTGTCAACGCACACTTACCTCAGGCGTGATGTGATTCGGCGTTCAATACCGTGTAATTGGGCGTAGGCTGTAGAACGACGCTTCCAGCACGTTTACAATTTGACAGACTGTACATGCCTGATCCTGCTTCGAATTCACTATATCCCGGATAGGTAATTATTTCGCATATTTTTCCGGTTTTTCATCCTTCATTATATGGACCATAACTTCCATGAAAACGCCCGTTTGCAGGTTTTGCTATTTTCATTTATTCCCTTTATTTTAATGTTATCGGATGTTACGCTTTTAATACATGATGAAACCACATATTTGCCTGGACTATTTTTCTTGCACGTGGCGAGGGCAATTTATTTTTGTGGAAGTTTTATCATCGATCGCCATAACTTGCTTATCAACATTTATCGTTAAGTTCAATTTTTAATTTCCCTAATTTCGTTCAATTCCGAGGTAGGATCAGGCCTTTCTGATTCGACTGTATTTTAATGTAGGCCAAACTGAAGATCCCTTGACATCGGCGAAACTCGTGTCATTGATGAATAAATAAAAAGTAATTTCGACGTATCAACCGTGACTGTTTTCTTCTCCTCATTTCGGGCAAGAGTACCCACCACTGCTTCGGTCTATTCAGAAATGCCTACTGCCGGGCGGTAACAGCAGAGAAGGCACCAGAAGCATTTGACGTACCAGGAATGTGCCCATACAATCCGTACCCGCGCCGTGTGAGTATCGTATCACGCAATATGACCAATGTACGCAACGACCGCAATCTCGCCTGCATAGCCACAACAGTCGGTACAGCTTAACTGCGTTGCCTCAACATTAGAGCACTGAATTGGGCTTGTACCTCTTAGCGACGACACAGGTCACTGCGCCGACTTGCATTGTTAAAACGCCACTGGTTGCAAAGGGCGTGTGAATACCGTCTGCAGGGAGAGGAGAGGCAATATGTGTTGTTCTCAACGTGACATACTTTGATGGTCACATACGTTTTAGTTGCTACCGAGACGGGCCAAGTCTGGTAGCCACATACCACAAAACTGGTCCGCAGCTCTAGTGGTTAGCGTTACTGCCTCTGGATCACGGGGTCCCTGGTTCGCTTCCCGGCCGGGTTGGGGATTTTCTCTGCCCGGGGACTGGGTGTTTGTGTTGTCATCATCATTATCAGTAGTGACAGTGGCTAGAATGGACTGTGTAAAAAAATTGGACTGTGTAGAAATTGGGACCTTTTACGGGAGCTGATAACCGCGCAGTTGAGCGCCCCACAAACCAAACATCATCATCATTCCAGACAACTGCAAAGGGTAATGTTTGATCCGGAAACCGATTTCTAGTCCTACGTATTGAAGGCAATTTGAACAGCAACCGCTTCTTCAGTGAAGTATAAGAACCCGACTTACTGCCCTCGAAACGCAGCACACCTCATTTCAGTTGGACAATGGCCTGGCACATAAGCCGAGGGTTGTGCCGCCCCTGTTCCAAGGATGGTGGGTACCACTGTTTCCCTGGCCGGCGGCCGATCGATGTGGCGCAGTGGTGAAGTGTCGGAGGCTCGTTCGGAAACATGTCGGATCAAATCACCATCTGGCTTAAGGCAAATGACGTGATGTGATGCCATAAGGGCATAGTCTACATTCTATCCATCCGATATTGCAGTGCCTGTGTTATTCCGAATTACGATGCAATGTTCCCTCTGGCATGCATGCGTTATACAGCTGATGGTTGACCATATTCGCAATACATTTCATTCACTTCTTTCCATCCCCATGCAAGCAAACCGCGAGCAACAAGATCGTCTAATGCCATATCAAGGCAGTATACTGATTCATTCTGAAGAATTTCGGGGCTACTTTTTGCAGTCATAAATCTTGTACAGCTCTGTAATCTTAATCATTTTTATTGGCATGTATCACGTCAGACCGAATGGTTTAGAGACTGGATTCATAAATAATAGAGAAAAGTTAAGATGGTGGTTTTAATGCTTCAGGTGTTCTATATTGAAGTCACGCTGGTACATTCTGTTGCTGTGTGTTTCCATTTCATGATTAATGTGACTTGAAGAGAAGTAATAAAATGAGCTCTAACACGGAAAGTAAGCGTTTCCGGACACATGTCCACATAAAATATTATCTTTCTTTGTGTGTGAGGAATGTTTCCTGAAAGTTTGGCCGTACCTTTTTGTAACACCCTGTATACAGAAGTGCCAAAGAAACTGGTATAGGCGTGCGTATTGACATATAGAGATATATGGACAGAGAGAATAAGGCGCTGCGATCGGCAACGCATATATAAGACAACAAGTGTCTGGCGCTGTTATTAGATTGGTTACTTCTGCTACACTGAAGAGACAAAGAAACTGTTATATCGTGCAGGTCCCCGCAAGCAACCACAAGTACCGCAACACGACGCGGCATGGACTCCACTAATGTCTGAAGTAAAGCTGTAGGGAACTGAGACCATGAACCCTGCAAGGTTGTCCATAAATCCGCAAGAGCACGAGGGGGTGGAGATCTCTTCTGAACAGCACGCTTCAAGGCATCCCAGATGTGCTCATTAATGTTCATGACTGGGCAGCTTGGTGACCAGCGGAGGTGTTTAAACACAGAGAGTATTCCTGGAGTCACTCTGTAGCAATCCTGGACGTGTGGGGTGCCGCACGTCCTGCTGGAATAGCCCAAGTCCGTCGGAACGCACATTGGGCATGAATGGCTGCAGGTGATCAGACAGGATACTTAAGTACGTGTCACCTGTCAGAGTCGTATCTAGACGTATCAGGGGTCCCATATCACTCCAACTGCGCGCGCCCCACACCATTACAGAGCCTGCGCAAGCTTGAACAGGCTCCTGCTGACCCGCAGGCTCCATGGATTCATGAGGCTGTCTCCATACCCGTACACGTCCATCCGCTCGATACAATTTCAAACGGGACTCGTCCGACCAGGCAACATGTTTCCAATCATCAACAGACTAAATTCGTTGTTGATGGGCCCAGGCGAGGCGTAAAGCTTTGTGTCGTGCAGCATCAAGAGTACACGAGTGGGCTTTGGGCTCCGAAAGCCAATATCGATGATGTTTCGTTGAATGTTTCGCACGCTGACACTTGGTGATGGCCCAAAATTTAAATCTGCAGCAATTTGCGGAAGGGTTCCAGTTCAGTCATGTTGAACGATTCTCTGCAGTTGTCGTTGGTCCCGTTCTTGCAGGATCTTTTTTCGACCGCAGCGCAGTCGCAGATTTGATGTTTTACCGGATACCTCTTATTTACGGTACACTCGTCAAATGGTAATACGGGAAAATCCGCACTCCATCGTTACCTCTGAGATGCTGTGTCCTCGCTCGTGCGCCGACTATAACACCACGTTCAAACTCACTTAAATCTTGGTAACCTGCCAATTTAACAGCAGTAACCGATCTAACAACTGCGCCAGACACTTGTTGTATTATATAGGCGTTGCCGACCGCAGCCACGTATCCTGCATGTTTCCATATATCTGTATTTGAATACGCACGTCTGTACCAGTTTCTTTGGCGCATCAGTGTACAATGACAGGTTATCAAGGTTTAAATGAGTTTGAGTTTGAACGTGGGGTTAAAGTCGGAGCACGAGCGACGGTGCATAGCGTCTCCGAGGTAGTGCTGAAGTGAGAACTTCCCCGTTCGACCATTTCACGAGTGTACTGTGAATATCAGGAAACCTGTAAAACATAAAATCTCCGACATTGCTGCGACCGGAAAAAGATCCTGCAAGAACGGGGCCAATGACGACTGCAGAGAATCATTCAAAGTGACAGAAGTGGAACCCTTCCGCAAATTACTGCAGATTTAAATACTGGGTCATCAACAAGTGTCAGCGTGCGAACTATTCAACGAAACATCACCAATATGGGCTTTCGGAGCCCAAGGTCCACTCGTGTACTTTTGATGCTGCACAACACAAAGTTTTACGCCTCGCCTGTGCCCATGAACAACGAAATTAGTCTGTTGATGACTGGAAATATGTTGTCTGGTCGGACGAGTCTCGTTTCATATTTTATCGAGCGGATGGAAGTGTACGGGTACGGAAACAACCTCATGAATCCAAGGACTCTGTATGTCAGCAGGGGACTATTCAAGCTCGTGGAGGCTGTGTAATGGTGTGGGGTGTGTACAGTTAGAGTGGTATGGAACCACTGCTACGTCTAGATACGATTCTGACAAGTGACACGTACGTAAGCATCCTGTCTGATCACCTGCATCCATTCATGTCCATTGTGCATTCCGACGGATTCGGGCAATTCCAGTAGAAAAATACATCCTACACGTCCAGAATTGCTACAGCGTGGCTCCAGAAATACTCTTCTGAGTTTAAACACTTCGGCTGGCCACCAAACTCTCCAGATATGAACATCACTGTGCGTATCAGGGATGCCTTGCAACGTGCTGTTCAGAAGAAATCTCTACCTCCTCGTACTCTTACGTATTTATTAACATCCCTGCAGGATTAATGGTGTCAGATTACTCCAGCGCTACTTCAGACATTCGTCAAGTCCATGTCACGTCATGTTGCGGCACTTCTGCGTGCTCGCGGAGGCCCTGAGTGATATTAGTCAGATGTATCAGTTTCTTTGGCTCTTAAGTGTAATACCTGCATGTACAGGAGTGGAACCACGAGAGGAAGAGTGGACTAAGATTGTGGCATTATCCAGTGTATATAACATTTATTTTCAATTATTTATTTCTCAATCGGCTGCAGAAACCACCATTTTATTTATTTTGTTTTGACGTATCAGTGCCTTTCGCATGAAACATCCGATGCTACTGCAACAGACTTGTAGTGTTACGCTGAAGTACTCTGCATCGACAGCAGGGGCGAAGATATTGTCGCGTGACTGTAGGAAATTTTTTCGATAGTGATCGTATTAAGGACATGATTGACAATGAAAGTAAGTATATCATAAGTTATTATAACTTAAATTTCAGTTGGTACTGCTGCTGTTATGAGAGGTTTCGAAATGAAACGATTGGGGCAATATGTACCCTTGATACAAATTTATTAAATTTTAGGCTCTTTCTTGTTTATTATTTAGGATTATAGAGTGATCATCCAGAACATTATGACCACCTGCCTAATAGCCGGTATGTCCACCTTTGCCATGGGTAACAGCGGTGACACTTCGTGGCATGGAAACCATGAGGCCTTGTGTCATGGGGCATTATCTTGTTGAAAAATGCTCCTGACCAGCCATGGGGCAGATGGGGTTGCGTTTGAAGATCACTTTTGTATCTTTTTCTTGAACAACTTGAAAAGCACGGCCTCTAACGAAACGTATCTCAGTATGTAATCAAACTACATTAAATTTCATACAAAGAAGCTCCTGTTCTGAAAATCTCGGGCACCGCGCATGCACTGTAGCTTAGGTGGTTTTTGTAGGCCAATTTGTGGTAGTTTCCCGACTAGATGGATCACAAGTGACCTATATCAAATTGTTCGTCTAGAATTTCTCTGCAACACTGTGGTACGTTGTAAACAATTATTGTTTACAACCTGTATAAGTAATAGATATGCACCTGATGTTGACAGGCATTGCCTAAACTCTTCGTTTTAAATTAAATATTGACAGTTAACGTGACTGAAGCAGCAAACGCAGACCTCACCTAGATCCACATAATATGAATACATTTAAATAAACTATTGAGACGATTACCTAAGGGAAGGTGGGTAGATGATATTAGAAAACATGAAGGAGCAGCATAGATATATGCACATAAAGAACGTAACGCACTGAAAAGTCAAGAGGTGACCTTTATCCAGCTGTGGCCATTACCAGTGGGAAAGAACGTTTATGGACATGCACCTCGTGTTTTATATCATTGTGTCATATAAGATCCTTATTTTACAAGGATGGTTATCATTTTTACATCGTGTCTTCCTCCACACCTCAAACTAGTTTCCAAATCCAAAACAAAAATTAAAAAATACATATAAATGGGAACATTACTAAACAGTAAACAGTTAAAACATATTTCAGGCTTGCAGCCGGTCGTCGTTTACTTCATCCCACGACGTTTCGGCTGAGCATCTGCGAGTCATCTACAGGTGACTGACAGGTGCCCAGTCGAAATATCGTGTGGTGAATTAAACGACGACCTCCTGCAAGCTCGAAAATTGTTCGAACATTAAGTTCACGGGGAAAATTTCAAAATTCACAAATAGTAAACTACCATTCTGGGTATGACACATTGGTAGATGATATCTGTAGTTTTTTGCACACATGTGTCCTTGCTGATACACACTTGCATTTCAGTCGATTCTGTTGCGTCCCATAACGTTCACTCTTAACACCCTTACTTTTTGTTGTGTATACCACGCATATATTCAACAGAAGCAATACAAGTTGGCAAATTTGTTTTGTTTGTAGATGATACAAACATTGTAATAAAAAGCAATAAAATACATTTACTGAAAGATCGGTTACTGACATTTTCACGAGCACTAACTGTTCCTAGCCAATCCTTTGTAACCGAATTACAATATGACAACCATCACACAGAAAAGGTTAATACTGTTATATCCTTGTGATTAAAACTTGATAATTAATTCAATAGTAGGATCATATCACAGAACTACTGAAGCGCCTAAACAAATCTTTATTTGCAATTCAGACCTTCTTAGTCATAAATAATACCAAAATAAAAAATCTAGCTTACTTCTCTTATTTTGGTTCCATAATGTCATACCGAATCATTTCTGGGGATAACTCATAAAGCCAGGCTATAGTTGTATGCATATGTGTATGTATGTATGTATTGAACTGGGGACCTAGAAACGACAGACAGGCTTCGTCCCCGCCATAGCCCTCAGTGGTACACAACCCCACAACAAGCTACAGCAGTCCGATCTCGCAACCGCCGCCCCACACCGAACCCAGGGTTATTGTGCGCTTCGGCATCCAGTGGACTCTCCCAGGGAACGTCTCATTCCAGACGAGTGTTACCCCAGTGTTTGCGTGGTACAGTGATTATGGTGCACGCGTACGTGGAGACAATGTTTGCGCAGCAATCGCAGACATAGTGTAACTGAGGCGGGAGCAGGGGAACCAGTCCACATTCGCCGAGGCAGATGGAAAACCGCCTTAAAAACCATTCACAGGCTGGTCGGCACACCGGACCTCGACGCTAATTAGCCGGGCTATTCGTGTCTGGGACCGACACGCCTTCCCGCTCGGAAGGAGTGCTATAGACTGCACGGCTAGCCGGCCGGGCAAGCTATAGTTAGTTGAGTCCAATAGCGAGTAGCAAGAATTATTTGTCTTTGAATTCAAGAACGCTCTGTAGTGACCTGTTCAAGGAACTGGGGATACTAGCTACTACTTTCCAATTTATTTATTCTCTAATGACATTTGTGGCAAATAATATATTACTTTTTCGACTCAACAGTTCAGTTCAGCTCGTGGAATCAGTACTAGAAATAAGAATAATCTTCTCAAAAATGTAAACCCACTTAGTTTCGTCCAGAAAGGTGTTCATTGTTCAGAAACATATATTTTCTTTAACTTTCATGAAGCCATAAAATCTTCAACAACTAATAAAATTCAGTTAAGAGGAGTCTAAAGGATTAATTGGTAGCCAGCTCCTCTTACTCGACTGATGACTTTCCTAGTAGAACGGTCAGGTGTGCATATATTGTTAATACTATCAAACACTGGCCAACGGCCTTGCCGCAGAGCTAACACAGGTTCCCGTCAGATCACCGAAGTTAAGCGCTGTCGGGCTGGGCTGGCACTTGGATGGGTGACTATCAGGTCTACCGAGTGCTGTTGGCAAGCGGGGTGCACTCAGCCCTTGTGAGGCAAACTGAGGAGCTACTTGACTAAAAAGTAGCGGCTCCGGTCTCGGAAACTGACATACGGCCGGGAGAGCGGTCTGCTGACCACATGCCCCTCCATATCCGCATCCAGTGACGCCTGTGGGCTGAGGGTGACACGGCGGCCGGTCATTACCATAGGGCCTTCATGGCCTGTTCGGGACGAGATTAGTTTTAGGTTATCAAACACAGTGAATATTATATAAAATCTGACCTCAGTACATCTTCAGTGCAGTAATAGGATCAAATTAAGTAAGTGTTGTAAACTGATTAATTGATGACGCGTGGCCACGATTGCCTAAAAAACCACGAGGACCGTTTCACTTGGAACCTACGGAAGGTACATCAGCATATCTTTATTTCTTTGTAAATATGTATTGTGTATTCCTGGTTTGTGACATGTTCAACATCCCTGAGGATCTCCTCACTGTGGATGTACGGAACAAAAAGTTGATGCAATCATTTGACCTATGTACACTAATAGTCGCTTGTATTGTTCCAGTTGTGCTGCAGCACTTCGACGTGCAGCTTTACTACAACAAAAACGTGTGGCTGGGGAACACGGCTGTGCTGCGCTGCACCATCCCGAGCTTCGTGCGGGAGTTCATATCAGTCACCTCCTGGCTCAAGGACTCCGCCTTCAACATTTATCCCTCTCTCAAAGGGGGTAAGTACACATTAACATTTGTCTACTCCACATAAATGTTCGTAAATTGGTAAAATAAATTCACTGTCTGATCAGAATTGTCTAATTATTAGTGAGCATTAATACGATGTGTGTCCATCTTTCGCGTTTAAAACGAATATACACTCCTGGAAATTGAAATAAGAACACCGTGAATTCATTGTCCCAGGAAGGGGAAACTTTATTGACACATTCCTGGGGTCAGATACATCACATGATCACACTGACAGAACCACAGGCACATAGACACAGGCAACAGAGCATGCACAATGTCGGCACTAGTACAGTGTATATCCACCTTTCGCAGCAATGCAGGCTGCTATTCTCCCATGGAGACGATCGTAGAGATGCTGGATGTAGTCCTGTGGAACGGCTTGCCATGCCATTTCCACCTGGCGCCTCAGTTGGACCAGCGTTCGTGCTGGACGTGCAGACCGCGTGAGACGACGCTTCATCCAGTCCCAAACATGCTCAATGGGGGACAGATCCGGAGATCTTGCTGGCCAGGGTAGTTGATGTACACCTTCTAGAGCACGTTGGGTGGCACGGGATACATGCGGACGTGCATTGTCCTGTTGGAACAGCAAGTTCCCTTGCCGGTCTAGGAATGGTAGAACGATGGGTTCGATGACGGTTTGGATGTACCGTGCACTATTCAGTGTCCCCTCGACGATCACCAGTGGTGTACGGCCAGTGTAGGAGATCGCTCCCCACACCATGATGCCGGGTGTTGGCCCTGTGTGCCTCGGTCGTATGCAGTCCTGATTGTGGCGCTCACCTGCACGGCGCCAAACACGCATACGACCATCATTGGCACCAAGGCAGAAGCGACTCTCATCGCTGAAGACGACACGTTTCCATTCGTCCCTCCATTCACGCCTGTCGCGACACCACTGGAGGCGGGCTGCACGATGTTGGGGCGTGAGCGGAAGACGGCCTAACGGTGTACGGGACCGTAGCCCAGCTTCATGGAGACGGTTGCGAATGGTCCTCGCCGATACCCCAGGAGCAACAGTGTCCCTAATTTGCTGGGAAGTGGCGGTGCGGTCCCCTACAGCACTGCGTAGGATCCTACGGTCTTGGCGTGCATCCGTGCGTCGCTGCGGTCCGGTCCCAGGTCGACGGGCACGTGCACCTTCCGCCGACCACTGGCGACAACATCGATGTACTGTTGAGACCTCACGCCCCACGTGTTGAGCAATTCGGCGGTAAGTCCACCCGGCCTCCCGCATGCCCACTATACGCCCTCGCTCAAAGTCCGTCAACTGCACATACGGTTCACGTCCACGCTGTCGCGGCATTCTACCAGTGTTAAAGACTGCGATGGAGCTCCGTATGCCACGGCAAACTGGCTGACACTGACGGCGGCGGTGCACAAATGCTGCGCAGCTAGCGCCATTCGACGGCCAACACCGCGGTTCCTGGTGTGTCCGCTGTGCCGTGCGTGTGATCATTGCTTGTACAGCCCTTTCGCAGTGTCCGGAGCAAGTATGGTGGGTCTGACACACCGGTGTCAATGTGTTCTTTTTTCCATTTCCAGGAGTGTAACTCTGTTAGCGCCATTTACACTGAGGTGTCTGAAGCACTGTGGAGGGATGGCAGCCCATTCTTGCTCAAGAGCCGACACCAAAAAAGGTAGTGATGGAAACTGGGATCTGCGGCAAAGTTGATGTTCAGACTTGTATCAAAGGTGCTCCATTGGGTCCATTCAGGACCCTGAGCAGGCCAGTCCATTTTAGGAACGTTAATGTCTACAAAGTATTGCCTCAAATGGTTCAAATGGCTCTGAGCACTATGGGACTTAACTTCTGAGGTCATCAGTCCCCTAGAACTTAGAACTACTTAAACCTAAGACATTACAAACATCCATGCCCGAGGCAGGATTCGAACCTGCGACCGTAGCGGTCGCGCGGCTCCAGACTGTAGCGCATAGAACCGCTCGGCCACTCCGGGCGGCAGTATTGCATCACAGATGATGCTTTATGACAGAGTGTATTGTCATAAAAAACGCTCTCTTCCTCCCGAACAGGCCATGAACGCCCAACGGGACCGACCGGCCCCGTGTCATCCTCAGCCCACAGGCGTCACTGGATGCGGATATGGAGAGACGTGTGGTCAGCACATCGCTCTCCCGCAGTTTCTGAGACCGGATCCGCTACTTCTCAGTCAAGTAGCTCCTCAGTTTGTCTCACAAGGGCTGAGTGCACCCCGCTTGCCAACAGTGCTCGGCAGACCGGATGGTCACCCATCCAAGTGCTAGCCCAGCCCGACAGCGCTTTACTTCGGTGATCTGACGGGAACCGGTGTTACCACTGCGACAAGGCCGTTGGCACGTGTATTGCCACGCTGATACAATCAATCATCTACATCTACATACATACTCCGCAATCCACCATACGGTGCGTGGCGGAGGGTACCTCCTACCACAACTGGCATCTTCTCTCCCTGTTCCACTCCCAAACAAAACCAGGGAAAAATGACTGCCTATATGCCTCTGTACGAGCCCTCATCTCTCTTATCTTATCTTTGTGGTCTTTCCGCGAAATGTAAGTTGGCAGCAGTAAAATTGTATTGCAGTCAGCATCAAATGCTGGTTCTCTAAATTTCCTCAGTAGCGATTCACGAAAAGAGCGCCTCCTTTCCTCTATAGACTCCCACCCGAGTTCCTGAAGCATTTCCGTAACACTCGCGTGATGATCAAACCTACCAGTAACAAATCTAGCAGCCAGCCTCTGAATTGCTTCTATGTCTACCCTTCATCCATGGTTCGCAAGATATCATGTGAAAAAAGGGCGAGTTGCGTTTCGCAGGAGCGATGCTTTCTAAAGCCGTGCTGATGCATGGACAGCAAATTTTCTGTCTCATGGAAATTCATTATATTCGAACTGAGATTATTTCGAGAATCCTGCAACAAACCGATGTTAAGGATATTGGTCTGCAATTTTGAGAATCCGTCCTCCTACCCTTCTTATATACAGGCGTCACCTGCGCTTTTTTCCAGTCGCTCGGGACTTTACGTTGGGCAAGAGATTCGCGATAGATGCAAGCTAAGTAAGGAGCCAATGCAGTAGAGTACTCTCTGTAAAACCGAATTGGAATCCCATCAGGACCTGGCGATTTATTTATTTTCAACCCATTCAGCTGCTTCACAACCCCAGGGATGTCTATCACTATGTCCTCCATACGGGAAACTGTACGAGACTCAAACGGCGGTATGTTTGTACGATCATCCTGCGTGAAAGATTTCTCAAATGCTAAATTTAAAATTTCAGCTTTCGTTTTCCTGTCTTCCGTTGCCAGGCCAGACAGATCAGTGAGTGACTGGACGGAGGCCTTCGACTCGCTTACCGATTTTACGTAAGACCAGAATTTCCTTGGGTTTTCAGCAAGATCTTTTGCTAAGGTATAACGGTGGTAGTGGTTGAATGCTTCGCGCATCGCTCGTTTTACGGCAGCACGAATCTCTACTAACTTTTGCCTGTCCTCATTCTCCCGATCTTTCTTGTACCGCGAGTGCAACTGTCTTTGCTTCCTGAGCATTCTCCGAATTGCGCTGTTAAACCACAGTGGGTCTTTTCCGTTCGTAACCCACTTTTTCGGCACATACTTGTCCAATGCGTGATTTACAATGTGTTTAAAATTTGCCCATAATTCTTCCACGTCCATCGTTCCGGAAGTAAATGAAGTCGATTCATTTACTAAGTGGGATGCTAACAACTGCTTATCTGCTCTTTGTAGTAAGAATACTCTCTTAGCCTTCTTGACCGACTTTTTAACTTTCGTAACCATAGTCGTAACGACAACATCATGATCACTAATCCCTGTCTCAACACTGACACCGTCGATGAGGTCTGGTCTGTTCGTGGCTACCAGATCTAAAATATTTCCATTACGCGTTGGCTGTCGATTTAGTTGCTCAAGACAGTTTTCGGATAATGTGTTCAAAAGTAATTTACACGACGGCTTGTCTGTACCACCTGTAATGAATCCACAGACATCCCAGTCTATACTAGGTAGGTTGAAGTCGCCTCCGACTAATATAGCATGATCCAGGTACTTCTGCGATACAGAATGTAGACTCCCTTTGAATGATTCTAGAACTGTCACGGTGGAACCTGCTGGCTGGTAATAACACCCCACAATTAACTTTATTTTTGCTAGCACTGTTAAACGTGTCCAGATAACTTACAATCACACTCTACTTTGACCTCACTAGACACAATATTTTTGTCAACTGCAATGAAGACACCACCTCCTACGGTGTCTAATCTGTCTTTCCGATACACGTTCCAACCCCCACTAAATATTTCAGAACTTCTTATCTTAGGGTTCAGCCAGGTCTCAGTCCCGAGAATAATTTGCGCGCCACACGCTTCCTGGAGGGCAGTAAATTCAGGAACTTTATTCCGAACATTCTGAAAATTTACTGCTAATATCTTGATAGCTGAAGTGTCTTTACACTGAGCGGGTCCTGATTTCCCTGCCTGCACGTCGACTGGTGAGTGTTCATCAGGACACCTCGCACTACTGCCTAGCCCAAAAAAAAACCCATCTGCACGCCACAAGTACTCTGCTACCCGATAGCCGCTTCCTTTGTGTAGTGCACCCCTGACCTATCTAGGGGCGTCCTACAATTCCCCACCCAATAGCGCAAGTCTAGAAAGCTGCAGCCAAGACCGTCACAGAGTCGACGAAGCCTCTGGTTGAGACCCTCCACTCGGCTCCAAACCAAAGGACCCCGATGCACTCTGGGAACGATGCTGCAAATAGAGAGCTCTGGTTGAACACCGCGTGCGAGGCCAGCGGTCATCACTAAATCCGCCAGCCGCCTGTACGAACTGAGGATCGCCTCAGAACCCAAGCGACAGGCTTCATTGGTGCCGACGTGAGCAACTACTTGCAGACGATTGCACCCCGTACGCTCGATATCCGCAGGCAAGGCCGCCTCCACATCTCGGATGAGGCCCCCCGGCAGACAAACCGAGTGCACGTTGGATTTCTTTCCAGCCCTGTACGCTATTTCCCTAAGGGGCTCCATCACCCGCCTAACGTTGGAGCTCCCAATAACCAGCAAGCCTTTGGCCCCGTGTGCCTGCTCGGGCCCTGCAGAAGGAGCGGCCACCTGCCCACTGACAGGACGAACGGGCGAGGCCAGCCGGACAGCCTCCACATTGACCCTCCGCCTCGAGGGACGCGAACGCGTTGCAGTTCGCCACTCACCCTGAGGTGAGGGCGGCCGGGTACACTAGAAGGTGCCTCGGCGGCTGAGTCAGCGGACGCAGCAAGCGACACCTGGGGTGTCTCAAGCGACGCGCCGGACCCTCTGTCGTCCTGCACCTCGAGGCAGCAGCCTGATGGCGGCTGACCGTGACCAACAGCACGCTCAGCTGCTGGCGAACCGCGGCCAGTTCCTCCTGTGCCCGCACACAGCACGCACACACCCTATCCATCCCACTGCTAATATCTAACGATTCCGCGAATTTATACCCTACAGCTATCAATAAGCAATATTACTCCTCTCGAATACGATAGTACGCAAGGATTTTATGTAATTAAATATACAAGTGCACAAACCCTCGGAAAGAAATTAAGAATCAAACTACAAAACAAATATGAAAGCTAAATATGCGACTCGCTACTGCACTGCTGCTGCACTGGTACTTCACCAGCGGCTGCTCAAGGCTCACTAAGCTGTGTCAAAAACGCACTGGCTGTCCAAAACAAACAAATGACTAACGACTCCGCGAATTTATACTCTACAGCTATGAATAAGAATCGACTCGGAACTGGCCCTCTACTGTACTTAGTACACAGAGATGTAAACTCAGCTCGCCGGCCGCTGTGGCCGAGCGGTTCTAGGCGTATCAATCTGGAACCGCGCTGCTGCTACGGTCGCAGGTTCGAATCCTGCCTCGGGCATGGATGTGTGTGATGTCCTTAGGTTAGTTACGTTTAAGTAGCTCTACGTCTAGGGGACTGATGACCTCAGATGTTAAGTCCCATAGTGCTTAGAGCCATTTGAACCATTTTTGTAAACTGAGCTCATATCCTTCTTCATTTAGCGTTTCCTTAAGCTAGTAAGGGGACCAAGCACTAGCACGAAAAGCATCCCTATATCGCAACACCACGTTCTCTGCATTTCAATATTTGCACAACAAATGGTGGTAGATAATGTTCTCCGGGCATTCGCATTCCATCACATTACCACATGGTACAGTGTAATTCATCACTCCAAATCCTTCGTTTCCAGTCATCCACTGCCCAGTAGCGTCACTCCTTACACCATCTCAAGCTTCGCTAGGATTTGTCAGCAGAAATGTCTGGCTTATGAGGAGCTAGTCGATCGCTGTACCCCATAATTTGTAACTTCTCACGGACAGTCACTGTGGTAGCTGGACTGCTGGTAGCACTTCGAAAGTCACGAGTGACTCCTTCCGGTGATTTCGTGTGAGGTTTCACAATCACCTTCCGCAACGCCCGATGCTCCCTGTCTGTCGGTACGTGAGGTCTGCCTGGTCTCTGTTCAGCTGTGGTGGTTCTTTTGCATCTCCACTTCAATCACGTAACCAATAGTCGACTTGGGCAGATTCAGAAGGGCTGAAACGTCCGTGAAGGATTTTTTACACAGATGACATCCAGTGACTAGTCAACCCTCGAAGTCACTGAGCTCTCCTGACCCACCTATTCCGCTGTCACTGCTTCTCTACTGACAACACAATACATCCCGCCTCATGTTATAGTGGCATGTCTGCCTGTCGTAACATCTAGTGGTCAGTTTAGTATTATGTAAAGAGATCCGGACACTTTTGATCAGTTACTGTAGATAATTCATTTTTGTTCTATGACTGTTCCCAACTTCCACTTTATTTAGTTGTGGTAAATTTGCAAAGAACTGGAAAAGTTTGGAAAAGAATACTCTATGGGAACTCATCAACGTCACTCTAAATAGGCCACGCCTTTTTGTCATAAACTTAACCCGATCTTCGTGGCAGCTGTTGTGGAATCCATACGCGTTAGGAACCAAGTGATGCTCTATAATTTACAGTATGCGTTCCTCCCCCTCTCCCTAGGACGTTTCCTTGCATTGTGTTTCATAGTAAGCTGTTATGCCTCAAAGCGTGGCACACAAATTTAATACACTTTCTTTCTAAAGCTAAAGTAGGGTACTGTCTTCATAGATTTATTCCATCACAATCCTGTCAATTTTCTTGCCTGCGCAAAGTATTACGTTGAGTCACATTTCCATTGCCTTGAACGGGTATCATGGACATTTTCCTAAAGCCTAACATTCACTGTCATATAACAAAGTGCAGCAGACAGCTATATACTGAGGAGAAAAAAAGTCATAGGATAAGTCCTTTTGCCCGGCGTAGCGCAGAAACTCGACAGGCTGTGGTTCTCAACAAGTCGTCGGAGGTCCCCTGCAGAAATGTTGAGCGATGCTGCCTCTATAGTCGTCCGTAATTGCGGAAATATTGCGGGTGCCGTA
Source organism: Schistocerca cancellata (assembly GCF_023864275.1). Classification (NCBI taxonomy): domain Eukaryota; kingdom Metazoa; phylum Arthropoda; class Insecta; order Orthoptera; family Acrididae; genus Schistocerca; species Schistocerca cancellata. Next base: position 151,856,090 of record NC_064629.1, read on the forward strand.
TTTTGTGCACAAACTGACGTCTAAATTATGTCCTACAAATGTTCGATGGGATTCGTGTCGGGCGGTTCAGATGGTTCAGATGGCTCTATGCACTATGGGACTTAACATCTGAGGTCATCAGTCCCCTAGACTTAGAACTACTTAAACCTGACTAACCTAAGGACACCACACATATCCATGCCCGAGGCAGGATTCGAACCTGCGACCGTAGCAACAGCGCGGTTCCGGCCTGAAGCGCCTAGACCGGCTCGGCCACAGTGGCCGGCCATGTCGGGCGGTCTGGATGGCCAAATCATTCGCTCGAATTGTCGAATCACGAACAGTTTTGGTTCGGTGAAGTGGATTGTCATCCACAAAAAGTCCATCGTTGTTTGATTGGAAACGTGAAGCCCACAAATGGCTGCAGATGGTTCCCAAGTAGCCGAACATGACGATTTCCAGTCAATAATCGGTCCAGCAGGAAAAGAGGATCCAGTACGTTCCATATAAACACACCTTTATGGAGCCACCACCAGCTTGCACTGTGCCTTGTTGACAACTTGGGTCAATCGCTTCGAGGGGTCTGCGTCACACTTGGACCGCAGTATCAGCTCTTACCAACTGAAATCAGGACCCATTGACCAGGTTACGGTTTTCCAGTCGACTAGGCTCAAACCCATATGGTCTCGTGTCCAGGAGATGATGTACTGTTACCAAACGCACTCGCGTCGGTCGTCTGTTCGCATAGTTCATTCACGCCAAATTTCGTCACACTGACCTAACGGATAGGTTCGTCTATGTCGCACATTGATTTATGCGGTTATTTCACACAGTGTTGCTTGTCTATCAGCACTGACAACTCTACACAAATGCCTCTGCTCTCGGTTGTTAAGTGAAGACCGTCGGCCAAAACGTTGTCCGTGATGAGAGGTAATGCATAAAATTTGGTTTTCTTGACAGACTCTTGACATTGTGGATCTTGGAGTATTGAATTCCCTAACGATTTCCGAAATGGAACGACCCATGCGTCTAGCCCCAACCACCATTCTGTGTTCAAAGTATGTTAATTCTCATCGAGCGGCCATAACCACGTTACATGAATTGCCTGAGTACAAACGACAGCTCGGCCAATGCACCGTCCTCTTATATCTTGTGTACCCAATACTACCGCAATCTGTACAGGGGAGTCATAAATGAGGAAAAATATATCGAGGACCGCGTGCTGCTATGCGTAACACTTGACGCACCATTGTTAATTTTGCTCTCCTTGGTGTACTGTGTACGTAAAACAAAAACATGTGTTAACCAATGAACGAGATACCGACAAACCTCGCGATCACGGCATGTCATTCACCCATAGATACAACACATGTCACACCAATGAGCTGATGTGTATCTGCCAACGTTTGAAAGATACGAGCAAGAACAAATGCCATCGTAATGTATGTGAAATTGTATCAGAACTTGTGAATCACACGTTGCCGGCGGTAACAGAGTGTACATTCCCATGTTAGGGAAAGTGTGTCCTGTAAGCGGAAACAGTGGTCAACGGTGGAAGTAAAACGGCGGCATGCATGACCTGTTTACAACACCTCTGCGCTGCTCACTCTGCCCGATACTCCCGTGTCGACAGCTGCTAACGGCCGCATCGCAGTGTTACTACAGTACCATGGCAAGTTACACAAACAATGAATACGCCGACATCCACCTCACCTACGGGCTTGGAGATGGAAGACCTGACGTTGCAAGGGAACTGTATCACGAGAGGTTTCCTAGCCGGTGCCTTATGTGGTGTCACTGCCAGACACCACACTTGCTAGGTGGTAGCCTTTAAATCGGCCGCGGTCCGTTAGTATACGTCGGACCCGCGTGTATCCAGTATCAGTGATTGCAGACCGAGCGCCGCCACACGGCAGGTCTAGAGACACTTCCTAGCACTCGCCCCAGTTGTATAACCGGCTTTGATAGCGACGGTTCACTGACAAAATACGCTCTCATTTGCCGAGACGATAGTTAGCATAGCCTTCAGCTACGTCATTTGCTACGACCTAGCAAGGCGCCATTACCAGTTAGTATTGATACTGTAAAACATGTACCGTCAAGAGCGACGTTCACCATTTATGGATTAAAGTTAAGTATTCCACCAGCTACGACAGTTTTTTTCTAAGTCTAATTTCCTTGTCCTGTTCCAGACCTCACGCCAGCCTGCGTGAGCTAAAACGCATGCCTTTCGGCTTCCTCTAGTAGTACCGGGTTGGCTCTCTTGCCAACCCACACCACCTTACATCCGCAAAAACGTTTTACTCTGTGGACAGGCGCTTGAGGGAGTATGGTACAAGCCGGCCGGTGTGACCGAGCGGTTCTAGGCGCTACAAAAAATGGTTCAAATGGCTCTGAGCACTATGGGACTTAACATCTGTGGTCATCAGTCCCCTAGAACTTAGAACTACTTAAACCTAACTAACCTAAGAACATGACAAACATCCATGCCCGAGGCAGGATTCGAACCTGCGACCGTAGCAGTCGCGCGGTTCCGGACTGAGCGCCTAGAACCGCTAGACCACCGCGGCCGGCTAGGCGCTACAGTCTGGGACCGCGCGACCGCTACGGTCGCAGGTTCGGATCCTGCCTCGGGCATGGATGTGTGTGATGTCCTTAGGTTAGTTAGGTTTAAGTGGTTCTAAGTTCTAGGGGACTGATGACCTCAGAAGTTAAGTCCCACAGTGCTCAGAGCCATTCGAACCATTTTTAAGTATGGTGCACGTGTAGCATCTCCAGGATTTAGGCGTCGTGGCTGACCGTCGACGTACAGTGCGGATGACGAAGAAAAAGTGTTACAAACTGTTGCGGAGGACCGAACAATAAGCACCAGGTCTCTCGCTACTGCGGTCGGAATGTCACAATCTACTGTTATGCGAGTACTCCATAGAATTACCATCCCTTCCGCATGCAGAAGGTACAGGCATTATTGCCGGAAGACTACCAGAGGAGGCTGGACATCTACAACCTTATCCTATGACGTCAGACCCACTACCAGCATTTTTCACGAACAATATTGTTCACCGACGAAGCCTGTTTCACAAAGGACAATGTAGTGAATTGAGACCCACGACCAGCATTTTTCACGAACAATATTGTTCACCGACGAAGCCTGTTTCACAAAGGAGAATGTAGTGAATTGGCATAATTGGCACGAGTGGGTGGAAGAATACCCCCACAGCACAGTGATACGAGGGCACCAACAACGATGCGGTGTCAATATCTGGTGTTGTATTATTGATCACCATCTCATAGGGCCACATGTGCCACCACAAACGCTTACAGGAGAGAGTTTCCTGGATGCTACATTACCGGAATTGTTGGAAGACGTTAGTTTGGCCTGTCGTATGAACCTGTGGTACATGCATGATGGTGCCTCCCCTCACTTCAGCGGCACAGTGCGACGCCACCTGGACAACGCTTTCCCTTCGAAATGGATCGATCGTGGAGACCCTGTAACATGGCCAACAACGTCGCCAGACCTGAATCCACTGGATTTCTTTTTGAGGAGCCATCTGAAATCTTTGATTTATGAAGGAGAGGTTGTTGATCTCAACACCCTTCAACGCAGAATACAATATGCCTGTGATATTACGCAAAGAGAATCAGACATTTTGGATCGCGTTCCGCAATCCTTTCTGCGAAGAATTCAACTTTGCCACACATATCGTGGCCGTCATTTCGAACAGTACTTATAAACCGCCACTACAGCTTCTGGTCATGTGTTTCTATGTCAGTTTCGATTCGTACAGTTGTATTGTATTCGTTTGTATTAACTGCCACATACCTGTGTAGTTGTATTTTGTATTCTGCAGCTATGTACTCGTTTCTTAAAACTAAGCCTGGAACACAAAAACCAAATTATAAAACATGTATGTACAGTAGAGCAGCCCCTTCTCGTGTTCCTTACCCTATGACAACTAGCCACGATACATAATATCGGCCAGCGTAACCGGTACAAGATAAATGTGGGCGGCAGTCCGTCGCTTGACGCCGCATACCTCGTCTTTTCGTGAGCGGCTAGACTACCTACAACACTTGCATGTTGTACCCTGTTGCCGAACTGTCACCTTGACCATTGACGGCGCACAGTAACACCCAGAAGCCCACTTCATATTTCCAGAATTTTACCATTCAATTGCATTGTCATTCATTGACATAGGAACATGAAGAAAACGAATTTATGTTTGTAGCTCACTGTGTGACAATTTTCACTACATATTTTACCTCATTTATGACTCACCCATGTGCATATCGCTATCCCAAGACTTCTGTCACCTCAGTGGGTATATATTTTTTAAATATACGATGTTGTTCTTTCATTGCTGTTCTTTGCAAGAATAATCCTGTCTTTCACTTCTTGAGTGCAATTGTTTCAATCATTAACGTAAACTGTAACAATAAATTATAAACACCGGGTGAGCCCTCTGTCAGGCACGTAAGTGTGAATTGCAGAGCAGTTATGTAGTTGTAGATTTTCCAATGGCCTTCACAATCTGCAGTTGCCACAATTACGCCCCAGTTTTCAAATCAAGATATTAGACATTGTAGGCTCTACACTCATAGCTACTGATTAATCTATATTATCCAAGTTAGAATGACCTGGGAACCTCCGTGACAACAGTAACGTAAATGAATAGAAAATAATTTGGTACTATCTACCCTTTTCATTTAATTTCATTTATTCTTAGCATCAATACCGGATTTGAGTCACCTTCTGACGGCATATTTCCAGTAGTTTTACTTCAGTTTCCACCCCGGTTCTTGTTATATTGCGTTCACATCGTGTTCGATCATGGCACATATTGATTTGTAGCATTTTCAGACGTAATTAGGAAAACTGTTTTGTGCTTCATTGTCTTCATTCTTCGTGTTCTTTGTTCTAAATGGATTAATTTAAGTCACATGTCAGTATTTGCTACAACAGGAGACACAAAAGTATTGTTAAGAGCGGGTTACATTTTTAATTTCGGTTGGAAGGAGATTACGAATGAAAAATTATTTCAGCTTGTATTTATTTTCTCTACCTGAGCAGTTGATGCGCGAATAAGAAAATGGTTCAAATGGCTCTGAGCACTATGGGACTTAACATCTGTGGTCATCAGTCCCCTAGAACTTAGAACTACTTAAACCTAACTAACATAAGGACATCACACACAGCCATTCCCCGAGGCAGGATTCGAACCTGCGACCGCAGCAATCACGCGGTTCAGGACTGAGCGCCTAGAAACGCACGGCCACCGCGGCCGGCCGCGAATAAGAAGGTCTATTTACAACAGTATCTGAATTACGAAAAATAGCAATGCAGCAGATATTATGGAAATCAAGTTAGTGTTACGTGTACCATCGCAGCGGAACAAAGGCGTTACAGAGTATGGCTCGCAAACGTTTCCAAGAACAGGTATGAACAGAACTGTGCCACGGCTGTCGCGGTAATTGACACATTCAAGAAATTAATGTAATCAGTGAGGAACAAGGCATGTCAGTGAGAGACTTAATTAAATTCTGTGTGTCGTGCACAAATTAAAATTGGCTTCAGTACGGCGGCAGAACATTGAGACCAACAATATTCGAAAATTCTGGCATTCCATTGTTCTGTAAACTGGCTCTCGAATTTCCTTTCATCTATTTCCGCGTAATCTCAGTTGCTAACGTTTTCGCAACCGTTCCGCAGTTTCACTAATTGAATGGAAATGGTTAGCTGTTTTATCACAAGTCTGCTGAGGGTACAAGCCGTCTCGGTTGTCCCTGGCGAGCCGGCCGCGGTGGTCTAGCGGTTCTAGGCGCTCAGTCCGGAGCCGCGCGACTGCTACGGTCGCAGGTTCGAATCCTGCCTCGGGCATGGAGGTGTGTGACGTCCTTAGGTTAGTTAGGTTTAAGTAGTTCTAAGTTCTAGGGGACTGATGACCATAGATGTTAAGTCCCATAGTGCTCAGAGCCATTTGAACCATTTTTTTGTCCCTGGCGAAAACCATACTATTTGTCGAACTTTCTCTGATCACTGAGCACTCTAGATATGAATAGTCAGAAGTCGGTAACAGCCGACAGACTTCGAGGCTCTGGCGATTTGTTCAAATGGCTCTGAGCACTATGCGACTTAATTTCTGAGGTCATCAGTCTCCTAGAACTTAGAACTAATTAAACCTAACTAACCTAAGGAAATCACACACATCCATGCCCGAGGCAGGATTGGAACCTGCGACCGCAGCGGTCGCTCGGCTCCAGACTGCAGCGCCTAGAACCGCACGGCTACTCGGGCCGGTTCTGGCGATTTGTGTTCGACTATTGATAACGTGACAGATCCAACGATAACAACATTATGCGTAGCACTGCAATAGTCACCTGCAGTAGATCGTGAATGTCGTATTGGGCAGCAGGACTTTTCCCGAACATGTTTGATGAAGCAAATACGGAACCATCGCAGACGGTACCTGTGACTCCTCGGAGAGATTTGTTGGAATATTGGCTGAATATCGCCAGTAACTGCTTTTTGAAGCTGAAAGAGAGTTTTAAGGTACAGTTGTCATTATTGAAGATGCACGTTTAAATATGATACGTTCTTTAAACATTTAAGCATTCATTACTTTCATGCGTCACTTCCACTTTCTTACTGATGCGAAGTACAGCTGTTGTATCAGAGTTGTAGAAGTTCTGTAGAGCTTTTAACCCTCGCATCGCTCCTCTCCTCGCGAAAATCTATGTGCTGAGCGGAATTTCGGTCGTCATAGCACCGCATCCTCGTCACAGACAGTTAGAAAAATTACGACAAACAGCTAAATGATTACGAAATCGCAGTTAAATTAAAACTCCTTCCAATACAATGCTATGTTGACTATAGTGGTCTATCCTATGACACAGCTAAGAAGAACTGATTAATAAGTACCAGGTTCTGAGCACTATGGGATTTAACTTCTAAGATCATCAGTCAGTAAGTACCAAGTAGCAATAATTAATGTACAGCTACTCACACAGGTCCATTTTGGGCTGTAATTATCGCATGACAGCGAATCTTGGTAGCTATTCTAACGCGTTAACGGGGAACCAATTTACACTGGAAAAAATTAGTTCCAATTTCGGCCAGCAGGTGTAAATCTGGCGCTATGGATGCAAGAAAGATGTGTAGAGAAATGTTTCCATATGTAATCGATTAAGAACAGGACGTGGGCAGAAAAGGTCAAACCAGTGAGTAAGGCATAATAATTTTATTATTAACTAGGTATTACAGAGTTTGTTCAATAAGGACACCGGAGACGTCGATGAGATGTTCTACGCTAGCAGATTTGAACCTGGTGACCAAAATTGGAACAATTTTTTTGCAGCATAAAAGCTGCGCTTTGATTATAACCACATTGTCATCGACCAGAATATTAGTCACTTCCTTAAAAGAGCACACTGGCCGCTTTCGAGCGCTGTATGTGAGGTAGAAGAGCACTTGGTGGTCACGTGACACATCATCGGTGAATCACGGCAGTGACGTGGTGTGTATGTACCAGTCAGTTCCATGGAATCAGCGGAGCAAAAAGGGTCGACGTGACACGTGACAGAATGGCAGAAAAAAACTATCGCATTTGGACATGCCCATGAGCGCTACGTGAATAGAGTTACTTGACTTGGTGTATCGACGTGGAAAGCCCAATGAGTCTTAAAGGAAAAACTCGCAGTCATGTAACATGAGGTAAACACAGTTGTTTAAAAGATCTTAACCGATCAGAAGCAGAGGTAAAGTGTCACGCCATGTCAATGGTTCAAAATGGTTCAAATGGCTCTGAGCACTATGGGACTTAACATCTGAGGTCATCAGTCCCCTAGAACTTAGAACTACTTAAACCTAACTAACCTAAGGACATCACACACATCCTTTCCCGAGGTACGATTCGAACCTGCGACAGTAGCAGTCACGCGGTTCCAGACTAAAGCACCTAGAACGGCTCGACCACAGCGGCCGGCCCATGTCAGTGACATGACAGGAATGTATGCTGTCACTGAATGCACATCGATCTCAACAGACTTCCGTCCGAATAGTGCGAAGCGAAGTGCGTGCAATAGACACTTCGAAATTTTCTCACAGCAGCATACGTCTTCAGTTCGCCAAACAACACATACACTAAAGAGTAACAGATTCATGGCGTGTAGTGTGTTCCGACGAGTCAAGAGTTTACCTCTTTTCCAATAATGCGAGGCATCGTGTGCAGCTACGGTCCAATGATTCGTTTAACCCACAACGTGGAGGGAGTAGGGCCAGAGGAGGTTCTGAGATGTTTTGGCCAAATTTACTCACGTTACCGTGAGTACGGATCAGGATAACAATTTCAATTTCCTCGATGACCAAGTCTTGCCATTGCTTCTACATGGTAAATAAAATTTTCGCAGTGGCTGTTAATATTCTTTTATTAAAATGCCTCCGTCAGTTTCACATCAGTGGAGATGCATCTTCAGGTGATCTGTAGAAGAAAATAAAACATTACAGAATTACAGCGGTTTGAAAATACACTCCTGGAAATTGAAATAAGAACACCGTGAATTCATTGTCCCAGGAAGGGGAAACTTTATTGACACATTCCTGGGGTCAGATACATCATATGATCACACTGACAGAACCACAGGCACATAGACACAGGCAACAGAGCATGCACAATGTCGGCACTAGTACAGTGTATATCCACCTTTCGCAGCAATGCAGGCTGCTATTCTCCCATGGAGACGATCGTAGAGATGCTGGATGTAGTCCTGTGGAACGGCTTGCCATGCCATTTCCACCTGGCGCCTCAGTTGGACCAGCGTTCGTGCTGGACGTGCAGACCGCGTGAGACGATGCTTCATCTAGTCCCAAACATGCTCAATGGGGGACAGATCCGGAGATCTTGCTGGCCAGGGTAGTTGACTTACACCTTCTAGAGCACGTTGGGTGGCACGGGATACATGCGGACGTGCATTGTCCTGTTGGAGCAGCAAGTTCCCTTGCCAGTCTAGGAATGGTAGAACGATGGGTTCGATGACGGTTTGGATGTACCGTGCACTATTCAGTGTCCCCTCGACGATCACCAGTGGTGTACGGCCAGTGTAGGAGATCGCTCCCCACACCATGATGCCGGGTGTTGGCCCTGTGTGCCTCGGTCGTATGCAGTCCTGATTGTGGCGCTCACCTGCACGGCGCCAAACACGCATACGACCATCATTGGCACCAAGGCAGAAGCGACTCTCATCGCTGAAGACGACACGTCTCCATTCGTCCTTCCATTCACGCCTGTCGCGACACCACTGGAGGCGGACTGCACGATGTTGAGGCGTGAGCGGAAGACGGCCTAACGGTGTGCGAGACCTTAGGCTAGCTTCATGGAGACGGTTGCGAATGGTCCTCGCCGATACCCCAGGAGCAACAGTGTCCCTAATTTGCTGGGAAGTGGCGGTGCTGTCCCCTACGGCAATGCGTAGGATCCTACGGTCTTGGCGTGCATCCGTGCGTCGCTGCGGTCCGGTCCCAGGTCGACGGGCACGTGCACCTTCCGCCGACCACTGGCGACAACATCGATGTACTGTGGAGACCTCACGCCCCACGTGTTGAGCAATTCGGCGGTACGTCCACCCGGCCTCCCGCATGCCCACTATACGCCCTCGCTCAAAGTCCGTCAACTGCACATACGGTTCACGTCCACGCTGTCGCGGCATGCTACCAGTGTTAAAGACTGCGATGGAGCTCCGTATGCCACGGCAAACTGGCTGACACTGACGGCGGCGGTGCACAAATGCTGCGCAGCTAGCGCCATTCGACGGCCAATACCGCGGTTCCTGGTGTGTCCGCTGTGCCGTGCGTGTGATCATTGCTTGTACAGCCCTCTCGCAGTGTCCGGAGCAAGTATGGTGGGTCTGACACACCGGTGTCAATGTGTTCTTTTTTCCATTTCCAGGAGTGTATATGTGTACTACCATAAAGCGCCATCGACTTAGGTGACAAATCCACGGGATAAGCGGAAAGGACATATAAAATGGCTCTGGTATCACATACTCATGGTATAAAAGGGCAGTGCATTGGCGGAGCTGTCATTTGTATTCAGGAGATTCATGTGAAAAGGTCTCCGACGCACAGGACATTCCATTTCGGAAATCACTAGGAAATTGAGTATTTCGAGATCCATAGTGTCAAGAGTGAGCCAAGAATATCACATTGCAGGCATTTACATTACTACCTTGTTAATGTTGTGCTCTTCAGTCCGAAGACTAGTCTTAAGCAGCTCTTCACCCTAGTCCATTCTGTGCAAGCCTCTTCATCTCTGCGTAACTACTGCGAACTACAGCAGCTGCGAACCTGCTTAATGTACTCAATCCTCGGTCTCCCTTCATAATTTTTGCCGCCTCTCCCCCTCACACTTACCCCTATTACCAAATCGACGTTCTTTGATATCACAGGATGTGTTCCATCAACATATTCCGTCTCTTCGTCACATTGACCTAAATTTTTGTTCTCCCCAATTCGATTCTGTACTTCCTCACCAGTTATCCCATTTATCCATCTAATCTTCATCATTCTTCTGTAGCATCGCATTTCAAAAGCTTCTGTTCTTGTCTAAACAGTTTATTATCCACTTTACACTTTAGTGCATTTCTACACTCCGGAAAACTACATTCAGAAATACTTCCTAAGGCTTATATTTATATTCTATGTTAAAAAATTCCTCTGTTTCAGAATATATTTTCTTGCACTATTTCGGCAATAAGCAGTTACACTCTAAGACAAAAAAAACTGTGCACGAATTATCCGAACGGGACGGAAAGCGGTAAACGTGATGTACATGTACAGAAAAACAAATGATTACAATTTCTGAAACACTGAATATGAAACTTCCTGGCAGATTAAAACTGTGTGCCCGACCGTGGCTCGAACTCAGAACCTTTGCCTTTCGCGTGTAAATGCTCTACCGCTTTTTTTTTTTTTTTTTTTTTTTTTTTTTTTTTTTTTTTTTTTTTTTTTTTTTTTTTTTTTGCGTTTTGTTCACTGTTGATCGTTGTGTTTGGTCGTTGCGGACGTCACATGACATCCGTTCAAGTTCGTTTGTTGATCCTTCCACTCAGTTTCCTATTACAGAGGCCAACCAGCTCTCTGACCAAACACGCTGAGCTATAGTGCCGGCAGACCACCTGAGCTACCGAAGAACGATTCACGCCCGGTCCTCATAGCTGTACTTCCGCCAGTACCTCGTCTCCTACCTAGTGCCGTAGATGATAACTCCGCTGCAAAGAGTGAAAATTTCATTCTGGAAACACTGAATAGTTTATTCAAGAGAAAGCTTTTCACAAACTGAGCAAGTCAACAATGCCTTGGTCCACCTTTGGCCCTTATGTGAGTAGTTATTCGACTTGGAATTGATTGAAATAGTTGTCGGATGTCCTGAGGGAAAGCCTCCCAAATTCTGTCCAATTGGCATGTTACATCGTCAAAATGCGTAGATGGTTGGAGGGCTCAGCCCATTATGCTGTAGACGATCTCAGCTTGGGTGAGCAAGAAGACAAGCAGTAGAAACTCCAGCCGTGTGCGGGTGGCCATTATCTTGCTGAAATGTAACTCCAGGGCAACAAAATGGGGTGTAGAATATAGTCGAAGTACCGCTGAGCTGTAAGGGTACCGTAGATGAAAACCATAGGATTCCTGCTATGAAAAGAAATAGTACCCCATGCCATCATTACTTGTTGTCGGACTTTATAGTAGGTGATAATCAGGTTGGCTATCTGGGCCGTCTCCAGACACGTCTTCGGCCTGGAATCTCATTGACTGGAGTAGAATTATCTTCAATGATCAGTCCCGCATTTAACTGATGGCCGATAACCAGTGAAAACGTCTCTGGAGACATATCGGACAGCGGGGGAAACCAACCTGATTGCCGCCTGCCATACGGCTCGACAACCATGAGTGATGGTCTGGGGTACCATTTCTTTTCGTAGCAGGACCCCTTTGTTTGTCATCCGCGGTACCCTTACAGCACAGCGGTACGTCAACGATGTTCTACATCCTTCATCGCAAACCATCCTGGGCTTACATTTCTGCAATATAATACCCGCCCACACTCGGCGAGAATATCTCATGCTAGTATTCGTGCTTCCCAAACACTACCCTTCCCAGAAAATTCGTCGGACCTCTCACAAACTGAAAACGTTTGAGCATTGTGGGCAGTGCCCTCCAGCCATCTCGGGACATGGACGATCTAACGCGCCAATTGGACAGAAGTTGGCATGATATCCCTCAGGAGGAGATCTAACAACTCTATCAATCAATGCTAAGCCGAATAACTGCTTGCATAAAAGCCAGGGGTAAACCAACTCGGTACTGACTTGCTCAATTTGTGACGCTCTTTCTCCTGAATAAATCATCCAATGTTTCTGATCATTTGTTTGTTTGTATATGCACATCACATTTACCGATTTCTGTCCCATTCGGTAATTCCTTCGCTGTGCGTCCTCAAATGGTTCAAATGGCTCTGAGCACTATGGGACTTAACTTCTGAGGTCATGAGTCCCCTATAACTTAGAACTACTTAAACTTAACTAACCGAAGGACATCACACACATCCATGCCCGAGGCACGATTCGAAACTGCGACCGTAGCGGTGGCGCGGTTCCAGACTGTAGCGCCTAGAACCGCTCGGCCACTCCGGCCGGCGGTGCGTCCTCATTTTTTGTGTATTTTGCTACACTTATAGCAGGACTCATATCCTTTTTTTAGTGTTTCATTTTCTAATCCAGTTTCATCGGCATCGCTTGATTTAATTCAACTACCTTAAATTATTATCGGCACGGCGATTGAACTGATCATTGCATGACAATATGGTTTTGGATGAAAGAACTTACATTTTCTTAGAAGCCATTCAACGCGTACAGGCCGTCTCTTCTAATGGTCATCATGCGTATTTTGTCTGGTTTTTCAGCAAACATTTGCAAATTCATTGTTGCAATGTGTAGCTGAATTTAGATCAGACAAATACTGCTCATCGTGTCTGTCATGCGACGCCCATTATCGACGGAAAGCGTCGATTTGTTTCCTACTGCAAACAAAATTATTTTTAAAGAGGAACTTGACGAGCCCATTCGATAGACTAGTCCCAAATTAGTTTAGTGGCACATTTGTTTTATCGATATGTATTAGCAGGGACATCAAACCAAGAATGATAACCAGCACTTCAGTAGCGACTAAGCAGAGCTGCTGTTTGGCGGTAGCAGTCACCTGTCCTTGCTGGAGCATTGGTTTTTCAAAAAAATTCAAATGGTTCAAATCGCTCTGAGCGCTATGGGACTTACCTTTTGAAGTCATCAGTCCCCTAGAACTTAGAACTACTTAAACCTAACTAACCTAAGGACATCACACACATCCACGCTCGAGGCAGGATTCGAACCTGCGACCGTAGCGGTCACGCGGTTCCAGACTGTAGCGCCTTTAACCGCTTGGCCACACCGGCCGACGGGACAATTACATCAAATGAGCACGAAAAATTCCGTTTTAAAAATCATTTTGTTTGTAACGGGAAACAAAGTAATGCTTCCCATTGACACTGCACGTCGCATTAAAGACGTGATGAGCTGTATTTGTCTGGGATGACTCCAGCTACACACTGCGAAAATTAAATTGCAAATATCTGCCGGAACACCAGACAAAATACAGGGTGTTCAAAAAGTCTCTCCGCAGTGCCGTATGATTGTTACCCGCGCGTGCCGTATGATTGTTCGCCTGCCTGGCTTACTTCCCGTCAAGTGGACTCTCCCAACATTCCGCTGTTTCGTTTAACTGAGCCAGCGTCAGTAGTATCGTTGGTGAGTGTCGTTACGTGTTGACGTGAACGTTTAAGTTTAGTTCGTTTGTTTCGTTTTGTCACTGTTAAAATGCTAACCATTGAAGAACGGCTGGCCGGTATGGCCGAGCGGTTCTAGGAGCTTAAGTCTGGAACCGGGCGACCGCTACAGTCGCAGGTTCGAATCCTGCCTCGGGCATGGATGTGTGTGATGTCCTTAGGTTAGTTAGGTTTAAGTAGTTCTATGTTCTAGGGGACTGATGACCTCAGCAGTTAAGTCCCATAGTGCTCAGAGCCATTTGAACCATTTGAACCATTTGAAGAACGTGTGTTTTTAGTCGAACAAGTGTTCAAAGCTGGCGGTAAATACACAGTTTCAGTTCGCCAAGCATTTAATTCAGTTTTCCCGGAGACAACACTCCCATATCGCGATACTGTGCGAGGTTTGATTAACAAATTTCGAAGTACAGGTTCAGCGATAGATGCACCGAGAATTGGTCGTCCTAGCGTTTTGTCTGAGGATAAACTACTCGATATTTCCGATAAAATGTCCATGAGTCCGAACAAGTCAGTAAGGAAACTCGCCCAGGAAATCGGTGTTAGTGTCGGAACGGCCCACACAGCTGTAAGGAAAATATTAGAACTTTTCCCATACAAAGTGACAGTCGTGCAAGAACTGAAAAATACTGATCATGGCAAGAAACTGCATTATTGTCAGTGCTTCAAAAATTTCGTTCAACAAAATGGAAGGGATATTCTTAATGAAACATTTTTCACTGATGAGGCGTGGTTTCATTTATTCGCGTACATGAACTCGCAAAATTCTCGTATGTGGAGTACTGCAAATCCATTGTGTATTCTACATCTACATCTACATACATACTCCGCAATCCACCATACGGTACGTGGCGGAGGTTACCTCGTACCACAACTAGCATCTTCTCTCCCTGTTCCACTCCCAAACAGAACGAGGGAACGAGCCCTAATCTCTCTTATCTTATCTTTGTGATCTTTCCGCGAAATATAAGTTGGCGGCAGTAAAATTGTACTGCAGTCAGCCTCAAATGCTGGTTCTCTAAATTTCCTCCGTAGCGATTCACGAAAAGAACGCTTCCTTTCCTCCAGAGACTCCCACCCGAGTTCCTGAAGCATTTCCGTAACACTCGTCTGATGATCAAACCTACCAGTAACAAATTGCTCTGAATTGCTTCTATGTCCTTCCTCAATCCGACCTGATAGGGATCCCAAACGCTCGAGCAGTACTCAAGAATAGGTCGTATTAGTGTTTTATAAGCGGTCTCCTTTACGGATGAACCACATCTTCCCAAAATTCTACCAATGAACCGAAGACGACTATCCGCCTTCAACACAACTGCCATTACATGCTTGTCCCACTTCATATCGCTCTGCAATGTTACGCCCAAATATTTAATCGACGTGGCTGTGTCAAGCGCTACACTACTAATGGAGTATTGAAACATTACGGGATTCTTTTTCGTATTCATCTGCATTAATTTACACTTATCTATATTTAGAGTTAGCTGCCATTCTTTACACCACTCACAAATCCTGTCCAAGTCATCTTGTATCCCCCTACAGTCACTCAACGACGACACCTTCCCGTACACCACAGCATCATCAGCAAACAGCCGTACATTGCTATCCACCCTATCCAAAAGATCATTTATGCAGATAGAAAACAACAGTGAACCACTTCATTCTCTGAAAATAGGAATTTGGATTGCAAATTCTAGACGTCGGATTATGGGTCCCATATTTTTCAACGAAACGATAAACGCACAACGATATTCTGTACCCATTCATAGGAGAACTTGTGTTAAGTGAAATACTGAACGGTGATTTTCAACAAGATGGTGCAACCGCGCATACAGCTCGCGTTTCAATGTCACTACTTGCTGATGTTTTTGATGATCGCATAATTTCACAGGGACTTTGGCCTCCACGATCGCCTTACTTAACACCACCTGACTTTTTCTGCTGGGGTGCAGCGAAAGTAACTATCCACAAAAACCATCCAAAATCTATCGATGAATTGAAAACTGCAATATCCACTTTCACTGCTTCTGTTAGGGAAGAAATGTTACAGCTTGTGTTTGGAAACATGATTAGACGAATTGAATTGTGTATTCAACAACAGGGGGGGGGGGGCACTATCAACATTTAATGTGAAAATGTGTAAGTAAAAATGAATATTCAATAAATTAATAAGTTGTATTTCACTGAGTTTCCTTTCGGTATATTCACTGCGGCATACGGCACGTGCGGCTAACAATCATGCGGCGCTGCGGAGAGACTTTTTGAACATCCCGTGCTTCTGACGACTCGTAAGAAAGACACCCGGTATAGAACTTCTACATTCGTGAATTTGTCTACTAATGCACATGAAAGGAGCTTTCGCAGGTATGCTTTCTGCGTGAAGCGCCTGAACATGTTCGTGGCCTCGTGCGCCGTGTTTTTTGAGTAAGTTTATTTTTGCCTTTTTTTATTTTAACGAGATACGCATCGAGTGCTTCCTACTGCAGCACATCGTTCTTTGTGGATACAGGACTAACGTTTCATGCCTCACCAGGCTGTACAGGCCGGTTCCAAGTACCCTGAAGTGCCGCTCTTACTTAATTAGAAGTGGGCAAGGGCTTTGGAGAGCTGGTGGTGATGTATTTGCAGTGTCAGTTCTGTTGGCCTGTAATTCCATCTGCCCGTTGCGCAGACACCAACAGAAGATTACTAAGCAAGAGTTAGTTACTATCGAACCTCTCGTGTGTATGGGCTTTTAATTTATTTTTAAAAGCATAAGGCACTTGTATAAGACAGGCGTTTGATAGATTACATTTTTCTGTCTTATTTTGTTTGTACATCTACATCTACGTGATTACTCTGCTATTCACAATAAAGTGCCTGGCAGATGGTTCAATGAACCACCTTCAAGCTGTCTCTCTACCGTTCCACTCTCGAACGGCACGCGGGAAAACCGAGCACTTAAATTTTTCTGTGCGAGCCCTGATTTCTCTTATTTTATCGTGATGATCATTTCTCCCTATGTAGGTGGGTGCCAACGGAAAGTTTTCACAATCGGAGGAGAAAACTGGTGATTGAAATTTCATGAGAAGATCCCGTCGCAACGAAAAACGCCTTTGTTTTAATGATTGCCACTCCAATTCACGTATCATGTCTGTGACACTATCTCCCCTATTTCGCGAAAGTACAAAACGAGTTGCCCTCCTTTGTACTTTTTCTATGTCATCCGTCAGTCCCACCTGATGCGGATCCCACGCCGCACAGCAATACTCCAGGATAGGGCTGACAAGCGTGGTGTAAGCAGTCTCTTTAGTAGACCTGTTGCACCTTTTAAGTGTTCTGCCAATGAATCGCAGTCTTTGGTTTGCTCTAGCCACAACATTATCTATATGATCGTTCCAGTTTAGGTTATTTGTAATTGTAGTCCCTAATTATTTAGTTGAATTTACAGCCTTCAGATTCATGTTTAATGGGAATTTAGCGGATTTCTTTTAGTACTCATGTGAATAACATCACACTTTTCCTTATTCAGGGTCAATTGCCACTTTTCGCACCATACAGATGTCTTATCTAAATCATTTTACAAGTCGTTTTGACCATCTGATGACTTTACAAGACGGTAAATGACAGCATCATCTGCAAACAATCTAAGACGGCTACTCAGATTGTCTCCTATGTCGTTAATATAAATCAGGAACAACAGAGGGCCTATGTACGTCGTGTGCGAGTGATAAAATGTATAGTTCTTTGTCACAGATACCTTACTTTGTGATGCAAATTAGGAGACTATCTCTGCTGTTTTATAGTAGTTGTAGTACCTAAAAGGAGTGGATCAAGAAAGGTTCAAATGGCTCTAAGCACTATGGGACTTTCCATCTGAGGTCATCAGTCCCCTAGACATAGAACTACTTAAACCTAACTAACCTAAGGACATCACACACATCCATGCCCGAGGCAGGATTCGAACCTGTGGCCGTAGCAGCCACGTGGTTCTGAACTGAAGCGCCGAGAACCGCTCGGCCACAGTGGCCGGCAAGGAGTGGATCCTCGAGCGCCAATGGTGTGCCAAGTATAATGTTCTGCATGTATTATTGTGCTTGAAAAAGAGGGAGAATCCGGGCCGTAGGATGTAGCCTAATCCTCTCGAATAGCACCAAGTGTACATTCTACCAAGCGCCCATCAACCTCTTGCGTAAGTGCCTTCACTTCATCAGACATTTCATGGAGGTCTGATTTACTTTATGTATGGTATGGCTAGTAACACTCCACACAAAAAGCTTCTTCCTTCCTTAACAATACATATGCATATATTCAGAAAAAATTCATTATCATGATTTAATTAAATTTACAATATTTACAAAATGTACAGGGTCACAGACATACACTGAGATAGCAACAAGACATGGAATATCTCGTAATATGGTATCGGACCTCCATTTTCCCGGCGTAGTGCGGAAACTCAACTTGACGTGGACTCGACAGGTCGTTGGAAGTCTCTTACAGAATTTCGAGCTATGCTACCAATATAGCCGTCCATAATAGCGAAAGTTCTGCCGGTGCAGGATTTTATGCACGAATTGACCTCTCCATTATGTCCGTTAAACGTCCGATGGGATTCATGTTGGGCGCTCTGGATGGCAAAATCATTCTCTCGAATTGTCCAGAATGTTCTTCAAACCAATCGCGAACAACTGTGGCCCGGCAACATTGCGCATTGTCATCCATAAAAATTCGTTGTTTGGGAACTTTAAGCCCATGAATCATGAGTAGCTGCAAATGGTCTCCAAGCAAGCAGCCGAACATAAACATGTCTAGTCAATGATCGGTTCTGTGAAGTCCATGTAAACACAGCCCACACTGTTATGGATCCACCAACAGCTTGCACAGTGTCTTGTTGGCAACTTGGTCCATCGCTTCGTGGGGACTGCACCACATTCGAACCCTACAATCTGAAATCAGTACTCATCTGATGAGACCACAGTTTTCTCGTGTCCATGGTCCAACCGATGTCGTCACGAGTCCAGGAAAGGCGCTGTGGACGATGTAGTGCTGTTAGCAAAGGCACTCGCGTCGTTTGTCTGCTGCCGTAGCTCATTAACGCCAAATTTCGCCGCACTGTTCCAACAGATAAATTCGTCGTACGTCCCACAATGATTTGGCTCTGAGCACTATGGGACTTAACATCCACGGACATCAGTCCCCTAGAACTTAGAACTACAGGGTTATTACAAATGATTGAAGCGATTTCACAGCTCTACAATAACTTTATTATTTGAGATATTTTCACAATGCTTTGCACACACATACAAAAACTCAAAAAGTTATTTTAGGCATTCACAAATGTTCGATATGTGCCCCTTTAGTGATTCGGCAGACATCAAGCCGATAATCAAGTTCCTCCCACACTCGGCGCAGCATGTCCCCATCAATGAGTTCGAAAGCTTCGTTGATGCGAGCTCGTAGTTCTGGCACATTTCTCGGTAGAGGAGGTTTAAACACTGAATCTTTCACATAACCCCACAGAAAGAAATCGCATGGGGTTAAGTCGGGAGAGCGTGGAGACCATGACATGAATTGCTGATCATGATCTCCACCACGACCGATCCATCGGTTTTCCAATCTCCTGTTTAAGAAATGCCGAACATCATGATGGAAGTGCGGTGGAGCACCATCCTGTTGAAAGATGAAGTCGGCGCTGTCGGTCTCCAGTTGTGGCATGAGCCAATTTTCCGCGGGCTACGCGTGAAACTTGCCCGCACGCGTTCAACCGTTTCTTCGCTCACTGCAGGCCGACCCGTTGATTTCCCCTTACAGAGGCATCCAGAAGCTTTAAACTGCACATACCATCGCCGAATGGAGTTATCAGTTGGTGGATCTTTGTTGAACTTCGTCCTGAAGTGTCGTTGCACTGTTATGACTGACTGATGTGAGTGCATTTCAAGCACGACATACGCTTTCTCGGCTCCTGTCGCCATTTTGTCTCACTGCGCTCTCGAGCGCTCTGACAGCAGAAACCTGAAGTGCGGCTTCAGCCGAATAAAACTTTATGAGTTTTTCTACGTATCTGTAGTGTGTCGTGACCATATGTCAATGAATGGAGCTACAGTGAATTTATGAAATCGCTTCAATCATTTGTAATAGCCCTGTACTTAAACCCAACTAACTTAAGGACATCACACAACACCCAGCCATCACGAGGCAGAGAAAATCCCTGACTCCGCCGGGAATCGAATCCGGGAACCCGGGCGCGGGAAGCGAGAACGCTACCGCACGACCACGAGCTGCGGGCCACATTGATTTCTGCGGTCATTTCACGCAGTGTTGCTTGTCTGTTACCTCAGACAACTTTATGCAAATGCCGCTGCTCTCCGTCGTTAAGCGAAGGCCGTCGGCCACTGTGTTGTCCGTGGTGAGAAGAAATGCCTGTAATGTGATAGTCTCGGCACGCTCTTGACGCTATGGATCGTGGAATATTGAATTTGCTAACGGTTTGAAAAATGGAATGTCTCAAGCGTAGAGCTCCAAATAACATTTCGCGTTCAAAGTCTGTTAATTGCTGTCGTGCGGCCATAATCACGTCGAAAATCTTGTCGCACGACTCACCTGAGTACAAATGACAGCTCCGTCAATGCACTGCCCTTTTATATCTTGTGTACGCCATACCACATCCACCTCTATATTCGCATGTCGGTATTCGATGACTTTTGTCACCTCACTATACATCCAACTGCTGAATAGCCTATACTCAGTTTATCGCATATCCACTACTTTATTAATTATATGACGGTGTATATATGTTTTTTTTAAAAAAACATCTATTACACCTGGGGTAGAGATAAGTAGTGGCTATGAGTACTATTTTGTAATTTTACGAATCTGGCCTGGTTCTGGTGTCCGGGGTTTTCTTCTGATGACATTTCAGGTCTCATCAATTATATTCACGTTTATTTGTCATTCCAAAGTCCTTGATACATCCAATTTGATACATATTCTCTTTGATAATACCACAGCTGACAGAGAGGACTTCCCCGAACAAAAGCGATCACACAAGTACCAACTGACAGACTAAAACAGACAGGCTCACAGCACTGAACTGAACTAGAACTGAACCGAACTGGACTAGCGCTGCATGGCAGCGTTCCCTATTTATACTTCAGAAACAATGAGTGTTTCCGATATTCATTATTACAGTATCGTGAAATTAATAATTATAATTAAAATTTACAAATATACAAAAGGTTAACAATGAGAGTATGTACAAAATAAAATATCATTTTGTTACGTAAAATTTCAGGTTAGAAATCGTACAATTTAATCTTTAAAAGTAAATATGAGTTATTTACAATAATACGTTTTGTTAATTAAAAAAATACAAATTAATTACCGCACAGAAAATGTTCCTAAAATTTGCATTAGATATGCACAAGTTGTTTGATTTTTCTACAACAGTAAAATTTCGAAATATGCGTCCAAACGTAAGTAATGTAGTTAATTACGAGTGCTGGCATTGATCAGTCAATTATTTTGGTAATGATATTAGCTCTGGTTTACAAATTTGGGTTTGAAGTTACATATTGCTAGAAATTACGTAATTTTAGCTTTGGTTCTACCTTTTTTGATTAAGTTACAATAACTTTTCCAAATAGAAATTTCGAGATCAGTTAGCAGTTCATTAACGAAAGGAAGAACGATACTAATATTTATGTTTGCTTATTGTTCAATGAATTACATACTGATTATTATATTCGTGATTAAAAATTGATGGTTCATAGTTATTATTATGTTACACATTTACATATTATATAATTGTTAGTCGTTGTATTTAAATATCAGTCTTTGCTCAAAATAATATCATTACATCATAAATCACTCTTCCACAGTGTCTTAAATTTAATACATTTAATAACTGAAATGATCGATACCAGGCTACACATTCCGGGTATCGACTATTATAGTAAGGCTGGGGGGGGGGGGCTGGTATGTTATAAGTTGATATCTTTGTTGCCGTCAGAATTCCACTTAACCACCAGGAAATAATCGTTTTTGGCACGCATGTATGGTATGCTGAACAGTATCGCCTTCTGCACCATAATCACAGCTGGCCGACGTTGTTAAACCCCATTTAGACATTGAGTCAGCATTTCTTCCGCTATTTAATACACTGTTGAGCGCATACCACATCTTGAGGTGCTCTCCAAAACCTTGTGGTCTGGATGAGATGAAGGGCATTTGAAGCTGTTCTGGGATAACATTGTTCTGCCACATTTCTGCCCATCGGTTTGTTATTGTTACTCCGTTTTCCACCAATAATTATACACCTTGTAGAGGTGGATGACAGTGAAGTCAATTTTTATTGAGTGCTGGTATGTGCTCATGTACAGGGAGTTAAGGATCGCCAGCTACTTCCGTAAACTCCCGCTTGAGAGCAGATTCCACCGTAAAAATGGGGCAGCCATGTGGCAGATAATAGGCAACCTAAACTTTCAGTGGTTCTGTTTGCTCCCGTGATAATGCGCTTAGTCTGCTGTATGGGCTGTTGATCCAGACTGCAGCGCAGTATTCTGCCACAGGGTACACCAGTCCCATTGCACAAGCTCTTAGTGTTGGACCTGATGATTACCATGTTTTTCGACTAAGTTTCTGCAGTGTGTTATTCCTTGTCCTCACCTTGGAGGCAGCTCTCAGCAACTGCTCCTTAAAACCGAGCGTCCTGTCAAGAGTGACCCATAGATAACGTAGAATTTTGTTTTGCCTCAGCTATTTCTCTTCAAAATATACCTTTATTTCCTCGTTCGCCAGCTGTTTGTTAAGGTGGAAACTGGTGACTTCTTTTTTGGCAGCACTTGGCTGCAACGTCAATTTTCGGACGTATGTGCTAACAATTGGTAGCACTTCGCTTAAGACAGACTCAGTAACGCCCAGTTTCAGTGATTCACAGCGAGAACTCAATTGACAACATATTATCCAAATTTCCTTGATGTTGTCTTAGACATGTGTGCTATATGCAGGGCAAACAGAAGAGGGGCTAGCACTGATCCTTGCAGAAGCCCATTATTAAGCCTCATTGGAGGGTTCCTATTATCGCCCATTGCAACTTGTAAGCTTTTGTTGCTTAACATAGTAATCATGATTTTTCCAATCTTAAGATATCGTACGACTAGTACAAGTTTGAATATTACAATATAATAAGCCGCTGTTAGGTCTATAAACAAAGTTAAGGTATTTTGTTTGTTTTGGAAATACTGCTTCAGTATAACTTGTCACTGAGAGCACTTGATCGGTGCAGCTGTATAGCTCGGGCAGAATCCTCTCCGTTCAGCAGGCAGGAACTGTAAAAATTTTATGGCTGGTATCGTTATACAGTATTCTTTCCAAAAGTTTATATACTGTGCTAACTAAAGCAGTGGATCGAGGGAGGTTCGATACTTGATGTGAATATTAGCGTATAACCTGCCACGACCTTTGTGCCACGACTTCTGACGCGGTGCAGGTCCAGTTAAATACCTCCGAGACTGTAGCTCTGGATCAAACCCGTGTTAGCGTCCTCATATCCAGAGAAAGGTATTTACAGAGTGGCTGAAAAGCCAGCATGAATTCCATGGCGTTTTCCATCAGTTGGCTAAGTTTCAAGTTCAGAATTAAGTCCGATACCAATGCGATCCGACTTGTGAGGGTACAAAGTACGTGCTCGTTGACGTTTAGTGGACTTAATTAAAAGTAAAGCTGACATTGCGAAAAAATGTTAGCGCTATTCACATGACGTGGTTAAGAACGTTATGCGACATACAGATATCCATCCTTTCTCAAGCTTTTACTCTCTAAGACAAGTCATAAAATTTTTCATCATCACGTAATGGAAAATTTCGTGAACGTTGTGTTGTTCGGACATAAGTAGTATCTCATCTCACACTGAGTCAGGGAAAGCAACACCGCGTAGGTGATACCACGGTATATGGTGGCCCATTGGTAAAATGGTCCAGTGGGGAGCCCTTCAAAAGCTGAACACAGATCAAGCATGAAAAGAGAAAGAAAGTGTACTGAACTGTGAAAAAAAGAAGCAAAGTATGAACAGTGAATGGTCCAGGATAAAGATGTGTAACATCGAGAGAATTCCAAGAATAGCGGCGTAGTGATTGTGTGGTCACGGTGTTGGACTGAAAAGCGGGAAATCCGTATTCAAATCTCCCTCGGGTCCCTTTTTTTCGCAAAATTATGACCGTTCCGTCCTGTCATTGACACGTCTGTTCTCCTTCTGTAGTTTGGTAACTGTCATTCTATACATTGGTTATAGATTATGAGTCATGTGGTAAGAAATTATCACCGCCGCAAGTAAATGTGATGAGTAGTTGGGTTGGGTTGTTTGGGGTAGGAGACCAGGCAGCGAGGTCATCGGTCTCATTGGATTAGGCAAAGAAGGGGAAGGAAGTTGGCCGTGCCCTTTGAAAGGAACCATCCTGACATTTGCCTGGAGTGATTTAGGGAAATCACGGAAAACTTAAATCACGATGGCCGGACGCGGGACTGAACCGTCGTCCTCCCGAATGCGAGTCCAGTGTCTAACCACTGCGCCACCTCGCTCGGTTGATGAATAGTGAGAGCAGGAGAGATGCCTCATATACCTCTCACGGAAATGAAAACCAACAAATAAACTGGTGTGAACTACGTTACAACGAAGGAATTCAAGAGCCAAAATTTCCAAAACGGAACGCAAGAGGCATAACATGTGGTACTTGTGTAGAACAAACAGGAGGTACGTACGTCTGGATGTCCCTTCATTACACGTTGCTGTGGGAAATGGACGTTACACCACGATACAGAGACAAATTTGTAATACAGCGAACAGACAAGTCAACGACTGGACGGACACTTCATAATTTTGTGAAAAAAAAATAAGGCTGACAAGAGAGATTTTAACAGGGATCACCACCTTCGCGATCCAACACGGTGATCACATAACCAGGACGCTGCAGGTACTCAAGTTCGCTTGGTGTTGCACGTCTCGAGCCTGGACCGTTCACTGTTTCGACTTTGCTTCTTTTTTTTCACAGTTCAGTACAACTTCTTCGTGTTTTCATGCTTGCTTTATGTTTAGCTTTTGATGGGCTATCCACTGAGCTATCTTACTACTAAATCTGGGGGGGGGGGGGTGGGCAGATGGGGAGTTTCCCTTGTCAGACATCACTAATAACAAGACGTTTTTTAGTTGTGCTTGAGAATTTGGAGTACTAGTTGTTTGCAGTTGCGTCTTATTTGATGAATTCGGAAACACGTCAAGTAGAGCACGGAAGATATTTGTATTATTGACAGAGAAGCGTCTGAAAGAGGTCGTAAATTAGTATGAAACGTTTTATAGATCACAGGGTAGTACTGTTGATAGAGATTACTCATGAATTGTTACGACACTGAACAAATATCGTAAACGCATACTTGCCGTACTCATGAAGCTATCCATTTCATGTAATTTTCGGGTCATCGAGAAGTGGGCTGAAAACAATTGCTCCTTTTTTCACTGGAAACATAATAACGCAGAAGTATAACACTGTCGTCAGCGGAAAGGAAGCTTTAGTAAAAATAGCAAGGCCCTCATTTTGCTTCAGTTACTATCTCATAGCGCAGTAAGTTCTTCTGTACACTTGCCGGATTACGATCGACACTCCGTGGTAGTACTCATTTCATACAACACTGATAAGAGTGACAGACGAAATTAATTCGTTAGTATCTATACAAAAGTTGCATAAAACTCTGAATGAACAACATCCGAAAATCAAATTCACAACGTAACCTGAAACCAATAAGACTATAAGTTTTTTGGACCTGACAATAAAAAATAGTAACAATGAGCACAAATTTGAAATATACCGAAAACGCACAACGTCAGACAACATTATTAACACAAACTCTTCTCACCCGAAAACACACAAATTCGTATACTTTAACACAATGATTAAATCTACCTACAGCCATACAAAATGAACTGGCAGTCCTTACTTACGTAGCTCAACAAAATAACTTTGATCCAAGTATAGTGCGAAAACTGTACGACAAACACCATAAACCTAAGTCCATTAAGACGCACAGAGACATAAAATTAACGAAAGAAATACCCACGAAACAAAAGTTTAAATACATACCGCCAACTTACACAGGACAAATATTCAACAAACTGAACACATTACTAAAGAAGAAATATTCTCTTCGATAACGTACCCCGAAAATTTTCGCTTGGACTCACAATAAGGTAGAAAGTATTGCGATACACAACCTTCTACCTCCTTAGCGAGAATAGCAATGGATTTCCTGCTTGTATTCTTATTTTCGAAATAACTTTGTATTTTCCATGAAATAAATACAGTTCAATGATATTGCTGAGACCTTTTTGTCTCATGTATATAAATAACTATTTCATGTTAATTGTGCCTTAGAGTCATGATACTTAAACTGGGGCCATTATCATAATGAAAAATGTGCAGATCAGTTTCCTCTATTACACACGTAAATAATACATCAACATAAATTAGATCTATATCTTTTAGTCTACGGCAAACTGATCAAGTAGAACATAACAACTCGTTTCAATCCTGTGCTATCGCCAGTTCTTTTTTGCCATGCTATGAGGAAATGCCTTCCATATTATAATCACTGACAAAGATAATTTCTCTCTATGCCAGTGAGGCTATAATTTGGCCAAAAAGGAGATAGTGCGCTACAGCAACTCATCCTGAACACTTGGTTAAAGGATGAAATGTACAAATGTGGGTGGGGGGGGGGGGTGGAAGTGAAGGACACGGCCCGGTTCCGCTTCACCCGTAATTACAGATTACCATCGCAGTACATACAATGGCTAACTAAGAAAAGTAAAGCTCCCAGAATGCGCCGAGGAAACGAAATGAAACTTCACGGTCTGGGAGAGTATGTGACGCTATTTCAGTGATTACAATATAGAGTCAAATTTACAAAGAACTTAGCAGTATTAGCTCACTTATCGGTATGACGTTGGACCCTCGCTAGCCTGGACGTATGCATTGATTCGGTTGTGAAGGGTATCATAAAGGCGCTTTATCGTTCTAGGGACAAGATGACCCACAAATGTCGTAACTGGGTAGTGGTTCAAAAGTGGCTCTGAGCACTATGGGACTTAACTTCTGAGGTCATCAGTCCCCTAGAACTCGGAACTACTTAAACCTAACTAACCTGGTGGATGACATCGGAAGTTCACTGAGGCTTTTTGCAGATGATGCTGTGGTGTATCGAGAGGTTGTAACAATGGAAAATTGTACTGAAATGCAGGAGGATCTGCAGCGAATTGACGCATGGTGCAGGGAATGGCAATTGAATCTCAATGTAGACAAGTGTAATGTGCTGCGAATACACAGAAAGATAGATCCTTTATCATTTAGCTACAAAATAGCAGGTCAGCAACTGGAAGCAGTTAATACCATAAATTATCTGGGAGTACGCATGTCCAGACACTCCGGGATGATGATGGCATTGAAACAGAGGATGACAAGCGTAAAGCTGAAATACTAAACACCTTTTTCCAAAGCTGTTTCACAGAGGAAGACCGCACTGCAGTTCCTTCTCTAAATCCTCGCACCAACGAAAAAATGGCTGACATCGAAATAAGTGTCCAAGGAATAGAAAAGCAACTGGAATCACTCAACAGAGGAAAGTCCACTGGACCTGACGGGATACCAATTCGATTCTACACAGAGTACGCGAAAGAACTTGCCCCCCTTCTAACAGCCGTGTACCGCAAGTCTCTAGAGGAACAGAAGGTTCCAAATGATTGGAAAAGAGCACAGGTAGTCCCAGTCTTCAAGAAGGGTCGTCGAGCAGATGCGCAAAACTATAGGCCTATATCTCTGACATCAATCTGTTGTTGAATTTTAGAACATGTTTTTTGCTCGCGTATCATCTCATTTCTGGAAACCCAGAATCTACTTTGTAGGAATCAACGTGGATTCCAGAAACAGCAATCGTGTGAGACACAACTCGCTTTATTTGTTCATGAGACCCAGAAAATATTAGATACGGGCTCCCAGGTAGATGCTATTTTTCTTGACTTCCGGAAGGCGTTCGATACAGTTCCGCACTGTCGCCTGATAAACAAAGTAAGAGCCTACGGAATATCAGACCAGCTGTGTGGCTGGATTGAAGAGTTTTTAGCAAACAGAACACAGCATGTTGTTATCAACGGAGAGACGTCTACAGACGTTAAAGTAACCTCTGGCGTGCCACAGGGGAGTGTTATGGGACCATTGCTTTTCACAATATATATAAATGACCTAGTAGATAGTGTCGGAAGTTCCATGCGGCTTTTCGCGGATGATGCTGTAATATACAGAGAAGTTGCAGCATTAGAAAATTGTAGCGAAATGCAGGAAGATCTGCAGCGGATAGGCACTTGGTGCAGGGAGTGGCAACTGACCCTTAATATAGACAAATGTAATGTATTGCGAATACATAGAAAGAAGGATCATTTATTGTATGATTATATGATAGCGGAACAAACACTGGTAGCAGTTACTTCTGTAAAATATCTGGGAGTATGCGTGCGGAACGATTTGAAGTGGAATGATCATATAAAATTAATTGTTGGTAAGGCGGGTACCAGGTTGAGATTCATTGGGAGAGTCCTTAGAAAATGTAGTCCATCAACAAAGGAGGTGGCTTACAAAACACTCGTTCGACCTATACTTGAGTATTGCTCATCAGTGTGGGATCCGTACCAGATCGGGTTGACTGAGGAGATAGAGAAGATCCAAAGAAGAGCGGCGCGTTTCGTCACAGGGTTATTTGGTAACCGTGATAGCGTTACGGAGATGTTTAACAAACTCAAGTGGCAGACTCTGCAAGAGAGGCGCTCTGCATCGCGGTGTAGCTTGCTCGCCAGGTTTCGAGAGGGTGCGTTTCTGGATGAGGTATCGAATATATTGCTTCCCCCTACTTATACATCCCGAGGAGATCACGAATGTAAAATTAGAGAGATTAGAGCGCGCACAGAGGCTTTCAGACAGTCGTTCTTCCCGCGAACCATACGCGACTGGAACAGGAAAGGGAGATAATGACAGTGGCACGTAAAGTGCCCTCCGCCACACACCGTTGGGTGGCTTGCGGAGTATAAATGTAGATGTAGATGTAGATTAGGAGTAATTTAAAATGGAATGATCATATAATGTTGATCGTCGGTAAAGCAGATGCCAGACTGAGATTCATTGGAAGAATCCTAAGGAAATGCAATCCGAAAACAAAGGAAGTAGGTTACAGTACGCTTGTTCGCCCACTGCTTGAATACTGCTCAGCAGTGTGGGATCCGTACCAGATAGGGTTGATAGAAGATATAGAGAAGATCCAACGGAGAGCAGCGCGCTTCGTTACAGGATCATTTAGTAATCGCGAAAGCGTTACGGAGATGATACATAAACTCCAGTGGAAGACTCTGCAGGAGAGACGCTCAGTAGCTCGGTACGGGCTTTTGTCAAAGTTTCGAGAACATACCTTCACCGAAGAGTCAAGCAGTATATTGCTCCCTCCTACGTATATCTCGCGAAGTGACCATGAGGATAAAATCAGAGAGATTAGAGCCCACACAGAGGCATACCGACAATCCTTCTTTCCACGAACAGTACGAGACTGGAATAGAAGGGAGAACCGATGGAGGTACTCAAGGTACCCTCCGCCACACACCGTCAGGTGGCTTGCGGAGTATGGATGTAGATGTAGATGTAGAACCTAAGGACATCACACACATCCATGCCCGAGGCAGGATTCGAACCTGCGACTGTAGCGGTCGTGCGGCTCCAGATGTAGCGCCTAGAACCGCTCGGCCACTCCGACTGGGACGGAACTGACATCCGAGCTGATTCCACACATGTTCTATCGGGGACAGATCTAGGGACCTTGCTGGCCACGGGAGTACCTCAACATCCTGCAGGCAGTTCATAGATGCATACTCGACGTTCTACGAGGATTGTCGTGTTGAAAAATGGCCCCATGATAATGTTGCATGGGAGGTAACACAAGAGAATGCAGGATGTCTCTGCCGCACCGTGGTGTCGTCACAGTTCCCTCAGTCATTACCAGCTGTGAGCTGAAGTCAAACCCGATGGTTTCCCACGCTATGACCCGCCAGGAGAAGCACCACTGTGCCTTTCAAAAACATTTGAATAATGGCACCTTTACCTAGGTTACCGCGTCATACTCGCCGACGATTTTATTTATTAATCGTATGGCTAGGGCCCCCCGTCGGGCAGACCGTTCGCCGTGTGCCGGTCTTCCAATTTGACGCCACTTCGGTGACCTGCAGTCGATGAGGACAACATAACATCCAGTCCCTGGGCGGAGAAAATTCCCCGACCCAGCCGGGAATCGAACCCTGGCCCAGAGGATTGATTATCCGTCAAGCTGACCATTCAGCTATCGGGGGCGGACAACTCGCCGACGATGATCATCCGGCATAGTACGGAACCGCGATTCATCACTGAACAGAATGCGACACCATTCATCAGCAGTCCATCTCCCAGGTCATGGCATCATTCAAAAGCCGCCGTTTGAGTTGTTGTGTTAACAGCAGCCTAAGAATGGGACGGTTATTTCCTAGTCCGACTGCCGCTAGTCTCCAACCAGTGGTGCGGGATGACACACAACACTACAGGCGTAGATGTGAAGGAGTTACAATGCGGTCGGTTCAAAAGAAGACGATCCTCCCTTGTTATAGTCAGGTGTTGTTGACCGGAACTCTGACGACGAGTGTGCCTTCCGTCACTTTCCCATGCAGTTCAACGTCGGACAACTGTCACATCCGAACGCTCCACAAATTTGGATATTTCAAGACTCAGCCAGCACGCCAAATGGAGGCCCACAATAGGTGCTGATAACGCTGTCTCACACGCGTACGCGGCATCTCCGTGTCCCTCGCAATGATCACTTAATATCTGACGATCTCCACGCCCCTTACATACCCTATCAGACCTGGTAACAACTCTTAACACGAACTGAAGCAGTGCCTCCGATGGCCGTTCTACCTGTCGCAGAGACAGCTCCTAATCATTTACATACCCACCGATGGTGTGTACGAGTACGAAGTTACAAGGGCTACTCGGAAAGTAACGTTTGATCGGTCGCGAAATCGGAACCACAGTGATAATCAAAAATGTATTATTTGCAACAGTTTGCTTTGTTTCTCAGCTACTTCTCTAATTAGTAGCCGCTCCGACTGCGACAGTTGTCGTAGCTTTGTACCAACTTTCCAATACCCTTGCCGTAGACGGCAGACACCAGTGCTTTCTGCCAATTCTCTACACTAATCTGCAGCTTGTTGTTTGTGCCAAAATGTTGTCTTCGTAGTTAGCGGCTCATGTGAGCAGAGACGAAAATTACAGGGAGGCAAGTCCAGGCTGTATGGTGGACCATCAAACACTTCCTTTCGAAATCGCTGCAGGTGAGCCCTCATCGCCCCTGTAATCTGCAACCGAGAATAGCCATGACGAAGGAAATACATGACAGTTACTTTGTGTGGGGTGCATGAAATCAGGCGGAATCTCTAACAGGTATTTATACTCGGTGGGAGACATTATTTTTTAGGCATCTTTCCGTGCTCAGTGTGCACTTAGAACTGAAAAGAGCGACGTTACGCCATCGATGGGTACACCAGAGACACTGTCCAACACACGTATGCAAAGCTTCTACGGCTCTTTACTGTAGGTTGCAACTCGCGATCTAACGGACTTCACATTCCTACAGCCCTCGTACATTGATATCCGACCATATTTTCCGGGTGTCTTTTTCCTTTTTTTGTCGTCTAGTGTATAATTCCCCGTTTACTATCTCACCAAGAAATATCAAATTTATGGCTACTGCTTGTGTAGGAGCTACTGCAGCAGTTTCGTTGCGGCTCTAAGAACCTCGACTTTCTTCTGTCCTACGATTACCATTTCATTGTTTGCAATGTCTCCTTTGTAATGTGGTTACAAGTATCTCTATTTCCTCATGAGAAAAGGGGGAGCAACCACAAAAACATTACGACAATATACAGGTAATGCCTGAGATGCTACACACAGAATTTTCAGTTTAATCAGAAAAATTGAGACGTCATACTCTTCCTCTCCGGCATCTCTCTCTCTCTCTCTCTCTCTCTCTCTCTCTCTCTCTCTCTGTGTGTGTGTGTGTGTGTGTGTGTGTGTGTATGTGTCTTTTACAGCTCCAAGGTTTTACTCACACGGTTTCCCCAGAGCGTCTATCGCACGAAGTGCGGGAAAGGCAAAATTACACTATGTGGTCAAAAGTATCCGGACACCCCTAAGAACATACGTTTTTCATATTAGGTGCATTGCGCTGCTATCTACTGCCAGGTACTCCATATCAACGAACCCAGTAGTCATCAGACACCGTGAGAGAGCAGAATGAGGCGCTCTGCGGAACTCACTGACTTCGAACGTCTTCAGGTCATTGGGTGTCACTTGTGTCACACGTCTGTACGCGAGATTTACACACTCCTAAATATCTCTAGGTCCACTGTTTCCGATGTGATAGTGAATGAAGTGGAAACGTGAAGGGACACGTACAGCACAAAAGTGTACAGGCCGATCTCGTCTATTGACTGACAGAGACCGCCGATAGTTGAAGGGGGTCGTAATGTGTAATACGCAGAAAGTTATCCACACCATAACACAAGAATTCCAAACTGCATCAGGATTCACTGCAAGTACTATGACAGTTAGACGAAAGGTGAGACAACTTGGATTTCATGGTCGAGCTGATGCTCATAACCCACACATCACTCCGGTAAATGCCGAACGACGCCTCCGCTTTGTGTAAGGAGCGTAAACATTGGACGATTGAACAATGGAAAAACGTTGTGTGGAGTGACGAGTCATGGTAGACAATGTGGCGATTCGATGGCTGGATGTGGGTACGGCGATGCCCGGTGAATGTCAGCTGCCAGCGTGTGTAGTGTCAACAGTAAAATTCGGAGCCGGTGATGTTGCGTGGTCTTGTTTTTCCTTGGAGGGGGCTTGCATACCTTGTTGATTTGCGTGGCACTATCACTGCACAGGCCTATTTCATTGATGTTTTAAGCACCTTCTTGCTTCCCACTGTTGAGGAGCAATTCGGGGATGGCGATTGCGTCTTTCAACACGATAGAGCACCTGTTCATAATGTACAGCCTGTGGCGGAGTGGTTACAGGACAATAACATTCCTGTAACGGACTGGCCTGCACAGAGTCCTGACCTGGATCCTGTAGGTCACCTTTGGGATGTTTTGGAACGCCGACTTCGTGCCAGGCCTCACCGACCGACATCGATACCTCTCCTCAGTGCAGCACTCCATGAAGAATGGGCTGCCATTCCCCAAGAAACCTTCCAGCACCTGACTGAACGTATGCCTGCGAGAGTGGAAGCTGTCTTCAAGGCTAAGGGGGGGAGAGGGGGGGACACCATACTGAATTCCAGTATTACCGATGGAGGGTGCCACGAACTTTTAAGCCTTTTTGAGCCAGGGTTCCGGATACTTGTGGTCACGTAGTGTACTTAAAGTGACGGATCGCCCATCCGTTTGTGCTTAGTGAAGTAAGATCGATTTCCCCAAAACCCGATGAAATGGAAGCACGTTAGTCGCAACGAGTAACTTAGCTCCGCAGTAGTACGAGTAACATGTTTTCTGGCACCGCGGTCTTGAGGCTTTCCGAGAGCGTCGCCTCTCAGTGTAACGAGTTCCGCAACAACGCTTCCGGCCAACTGCTTGGGAGCAGGAAATAATGTGAAAATACTCCGCGAAACTAAAGCAGAGACGATATTGGGAGCGTAGAGGCCCAGCTTGAGCTTTTTAACTTCCTCGCTGCAAATGCGCCACCCCAGCAGCCTCTCTTCCTCCTGCTTCGCCCACGCAGCAGACTCAATTACGGCCCGAGAAAATTGGGTTTAGTGGCAGCTCAATGTGCATCGTTCTGGCGGTAGGAGCGCATTGCCGTTCTGAGGAAAGTATGTAAACTTAATCACAATTTGGCTCCTTTATTTCGTAGCGGTATTCCGTAGAGAAAAAGTATTTTTTGCTAGTGATCGTGTGCTGTAAGTGCGTGAACGTTGAAAAACGGAGATGAAATTAATGTAGAGGCGGAATAAGACGTTTCGTATTACTTGGAGATACTTCTGCTTTTCTTTAAATAATAGTAACGTTTCAGAGACTGCTTGCAAATTCCTTAGGAAATGGCAATACAGGAAGCTTAATTTTTTGTAATTATTAGTCAGCCTAATATACAGGGTGGCCAGGAGGAATGATCAGTGTTCAGGGATTTGACAAGAACGATCGGTTGAAGCATCGAAGTTTAGTAAACATGGGATCTAAAATATATACCTTAAGAGCTATGATCACTTCTCTTCGATAATGTGAGAAACTTCTCTTCTACTGCAAGGTCTTTGTTTTACATGTTTTGGTAAGAGTTAGTATGGACGAAAACAAGAAAACATTGTCTAATAAACATGGATCTGAAGTGCATAATTTAAGAGCTACGAGCACTTCTTCATCTTCGCCTCTTATGGAACAAGTGCTTATAGCTTTTAATAGTTCAAATGGCTCTAAGGTCTATGGGACTTAACATCTGGTGTCATCGGTCCCCTAGACTTAGAACTACTTAAACCTAACTAATCTAAGGACATCACGTACATCCATGCCAGAAGCAGGGTTCGAACATGCGACCGTAGCAGCAGCGCAGTTCCGGACTTAAGCGCCCAGAACCGCTCGGTCACAGCGGCCGGCATAGCTTTTAAGCTATGTATTTTAGCGCACATACTTACTAGAGCTTTTTGTTTTGAATGATCGTTCCAGTCACTGACCATTCCTCCCGGGTGCCTGTATATATTCCAAAGAACACGACCAAGGTATTTGTCATCCTTCTGTCCGTCCTTTCGAAAGATTCGAATAACACAGCACGTTTTCCGACAGAGAAAGACAGTGCATAACCCGTAAAAACGTATTGTGGAAAACATTGTCATAGATGACTGAGTGAAACATGTGAGTAGTTCAGACGTAAGATAAAATGAAGACCTGTAGACACCTTCTGCACTTTCAGAGTTTGGCCATGGTGAAATCTTTCATCGTACTTCAGTAATTCTGGTCCTAATGAAAGCTATGTTTCCCTTGGAAAACGTTCTTCACTGTGACAAGGGGCAGTACGTTTGGGATATATTATATTTACGGTAACCATTGTAGAAACGGTCTGTCTACTTAGTTCTGCACCTAAGAGTGATGATCATTGAGGACACTTTCAACGAATTTCTCCAAACATGAGTTTCCGTATATTTTTCCATTTAATAAATACCTTATAAACACAGTAGTTATATTCACGTCTTCTGTTTTGTATTTGGATTTCATCGAAAGAATTAAAATAAGAAAGAAATACGAAAATTAATAAAATATTGCCTCACAAGTTCTAAGTACAGTGTGAAGTTTTTCGGTAATTTTCTCGACTATCATTTATAAAAACAGGAATCAGAAAACGAAATCGTGTGATCTCTGTAATTTTGTTGTAGAACAAAAGTTCCTTCGATGTTCATAAAAGATAATACAAGATAATAGCGCCAGAACCACAAGACTTAAGATGGCGTACAAGATACCTAAGGACACCTACAACAAAACAACACCACAAACTCAGAAATCAGACACTACAGAGCTGCCATAATGTGGCAAACATTGCATCGAGAAAGTATTACTACACTCAAAGTAGGAGAAGTGATGAAGGCAAGAGAGAAAGAAAAATCTTCGAAAAGGTCTGTGATGGAAACATTGGGATGGTAGATACATTTTAACGAACAAATAAGAGCTTTCGAGAACATCTCAAACCAATGGCACACATTCTAGACTGGATGTGGTACGTTTTTTCTCATATGAAGAAAGATGAAAAGCGCAGACTAATTCAGCAAATGTTCCAATATTTCAAGCGTTACGACAGCAAAAGCTGTTCTAAGAGACTCAAAACGTTACAAGAGATGATTATAAATTTCAAACACACAGATCTCGGAACTAAAATTACATATCTAATTTCCAAGAACCGTAAGAAAGGAGACACAGATGTACCACTGCACAGCATATGAAACACCAGAGTGAAAGAATGAAAAATACTGGGATGAAAGAAAAAAGATGATCAAACAAAGAATGAATCATGAGTAAGTTTCGCTTGGTCCACTTTTCGTCGGAATCGTGAGGAAGAAAACAAAGTCTTTTTCGAATGCGGAGTATTCATTCGCTCCATCACTGATAGAAACAGAATAGTCCTATTTACGGGAATTTCATAGAGTATAAATTTTGGAAGACGAAAATTTAAAAAAAATGTAATTTACGGAATTATTTATCCGAATTTATCACATCAATAATGAATGCTGGTCATTAACATTTTAGCGGATAGTTTAAATTTTGAAGAATTACAGCTACTCGTCCTCCTGAAATAACCATCTGCTGGTACAGCGTATAGCGCATGACGCTAGCTTGCGACTCTGAGATAAACGCTAGAGATAAGAACGACTCTTTATGAAGCCACATATGCATTAACAAATACTTAGGGCCACCAATTGATGCCATATCAATTCCTGGTAATAATTCATAGTTAGTGATGTGTTAAGTCAAGGCGCGCTCATATAACGTCACTAGCATTGTAAATAACATAAAATGGCACACACTTCACGGAACGTGCAGTATTCGAGAGACCAGCCACCCGCAAGCCTTTAAAAGAAGACGTTCATCTGTATCGAGAAAGTGTTTTGGAGCTACCTTCATGCCTTAAACGTAAGGATTACCACTGTAGAATCATACCAAAGAAAATAGTGCGCTCTTCCTACAACACGTGTCAATAGTGAATAGAATGAAGGTAACATTGAAGATTACGATTCGAAAATTATAGCTGCCATTTCAGTAGCAGCGTAGTATGCAGATGTAGACACAACGCATTGCTACTTTCTCGCGTAATGGAAGATATCAGCGGAGTCGCTGCTCGTAATAGGAATCGATTTCCATCAGAAGCACCCCGGCGCGTAAATGGCAGCGAGAGGCCATTAAACGCCATCGAAGTTACGTTCAGCAGCGCTCCTTAAGATAACTGCACCAAGGTAATTAAACGCGGGTCCTTCGCTTTAACTCTGTGGTTAGCTTTGCTAACGGTGGTAACATGCACCCGTGAACGAGCATTCGTATATCTGGGACATGACCATCAAACATGTTAGCACCGCGTCATAGGAACTACATAGAAATTACTGAGTCTCCTCAAACGCAAGCCACAGAAGTGCCGTGACGTCCTGAGTTTTTATCAGTTATCACTGTTTTTCTGTTGCATTAAAAGAGGGACGTACTGAAGAATTAAGCGCAGGCGAGAAGCTTTGAGTAAGGGATGAGCCGGAAGTCGCGTTGTAACATTATAACGTTCCAAAGGTACAAAATAAATCTGCCTCGCAGGACAGTCCTCGTACTGACTTCTACGCGGCGGTTTTGAACAGTAGAGACAAATTGGCAGAGAGGACTCGTGATAGAGTACACATCATCCGCAGCAAGTACATAAATATTCGTTTTATAAATTCAAACGCCTTTTTTCTCGTTGTAATCTGTTTTATTTGTTCCAGACGCGTTCAGCCTTGTACATTCATGCATCTTCAGCGGATTTAATCTGGAATAGTAAAGCTGTGATTTTATGCGCGACATTTGTATACTAGAAAACACCTGACGTCATAATTTCCTACATAATCGGTAGTGCCAGACCAGTAGCGGTGCTCCACAGCAAATTTACAAAACAAAAAGATAGTGACTTGAAAAAGTGTCGATGTTTTGTAAATGAAGTGACCGTGCAATCTCTATCATATGTACAGATAAGAAACGTTAACTCTGGCAGGAAAATCGAGTAACTGTAAATAGTAATTCATTTATGGAAAATTATGACATGCAGTGTTTTCTAATTTATAAACGTGGCATGTTAAAGGAAACATGTTTTAGTCGATACTAAATCCCCTAGTGACGCCTTAATGTAAAAGGTGAAGCACTCCTGTAACAAACAACATACAGACTGCAGCAAGGAAAAGGTGTTTGAATTTACAAAACGAGTATGTCTAAAAATTCGTGGTTTCCATATTTGAGGCAATTTTATTCACATCACTTTAATTACACCATTTGTTCCTTATTCTCTGAGGCTCGTCTATTCCAGTTTGTCTTCTAGTTCTAGAGCATCCTGAATGTAAGGAGAGACACGCAGAAAGACGCACCCTAACATTTTTTTCTAAATGTGTTTGTTCCCATATGCTTCTGCTGCAATAAGCCACACAATTTTAGCAAACCACCTGCCGTGGAAACAAGCACGTCAGAAAGTAACGATATGGGAAATGTGTGTAAGTGTACCCGAGTGTACAGAGACAGCTGTCGGGTAATATTGTGTGGGAAGTTGGAGGAAAATATTTAAGTTACTTGTACTCAAGAGCACAGAACGTGTTGAATATTTCTGTGACCTTCTCGCGCTGAATAAACAAAACGGTCAATAATCACGTTAGGCTTGTCTGAATGTTTTTCGCCTCTTCCATTAACCAACTTCTGGAACAATGGCTTTTTAAGTGACTGTCTTTGAAGATAAAAAGTCCTCCTCCAGTCGCGTCATCGTATTATTTATTGCACAATACATATCTAAGGCCGTAGGTTCATCATCTGGTGCGTTTTAACGAGAGTTACGTGTTCTTACATTGATGAACTCACAATAAATTTATCAACATGCAGTACGAGACAAAACGTGACGTATAAGGAAATGTTTACGCCTATGGTTAAAAATTAAACACATGTGTGTCACTTACTGCTGTATGTGTTTTATCGTCAAAGTTCGTCAGCTATTTTGAGATTTATTACAATTCATTAAACAAATATTATACATTTTTGCTACTGATACGTCTGTGATCCTTAGAAGTGTACAATAACAAGTCAGATATATTATTTCATACATATAAGATACATTACTGTTTCGGATATACATGAAGAAATTTTTGTCGTTTCTAAAAACATCAAACGAGTGGGTGTTTATGTGATCTGTTTCGTAAGAATTGCTGAAGTAGCTGTGGCTTTGAAAATCTGTTAGTCACAAGCGCTAAGAACAAAAACTTGAAATTCTTCAGAAAAATTTATATTTACCATCTGCCTTCCCCATTACTAGGCATACGTCTTCATTCCAAGTTAATTGCCATCGAACCGATCCCCCTTTGTTCTTGGGACTCGTAACGGATCGCCGCTCATATTGTCAAACAATTTCAGGTCTTTTCATGTATTTCTATTCACATTTTACTGATATTTAAAAATAATGAAGTTCCATGCTACCAAGTACTGTCTTCAGTGTAGAACAAGTCGTTAAGGATTTCTTGTGCTAAAGAAGAAAATTCAGATGGATGTTTTGCGCTAAATAGGTGCTGAATACATCAAAATTTATCGATATTTTCTGCTTGAAATTATTTTTCTAAACATTTGATAAGCTTTGATAGGTAATCTTCAAAAACAGATTTTATAGTGCTGAACCAATCAAGTTCACTAGATATTAACAAGTGGTGCAACTGGGCAAGGGTATCATCGATACATTATCGTTAACTGTGGAAAAGTTATAACGTTTTCTGAACGGTAAAGTATTCTCTCCTAATTTCAAAATGCGCAAATTGATCCCTTACATAGAAACATTTATTGCATTTGATTTTCTAAACTATCACATATATGTGCTAGGTTAGCAAAAAACTCTATTTCCACAATGTACTGTCTTTTTTCAAGAAAAGTGTACATTTCTTACACTCATGTTCATCATTAAGTCAGTCAGAACTTCATGGCACGTGCCTTTCATCGGATAACGAACGCAAGCCACAATATTTTTATTCGAGTTTTAGTATGTGCAACCTTTTGGCAAGAGGTCCTTGGGACGACGGCCATTTACTATTGTGATAAAATGAAACACCTACAGCCGTCCTTACGATTTTATTTTATTTTGTTGCAACCAGTTTCGGCGCTTCAGTGCGCTATCTTCAGGCTGTAGTTGATGAGGAACGGGTTGACACGATCCCTATACACTATACCGCATCAGTGCCAGCATAACGGGATATGCAGATAATGTGTCAGCACTCTAACCATTAACTGCCAACTGGCTGAGGAAACATTCAATTTTTATCCGGCCTCCCTGTATCCCTCACTGTTGTCGTGATGCCTCTGTAGCACAGCTACAGCACCCCAACCACGGCTCAATTAGGGAACCATTGAATTATTACCTTTCTTAAAGAAGAGGTATCACAGAATTGAATAACCCAAGACATCACTGAACAGTATTAAGAAAAATATGATTCCTTCCTGGTTTCTTCCTCCCACAGACAAAATGAGACGAAGTGCAAGGTGTCTAGACGGAGTTCTCTTCTGCGATCGTTTGTATTCAAATTTTCTTAAATGAGAAAAAACAGATATTGAAAACATTTATTGTGAAATGCGTTCCATAGTTCTACCATATTTGAAGAAATTCATGTTAGCACGGAAGCTGTTTTAGTGAATAATGCGTTGTTGTGTAATGTGGAGAACGTATGACTGCAGCACAGTAGGTTTTGATGAAAATTTTCTTGAGCAAAGCAGCTACTCCCTTGCACATGACCATCTGAATTTTAGCCTATAGTACCATGATGTCTTTACCATAATGTATTTTCACGTCCACCTTTAAATGGTACTTCCCATCGAAACTAGTTTTTAATAAATCATTATTCACAAAAACCAAATTCTGGTGCTAACGTGTGTTTCTCAAAATCATTTCACCTCTTTCTTATCCCATAAATTTATTACTGTTGTCGGATGGTTAAATGTGTGGAACTATACCTCCCCCCCCCCTCTCTCTCTCTCTCTGATAAAAATGAATTAAAATTTGTGCCACAGCAGGGTCTTGAACCTGACTCTCTTCCTTACTAGGCAGATGTGTTAGCCGTTACATCACCGTAGCAACAAAGGTAATACAGCTGCACCAATTAAACCAACTCCAGTGCCCTCCTTAACACAAGCTTCAATTCATGTCTTCTGCCTATTTTCCCGTTCTTAAATCGTCAGTATTGCTGAGGCTCTCCGTTATCAGCCTCTGTCAATATTGTAGATGAAGTTGAGACTCACATTTCTCAAGGAAAATCTAATTACACAGGGTGGTCGATTAATAGTGACCGGGCCAAATATCTCACGAAATAAGCATCAAACGAAAAAACTACAAAGAACGGATCTTTTCTATCTTGAAGGGGGAAACCAGATGGCCCTATGGTTGGCCCGCGAGATGGCGCTGCCATAGGTCAAACCGATATCAATTGCGTTTTTGAAAAATTAGGAACCCCCATTTTTTATTACATATTCGTGTAGTACGTAAAGAAATATGAATGTTTCAGTTGGACCACTTTTTCGCTTTGTGATAGATGGCGATGTATTAGTCACAAACGTATAAGTATGTGGTATCACGTAACATTCCGCCAGTGCGGACGGTACTTGCTTCGTGATACATTAGCCGTGTTAAAATGTACCGTTTACCAACTGCGGAAAAGGTCGAAATCGTGTTGATGTATGGCTATTGTGATCAAAATGCCCAACGGGCGTGTGCTATGTATGCTGCTCGGTTTCCTGGACGACATCATCCAAGTGTCCGGACCGTTCGCCGGATAGTTACGTTATTTAAGGAAACAGGAAGTGTTCAGCCACATGTGAAACGTCAACCACGACCTGCAACAAATGATGATGCCCAAGTTGGTGTTTTTGCTGCTGTCAGGGCTAATCCGCACATCAGTAGCAGAAAAATTGCGCGAGAATCGGGACTCTCAAAAACGTCGGCGTTGAGAATGCTACATCAACATCGATTGCACCCGTACCATATTTCTATGCACTAGGAATTTCATGGCGACGACTTTGAACGTCGTGTACAATTCTGCCACTGGGCACAAGAGAAATTACGGGACGATGACAGATTTTTTTCACGCGTTCTATTTAGCGACGAAGCGTCATTCACCAACAGCGGTAACGTAAACCGGCATAATATGCACTATTGGGCAACGGAAAATCCACGATGGCTGCGACAAGTGGAACATCAGCGACCTTGGCGGGTCAATCTATGGTGCGGCATTATGGGAGGAAGGATAATTGGCCCCCATTTTATCGATGGCAATCTAAATGGTGCAATGTATGCTGATTTCCTACGTAATGTTCTACCGATGTTACTACAAGATGTTTCGCTGCATGACAGAAAGGCGATGTACTTCCAACACGATGGATGTGCGGCACATAGCTCGCATTCGGTTGAAG
Organism: Schistocerca cancellata; assembly: GCF_023864275.1. NCBI lineage: Eukaryota > Metazoa > Arthropoda > Insecta > Orthoptera > Acrididae > Schistocerca > Schistocerca cancellata. The sequence goes on from NC_064629.1 coordinate 151,898,210, forward strand.
CAGTACTGAATAGCATATTTCATGATAGGTGGATTGGTCGTCGAAGCACTATACGATGGCCCGCACGTTCACCGGATCTGACGTCCCCGGATTTATTTCTGTGGGGAAAATTGAAGGATATTTGCTGTCGTGATCCACCGACAACGCCTGACAACATGCGTCAGCATGCATGTGCGAACATTACGGAAGGCGAACTACTCGCTGTTGAGAGGAATGTCGTCACACGTATTGCCAAATGCATTGAGGTTGACAGACGTGATGTTGCACATTTATTGCATTAATGTGATATTTACAGGTAATCACGCTGTAACAGCATGCGTTCTCAGAAATGATAAGTTCACAAAGGTACATGTATCACATTGGAATAACCGAAATAAAATGTTCAAACGTACCTACGTTCTGTATTTTAATTTAAAAAACTTACCTGTTACCAAGTGTTCGACTAAAATTGTAGCCATTTACAACATTTACAACTGTCCCCGTTGATGTATATTAACGCATGCCGACAGCGTAACGTCTTTATTTAATTATAATTTCATTCTAGAGCTCTGCATGGTCACCGATGGTATCTGTTCTTTCGGATATGTCCGAAAGAACACACACCATCTTCATAAACTTCAGTTCACTGCTTCTTAAATAGTTAGTATTGCCGAGTCACCGCGGTATTGGAATAGTACATCAGCTTTATATCTAATGGGGAAACCCTGCCTGTACCGCAGACGTAGGTGATCTATAGATCTTATATAATTAAATTTTCCTTGAGAAATATGAGTCTCAACTTCAACTACAGTATTGACAGAAGCTGATACCGGAGAGCCTCGGCAATACTGACGAGCCGATCGTTGTGACCGAGCGGTTCTAGGCGCTTCAGTCCGGAAGCGCGCTGCTGCTACGGTCGCAGGTTCGAATCCTGCCTCGGGCATGGATGTGTGTGATGTCCTTAGGATAGTTAGGTTTAAGTAGTTCTAAGTTCTAGGGGACTGATGACCTGAGATGTTAAGTCCCATAGTGCTCAGAGCCATTTGAACCATTTTTTGGCTCTAAGCACTATGCGACTTAACATCTGAGGTCATCAGTCCCGTACACTTAGAACTACTTAAGCCTAACTAACCTAAGGACATCACACACATCCATGACAGAGGCAGGATTCGAACCTGCGACCGTAGCAGCAGCGCGCTTCCGGACTGAAGCGCCTAGAACCGCTCGGTCACAACGATCGGCTCGTCAGTATTGCCGAGGCTCTCCGGTATCAGCTTCTGTCAATACTGTAGTTGAAGTTGAGACTCATATTTCTCAAGGAAAATTTAATTATATAAGATCTATAGATCACCTACGTCTGCGGTACAGGCAGGGTTTCCCCATTAGATATAAAGCTGATGTACTATTCCAATACCGCGGTGACTCGGCAATACTAACTATTTAAGAAGCAGTGAACTGAAGTTTATGAAGATGGTGTGTGTTCTTTCGGACATATCCGAAAGAACAGATACCATCGGTGACCATGCAGAGCTCTAGAATGAAATTATAATTAAATAAAGACGTTACGCTGTCGGCATGCGTTAATATACATCAACGGGGACAGTTGTAAATGTGTGCCCCGACCGAGACTCGAACCCGGGATCTCCTGCTTACATGGCAGACGCTCTATCCATCTGAGCCACCGAGGGCACTGAGGACAGTGCGACTGCAGGAATTTATTCCTTGCACGCTCCCCGTGGGACCCACATTCCCAACTACATTCGTAGTGCCCCTGCCCATTACAGTCAATACATGCGGCCGACAATTTTACCGAGTCCCGTAAAAGTCATTGACGTCCTTCTGTGCGGATGCACACGTATTGAGCTTACTCTTACGGGACTCGGTAAGATTTTTTTTCCGCGAGTAGTGAATGTAATGGGCAGGGGCACTACTTAACCTAAATTATCCTAAGGACAAACACACACACCCATGCCCGAGGGAGGACTCGAACCTCCGCGGGACCAGCCGTCAGATGGATAGAGCGTCTGCCAATTTCATTGAACTGAAGTTTGTGTTGGGGGGGGGGGGGGGTATTGGACTAATGCAGCACATGCAGCTGTGTTACCTATGCTGTTGCAGTGGTGGAGTCGCCACTACATCTGCCTAGTAAGCGGGAGACCTGGGATCGCCGGCCGGAGTGGCCGAGCGGTTCTAGGCGCTACAGTCTGGAACCGCGCGACCGCGTACATTAATTTGGGAATGTGGGCCTCACGGGGAGCGAGCAACGGATAAATCCCTGCAGTCGCATTATCCTCAGTGCCCTCGGAGGGTCAGATGGATAGAAAATGTGTTCAAATGTGTGACTTAACTGCTAAGGTCATCAGTCCCTAAGCTTACACACTACTTAACCTAAATTATCCTAAGGACAAACACACACACCCATGCCCGAGGGAGGACTCGAACCTCCGCGGGACCAGCCGTCAGATGGATAGAGCGTCTGCCAATTTCATTGAACTGAAGTTTGTGTTGGGGGGGGGGGGGGGGTATTGGACTAATGCAGCACATGCAGCTGTGTTACCTATGCTGTTGCAGTGGTGGAGTCGCCACTACATCTGCCTAGTAAGCGGGAGACCTGGGATCGCCGGCCGGAGTGGCCGAGCGGTTCTAGGCGCTACAGTCTGGAACCGCGCGACCGCTACGGTCGCAGGTTCGAATCCTGCCTCGGGCATGGATGTGTGTGATGTCCTTAGGTTAGTTAGGTTTAAGTAGTTTTAAGTTCTAGGGGACTGATGACCTCAGAAGTAAAGTCCCATAGTGCTCAGAGCCATTTGAATCATTTGAACCTGGACGAAAGGATATTGCGGAGACATGGCTTAGCCACAGTCTCGGTCCAGCACACAGTTTTAATCTTCCAGGCAGTTTTAGTTTTTAATAAATCATTATTGAGAAAAATCAAATTATGGTACTAAGGTGTGTTTCTCAAAATCATTTCACCTCTTTCTTATCCAATAAATTTATTAATATTGTCGGATCGTTAAATGTGTGGAATGGAACTATACCTCTCTCTCCCTCCCTCCCACCCTTCCCCTCTCTCTCTTTCTCTCTCTCTCTCTCTCTCTCTCTCTCTCTCTCTCTCTCTCTCTCCCTCGCTCAATGATAGAAACTGATGAAATGAAGTAAAATTTGTGCCACTGTAGGGTCTTGAACCCCAGTCTCTTCCTTACTATGCAGATGTTTTAGCCGTTACATCACCGTAGCAATAAAGGTAATAACAGCTGCACTGACTAAACCTAGTCCAGTGCCCTCCTTAACACAAACTTCAATTCACGTCTTCAGCCTATTTTCCCGTTCTTAAATCGTCAGTATTGCCGAGCTCTCTGGTATCAGCTTCTGTCAATTTTGTAGATGAAGTTGACACTCATATTTCTCAAGGAAAATTTAATTATATAAAATCTATAGATCACCTAAGTCTGAGGTACAGGCAGGATTTCCCCATTAGATATAAAGCTGATGCAGTATTCAAATTGTCCGCAGCTCTTTGTCTTGCGCCGGCGTTCTCGCTTACCGCGCGTGGAGTTCCGAGTTCTATTGCCCGCATCTCGTGGTCGTGCGGTAGCGTTCTCGCTTCCCACGCCCGGGTTCCCGGGTTCGATTCCCGGCGGGGTCAGGGATTTTCTCTGCCTCGTGATGGCTGGGTGTTGTGTGCTGTCCTTAGGTTAGTTAGGTTTAAGTAGTTCTAAGTTCTAGGGGACTGATGACCATAGAGTTAAGACCCATAGTGCTCAGAGCCATTTGAACCAAGTTCTATTCCCGGCGGGGTCAGGGATTTTCCCTGCCTCGAGATGACTGGGTGTTCTGTCGTCTTCATCATCATCACTCATCCCCATTACGGTATGAGGAAGGCAATGGAAAACCAGCTCCGCTAGGACCTTGCCCAGTCAGCGTTGCGGGTCTCTCCCTGCGGAGGTTCGAATCCTCCCTCGGGCATGGGTTTGTGTGTTTGTCTTTAGGATAATTTAGGTTAAGTAGTGTGTAAGCTTAGGGACTGATGACCTTAGCAGTTAAGTTCCATAAGATTTCACACACATTTGGACATTTTTGGTGCGGGTCTCCCCCATCGTCCCCTGTGCTCCCCGGAGTATGGGACCTCGTCATCACTATTCCAATACCGGAGCGACTCGGCGACGATTTAAGAAGCAGTAAATAGGCTGAAGGCGTAAACTTAAGTTTGTGCTGGGGAGGGGGGGGCATTGGAGTAGTGCAGTACATGCAGCTGTTACCTATGCTGCTACGGTGGAGTAGTGGCCAATACACCTGCCTAGTGAGCTGCAGACCTGGGATCGAGTCCTGTCCGTGGCACCAAATGTAATTCATTTGCTCAGCTTCTTATCATTGTGGTAGATAAAGACGAGACTCAAATGTCGCGAGGAAAAGTTAATTTGTGAGATGTATACATTTGAACCTGTTGCTGCTTAGCTATATGACTTGGGCCTGCGCTGTGTGCAGATGGGAAGCTGCACATGCTGCCGACGGGCGAGCTGCTGGTGCGGCACGTGGACGACAGCGACCGCTACCGCTGGTACCAGTGCCGAGCCGTCAACAGGCTCACGGGCCTCACCACGCTCAGCGCCGGCCGCGCCAAGTTCTCCGTCACCGGTGAGCGCCACACTCATTCTTCACTGTCAACACGCATATTCTGTCTTGCATCTCTTGTGATAAGCTAAGCCGAGTGCCACACAGGAACTCCAACATAATACTTTCATTGACGCACGGTCACACGCGGCCGGCCGCTGTGGCCGAGCGGTTCTAGGCGCTTCAGTCTGGAACCGCGCGACCGCTACGGTAGCAGGTTCGACTCCTGCCTCGGGCATGGATGTGTGTGATGTCCTTAGGTTAGTTAGGTTTAAGTAGTTCTAAGTTCTAGGGGACTGATGACCTCAGATGTTAAGTCCCATAGTGCTCAGAGCCATTTGAACCATTTTTTTTGGTCACACGCATACGAAAAGATTTACGAGGTGTGGCGTGCGTACTGTAAGACCTTCGGTACACACACCATCAGATTATTTGACTTGTCACTCTAATGAAGTAGGCAGGTGTCAGCAATATGTCTCGTCGTCTTATTGTGGCGTGTTTATCTTCTGCCGTTAGGTCAGACGATAGAAATGCCACTTGCACGCTCAGAGTAGCAGATTGACGGTGACCGACTTTAAACAAAACTTGATTAATTTTCACACACATTTATTAAAATAATAACAAGCATAAATATTACCTAACTTGATTCTGGATGCTATTTACAATTGACAATCTGAAGTTCCTTTGGTCTTGGTACGTTAATCTTATTCTCACATATCTCTGATACTTGACAAAGTGTCTATTCATTTATCTTCATGGCTATGTACAGGAATATAATAATCTTCTTAGGTGCAGATTGAAACTTGACTATAGACTGGTACAGACAAATGCAGACTAATGCAGACTGGTACAGGCTGGTGCAGACTGACTAATCGGAGGTCTGTACACTCGTTATAATACCTCGCGCGTTAATGTATCACTGCGCGAGTGTGATCCGCGAGGAGAAAAGGTTCTACGTTAGCAGCAATATCATTGGCTGCGTTACATATTAATACGCAGATAGGTGGAAGCAGAATTTGGTCCGTCTCTAAGACAGTGCCATCTCGTAGTGCGGAGACGGACGAGCGCTGCGCCTGCGCTGTTGTGCTTAACGGAGCGCGCTCTATTGGGAAAGTTGTGTACGCGCTGACTACACGGAACTATGTACACAACACACACCATCAGATTATTTGACTTGTCGCTCTAATGAAGTAGGCGAGTGTCAGCAATATGTCTCGTGGTCTTATTGTGGTGTGTTTATCTTCTGCCGTTAGGTCAGACGATAGAAATGCCACTTGCACGCTTAGAGTAGCAGATTGACGGTGACCAACTTTAAACAGAACTTGATTAATTTTCACACACATTTATTAAAATAATAACAAGCATAAACATTACTTAACTTGATTCTGGATGCTATTTACAAATGACAATCTGAAGTTCCTTTGGTCTTGGTACGTTAATCTTATTCTCACATATCTCTGATACTTGACAAAGTGTCTATACATTTATCTTCATGGCTAAGTACAGGAATATAATAATCTTCTTAGGTGCAGACTGAAACTTGACTATAGACTGGTACAGACTAATGCACACTGGTACGAACTGGTGCAGACAAATGCAGACTGACTAATCGGAGGTCTGTACACTTGTTATAATACCTCACGTGTTCAGGTATCACTGCGTGAGTGTGATCCGCGAGGAGAAAAGGTTACAAGTTAGTAGCAATCTCATTGGATGCGTTACATATTAATACGCAGATCGACGGAAGCAGAATTTGGTCCATCTCTAAGGTAGCGCCATCTCGTAGTGCGGAGACGGACGAGCGCTGCGCCTGCGCTGTTGTGCTTAGCGGGGCGCGTTCTAGTGGGAAAGTTGTGTACGAGCTGATTATGCGGAACTATGTACACAACACGAGGGTTGTGCAGAAAGTAAGTTCCGATCGGTCGCGAAAAGGAAAGCACAGTGAAAACCAGAAACGTTTTATTTGCAACAGGTAGGTACACCTTTCACCTTCTTCACTACATAGTCGCCGCTCCAACTCCGAATGTTATCGTAGTGTTGTATCAACTTCCCAAAATCCTCGTCATAGAAAGCAGCCGCCTGTGCTTTAGGGGCTGGGGTTGTTTGGGGAAGGTGACCAGACAGTGACGTCATCGGTCTCATCTGATTAGGGAAGCATGGCCTTTCAAAGGAACCATCTTGGCATTTGCCTGGAGCGATTTAGGTAAATCACGGAAAACCTAAATCAGGATGGCCGGACGCGGGATTGAACCGTCGTCCTCCCGAATGCGAGTTCAGTGTCTAACCACTGCCCTGTGCTTTAGGGCAGCTCGTTTTCTGTGGGAAAATTTTGTCTTCATAGCCAGCAGTTCTTGTGAGCAGAGATGAGACTCAGGGGGAGCCAACTGTAGACTGTATTGTGGATGATCAAACACTTCTCATCGGAAACACTGCAGGAGCGTCTTCAATGCACCAGCACTGTGCGGCCGAGAATTGGCATGAAGAAGGAACTGCTCGACAGTTGTGTTATGTGGGCTGCATGAGACAGGCGAAGTTTCTAACCAGGCCCTCCTACTTGGCGGGAGACGCTATTCCCTACGCATTTTTACGTGCTCACTGTTCACTCAAAACTGAAAAGAGCGACGCGACACGATAGACGGGCATACAAGAGACACTGCTCAACACATTTGTGCAAAGCTTTACCGGATTTTCCCAGTGGTTTCCATTTCGCGACCGATCGGAACTTACTTTCTGGACAACCCTCGTTTTATCTCGCTATTTGTTGTTTATTTAAATCAACCATACGACGGCAAATGGTGAACAGCTCTCATCGGCCTGCAATCTGCAGAACTCTGTTTTAAACTGTATTAAAAGGGTTTAAAGTAATATATAAAAAAATATAAAAACATACCCATATGTCCATAAATATTATAAAAATGTATGTGTGTATGTTCCACATCTCTTCCTAAACCACTGCTACAATTTCAACCAAACTTGGTGCACGTATTACTTACTGTGTGGAAAGAATCTCTGTGGGGGTAAGAACCTAATACTTATCGAAGGAGTGGCTCTGGGGGGCGAAAAAGATGTGTATCCCACCACGCGCGAGTACCCAGACATTATTCATCCAGTGTGTGAGAATGAGAGTACTTAGTGACTTTCCACAAAATTAACACACAATTTCACACCTTTGCGAATCTTTATCTCGCTGGCAACTCCAGAAAATGACGAAAGGAAGAAAATATATGAAGATGGGAAAAGGAGGGGACGGACGAAGACAGGGGAGAGAAGGAGATGGACAGAGAAAGAGGAAGAGATGGACAGATGCCATTGGTGATCTTGCAGCTCTCGAATAATGAAATCAGACCTTTAGCTGTTTACAGGCGTTGATAACTATCAACGGGGACAGTTGAATGTGTGTGCCCTGACCGGGACTCGAACCCGAGATCTGCTTACGTGGCAGACGCTCTATCCGTCTGAGCCACCGAGGACAGAGAATAGTGCGACTGCAGGGACTTACCTCTGCCACGCTCCCCATGAGACCCACATTCCAAACTTACTGTCCACACACTACATTTGCACTGCCTCTGCCCACTATATTGATTACTCGCAGCAGTTCGGGCAATGTGAGTGCATCCGCACTGAAGAAGATCATTGGCGGGTAAGCCTTATCTATATGAAGATGGTATCTGTTCTTTCGTACATGTCTGCCATGTAAGCAGGAGATCCCGAGTTCGAGTTCCGGTTTGAGCACACATTTGGAGCACACATTTTGATATTTATCAACGCCTGTAAGCAGCTAAATGTCTGATATCATTGTAATTTCAAAGGAAGAAAAGGTTTATCGCTTAGTACATTTTCGGTGTTCGTGCACTAAAACTGCCGCTTCAGCCATGACGTCTTAATTTTTCACTTCTTTTCAAAAATTTACAGTATTCGACTCACATTTTGCAGAGAGTATTTATCAATACAGTTGAATGTACCTGCAAAATTATACCATTACACGCCACACAGTTCAGGAGATCTGAAGTCAGAAACATTGAGTTGCGTGAAACCGAGACTGCAGGCTGAAATTCGCTAGAGATACATACGAGCTATGGTAGAAATATGTGTGAAATATTTTAAATGTATGTGAAATATATTTTAGTACTCATATTTTAGTACTCATATTCTCACAGGATGGCAACATAGTGAAAGAACTGGAAGCGAGGTGTAGCAAAGCTAATGCAGTGAGCGCTCAGCTACGATCTACTCTCTTCTGCAAGAAGGAAGTCAGTACCAAGACTAAGTTATCTGTGCACCGTTCGATCTTTCGACCAACTTTGTTGTATGGGAGCGAAAGCTGGGTGGATTCAGGTTACCTTATCAACAAGGTTGAGGTTACGCATATGAAAGTAGCTAGGATGATTGCAGGTACTAGTAGATGAGAACAATGGCAGGAGGGTGTCCACAATGAGGAAATCAAAGAAAAACTGGGAATGAACTCTATAGATGTAGCAGTCAGGGCGAACAGGCTTAGATGGTGGGGTCATGTTACACGCATGGGAGAAGCAAGGTTACCCAAGAGACTCATGGATTCAGCAGTAGAGGGTAGGAGGAGTCGGGGCAGACCGAGGAGAAGGTACCTGGATTCGGTTAAGAATGATTTTGAAGTAATAGGTTTAACATCAGAAGAGGCACCAATGTTAGCACTGAATAGGGGATCATGGAGGAACTGTATAAGGGGGGCTATGCTCCAGACCGCGGAAAGGCATAATCAGTCTTAAATGATGATGATGATGATGATGATGACTCGAGTAAAGCCACGGGTGAAAAGCTCGTTCTAAACCCCTGGATCAATTTCAACTAAGCTTCGTATACATACTACTTACCATCTGTAAAGAAATACTGGAGTGGTAAGAACCTACAACCTCCTATTGGGGTGCAGATGATCACGTGGAGAACGAAGTGAGGCGGACGAGATGGACACAGATGGGGGGAAGAGTAGATGAGCAGAGAGATTGGGATGGGGAAATAGACTGAAAGGGAAGAAAATGAGAGGGACAGACAGAGGAGAGAAGACGGAATGGGCAGAGAAAGGAAAGAGGAGGACATGGACAGAGAGAGAGAGAGAGAGAGAGAGAGAGAGAGAGAGAGAGAGGAGGAGGAGGAGGAGGAGGAGGAGAGAGAGGACAGAGAGAGAGGGAGGAGGAGATGGAGAGAGAGGGGAAGGAGAAAACGAGGAAATGGACGCAGAAAGGAAAGAGGAAGAAACCGACAGAGAGAGGTAACAGAGGGAGAGGGACTAACAGAAGATTGTACATACCCAGGCAACGCAGGGTACTCACCTAGTGTAGTAGATATATAAAACAGCAAACATATTTCGCGAAATTCTAACAAATACTATATTTGAAACGAAGTCTGTAGGTGACATGTCTCACATATTCAAAATAAAAACTGGAGTTAGACAAATGGCTGCCTTATTATCTTTTCTGTTTAACTGTATTTTTGAAAAAAAAGTAAGGCGATGGGATTTAGAGTTGAAAAATCAGACAACTGAACCAGTAATTCGGAGAAGGAAATAAAATAGAAATAAGGTAAACTGCCTTGCTTTTGCAGACGACTCTCGTGAATCTGACAGAAGCAGAAACTCAAATAAATCTTCTAGAAAGAAAAGCGAATTGCACTCGTCGAAGAATTTGTGCTGAAAAAAGTATTAGCGACTAGTATAAAAAAATGCATCAAAATACATAGAAACACAAATAGGTCAGGTAGAGAAAGTTAGTAAATTTAAATGTCCTGGAAAAATCATATAGCAGAATGCACTAGAAAAAATTGTAGTTGATGAGGAAGTTAGTGAAATGGAAAGGGCATATGGTTTAACAAAAAATATCTACAACAATAAATGCATATCTAGAAAAACAAAACTAAAACACTTTACCACTCTGGTAAGAGCAGAATGTTTATACACATTCTAATGCTTGACGATGTACTACAAACAGGAAAGAATAGAGATACTTGAATGACAGATTATTAGAAAAATAATATGAGCAATGCAAAGTACAGTTGGTTGAAAAACGAGCATACCTCCAAAACATACAGATGATATCAGAAGTATTGGAAAAGCGAAAGAATGATTACAGGCAAACGGAACAAATATTCCAGTATTTTTGTGCACAGAAATCAACAGCAGCGTAGATTATATAGATAAGAAATGAAACGGAATGTAAAACACCAAAGAATCGGAAATAACGGAAAGAAATTAATTTTAGAAAGTTTTCAAAACAGGAGAAGTAAGAAGCAGGGAACAACATTTACAGAAGAAACTAAATAACAACATGGGAAGGAGATGGAGTAGTGGAAAAAATGGGAGATTACAAAGAAAAAAAGACGAACTAAAATTGTTACGTGATCCTAGTTGGTCAATATGAAGGTAAAACAGAAGTCGCAATGCCTACGGTGACGCCGTTCATAATGAAACAGTGCGGTACTAACCTGATGAAAGGTTATTGCTCCTCGTACAATTTCATGTGTCGTTGGATGGTCTCGTAGATGCGAAGTCAGTTGAATAACGAGACTCTGGTGGTGTTTTTGTCAGAGATTCACGAAGATAGTTGGATTTAGATGTTATGAGGGTTGTAGTTTACAAATTGGGAGAGGGAATGTGGAAAACCGAGTATTGATTTATGGAGGTAATAATAAACTGACGGTATATTGCTGGTAGGAGAGAGAAACTTCTACACGAATTTCCTAACCAGAAAGTGGGTGATGATTAAAGTTACCTTAGGAGAGAACGTGGAGATGAAGGGAAGGAGGTAAATTAATATGTTGGTAGAGGAGGGACATTGGTCCAGTTTGAGTGAGTGGGGACATGATGGAACTTTGATGTTCAAGTCTGCCGGATGTACTGTATTTCCAAGGAGTGGTGCGAACTGAAGCAGCTGGTAAAAGATGCATACGGTAAGGGGTAGTTGAAAGTGGTGAGTATTACGATTGTCAGCTTGTAGGCAGTGACTGAATCTGAGGTGAGTAGAAATCAAAGCAACGTTGGAAACATGGTAATGGATTCTATAAAGCTAAGTTTAACCTACGATGGAGAGGTTGAATCCATATGTCAGGGCTGCTAGTAATTTTCGTCTATTTTCGTCTTTGTGTTGGACAGTTATTAAGTAGGGTACCGAAATTAGTATAGCGCCAAAAGTTATTTACCGGAATTTTAGGATTTTAGAAAGCTGAAGGGGATGGTTGTAATTGATGATGTGGCAACTTTGGAGTAAAATCGGTGGCAGGTCCACCCTGTGCCTCAGCTAAGTGAATATTTCTTCACTCGTCGACAGAAACGAGTCATTTTTTGCATAATGTCTTATGGGACAACAGCAATCAGTGATTTTATAATGTTACTTAAAATCCGTCTTGATTGCAAAAAATTTTTTATTATTCATATGACCGGTTTCGGTTCATTCAGAACCATCTTCAGATCTGTAAAAATAATTATACTAATTTACTATTTCACGGAAACAAATGTTTTTCATCCTATCTAATGAACATCAAATGTACCAGAACGTACCTGATATTTCAGTTACAGGAGTAACCCGTCCAAATCCAGCACCTTTCACATGCTACGTCACATAAGATTGGTTGGCAGAGTGCACGTCATTTATATTAATTATAACACTATAACCGACAGGTGGCGTCTGGTACATTTGTTACATTCCATTTGTACATACTGTATTTAGTAGATCTTTTTATATTAAAAATATTTGGTTAAAATATGTAGGTGTCAAAGTTAAAATCTGTACTTGTTAGGATTAAAAAGCAGTAAAATTATCATTTTTATACGATCTAAAAGCATAGGGCGATTTATATATCTATGGTGCTGGTGTGAACTTGTTTTCCTCTACGGTCTGCTTCCGTGGTTCCCGCCATTTTGGTGTTGTGCCGCGGTGCGCTCAGTCGTCTGATGTCCATCGCCGCGGGCAAGAGGGCCGCACAGGAGGGCCCCGTAGAAAAATCGATTCGCCCAATCGTTAATAACACCAGCAGCCCAAGTTATAAATTAAATAAAGAGCTAAATAACAGATTGAAGGCGGCATATACATATCGTCGGACTTTCAACATTAGCAACAGCTACGAATTTGCCGAGCAAATTAAAGACGTATTTATACCTCAGAATGCGTCACCAGCTTCATTAGATATCACCAATCTGTACACAAACATTCCCGTAAAAGAAACGATTGAGATCATTAAGAACAATCTCCTCACTCATGGTAAATTGGCACTGGGGGAAGTGATTGAACTAGTGGAAATGTTGGAACACGTCTTGTCGTTCAATTACTTTACTTTCAATGGCAAAATTTATCAACAGAAAGACGGGCTGGCAATGGGCAACAGTTTAGCTGGGACGCTGGCTGACATCTTTGTAAATCATTTAGAAAACAAATTCTTTGATGAAAATCCTAATATCGCTGAGAAAATTGTATATTACAGGAGATATGTTGACGACTCCATTTTATTATACAAAGGAGATAAAAATGATATGGAAAACTTAGCACAAAAAATGAGCTCCCAACACCCGAAAATTAGATTCACCATGGAATTTGAAGAGAACAACCGTATAGATTACTTAGATTTAACATTAATAAAGAAAGATGGGAAGCATGAATTTAGCATATTCAGAAAACCTACGTGTACAGATCTAGTTATCAATGAGCGCTCCTGTCACCCACCGCGATACAAATGGGCGTATTTTACTTCTATGGTATACAGGCTACTAAGATTGCCACTAAGCCAACAGGAAGTAGAAAAGGAGTTAAGTATTTTAAAACAAGTGGCCGTAGCGAACGGATATACGTGTAAACAGGTGATGAATATTTATAGGAAGATAAAGAAGAGGCAAATGGAACAAACAGAAGGAAGTCAAGTAGCAGTTAAGAGGAACAACAAGAAAAAATATGTAGCTCTTACTTACAATGGAAGAATTGCAGACAAAATTGAAAGATGCTTTCGTAAATCCGACGTTAAAATAGGGTTCCGAACAAATAACACGTTAAAATTGAAGCTCCGGCATAGAATATGTAATAGTAGGAATAAATTTCAGGATTCAGGTGTATATAAGATCAAATGTAATGACTGCTGTAAACAATATATAGGACAGACTGGTAGGAACTTCGAAACCAGATTCAGGGAGCACACCTACTCTCAAAACAAAACAGCTTTTGGGGCGCATATGGCTGCGACAAAGCACTCAGTCACGAATATTGAAAACAATTTAGAAATCCTGCATAGAGCTCATAAGGGGCGTTTTCTTAACATTTTGGAACAGATCGAAATACACACCCACAAAAATAAAGATCCGGATTTAATCCTCAACGAACAAAACGAATTCAATCATAACGCCTATTTTAGCATTTATGACGACCTACTAAGATGACAACTGTTGCGTGTGGAGATCCAGCCCGAAAGATGAGAGATGGTGCGCGGTGGAGAAGCCGGAAGACGCGTGCAGCGTCTGGCGTCGTTGACGGGGCCCTCCTGTGCGGCCCTCTTGCCCGCGGCGATGGACATCAGACGACTGAGCGCACCGCGGCACAACACCAAAATGGCGGGAACCACGGAAGCAGACCGTAGAGGAAAACAAGTTCACACCAGCACCACAGATATATAAATCGCCCTATGCTTTTAGATCGTATAAAAATGATAATTTTACTGCTTTTTAATCCTGACAAGTACAGATTTTAACTTTGACATCTACATATTTTAACCAAATATTTTTAATATAAAAAGATCTACTAAATACAGTATGTACAAATGGAATGTAACAAATGTACCAGACGCCACCTGTCGGTTATAGTGTTATAATTAATATAAATGACGTGCACTCTGCCAACCAATCTTATGTGACGTAGCATGTGAAAGGTGCTGGATTTGGACGGGTTACTCCTGTAACTGAAATATCAGGTACGTTCTGGTACATTTGATGTTCATTAGATAGGATGAAAAACATTTGTTTCCGTGAAATAGTAAATTAGTATAATTATTTTTACAGATCTGAAGATGGTTCTGAATGAACCGAAACCGGTCATATGAATAATAAAAATTTTTTTGCAATCAAGACGGATTTTAAGTAACATTAGAAACGAGTCAGTTAGCCACACAAACGATAAAAGCAAGCAACGCACTCGCCTCGTACATGGTGGACTGTCATGACTTGAAGTCTTCAGCGACACATCATTCGTTTAGGCTATTACGTAACCAGTATCTACTATCTACCAAGGATTTTAGGAAACGTCTAAATCCGTTATCGAGCTTGCGATTAACTGAGACCGACTAATACGAGTCAGCTACGGCAAGAACTGCAAACGAGGAGGCTGAAGAGGCAGTTCGAATTGGTTGGTTGGATGAGGTAGACGCTGATCTATGCTAGCACCCACAAGTGTGTTTATCATAGCAGATGTCCCGACAAGCCGAGGAGACTTGTGTAAAGTTAGTTTGAAAGAGTCGCGACTTTCAGAGAGTGATTGGTCTTCGTGACTAGGGGACAATAAACTGAATCTTTACTTAGTAACAGTGTTTCTTTTTGTCGTGGAAAGTACTGGGCTGATTCAGACTTCAGTTTGGTAGGTGCTAACGGAGTCGGATGCCGATTTTTTGGTTAATTATATTCACGAGACAAATATACCAGACCGATGGAATAAAGAAAAGATGTCTGCTCTAAAGGCTCAGTACAATTCTGTTTTATAGTTTGAAACAGAATCCAGAAAAGTATCACATTTTAGGACGTCTTGCAGTACGCTTAAATGCTTCCACTGATCAGCGGACTGGTGCAACGGACGATCGCTGAAATTGTTGGCAGTCTTCTAATCGAGTGTTATCACTACCAACGAGTGCGAGAGACAGTACCACAGGGATGGACGCACAGTACACCAGGCGAGCGGCCGTCGGATCTACAGGTGGAATGGCTGAATACTGGACAACAGAGGCGACCTCAAACTCAGTTCTAGACACAATACAGTTAGACACGTCTAACAGACAATTCGCAGCGAACGCAATGTTATAGAGCGTGCAATAATCAGCGCTGTATCACTTTTAACAGCTCAGGCAATGGCTGGCTCTTCCATACTACAGAAATACTAACAAGGAAGAAACGTCACAGGGGACACTAATTTGTCTGTGGCAGTGTTCTTCCAGCTGAGACATCCGAACACGCCCCACGAATCGCCTCGAAGCTTCAGATTGTCCCTCTCCATTCCTACTAAACTCCAAAGAAGTTCTCTCGCGGTTTTGTGGTACTAGAAAGTCAAAGATAATGGGAACATAATTTGAGCGATAAGGAGAGGCACTAATGACTAGTTAAAACTTTCATTTCATCACGAATGATCAAATATTTTGTAGGCTGTGCTTCCGTCATGATCAAAATAACTCTCTGCGATGACGGAGGAAAACAGAAATTTGGAAAGTTGGGTAACTTCGGAAATGTCCCACTGCAAATTTGAGAGCCAAGGCAGTACTCGAAACTGTGTGGACAAATAATGTCTCGAGAATCGAACAGGGCGACTGTGTCAAAAAATCATTTGAAAAAGTCTTACTCGGTGAACGATAGAGGAACTATATCTTACCCTCATAGTAGCGTCGAAACCTGGTCAATTTTGACTTAATATTTGTGACCGAGGGCTTATTTATTCTAATATACTTCCCAGACCCATCGACGGAACAGAGCAGCCACAGCTTACGCTGTATGCGCCCGCGCACTGTCGTGCAAAGTGATGGGTGGGTTGCGCAGAAAGTGTCGCCGCTTGTTTCGCAAAGGTGGTCGCAAGTGATGCTCAAAAAACGAATAGTGATACTGTGCGTTGACGGTCTGCCGTGGAGGAACGTAATGCGTTAGGATAACACCATCACAGTCGTACACAAGAATCACCATAACTTTCACCATACACTTTCGACTTTCGTGGCGACCCATAATGACGCTGGCGTTTCAGTTTTGGCTTCGTGGCATTCGCTTGAGAACTGTTCCAGAGATTCGACAGGCAGTAGACCGCTCCATTTGCACCATCAACAGAACAGGCTCGCTAACGGTATACTACGCCTTCCACATCGCTGACAACGGGTTCCAACACAACGCTGGTGATTACTTTGAAGGACAGTAACAGGTGCAAACATGTAACTCTTTTGTATCGGTTGTGAATAAATAGTGGCCTCTGTTTGAGTTCCAACCCTCGTAGATCCACAGCAGCGTCCAGTTTTTAACTTAAAATGATTAAACTCCGATCTAATTTCATTCATATAATTTCTCCGTGTGTAGTTTATCAATGTTTTCCGAGTTTTGTCAACCGTCACACATGGTACGAGGTGGACCTGACAATTTTGAGAATGCCGTGTGACCTTTGGATTAAACTTCACTGCGCTCATTTCAAATTTATTTCAGTATTGCAATGGGAACTGACGCAACTTAACTGGAGTTCCATTATGAGCTCATCCACGTGGGGTACGTATGCAGGCTCCTAACCAAACTGATGCTTCTAGTGTATCCTGCATCTCCTGCACGTTTTATTATCTAACTAGTGCTAATAAAAGCAGACATGCCCTCATTAAAACTTTAGACCAGGGTCTCCAAATTACTGGACCATGGGGGCTACATATGAAATTTCGAATCTCACTAGGGGGCTGAATAACATATTTTGGGAAGTAGCGATTCCATCCATCTGCTTTGACCCGTGAGGTCATCAAGTGGGTGGAGACTCCTATTTTAAGCGTATACAATATGGCGCCTGTGACGCCATTCATTACACTTGCGATCAAACGTAAATGAATCGCGGTATATTTAACTCCACCAAGTACCATAACATACCAATCACAAACACGACCTGCCGGCCGGAGTGGCCGAGCGGTTCTAGGCGCTTCAGTCTGGAACCGCGCGACCGCTACGGTCGCAGGTTCGAATCCTGCCTCGGGCACTGATGTGTGTGATGTCCTTAGGTTAGTTAGGTTTAAGTAGTTCTAAGTTCTAGGGGACTGATGACCTTAGAAGTTAAGTCCCATAATGCTCAGAGTCATTTGAACCATTTTGGAACAAACACGACGCTATTCAAAAACACCTTGCCACAATTGCGTTACACTATACAGCTGTCATGGGTCAAAACAGACGGATTAAACTGCAACGTTCGGCTCACCCCATATTTTCTCAGAAATTAAAGAAGGAATTTATAACTAAATGTTTTCTTGATTAACAGAAATACAATATTCAGTGCAAACCTCAGGTGCACCTTATTACTCTTTAGTGCACTTAGTGACAGGTATGAAGCCTGTGTTTTGAATATAAACTCTGCTCAAACAGTGGCTCCAATTTAGGTTTTCGTACCAGTAAAATACACTCCTGGAAATTGAAATAAGAACACCGTGAATTCATTGTCCCAGGAAGGGGAAACTTTATTGACACATTCCTGGGGTCAGATACATCACATGATCACACTGACAGAACCACAGGCACATAGACACAGGCAACAGAGCATGCACAATGTCGGCACTAGTACAGTGTATATCCACCTTTCGCAGCAATGCAGGCTGCTATTCTCCCATGGAGACGATCGTAGAGATGCTGGATGTAGTCCTGTGGAACGGCTTGCCATGCCATTTCCACCTGGCGCCTCAGTTGGACCAGCGTTCGTGCTGGACGTGCAGACCGCGTGAGACGACGCTTCATCCAGTCCCAAACATGCTCAATGGGGGACAGATCCGGAGATCTTGCTGGCCAGGGTAGTTGACTTACACCTTCTAGAGCACGTTGGGTGGCACGGGTTACATGCGGACGTGCATTGTCCTGTTGGAACAGCAAGTTCCCTTGCCGGTCTAGGAATGGTAGAACGATGGGTTCGATGACGGTTTGGATGTACCGTGCACTATTCAGTGTCCCCTCGACGATCACCAGTGGTGTACGGCCAGTGTAGGAGATCGCTCCCCACACCATGATGCCGGGTGTTGGCCCTGTGTGCCTCGGTCGTATGCAGTCCTGATTGTGGCGCTCACCTGCACGGCGCCAAACACGCATACGACCATCATTGGCACCAAGGCAGAAGCGACTCTCATCGCTGAAGACGACACGTCTCCATTCGTCCCTCCATTCACGCCTGTCGCGACACCACTGGACGCGGGCTGCACGATGTTGGGGCGTGAGCGGAAGACGGCCTAACGGTGTGCGGGACCGTAGCCCAGCTTCATGGAGACGGTTGCGAATGGTCCTCGCCGATACCCCAGGAGCAACAGTGTCCCTAATTTGCTGGGAAGTGGCGGTGCGGTCCCCTACGGCACTGCGTAGGATCCTACGGTCTTGGCGTGCATCCGTGCGTCGCTGCGGTCCGGTCCCAGGTCGACGGGCACGTGCACCTTCCGCCGACCACTGGCGACAACATCGATGTACTGTGGAGACCTCACGCCCCACGTGTTGAGCAATTCGGCGGTACGTCGACCCGGCCTCCCGCATGCCCACTATACGCCCTCGCTCAAAGTCCGTCAACTGCACATACGGTTCACGTCCACGCTGTCGCGGCATGCTACCAGTGTTAAAGACTGCGATGGAGCTCCGTATGCCACGGCAAACTGGCTAACACTGATGGCGGCGGTGCACAAATGCTGCGCAGCTAGCGCCATTCGACGGCCAACACCGCGGTTCCTGGTGTGTCCGCTGTGCCGTGCGTGTGATCATTGCTTGTACAGCCCTCTCGCAGTGTCCGGAGCAAGTATGGTGGGTCTGACACACCGGTGTCAATGTGTTCTTTTTTCCATTTCCAGGAGTGTATTTCGTACATGTTCATCAGTGCCGGCCGGTGTGGCCGAGCGGTTCTAGGCGCTACAGTCTGGAGCCGCGTGACCGCTACGGTCGCAGGTTCGAATCCTGCCTCGGGCATGGATGTGTGTGATGTCCTTAGGTTACTTAGGTTTAATTAGTTCTAAGTTCTAGGCGACTGATGACCTCAGATGACCAAGAAATTAAAAACCTTCAACATCGCAGCGCGTCAGCAATCGTTGGTTAATATATTAAAGAACTAGAAACCCGCCTCGTTTGCGAATAAAGCACCTAGTGTTAACATAGGTTTCGGCGTAGATAACTACACCTTCTTCAGAACAATAAAACCCACAAGTGCCTGAGAAGACCTTTGTGAATGATTAAAAGAACACCATAGCTCTACATTTATAAGCGAAAAAAAGGCAAACACAAACAGTACATATGTACAAAGTCTAAACCACTACTTAAATTAATCATTGACAAAGGTCTTCTTAGGCACTTGTGGGTTTTATTGTTCTGAATAAGGTGTAGTTATCTACGCCGAAACCTAGGTTAACACTAGGTGCTTTTTTCGAAATCGAGGCTGGTTTCTAGGTTTTTAATATAGACCAAGAAATTCCATTCCAACGAGAATCAAAAATGTGAACCACATGCACGCTTCAACGACTGGCGATGGGTAAAGCGTCAGAAAATTTTCTACTTGACGTCATGTTAAAAAAATATTAGTTTCTGTTTGCAGGCTTCAACATGCATGTTAAGGTCACAAATAATATTGTCCTCCCGTTGAAGTTTTTTATTCAATTCATTCGAATAGACAGGAACATCAGCCAGCAATGTTTCAACCTTTGTTCTAAAAGAAAGTAGCTTCACAAAATTTCACCACGGGTTAACCACCTTACTGCCGTGTTATATCTGATACTTCTTTACAAAGATTCCACTCGTCTTGAAAGGACTGCAGTCTAAGGTGTCTGAATCCATGACTTCGAATAAAATCGACAACAGGAACTACAGGCTTCATCACCCAGGACGAATCTGTTTATTTTTCACAAAATACTACCGCATGCAAAACGTAGTGCATCGTCAAAAGTTTGGTAACACCATTGGCGTCACATTCTGAATTTAGTCTTCCGACAAAACCTGCATATTTTCAACACATTTCTCCTCCATCTGTTGGAACATATTTAGGCCGAGAAAGGGGAAAGTTATAGTTTTCAGCTAAAGTTAACTGTACTCTTCGAAAGATTTTATCACCTGTTATTGTACCAGATAAGGAAATTGGATCTCCAATTGCTCAGTAACTTCAAAGTTTGTGTTAACACCGCTAATAAAACAGCAGGACTTGAGCGATATGAGAGATGTCTGTAGATTCGTCAAGGGTGATGGAGTAACAAGAAAACTTACATGCCTTTTGTTGTAACTGATCTGATAAATCAGAAGAAATATATTCAACTCGTCGCCCAGTTTTATTTAATGTAAGAGAAATCGCTCTATATTATGGGGTTTTGTCAGGAAACTTCTTCAGCTGTAATTAAAATCCACCTCTTTATGTAATCACCGTCCGTGAAAGGCTTCTCTGGTTTGGCAGCCTTATGAGCAACTCGCTAACTTACTTTCGTAATGGCTTCACTTTCCTGAGCACATTTCCTAAAAATGTTTTGCTGAAAACAAAGTCCACGTTAAAAAGTTTCGAAGTTACGTTCGAATTTATCAAACTGTGGACCACGCTTTTTTTCGTTGTGCCGACGAATATCGCATTCGTTAAGAACATCAATAACTTTGTTACAGATAACATAGGTTGGTTTGTTGCTTTTCTCTAGAACGAAATACTTCACACTCCACGTTTTATTGAAGATACGACACTCACTACCCACTTTTCTCTCTTCAGCTTCAACGGACGTATTTCACACGTATTTTAAACAAAGAAAACTTGAGATAACACAACACAGCAAACAGGATGAAACCAGGCACGAGAAGTCACAGTCACTCACCTGCTAGCAGAGCGATCCTGTTATTTAGGAACACGTTAAAGTGATTTTGACTTGCTCTGAGAGCTGCAATACTGCTGGTGACCTATAATTCAACGAGCGGAAACAATCGCGAATTACTTTTAAGAAAAGTTTTGGTGAAGCGCGGGCCCTATTTTGGAGGCCCTTGCGTTAAACGGTGTGACATGCAACGATCTTCTCATCATCGACATCCTTCTGTACCATACAGAGTGATTAGTCTGATTTATTGTACAAATGATGTTTTCTTGCGTTCAGTGAACATAGGGCTTAAAAATCATGTTTCACGTGGCGTGGATTCGTTCGAATATATATTGAGTCGCTTTTACCTTGGCTGTTCGATTAAAAGCTTAATGACAACGTTCTCCTTTTTTAACAAATCCTAATAAAGAAACTAAATGTGCATTGAGGTGAACATAATATTCTCGTACGACACAGCCTATAACCAAATTAAATATTCCTTTCCAGTTGCGTATCTGAATAGTGGTCAATCGGACGTATGTATATCTGTGTATCCAGTATTTATTTTTTCCCATCTCTTGCAATTTACGTTTTATAAAGTTTTTGACCGGTGAATGGTGTAATTCATAAAATAAGCCTCCTGGATGAATTACTTTTCTGATTAATCTGATAGATCAGACGTCAAGCTAGTCAAGTCGCACACAAATATTCCTTAACAATGGAAAATGTCACGGCTTAAGAAACGAGTCTATAATGATACACGGATGAAAAATACGAGAATAGTCTCCACGCGTCGAATTATTAAGAACTATAACTCACAAAATAATCCGATAATCAGCTGCCCAAAAACTATACCCAACTGTTGTGGAAAAAATCGTAATTTTCGGTGATTGCACATGAAATTCTCGTAGTCCATGAACTGTAAGGAACAAAAATTTTTTAAATATTCCGAAATACTGCGCCAAATTATAAAAGTAAATCAAACTGAGTCGACAAAATGACACCCAAACCAACATACGTCTCGCACTAAAAAAACTACCGAAACTGAACATCCACGTGTACTCTTTTGTGTTCGTTTATATACAGCATTCTGCCTTGGTTGTAAGCTCTCTGTCAGTCCGACCAAAACACTACGTTCTGGCCCAGTGTAGTCTCAATAGCTTTCATAATGTGTAATTTATATTTTTCCACTTCCGGCAGTTCATTTTAACAACGAGGTAGTATCCTGAAAACAAACGTTTAAGGTAAGCGTGGCACGTCATTCTGCCTTCTCCTTTCATTTAATTTCACGCGATACCTGCGAAATCAATATGTGTTTCACCGATCGTATGTAATTAGCGTAATTATTTTAATACTACGTAATTTACCTAAGGCACGTTATAATGCGGTTTCGTATGAAAGGTGGGAATTTAAGGAGATGGGACCTGGATAAACTGAAAGAACCAGAGGTTCTACAGAGTTTCAGGGAGAGCATAAGGGAACAAATGACAGGAATGGGGGAAAGAAATACAGTAGAAGAAGAATGGGTAGCTTTGAGGGATGAAGTAGTGAAGGCAGCAGAGGATGAAGTAGGTAAAAAGACGAGGGCTAGTAGAAATCCTTGGGTAACAGAAGAAATATTGAATTTAATTGATGAAAGGAGAAAATATAAAAATGCAGTAAATGAAGCAGGCAAAAAGGAATACAAACGTCTCAAAAATGAGATCGACAGGAAGTGCAGAATGGCTAAGCAGGGATAGCTAGAGGACAAATGTAAGGATGTAGAGGCTTATCTCACTATGGGTAAGATAGATACTGCCTACAGGAAAATTAAAGAGACCTTTGGAGATAAGAGAACCACTTGTATGAACATCAAGAGCTCAGATGGAAACCCAGTTCTAAGCAAAGAAGGGAAAGCAGAAAGGTGGAAGGAGTATATAGAGGGTCTATACAAGGGCGATGTACTTGAGGACAATATTATGGAAATGGAAGAGGATGTAGATGAAGATGAAATGGGAGATACGATACTGCGTGAAGAGTTTGACAGAGCACTGAAAGACCTGAGTCGAAACAAGGCCCCTGGAGTAGACAACATTCCAGTAGAACTACTGACGGCCTTGGGAGAGCCAGACCTGACAAAACTCTACCATGTGGTGAGCAAGATGTATGAAACAGGCGAAATACCCTCAGACTTCAAGAAGAATGTAATAATTCCAATCCCAAAGAAAGCAGGTGTTGACAGATGTGAAAATTACCGAACAATCAGTTTAATAAGCCACAGCTGCAAAGTACTAACACGAATTCTTTACAGACGAATGGAAAAACTAGTAGAAGCCGACGTCGGGGAAGATCAGTTTGGATTCCGTAGAAATACTGGAACACGTGAGGCAATACTGACCTTACGACTTATCTTAGAAGAAAGATTAAGGAAACGCAAACCTACGTTTCTAGCATTTGTAGACTTAGAGAAAGCTTTTGACAATGTTGACTGGAATACTCTCTTTCAAATTCTAAAGGTGGCAGGGGTAAAATACAGGGAGCGAAAGGCTATTTACAATTTGTACAGAAACCAGATGGCAGTTATAAGAGTCGAGGGGCATGAGAGGGAAGCAGCGGTTGGGAAGGGAGTGAGACTGGGTTGTAGCCTCTCCCCAATGTTATTCAATCTGTATATTGAGCAAGCAGTAAAGGAAACAAAAGAAAAATTTGGATTAGGTATTAAAATCCATGGAGAAGAAATAAAAACTTTGAGGTTCGCCGATGACATTGTAATTCTGTCAGAGACAGCAAAGGACTTGGAAGAGCAGTTGAACGGAATGGATGGTGTCTTGAAGGGAGGATATAAGATGAACATCAACAAAAGCAAAACAAGGATAATGGAATGTAGTCGAATTAAGTCGGGTGATGTTGAGGGTATTAGATTAGGAAATGAGACACTTAAAGTAGTAAAGGAGTTTTGCTATTTGGGGAGCAAAATAACTGATGATGGTCGAAGTAGAGAGGATATAAAATGTAGACTGGCAATGGCAAGGAAAGCGTTTCTGAAGAAGAGAAATTTGTTAACATCGAGTATAGATTTAAGTGTCAGGAAGTCATTTCTGAAAGTATTTGTATGGAGTGTAGCCATGTATGGAAGTGAAACATGGACGGTAAATAGTTTGGACAAGAAGAGAATAGAAGCTTTTGAAATGTGGTGCTACAGAAGAATGCTGAAGATTAGATGGGTAGATCACATAACTAATAAGGTAGTATTGAATAGGATTGGGGAGAAGAGAAGTTTGTGGCACAACTTGACCAGAAGAAGGGATCGGTTGGTAGGACATGTTCTGAGGCATCAAGGGATCACCAATTTAGTATTGGAAGGCAGCGTGGAGGGTAAAAATCGCAGGGGGAGACCAAGAGATGAATACACTAAGCAGATTCAGAAGGATGTAGGTTGCAGTAGGTACTGGGAGATGAAGAAGCTTGCACAGGATAGAGTAGCATGGAGAGCTGCATCAAACCAGTCTCAGGACTGAAGACAACAACAACAATGATGAGCATTCCTTTGGTGTTTCACATGCTGCGTTTGTATGTATATTGGTACATTAATTCTAGTGTCATTAGTTATCTTTTTTTTGCGGAATTTGTCGTGACTTCATACAGGGTAATTAAACTGCAACAACCGATATCATTTGATACAAGCCGCAATGTTATATCTGGCCTTCAAATGCCACACGCGAGATTTTAATATTATCTCGCTCGCTATGCGTAAACTATTGGTACTACAGAAAAAAATGAACAGGAACTTTTTGTAGCAATTTTAATGTAGTTAAATTCTGTATTGGGATACGTTTTCGCTAGAGACCAATGTTTTCGCGTTATTCAAGAAAAACGTATAAATGTGACCTTCAAATGCACCTCCACCCTCACACTCATCCTTCACCAGTCAT
This sequence comes from Schistocerca cancellata, assembly GCF_023864275.1. Classification (NCBI taxonomy): domain Eukaryota; kingdom Metazoa; phylum Arthropoda; class Insecta; order Orthoptera; family Acrididae; genus Schistocerca; species Schistocerca cancellata. Next base: position 151,923,412 of record NC_064629.1, read on the forward strand.
GATTTCTAGTACACTACTGGCCATTAAAATTGCTACACCAAGAAGAAATGCAGATGATAAACGGATATTCATTGAACAAATATATTATAATAGAACTGACATGTGATTACATTCTCACGCAATTTGGGTGCATAGATCCTGAGAAATCAGTACCCAGAACAACCACCTCTGGCCGTAATAACGGCCTTGATACGCCTGGGCATTGAGTCAGAGCTTGGATGGCGTGTACAGCTACATCTGCCCATGCAGCTTCAACACGATACCACAGTTCATCAAGAGTAGTGACTGGCGTATTGGGATACGTTTTCGCTAGAGACCAATGTTTTCGAGTTATTCAAGAAAAACGTATAAATGTGACCTTCAAATGCCAGTTGCTCGGCCACCATTGACTAGACGTTTTCAATTGGTGAGAGATCTGGAGAATATGCTGGCCAGGGCAGCAGTAGAACATTTTCTGTATCCAGAAAGGCCCGTACAGTACCTGCAACATGAGGTCGTGTATTATCCTACTGAAATGTAGGGTTTCACAGGGATCGAATGAACGGTACAGCCACGGGTCGTAACACATCTGAAATGTAACGTCCACTCTTCAAAGTGCCGTCAATGCGAACAAGAGGTGACCGAGACGTGTAACCGATAGCACCCCATACCATCACGCCGGGTGATACGCCAGTATGGCGATGACGAATACACGCTTTCAATGTGCGTTCACCGCGATGCCGCCAAATACGGATGCGACCATCATGATGCTGTAAACACAATCTGGTTTCATCCGAAAAAATGACGTTTTGCCATTCGTGCACCCAGGTTCACCGTTGAGTACACCATCGCAGGCGCTCCTGTCTTTGATGCAGCGTCAAGGGTAACCGCAGCCATAGTCTCCGAGCTGATAGTCCATGCTTCTGCAAACGCCGTCGAACTGTTCGTGCAGATGGTTGTAGTCTTGCAAACGGCCCCATCTGTTGACTCAGGGATCGAGACGTGGCTGCACGATCCGTTACAGCCATGCGGATAAGAGACCTGTCATCTCGACTGCTAGTGATATGAGGCCATTGGGATCCAGCACGGCGTTCCGTATTATCCTCCTGAACCCACCGATTCCATATTCTGCTAGCAGCCATTAAATATCGACCAACGCGAGCAATAATGTCGCGATACGATAAAGCGCAATCGCGATAGGCTACAATGCGACCTTTATCAAAGTCGGAAACGTGATGGTACGCATTTCTCCTACTTACACGAGGCATCAGAACAACGTTTCACCAGGCAACGCCAGTCTACCGCTGTTTGTGTATGAGAAATCGGTTGCAAACTTTCCTCATGTCAGCACCTTGTAGGTGTCGCCACCGGCGCCAGCCTTGTGTTAATGCTCTGAAAAGTTAATCATTTGCATATCACAGCATCTTCTTCTTGTCGGTTACATTTCGCGTCAGTAGCACGTCATCTTCGTGGTGTAGCAAATTTAATGGCCAGTAGTGTATATTGGTCATATCACTCGCTTCTATCACTGTACAAATAATTCCGACTACACGAACTATATCCGATATTCGACCTTTCTTGGTCTCTGTTGACTGGGCACTCGCGAAGTTTTGCAGGAGGGAGTGCCATGAACAACGTACTAGTAATCCTGATTGGTGGGAGCTGAGTGTGCTTCTGAAGTTCACTATTGTACGTTTTTCTTCGATAACTGGAAAACCGTGGTCTCCACCTCCTGTTTATCTTTTCTGTAGACTTAATAGTTTGCGCATAGCGCGCGAGGGAATATGAAAACATTGCGCATGGTTTTTGAAGGACAGATATAACGTTGCAGGTTTTATAAAACGACATCTGTAGGAGCATCTGAACCACCCTACATAACACACTGTTGTGTTACACCTCCCCTGCCCACCACTCCTGCTAACAAATGGCATCCAGTGAAGATGCCGCATTATGTAGCACTGAAATCATCTGACTCAGTCGTACCTGCAGGTGCGAATCAAGCGGTCAGATGAAGAGGGAGGACAGTATCACATTCATAACGACGGGAAGAACCATAATTCGTCTCCATCGACTGTGATATATTCTGCATTCGAGATTTACAGGACAACATGTAACTGATGTTACGCACTGAAATCGGGAGGAAAAATGCACTAGTGTTAAGTATCAAGCGCACAGATTACCAAGCATCAGTTAAAATAAAAGATACAAAAATGCAATCAATGATGCCACTATAAAGTTGAGACGAGCGAGACAGAGATAGTCATCAACGAGGAACAACAGTGGAGCGTGAAGGCGCGGTACCTAGCCTGTAGCCCGTAGCATCCCGCCGTATTGTGCTGACAGTGACTCCCGGTTTTTCAGGAGTTCCTCTGTGATGGACACGAACAAAATCTGTTGCTGCTCCAGGACACCGACATAATTAACTTTTCAGAACATTTCTCGTGGAGAACAGTGGTTTTTTCAGTACTTTAAAATGAACATAAGCAGTCTTAACCACTGTTGTTCCTCGTTGATGAATATCTCTCTGTCGCTCTTCTCAACCTTATAGGGTCTTCATTGATTGCATTTTTGTATCTTTCATTTTAACTGATACTTCGTAATCTGTGCGCTTGATGTTTTTATTTTCATTTTAAGCGACATATCGACGCTGAGTCATCCTTCTGGGTCCAGTTTAAAAGTAACGCTGGAAGTACTGCATTTATTAATATTTTTCATAAAATGCTTGAAAGCAAAGGCAAAGGAAGATTTGCTGGAAGAGTACGTGAAAAAAATATAGGAATGTTGTCTTTACTTCGTCAAAATCCAGGAAACTTACAACCACATTATACAAAAAAGTTTTTTGATTGATGTGTTGAAATCTCACGTGCAAGAGAACAAATTTCTTCTGTTAACTGACTCGGGGGGAGGACAAACAGATTCACAATTATACGAATAGATTTTCAAGATCAAGGATTGCCATCATGCAGTATTAAAGCGATCCCTCTCCTCTTCCCCTATCTCAAATACACTCGCTACTGCGACTCTGCTGTGTCTGTAGTCATCGTCAAACAAAAATTGTGATTAAAAAAGCGTTATAAGTAACGTAAAAATTAAAAATTAAATGTTTCTACATGGAGCCTCGACCCCACGACACTGGCATTACCACTCTGTACCCTTTCCTCTGCACCAACCGATGACTGGAAACTTGACTTACTTTTTTTTATTATCAGATTGACTTGGTATTTTCATTGAAATCAGACAACCATAGTCAAATCATAATTTAATATCAGCTACAAAAAGTAAATCAACAAAATAGTTCAAGCACATACAATTATTAAATTCTGAACGGGAAGACTAACCCATTATCCCACCCTTCTTGTCAACTTTTTTTGATGTACATGTGGAAGAGGAAAAGTGACAAAACAAAGCTACAAGGGAGGGGACTCAAGCTCAGGGAAGAAACAGGGAGCACAGGAGAGCTTAAGCCACACCCTGACGGTTGAACGCAAGAAAAAGCATATTCGCAAAAAGCTTTCGGTATCGTGGCAACCGCTGCCATTTCTAATGTGTAATTGTCAGATAATGGTGAAAAACGCGGGGATCTGGGTCATTCCCGCCTTCAGCGACATAGTGAACATAGTAACCCAAGAGCCAGACAATCGTGTTCGTTTTCGTCTGGGGAAAAAAGGATATGTAGGAGAATGTCGTCTGGGAAAGCGGTTTCAGACCCTTGAGTAAGGAAAGCTAATTGACGGCGGACCCAGGGCCAATGATCTTGTCCGCAGGCAACAAGCATGTGAAGTAAGGTGCCAATTTTATGACATTCCTCGCACTGATCAGTTGGACGAAGGCCAATACGAAAAAGACGATCACCAGTAGGTATCAGACGGTGAATGACCTTATACCACGTTAAAGCAATCTCCATCGGCAATATAGGAAGACTAAAATGAGACCAGACTGTATTCCAAGACGTTGACGGGGAAGCATGTTCAACAGAAGAAAAGGGACATGGTGCACCCCAACGGCGTGATAGCATGTTGGTATTAAGATGCGTCATAGAAAGTATATCAGCATCTAGGATACCGCCGATAGTTACAGCATTCACGAATGTGCCGCAATTTAGGATTAATCCGTCCAACATCAATAGGAGGGATCAGACAGACGTACCGGAGGCGAGAATGTAAATGAAAGGTAACTGAATGCGGAGCCCGCGTACAGGTTAAAACATTACGGTGGGACAATAAGATGGATGCCACTTAACTGCATGGCGAGGCAGCGAAGTAAAAGCTCTAAGAACAAGAGAAAAATGGACATGGATAAGGGGCTTCCCTGGGATAAACCCCGTCTGATCGATATCCGGGGGGTAGAGTGACCGTTGACTATCACCGAGACACTGATACCGGTAAAAAGGCGAGTTAAGACCTGTCGAGCATCATTATTAAAGCCGACAGCAGTGAACACTCTCGTTAAAAAATAATTGCTGACACGATCAAACGCTTTTTGAAAATCAAGAAAATGCAAAGTCCCTGGGATATTGGTAGCAGCCGACACCGAAATTACATTGCGACATTCGAGGAGAGAAGTCAGTATCGTGCGTCCAGGCACACAGCTTTGGTGGGCGGCAGTAATGGTATCGAGCAGCTTAGAGAGACGGATATTAATTGCTCGAGCGACAATTTTATAATCGAAGTTAAGGAGAGTAATAGGACGGAGGGAATCAATCACAGGTCAACCTGTGGATTTCGGGAGAAGGACCAGATTACCTACCTGAAAAGGAGCAGGAAGTGAGACTCCCCACATCACTTCATTTACCATTGACGTTAAGGTGTCACCAATGAGTGGCCAAAATTGAACATTAAATGGGTTGATTTGGTGGAAGAGACCAAACAGCGAGGTCATCGGTCTCATTGGATTAGGGAAGGATGGGGAAGGACGTCGGCCGTGCCCTTTCAAAGGAACCATCCCAGCATTTGCCTGAAACCATTTAGGGAAATCACAGAAAACCTAAATCAGGATGGCCGGACGCGGGATTGAACCGTCGTCCTCCCGAATGCGGAACATAAAACTCCTTAGGAATACCGTCTCATCCAGGTGACTTGCAGGACTGACATCCTGTAACAACATCATATATATCATCCTAGTGAAAGGGATGCAGAAAGGCGTCATTTAATTGAGGAGTAACAACGCGATGTAGGAAGGATGTAAAGTCGTCGAGAGTTTACAACCTGGACATGGGTATCGTACATATAAGTAAAATAGGTGTAAGTAAAGTCGGAAATGTCACGGTGAGAGGGGAATATGCGGCCTTCAGCGGTTGTGAGGGAGGCAAGACACACACGTTTCCGGCGCGCCCGTAAACGGACTAGGTGGTCTAGTGACGTTAATTCGTCTTGTAAAAGGAAACGTGGTTGAGACCTCGTCCGCAGTCCCTCCATTTGAATGCGTTTGAGCTGCAGCAATTTGGCTTTGATGCGCTGTACATCAGTAACCCATAGAGGAGCATGCATAGCACCATCGTAAAGTTGACGTAAGAGTGAGTAGTAAATTTCTTGCGTTAGTCGATCGTCTGCCACCTTCGCAGCTCCAAAACGCATGAGACCCCTACGGATTTGTGGTTTAACATGCATGCCACAATAGACGAGTACCGGCCCATAGTACGAGAACAACGAACCCATACGTCCTCCAGGACGACACCAAGAGAGATAGCGTGGAAACAGGTTATATTGAGCATCCAGGGAGGACGAAACAATTTACCGGTTGCCACTCGTAATAAAACGTGACGGCTACGGCGCAATGATCAGTAAGTTGCCCACACAAGGAATCGGAAAGGTAGAAGCGATGGAGGCGACTGCTAGACGTGGGAGTAAAGTATGTATGTCGCACCGCTACGGTCGCAGGTTCGAATCCTGCCTCGGGCATGGATGTGTGTGATGTCCTTAGGTTAGTTAGGTTTAAGTAGTTGTAAGTTCTAGGGGACTTATGACCACAGCAGTTGAGTCCTATAGTGCTCAGAGCCATTTGAACCAATTAGGAGACTGATCCACCAGCCGTACAACGCAACTGAAGCCCCCAACTAAGATAATCTTTGTCGGGGATTTACGAAGCAGGTAAATGATTTCTTCTTCATAGAAACACGAACGTGCGGTAGTACGACCTGTGCCAGAGGGGGCATAAAGGAGGAGTAGACTGAGATCACAAAACATGCACCCGATCCCCCTTCCACTGACAAGTACTTCGAAATCCATTAATGGAATACCTTCCCTATAAATCAAGGCAGTGCCCGTAGAAAGTTCGGAAGCTACATTACAAAAGGTTGAGAACCCAGGAATGGAAAACTGGTCCAATAAGACTTCCTGTAAAAAAACATCAGTCCCAGATTGATATATAAACTGTCGCAAGGCGGCGAGCCGAAGCTCAGAACATATTCTGCTAGTTTTCAGAGTAAGAAATGTGTATGCTTACATGAAACTTCAACCCAGAAAGAAGAACAAAGAACGGTAGAGATCCGTCAGTTGACGGAGCAACATACAAGTAACCACACCAGATCCAATCGCCGAACCAGAGAGAGAAGAGCCGGCCGGTGTGGCCGTGCGGTTCTAGGCGCTTCAGTCTGGAACCGCGTGACCGCTACGGTCGCAGGTTCGAATCCTGCCTCGGGCATGGATGTGTGTGATGTCCTTAGGTTAGTTAGGTTTAAGTAGCTCTAAGTTCTAGGGGACTGATGACCACAGATGTTAAGTCCCATAGTGCTCAGAGCCATTTGAACCATTTTTAGAGAGAGAAGAACTACGAAACAGAACCCTCATCTTCCCACTGCTTTTTCTTCGGCCGTGACGCGGCTCTCTGTGGCTGTTTACGGATTCTACTGCGGCTCCGCGGCGCCGACGCTGCCACGTTCGGTCGCCTGGGAGCATCATGTAGGTATTCCGTTTCAGATTGCGAGGGAGAGGCCTCTACATCCCACTCGTCCGCAGACATAGTTTCACGGAGGGACGGTTGGTGAACAACGGGATCTTCTGGCTCTTGAGAATGAATCAGTTGTTTCATGGGAGAAGACTGTCACCCAGAGGGGGCGACAGAAGTCGCAGAAGGGGGATGGGAAACAGAGTCGACAGGAGAAGTGTCCGAGAGAACCGGAGAAGACATGTGGGAACCGGAAGCAGGTTCCTTCACGGGCGTCTCCGAAGGGGCAGCCTCAACAACAGGAACAACGCCAGATAAGGTGTCAGGGATCTTCTGCACAGGCGTGAAAGCACCTGTGGCGTCCTGATCCACGATTTCAGACTGAGAAAGGGGGTCCTGTACTGGAGGCCCATCAGAGGGGCGAGCCAATAGGGAAGGTTCATCTGCCGCATCATCCTGTTTTCGCGACGCTTGGTGTGAGAAATCATGACTGGCACATCGAAATTAACGGCATCAACATCCCGACGCAAGGATAGCGGGGGAAAACAACTGGCGTTGTCGGTCAACGGATCACTGCCTCCCTCAATAACAGGGAGCGATTCAGTCTGAGATCCCTGCGGGAGAAGAACAACTAAAGTCAATTTTTTACGCCGTTCGTATGTAGGTTTTAATACCACCACACGTAGCGGACAATTAGTACGGAAATGACTGGTTTCACTACCACAATTTGTTCCTTCTTGGCCACAGTATGTAATATGAACCCTATAGCCACGTACCTGTAGATGAGAAGGAATATGTCTTTTGGCCACCATTTCCACCGATCGGCACCCCTATAGACGTGTAAACTGTGCTGAGCAGACCAGCGTTCCTTTCGAATATAACGTACACTACTGGCCATTAAAATTGCTACACCACGAAGATGACGTACTACAGACGCGAAATTTAACCGACAGGAAGTAGATGCTGTGATATGAAAATGATTAGCTTTTCAGAGCATTCACACAAGGTTGGCCGCAGTGGCGACACCTACAACGTGCTGACATGAGGAAAGTATCCAACCGATTTCTCATACACAAACAGCAGTTGACCGGCGTTGCCTGGTGAAACGTTGTTGTGCTGCCTCGTGTAAGGAGTAGAAATGCGTACCATAACGTTTCCGACTTGATAAAGGTCGCATTGTAGCCCATCGCGATTGCGGTTTATCGTATCGCGACATTGCTGCTCGCGTTGGTCGAGATCCAATGACTGTCAGCAGAATATGGAATCGGTGGGTTCAGGAGGGTAATACGGAACGCCGTGCTGGATCCTAACGGCCTCGTATCACTAGCAGTCGAGATGACAGGCATCGTATCTGCATGCCTGTAACGGATCGTGCAGCCACGTCTCGATCCCTGAGTCAACAGATGGGGACGTTTGTAAGACAACAACCATCTTCACGAACAGTTCTACGACGTTTCCAGCAGCATGGACTATCAGCTCGGAGACCATGGCTGCGGTTACCCTTGACTCTGCATCACAGACAGGAGCGCCTGCGACGGTGTACTCAAAAACGACCCTGGGTGCACGAATGGTAAAACGTCATTTTTTCCGATGAATCCAGGTTGTGCTTACAGCATCATGATGGTCGCATCCGTGTTTGGTCACATCGCGGTGAACGCACATTGGAAGCGTGTATTCGTCATCGCCATACTGACGTATCACCCGGCGTGATGGTATGGGGTGCCATTGGTTGCACGTCTCGGTCTTCTCTTGTTCGCATTGACGGCACTTTGAACAGTGGACGTTACATTTCAGATGTGTTACGACCCGTGGCTCTATCCTTCATTCGATCCCTGCGAAACCCTACGTTTCAGTAGGATAATGCACGACCGCATGTTGCGGGTGTTGTACGGGCCTTTCTGGATACAGAAAATGTTCGACTGCTGCCCTGGCCATCTACATGACTGCTCTGAAAATCGCCGCGCGGGATTAGCCGAGCGGTCTTGGGCGCTGCACTCACGGACTGTGCGGCTGGTCCCGGCGGAGGCTCGAGTCCTCCCTCGGGCGTGGGTGTGTGTGTTTGGGCTTAGGAAAATTTAGGTTACGTAGTGTGTAAGCTTAGGCACTGATGACCTTAGCAGTTAAGTCCCATAAGATTTCACACAAATTTGAACATTTTGAACTCTGAAAATCACACTTAAGTACCTGGCAGAGGGTTCGTCGAGCCCCTTCACAATAATTCTTTATTATTCCATTCTCGAACAGTGCGCGGAAAAAACGAACACATGTATCTTTCCGCGCGGGCTCTGATTTCCCCTATTTCCTCTATGTCCCGTATTTCATTATGACGATCGTTGCTCCCCGTGTAGGTCGATGTCAACAGAATATTTTCGCATGCGGAGGAGATAGGTGATGACTGAAATTTCGTGAGAAAGTTCTGCCGTAACGAAAAACGCCTTTGTTTGAACGTTATCCACCCCAAATCCTGTATCACGGCCGTGACACTCTCTCCCCTGTTTCGCGGTAGTAGAAAATGTTCTACTCTTCTTTGAACTTTCTCGATGTGCTTCGGTGTTTCATAATTGCGAATACATAGAAAGAAGGATCCTTTATTGTATGATTATATGATAGCGGAACAAACACTGGTAGCAGTTACTTCTGTAAAATATCTGGGAGTATGCGTGCGGAACGATTTGAAGTGGAATGATCATATAAAATTAATTGTTGGTAAGGCGGGTACCAGGTTGAGATTCATTGGGAGAATCCTTAGAAAATGTAGTCCATCAACAAAGGAGGTGGCTTACAAAACACTCGTTCGACCTATACTTGAGTATTGCTCATCAGTGTGGGATCCGTACCAGATCGGGTTGACGGAGGAGATAGAGAAGATCCAAAGAAGAGCGGCGCGTTTCGTCACAGGGTTATTAGGTAACCGTGATAGCGTTACGGAGATGTTTAACAAACTCAAGTGGCAGACTCTGCAAGAGAGGCGCTCTGCATCGCGGTGTAGCTTGCTCGCCAGGTTTCGAGAGGGTGCGTGTCTGGATGAGGTATCGAATATATTGCTTCCCCCTACTTATACCTCCCGAGGAGATCACGAATGTAAAATTAGAGAGATTAGAGCGCGCACGGAGGCTTTCAGACAGTCGTTTTTCCCGCGAACCATAGGCGACTGGAACAGGAAAGGGAGGTAATGACAGTGGCAAGTAAAGTGCCCTCCGCCACACACCGTTGGGTGGCTTGCGGAGTATAAATGTAGATGTAGATGTAGAAGAACGATGATTTCTAAATCCGTGTTGTCTGTGCATCAATAGACCGTTTTCTTTGAGGTAATTCATAATGTTCGAACACAATATATGTTCCAAAATCCTGCTGCATATCGACGTTAATAATGTGGGCCTGTAATTTAGTGGATTACTCCTACTACCTTTCTTGAATATTTGTGTGAGCTGTGCGACTTTCCAGCCTTTCGGTACGGATCTTTCGTCGAGCGAACGGTTGTATATGATCGTTAAGTGTGGAGCTATTGCATCAGCATACTCTGAAAATAACCTTATTGGTGTATAGTGTGGACCAGAAGATTTGCTTTTATTAAGTGATTCAAGTTGCTTCACTACTCCAAGGATACCTACTTCTAAATTACTCATGTTTGCACGTGTTCTTGATTCAAATTCTGTAATATTTACTTCGTCTTCTTTGGTGAAGCAATTTCGAAAGGCTGTGTTTAGTAACACTGCTCTGGCAGCACTGTCGTCGATAGTATTCCATTGCTGTCGCGCAGAGCAGGCATTGACTGAGTCTTGCCGCTAGCATACTTCACATACGACCAGAATCTCTTTGGATTTTCTGCCAGGTTTCGAGATAAAGTTTCGTTGTGGAAACTATTATAAGCATCTAGCATTGATGTCCGTGCTAAATTTGGAGCTTCTTTAAAGGTGGCCAATCTTGGAGATATTGCATTCGTTAAATTTGGCATGCTTTTTTCTTTGTCTCTGCAACAGTGCTTTTTATTAACGCGCCATCTTTGTAAGAGCGTAAGGATTTTGCTGACATTCATGTAGTTTTGTAGTGCACCCGAAAGGCACATCACTTGAGTTTTCGTCCTATTTCTCCTCCTCTTCAGAGAGCTTCCTCATAAATTTTAAAACTTCTTGTACACTCTCAGGATCTTCACATTTTCCTTTCCCATATTCTTTGACGTGGTAAGACATGTAGTGCCTCAGTAAACTGAACTTCCTAAAAGTATTCATTACCTTATGATACAATAAAACCATCTTTATGTGCAAAAAGATCGAATTCCTCGCACTGGGAGATGAAATGCGAATACGTTGTCAGTGTTACACAATACCGACTCACAATTGGTGCTGTTAGATGGTACTTCAAAGAACCACTTACTCGCTATTTCTCGACCGTTCCACCCTCGAATAGCAAGTGGGGAAAATGGTTCCGAGTAAGCTTTGATTTCTCATTCCTTTTTTTTTCTTTTTCTGCGATGGTCATCTCTCACTGCGCATATGCGAGTCAACAAAATATTCTGGCATTCTGAAGAGAAAATTGATCATTGAATCTTTCGTGAAAAGATCTCGCTGGAAAGAAAAGCCCTTTGTTTGAGTGATTGTGAGCCCAACTCGCATATCATATCCGCGGGCTCTCTCCCCTACGCTCCCCGTCAATCCTGTCTGGTCCCACACCGCGGAGAAATACTCCTGAAGAGGATGGAAAGCATAGCGTAGGCAGTCTCTTTAGTAAGTTTGTTGGATCTTCGAAGTGTTCAGCCGCTAAAACGCAATTTTTTATTCGCCTCCCCCATAACATTTTCAATTTGATGGTTCCAAATTTGAATTGTGCGTTAATTGCAGCAATTTCTTAAAAGTTAACCTGGATCGACAACTTTTGAGTTTATGTGATTTACCGTATAATCGACATTTAACGAAATTTAGAATACCGATACGTTAACTTAGAACACCACTGGCTTTTTACTTAGCTGTGTTAGTTGTTAAGCGAAGAATTAGTTTTTGTTATGTTTTTCTTTAGTTAAAGGCAATCACACACAAGAGCAAATCATTTCGATATTTGAGAACAGTTTTTGTGATTATTGATAGGTTGACTATGTGTACCACTACTACTGCTTCTCTCAAACTGCTATCTATTTCCTTTCCAAATCGTGTGTGGAAAAACCGTAACATCAGCAGCGAGATAAACAAATAGAAAATTAGTCTCTAGATAACAAAAATGAAAACACTCTCGCTTATGTGTTTTTAGGCATTCATTTCAAAGATTGGAATGTAAAGGAACTGTGATAAATATATTCTTCGGTGATACACTGTATTTCCAACGCGAAACATCAACAAGCACTAAAATACAAATGTGAACAGACACCAAGCCTCGTGTAGCGATGCCTCAAGGCAGTCCAGAGCTTCAGAATGAAATTGTCTGACAATAGATTTTATTACGGATCTCTACGATCTGCTCTCTTTGCGTGCCCGGTTATCACTGACGCGTAAAAAACAGATTTAGATGCGCAAGACTGAAAGTCACAGCGCGGAATAAATTCATTGGCTCACAGCAATATAGTTGCGGAACAGCCCGGGGATTGACTGCGCAATAAAATATCCATTTCAGGTCTTTCGCTTCTATAAAGAAACCATTGGCCGATCTCGGCGTTACGTGTAGTACACAGAAACATTACTGAATCGCCTCGGAAAAAAACAACCTTCTAACATTTGTTTTTATGTTAGGATTTAGCTTCGTGTAGCACATTCAACAATGTACCTATCTAGTTTAATATGTCAGCCGTGCAATGTGCGATACTTCACCTTAGTGAGTATACATCCCCGACAATGTGAATAAGGTTGTTATATACAGCAACTTGACGCAAATTTATTATAGCCATTACTAAAGTATTTTTGTGGGATAAGCTTCAGCCGATTTACTTAAGAGTAGTGGTACTACGTTTCCTCCATTGGTGTTTTAAACTTTTAGCTTCAATTACTGTAGAATACTCAATGAATTCACGTTCATAAATCTAAGAATTTTAAAGGAGTTTCAGTTGTCGATACATAAGACTGATTGATATCTGCTTCAATACAATTTTTGTCCAGTATGACCACTACCCGACAGGTTCGTCATATTTTCAAATTTTACCATTTAACTATATTTCGTTGAGACTTTTTTGGCGAACGATGCATATAGTACATTGGTTTCCGAACAGTACCATGTAATTTGCACGGAAGTAAAGCTTATATCCATTCCTACTTACATAACGATAGTTTCAATACGCGATTTTTACCGAGCCTCGATTGAGCATTACTGCTATCAACAAATTAAAATAATTCTGCATCTTGACTCCAGATGTCTTGCAATGTACTTTTTCGATATCTTATCCGTTTTCGTACATTATTTTGTGGGAATAATTGCTTGAGTCAGGACTATGGTAGGACGATAAGCAATACCGACACTGTTAAGGAACTGAACGATCTTACTTTAGTATTGTGGAACTAAACTGTGCCCTCACAGTGTGACGTATTAGTTATCGCACTAATGTGCAATTCAAAATGAAGAAGGCTGGAATTTCCGCACAGAGTTTTCGAAATTTCCTCAAATGACTTACGGTGAGTAGCGAAATGATTGCGTGACAAAGAACACGGCCGACATTTTTGCATCATCCTTGTCTCTAACTTCAGTGGCTCCGCCGGTCACAGCGAGTAAATGATTTCCTCAATATAACCATTTTTGCCGGTTGGGGTGGCCGAGCGGTTCTAGGCACTACAGCCTCCAACCGCGCGACCGCTACGGTCGCAGATTCGAATCCTGCCTCGGGCATGGAAGTGTGTGATGTCCTTAGGTTAGTTAGGTTTAAGTAGTTCTAAGTTCTAGTGGACTGATGACCTCAGAAGTTAAGTCCCATAGCGCTCAGAGCCATTTGAACAATTTTTGAATATAACCATTTTTCCTATCGTGAACTAATATACGTAAAAGTTTCATGTACACAGCAGAAATTTTTGACACTACGGCAAAGGAATCAGAGAGCATATTGTTCCAAGAACTCTCAAAACTGTCATCCATTGTTACAACAAGATGACTCATCCAATACCTAACCCATGAGGAAGGCATCTTTGTAGGAAAAATAAAATAAATGAAAAGTCGCCGGCCGCGGTGGCCGTGCGGTTCTAGGCGCTCCAGTCCGGAGCCGCGCTGTTGCTACGGTCGCAGGTTCGAATCCTGCCTCGGGCATGGGTGTATGTGATGTCCTTAGGTTAGTTAGGTTTAAGTAGTTCTAAGTTCTAGGGGACTGATGACCACAGCAGTTGAGTCCGATAGTGCTCAGAGCCATTTGAAATGAAAAGTCAATAGGTGGATCGTGATTCCACACATAAATAAAGATTAGCAATTTACGTTGGTAGTCAACGTCCATATAATTTAGAGTTTCTTGTCTTCAGAGCAATAAAATTTCAAGGTTGGCGAGATGTCGGTAACACAGCAGTTTCTGATAAGCACATGAAGCGTGACTGAACTAAAATGTTGAACGCCAAGATCTGGCCACATAAATAGTAGTAAATAGTAGTAAATTCTAGGAAATCGAAAGCGATAACCGTAACCGGTGCAGTTCGTTCATCTGAATCTATATGGAAAGAATTCTGATGAATAAAATTAGATGCAGCTGGCTTCAGACAGTTTGGCCACAAATGAGAATTTAAAGAAAGGTCTTCCATATTTCAGTTCGGATGGCTCACTGACTCTCGGAGATGGTTAGAGCATTTTCTTTGCAAAATATTATGTACTAAATGGAAAAATGAAGATAGCAGCAACAATTTCATTTTATTCGACAATAACGTTGCATACGTTCGCTTTGGGGGAAGTGATTCATCGTGTAATTTGTGGATGCTCGTCTGCTGGGAATAAAACCAGTGGTATTTCTTCTCTGGACCTCACAGCACATTTATGCTATACGTATACACAGTAGTTAACATTAGGCAGTTCTCATCTTTTTCTTCTTCGCTGGGCTAAGTATTGGAACATTCTCTTACTAACGCGTAGTGCGCTTTGTTCAGTAATTTCCGTAGTTAAATCTTACAATATTTTAACAGCTTGACATGTATCTTCATTTTATCACGCTGTGTTTCTTGGTCCATGTAGTTCCTGGGAGGTACGTGTAACCAATTCTTCTCCGCTTCTGAAATTTCGGCTGTGAAACGTCCAACCATCTCAGGAGCATTCTGGAGTTTAATCGCTTTCTGAGATCTGGCAAATACGTTCCGTCGCGTCTTTCGTCAGTAGTCTCTCTTCTCGTCCCTGGGTCATCAGCTAAGTTGATCACATTAACAACAGACTGTCGCAGCCATCCACAAACGAATTTTCTGTGACTTTTATCTGTCAAGGAATAACAATCCGCTTCGTTTTGCAATTAAAGTACGCCGTGACTTGTCTTCCAGCCAATTGCCACATCAACACTTTACTTTGTAGAAAGGATGCTGTTGCTTAAAAAATTAAACAAAAGTTTTAAAATCTTAAATAAGTACTAGATGAAAGAGGCTTACTGTTTTCTACAAAGAAAAAGATGATCTTTTCGGTTCTATCTGTAGTACATAATTCACTTCACTAATATTTAATCACGGTATACGTTTTAATTAATTGTAAGGCACAGCGAGGAGAATCCTCGCAGCTCCGACAAACCTCGCAGTTCAAGCGGTCTTCCTTCTCCTTCTTGCCTTCTCCAACTCTGTATTTATGCCCGCAGGCGACGGGCACGGGGGAGAGAACATTTCCACTTCAAAGGTAGGATAATCTCTGCCATCCCTGCGCATTGCGCACCGCTAATCCGCACTAACAGCCAAGCTTCCTCGTGTCCCCGGCCTGCTTCCGTTTCACATTGTGCAGCACTCTGCAAGTGGAGAACACAGAAAAGGCAACAAATACTCTCCTGCCACGACGCGAAAACATCTGCTCAGGTATTACATTAATTAATTTGCTATAGTCAAACATTCAACGAAATAAAGCTCGCGAGGAGAACGAGATTAAAAGGAATTTTTCCTGTGATCTTTATTCCTAATGTTCTACTATCGCATGTTTTATAATACGATTGATCAGCACTTTGTAATTCTCCAGCATTCGTCTTAGCACGGCACCAACGGTCGTTGTAGTAATATCGCACAGACCAATGGCCCAAATCAAGGGAACACCAAAAAAGAATATAAACCAAAATATTGACGTTTACATTGAAATTCTAGAGAGGAAATAAAAAGGTATGGATTTAGAAACCGATATCTCTTTAAAAGAGGACAAAATACATTTTTTTTCTTTTCATGAAAGGAGAATCCACGACTGAATTGTAAATTTCATTTTATTTTAATATAGACTCGTTCCAAGTCCATGTGCATAGTTAGGTAGCAGGCACACATACAAATGTGCATGCATTAAATGTGAAAAAATAATTACTCAGCTGTGGCTTAATTTAGATATTGCGGTGATTTTCAGTCCTTTAGAGTCTTCTTCCTTATCCACACATGTGTAGAAGTCGATGTCCCGACTGGCTCATCATAGCCCACCCCAAACCACTAAGGATAGAAACTTGAAATTTGCCGAGGGAGTTGATCTCATGCTGTTGACGACGTTTAAGAAGGGATTTTTCGAAATTCCACTCCTAAAGGGATGCAATAGCGAATGAAAAGTTTTTTTTTCAAAGTGTGTCACTATTAACGCAATTTTAAAGCTAGAGCTACGAAAATTGGTATCTGGTTTCTCGGTCAGAAATAAAGAAGTCCGTGTTTCAGCATTTTTGGAAATTCAGCCCTTATCGGGGTGAAATAGGGGATGGAAATTTGTATGAAAATATTTCATGATGAAAGTATTTTTTAAGCTAAATCTAAGAAAAAATTTTTTTTTGACGTCTTGGTAGGAAAACGAATACGTGTTTCATTGTTTTTGGAAATTCAGCTCCTAACTGGGTGAAATATGGGCCGAACAATTTTTTGATGTTATTTCGTTATATGAAAACATTTTCAAGCTAAATCTATGAAAATTTGTATTTGACATCTAAATAAATATGTGTCAGGAGGAGAAATTTTCTGTGAAAATATCAACACAAATAATCAAAAGGCAGGATTAACAAAAATCTCCGAAGTCTGGTTACCAGAAAAGATTTTTGGTGAGAAATAAATCCGCAAAAGACGATGTTTCTATTGCCTTAGTTATCATGCAATGTTTGGAAGATGTTGCAATTTCTGAACGACACAAAAATTCAATGAAAGGAAAACAAAAAATCTTTGCAAACCATACATTCAACGCGAGCGAAGCTGCGAGCACTAAGCTACTTCATACTATGCCTGCTGCACCCAAAATGGGCATTTTTTAAGTTAATTTCAAATTTCGACTATTTTATGCACAGAAAAAATAATATGGATATTACACAGTAGTTAGTAACTGTTTAATAGCTGTTGTAACACCATAAATTATATGAAAAAACGGACAAGTGTATCGTATCTTTGGATTGCATTAACTTAGAAGATTAAATTTTCCAGCGCCAAGGGCCCGTAGACCTTAGTACTTGACCAAAGGCCGGCCGGAGTGGCCGAGCGGTTCTAGGCGCTTCAGTCTGGAACCGCGAGACCGCTACGGTCGCAGGTTCGAACCCTTTCTCGGGCATGGATGTGTGTGATGTCCTTACGTTAGTTAGGTTTAAGTAGTTCTAAGTTCTAGGGGACTGATGACCTCAGCTGTTAAGTCCCATAGTGCTCAGAGCCATTTGAACCATTTGAACTTGATCAAATTTCACCTCGCTACCTATACCATCCCCCGATAAAAAGGTATCATAGCACACAACAAACAAAGTAAGCCTATAATAGTTCCGTTTTTACCGTCTGAGGTAAGGAACCCTAAAAGTGAGCGAGCAGTCCCTTTTCAGATGAATTATTTTAATTCTGCATTTACACAATACTTCTATGGTCAATTATAATCTTGCAGTGCCGTGCCCCTCTTAACTGGCTAACCCTTTCCCTTTGATGGTTAATACCATTAGGGATGTTCTATTATCTCAAAATTTGTTATCTTTTCCCTCACTTTTTACGCACTTGAGGCGTGGCGCCTTATATTGCTCCAGTCTCGAGTCCGTGTATCGGGAGAATGACTCGTCTGCACAGTGACAGATGGTCTGAAGTGGGTTCAGTCGAGTATTTAGTTCTAATTTTCATCTGCTGGAGGACAGTACTGCACTGCGACATTCAAGAAACAGGTCAAGAGAATGATTTTCTGAATTGTTCTGTTTATTTCTTGAGGGCTTTTTGTTTATTTTTGTTTTACGGTTTTGTATATGCTTTTAATAGTGAGAATGATGCGTGAATGTGGCGAAAGTAAATATGAAGATCATTGTTCTACTGATAAACGCTGTACGAACGAGCATGAGAAATTTTTAAAACAGTGTGAATGCAGACGACGGGGAATTTCGTATCATAATACGTTAAGTAAGTTTATGGTGAAAGGGAAGCTAAGCGGAGTAACGTGGGAGAATAATGTTTTTCTATTGGCCTTAAAGAAAACTGACTAATCATAACGGAATAGTCTTCGCGCGTCTTTTGTCTTGGAGATATACACTCCTGGAAATGGAAAAAAGAACACATTGACACCGGTGTGTCAGACCCACCATACTTGCTCCGGACACTGCGAGAGGACTGTACAAGCAATGATCACACGCACGGCACAGCGGACACACCAGGAACCGCGGTGTTGGCCGTCGAATGGCGCTAGCTGCGCAGCATTTGTGCACCGCCGCCGTCAGTGTCAGCCAGTTTGCCGTGGCATACGGAGCTCCATCGCAGTCTTTAACACTGGTAGCATGCCGCGACAGCGTGGACGTGAACCGTATGTGCAGTTGACGGACTTTGAGCGAGGGCGTGTAGTGGGCATGCGGGAGGCCGGGTGGACGTACCGCCGAATTGCTCAACACGTGGGGCGTGAGGCCTCCACAGTACATCGATGTTGTCGCCAGTGGTCGGCGGAAGGTGCACGTGCCCGTCGACCTGGGACCGGACCGCAGCGACGCACGGATGCACGCCAAGACCGTAGGATCCTACGCAGTGCCGTAGGGGACCGCACCGCCACTTCCCAGCAAATTAGGGACACTGTTGCTCCTGGGGTATCGGCGAGGACCATTCGCAACCGTCTCCATGAAGCTGGGCTACGGTCCCGCACACCGTTAGGCCGTCTTCCGCTCACGCCCCAACATCGTGCAGCCCGCCTCCAGTGGTGTCGCGACAGGCGTGAATGGAGGGACGAATGGAGACGTGTCGTCTTCAGCGATGAGAGTCGCTTCTGCCTTGGTGCCAATGATGGTCGTATGCGTGTTTGGCGCCGTGCAGGTGAGCGCCACAATCAGGACTGCATACGACCGAGGCACACAGGGCCAACACCCGGCATCATGGTGTGGGGAGCGATCTCCTACACTGGCCGTACACCACTGGTGATCGTCGAGGGGACACTGAATAGTGCACGGTACATCCAAACCGTCATCGAACCCATCGTTCTACGATTCCTAGACCGGCAAGGGAACTTGCTGTTCCAACAGGACAATGCACGTCCGCATGTATCCCGTGCCACCCAACGTGCTCTAGAAGGTGTAAGTCAACTACCCTGGCCAGCAAGATCTCCGGATCTGTCCCCCATTGAGCATGTTTGGGACTGGATGAAGCGTCGTCTCACGCGGTCTGCACGTCCAGCACGAACGCTGGTCCAACTGAGGCGCCAGGTGGAAATGGCATGGCAAGCCGTTCCACAGGACTACATCCAGCATCTCTACGATCGTCTCCATGGGAGAATAGCAGCCTGCATTGCTGCGAAAGGTGGATATACACTGTAGTAGTGCCGACATTGTGCATGCTCTGTTGCCTGTGTCTATGTGCCTGTGGTTCTGTCAGTGTGATCATGTGATGTATCTGACCCCAGGAATGTGTCAATAAAGTTTCCCCTTCCTGGGACAATGAATTCACGGTGTTCTTATTTCAATTTCCAGGAGTGTAGAATGCTTACAGCAGTCTAGATAGTCGGAGCCCAACCTTTCAGTGATACGGTCGTGTGTAGTATGAGCTCCGAAGGAAGTTATAATTTGGCGGTTTTAGTTATCATACATGTTTCAAGAGTGTTTTAAGGTGAACGCATATTTATTCCAGTGTGCTTTTTAGAAAGTAAGGATTTTTTAAGTAATTTTGTGTACGAGAAAAGACAGTAGTTCAGCGTGGCATATTGAGCAGATCGATGACTAAAAACTTGAGTGCGTTAGATACCGACAAACTTAGTAGTATGGCGAGCATTTTCATTTCAGAACAATCCGTGCTTATTAGCTGTTCAGATTTCGGGAAATACGTTACCATAAACTTGCTAATGTGAATGAAAGGGTTTGAGCATGGCTGGATTAAGATTAGCACGGGCTAGGCAGTGAAAGTGTACATTATCAAAATTCAGAATATACCGACGTTTGCCAGTATTTCCTCCTTTTCCCGATTCTTGGAATAGCTGCGTTGTATGCAGCCTGGTGCGAGTCGCAGTACGGTAGGTTTCTGGTCGGCTTCCCTACCGGCGATCTGCCGCAACGAGTTCACAGGTAGGTGCAGGTAAAGGACGAAAGTAACCCCTCCGCTGCACACTAAAAAAATGGTTCAAATGGCTCTGAGCACTATGCGACTTAACTTCTGAGGTCATATGTCTCCTAGAGTGATATTTTCACTCCGCAGCGGAGTGTGCGCTGATATGAAACTTCCTGGCAGATTAAAACTGTGTGCCCGACCGAGACTCGAACTCGGGACCTTTGCCTTTCGCGGGCAAGTGCTCTACCATCCCTTTTTTTTTTTTTTTTTTTTTTAAGAAGCACAACTCACTCCCGGTCCTCACAGCTTTACTTCTGCCAGTATCTCGTCTCCTACCTTCCAAACTTTACAGAAGCTCTCCTGCGAACCTTGCAGAACTAGCACTTCTGAAAGAAAGGATACTGCGGAGACATGGCTTAGCCACAGCCTGAGGATGTTTCCAGAATGAGATTTTCACTCTGCAGCGGAGTGTGCGCTGGTATGAAACTTCCTGGCAGATTAAAACTTTGTGCCCGACCGAGACTCGAACTCGGGACCTTTGACTTTCGCGGGCAAGTGCTCTAACAATTGAGCTACCGAAGCACGACTCACGCCCGGTCCTCACAGCTTTACTTCTGCCAGTATCTCGTCTCCTACCTTCTCATTCTGAAAGCCATGTCTCCGCAGTATCCTTTCTTTCAGGAGTGCTAGTTCTGCAAGGTTCGCAGGAGAGCTTCTGTAAAATTTGGAAGGTAGGAGACGAGATACTGGCAGAAGTAAAGCTGTGAGGACCGGGCGTGAGACGTGCTTCGCTAGCTCAGATGGTAGAGCACTTGCCCGCGAAAGGCAAAGGTCCCGAGTCCGAGTCACGGTCGGGCACACAGTTTTAATCTGCCAGGAAGTTTCAGTCTCCTAGAACTTAGAACTAATTAAACCTAACTAACCTAAGGACATCACACACATCCATGCCCGTGCAGGATTCGAACCTGCGACCGTAGCGGTCGCTCGGTTCCCGACTGTAGCGGCTAGAACCGCTGGCCACTCCGGCCGGCGCTGCACACTAAAGATAAAATAGTATGGTACAAATATGATTTTTGCGGCTTTAAAATAAGAACAATTTGCACTTTAGTCATTGTCGCAATTTTTGTTCCCAACACATTGTTCACAGTGTGAACCATCTTGCAATGCGAATGAACAGCGTGGAACAACCTGCATCGAAAAGATATAAGTCTAGATGCATGTTTTTCTATTGACAAGGACGAGCAAATTACGATCTTTCTGTGAAAACACGATCAAATCGACTGTTGTCCAGTAGATGGAGTCATGGCTTTACAATATGGAACTTCGTTAATTATGCTAATTTCAAATGGTTCAAATGGCTCTGAACACTATGGGACTCAACTGCTGTGGTCATAAGTCCCCTAGAACTTAGAACTACTTAAACCTAACTAACCTAAGGACAGCACACAACACCCAGCCATCACGAGGCAGAGAAAATCCCTGACCCCGCCGGGAATCGGGCGTGGGAAGCGAGAACGCTACCGCACGACCACGAGATGCGGGCTGTTATGCTAATTTATGGCAATCATTTTACGCTTTAGAACTTCGAATACAAACTTATCAGTTCTATGTGTTAAATGAAGTGCATGTTGCCAACGTCCTCTAACCTGGTTCGCTGACTTTTGTGGAGTGCACCAGCAATTGCAGCATACAAGAATGCCTCATTGTCAGAGCTGAACCTTTAACTTGTCTTAGGCGTCACCCGTTTCCTTCAAAAAAGTGCTATACGGGCTGTGGATAAGCCAAACTCTTGTGAGGAAGTTTAGGGTTTCGCGTGCCATCAGTGATGCAGTTAACAATAATGAAGAAGGAAATTGGCTCTATACACCTAAGATGAACCGTCCTGGCATTTGACTTGATCACTTTAGCAAAACTACTGACAAACATAAATCAGTAAGGCCGGGAGGGTATTTAAATTAGTAACGTAATTTAGAATGATTATTTTCAATACCATTTGCTACTGTAGCTCTTTTTCGCCACAGCTCCTAGCTTCAACATCTGCAGCCACAGTATTTCGCACTCAAATGGCGTCATTTAGCTTTCAATCACATTTATTTTTTAAATTCCACAGGCGTGTTAAAGACCCTAAAAAACAGCCCTTATCGGGTCACCACACTCGGGTAGTGGATTTACAGAAGTACATATTGCTCGGTGAATGTCACCGTTTACACTGGTCAAACAGTCCGAGCAACACCGAACAGTGGTTTTCGCTTATTTGTACCTGTCACACGCCCCGTGTGACTGATGAAGTGTTCGCTCGATACTCTTCACCCGTCCATTCCAAGTCTGATTCAGAGAATCTGTTCGTCACAGAATTTTTGCTGATGTACCTGAAAACGCACAAAAAACTAGAACGAAACAATTTCTTGTTTCTTTCCAGTTTTCTGTGTGATATCAGATACATCAGCAAAAATTTGAGTTGCAGTCTTCAGCCCGATTCTCACACTGTGCAAAATGCATGGCTGCTGCAACCTAAAATGGTTCAAATGGCTCTGAGCACTGTGGGACTTAACTTCTGAGGTCATCAGTCCCCAAGAACTTAGAACTGCTTAAAACTAACCAACCTAAGGACATCACACACATCCATGTTCGAGGCAGGATTCGAACCTGCGACCGTAGCGATCGCGCGGTTCCAGACTGTAGTGCCTAGAACCGCTCGGCCACTCCGGCCGGCGCTGCAACCTGCATCCACGATTGAACCTGCTTATTTTAGCCAAGCCGTGACTTCCATCTACAATTTTTAGCATCCACTCTTCCCTGCAGTACCAAGTTAATGATTCTTTATTGTATCAGAATGTGTCCCATCAACTGGTCACTTACACTTCATTGTTTGTGAAAATTGCAGCACCTGGAAGGATGCATGTTATTAAAATGAAATTTATTCCACAGCTTCAGGACATGACAATACATAAATGATTAGAATTACAGAACTGTTCATGCATTCTGGCTGTGAGAATTCAGTACGATTTGAGACTGCTGCGTCCTGCAATCAGAACTTCCAGACTTTGCAGCATAGAATCAAAGAGGTCCTGGATATGCTGTTGGGGAACACTTTGCCACGCGGTTTGTAGGCGCGTCCACACAGAATCGGAAGTGGTTGCAGGAGGACCAGAATGAACAATTTACTGACCGCCCATGTCACAGACACGTTCGACGATGACATGTGAGACGTACAGAGTAACGAGGTCACGCGTCGTTAGGTTAGGTCAGGTTAATACAAGTTCCATGGATCATGAATACGATATTTCGTAATGATGTGGAACGAGTCAAATTTTCCAATACATGACATAATTAAGTTAATTTAACAATTTAATTAAGTTAATATAACAACTTTTTAATTTGTTTTATTTTTTAATAATTTTTTTGTTTGGTTTTTTTTCTTTTTTTCTTAATTTATATCTAAAAAATTCCTCTATGGAGTAGGAGTTGTCATTCAGAAATTTTTTTAATTTCTTCTTAAATACTTGTTGGTTATCTGTCAGACTTTTGATACTATTTTGTAAGTGACCAAAGACTTTAGTTGCAGTATAATTCACCCCTTTCTGTTTCAAAGTTATATTTAATCTTGAATAGTGAATATTATCCTTTCTCCTAGTATTGTAGTTATGCACACTGCTATTACTTTTGAATTGGGTTTGGTTGTTAATAACAAATTTCATAAGAGAGTATATATACTGAGTAGCTACTGTGAATATCCCTAGATCCTTAAATAAATGTCTGCAGGATGATCTTGGGTCGACTCCAGCTATTATTCTGATTACACGCTTTTGTGCAATAAATACTTTATTCCTCAGTGATGAATTACCCCAAAATATGATGCCATATGCAAGCAATGACTGAAAATAGGCGTAGTAAGCTAATTTACTAAGATGTTTATCACCAAAATTTGCAATGACCCTTATTGCATAAGTAGCTGAACTCAAACGTTTCAGCAGATCGTCAATGTGTTTCTTCCACTTTAATCTCTCATCAATGGACACATCTAAAAATTTTGTATATTCTACCTTAGCTATATGCTTCTGATTAAGGTCTATATTTATTAATGGCGTCATACCATTTACTGTACGGAACTGTATGTAGTGTGTCTTATCAAAATTCAGTGAGAGTCGGTTTACAAGGAACCACTTAGTAATTTTCTGAAAGACATTATTGACAATTTCATCAGTTAATTCTTGTTTGTCAGGTGTGATTACTATACTTGTATCATCAGCAAAGAGAACTAACTTTGCCTCTTCATGAATGTAGAATGGCAAGTCATTAATATATATTAAGAACAACAAAGGACCCAAGACCGACCCTTGTGGAACCCCATTCTTGATAGTTCCCCAGTTTGAGGAATGTGCTGATCTTTGCGTTCTTCGAAGGAGGCTTGCATATTTCTTGCCATAGGTGACGGGGCATTTTACTGCTGAAATATGGCATTAGGAGCTGTCTGGAGGAGGGGCAGTGCTTCTCGCTCTAAAACCTCCGCGATGTGTCTGCTGCTGTTGAACTTTCACTCAGTACATGGGAGACGAGATCTCATGCTGTAGTCAATGGCGCCTCAAATCGTTACATTTGGCGGTTGTCCGTTATACTGCTCAACAATGCAGGCTGGCCGATTGCGTTCACCTCGGTGGCGTGTACCACGTAAGCGGCCATCATTGTAGGAAAGTATGAAACAGAACTAGTCCAAAAACATTACATTTCGCCACTTAGCACGCCAGTCATGGCGCTCACATGTCAAAAATGGTTCAAATGGCTCTGAGCATCTACGGTCATCAGTCCCCTAGAACTTAGAACTACTTAAACCTAACTAACCTAAGGACATCACACAACACCCAATCATCACGAGGCGGAGAAAATCCCTGAACCCGCCGGGAATCGAACCCGGGAACCCGGGCGAGCTCACGTGTCCATAGCAGTCTTCTGAGCCGTTGGTGCTTTCTGATCAATGCAAGACGACGTAATGACATACTTGCCAGCTGTCCAGCCCAAAGAAGATGTCGTCGAACCGTTGACGCAGCCATGTCCACATCCGTTGCAGTGATCCTCCGTCGAGCTGAAACTGTGGACGAAGTTCATTTGTCGGTTACGGCCATGTGAATGAGGTAGCGGTCATCCCGGGCTGTAGTCTCGTTGTGTGGACCAGTAACCCCTCTTAACTGTGTAAGACCCTCTGGTTCCACCCACACATCACTGTTGTAGCAGAGTTACGGTGCGACCCAGTTTCCGAGAAACCAATCATTCTGCTCCGTTCGAACTCTCT
The DNA here is from genome assembly GCF_023864275.1 of Schistocerca cancellata. Classification (NCBI taxonomy): domain Eukaryota; kingdom Metazoa; phylum Arthropoda; class Insecta; order Orthoptera; family Acrididae; genus Schistocerca; species Schistocerca cancellata. Next base: position 151,949,110 of record NC_064629.1, read on the forward strand.
CAGATATTGACATTACACCCTTTGAAGTCGATGAGGCGTACCAACAATTGTTTGGAAGTTTCCATTTCGGTTGACGGCTCTGCACATGGCGCAACAATGACCTGTCCCGTCACATAAAAGAAGGCGCTACGGGTGTTACGTGCACGCCACCCTTCTGTCACTAATTCGGTTCCACTCGTCTGTCCTGTTGTACCAGCCGAAATAACATTCTTCGGCACAGTCATGGGTTCTCAGCTTTATACCTGGAGGGGGTGGGGGGGGTCGAGGTGATGGTATAAAACATAAAATATCAGATTGCCTTATTGCAACACGAACAAGACGAAATGCCTACTTTTATTACAATCCATGTCCACGGGAATGTCATGAGTATTTGTACTGCCACCGAAAATTAATGTATCAGCTGATACAGAACAAGATAATTGTCCATTCTGACAGAATACAGTTGACGATAAATATTTACGCAAAGTTCTGTCTAACACGATTATCGCACTCCTTGCTCGGTAGAGAGACGATACTGTGTCATCTTCTGCGATGAGTATCACTGCGCTTGTACGTAAGTAAGCGAGCTGATCCGGTGGTGTATGGAAACTCTTCTGGGCGTATCTACGCCACTATCTCTCATTCGTTGTTGCCTCTGACAGCGACTACATTTACTATCTGAGAGCTTGATATTCATGAAAATTTTTTTACAGGTGACGTCCATCTTTAACCCAAGCGAAGCCTGCTTTTACGGCTTTGCTTTTTCTCCTCCAGCCATTCTTGCTTTGCAGTTACGTACTATCAATAAGTCTCATTTTCAGACGTCTGTGTTCCCTTTTGTCTGCTTTATTTGTGTCAAGTTTAGTATCTCGTGTGTTATCCAGGAATACTCCTGAACCTTGTCTCTTTGACTAGTTGCTCCTCTTGCTGCCTTTACTGAACCATTTCTCAAGGCTTACACATTCGTCAACTGTTCTGTTTCTCCCCAATATTTGTCAGTATTTGCGTAATACCACTTGTGGATCTGTTAACAATCTGTTATTCATCAGCTTACCCAGATTCCATCTCCTTGAATTATACGTCCCTTCCTGCAGTTTCCTGAGATTAATCTGTATGCCATATGCAATAAATTACGGCCAGAGTCGACATCTGCCCATGGAAATGTTATGTAGCT